>NC_090939.1:48338369-49538369 GCF_040938575.1 Ambystoma mexicanum
AGCTTGCACAGCATTTTTCTATTTGTCTTTGTACTTCTACTTATTGTTTTATATAGCGCCTTAATCCAAGGCGCGTTACAATGAACAACAAAAATACATTAAGCATGGAACAGTAGAAGCCTGTTTTGAGGGATTCTGCTATTCAATGAAAAATGCTGTTTTTCTGTAGCAAGTGCTGCCGGTTTCTTCACGCCTCGATGTCCCGTGAGAATAGGTGTGAGGATTAGCCATTGTAATGGTATGTAATTGTAGATCTCAAAATTAGTTGGACTTGCCAGTCTTTGAACCTACATTCTTTAGGCTCAAGACAAACATCTGTGGAGAGTGCTTAACTTGCCAAGCTATCGTATGGGCTTAATAACCAGAAACCATCCTTTCTGCGCGTGGCCGAGTCAATCCTCACATGCCAATCCTTCCTACAGGCAGATTTCCCAGTCTCTGGAGAGAACGCTGAGGCTCAATCGTTCTGCAGATGACAGATTCCCCAACCCTGCGCAAACCCATCCTTCCTGGGGTAAGCAGTGCCGACAGCCTCGAGAACTCATAGAATCAACCATTCCTATAGGTCACCAGTGGTATATCCCTTTCAGACTCCCCAGAACTGCCCGCAGGTGACATGTTGTCTGTATTTGGTCGAAGACATCGAACAGGTTGTTCCTCTGAGTGCCATGTTTTTTATCACGGGGCAAATGAATACCAGAATCCATCCCTCCTACTGGTTACAGGCTGTAGTCCCTCTTTTAATCACATGAACCCATTCTTGTTTCATTCTTAATTGCATTGAAATAAGCTCGACTGATTATCTATGCTACACATGAATAAGCTGGGAGTGCTTTGCTGAGGCCTTTGGTCTGTCCCTGACTATGGCTGGCTGAATATATTGCACCCTAGCCTGTGAGCCATGCTGAGCCCCCCCACGCTGCCCCAAGCTCCTTAACAAAGCACAGTGCACGCCACACGCCAGTTGGGACCATCACGTGTGCACAATGTCCTGATGATTATGCCGCTGCAGCGGCATGCACTACTCCAAGTGAAAAAAGTAAATATATGTTTTAATCAAAGCTTAAATATTTCACCTAGCGTACAAAGAAACAGGCGGTGCCTGGTCCACAAATATACTAGCCACCAGTGGTGGCTGGTGAGTTGTTTTATTGGAGGGCGTAAATATATGCCACATGTATGCAATGGCGACCAAGCGTAGCGAGGGGGCCCGAACTGACAAATACGGGTTTGGGTGGGGGGGCCACAGGGGATTCTTCTCCCTCACTTGAGAAAACGTTTTGAATAATGGATTACAATGGTGCATTACACAGCACACAGTCCGTGAAAAATTGGGTAAAAGGCCACACAGTTTCCAGTCGGTTTTGCAGGGTGTATAGTAACTCATGAAAACAAGTACAATAGATTCAAGTCACCAAAAGTGCACAGGTATATTTCCCAATGCATTGTCATGCCTTTCCCTGCAATAAATGCCTGTATAAAAACATGTGTAATGCTGGCTGTACCTATACATTTCCATGCTGGCTCCACCAACATATACTAGTATTCCCATATAAGACCGTACTCATGTTCGCTTTGAGATTTGTTTTGCAATATCATTACTGGCACTAGGCACAGAGCTTGCTCTGCCAATATATGGCAATACTCCTATGTAAGCACATACATCCGTTGGTTTGCCCATTAAAAGTGACATGTCACAATGAGAAAACCTGTCCAAAATGGTCCCAATGTAAATCAGTCTAGACCCATAAGAACGCTTATCACAATTGCTTCATCATAGATGTTCAGTTTTTAAAAAGTCATGCTACAGTAAAAAATATACAGGGCGCTACACCAAAACATCAGTCTGGAGAGATAACACTATATATCATGCTTGCTTTATCAAGGATGCTCAGTAATAAATGGCATGCCACAGTAAGCCAAGGCTAGACTGTCTGCACCAAAATACCAGTCTAACCAGGTAATGACATACATGAACTTGGCTTTTCCCGAAAATACCAGTAAAACATGCAAAGTCATTAAAGGATGTGTCAAAAATGCTCTAATTATCCCCAGTGTCCTAAGGCCTTAAACACACACACAGGCACACATACATGCATGCATACCCTTTCATTCACCATTCACTCACCCATACATTTCCTCTCACATTCATTCGCACTGGAACCCACCCACCCAGTACATTGACACACACACTATCAAAATCCGCGAACAGAAAAACAATTGCATTGCTACCCTATTGAAACCAATGCATTTTTCTCTAACAGGAAGTGGTGGCTCTGAAAAGAGCCTTTGGGAGGTGTTTGAATGTAAAACAATTTAATTACTTAAGACGTACTTCAAAACAAATGCTGTATTTCTAAAAAAGGTTGCAATGCATTTTGTACATTTCTCAGAACAATCTGATTGCCAGCATAAGTAAGATGGACTCCATCTTTGCGAAAAATGTATGTACTACGAAACAAAATATTTTCATTGTTAAAAGAGGACATGCCAAAATCTCTTAGGAAGGCACAAACAGCCTTATTAACATTACGCCTTGCTTTCTCCATTTGTGGACCACATGAGAAAGAACGAAGCCATACTTGTCTCTGCGCAATCCGTGAAAAAATTATTTTAGAGTTTGGAAACATGTCTATTATCTTCTGAAGTCCTTCTTTCATTGCAAATTGCAAAGAAATTCCAGACACATGTCCTAAACTGTTCCCTCCACAATGAATTACAATTATGTCTGGATGTTCCTCTATCTTCAAAGTTGCACAGAGAGGTAGTAAGCCCAACCACTTCATTCCACGCACTCCATGCCAGTGCACTTCCACATGTGGGAATCGAAGATCTATAGATACTCCACAGCTTTCTCCATGCACCTTCAACCAATGAATCCATGAGTCTTCCAAAATCCATACAATCTGTGTTTTGAAACACTCAGCCATAGCTATCTGTTCTTCTCTCTGCAAATACAATATCTGAGAAAACCTCTCCTAGCACAACACACTCACTAAACTTTACTGACCAATCCCTTGCTTCATCCAATCTCATTTCCATACCTCCCCTCCCCAAATTAGCCGGGTGTAATACACGGTGTCCTAGAACTACCGCCATGTCTGCGAACGTATCGTAACATGTATAGCCCTTCTACCATTTCGATTTCACTCTCTGTGCCATTCCCTCATTGGATGTAGCTAAGCAATCACATGACCATCCACCAATCAAATCCAATAACTCTACATGTAACTGCATCATCATAGAGCAGCACTACAAATGTACGGTGTATCTCTCGGAGTACAAGTCTCATACCATTGACAACCAGGATCTACGAGAAATACTATACAAATCTCCAATATTTCTACTTGCAGCTTGGTCCATATCCATATACATGAACAGAAAGTACAGGTATGCATATTTTCTACACAGTACATGAACACATTTTCTAACAGACTTTTACCTTCTATAATCTGAAAAATGAATGGACGATCATTGTTTCATTGTCCTAAAATGACCTGTCACTTACAAACCTTTATATCGTTTAATTTCTTCATACACACACACACATGCTAATACTATTAAGCTAACATTTTTGAAATAAAATATATACATGACATATAATCACACAAAATAACATACACACTCTATGATCAAATCTCAAACAATAATATTTGTACAAACACATAATTGGTTTTAATTTTTTTCGTTTATATAAGTACTTACATACATTTATATAGGACAAGCAGACTATGACATTCACTCACTGTTACGTGCAAAAGCAGGCTATGACACAGCTCTCAACTCACACGCTTTTGGCGGGTGTCACCCGCCTTGTAAAGGACTGACTCACCCGCCAAGCCTCCTGCACGCCCATTCATTCCAATGGGCGTCTCACCCGCCAAAAACAAAATCAGGTGATTTCACCCGGCTTTGTGACACACATGGTTGAGAGCTATGATGACAATGACTCACTATTACGTGGAAAAGCTTAGTTACAAGAATAGTGGTATACGTTGGTAAATTATGAATACTACAAACCATAGTAAAGATATTTTCTTTCCTACTCTTAGTCATAATATAGTTTTAATGGTTTTCAGGAAGGCGCTGAGCATTTCAATTTAAAAAAATCTATGTCTAAAATGAAAACAGTGCTATATAGCAACCAAATTACTAATTTCTTTCTTTTACAATTGCAGTGAAGCCCGTTCTCCTATAGAATAGAATAGAAGCAGCCGATTTTGATTTACAAAGAACAACTAAGAAGCAAACTACTCATTTTTGAAAAAAAAGTAAGTAGATTGTTACCATAATATTTGATTTATAACTCACACGCACTGTACGGTGCATTCATGGTATTTCTGTGCCTAAAAATAGAGATTCTGCACCATTCTGACCAAAAATCCCCCCCCCCGTCTTAAACAGTGATCTCCTGTCAGAATGGCCCTCAAATTCCTATTTTTCGGCACACAAATTACCCAACTCAGCCGCTAGAATGTAGATGTTGTAGAACAAACAACTGTTTTAATTGTATAGCTTTACCTATATTATTTATTCTTCTCCACACCACCGGCTTACTTTTTTCTGTCATCTGAACCCCAGTTTAGTAACACATTAATTGAAGAAAACCCATCCCTAGTAGTTCAACTTCCCAATTCACAATCACACACCATTACATACATCTTTATCATCTTACTCAAACAATCATGCACACAACACACATGCATTGCAGAAAACCCCAACCCATACCTTCTGTATTTTTTTCAACAGACGCTAAAGAATGCCCACCAAAAAGCAACTCCATAGAAAGGGACGCAGAAGTAGAGCAAATGAAAAGAAAAGTCTCCAAGATAAACACCCATCTATAGCAGAATTTGTAAAAAACATTGAAACACAACAGCTAATACAGTCATGTAGTGAAACAGAAGAAGTTTCTAGAGCAAAAACTTTGCCTCCTCTATCACAAAGTAAAACGACCGAAAAAACTATTAACAGAAAATCAACTATCACTACAAATAAAATGTCTTCTATAAATCTTGATATAGTACAAAGTAAGCATACCAAGAAAAGAATATTAGCCAAAATGTTCCGTCACAAAGTCCTTCAAAATCTGATAAAAACAGGAGAGAAACCAGGTTCAACACTTCAAACCTATCGTAGGAAAGTAATCTTAGAAGCGTTGATAGACAGTGTAATTCTTCTCAAAAGAAACTTATTTATTGTTGTGTTAAACAGAATTAAACCACTAACAAAACTAATAACTTAATTTCAAAAAAGACTTCTCAATAAACGAAATGTGAACAGAAATAACTTCTTAAATAGCTGTGGAGGTTAATGGAGTCACACTACAACCACAGAACCATACTTTAATGAAGAAGCGTACAAACAAAAGCAAACAAATACAATTGCCATACATAGCAGTGGTTGAGGGTATGAAAAAGTTAATAATTCCATAATGCAACAAGAAGTACTCCTTACAAAAATATGCCCTGAAAACTTAGATTTACCCCTCCATTCGACTGAAACAGAACATCTAATTTACACATGGCCATGCACGTCAATGTGTAACATTCCCAAAAAAAATTTCAAATCTTTACGCCTATTCCTCAATCAATATGTGAAAAGCAAAGACAAAATCAAAATTAAAATACTGCAAAGTATGGATGCTTATCCAGTACGCAAGCACACAGGACTGCAAGGACGTTCGTTGGCCTGCATATCAGGAGCTACTTGCAAAACAACCTTCCATGATATCAAAAGGATATCAACACATCATGCAAGTATAAGAAATCTAGTTTATAAACTGTATTATGAAAAAAGTCCTGCTTTAGCACTAGCCAATTTAAATAACATTCTTCTACATGGTACACCAAAAGACCTACTAGAAGAAATCGAGTATATACAGAAAAGATATTTTGGAAATGAAACCCACTTACAAGATGAATTAGCTGTCAACCAACTTCGTAACAAATCTGCACATGGCAACCTTTCACTACACACATACAAAAAAGAAATACTAAAATTTCAAAGCACTTCAGCTGAAGTACCAAACAACGTGTGTGTATGTTGTCGCAGAACGTGTTATAAAAGTAACACAAAAACTATAGACCTTTCATACAAAATAGAAGACAATGAAGATTCTAAATGGTTTGAATTAGCTCTCTACCTTATAGCAGAAAACAAATACGAAATTACTGACCTCATAATACTTTGCAGTTACTGCACTACCAAACTTGACAACAACCAAACTCCTTCACGTGCTATCTCAAATAACTTGGAATTACATCCACTACCAAAACTCCTTCAACAACTTAATTTATATGAGAGCATCATAATTCAAACAGTTCATCCATTTCAAGCAATAATACGCCTTCAACCAAAAACTGCAAAATTACCTCCCTCTGAATTAGTGAAAGATATTCGTGGAAAAGTAGTGTATTTACCATTAGATCTAAAAGAAAATGTGCACACTCTAGGAGTGCAACGTCCAATGCAACAATCTTTAATTATCTTGGTAAATGGAGTACCTACAAAAGACAAATAAATTTGGCAACAACTGGTAGATTTACATAAAGGTAGAGAAGCCCTGCAATATCTCAAAGAGAATAATGATTATTACAAAGAAATTAATATCGAAGAAAACTTGAAAGATACAACTGAAATAATTCAAGAGACACAAGAAGCTGGTCAATTTGAGCTCCTAGATCCTGCTACAATATCAAACACTTTAGACCATTATACAATTCATCCATTGCACTCTAATGACACCATAGAAGATGCACTGGAAACGTACCAAATGCATCAAACAAAAGGATCACCAATCAGCATATGGGAAAAAAGTATAGAAGCACGTGCTTTTCCTCTACTCTTTCCTACTGGCAAAGGAGGAAGATACGATGATAGACCTGTTCAAACATCAGCATCAGAATATCGCTCATTACGAATGTATTCTGAAGATCCCAGATTTCGACAAAATGTGGAATACATATTCCACCTACTCTTTGAAAGTGAACTAGCAACTTTATGTTACGGAGTTGCACACATATTAAAATCAGGATCACACTTTCAAAATATGACAGCCATACAATTATTACAAAAAGTTCAACAGAAAGATGAGGTTTTACAGGCAAATCTTACAAATCTATTAGCAAATATGCGAGGTACTAAAGAGTACTGGTTTCGACGCCATGATGATGTACGTTGTATGATCAGAAACCTTGGCCCACCCACTTGGTTTGTTACATTAAGTTGCGCAGAATATGCATGGGAAGATTTACATGCTTTTCTAAGCATATCAAACGAAAACAAAACAAACATAGATATACTAACACCTGGAGAACTTTATTCTCAGGATCCTGTTAATGTTTCTAGATATTTTCACCATCGCTTCATTGCTATGCTACATTTTATTTGTAATAAAACTGTTCCTCCCCTTGGAGAAGTGCAAAACTTCTTTTGGAGAAAAGAATACCAAGCCAGAGGAGCGCCACATGTCCACATGCTTTTATGGATTAAAGATGCTCCTAAATTTCGTCAAGACAGTGATGCCACTGTTTTACAGTTTATTGAAAAATATGTCACTTAGGAAATTCCGTCAGAATCCACAAATAGTGATCTTCATGCAAAAATCTTACAATTCCAAAGACACAAATGTGGCAAATAGTGTTGTCGCAAATACAAAAACAAAGGGAAATACTACACCAAATGCCGATTTGGTTTCCCTAGACCAGTTACAAATACAGGTCAAGTGAACAACATGGTTCCCAGTCAACTGGTCGAAAACATTTGGTCGACAGGACAACTGGTCGACACCATTTGGTCGAATGCCAAATGGTCGAATTTTTTTTTTTTTTTTTTACCCCTTTTTTGGTTTTTTTTGGGGGGGTCCCCCCCCCGACCCCCTTTTTTTTCTTTTTTTTTTTTTTTTTTTTTCCCACACGAAAACCCACAAAACACATATATATATATAAAAAAAAAAAATCGACCATTTGGCATTCGACCAAATGGTGTCGACCAAATTGCAGTCGACCAGTTTGCTGTCGACCAATTGACTGGACACCGAACAACATCATGTCTTCAGTTAGACATAGTGTTAAAGGTAAGTCACCTAAAAATACATATTGCATAAAAAGAAAAGAAGAAGAAAAATATATCAATGATTACAATGCAATCATTGCCCACTTGTGGAATGCAAACATAGATGTGCAGTACATTGCAGACAATTCTACTGCAGTTGCACGATATGTCACAGCATACTTAACCAAATCAGAAAAGACAGAGCTCCAAGACCTCTGGAATGACCTGTCATCAGATAAAACAGTGTCTCAGAAATTATACAGCTTTGGCATAAAAATGCTGTCCCATAGAGAATGTGGAGCCTATGAAGCAGCTGATCGATTAACTGGTACTGCATTGTATGGTAAATCTGCAAATATAGTATGGCTAAGTCTTGGTCCAGCTAAATCTAGAAAATGAGTTCTAAAATCATACAAAGATATAGAAACAATAGCCAAACATGATCCCAACAGCCAAGACATTTTAAAAAACAATTTATTGGACACATACTACCCAAACCGGAGTACCACTTTGGAAACCACGTGTCCATACCACATAGCCCAAAACTACACATACAAAAATAATATAAAACCTGATGAGCAAAACCGTAAATACAAAGTGACAAACTGTGATGGCAGCTTAGTAAAACTCACCAAACCAAATTTAATTAATCATATCAAATTGTCATTAAAGGCTCCTCAACATAAAGAAATATATTACATGTCCCTGCTACAACTCTTCAAACCATGGAGAAAAGAAGAAGAAATACTAGATACCTATGACTCATATGAAGACGCTTTCAAAGCCAATGAAAGCAGTATAACTGATGTAAACTTTGCACAGTACAAAACAATGTTGCACAATGAACAGCAACACGAAGAGGAACTCCAGGCCCAACTAGATAAGGACACTCCTGACAGTAGTCAACCTTCTGTCACAGGAAGCCAAGAACCACTGGGAGAACCACTAATAACAAATGAGGCAGAATTAGCTATGATAGAAGTAGAAAACACCATGTGTCACTATGAAGATAAAGAAGACTTAACTACACTACAATCAAAACTAAACAAAGAGCAACGTAGCATTTTTCAAGAAATGACAAAAGAAATTGCACATGGTGTGCAACATGAAAACAAAGAATGCACCTGCCAAAATTACAAACCTATACTATTGTATGTCAGTGGTGAAGCTGGTTCTGGCAAAACATTCCTAATCAAAATCATCAGTAAGTTCCTTCAACAATTGACAAACAACAAACTGTCAGCTGTTGTCACTGCCCCCACAGGTTTAGCTGCCTACAACATAGGTGGTGTCACTTTACACCGATTACTACTCCTGCCAGTAGAACACCAAAACAAGTTAGATTATTACAAACTTTCTGCAGAAGCTGCAATGGAACTACGCAGAGTATTGAAACAAATGAACATGCTACTAATAGATTAAGTGAGCATGGTGTCCAGCCTAATGTTAGCTTTGATTCACCTCAGATTACAAGAAGTACTCAAAACAAACTATGAAGAGCTCTTTGCAGGAAAACACATCATTGTTTTCGGAGATCTTCTTCAATTGACACCTGTAAAAGGTGAGCCTATTTTTAAAACATTAGGACACAAACTCTGCCATAAAACTGTTGGCAGCATTGGAAATGTCAACCTTTGCCAACGTGTCCAATACAGAGAATTAACAGAAAACATGCGCCAATCTGCAGATCTCACTTATGGCAACATCTTAAAAAGTATCAGAGTTGGTATACTTTCTAGAGAAGCAGAAGCAATATTGAAAACCCGGCACATTCATGCACTTTATGGTGATAATGCATGTTCTACAGATGTTATAGAACAATTAGCCCACAAAAATTGTATGGCCTTAATGCCAACTCTTGCAAGCTGTTTCAAATTCAATGAAATAATGTTAAGCAAAGAACTGCAACCATTTATGGAAATTAGCGCCACAGACAAACTAGATGTACATGGAATGACACTACCCATGTGTGACCAAGCCACAACAAGACTAAATAGTTTAGAAAAATCAATCTCAAACACAGCAGGCTTGGAAAAGATATTAAAATTATCCTTAAATTGAGTAATGCTTAAACGTAACCTTGACGTGGACCAAGGACTAGTTAATGGAGCACTGGGTACAGTTGTTGGCTTTCAAACATACCCACGTGACAACAAAATTCAGTTTGTCAATATTCTCTTTGACAAACTTTCAGAAGTAAAAAGAATAGGACGCTCAACAGCTCGATTCCTTCTGTTCAAAGACATGTATGTACGCAGAGAACAATTTTCTCTAACTCTTGCATACGCAGTCACCATTCATAAATCACAAGGTCTTAATCTAGACAAAGCAATGATAGACATTGGTAACACAGTCTTTAAAGAAGGCATGAGCTACGTAGCACTGTCACGCCTACGTACAATTGACGGTCTATTTCTAATAAACTTTTATGCAAGTAAAGTAAACGCTGATATTCCTTGCATTTTAGAATACAATAGACTTTGTTCACTATACACCCCCCATCTACAAACATATCCTGTTCCACAACAAGGAAAATGTTCTAAAAGAAAACTAAATCAAACAGAAATGCAACAGGATGTTGCATATCCTCCAAAGAGACTAAAAGAAACTAAAACTTCATCAAGTACCACAAGCAAAAAAGAATCAATTAGGGAAAGTAAACCAGGTGCTTCTTTAAAGAAGGGAGACAAACTCCAAAAAAAGCAGTTAGATACAGAACTACCTGGACCATTTAAATTCTCAAATATAGTTGGTGTAAGTTGCTACGCAAATGTAGCAATTAATATTCTATTTCAATTACCACCAATTGTTGACAACATTTACTTACACAGTACAGACCCATTGTGTTTGCAAATGTTAGTACTTCACAGAAATGCAGCAAACAATCCTGACAACACGTATAGTGTTTTTGGAATAAGACAACAATTGGACTACTATGCTGGAAGGGTGAAATTCACTATAAACTCACAGGAAGATCCACAAGAATTTCTAATGTACTTACTATTAGTACTGGAAAACAAAAACATACCTATAAATGAAATCTTCCAGATTTCATACATGTGGAAACATACATGCACTCTCTGCAACAATGTGACACAAGAACAAATCCCGAATGAGCGCTTTGTCTATATATCAATACCTAATTGTGAATCCGTTCCATTTCAGCAACTTGTACAAAATGCAAACCATGGTAGATTATGTTCTACCTGCAATTCGGATAATCGCTCCACATTACTAATACAAACACATAGTAAATACGTAATACTAATGCTTCTACGTTACAATGCAGATGGTACGAAAAACAACTGCAAGCTGACTGGATTCACACATGGTCAAATATCACTTGGTAGGAAAACCTTCACAACAATAGGTATAATCTACCACACAGGAGCCACAACCAACTCAGGGCACTACACTGCATATATAAAAAAAATGTGTATGGTTTGAATGTAATGATAGTACCGTTACTCTAAAGCAGAGATTACCAGCTAATCTTACAAACGCGTATTTAATGTTCTTAAAACCAAAATTTGATAACTGAACTGTACTTAAACCTTAAGTACACTTGTAGTAAAAAAATATAAGCTGTCACAATATTTCAAAACCTATCTAACTGCCCAAAGATTCTACAACAACTAATCAGATAAATTAATAGCACTCAAATAGAGCAAAAAATAGACAGTTAGAATACGCCAATTGGTATCTAACTGTCCCAAAATTTACAAATATGCAAACAGATAAATCAATACCACGAAATTATATCAAAACATAAACAGTTAGAATACGCCTACTGGTATCTAACTGGGCCAAAATTTGACAATATCCAAACAAATACCTAATATCTTACTGCTCACAAAAACTGAAATAATCCAATGCATAAAGCATTAGGCAGAAAGAACAAGGAAACGCAGAAAACAAACAAATAAATAAACTGTAGCATAACAGAAAAAGTTTTATTTTTTTAATCCAACATGGATTTTTTTTCTCCCACAGACCCAATGATTTTAGCAACAAACACAGAAACTTTGCACATTGCACAGTAGTCTGGTTTGTAATCTACTAAATATGAGGGTCAATAAAAAGAAGAAAATGTTGATTGTACAATGTAATAAGTCATTATAAAATACTAATACTAACATGCTATTTTCTTTTATTACAGAAATGAACAAGAAAAACATGGACTCCCGTTACTAAACCAAATAGTACGTATAACAAGATAAATACAACCACCGCAGCATATCACACCCATAGATGCAAGCATTGCAACCATTTGTATGTCCGCGGACAGGGGGAAGGTCCTAGGACACATTCAACTTGCCAGAGGACAATACAAACAGCGTCCTCAGGACACCCCCATTTTCTTTATGTACGAACATTTCTGGACACCGCGATTGTTCGTAAAACATTTTCACCTTGCCAACGAACAATACAGACAACGTCTCCAGGACACCCCCTGCAAACATTCCAAGACCCCACGAGTGTTCTTAGAATACTTTCAAGTTGACACCGAATCCATTCTGTTTATTTACGAACATTCCAGAACAGCCGTGTTGTCCGCAGACAAATCGAACACAACAAAAGCGTCTAGCACATAAATAAAATACAACTTTGAACCTATCTCATACTCCCCCATCCTCCCCAAAGACTTCTACACACCAACACACTCTACTAAATACACATTTTGAACAAACCTTCACCGCGCTGTCCGCAGACATCCGCAAATGGAAGATGGCGGGCGCGACACAAAATCAGATGCGCATCACGCACCGCGCCGCCCAATCAGCGAACACGTTGCATGTCCGCGGACATGAAGCAAGCCGCTGGGCCAATCGGGGTGCTGTCCGCGGAGCGAACAGGGAAGTCCGTCCGTGAAGTGAACACAGATATCACTAATTTTTTGCCTTACATTTTGGTCATTTTTTAAAAAACTACTGGACGGATTTACACCAAATTTGCAAAAGCACGCTTTCGGGACCAGGCCACCACTCCTGCTGCAAATTTGTTGTAAATCCGTCCAGCGGTTTGGGCTGTAGCCGTGCACAAAGTTTTTTCCCATTCAGTCTATGGGAAAAAAAAAGTTTTGGGACCCCCCTATAATTTTTCCCCCCCTGCACGAATCCTCACCAAACTTTGCAAAAAAATTCAGAGTGGGCCATATACTTTGTTTGCAAAGTTTGGTGAGGATTCGTCCAGGGGGAGCGAAGTTATAAGCCGCCCAAAAAGTGCTCTTCCTATGGAAACACCAACTTAACCATAACTACATGGCCGCTACTGCGGCCATGTAATATGTAGGCGCTTGCCGCAATCTATTCACTACATAGCTAGCCTTAAGAATACTTGTCTACTTGTGTTTCTTTGTATCAAATTACTTAATGTCTTCATCTTTTCTGTAGCATAAACATCTTTATCTCAATCCTGAAATTTTGCTTATCTTTGATACTTTCTTAACACCTATAGAATGTTTATGTTCTCTTGCCTCTTCATTTATTCTTGGCCCGTCAGCCCTGCTTTGTGTGACATCACCGCTCTTCTCTTTTGCTCACTTTTCCCACTTCTTCTGGGATTTCATTCAAAAGGCCATCATATTGTCGTGTATGTAGGTATGGTTTTTGCAATGGGAACCTTGCTTCCAGGATTCTCCTTGGTATTGGTATCTTCACTGGTACTGCACGTATTTCACACTCTGGTTCCCAGCATATGGGCAACATGGGAGTGATGCTTGAAGTGGAGGTGCTTGACTCCTTCGCTACACTCCCCCCTCTGGGCGATTCATCGACCACTCTCCCATCATCCTTCACATCTAGACATCCTTGTCTGAAGAAATTCTTTTTAGGGACCCATATTTGTATTACTCCTTTCAGGCATGCAGCTGAGTTCACATGCTCATCCTTGTTCCATTTCATAAGCATGCACTGTCCAATTGGACGGCAGTAGATCCACTTTCCCACATATTTCTTATGGTTCTTTTGATACAGGAATTTCGTTCCCTCAGGTGCATGGATGCTGGCTTTCACATATTCTCTGATTTCTTCATCTATTAGCTCTTTAGTTTTCCATCCTGATTCGACATCAATCATGATCGTCATTCCTATTGCTTTCTTTGCAGTCTTCTTGCATTGTGAGATAGCCAATCTGATTACACAGAATCCAAGCAACAGCATCACTATCAGGGCTCCAAGGAACTTTAACATGTCTGCCATCCAATGTGGAACCCACGAAAAGAGTGATTCAAACCAACCGTCATCAGCAATATCTTCCACCTTGTCTACAATCTGGACGTGTAGTTTCATCAGCATCTCTATGGCCTCTGTCAAGGTGCCATTTTTGTCATCATGAGATGGTCTGAATGTGCAACATGATTCTCCAATTTTGGCACAAACACCTCTATCCATGGCTGTTATCATGTCCAGGATGTATCTGTTCTGAAGAGTCATCAGTCGTATGGCTCTCAGCTCTTCCTTGATAGCATTGATTCTCTTTATGATAGTGTTGATTGTCTCTAACAACTCCTATCTGGTTATTTGTAACCACTTAGTATTTGCTGCTGTCTGGGTCCTTGGCATGAGGATTATCATAAATATCGATGAAGTCTGAATAATCTGTGCTCATATGGAATGGAGTCAAATTGACTTAGCTGAGAAGTAGTTCTCTCTCTTCATTCGATTTATCATCTCCACCGATCTCTTCTTCCTCAGATGAGCATCTGCTTGTGGAAAGTCACCAATGTTCAAGTCACTTTTAGGAAACACCACTGCTGCAACATGAACATTTACTATAGAACATAGTCCTCCCCAGTCCTTGGGCAGCTTAATATAAGCCCTGGATCCACAAGCCCAGTAGTGATCCATTATCACTGCTGTTCCAATGCTCATTCATGGTGACCACAATTCTAGTTATCCCCAATTTTTCTTGTGCCATTGTTTCTGAAACACAGCTTTGAACTTTCCAGAGGCACTATCTGCAACGGCCCTCCTTTGTCTTCGACCCATGTCAATAGTTTTGCAAATTTTGACCATAACGTTTTACATAGTTTTTCCGCATTTTCAACAGTTGCCTTGTAATGACCAACTATTACCCAATCTCTGCAGATTACCACACCTTCTTCCCAGCCATCTGCTGAAAGTATTGAACCCCAGATCTGCATTTGTCTTCTTTCCTTCCATCTTTGAATTTCTTCTGCAGATTTTCCTGGGCTCTCAAGTCTTCTGTTTACTTTCCAGCTGATTCCAGCTTCTTTTACTCCAGGCTGTTCGTATCTTATCACGTGATTTTTCATGTGCTGCACCCAGAGTATGGAACTCCCTTCCAAACTACATCAATAATGAACCATCACTAACTAAATTCAAGAAACTCCTTAAAACCTGGCTATTCAACAAATAATAAATCCCACTTATGCTCAACAGGCCTGCCAGCCTCTGTGCCCATCCCTGTTTCGGTAGTGACAGCCTCACCACCCGAAGTCCTCACCCGCAGACTGGAACTAACAGGTAGACTTAAGGGGCCAGCCCCGGGTCATATCCATCACTTCGCACTGTTTCACTCTCCTGTATGCCTTTCTTTGTCTATATGAATTACCAGGCTATCTCTCACTGCACTCATTCCTCTGTATGCTTTGTTATTTACCCCCTTATCCCTCAGGGCATCCATCCTCTGGTTTGCCCTCTCTTGTTCTATATTAAGTACCATGGTATCGCTCATCATAAAGCAACATGTAATGCAACCGTAAAGTTAACCATGAATATGTATAACTCTGTGTGCCTGCAACCACCAAGCCTCATACCAAGTATTCAATGTACAAATTCTTCTACGCCGTGATACCTCAGGGTTTGGGCGTATAACAAATGCAAAAAATAAATAAAAATAAATTAAAATAGTCTTATCTTTGTGTCTTGAACATAGTCATCTTCATCCAGATCTGTCCATTCCATTTTCCATTTTAGATAGGCTGTTCGGACCATGAACTGACCTCTTGTTTGGCAGAATGTAATGTGAGATAGACAGTGGACATCTATTTCAATGGCTATGAAGACCTTTGACTTCCCCATACTATACGGCAGGAGTGCATATACATTGCAGTCCTCCTTTGAGAATCTTCCTCCCACTTCTTTCATGTGCTGATACCACATGTGTTTTCCAAAATGTGCTGTACTGTTCAGGTAATCATTCAAGTAACAATCATCCTCCCTAGTACTTCTCTTGGGTCTCCCTCTTGTCTCATGAGCTTTTTTAATCATGTCATTAAGTATATCGGCATAATTCCTTCTCACTGGGGGAACATTAGGAACTTTTGTCAGTGAATCTGGTGTCTTTACATGTGCTACTGTTGTTGGGACACTTACATAGGATTTCTTCTTTTGCCTCGCCTTAAGAATCCATATCTGGTGCTCAGCCACACTATCCCAAAATGTCTTTCCTGCATAGGGATGTGTAGTGACACTTGCCATGGAGTCAGACACCTTTAAATAAGTTACTGGAGTAGGGACTATCACATAAGGTCTCAGCTTTCTTGTAGTTGCCACATCTGTACCCTCCTTCTGCATAGGAAGATACACAGCAACCCTTGCTTTATTTGGGTCCACATAATATACAGTACGTACTGTGAGTGAGAGAAGAATCACAATGAATAAGATGCAGATATAAATAATATAGCAATAGGCCCACTTTACGCAGCAGTAGCTCCTTGCTCATCGTGCTGGCCTCTCATTGTTAACCACGTTATTATTACTGTCGATGTTGCCCATTCTCAATCTTTTCTAAGGAAGGAAAAACCAAATTTTATTCAGGCAACATCATACAATACTCTGGCAGCATCTGGACCTGCTCCACAAGCTCTTCAAGCAGCTGGCTAATTGCAGGATTATTAACAGGATTCCTGATGTACACAAAGGAGTCATCCTTTCGCCATAGAAATGAGGATGTGTTTACAGTAAATAATAGAAAACCAAGGACAGTAAGTTCTGAATGTCTTCTCTCAAAAGCCTCATTCAGGATGTTCTCTTTGTTCTCTTGGAAAATAAATGTACTTGCTCTATGATGTCATGTAGTTTAGTTTAGTTTAGTTTCTTTATTTATACCACGCGCCGATCCCTGAGGTAACAGGGCGCTGATGTAGCAATTGATTGATTGCCTCTAGATTCCTAGGATCTCTCAGGAAGGTACGAACATCAGTTTGTCTTCCAACAAGGTGAGGGCATTCTTCAATCAAGAAATAAAAGACCATTTCAACTAGTCTATTAGCGTTTTCTTCAGATAGGAGCATTTACGTTTTCCAAACAGTACTCCAGAAGCTGGAGAACTTGCTCTATTATGGCTGCAAGCAATCTCATCACGATTGGACCATTTTTCAGGATCCTGCAGGAACACATGAACGCTAACAGTTATCCCTACAATCGCAGGGTATGCACGAAGAATGAAGAGAAAAACAGCAAGAATGATCCGGTGAACGTGGTAATTAGGCACTACCATGGGTGCTACCAAAAAGAAACTTGGTGAGAAAGGAATTGGGGAACTGCTCCCTCTTCCAGTTGTCGAAAAGGAATTCTAGATCTGGCATGTTCTCCTTCTCGATCAAGTCTGAAATGTGTCTAAGTTCAATGTTTAGCAAGCTCCTGTGGCTCAAGAACAAATAGCTTTTTCTTTCACTCCTTGTTTAGTAACTGAAAAGAGTGTCTCGGTCGAACCACAGTCCAATGTCCTCTTTATCTGTCCATTGGACAGTTTCGGCAACCTTCTTCCTCATCATTGATCTAGTCTGCGCGTGCTGAACTTCTTATTCGATGCTTGCTTCCGACTGGGGTGGGGTGAGGGAGACTCTCTGGTGTAGACCTTCATGTTGCTGAAGAATATCCAAGCTCGTCTTCCCAAGACTTTTACTGCCGATGGAGTAATGTCTTCCACAATGAAGGGGCCATGAAAGCGTGGTTCATGCCACTTAGAGACGAAATTCTTGATCTCCTGGGAAAATGTGTGATAATAATAATTCTGTTTGTCCGGTTGCTGTATGGTCTTCATCTGTGTTTTAAGCCCGACACCCAATCCGCTTCAGTTGTTCTGAAATTACAGAGATACTTGTAGTCATACATGTTAAGTAGGCATGTAACTCATTTCCTAACAATTCTGCTGTCGTCTGGGCATCACTTCTAGTTCTTGATGGAGGAGTGAGTGGTGTCCTCATTCGCCTCCCTTCACTATTTCATGGGGTGCAAAATGATGGTCAGAGCCCAGGTGATTCCTCAATGCATATAATGCAAGGGGCAGGCAATGTAACCATCTTTTATTCAATGTAAGCTTCAATTTAGCTATTCTTTCCTTAAGCAGGCCTTTGAGTCTCTCGCATATCCCATTGGCTTGCTGGTGATAAGCCGAAGAGAATGTGTGCTTTATACTGAGCAACAAGCTTATTTTTTCAAATACTCTGTTTACAAAATGGGGACCATTATCTGATCTTAATACTACACATATTCCCCATCTAGGAAACACTTCTTGTACTAAACATTTCGCTGCACAGGTGGAATCGGGATGTATACAAGTACCAGCTTCAATCCACCTTGAAAAGGGACCTACTACCACTATCATATATCTTTATCCATTACAGATCTGCAGCATATTGACATAGTCAATGTGTAAATGCTGAAAAAGACCATTCGGTCATGGGATAACTCCCATGACTGTACGCAGTGTGTGCCTAGCAGTAAACCTTTTACATATGATATAATTTACTACATAAAATTCAACATGTTCTAACAGGTTCAGTATGAACCAGTCCTCCACAATAGCTGTTGCAAGGCTTTCTCTAGTGACATGCACTGGGTAGTGCAGCTGTTCCAACTCCACCGTTAATAAGGCTACAGGCATCACCGCTTTACCAGTGCTTTCCTCTCACCACAATGCTTTAGAAGGGGTTAAAGAACACACTATTTTCTGCCCTCTTCTTTCTTTTTAAATTGTAAAATACATTTTTTTAAAAATGTCTTTTGCTTGTATATGAATTGTAAAGGTTTTGATTAAACAAAACACAAATAAAAAAAAATTAAAAAGAGAACACACTCTCCGTGTCCATAGGTCTTTCTCATTCTGTGGTGCTTCTCCCTGAACGTCCATCAATTGAGTTTTAGACAGACTATTAAAACTGTCATTCACAGTCATCATCACCACCATTCTTTCATTCACGTCAGGCGTATCAAAGCTCATTATTTCTACCAAGCATGCATCGCGTTTTGCTTCTTCATCTGTGGCTTGGTTTCCGTGCGAAATAAAGTCTGCTCTCTTAGTGTGAGCTGCGTACTTGACGTCTGCAATGCTTACTCGGAGCTGTAGTGCTCTAATAATTCTGTTCAATAAGGCGAAATGTTGCACTGGGGTGCCGTCCGCTCAGAGGTAGCCCCTCCTTTTCTAACGTGCTAACCCTGCGTGTACCATGCACATCGAATAGGCAGAGTCACTGTACACTGTTACTGCCTGGTCTGTGTTTATGTCAAGCGCAACAATCAGCATCACTAATTCTGCAGTCCGTGCAGATAAATGAGACGGTAGACATGCACTTATCAATATTTAAAACTCCCTGTTGGCCATGTGTTTTACCACAGTGGCACCTGTATATCTTTGCCCATCACTTTGTTCATTTTTTGAAGAACCATCAACAAAGAGGATTTCCCCAGCTGCTAAAGCATTTTCCTTCACCCTCGGGATCTCATCATAGAATTCCTCATAATTCGAGCAATCATGTGCATGCTCGTCTTCTGCCAGTGGTTCTGCTACAAACATGGCAGGGTTCACTATTTTACATCTGACTATATTAATCGCTGGATTTGATATGACCACCTCATAGGCAGAAGCCCTTTAAGACATCAAAGTACCCTTAGGTTTTTCCAAAATAGCAAACAAAGCATGCTCAACAAATAACGTCATGGAACACCCCATTACTATACTGGCAGACTTCTCAATAGCAAATGCGGTGGCTGCCAAAGATTGTTTGCAAAGGAAGGGACCCTTCATTACTAAGTCCAGGATCTCACTGTAATATGCTAGAGGCTTGTACCCCAATGTGGTTCTATGTGTGAGTACTGCTGTCATGACTGTGCCATTTGTGTGTGAAAAAAAAAATAATTCCTCAGCATAATTGGTAATCCCTAAAACTGGACCTGTGCAAATTGCCTTTTTCAATTTGTCCAACCCTTCCTCCCCTTTCCCAGTCCATACAATCTTTTCCTAGAACAGCTGTGCTTTTTTCAGATCTTGTAACAAGGGCCTTACATATGAACTATAATCAAATACCCATGCTCTAACATAATTGCATAGTCCCAAAAAACTGTACATGTGCTTTATCGTGTGCGGCTTCACCATTTTCAAAATGGCCTCAGCCCTTTCAGGTGTAACATTCTTTCATTCATGCAAGATTAACTGCCCGATATATAACACTTCTTCTTGGCAAGAAGTGTTATATATCAGATTGTTGAACAGCTGCACTACCCAGTGCATGTCACTAGAGAAAGCCTTGCAACAGCTATTGTGGAGGACTGGTTCATACTGAACCTGTTAGAACATGTTGAATTTTATGTAGTAAATTGTATCATATGTAAAAAGTTTACTGCTAGGCACACACTACATACAGTCATGGGAGTTATACTGCAATTTCTCGTTGTCCACTTTATATCCTTTCACTGCTAGAATTATCATTAGCTGAACTGAGTCTCATCTGCACTCTTCTTCTGAAGTGCTACAGACTAAAATGTCATCAATGTATTGCAACACAACACTTTGCATATCAATATTGCTTAAGTTCATCTGCAGGACTCTATTGAAAATCGATGGGGACTGTACCGCTGGGGTAATCTTGTGCTTTTTAACTTAGTCTGTCTGAACCTAAATTATGTCAGATCTTTTGAATTCTTATACAATGGGATTGAGAAAAAGGCCTTTTTCAAGTCAATCACTTTTGAAATATCGCACCTTAACAGGGATACTACATAAGATCGTCGCTAGGTTAGGAACTAGAGGAAACTCGGCCTCTACAATCTGATTAATTGGGCGCATGTCCTGAATCAAACGCCATGACCCCCCCTGAGATTTTTTAATCGGATACACTGAGGTATTGCATGGTGACTCTGACATCACTAAGTTGCCTTGGTCCTTCATGGCGGATATCGTCTTAAAAATACCCTCATCTGCCTCTTGACATGGGATAGTGTCATGCTTGAGGCAAAATTGATCCTGGCTTCAGTTTAATCCTGACTTCTCCAGCCCCCTTTAATAGGCCTTCATCATAAGGGCCTGTGGTCTATAATGAAAATGGCCCTTTTGCCATGTCTTCATCAAAAAATGTGGAACGCTGCCGCACTATCATCATGTTCTGATGAACCTCACGTCTTAATGTCCTAATCCAATAAGTGATACTCATTTCAAATACTACTTCATCATCTGACGGATGGTCTCTTAACATATCCTTGTCAGTGACGTCAGTCAACCTGTAACCCTCTCCAATGGCAATCACTGTGCTCCATGTCCTGCCATCGATACCAACTTCTCCAAGCATAGATAATTCTCCTCGCACTGTAGCTGGTTGTAATTCTAAGGGAAAGACTTGTCCCCTCTCTTCATCCATAGGTATCCCCAGCCTGAAGAAAAACTCATCAGGTATCCTCACAGTCTTCTCCACTAAACCAGGTAGTAATTTTAACAAAATGCATACCCCATAGTGAAAGACCGCTGGTTCTAACTGTACCCCTCGTATAGCCATTCGCCCTTAAAATGCCAGGATAAATTCACTCATGTTAAAATAATGTATTCCTGACATTGAACACACTATGCCTTCATCAGTACACGAAATCGTCATGTTTGACGTTGTAATTAAATCTCGGCCTAGTATGTTAACTGGTGGCTGCCTTGTAAGCAATAATGGCACAGACATATCACATTCTCCTGTAGAGATGGACAATCTTTCAGTAAAAGGAACTCTACTTGCAGCTCCTGTGAAAACTTGAGCATTCATGTCATTTCCTGATAACGTACATTTCCCATCTTGTACACATGAGCGTGTTGCACCTGTGTCTACCAAAAAAGAAAATGTTTTGCCTCCTATAGTGGCGTCAACCCTCGGTTCCTCTTGAGGATTGGGAGTCACAGATAGTACTGAACATATCAAGTCACTCAGTGAGCTGTCCTATTTTGGGTACATGCTTATTCCTGTGCCCGTGAAAGGATTCCCTCCCTTGACGGTGACACCCCCTATTCTAGGAGTCATTAACTGTCCCGTGTTTGGGCCCCGCTGTATTTGCATGGATGTATTCTGCGACTGCCCTTGTGGCGGATTCACTGATGTCTTCTGTGGTTGCAAAGCTTGTTGCATTCTCTGCGTTTGTGCTTGTTGCACTGTCTGATTTTGGGCAAATCCGTCCCTACTTTGTAGGCGATATTCAAGCGGATAAGTGGTTGAGAACTGCCCATTCTACACAACCCCTTGGCTCCCACATGTGCGAGCAATGTTCCCTATCATTCCACATGTTCGACATACAGGAGGAAGCTTCCTAATTGCCCTCCCTGATTATTCTGGGAGCATCCTTGATTATTCTGGAAGCCTCTTCCTCAGAAAGCTCCTCTCTCCGTGGTACGAATCCATTATTACCTTGATCAAACTTTCTTTGGTTTGCTGCTTGCTCCGATCTTGACCACTCTCTGCTAGTCAAATCGTCCCTTCTATGATGTATTGTGACAATTTCATTTGCACTTTTTTTGCTTCTTCGTCTTTTCTAACATCATCATTCCTTCAATTTTTCTCCTGCAGCAATCGGCATTAATGCGCAAAGGTCAGCTGTATTTCTGACCATGGTTTTGCCTCCATACCCACCAATTTCTTGAGCTGTTTCTGCACTTGGTCTGGCAGCCCTTGACATAATATATGGTAGAATACAGGTATAGATTTCCCCCACGGTTCCCGTGTTTCAAAACACCATTCCTCCTGAAGATTCTGAATGTAAACAAGAGGACCCTCCCCTTCCTGCATCTTTTGTTCCATTATAGCTCCCATATCTGACATATCTGGATATTGCACTCTAAGCACTTTCCAGGCTGCCGCTTTCCAATTATAAACAGTGCTCCGTCGTGAGCAGTGTTCTGCGCAGTAACACTCGAGTATCCAGCTCTCGACCAAATGTCATCAGCTCTCTCCCCAAGGATAGTGGCTAAAAAACCTTAAATGTCTCTGATGGCTAACGTGTTTCCTCCTGTTATTTTCTCTAATTCATGTACCCATTTCCAAACCCCGGAACTCAAACTATGGAGTTTACACCTTAATTATCCTTATCCATCTGTGGCAAAGGAATATACTGTGGGCTGGCCCCTCCTTTCTCTAACAAAGGAAACTGCGAGATCCCAAAATCGCATTAATCCCCCATCGTCTGTCTGTCCATTAGAGGGACAATGGTTCCGCATGGTCGTCATTCCGGTAGTGACCTTAGTCTGCTCACATCAGGTGGTGAGCCCCCCTCCCACCATCGGTTCGCCCTTTGAGTCGACCTAGCCGTGACAAAGACTTTGACGGCTGAGTTTTAGGAAGGTCTAGATCTGACCATCTTACTTCTCTGTCCGTGGGAGAACACTCCTCAGGACCACATGCATTACCTCCCTCGTCCCCAAGGAAGGTTTCTCTGTCGTCATCTGACATATCCTGTCCCCAGCTTGTGTGACTTCCCTCCTTCTGGTCTCTATTCCGAGTTAGCCTGTCCAAAGACAAATCTCTATGCTCGAGATTGTACAAGCTTCCCTCCGAGCCTTGCGATTGCGTACTTTCAAGTCAATCATTTTTTCCCTTTCCTCTCTTGGTCCTCATCTCATGCTAGACCTTATCGATTTTGTCACCCATGCTTCTTATATCAAACTCATCCTCTAGATTTGCTCTAGATGGACCTGACATTGGCACATGTGTCGGGAAGAATTCTTGTATGTCCTCCCATGCTACTACTGGATTAGGCACCATTAACTCTTTTTCTATGCAATCAATGCCCTTTGCCTTCTCTTTCGTTCTATTTCTTTGTCAAGCTCACTTTATTTCCTTGCTTCTTCTCTTACTCTTTCTCTCTTCCTTTATTTTCACCTCTCTTCTCTCATTTGCCCTACGTATCTCTTCATCTACGCGTCTTTGCCTTCTTTTATCTCTTAATTCCTGCTCTTCCTCTTCCTCTCTCTTCCTTTCTAGCTTATCCTGTTCTTCGATTGCTCTCTGCCTATTATCATATTTTCTTTGCTCCTCTATCCTTTCCTGCTTTCTTAGCTGCTCATCGTGATACAGCTGTTCCCGTCTTTGTCTAGCCTATCTTTTGGCTTCGTCTTCTTTCAATCGTTCCTCTCGTTCCCTGTCTTTTTTATCTTGTTCATTCTGAACTTCCCTTTGTCTTACTTCTTCATTGCTCTTTCCATTAAGTTTGAGTAAAACCTGACCGCCCATCCATTCGTTCTGTATGAGCGCTACCTCATCAGCTTTGTCTTTCTCTCCTTTCTATCTTTTCATCTCTAGCCCTATATCTAAGGATGTGCTTGCTCGATCACTTCTCTCCTTATCCCTCTGGACTTTAGGGATTACATCCCTTTCTGGAGTCTTTTCTGGACTCTCGTCGCTGCTATGCGCAGGTGACTCATATGCCGGATTGCTGAACCCTTTTGCTACCTTAAGCTCTCTTAATGGGTACACTCTGTTATCCTTCGTACTATCACCATTTACTATAGGCGTGGTGGGGGAGCAGAAGGCTCCTCAACCCCCCTTTGCACTGGTTAAGCATCCAGACTTCAGGAGGTGGGTCTTCCCTTTCCTCCTGGTACATTTTCCAGAGCTTTAAACTCGCTAGCCTTTTTTCTTACTTCTTTCCCGTGCATGCTGCGTGCAAGTATGTTGTCATGTGTTGCAAAACTGCTTTTGATAGTGATCCCCCTTGTGGCCATGGCATGAACATCTCATCTGCCGTGCCCTTAACCCATTCCGCACTGTACTGCTTAAGCTTGGGTGCATGTTGTGGCAACGGCTTGCACAGATCTATAAGCGGAGTAATACCCTCCATTTTGACTTGTCACACTTGACTGTCAATACTCATCATTGTGTTTACACTTTATAAATTCGTTTCAGAAATATAACACAATATGAGCATGCACGACTGTCACAGCTCAAAACCTCTTATGCCATGTTCTATTTCAATCTATTTGTTCCCTAAACATCATCTGTTCAACTAAAAGAAATACACAAATAATTTTCAAATCTCTGCTTTCTTTCACGTTTCTTCAATTTTCACTATTACTTCACCACATATATTTCATTCAGCAAACAATGCAGACAAACAACACTAACAAACTCGGCCAGCCCACATATATCTCAGTCCACACTCTTCGTGACTATTTCTCTATTAACGCTCTTCTTGACTTCTCTGTAAATGCTCTTCGTGTCTATCCTTGCCCCTAATAAAAGAACTCTGACGGCATGTGAGTCATTACCTTTAGACAATCTTTAATCGTCCGTAGCCTACGTCATCCACCTTTGGTA
This sequence comes from Ambystoma mexicanum, assembly GCF_040938575.1. NCBI lineage: Eukaryota > Metazoa > Chordata > Amphibia > Caudata > Ambystomatidae > Ambystoma > Ambystoma mexicanum. The sequence goes on from NC_090939.1 coordinate 48,363,946, forward strand.
CTCTGGATGCGACCCCTTCTGACGTTGCTTTGGTGCAGGATTCTGAGCTTACTTAGGTTGCTCTTCGTCTATATGTCTCAATTGCTTGACGATCCTCATCTCAAGTCAATTACTTAATACTTCGACACTCATCGTCTCAAGTTGTTTACCACAACAAACCCTCCGTTCCTTATTTCCCTTTATCACTCTCTTCAATCTACACCCATTCATGTTTTGCCACCTCACTCAGTCTACTCACCATTTGCATTTTCAACTTCTGACACTCGGGCTCGTCGCCTCCTCAACCAGCCGCTTCAGCCTTCAGTCCGGTCAGCTTTGTGTAGAAATCAGGAAGGAATTCTGTTTGAAACCGGGGGGCCCGTCCCACCTGCACTTGCAAGATTTTTTGAACTAAGTACTGCTATCTACAGGGTGCTTCACGTGCTTCCAGCTAAATGGTGAAGGATGCCCGATATTTCCAGGACCCCAAAGCGTACTAGGTCGACAGATTTTTAACCATCATCTCTCTGCTACCACGTGAACTGGGGGTATCAACCCAGCCCTTTAAGATGAAGTTGCAATACTTTAAGATGTATGAGGATGCAGAAGATGCTCAAACATCAATAATCAAACAAACTCAGAAAGTTGGCAAATCAAAGCTGTTTTATTTGCAATTGTCTAAAACACAGAGTTACAACGAACATCGACGATTTCTCTCAATCTTCTCGCTCAGCAAGTTTCATAATATAGTATGTTATATATAATATGATATGATATGATATGGTGTGATATGGCCTATACACATGTGTTTCAAGGTGCGACGAGGCAAGGGAGGGGAAACAGCGGGAAGACAGATAGCGATCCTACTAGGGGGGTGACATTGAGATCGCGCAAGTGCAGGGGAGTGGGAGTGGGGAAAGTGCAGGGGCAGTGCAGTACATGCGATAACAGCAAAATAAATAAAGACAATAAATAATAAATAAAGTGCAACCAGCTGAAGGCAAGTGCAGGGGGTAAGTGCAGACATCAGATTTCAAGTGCTAGTAGGGGCTGTAGGGATACAGAAACAGTCCCCGAGTGGCAGTGCGGTGTGCAACTGGCAGGGAGAGGATATGGGCCGAGATCAGAGGGTAGCCAGGTAAACCGGTGCAGTTTCAGATTCAGCCAGGAGATCAGAAGGGGAGAGGAGGAGAGAAAGCAGAAGTAAAGAGGAAGGTCTTGAGGTGTTTTCCGGAACTGGAGGTGGTTCTCCTCAAGTGTCAGTGAGGCAGGTTGGCTGTTCCAGAGGGAGGCCCCAGCAGAAGAAAGAGATCTACCACCAACTCGCTGCTTGGAGAAGCGGCTAACCCTGAGGGAGTTGGAGGTGGATGAGTGAAGAGCTCGAGAAGGAAGATATTCGGGAAGAGAGAGTTGAAGGTATTGAGGCGCAAGGCCCCAGATGGCCTTGTGGATAATGCATAGGGTTTTTAACTCAATCCTTGCCACCACTAGGGAGCCAGTGCAGAGATTTCAGTCCCAGAGAGTTACGATCACTGGGCTTGAGGCCAAGGACAAGTTTGGCAGTCCTGTTTTAGATGAGTTGCAGAGGGTAAAGCGTAGAGGCAGGCAGATTTCGAAAGAGGCTGTTGCAGTAATTCAGCCTAGAGAGAACCAGAGCTCTGGAGACAGTGAGCTTCTGGGGGAAGGAGAGGAAAGGAAGAATACCTCTGAGAAGGTGCAGCTGGTAGTGTGACTTCTTGGAGAACTCAGAGATATGGGGAGAGAAGGAAAGGGAGGAGTCAAAGACGACCCCACGGTTTTTAGTAAAAACTCATCATTGCTGAAATCATCCTGCGTGGCAAACTACAAAAACGTATTGGAGAAAGTGATAGGATTAGAGGGAATATCTAGGTATACATTCCATACTGTCTAAGAGAGTGATAGGGTCTCTAATATCAAGTGGGGCAACTAAGCCCTGCTCTAGTAAAAGTCATCAAATACAGGACGTCCCATTGGTTTCACAAACTATAGGGCGTTTTACTATGTGGCCCTCTATAATTGGTTGGCATCCTTACATTTGTCAGTACTTTTCCACATATGCCAGCTCCAGCAGCACACAGGCTGGCATCCAGGTGCTAGTGGGTTGGTCTTGACCACAGCTTCCCACTAGTTAGCTTACTTTTCATCATCACACTGCTGTCTGCCAGTCAATCAGCCCTTTGAAGATTGGCCTGGAGTTTGTTCTTCATGCCTGGGTATAAGAGGGAGTATAGCATACTCTGTCTCCTGGAGTTGGCGTAGCACGTCATGATTATCTGTTTTCACTCATCCGCATGACTGAAGAACATGTTTTAGAGTTCTGCTGCATTTATTAATGAACCCCTGATGTCTTCAATGTTCTTGTGCCTCTCCTCTGAACAGGGGTTTGTTCTTTCACACGTTTGTAACAACTGTCTGATTATTGCGGCCCAGAGTGACCTTGACTTCTTGGGGCTGAACCAGCCTCGTCCTTCTTTGATTCACCTCTGTAATTCAATTTCTTTTTCAACTGCGACACACTGGAAAAGTTTTTCTTTTTCTGATCCAGCTCTGCTAAAATGAGTAGTGGAATTGTCCATAGTTCATTCATATGTATATGTCGGCACATGACGCAATCTATTCACTACATAGCTAGCCTCAAGAATACTTTGTCTGCTTGCATTTCTTTGCATCTGTACACGTGTAAAATTACTTAATGTCTTCATCTTTTCTGTCGCACAAACATCTTTATCTCTATCCTGAAATGTTGCTTATCTTCAATACTTTCTTAACACCTATAGAATGTTTATGTTCTCTTGCCTCTTCGTTTCTTCTGGGCCCGTCAGCCCTGCTTCGTGACATCACCACTCTTCCCTTTTGCTCACTGTTCCCACTTCTTCTGGGTTTCCATTCAAATGGCCATCATATTGTTGTGTATGCTGGTCTGGTTTTCTCAACGGGAACCTTGCTTCCAGGATTCTCCTTGGAATTGGTATCTTCACTGGTACTGCACATATTTCCCACTCTGGTTCTCAGCATATGGGCAGCATGGAAGCGATGCTTGAGGTGGGGGTGCTTGGCTCCTTCTCTACACTTTCCTACTCATTCACCCACCAGTCGCTCACTCATACACCTCCTCTTGTGTCGACTCAGACTGCCTTCTCCATGCAGGCACACACCCACCCACCCAGAACAGTCAAACTCACACTATAACATTCCTACTCATTCACCCACCAGTCACTCACTCATACACCTTCTCTCGCATCCACTCAGACAGCATTCTCTACATGGGCACGCACCCACCGCTTGGAACATTCAAAACATACACTATCAAATACATAGCCTTAGCTATTGTATTTCCCTTCTACTTGTACAGTGCCATGGACGCTGATTCATAGAATACCTTCTCTATCCCCTCTACATATGGCCTTAGCTATTGTATTTCTTTTCTACTTTTACAGCACAATGAGCCCAGATTCCTGTTATCGTTTTCCCGTCCCCTCTGCACACCTCTGTGCTATTGTGTTCCCCTGCTTCTTTTACAGCGCTACGAACCTTGATTTCTGGAATGCCCTCTCTTCCCAGTCAACATCTGCCTAATGCTATTCTATTCCCCTTCTACTTGCACCACAGCATGCCACTTAACTTCTGTCAAAGCTTCCAGATGTCCTCTACTGTCAGGTCCCACACCTGCCGCAGGTGCTCAGTGGCGGTGCGTGAGATTGGGGGATGCTTTGTCTCAGGAAAATATTGATTTTGGATTCTGGGAAATAGACAGGTTGGATTTGGAAGAACCCGGGCAGAGGTTTTGGAGATACTGAGATTGAAGTTGGGTTGGTTGTACCTTGTATTTCCTTAGTTAAAGATTACAGAAAATGGCTGCCTTCCCAAGCCAAAATGGAAGGGCTAATGCTGGGAATTGATTGGACCCGGCTAAACAAAGGCAACTTGGAATGTTTCCAACATTCCAAAACTGCGTAACTGTCTATTATCCATTTTCCTTAGCCATCAGGTTCTGTTTCCTTGAAGATCCAGTTATAAGAAAATACATTAGAAAAGAAGAAGCCTTGAAAGAAGAAGTCTGTTGGAATCCCGCTGAGGAGCCTGAGTTAGGAAGCAGCAAAGTCACTATAAGACGGTGGGAGCACAGCAAGTTATTGTGGGTACTAGGGTAAAGGCATGAGAGGTTTTAGGAGTAGGTGCTAGGATTTTGCGGGACTTTTATTATTATTGTTAATATTATTATTTATTACTTTTAATGTGCTGCATGCCTGTGGGCCTCAAGGCGCACACATAACAAACAGACAAAACATACAATAAAAGATCCTCTTCATAAGGGATAGGTAGGATATGACATGATATGATATGAGATTTATTAACACGTCAATATGCAGGTGTTTCAAGGCGCAACGAGGCAAGGGAGGGGGGAACAGAGGAAAGACAGAGACAATGATCTTACTAGGCCAGGTGACATTGAGATTGCACAAGAGCAGGGGAAGGGGAAAGTACGGGGGCAAGGAGGAGGGGGCAGTGATGTACATGGGAATGACAGTAAAATAAATAGAATAAATAAGCAATAAGTAAAGTGCGGCCAGCTGTTCGCAAGTGCAAGGGTAAGTGCAGACATCAGGTGTCAAGTGCTGGTAGGGGGCTGTAGGGATACAGAAAACAGTCTCCAAGTGTGGGGGAAGCCAGGGAGGCAGTACAGAGGTGCAACTGGCGGGGGAGGGGACCTACGCCCGAGATCAGAGGGTAGCCTGGTGACCAGTACAGTTTCAGTTTCAGCCAGGAGTTCAGCAGGGGAGAGGAGGAGAGAAAGCAGAAGCAAAGAGGAAGGTCTTGAGGTGCTTCCGAAACCAGAGATGGTTCTCCTCACATTTCAGAGAGACAGAGAGGCTGTTCAGAGGGCAGCCCCAGCCGAAGAAAGATATCTACCACCAACTCGGTGCCTGGAGACGCTACTAACCCTGTGGGAGTTGGAGGCGGATTATCGAAGAGCTCGAGAAGGAAGATATTTAGGAAGAGAGAGTTGAAGGTATTGAGGCCCCAGAAGGCCTTGTGGACAATGCAGAGGGTCTTGAACTTAATCCTCACCGCCACTGGGAGCCAGTGCAGAGATTTCAATCCTGGAGAGATACGATACTTGGGCTTGAGGCCAAGGACAAGTGTTGCAGTCCTGTTCTGGATAAGTTGCAGAGGGCAGCGAGTAGAAGCAGGCAGATTTAGAAAGAGGGTGTTGCAGTAGTCCAGCCTAGAGAGAACCAAAGCTCTGGAGACAGTGAGTTTCTGGGAGAAGCAGCAGAAAGGAAGAATACCTCTGAGGAGGTGCAGTTGGTAGTTTGACTTCTTAGAGACATCAGAGATGTGAGGAGAGAAGGAGAGTGTGGAGTCGAAGATGACCCGAGGTTTTTATCCTCACATGTGGGAACAGGAAGAGGGCCAAGAGAGGCTGGCCAGAGAATGACAGGAAAGGAGGGTGCAGGTGTGCTGATGAGGAGAATCTCAGCCTTACTGGCATTGAGGCAGAGATCATTGGCGGCACACCATTCCTGGATATTAGACAGACAGAGATGAGAGAAGAAGAGGTGGCTGAAGGGAGCCTGGAAATGAGCTGAGTGTCATCCGCATAGCACTGGAAGTTGGGGCAGAGAGCAGCAACGCAGTGGGCAAAAAGTGCCAGGCATTGGTTGAACAGCCAGCGAGAGAGGTTAGACTCTGGCGTACACCACAGGTAGAAATAGAGATAGAGAGAAGGAAGGACCCTGGTTTGACCTGGGAGGGTCGATAAGAGAGGAAAGAGGTCAGCCAAGCCACGGTCTGATCAGTGATACCCAGGTTATCACAGAGTCAGTTGAGCAGGATGGCATAGTTGACCATGTCAAAGGCAGAAGAGAGATCAAGAAAGATGAGGACACAGGGGGTGTTGGAATCAAGGTTAGAGAGCAGGTCTTCATGGATGTTCAGGGGAGCAGTTTCAGTGCTTCTGGCATCTCTGAAGCCAGACTTATGGTCATGGAGACAACCAACAACAGATTCAGTGTGAAGATTAAGCTGGGAGATAGCCAGCTTTTTCAGGAGTTTGCCCAGGAAAGGAGTGATGGAGATTGGGCGATAGTTAGCCGGGCAGGAGGATTCAGCTCTGGGTTTCTTAAGAAGGGAGTACACAAGGGAGTGCTTCAGGGAGGTAGAGAAGACACCAGTGGTTGCAGAAGTCAGCCAGACCAGGGGCCAAGGTGTCCATGTGGTCCTTTATGATTTTGGAGGAACAGGGGTGAACCTGTTTTGATGAGACTTTCATAGATCAGACTTGTCTGGAAACATTATCTGGGGAAAACAAGGGAAAGGCAGGAAAGGAGGGAGGAGGGGTGGGCAAAGAAGGGCCAGGGGAAGAGTAGGGAGAAGAGGAGGCAAGGGGAGAGAAAGAGAGAGAGGACAGGATGTCCTGAGTTTTAGAGATGAAATGAGAAGGTAGACAATAAGATCACTTAACCCAGACTTATGGTAAAGAGGACTTTTTTAATAGCTCTCCTAAAAGAGAATAGGGACGGCAAAGAACGGAGGAAAAGAGGGAGGGTGTTCCGTGCTCTTGGAGCACGGACATCAACGCTTGTACCACCACATTTCTAGAGCTTGAAAAGTGGCTGAATGAGTTTTTGGTCATTGTTAGAGCGCAATTGAAAATTGTGCTGGTTTCAAACGATTTGTCAAGTATTGCAGTGCCTTATGTGATTGCCATTTATATGTCAATGAAAGAAGTTTGTGGGATATCCTGTGTTCCACACAGAGCCAGTGCAAGGCACATCTGAATGTGGTAACATGGTCACGCTAAGTCAGTCAGACCATAGACTGCCCCCACTGCTCCATTTTGCACCATTTGAAGAGATTTCAGGTTAGCTCGAGAGGTCCCCACCAAGACAGTATTACAATAATCTAATATCAAATTGATTTGTGCAGTAGCCAACAAGGATCAATTTTCCACAGGAAGGTATGGCTTAATTTGATTAAGCAAACTTGTCACGTAGGAACAGGATGAATGGAGATGACACACATGGGTTTTTATCAACAACTCAGAATCAAGATAGACTACCAATGTCTTGACATGTTTCACCATTAGAATCGTACAGCCCAGAATGAAAAAATGAATGTATTGGGAGTCAAATCTTTTCAGTCGTGGCTCTGATCCAATAACCAGAATCTATGTTTTTTTATCATGGAGGGGCCAATGAATTATAGGCTGTCCATGATTCAATTGCAGAGTACACTCTATTCAATGCCTCAGGCTCTTGTGAATAGTTACTTGGTAATTCCAAGCAGATCTTAGTATTGTCGCTATAGTTGGTATACCGCACGTCAAGGCTATCTAGCCGGCCAAACAAGGGTCTGATGTAAATATTGAAAAAGTGTGAGTTAAACACGAGCCATGGGGCACTCCACATGTTGTATGAAGGGGGAGTTGTTGAAAATTGTCCACCCCCATCCTGGAGGTTCATGGGGCAAGGAAGGACTTAATCCAGTCTCTGCCATTCATGGAACATTGCTCTGTTTCACTAGCCTACTCGCCAGGAGCGCATGGTCCACCAGGTTGAATGCTGCTGATAGATCCAAGAGCATCAACAACGCTGGAGGCCCCTGTTAACATGTCCCAATCACTGACAATAGATAAAAGGTGATCAATAACAAAATGAATTGAGTAACAGCAAGTGCAAGAGAAAACCCAGATTTATTCAAATATAAACCGCCATTCAACACAGTATTCTCTCAATCATATAATACAGAACACAAGCTTCTAAATCAAATACACGTCACACATGACGTCATGGTTAGGGATAAGAAAACACTTGTATTCACTTGTCCTATTGGCTAATAAGATATAACACCTATACATTCTATATGCGGGGACTACTACTATTGGATATCCTGTAACTTGTAACTGATGGGTCCCCCTAAGTTTGTCCTAATAGAAATGTAACACTTCATTCTAACATATCATTGGTTGGCAATATACTACATTAGCCAAAATAGCAGACAGAATTTTAATTGGTTAATAGTTTGCTCATCCGACCTTGGGTACTTTGATGTGATGCCAGGGTGTGTGGTGAGGAAGGGGAGATGAACGGACTGCAATGATTCAATTTGAAGGACTTACTACCTTCTTGTTCCCAGGCTTGAAGCCTTATCTGCCAATGTGTTTGGCATGCCGTCGGTGTACAGATGTGAGATGTGCTAAGGGAGTAGCAGGTGCACTATCTAGTTAGGCCTAGAATAAATTATCACTGTTCCGATCATGTGGTACAGGACTACTGTTCAGAACTCATTTTCGTCTATTTATTGAGTGTTCCTGCTTTTGTGAGAAAACAAAGGGTGTCTCACCTGCTAGTCCACAGGGATCTCTCTCAGGTGGCCAGGGCACAGCTATTGCTTTTGGATCCAGACCACGGGGGTGGACCAGTGCAGGAGGATATTCTTGGTGAGGGGTCTTCGGAAGTGGGGGTGAGACAACTGGTGGCAAGACTTGGTATTCCTCCCTTTCCCGTACCCATGATCCCTCCTATTATATAGGATTCTCTGGTGTCCTAACTCCCCCCCCTTATGCACAAACACTGGGCCGAGGAAGAGGGTGACTGAGAGTAATAATGCTATCTCTTACACATTGCATTGAACATGTCCCGCTAATTGGGGCAGGGAAACTCAGGCACTTGACTCTAAGTGCATACATCTGATACCAATTAGCTCTCCTCACATCGATAAAAGGTAGAACATAGAGACACACTCTGAGCAAGGTGTAAGAGCAGAACTTCCGGGGAGAAGGCAAACCTACTGGAGCAGAGCAATGGACTGAGAGACGAGAGCTATGGGTGGAGAACCCCAGGAGTTCCCTGCAGGAGGTTGTTGCCTCCAAAATGCAGCGAAAGACACATGGAGATGGCTGAATCCCAAAAAAGAAGACTGCATTGTGTTTCAAAGATGCCAGCGACCCTCCCAGGTGAACAGCAGAGTTGGGGAGGTGAGACCAAGCCTGTGGTGCTAACCTTGACTCGTAAACTGGAAGACAGTAAAGACAAGAAAGAAACTCACACATCCAGTGAGTTGCCAAGCGACGCACAAGACTGGTGTGTGCTAAAGAAAGATTGAAGTAGCAACATAATATCGCACAATTGAAGGCTGCACGTGTGTGGATGAGATGAGATGCAAAGAAAGGCAGACCTATGAATAAACCTTGAAGTAATGATAGCTGTAGAGTCACCGATACTGAGTAACAGAGTGGTCCGGCAAAAGGAAGTAGCCCACTCGAAAGTCTCTGCGAAAGGTGAAAGGTTTTTAGCAATAAATGTGAATGAACTGTAAAAAAGGAGGTGATTGAAATTGACCCCAAGAAAAGAGGAGAGTTAAAATGTGAACATTGATCTTTGGTACATAATACAGTGGACTACCCAGACCAGGAAGCACTGGGGCAAATAACATAGAAGTGTGAGTTGAAAGCTGGAAAGTCAAAGTGGTCCTGCGGAGGTCTGTAGAAAAAAGCCACGCACATTCAAAAGTCCTTCACATCAGGAAACAGTCTGAGCCCGACTGAGAGAGACCGAAGGTGTAATAAGTTAGGGGAAGGGAAGCCCTAAAGGAGGTTAATTAAACTTGGGGAAGGGAACCCGTGCAAGTGTTGTGTTTTGCAGTGAAAGGTCTAAGTCCGACTAAGGGAGACCGACGTGAACTTTTGCTTTAAGAGGTCTGAGTGCGACAGAGGGGGGACCAACATGAACTTTTCAGCAAACTGTGTTTTGGAAATTGTAAAGTAAGACTTTAACCTGGAAGGGCAGGAGGGCATCTATCCATGTCTTGAACTGTATTTGTGTTAAGAGCCCAAGCCAGAGTATGTCATCTTGCCTACAGGCACCGCCTTACCCTGTCCTGTCCAACGTGGGAAGGAGAGCTGACTCGTCCACATTTATTCTTTTATTTGAACACTGATTTTGCTTTGCATGCATATTCTCCTTTTCACACTTTTGTACAAGAAGCAGGACAGGCATTAGGTTTTTGTTAGTTATAGGCCATTTTGATTTGAAAGAACAAACTAGAACTATTTTACTGATTATTTTATGCTTGAGACTACTCCCATCCTAGCTACAGGGCAATGTAGGAGTATCTCCAACCCCTTTGAAACTTTCAATAAAGGCTTTACAAATTGTACCTTTTGTGTCAGTGTCGTAATTATGATACCATGCCTCCCTTACACTATCCTAAGCCGTGGGTGCTGCACTGTGCGATTATTCATTAGGAGGTTGTTTTGCATGTTAGCTATTTGCACCTGGAGATCAAGGCTATCTGTACTTTCTTACTGCTACCAATAGAAACTTATTAACTTTCAAGTTGCATGCTGTGTGCTCCTGAAGAATGTTATATAGTGTGGTTTTGATTCCCTGTCAGGGCCTCCTTTCTTAATGACCTTGACGCCCGAGCTTGGGGTTGTGTGAAAAGCATTTTTTATGTCATGATTCAGTATTTCAGAATAAAGGTCTTTCAAAGTTCTGTCTGAAAGATGGTGGTACTCTGGTTCCCTCTCCACCATGTTAATGTTCTTTGTGCCATCTCTTGCTTTGCATGCCCCATGCCCCATGCATTATTCCCTACCCTTGTATTTTTCAACCTATCCCTACCTACACCCATCTCTATGCTACTTGTCTAACCCTCTCTATGTATTCTGCAACCTTTCCCTAAGCATCTGAGTGCACCCTACTTCTCACCCTACTTGTGTAGCACAATCTATTCTATTATTTATGGTGGTTGCATTACCGCTAGTATTTAAACTGGCTGTTTACAGATCACTTCTCGGCTTGTGCCTTCATTTGCATCTAGGACAAGGGTGGGGGCACGGCCAGACCTTGTGCTATCTTATCCAGATCATCACACCCCTTCTCAAAATATTGGACTTTACGTGCAGTGAATGCAAGTCTCTTTATGCTCACGGCACAAAGAATACAACCCTCTAGGGAAAAGGGCCAAGAGATTACTTGCAAGGGTAACAAAGATTAATTGTACAAAAGAGAAGGGTGTCAGCCAAGGACTCTGCTGCCCGAGAACATTCTGTCTGAATCATCATGACTGTTACATTATAAGAGTCCACACTGTCACTAAGGATGTCATCCATACGGTCTAAACCCACACAGCTGATTGTTGAGACCATAAACATGATTCTGCTCCATAAGGGATGCCAGGCTATGATTGGTTCCCCTCTCCACCGTCTGTCAGTCTCCACGTGGGTCAGCTGGGCTCATCTCTCCAGGGAGTGAAGGTCAGGCTCTTCACAAGTTACTGTTCCAAGGCTACTATTGTGAGCTAATGCCACTACTACATCATCATGTCACGCACCTGGGAGGCTCAGAGACTGGCACCAGGGGGAGGCAAGGAATGCAATCATGCTGACCCACACATTCTGTGCTCTGTCTATATCACACTCCTTGCACCCAAGGCTTCCACCCTCATTTTGATCTATAATGTATCCCTCCCTGTACATCGTACTACAAAGGGCGTATTTATTTATGGGCAGAGGTGAAATTGGCGTGTTCTTTTAGAAGTTTTATCGCCATTGGTTTTATCGCTGGCTGGCTGGGGTCACTCACTATCGTGGAATGCAGGGGGTCTTGGACTGCGTCAGTGGTTGGTGTCATTACTCCTGGTGGGCTGGGTGGGGTTGGAGGTCTGCTGTTGGCCTGGCTGTGATGAACGTGCTGCAAGGACCTGGCGCTGTCTCGTGGCCTTGCAGGGCTCATTCCTTTCTGCGATAATGAGTAATTCCAACAGTTAAGGGACAAAGGGAGGTTTCTGTGGGAATTAGCAGAGCTGGCTAATCTGCCTTCAGGGTTTGGGCCTGTTCAGGTTTCTCTGCCGGGCCTAAATATACTGTGCAGTCATGTAGGTTTGCCTGTATCATCCATAATTAAAAAATGGCATCTTATTTATATGCGCACATTAAGTCTATGCATTTATGGTTCCCGCAATATTGTATTTCTTAGCATTGTCCTTTTCCCCCCTAGCATGTCGCATGGCTACCTATGGGATTCACTGCACTCTAAAGCATGTATGGGGGTGGGATAGACTCATTTCCATCCCAAAATTTCCCCCCTTTTTTACTTCTACATTAACAAATTCTTCCCCATACTTGCTCTCATTATCCCTTCTTTCTGCAGCTTCATATGGGGGTGTTCCCTTTATTGGCATCAATGCCCTACACACATGTCGCAAGCTTTCTCCTGCTTACGCATACACTTTGTGGGGTAGATGTCATATAAGTGCAGCCCTCATCCCTGTTAGATCTACCCATACTTCCTTGTAATTTTCATGGTCTAGAGGAGGGAAAATGGTTGTGTGGTATAGTCGGTCAACTTCTAAGGATGCTAAAAATGCCTCTGCTGTGGTAAATAATGAGTCTTTAGATAGACAGTTTGAGATTCTCTTTTTCCTCCACAGCTGCTCATACAGCTCTTTCCTAGGGAAGATGCAAAAGTCTGGTGGTGGTAGTGTGTTTTGCTCTGCGGTCGTTGGGGGTCATTGACGGTGCTTCAACAGGCAATGCCCCCCCCCCTTTCAGGTGTTCTTCTGGAACTACTATCAGGGTTGAGTGTAGCGTAGCTAACAAGCAATAGCGCCTCCAGGAGGGTGTGAGGTGCAAGTACGCATGTTGGCCACACATCCAGTAGTAGTCCATCAGTGCTGCTGTGCCTACAGTCCTGTTGCATCATTCATTTGAGCCGACAAAGATAGTTCCTTCACTGAAAAAGCACAACTCATAAGTCTTTTCTTGGTGCACTTTTATTGGCTCCTCCATTGCTGCAATCCATGTCAGTTTCGTGACGTGCTTTGTCCATGTTTGTGCACACGTTAATTCCACCAGGTCCACATTATTTCTTGAAACCCCAGGAGTCCTGCAAGTGAGGGTCGTTTCCTGCCACTTGGTGTGGACGTACTTTGCTACTTCGATCTCCAAATAGGGATGGTGTTTGTAGGACTAGCTTTACGTTTCAGGGCATCTGGATTGACAAGTTACAGATGCACACCACGTGCTTGGAAGGTGACCTTTAGCCTACATAGCGCAAGATGAACAAGGCATTGTGGCTCTATAATTGGTACTTCTTGTGGTACTAGAACCTTGGATGCCCCCGAAGCATACATAGCAACTACTATTGGTTGTTCGTCTGCCCACCCCACTCATGTCAGAGTACCAGCTATTTGGGTGCTCGGGATGACGGATATGTTCAACTGCATCCAGGCCTAGGCCATGGTATGCATCATATTTGAGCCAAGGGTTTAGATAGAAGTGCACACCTATGGTAAGTAAGTTTAGTAAAGAAATTCAAGGATTATTTTAAATAATTTTTAGGTGCGGGGGAGGAACCGGGGTCATGGCACAAGACCCCGACAATAAACAGTAAAAAGAAAGAGGATTCAACTTGGGAACCCTCCCGTCCCCTGCACACTTTCAAATGTTTGGATTAATCCAATACAGTTGTTCAAATTGAGTTATACGCATTGTACATATTTTTGTTTCTAACAAATATGGTCAGACACAGAAGTGTGAGATAAAAAATATATATTTATAGCCAAGCTATATTATTTTCAACAAGAATTATAGTTCAGAGACAGATTATTTACAGTGCATAGAAACAAAATGGAATCAATAGATGAAGCTCAAATTGAGGAAAAATGGAGTCCAAATGAAATGACGACGGGTTTCGAGGAAGTTCTCCTCTTCTTCAAAAGGCCAAACGTGGACTCTTAACGTAAAAGGAAAAACACAAATTCAGTAAAGAAAATATTGGAGACACAATTCATAACATATTCAATTTTACAATTTAGAAAATGTAGTGACATTTGTTGTAACATGTCATAATATGTGTTGTAATACATGCAACATTATAAGGTGAATTATGTGGTCCATGTTTGAGATAGAAACTGAAGGTCAATTAATACACCCCTTCCTGTAAAATAGACAGTAAAACGTACAACATATTATAGTCCGGTGGAATGATCCCTCTAACGGGACTTGTCAAGTGGATGGTGAAACATAAGCTAAAGTGAATATATAGGGGAAAAAAGCTAGTAGTTCCTAAACTCTATTGATCTAGTGGGGAAGTAATGCAAAGGTCGTTACCTTTGTGAGTGGAAAGTGCCGGAAACAAAGAATCCGACGGTGCAGGAAAAATAAGTAGACAGACTGTCTTCGTATAACAGTTAGTTCCTAGAGACATGGCCAATTCCCAAAAGGATACTAGAAATCTGTAAATAACAGAGCCTGATCAATGTCAAGTTTAATGTTCAAAAGAAACGGACATTAGAATGAAAAAAATCGAATAACATTCCTAACCAAAATGTGGATGACGGTAAATAGTCAAAAGAGGAACCCACGCAAAGTGTTGACCTCAAATATCCCGCTGTCGCTGCAGCAGTGCCTCAGAATGTGGGAATTCTGTCATGCAAATAAACAAGCTGAACAGGAATGGAGTCCTGATTAGTATAAAATACTCAGCAATCTGATATGGAGTAGTGAAAACGTAACGTGATGTTCAATAAAGGCAAATTGAAATGTTAAAAATTACCATGATAAGGATGTGCACATGGCACAATTCTTGAAGCTGATGTGAAGCTGATGTCAAGATAGTGCAGCCGGTCAACAGCTGAAGAAGCCGGCAGTAATGGATTAGGTAGAGTATCAACTAAAGAAAGTGTAAGGAAAAAAGAATAATGAGACTAAGGAACTTTATCCCTGGTCCCTAGATAGACAAATGCTAATGCATTCGCGCTTACCTGGAGCGTGGCGGGACAATCCTGAACAGGGTCTGTCCAGCCGAGCGGTTTGTTGTTCACGAACCATGGAAACAGCATGTGAGCATGGAGATAAATAGAGGACTAGAGTTATAGATAAAGAGGAGGGACTAATAAGCAATCAGGCCGAAAAGAAGTTATATGTTGTGATAGAGTATGAACCTCTAGATATACAATAACTGGGAGTCATTTGATTCGAAAAGCGCAAAAAGTGTGAAATAAGATCGATTGGCTACAATTTAATTTTTTCCAAGCCACCTTCTTGGTTTCCTGATTACCACACCATGGCTAAAGATGATTTTCCACTACCCAGATAGATCACTATCAATTGTAAGTGTATTTTTAAGTTGATTATTGCTCGAGCCTTTCCTGATTACTGCACTTATCTACCAGTCTCTGATGCCCACTCCTTTTCTACAGATATGAGTGCGTTGACATTACTAATCTAGTACTGCTTGGTCGATTACTTGGAATCCCTTTCCTGGATCCACCATCTCTTCGCTTGAAGATATTCTTATATATTCACAAGGTTAGAATTTCCTTTTCCGTTTTTCAGTCCACTTCTGTTATAACCACCACATGACCTTACAATATTTCTTAAAACACAGTCCAGTCTATTAAGTAAGCTCATGATGCTGACTCACTTTGTTTTGTAAATTGTAACGTTAAGGGAACTGGTGAGTTTGAAAAAGTTAGCCATTAGGTGTCAATTCACCTCGAAAGCATGATATTTAGCGACAATGATGCTCATTTAATTAGCCTATATACTATTTTCAAGTTGGTTGTACAAGCTGTTTTTGTAAAATTGTTGTCAATGGAAAACATTATTCTAATGTAAATTTTGTACATATCTTTCCTTAGAACTGTTTGATTTACCCCTGATGAAGAGTGTTGTACCACTCGAAACGCATTGGGCCTTCCACAATTTCAATATCAAGAATAAACATGAAGTTTGGTTCTTGTGACCTACTCTGACTGAATGTTGATTTCTTGAATAATTGACTTCCCTAAGCTTTTTTTACGCTAAATGTTTCTTTATAAAGATATTATTAGAAATACTGTTTAAAATACAAATTAATTGTTGGTCTGGTCATCCAGATATTGGAAAGTGTGCAGGGGACGTGAGTTCCTTAATTGGGAACTTTTGTTGTTTCTTATTACTTTACGCAACCTAGGTGTCAAGGTTGCTTATCTCTCCTCTGCACCTCACATCTATTCTCTAATTTCTTTCAATTTCCTACTTTACACATTAATCCATTACAGGACTACCTCTACTAATAGAGTGTGCCATATCCGTCCAACTTTGTTTCCTCCATATTTTGTTACCCTGCGAAGGGTTGACACCTTACCCTGGACGTGAGCACCTCGGCCTCCTTGAGATGTCATTTTCTAAAATTAACACTCTAACCGATAAAGCAGCTACAACCTTAGCCTTTACTGATGAGGAGGCTGAGAGGATTTTAGGCCTAATCAAAGAAACCAGTACTGAGGCAACAAATAGAGAAAATCCTGAAATTCTCATTCAATGACTTGAAAGGCTTATCCATAGAGAAATTTCACAAAAACTTCAGGCCAACACTTTAACGCAGTATTATAAGGCTAAAAGAATTCCGCAAGGACTTAGAGTGTACCTTCGCCTGACATTATGTAAAGAAAATAAAGAGTTTGTGAAAAGGTGGGAGCACATCTTAAACAAATGTTCACTAGATCTCATACTACTGACCATAGAGGAACTTGCAAAATCTCTTCATATGATCAATCAAGAAATCGAAGAAGTATCCATACAATTTACTAAACTAAAATCTGCATCAGAACTCCATAAAATCTTGGAAGACACCAATACCAAGTTAGAGAACTATAAACGCGACATCGAACAGCAGAAAATTCGGAAATTCCGTAGGGACACGTTGGACTATGCCAGATAAATAGTCTACACATGGTAGGAATATTATAGCAATTACAAACCTCGATCTGGACCATCAGGCGGCCCCAAGAAAACGAACCCAGATAACAACACCGAGAGCAGTGATATAAGCGGGGAACAAGAAGAACAGCCTAGAACAAGTGCAACCAATCCAGTAACTACTCCCACCACTACAGGGAGTGTTACACCAACCCCACAGGTAGCAGATACATCAATTCCTCCAATTGCTCCACAGCCTTTTTTAGGAAACGTCCGACCAGAAGAGGGAAAAAGAAAACAGCGCCAAAAGAACAAATAGATTCACCATTGATCATTAACATCTCCTCCAGACAGCTATCTAAAGCTCAAATTGACATACTAAGTCTTGGGACCTCATTTATTCCCACAAATTCAACCAATCTATTCGAAGAAGAAATTAACCTCTTTAAATTAATACGGAAAATGGAATTAAAAAATTTCTTTGATAACCTGGGATAAATAACACCAGCAAAAGAACATGACTACTTGGAAATGAAGAAACAGAGCACTTTTCATCCACAAATCAATAATCCATTGATCAGTCTATTCAAAACAAAAACTACACGTGAATTGAGAAAGATTAAATATGAATCTTCAATTAAACAAAACATTTGGAGACATCAGCTCAAAATAATTAAGGACCTTGCGGATGACAATTCCCTCACTATGAAACAAGCTGATAAAGGGGGTGCTCTAGTACTCATGGACACGACACTATACAATACTGGCTGTCTCAAATTACTTGATGATAGACAAACCTATCTTCAATTGGTTAATGACCCTACTAATGATATAAGTATCATTATCAAACAGACAGTCGAGAAAGCAAGTAGTATGGACTGGATATCGGATAAAACAGAAGAATTTCTGATCAAAACATCTGCAATCATCCCAGTGTTTTATGGGCTACCTAAAATACACAAAGACTCTAAAGATCCTCCCTTCAGGCCAATTGTCGCCGGTTCAGACAGCATATTTCAACCTCTGGCAGTTTATTTGGATACTGCATTGCAACCATTGGTACAGAAAATACCTACCTATTTAAAGAACACGACACATTTTTTGCAGAAAATCAACAACCTGCAGATCAATTTTCCGGACCCTTTAATATTTTCCATGGACATCAGCAGTCTGTACACTTCGATCCCCCATGACGAAGGTGTAGCTGCCTTGGAATGGTTTCTTTTAAGACACGATGAAGTTCAAATCCAAAAAACCTTTGCCATTCAACTGATCAATTTAATACTTTACAATAACTATTTCAGATTTAATGGTCAATACTACCTACAGATCTCTGGTACCTCTATGGGCTCAGCTGTAGCCCCTTCATATGCGAACATTTTCATGTACCATTTCGAGAAAACCAACGTTTTGGATCACCCACATTGGAAAGACAAACTACAATGTTGGACAAGATACATCGATGATGTCTTTGGAATTTGGAAAGGTACAGAACAAGAATTGACGGAATTCTGGCATTACATCAATCAATGTAACGCGCGGATTAAATTCACAATAGAGATTGGAAGACCACATGTGAATTTTCTAGATGTAACAGTAGAATGGAAAAACAATGAATTAATAACAACAATGTATAGGAAACCAACCGATGTTAATAGCTATTTACATTTCACGAGTTTCCACCCAAGACATCTTAAGAACAATCTTCCTTACAGTCAACTTTTACGAGCCAAACTGATCACTTCCAGCACAGAAAAACTACAAACAGAATTTGATACTATGAGATCGAGATTTCTGGAAAGAGGTTTTCTTGAACAAATAGTGACACAAGCCATCACCAGAACAGAATTGCAACCTCGGGACAAGTTATTGAATAAACAACCAACACAGACTAAATCCAACTTGATTTACACATTGAGCTACTCAGCGGAAAGTTTCCAAGTCAAAAAGATCATCACTAAAAACTGGAACCTGATTTCATCAGATCCGAATCTTAACCGCCTTTTTCCAGCTCCTCCTATGCTAGCGTATAAAAGAGGAAGGAATTTTAGAGATACACTGATAAAAGCTGAGAGACCTTAAACATCGACCCAGAGGACACTTACCAAGACAAAAAATTGTACTTTTCCCTGCCTTAATTGCCAACACTGCTCAAACATCATAAAAGGCAATCACATTAGACATCCCAACAATGGCAAGAAGATTCCCTTGAAAAGCTATGCAACTTACGATTCCAAAAATGTAATTTATACCATCAAATGCCCTTGTGGCCAATACTACGTCGGGAAGACCAGTAGAAAAGCCAAGGAAAGATGGACCGAGCATAAATCTCAGATCAGAACTAAAAATCTCAAATCACCTGTGATCCGGCACTTTAGGGACAACAATCATAATATTTCTCAGATGAGATTTGCGATTTTGGAAGTAGTGCACCCCCTACAAAGGGAAGGTGATTTACCTAAGCTACTTGCACAAAAAGAACTATATTGGATCCACAAACTTGATGCAATGTCCCCTTTGGGGCTCAACGAAGACTATTACTTGGGTCCCTTTATCTAAAAATTTAGAATTGCTGTCATTACACTACTTGCTTTACTATCCTGATTACCATCGTTAGCCCAACCACATTCTTCTTGGTTAAATAATGCAACTGATTAAATGACTGCATGGCTACCATTAGATTGTGCACCAACCTGACGGGCAGCTTTGCGCCTCTTAAATTTGACTATATATGTAATTCAGTTTGTCTGATCATATGTCTTATGATACTCTGATATATGACTAAATTGTGAACCATTTATGGGCAGTGTAGCGGGCTGGCCCATATATCATGATAATAGAAATAATTATACCCAGAACAGGGTTCATTTTCTCACCCTGAGATTTTGCTACGCTTGGTATATGAATTCTTTTTATCCTTTCCTCATCCACAACTTTTGACCTAAAATCTATTCCAGTCAACTAATGTCTGTACACAACTTTCATAATGTTCCCGTGCTCGACCTATGACACCGGTCCTGCACTTTAAGTTCCCCACTATTCTAACACATCACTCCCCCGCTCTGTGCGCCTGATACCTTTTGGCACATATACTGAGCTACCAGAACCACCAAACCCCCGCGCGGGTTTTCTATGAGCAGTGGCACATAACAACAAGCAAATTTGTCCTCCTCTCCACGAGATCATCACTAGTTGGTTTAACTGGTGACTTTCTCTAGGCGGCTTACATATTTTTCCATGTTCCTCTGATCAGTTTTAAGTTTTTAAATTCTATTACAGGCTGCCTCTATTTAGGTGCCGCTCGCACTGTTAGGCTGATCCAAGCTACTGTCAATATGTGGCTTACTTGTTTTCAGCTCATTTGCCTTAACATTTCATCTCTCCCTGCAGGGACATGTAGTTGCCCGCCCTGTGTTTGTTTACACATGACGTCAGGCACGCGTTTGCATGATGACGTCATGTGTTTAACATCCCGGAGCCCTTGGTTTGCTGCCTCGCTCCTTTTTTAAACTTGGCACTATCCCAATGGTAGTAACAATATTTCCACTATTGTGATACCCTGTCTTTTATTCTTTTATCTGTAGCACATCTTCCGATAATTATCTAATTTGAAGACGTAGCGTCACACGCATCTGCGTGATGACGTCACGCCTTTTAACACAATATTAACACACACAGCATTGACAATGGCGTTGGCGTTCCTTCGGGCTCCGGTCTCCAGTTGGCAGTGCTGTGGTTACACAGGTAAGAGCTCCTCACCTCCATTACACTCCCTATGCAGAATCTTGTTCCTACGTCGCCTTTTACCTCCTTTAAATTTGGCTAGACCTTGATACTATCCCACCCCTCTATTTCTATTCCTTTTAGTGACAGTGGACATCTGTTGAACAAATCTCCCAGTCACTGGCTACAATTTAATTTTTTCTAAGCCACCTTCTTGGTTTCCTGATTACCACACCATGGCTAAAGATGATTTTCCACTACCCAGATAGATCGTTATCAATTGTAAGTGTATTTTTAAGTTGATTATTGCTCAAGCCTTTCCTGATTACTGCACTTATCTACCAGTCTCTGATACCCACTCCTTTTCTACAGATATGAGTGCGTTGACATTACTAATCTAGTACTGCTTGGTCGATTACTTGGGATCCCTTTCCTGGATCCACCATCTCTTCGCTTGAAGATATTCTTATATATTCATAAGGTTAGAATTTCCTTTTCTGTTTTTCAGTCCACTTCTGTTATAACCACCACATGACCTTACAATATTTCTTAAAACACAGCCCAGTCTATTAAGTAAGCTCATGATGCTGACTCACCTTGTTTTGTAAATTGTAACATTAAGGGAACTGTTGAGTTTGAAAAAGTTAGCCCTTGGGTGTCAATTCACCTCGAAAGCATGATATTTAGCGACAATGATGCTCATTTAATTAGCCTATATACTGTTTTCAAGTTGGTTGTACAACCTGTTTTGTAAAATTGTTGTCAATGGAAAACATTATTCTAATGTAAATTTTGTACATATCTTTCCTTAGAACTGTTTGATTTGCCCCTGATGAAGAGTGTTGTACCACTCGAAACGCGTTGGGCCTTCCACAATTTCAATATCAAGAATAAACATGAAGTTCGGTTCTTGTGACCTACTCTGACTGAATGTTGATTTCTTCAATAATTGACTTCCCTAAGCTTTTTTACGCTAAATGTTTCTTTATAAAGATATTATTAGAAATACTGTTTAAAATACAAATTAATTGTTGGTCTGGTCATCCAGATATTGGAAAGTGTGCAGGGGACGTGAGTTCCTTAATTGGAAACTTTTTTTGTTTCTTATTACTTTACGCAACCTAGGTGTCAAGGTTGCTTATCTCTCCTCTGCACCTCACATCTATTCTCTAATTTCTTTCAATTTCCTACTTTACACATTAATCCATTACAGGACTACCTCTACTAATAGAGTGTGCCATATCCGTCCAACTTTGTTTCCTCCTCTAAGTAGATATCCATCTTGTATGCTTAACTCATCTCTGACACTCCGTAATCCTTGTACTTGTGCCTCTTTAATTTTACTAATGGGAACGGTTGCTGTCTCGCTTCTACACCAAGTGCAGCACATTTTACTATACTACAAAGGTTTTTCCCTCCCTCTTCTGAGATGCCTTGATGTACTCTTGGCGGTCATATTCCAGCTAAATATGACAGAGAGCGCCTGTAGGCTGTGTCCAACCAGAGTACACGGGTCTATGTGTATGTCATGTGGTGAGCATTGGAAAATGTGTGCAGATTAGCCCCACATATTTTCCGGAGGTTGGTCTACCATAATTCAATTTTATTTAATATTTCAAACATCCCAGGCGAGCGCACCCCCACCGTGTCGCTGGTCGAATTCCTCACACCAAAGTCATTTTCCTTAGCCGGGGACATACAATTGTGCATCTAATTTTGTAATTTATGCACAGCAGACCGTTAAAGTGCTTGTAAGTGAAACTAGAGGCCTTTGAAGTCAACAGATGTGTGCCAGTTTAGATGCAAGCTCTTACAAGCACGTGTGGGATCCAGGATGGTTGTAATAGTTGTTTTTGGGTATCATTGTCGTTTGTGAGTTTTGGGGTGAGGATATGGGAGGTGGCAGAGGCTTGTGGGTGACAGGGACGTCACACAATCTCCAACCTTGACCCAAGCGAGGAATCCCTTAATTATGTGCTAAAAAAAGGTGAAACTTCCAGAGCTCTGGTGCCATCACGGTACTATATCTTTAGTGAGAGAAGAGGTCTAATGCAGGGAAGGGGCCTCTTTCTGAGTTTCATGTCTGTAGCGTGGAGACGGGGAAGGGGCCAACGTAAGGAATGACACATTCATTTGCCTCTATTCACTTGCAGATATCGGAGTCAACTAGAAGCTCACTGGCTTCAGTCTCTTGTCCATTCGTAACTCTCTTGTCATTCAGTGCCCCTACAACCGTCGCTGTAAATTTGTTGGTTATGAATTAATTTGTTCATTTTATTGTCAAAGCGCTTTGGCGAAAGCGCTCCACAAATATAAATAAATACAAAGTAGAAATAAATTAATGAATAATAAATTGGTTTGCACTGTAGAGCATCAAACCTCCGCTTCCTTCACATTTTTAAAGCGTCTTGAACCCAAACACGGGAGGTTTCGCTCAGCTATTTGTTAATCTTAATTTCCAGTTCTGGCTCGTCCAGCGCTACTAAATATGACCTCATGTGTGAGTCCCCTGTGGGCGGCATTACCTAGAAAACTAAAAACCATGTCGCTATTGGCACAGGGCGTCATGATTGGCTCAAACCGACGACTGCCTCGGTCGAAAGGCCAAGAGTTTGGGAGAGTCATGGCCGCCGAAGGACCCTTTCACACCTGAGAGAGTGCTTGAGTCCCTGCCTGAGCAGGGTGGCTCACAGGGGCGGCCTGTAAAACCTGCCAAATCACTCCCTTCTTATGGCTCCCTGGAGAAGAGCTGCCGTCCCGCAGCTGTGCAGAGAAATAACACTTCTCCGTCCTCACAGTCTTTTAAAGAATAAGCTGTTTCGCCATTGGCTGGCATTCTGAGTGTAGGGTTCACGCTTGGCAGAGATTGGCTGTGGGAGAGGTGCAGGGTCATCATGTTGTTTTTAATAGAATTAAAAACGCCAAAAGTGGCTGCCTCCACGTCCAGTTGTGGAAAGTCAGTAATAAAATGACTCCTCTGACATCAACTGAGAGGTGTCTGGGGTTTGGAAAGTTCCTTTGACAAACCCCGGCGTGAAGGAGCGCTTGTCCAAGATTGTCTGGGCACTCCATAAAACATGCAAACCCGAGTCTGGAATCTCGAGCCATTTCTGTAAAAATGCCTTCTTCCATGACTTCACTGCCTCCATCCCCTAAACTTGGCTGGGCGTCCTCCAGCCATCCCTGGAAGCAGCAGCCTGAGCCGTGGTGGGCCGTCTGCGGCCGCGCGCTCTCAGTCACTCACAAGACCTTTAGGGACTCAACCTTCTCTGATTGCCCTGAATCCTCAACCTGAGAGACTGCAACAGGCCAACCATCCTTTACTGCACTTGGCCTCCACCAAGACCCATCCTGTCGGTGCCCTCAACTGGCAAAGCTCCAGCTTTCCTAGGAGTGACAGTGCTGAATATATATTTCAATATCTCAATTGGGATGCGTCTCTTTGTAGGATCAATTACATTGTTTAACTTAACATGTTGGGACTTATTGACCTTTACCTACGTGGCCCCATGGCCTGCAAAGTTCTTTGACACGATCTTCTGGTTCTCGACAGAGGTAGTGCTTTGAGGCCCTCGACTCCAGAGAACCAACTGGAACCTTTGGCCAAGCTTCAGGACACGGCGGCTGCTACTTTCGAATGAGCAGTCCCGCATTTATTTATTTATTATTACTGATAAGGCGCCAGCTGCGAGCACAGATGCAAGTGAAACACAATGTACTTGTATAAGCGCCTTACACATGCACAACGAATACATAAACAATAAATAGATGCTTCTGATGCCATGTCAGTCTAGTTTTCAGAGCACCCAAAATCCAAGTTTTTATATTGTATTGGACTAACTGAAAATTTTGCGGTGGGGTGGTGAAAGGCCCCCATCAGGAAGTCCGGTAGACTTCTGCCGGAGATGGTCACTGTGCTTGAAACCGTCTTTAATGTTTCCCTCACAAATCTATGGACCTAGTATAACATTGGAAGAAGAAGCATTAGGTCATACACTGCTTGACCAGAAAACCACATCGCAAGAGCTACTTTCCACATATACCGGCCATGGTCGGCAGCGGGTAGGCCGGCACATCGTTTTCTTCCCTGATTGGCTGTGGATCTGCTGGGAGGCGGCGTTGGCCTACAAACCGAACCATCTGCACTAGTCAAGCCTTGCGGAGAGCTCTGCGTTGCGGCTCTCAGGAATTTTCCTTAAGTCGTGCCAGAAGGCGATGACTCCCTGAGAATGAGCATACAGACCCCGGAGTGCATCTGTGGCCATTACTTTATAGAGGACTGACCTGTGGCCATCCACCCGATCGCGACACTCCAATCAGCAAGGAACACGACCACATCTGCAAAGACGGAGGTACTGGAGGCTTGACCTTATATAGTCAACAGAAGAGATCACGAGGATAGCTCAGGGGCAACGTGCTCGCCATGGAAGCAAGACGTCACAGAGCACCACAGGTTTGGTCCCCGGGTCAGCGCATAGAAACCTCTGGGTATTAAGCACATTATAAATAACTTATCGGATCATAAGTGTGGCTTGAATGACTTAACCCGGTATCTTGGACACCATGCAAGGTTTTCCAATTCCAGACCTTGAGGGATGGAGCCAATGCCGGTTTTCAGGATATCCCTCATTAATATTCATGAGATACATTTGCATACAATGATTCTAAATGTATGCACGTTTTTCCTTATGAATATTAATAAGGGAAATCCTGAAACCCTGTCAGGATTCCGGCCATCAAGGCCCCGAGTTGAGAATTTTTTGTCCAAGATCTTATTTATTGTGGACATTTCCAGAACGTAGGATCAAAGACTACCTCGACCCCACCACACACCACACACAGTCAAGATCCTCATCACAGTAGATCACTCTGCTTTTTGGGGTAACATACAACATGGTCAAGGACATAAGCCTCCAGAACATAGCTACTTCCTTGGCCTTCCTGCATGTTTTTCCATTGGTCATCTGTCATGGATTCACCCCTTCTGCGGTCCCATTCCTCACCAACCCAGATGACCACTGCAAGCTGAGTGGCCACTAACATTGTATAAATGAGTATTATCCATTAGTCCAAGCATGGACACTAGAGTGGGTCTTCAGTGATGGTTCCGGAAGGCTGGATCACCTGCTCTTAAACATGGCATCAAGCTACGATAGAAGTATCCCCACCCTCCGTCACACACTGCGACTGTCCTGGATAGTTCTTCCTTATCTTTAATACGTTACATACCAGTCTTGTAGAGCACCTATTGTAGGGTTGCATTAACCACTGGAAGCGGACTCTTCCCCAAAGTGACCCAAGTGTAGACCTTGTTTTGATGTCCCAGGGAGCGGCTACAATGTACTCCGTTCTCAAGGTGGGCTTCAGCTTCTCGGCATTAGCCAAAGGATCACATGACCTGTTTGGGAAAGAAAATGGGAGGCTTTCACCTCCTACAGTGTTCTCCCCCTAACTCTGCGCTTCCCCCCACGTTCCGCATGCAGCGAGAGTGGCACCATAAGCTGCCGCAATGTGGCCTCTGTAGAGCTAGTCCACTGTGTTCCATTTAAGTCTGTCCAAACCCGTCCACCTGGCATTGGCTCCCCCTTCAACTTTCATCAAACCACTGCAACCTGTGGTTGCCCCCGCTTGACACCTGTTTCACCTGATTAGTTAGCAGTACAAGCTTTGTGTGCTTGATTGTGCGCTAGATTGTGTGCTCAAGCCCACTGCCCTTGAAGGTACCCATCACCGCTCTTGCTCTCCATCGCCCATGGTACCCCCTGAAAGGGGCACCAAGAGCAGTACAAGGCATATTTACAGCCCCGGCCCTCCCCTACATGTCAGCCAGCTATGTGTAGTGATTGATTAGGGGCAGTCTGGGAGTGGGGCCTGGAGGCCAGGTACAGTACTTGTCTGCACAGTGCTATAGCAGAGACCTGTTGTACCTACATGGCTTACGGTGCAAGGGCTTTGCACCGGCAGTGAGGGCTGTGTGCAGAGCTGTGTGTCCTGGCTCTGTGCAGCCACCTCCAGGTAGTGATTGATTAGCAGGCGTCTGAGAGTGGACAGTAAAGAGCAGGCCTAGCTCTTGTCTGCACAGTGTTATAGCAGAGACACTTGTACCTACATGACTTACGCTGCAAGGGCTTTGCACAGGCAGTGAGGGCTGTGTGCAGGGTTGTGTGTCTTGGCTCTGTGCAGCCACCTACAGGTAGTGGTTGAATAGCGGCAGTCTGAGAGTGGGCAGTAAAGGGCAGGCCTAGCTCTTGTCTGCACAGTGTTATAGCAGAGACCTGTTGTTCCTACATGGCTTACGGTGCAAGGGCTTTGCACGGGCAGTGAGGGCAGTGTGCAGAGCTGTGTGTCCTGGCTCTGTGCAGCTGTTAGACCAGAAAAGACCCTATAGTATGTGTAGTATTTTGGCCAGAAACGAATCGCATCATGTGACAGACATCGCAATCCTCGAATTGTCAATGTAACCAAAGGGCGTCCATTTTGTGAAATGTCGGCCATTTGCTTTTTTCTTTTCTGTCAAAAACGCTTTGCAAATGTATTCTATGCTTCAAACTCACACACGGTGTGAGGCCACGGCCTGAATGCTGAAATACTAACACAGAGAGGTATGCCAAACTGTGCAGAAATACATTGTTTTTCTCTCTCACTAAGTCCTTGAAATCGAGCAGAAGCCGCATCTAATCAGTAGTCCAGGTGCCGAGTTGTCTTGCAAACGCTGTTGTAAAAGGCAGTTAAAACATTAATTATATTCTTCTAGCGGTGCTCCTTCGCGGAGAGTGGTATTTTCTGCTTCAGAACTGTCTGACCCTTAGCTCATGAACCGAGACACACAGATAACGTAGTAAGGAATGTTTCCCTGCTAAGAACATGATATCTTTAGCGAGGTAGAGCTCCATGTTCCCCATAACAGAAAGCTGTCTCTGCTGCCTTTGCTAGAATAACTATGTTTAGACTGAATGAAGACTTGTCATAACGTGTCATAATTGTCATAATTGTCAATCACTGAACCCTAGCCTGTATGACACGTATGTGGGGGGATCGAATTGCCTTTACGAAGATTATGTCTAATGTATATTTATTGCTGCTTGAGCGTTGCTCGCTCTCTCGCATCTCACGAGGTCTGGGAACACATGTCGTGAGGCGTTGAGACCCAGTCGGCCGACTGAGAATACTTTGAAATAAACCTGACTTGTTTGGAAAACAAACCTCGTGCCTGATGTGTCACTCAAGTATATGGTTATTGTGCCTTAGTTTCCATATGCAGTCTTTTATGGCCTAGCAAATATGGCACCCGAACAGGGACCCTCCCACTTATGCTCCATCGTATACGTTGAAGTTGAAGAAGGCAAAAACGAGTCGAGGACGAAGCCGTCGAGCCGGGATCGGAAGGTGTTCGGGGCGTCCCTGTAGAAGCGATGAGAGACTCCGCCGCAGATCTGTACACAACCGATCCCTGATCGACGAGCACCGCCCAGAGAGCTTCGAGGCGAGGGTCCTGGAACGAGGTAGATTGAGCCAGACACAGAGTCCCAACAATTCTTGGTTGCATCTGTATACGGATGAATTGCGTCCTGAGTGACGAATTGGTTGATCAGGTGAGTCGTGCCCTGATTCTTAAACGTCCTGATATTGGTTGAGTGTTGCTCTTGAAATATCAAACGCCCAGGGTAAGAAAAAGGGTAAGAATTAACCATGCCTGGTAAATTGTCTTCCTGTTTAGTGAGATTTTTTCACTGTGGTAGACAGTCTTTAGAAACTGGCCAGGTAGCGCCACCCGAAGGGTCGCCGGGACATGAGATGTACATAAAGTATGGTATAGGGGAAATAGTGTTTAATGCGATTTGGCATAGGCAGACCAGATGTGTGTCAGACCTTCAGTGGCAAAATAATGGGAGCTTTGAATTAGCATGTATAGAACACCTAGAATCAGTATTGCTACGCAAAAAGGCCCGACCAGCAGCATTCGACGTTGAAAGAGACTGGAGGAAGGAAGCTAATCTCCGTTTGAGAAGTAGAGAGAAACATGCTCGCAGACATAAAACGAATGTGAGAAAGCGCTAGAGCATGATCAGCAGACAGAAGCCATTAGGAACATGGACAGGGCTTTCCAATTAGATGTAAAGAAAATACATCCTCAACAAGATTTGCATACATCAGACGAACTAATAAACAAAATATTGAATGAGCGAAGAAATGAACATCAAACGACTGACCCAGTTGCACCTCCTCCTTATGTACCTCCCATTCCCGTTATTCCATCTGCACCAGAAGTAAGCAGTTACTCTCCCCCTGTGCCTGTGACATCATTTCCTCCACCGCCTTCAGAGCATGAGTTAGCCGCTTTAGCAGGCAGTTCTACAGAGATGGGGCCTGCGCAAGGAAGTATTAGACTGACTCATAGTATGATTAGCAAAAGAAGGAAAGAAGAATTGAAACAATGGGCCGAAACGTATGTTGACGCTGACGATGAAGTGGCTGTGCAAAGTTCTATATCTGATCATAGAGGGCTTGGTGAACAACAGGTATTATTAGAATGCATGGGAATTGTGTGAAAATATGGAGTGATTTGACTGATACAGTGGTACCGCAAGAGTTGCGTGATTTGGTTGTCCTTTCGAATTTGCGAGATAATGCGACAAAAGTTCGAGAACACGTAGGCCGAATATTTGTGTTCAAGCATGAACTTGATCGATTGCATAAAGAATTAATGAAAAAAGATAAACCGCTTATGTCGTATGTCCAGCAACGATATTTTCCGCCGTTGAAACCTGTTAGTGAAGAAATGCGAATTTGTACGCGAGATGCGCTTACATGCATTACGGATGTTTCCATTTCCCCAATTGAAGTGCATGATACGTTTAGTCAGTATACACCAGAAATGCAGAGAAAGGTATTACAGGTTATGGTAGAGTACCTACAGGATGAATGTATGAAGAATAAGATATGTGGCCCCGCTGATTTAATGACAATTTACAAAAGAGCATTTTCACCTGAAACTGGAACAACTGTTTTTTCTCTTGATTTAGCTTTGTTGCTTAATAGACAAGCAAATGTAGAATCGCCTAGTTTGCAAATACCCATGAGGGAAGTGCCTCCCACGTTTGTCCTGAAAGTAGAAGTTGCTGCCGATGGAACAGCTCCAGCGTGAACGATAGAAGCTCATTTTATCGCACAGTTTGTACATGTCCCTTTTTCTAGGCAAGAGGTTAATACTATCAAGGAGACAATCCTTGATATTAGGAAAAACCCGTCAATATTCTATAAAGAAATTGAATCTGTTTTGAATTAATCTGTTTTTACATTGAGCGACATTGATTTATTGTTTCCTGTGATTCTTCCTGTAGACATATGGAAACAGGTTAGAAATATAAATGACATCCCCATGTCAGGTGATACATGGGAGAATTTGACTAGAATTGATAGTGAGAAAAAGGCTGGAGAGAAGCCACCGCAAGTAATGTTGGCTTTGCCATCACGAATAGTAGAGACATTTCAAACTTTGTTACCCGAAAAGAGAATAGTTTGGGATAAATTGACTGCTTGTTTATAGGGCAAAGAAGAAGGAGCAACAGATTACTTTAATCAATTTGAAGAAGTATTGCAGATTTTAGTGGTCAAGATTTAAGTACTGAACCCGGGAAGAGATTGTTTGTTGATAAGTTTGTGCGAGAGTTGCTACCGAAAATTCAAAGTTTAATAATGACATCTGAAAGTGCATGGCAAGCAAAAACACAAAGTGAAGTATTACATATGGCCCAGTATTATGAGAACCAGGTAAATTCAGAGAAGGACAAAGGACAAAGGGAATTTGAAAACAAGAGTATTGTTGCAGCAAGTTGCAAACAATAATAGAGGTGGTGGGAACGCACCATCCAGAGTCCAATTTTCATTACCGTCCAACATGCAAGGTGGTCCAATAGGGATTAATCAATGTGCCTATTGTAGACAAGAAGGCCATTGGCGAGCACAGTGCCCGCATATAAAGAATCGAAATGGGACTTTCCCGAGAAGACAGAGTAGAGGTTGCCCAGGAATACAAGGACAGAATAGAAACGAAAGAGCGCCACAATTTCAGGATAACCAGGGTAATCAGAATCAGAACCAGAACCAGAATCAACAAAGAAACAAAACAAATGATGTGAATATTTTTGACAATCAGCCCAATGCATATTACTCTGGCGACTTTACATCTGACGATGTACTGTTCTACTAGGACAGCCCAAGACAGAGGTTGGAACCAGTATCTATTCCCATAGACCAGAAAGGGCCCTACGTAGAAATGAGGTTGGGAATAGGGAGCAAATTATTTTAGTGGACACAGGTGCACAAAAATGTTCAATTGACCATCAGCGGGTTACAGATATACAACTGCCAGGGCATAAGAATGTCTCAGTAGGGTTCTCAGTATGCCAGTAATTAGTCCAGTGTCACAACCAGTACCTATAACACTAGGTCCATTCACTGAATCGTGCCCATTTCTTTTGATGAAAAATTGCGGAGAAAATTTGTTGGGATTAAATTTGTTGAAGAAATTGAATGCCGTTATTTATTGTTCTCCTGATGGAGTGTATTTGACAATCTCGCAACAAAAGACTCCTGTGTCGCAATTTTTGTCTAAACCATTACCGACTGAATTAAGTAAAGTACCGGCTTGTATATGGGCAGTGAACGACAATGATGTTGGTTGTTTGAAAGTAGAGCCAGTGAAAATTGTTTTGAAAGAAGGTATTACATTGCCGCGTATTCCGCAATATAAAATTTCGGCCGAGGGAGAAACAAGCATTGAAATGCATTGTATCAGATTTGATTAAAAGAAACGTAATTGAAGAAACTTCTGCTAGTACTTGCAATTGTACAATTCTTCTAGTTTGTAGTAAAGGAGGTAATGACATATCGTACCGTTTTATAATCGATTTGCGCAGAGTGAATATAGTGGATGATCTGCACTTTCAATTAGTCCCGGATGTGACTACGATTTTGACTATGATCCCAGCTTCGGCATCATATTTGAGTGTTGTCGATTTGAAGAATGCAATTTTCAGTATCCCAGTAAATTAAGATAGCAGATATTTGTTTGCTTTTACTCTAGGAGGACGTTCATTTACATTCACACAAATTCCACAGGGCTACACTGAGAGTCCGAGTATTTACAGTAAAGCATTGAAAGAACAACTAGATATGCTAGAACTACCGGCAGGTTGTGTTTTATTATAGTACATTGACGATTTATTAATAGCGGCAGACACAGAAGAAATTTGTAAAGAGAGTACAGTTGCACTATTGACACATTTATCAGAACATGGACACAAAGCTTCGCTAAAGAAATTCCAGTATTGTCGAAAGGAAGTGGCCTACTTGGGCTACCTCCTTTCGAAGGAGGGAAGAAGATTGACACCAGAAAGAATAGAAAGCATCTCTGATATGCCTTTTCCAAATACGCAGAAAGAAGTCAGGGCTTTAATAGGCCTGGCTTCATATTGTAGGCAGTTGATCGCAAATTTTTCTATGATCGTGAAACCAATAGTGGCATTGACAAGGAAGGATGTTACCTTACCTTTGACATGGAACGTCAAGAAGCATTTGACCTGCTCAAAGCTGCATTGTGTTCAGCTCCAGTTTTGGGCACGCCAAATTACGACAAGAGTTTTAAGTTATTTGCGCATGAAAATAATGGATGTGCTTTGGCTGTTTTGACTCAGAAACAAAGAGGGAGAAATAGACCATGTGGTTACTTCTCTTCCACGTTGGATCCTGTTGCATGTTTGTTTGTTTGTTTGTTTATTCACTTGATTATGCGCACCAAACCCGAAGGTAATAGGGCGCAACAATATGCAAATGCAAGGCGTACATAGTTATACAATATAAAGAAGTATACACATATAATGGAAGTTACAGAGTTACAGACACAATTTAGGTACAGGATAGGCACCTATATATTTACAATAATATATAATATACAAGTATACAATTTGAGGGTAATTCACTCAGTGGAACTCACAGACTCAGCAGGTGGAGTAGAGGCATACAGTGACTGTGAGTTGCGACAGTGGACAAAGTTCAGAATGTGGCCCATACCACTTATACTACACAGTGGCATGCCGTAGTGTAGAGATAGTGGGTAAGTGGCCAACAAAGTAGGAGACTATGGGTCGGTCTGGATGATGTGTTTGATAACGTTTTTCCTAAAGTGTAGGAAGGGTTGGTCACTACTCAAGTCTTGGGGAATAGTATTCCATAATTTCACTGCCTTTACAGGGAAACTGTTACCACCGATGGTGGTAAGTCTAAATCTGGGTATAGTCAGACAATTGGTGTTACCTGCTCTGGCTGGCTTGGTAGAGATTCTTCTTTGGAATTTTTCTGACAGGTAACTAGGGGCAGCATTATTAAGGGCTTTCTGCGTCAATTACAGTGTCTTAAGCTGAATTTTGTTATTTGTGGATAGCCATTTATGTTGACGTCTGAGGGATGAAATGTGAGTTCTTTTGTTATTACCTAAGGCTGCTCTTAAGGCATTATTTTGTAGTATCTGGAGCTTCCGAGTAGTGGTTTTATAAGCCCCACTGTAAAGGGCGTTGCAGTAGTCAATTCTGGAGAGTATTAATGCTCTGGTCAGAATCAGACAACTGTTCTCAGAAAGGAAGGGTTTACCTGCTCGTAACAACCTACAAGTGTAAACTGTGGATGAACTAAGGGATTTTAATTGTTTGTCAAAAGACAGTGTGGCATCCAGATAGAAACCAAGTGTTTTTATCTCCTTAGAGACTTTAATGGCATTCCCATCAATATTATATGAGGTGAACTCCTGTCCTAGTTTTTTGATATTGGCCTGTGAACCCAGAATCAACAGCTCAGTCTTATCATTGTTCAAGCAGAAGCCATGTGTGGCCATCCATGCTTGGATGATAAGATATATCTTGTTCACCAACTCTGTGTCCTTACTATGATCCTCAGAAAGTGGGAGGAGGATCGAGTGTCACTGCATAGTTCATATAGGTGACACTCAGAAGATCCAGATCATCAAACAAGGGTTTGGTGAAAATATTATATAGTGTTGGCGAGACACAGGAGCCCTGCGGAAAACCGCACTGAATAGGGGTCGGGTCAGCTGCTGCCGACAAAGAGAAAACTCTCATCGTTCTCTCACTCAGGAAGGATTCAATCCATCGGATAGCTTCCTGGGAGAAGTGGGCAGCTGAGTCAAGATGTCCGCAAAGGACCCTATGATCGATCAAATCAAATGCGACTTAGAGATCGAGCAAGAGCAGAAGTACTGTCCTACCTTTAGCTCTCAGCTCGTCAATTTGAGATTTTAAATCAATTAAGGCTGTTTCCGTTCTGTGTAGTGGGCGGAAGCCAGATTGTCTATTGTCTAGGAGTTTGTGCCTTTCAAGATGTTGTTGAATTTGAATATAGGCAGCTTTGTCCAAACTTTTAAGTAGAAATGGAACCGTAGTGATGGGACGATAATTGGTCGGGATGAGGGGATCTAGAGTCTGTTTTTTAAGGAGAGAGAGCACCCATGATTGTTTAAGATTAGCCGGGATAGTGCCTGATGCAAAGGCGGCATTAATTAATTTAGTAATGAATGGCAGCATCCTTTATGAGTTGTGCTGGACAGATATCACCTTTGCAGTTGGAAGGCTTGAGTGACAGAATTATTTTTTCTACATCCACGATAGACATTTTAGAAAAGTGGAATGTATTGTTATGTGTGATCGGTGAGGGGTGAGGCAAAGGGTTTTTTGATGCGCACTGTAAATTTAATGCTTCTTTCTTCTGCTGAATTTTGTTTTGAAGCATGTTGATTTTATTAGCTAACACCTGTTGGATGTCTGCACACCAAGTTTTGTCTTTAGTGCAGATATCAGGTATCGCTATTGGAGATTCTAATTCTTTTAGGATGGAAAATAGTTCCTTCATGCTGAAATTTGATTGAGCAATACGCTTGTCGTAGGAGTTTCGTTTCACTTGACAAAGTTCCTTCTTGTATTGCGAGGTAAGTAATGTTAGTTTAGTTTTGTTCTCGGTAGATGGGCAATGTCTCCAATTAGTTTCACTTTTTCTCTTCAGAGTACGAAGGTCTTTAAATTGTGGCGAAAACCATTTGTTTAGATGGGCTCTAGGTTTACTCGCTCTTAATTTCAAAGGGGCAATCTTGTCCAGAGTGGTGAGCATAATGTTATTATATTCCTGGACTAGGGTGCTTGGATCAAGATTTTCAGACAGAGCGTTGAGAGTAGGGAGGATAGCAGGAATTACTTTCTCAAGTGTTATACTTTTTTTTATTTCTGGTGATGCAGGGTGGCACTAGAGGATGATCTGGCGGTGTGGGTCTTTTAGTGGAAAGGTGGAAGGATATCAGTGAGTGATCTGTCCATGAGAGGGGCAAGATAGAAGAAATGGTAGCTGAGCAGTTATAGTCCGCTATCCAGTCCAGTATTCTCCGCTTTTGGTGGGTAGGTTTATTTACTTTTTGAGAAAGTCCTAAGGAGCTGATTATATTGGTTATATCGGCTGCATTTTTGTCCAATTGGTCATTAAAACCTATATTGAGATCCCCTAGGAGGAGAATTTGTGTGGATAGTTTGAGGTTGTTTGTGAGTAGGTTATGCAGATCTTCCTCAAAGGTGCCGAGGGGACCAGGAGGTCTGTAAATTAAGTGGATAGTGAGAGTTTGTGAGTTGTTTATCTGGAGTTTAGCAGAGAGGAATTCGCATGAATTTGCTATATTGGTAGAAGCCAATCTTAGAGAGAGGGATGTTCTAGAGATAATGGCGATACCACCACCTTGTGCACCGTCTCTGTCTTGTCTTACTATAGTGTAACCAGCTGGGACAGCTAACATGAGAGAGGGTCCTGCTGCATTATGAAGCCAGGCTTCTGTAATGGCAAGGAATTCAAGATTACCTTCTATAATAATGTTGGCTATGTCAATGGCGTGGGCGACAAGTGATCTTATGTTAAGTAGTGCTCCTTTGAGATGAAGTGTCTCATGTGCTTTGCCGTGTTGCTTGCGAGCTGTTGCTGCAGCCACTGTGTCAGTAAAACAAACCGAGGGAATGGTTTTAGGTCACGCTTTAACCGTAATGGTACCTCACTCAGTGGACATGCTTTTAATAGGAACGCAGACGCAACACCTTACATCGGCCAGGTTAACAAGGTATGAAATAGTTCTATTTACACCACATATCCAAATTATGAGGTGTTGTGCTTTAAATCCGGACGAATTAATGCCCCTCCCAATGACAAAGGGGGTGAAAAACAATTCCCCCATGATTGCTTAATGGTTACTGAACAAGAGACAAAAGGAGGAATTGACTTAACTGATACCCCACAGAAAGAGCCAGATGGAGAATTGCTTTGTGATGGTTCTTGTTTTAAATTACCAGATGACACATCAACTGCTACTTATGCCATCACTACACTGAAAAGTATTGTAGAAAGCAATAGAATCCCATATAATTCAGCACAAGCTGCAGAAATAATAGCGTTAACAAGAGCATGTGAAATTTCTGCAAACCTCAATGTAAACATATATACTGACAGTCAGTATGCCTTTGGGGTAGTACACAATTTTGGTCGATTATGGGCTGAAAGCGGTTTGCTGACATCACATGGAACCAAAATCCAATATGGCACTTTGATAGTGAGACTGTTGTCAGCACTTGCACTTCCCAAGCGATTAGCGATAATGAAATGTGAAGCATATAGAAAAAGTAACATGTAATGTAGGAAAAGGAAACGCATTTGCAGACAAAATTGTGAAACAAACTGCCACTGATTTACAAACGAAAATGTATGTCGAAAAAATAGAAGAAGTACCCGGCATGATAGAAAATGGAATTGCCACAGTTAAGGAAATGCAAGCAGAAGCTACTGTAGATGAAATAAAAAAACTGGTCTGAGGGTCCAACAGAATTAGATTCTGAAGGTTGTTGGGTGGACAAGCAAAATAACATATGGATGTTGCCAAATGCCTATGTAATGGCTATGGTTACCATGGCCAACATTCCGACACACATATGTGCTAGAAAAATGATTCAACATCTACATTCTGTATGGCAGAATCCACACATTAGAAAAACTGCTTTAAGATTGGTTCAGAATTGCATGACTTGTTTACAACATAACATTGGAAAGGGAACAGTAACGCCAGTAGGTAGTTTTGGCCCACCGTCTATGCCGTTTGAAGTCATCCATTTTGATTTCATAGAAATGGAAAGGTGCCAAAACTATAAGTATGTCCTCGTGGTGGTCTGCGCATTTAGTAAATGGGTAGAGGCCTATCCCCTGAAATATTGTGCAGCTATGTCCACAGCTAAAGTCATGCTAAAAGTATACTTTTCCCATTTCGGCCTACCCCATGTCATATGGTTAGATAACGGCCTGCACTTTATTGCGGCCGTGATATTGCAAATGTGTGCAGGTCTCCACATTGAAAAACAATGCCATACAGCCAGACACCCGATGAGTGCCGGTTTGGTGGAACGTCAAAACGGTATCTTGAAAAATAAAATCAGTAAAATATGTGCGGGGAGCAATTTGAAATGGCCCGATGAATTACCCATAGCTTTGCTTTGCATGAGCACAACTGTACAGGCGAGGACTGGTCTCTCCCCTTATGAAATCGTGATGGGGAGACCAGCGAAAGTTTGGAATGCCCCTCGGCCGAAACGGTTGAGGGATATAGAGTACCCATTACTTATCAACTACTGTAAGCAGTTGACTCAAAACATGCCTTTGATTCATCAGCAGGTGCAGGAGGCTCTTCCTGCCAGATATACCGGCCCAGTACATTGCCTGCAGCCTGGGGACTGGACGCTGATCAAGACTTTTGAAAAAAAGTCTTCACTCGCACCACGCCTTTCCAGGTGCTACTGGCTACGCAGACTGCAGTCCGAGTGAATGGACGCAAGCACTGAATCCACACAACACACACAAAAAGAATTCTGCTTTCTTTGCTACATGAGACAGAGCTTGATGATCCTGACATCGAAAGAAAGAAAGCTGACTTGATCACAAAGATATCACCGCCAGTTCTCTGTCAGAAGTGCTTCCTGAGCCCGAGAAAGGGCCAGGGGAGATTGCAACAAAGATTGAAAGGCCAAAGGTGCCTCAACCTTGTCGGACTGCTGCGTCATCATCACTCATTGCATCACGAGCTGGCCCTGAACCTGAATCTGGAAATGAGGGTGCATTGTTCATCGATCATACTGTACATGGAGCTGTAAGGTTCAATCTACATTCACAAAATCGGAAGTGATCAGTTTTTGTTTCGCCTTTGTTCCCCGCTCATGGATGAAATGGGAACGGAGGCCTAGGGAAAAGGAGCGTATAGCTGTATCGAGCTGCATCAAATTGAAAGCTCTGACACGTGGTTTCCCGGTGCTACCATTGAAAAGTGAAGGACCGTTGCAACCTAGCACGGACAAGCGGGGGCAAATGGTACCGACACTATGAAAATTGATACTTGCTCCTGGCTTTTTGGAGCTCTGTGCAAATTCACATCAGCTTGCTGTCATCCATTAAGCAGGCTAGCCTGAACTGGCCTGAACATTTGCTGTAAACGCATGTTGTTGTGGAGAACTTTCCTCGATGGACACTGAAAAACTTTTCCTGAGATAAACATTATAGACAATGCCTATATTTTCTCCTGCTCCCTCCTGCACCAATGCTGTTGATGATATAGAAATAGAGACTAAGCCTGCTCCTAGAAAGACTTGGTTAGGAAAGAATAATATGCTAATGATTATGATACCGCTTTGTATTTTGATTACACTGGTCCCAATATTTTGGTATCTAGAAACTGTGCATCCTTTGAACTCTGTCATTTTCATCATTGATTTGCCATTCAATGATGATAATGGGCCAATCCACTGTGCCCACAAAACCACCCTCAGAATGTGCCCTTGGAAGTGCAAATTTGTGTGCATCCATTAGAACTAAAAGGACGTGCATTTGGTGTTTCTAAAAGAAACACATTGAAGAGGGAGTATGCCACTACCACCATGGCAACCATTGAACAAAATCACCCCTTAGGCACCAAAAATATTCCATATGACTAACATACCCATCAAATGTTTAACCACCGATAATTCCAGAAACTCATCCACCATCATATTTGAGCTGCAAGCCATACGTGGCCTCCAAAAGTAACATGTCCACAAAATACAAGAAGCACAATACCATATTGCTGAACACCTGTTCGAGAATGTACATGATTTGCACAAACATGACCCTATTGCAGTGTGTGGAAAAGCAGCGCAGTAAGGACCCACATGTGACATAGATTCTGGCAACATGATCACAATGCACCCCATCCCAAATGAACCACTGAATAAGAGGTAATTGACAATTGTGACAAAGAGGGCGGCACACCAAAATGGCCACATCCACACGTGCAGCAACTAATGTAGCCATTCAATATGGTACAATGTAAATGCACATTTTAGCTGTCCCCTGGGCATGCAGTCGACAGTCAAAATTCATCCCATGAAATAGCCATCATTCCCTGACGGAAGGATCTGCAGACAATGAAAACATTCAAACTCAGTGCATACTGACGAACAACCACAACTCCCACACTGCCTGACCCCCTTAATGCTATGCAGTGAATGTGCATGTCACAAATCCCCATTTCCAAGCCAATCGCACATACACAACACACGCATCAGTCAACATCCTGCATGACAAAAATGAGAATATATCAAAAATACAGATAATTGAGACGTCAAAAAAGTAGGGACCCCCCTGGAAGATAAGCAATGATATGACAAGGCATGCACTCATCATCATAGTAGTGGGACAGTGCAATGAACACAGTCATGGGAGCCCACGATGCAAAGCACCAGAAGGCCAGTACACAAATTCTCACCTCTTGCACTCCAGGCAGGATCATAATGGAGGCAGCATTTCACAGAGGCCGATTTCAGATTGGAAGGCTGGCCACTGACGCAATTGCCATGGAAGACATAAGCAGACATGACAAAGCAATGTGAAACTGCATACAAGGATAAATGCACTCAAAAGGTAGGATGCAAAATAAAAGTGCAAGGTCAATGCAGACTTCATTGTGACAGCATGCAATTGGTTCAATTGTGTATTCAATTGAATGAATCAGTACCATGCACACAGCTGCGGTTAACTTGATGCTGTAAACACCATGGTGCAGCATGCATGGGACATGCATTTGAAAAAATCAACACTTCACAACGTAGTGTGCCTGTTCACGACATAGCAACCCAAAAATGTGCATCAATGGTCCCATGTTTATGGATTGTAGCTGGGGCTGCACAACATCAATGGGGAACCCTGAGCAAGAGAGGCCAAATATGCCATCAAACCATTACCCCACAAACATTGCATGGGATGCAAAGTGTCAATCAGTACACACGTGCAAAGTGCAATGAAACACACACCAGCACAACCATCAACACCTGTCACAGGCCACAAACAGCTGGCCCTGCCACCCACTCACACCTACCAAAGAAAGGCCACACAGCTGGAACAACCACAATTTTGAATCTGCAACCTGTTGCACCATGATTTCATAGAAACCACACCATGCCCAGACAAATGACCATAACCACACCATGTGACACATGCACTCATGAAGCAGCACCTGTTCCCCACAAGACAAGTCAATCTAAAGTGATCACACACAGTGCAAGACTCCCATCCAAAGACTACACAAGTGTCTGCAAATGCCCTTCACTTACCTGCACAGGCTACACACCTGCCTTGGAAATGATGCTACCCACCGCAAGACACATCCCCGAAATGTAAAGCCATGCATAGTAACAACAGAAGGAAACTGCACATTCATGACAACACATGAATGGATGACAAAAATATGCACAGACCACCCACAGCAGGAAGACCACAGGGTGCAAGAGGGTGACAGGCAATAGATTGTGATCTGCCCATGAGTGCAGTGTAGCACAACAGAGAGAAAGAGGGAGAGGGAGAGGGAGAGAAAAGGCCAAGTGAAAAACACATCAAGGAGTACACTCCCTGGAGTGTAGATGGCCAAGGACATGCACTACAACACAGTAGGTTTGGGCACAGCTGAGTTGACCGAGGGAGGAAGACAGTGACATGAATACCACTTGAAAAACCATCCTGGACTAGTAGCATGCAAAGCACATATAAACAAACAGCCACATGCAGCAAACACAGGTAAGAATGAAGCATGCTCAACATGCAAGACAGTGCTCATGCTTACGCGCTGACTGAGCCGGCATGATGTGAATCCTGCAATGCATCCATCGGGATCTGTGACTCCAAATTAGTGAGAGGAGGGCCAGTGTCTGGCAGAGGGCATGGGGTGCATGGGCGCCAAAGGGTGCAGGGTGTCTCCCCCGGGACTGCAGTCACTGCCTCATTACAGATTACTGAAACATCATGTGACAAGACCTTACATCAGGCATAGTACAGTACCATTCACACAGCACACATGTTTCAGGATACACTCAACCCAAAGTTACCTGCACATGCCATCCTGAGCACCACCATGCAAATATGCACATTGACCTCACTACGCATGAATGCATGTCCATCACTGCATATGTCATGGCCTTGGCAGGGCAACTGTACAACTCAAGTCAAAAAGTCAAAAATTTAAAATATGGAAAGAAAGACACCTGGAAAGGCCAACACAAAAATACCATGCCACCATCCGAGCCTGTGGTCTATAAAAGGGAGGCGGAGAGGTTGGGTACACGGCAACATCCACATGGGTGGACGTTCAATAAAACAAATAATATATATATATATATATATATATATATATATATATATATATATATATATATATATATATATATATATATATATATATCACAACAACGGTGGACCAGGAGGCATGTCTGTGCAGGCACTCCCATTCTGAGTTGAATCAGCAGGTGGAAGTGGTGCTGGAGGCTGACCACGCAGTGCCCTGGCTCGGTCCTCCGTGGCAACCGCCAGGTGTGACACAGATGAATGCACCAGCAGACTGAGGGTTGTGAGATCTCTATGCACAACCTCACGGGTAGCACAAAGTTCCTCAGAGATTGTCTGCCTCAATGCTAACACCTCCTGGTGGAACAGTCTTCTGGTGGCTGCATGTTCCTCATGTACTGCAGTCCTGTGGGCCAACATCTCACGCCTCAGGGCATCCCTGTGTGCCGGACCCTCTGCAAGCAGGATGCCTGCAGGCACTGCAGATCTGCCCGTGGGTCCCTGATCTTAGCCTCCATGCGCAGTCTGTGGGAGTGGCATGTGGACCGCATGACCTGCAGCTGTTGCACCACCTGTGTTGCTGGAGGGGTCATGGAAGTGGCCACCCTATCCATGCCCTCAGCCAAACTCTCATAGTCAGCACCCTGTTGGTGTGCAGAATGCAACATCTGCTGCTCCCACTCTGTCTGCCAAGCCTGCACACACCACCCCACGTGTGCATGTCCACATCTGACAGATGCAAGGGACCATGGCCCTTGCTGTGATGCCCATGTCCTTGGCTGCAGGTCTGTAACCCTCCCTTGGACATCTGTCCCAGGACCAGAAACCAATACATGGGTGGGGGCCTTGCAGCTCTAACCACTGCCGACGGGGGGGCCCACCACTGACTGGCTTCGTGAAGGCACCTCACCCGCTGCAGACTTGCGCACCTCTACTGCTCCACGCATTGGTGCGCTAACCTCCGCCAGCACTGAGGACTGCACATCCGGTTCAGCATCAACGCCAGCAGAGTCCAAAGAGTCAGAAGAGTCTGCAGCACAGCTGAGTATGGTCTGGAGCACCAGTGGATTCTCATGGCCTGCCACATCCAGTGTCACATCCTCCACTGGTGGTCTGAAGCGCCACAGACTCTCCTTCATCCTCCTGCTCCTCCTCTCCATCTGGTGCATCCTCACCTGCACATGGACAGAAAAAGACATGTGGAGTCATGTGCAACGTGTCTACAGTAAGCATGTGTATCATATTGCTGTCATGCAACAAAATGCAGGGCATGTAGTCATGTGAAATACAGCATCCAAACACTATGGCCAACAAGCAATGGGAGCATGGCATATGCAGACTGGCCACCAAATCCCCTGCTCAGGGCCATGCTGGCAGTGGACACATTGCCAACCAACAGAGTCATTAAGAAACACATCATGGGCCATGGTACCGCCCACTGTTGACTAATACCAGTAAAATGGTGATGGACATGTGTCTCTGTGATGTGCAATTACATTACATGGCAACAGGCAGCCACACATATCCACATACAAGGCGGCAGCCATCACATGCCACACCAGTGTTGTCTTGTTACAGGGACTGGGGACAATGGGAACAGGAAATAGTTCCAGGTGATGTATGGCTGTAAGAGTACCACCCAGGCATGGTCCATGAAGTGAAGAGTAAGTTAATGGAGTTGTAGATAGGAAGAAGGTACAGTGACCCAAAAGAAGGAGAAGGACGTGGGCCCATGGAGTGTGGACTGAGTGTGGGAGGGTAACAGGGAGCAGGCGTCACAACGATTTGCCTCAGGAGTAAGTGCCATCGGGGCAGCGTGGATGTGTACAGTCTGAACATATGCACACTCACCCAGGGCACGCCATAAGGTGAGTTGTATATCAGCTTGGATGGTCTATGTGGCATGGCAGCACATACGTACATGTGTGAAAAGAGATTCAATACCCTGCACAGCATGAAGTGTAACTATGATTTAGGACACATGCACATGTCTAGCAGAGCAAGTTCACTCACATGAAGGGTGCAGCAAACGATTGTGCACGTTGTGGTATCATGTTGCAGATGTTGGGGGGATGCTTGTGGGGGATGAGTAGTGTCACACGGACATGTTCAACTGAAGAACAACACATGGTTTGCATCCACTATTGTGTCCACTGGACAGGAGTCAGTCCACCACATGACATGTTTCACCCGGGGCAGTCATTCCAATGCAGCCAGATGTGCACCACAATTATACATCTTGGTGAGGCATTACTTCACATACTCAGGATGCACAATGTTGGTCATTCACCGGATGTGTCCTCGTAATTTTCCAGGCATCCAACGCCTTGTACCCGCTCTAGGAGTATGAATTGGCTCATAGCCTCTTCATGCTGGGTCAGCTCTTCCTCCTCTGGGGATCCCCCTCCAGTTGTCAGAGCAGAGGCTAGGTTGGCACCCAGCTTGGACTTGGTGTGACGGGTGAGATAATTCCAGCGCTTCACTACCTGTGCAGCAGTGCGCTTCTCAAACCCTAAGGCATTGATCTTGTCCGTGACATGCTGCCAATGCACCATACACTGAGCAGTTGTATGGGTACTCCCCGGATGCAGGCCCATGTCATGGTGGTGACTGGCCACGTAGTCCATGAGGATCTGGAGTTCTTCATCATGGAAGTTCTTCCTCAACGTGCCAGTGTCCTGTGCCGTGTCATGGGGTTGAGCCTGTTCCTGCTGTGCAGGCTTTGCCTTCTTGCCATGGGTGGCACAAGGAGTTGGTGCCACCCCTGTGTGGCTGGGACCACTTTGGGGTCCAGGCGCTGGACCACAAGTGGACTGGAGCATGTCATAACCTCCTGGGGCTGGGGCAGTTATTT
The DNA here is from genome assembly GCF_040938575.1 of Ambystoma mexicanum. NCBI lineage: Eukaryota > Metazoa > Chordata > Amphibia > Caudata > Ambystomatidae > Ambystoma > Ambystoma mexicanum. Next base: position 48,407,937 of record NC_090939.1, read on the forward strand.
CCACAGCACATCACTGACCCCCTTGGTATGGGGCATCTGCTTCCACAGCACATCCCTGACCCTTTCGGGTGGGGCCGATGCTTCTACAGCACGTCCCTGACCCCCTGGGTCTGAGGCAGCTGCTTCCACAGCACATCCCTGACCCTTTCGGGTTGGGGCAGATGCTTCCACAGCATGTCCCTGACCCTTTTAGGCTTGGACAGCAGCTTCCGCAGCACGTCTCTGACCCCCTGGGGCTGGGGCAGCTGCTTCCATATCACATCCCTGACCCTTTCAGTTTGGGGCAGATGCTTCTACAGCACATCCCTGGCCCCCTGGGTCTGGGGCAGCTGCTTCCACAGCACATCCCTGACCCTTTCGGGTTGGGGTAGATGCTTCTACAGCACATCCCTGACCCCCTGGGCCTGGGGCAGCTGCTTCCACAACACATTCCTGACCCTTTCGGGTTGAGGCAGATGCTTCCACAGCATGTCCCTGACCCTTTTGGGCTTGGGTAGAGCTTCCGCAGCACGTTCCTGACCCCCTGGGGCTGGGGCAGCTGCTTCCACATCACATCCCTGACCCTTTCGGGTTGGGGCAGATGCTTCTACAGCACGTCCCTGACCCCCTGGGTCTGGGGCAGCTCCTTCCACAGCACATCCCTGACCCTTTCGTGATGGGGCAGATGCTTCTACAGCACGTCCCTGACCCCCTGGGTCAGAGGCAGCTGCTTCCACAGCACATCCCTGACACTTTCGGGTTGGGGCAGATGCTTCCACAGCATGTCCCTGACCCTTTTGGGCTTGGGCAGCAGCTTCCGCAGCACGTCCCGGACCCCCTGGGGCTGGGGCAGCTGCTTCCACATCACATCCCTGACCCTTTCGGGTTGGGGCAGATGCTTCTACAGCATGTCCCTGACCCCCTGGGTCTGGGGCAGCTGCTTCCACAGCACATCCCTGACCCTTTCGGGTTTGGGCAGATGCTCCTACAGCACGTCCCTGACCCCCTGGGTCTGGGGCAGCTGCTTCCACAGCACATCCCTGACCCTTTCAGGTTGGGGCAGATGCTTCCACAGCATGTCCCTGACCCTTTTGGGCTTGGGTAGAGCTTCCGCAGCACGTTCCTGACCCCCTGGGGCTGGGGCAGCTGCTTCCACATCACATCCCTGACCCTTTCGGGTTGGGGCAGATGCTTCTACAGCACGTCCCTGACCCCCTGGGTCTGGGGCAGCTCCTTCCACAGCACATCCCTGACCCTTTCGGGATGGGGCAGATGCTTCTACAGCATGTCCCTGACCCCCTGGGTCAGGGGCAGCTGCTTCCACAGCACATCCCTGACCCTTTCAGGTTGGGGCAGATGCTTCCACAGCATGTCCCTGACCCTTTGGGGCTTGGGTAGAGCTTCCGCAGCATGTTCCTGACCCCCTGGGGCTGGGGCAGCTGCTTCCACATCACATCCCTGACCCTTTCGGGTTGGGGAAGATGCTTCTACAGCACGTCCCTGACCCCCTGGGTCTGGGGCAGCTCCTTCCACAGCACATCCCTGACCCATTCGGGATGGGGCAGATGCTTCTACAGCACGTCCCTGACCCCCTGGGTCAGGGGCAGCTGCTTCCACAGCACATCCCTGACACTTTTGGGTTGGGGCAGATGCTTCCACAGCATGTCCCTGACTCTTTTGGGCTTGGGCAGCAGCTTCTGCAGCACGTCCCTGACCCCCTGGGGCTGGGGCAGCTGCTTCCACATCACATCCCTGACCCTTTCGGGTTGGGGCAGATGCTTCTACAGCACGTCCCTGACCCCCTGGGTCTGGGGCAGCTCCTTCCACAGCACATCCCTGACCCTTTCGGGATGGGGCAGATGCTTCTACAGCATGTCCCTGACCCCCTGGGTCAGGGGTATCTGCTTCCACAGCACATCCCTGACACTTTCGGGTTGGGGCAGATGCTTCCACAGCATGTCCCTGACCCTTTTGGGCTTGGGCAGCAGCTTCCGCAGCACGTCCCTGACCCCCTGGGGCTGGGGCAGCTGCTTCCACATCACGCCCCTTACCCTTTCTGGCTGGGCAGCTGCATCCACTGCACGTCTAACCCCCTGGGGCAGCTGCTTCCACAGCACGTCCCTGACCCTGGGCCCGTCTGGCCCCTTTTCCCTCTTGGGGCCTTTCCACTCATGTCCCAGGTGTAACTGAAATATGGAAGGCACACCAAGTTCTTGTCCTGGGCAATATTTGTGAGGGGGCAGTCTACGTGATGCAAGATGTAGTTCTGTGGTCTATCAAGGCTCAAATGTACCCCAGATGTGGATAGTATGGTATGCATAATGCACAGGCACCCAGAAACCCCCAGAAAATGCATACGCGATGCCAGGATAGCTTCCGAAAAAAGAAAAAGCAGTACGCAATAAGCAGTGGCACCCAGCAACACAACAAGCCCCGGAAAGCGACCAGAAATGTAAAAATAGTGGTACATGATACACAGAGGGGCCCAGAGTTGAAATAAATGCGTACACGACTCACTGTTTGTTTGTTTGTTTGTTTGTTTGTTTGTTTGTTTGTTTTTTTGTTTGTTTGTTTGTTTATTTGATATAGCGCTAGACCAAAACCCTAAGGTAGCTGGGCGCAAACAATACAAGAATACTTAAGAACTTAGTTACAGAGCAATACAAGAATAGTTAGGAACTTGGTTACAGAGATACACCTTCAGCAGTAGAGAGGCATGGTATACTTCCAGGCCCACCTGGAGGCATGGTATACCCCCAGGCCCACCTGGAACCTTTGTGGATGATATTAACACCATCCTAACCAACAACCTTAAACGCTCCTCGCAAGTACTTCTAATTGGAGACTTGAACATGGGCTTCAATGACCAATCAGACCAGCTGGCCACAACCACAGCTAACACCCTATCAGAACTTGAATTCACCCAAAGAAGTAACACCGCCACACACAAAAAAGGTAGAATACTTGACTGGGTGGCAGACCATAATTGCCAGGCTAATAACCTGTCCATCTCACCACTAGCTTAGACGGACCACCACCTTGTGTACTTTATGCTCTCCACTAATAGACCTCCACTGCCTTCTGCACTTAGGGCTCCACCTACACTTACCAGAAATAAAAAGAGTATTACTGTGGATAGTCTTATGCCGGCACTACTTCCTACTCTTAACTCACTCCCAGACAATACTGATCCTGAGAGACTGGTGGAAGAATGCAATAAAATCATGTCCACTTCCCTGGACCAGATCGCCCCCGCAAAACTGAGACGGAGTAAGCAGAAAACCCACCTGAATAAATGGTGTACACCTTTCTTAAAAAACTTAAGGCAACAAAAAAGAAATTGCGAGGCCACATGGAAAAAACATCCGTGAGAAGCCAATAAGCTCAAACTCACCAAATTGTCCTCCCTTTACAAAAAAGAAATGTGCTTAGCAAAACGAATATCCTTGACACACGCATATCCAATGCCAAATCTAACCTAAAGGAACTTTTCACCATTCTTAAAGAAATAGAGACTCCGATAGCACTACCAGACACATGTACGAAAGATAAAAAATGATGTGAAGATATCCAACACGCCATAGCCAATAAAATAGACACTCTACAAAATAAAATGTCCTGCAAAAGAACTACTTTAAATGACCTTCCTGCATCCAAAACATATGGGAAGGCTAACACAGATGAATCTACCCGATTCAACTTTACCAAAGTTTCCATCCCTGAAGTGGAAAGAATTATTCTGTCCCTTAAACCTTCGAACTGTCAGGGAGACTTATGCCCTGCGCAGCTTATCAAGGATGCTGCCCGAGACCTATCTCCTTTCATCACTAAACTCATTAAAGCGTCCTTCTCTACTGGTACAATTCCCACTAACCTTAAACAATCGTGGGTACTCCCACTCTTAAAAAAACCACCCTTGACCCATCCATTCCAACTAACTATAGACCTATTACTACTGTGCCCTTCCTTCTAAAAATCTTGCACAAGGTAGCGTATACTCAAATATGAAAACACTTGGAAATACACCACTTGTTAGAAGCCAGAAAATCAGGTTTCTGACCCCAGCACGGCACGGAAACTGCCCTTATCGATCTTAAGACCCAAATCGATGAGCTCAAAGATAGTGGCAAGTCAGCACTACTCCTCCTTCTAGATCTCTGAGCTGCTTTCGATGTAGTCGACCATACTATTCTCTGCAACCATCTATATACAGCAGCACACTTCTCTGATGACGCTGTTACCTGGATTAGATCCTTCTTAAGCGGCAGAACTATGAGGGTCTTCTCACCGCTAGCAGCGGCAGACCCCATACCCATCACCCGCGGTGTGACTCAGGGATCATGCGTCTCGCCCACACTCTACAATATTTTCACTGAGCCCCTTTTCGATGATCTGGATCATCTCGGTAACACCTACACTAATTATGCAGATGATACCCAGATCCTCCTCCCGCTTTCAGGGGATTACGAAAAGGGATTTGGCCTTGGTGAATAGAGTGTATATCATCATCCAGGCATGGATGGCCACACATGGTCTATGCCTGAATGATGATAAAACTGAACTCATCACCCTGGCCACCCCGTCCAACCTAAAAAAAACTAGGTTCCAACTACTCCTCATTCATAATCGATGGCAACATCATAAAAGTAGAACATGAAGTAAAAACACTTGGCTTTTACCTTGACTCAAACCTTTCATTTACTAAACAGGTCAACTCCCTAGCGGTGGTCAGTCAAAATCTCGAAAAAAAAGTCGAATAACAATAATCTCAAAAAATGAATCTCGAAAAAAAAAAAGTCGAATTCCCTCTTTTTTAATTATATATTTATTTTGGGGTCCGGGAATAAAAAAAATGGGTAAAAAAAAAGGGGGGGTTAGGGGGGGAACCCCCCCATTTCGAATAAAAAAGTCATTAAAAAAAATTTGACTTTTTTTCAAGATTTTTTTTTTCGAGATTTTGACATTCAACTTTTTTTCATTCGACCTTTTCACTATAAACCATCCCTAGCATCCTCCACGGCCTAAACGTGCAAACTGATACGCACTGGCAAGCCATTCTTCTCTGATAGCAGCTGCATCACTCTGGCCACAGCCCTCATCCTGTCTCGCCTGGACTACTCTAATGCCCTTTACCTAGGAACGACTAAAGCCACTACCAAAAGAATCCAAACTTTACAAAATAATGCCCTTAGAGTGGCTTTAGCCATCTCTAGAAGAGACCACCTCTCAGAGATCTGTCGACAGAACTGGCTCCCAACCTACGACAAAGTCCTCCTAAAAACTCTGTCGCTTACCCACAAATCTCTCAACAATGCTGCACCTATCTACTTGGCGGAGAGATTCCACAAACAGACTTCCATGAGACCAGTAAGATTAGCCAACAGAGATCGACTCTCCATACCTTGCTTCAAACGATCCACAATTGGAGGTAACAGCTTCCCGGTGAAAGCGGCCAAACTATGGAACTCTCTGCCTCCTACTTTAAGAACAGACCAATCTTACCACAAGTTTAGATCCAATACCATCATATGGCTGAAATCTAATAACCAGCATTAATTAACCCCTGCTTAGGATACAGTTAGAACTGATTGGCCACTGCCATGGTACTTACCATACGACATGATATCCTCTCTTCTATGCTAGTATCCTTATAATTATCTTCCTTCACCCGTTCTTATTCTGTATGTAATGCCCTCTGGTAACTGCCTGCATATTCTCTTGCTGCTTTGTACACTCACCCTTGTACTTTTTACCTGTATGTAAACTGTATACATTTCTGTGTAACTAAGCTTCGCATATACTTGTAACTGCTGCTGTTACCCTAGGATATGATGCGCATTATAAATAATAAAACAAACAAACAAACAAACAAACAAACAAACAAACTTGGTTACAGAGCAGTGGAAGAATACTTAGAGGCTTCATTCAGGAGATAGGCATTTAACAGAGGAGAGGCAAGGTAGTGCGGGCCATAGCAACGGTGAAGGTCATAAGGGAAGGAGGTGGTCAGGTTTCAATGTCATTAGCTCGTAGTCAGGTAGTGACGTTCCGTCTAAAGCTAGGGTACGGCTGGTCAGTTCTGAGGTCTACAGGGAGTCCATTGCAGGTTTGGGCAGCTATGACAGGGAAGCTAGAGCCGCCAGCAGAACTCCTTTTATATCTGGAAACCATTAGCTTGAAGGCATTGGTCGTTCTCGTGGGTCTGTCGGAGGTTCTTTTAGTCACTCTGTCTACAAGGTAGGGAGGAGCTATATTGTTAATATTTTTGGAGGTAAGAGAAAGAGTTTTAAGAGTTATCCTGTCTCTAATTTTGAACCAATGTGTATTTCTTCTAAATGCCGAGATATGCTCTCTAATCGGGATATTTAGAGCTGCTCTTAGTGCGTTCTTTTGGAGCCTTTGCAGTGTATCAAGAATGTACTTATTAGATCCTGCATATAAAGCATTGCAATAATCCAGTCTGGATATAATAAGTGCATTGGCAAGAGTAATGCAACTAGTCTCAGATAGGAATGGTCGGCAAGCTCAGGGCCGGACTGGGAACCAAAAGAGGCCCTGGAAAATGTTGTCCAAGTGGCCCAATATTTTGCTGAACGAGCGAGCATAGTGCGTGAGCCCAACACACTGTGCATTAGACAGGCCACGAGACACCCGGTCCCGCACCAAACGGGTGTTAGGAAACCTGTTATTATTAAGAGTAGGAGATTGAAATTAACAGGGAGAAGGAACACCTGCCCTCCCCTGCTTCCAAGATGGTGCCAACTGAAGGGTATTTCTAGGCACTTTAAAAGGGCTAGGGTCAATCCCCAGGCCATGAATGAGTCCGGTGTTGTCTTCCCCCGGACCTTCCTCTGTGTTAACTGACTCGTAGCTTGGGTCCCTTGTTGGGCCAAAGCACAGGTAGGCAAATACGAGCTGAGGCTGTTAGGGAAAATGGGCACCGTGAAATCAATGCCAACTGCTTAGTGCTTCTGGGGCCCCTGACCATGGCACGGTTGTCCCCCATCCCCTCTCCAAGCCTAGCCCTGGGCTCTGGCAGATGTAGGCCCCCAGGGTGTGTGGTAGTCACTAGTCACATTCTGTGAAGATTTTCATTGGATCTGCTATTTGCTCTCACTCTAACTGGCTTTGTGAGGGAAGATGAAAACTCTGTACACTTGTCCCTGCACATGCTTTCTGTGCCCCAATGTGTGCAAACAGATAGGAACTATGTGAACATGATTCTGAGGGTCCTCTCAATGGGTTAACGTGTGCAGGGGAGAGGAGCTATGTGTAAAGGCTTCTGAGAGTGCTATCAATAGCACAGGGTGTGAACAGAGGTAGAGGCTGTGTGTACAGGCCCCTGAGTGCACTCATACAACAGTACCATGTGTACAGGGTGATGGGGGCTATGTGTAGGCGTCTGAGAGCACTCTCAATAGCCCTGGGTTAGTAGGGAGGTAAGCGCTATGTGTGCTCCCCTGAGAACGCTCTCAATGGCCGTGTGTCTTTATAGAGGTAGGTGCTATGTTCACCGGCATGAGAGAGAGCTCTCAAGTGATCTGTATGAATGTAGGAGCTATGCACACATGTAAGTGCTCTTGTGGGTGAAGGGAGGTAGTAGACATGCATAGAGGTGTGGGACTGCTTGCATGGGGTCTGGGTATGAAGGGATGTAAACAGAGTCCTGGGGTGTTCCTAGTGACCCTGTGTGTGCACGCTTGTAGGAGTCATGTGCACAGGCCACTAATAACTCTGTGTTGTGGGGTATGCATGGCAGTAGGTGCTATGTACACAGCAGGACAGCTGCGTGAACACATTGTACCCTAGAGGCAGGCAGGCCAAGGGCCAGTGCCACGCCTGTTTGCTGTAATGTTACACGCCTGTTTGCCCACAATCCACAGTGCACAACGTGTGATACCCCAGTCACTCAGTGCAGGAAACTGGTATGAAACACACATGACGTGATTTAGGCTTGGTGCCCCAGCCAGCTCCTGAGGGTGTTTGGGGGGAGCTTCTGTGCTATTAATTCCCACCAGGCTTTGTGGATGTGCTGCAGAGGCAGGGCACTGGGCACGTGCATTAGACAGGTCCCTGGATTTGAAACACAGCAGGCAAAGTTTGTGTGACAGGGCAGTGTGCAAAGAACAGGCAGACAATGTGCACAAAGGCCTGCCTCAGGGAACGCAATGCAAAGTGCATGGGAGGGAAACTAAAGTGCAATTATGCAATCCTCACTGTGCAAGGATTGGTCAAAGAGATCACACTGTGGAAAGAAAGATGTAGGGACACTGAGTAGGTCATTGGTACAGGAAACGTAACCAAATGTGTAAAGTGCATCCACTGCATACATACTATGTTCAAGGGCCAAGAAGAATTTGGGCCTGTACCCATTAAAAAACGTTTTGTGATGAATCATTCCCATTGCGTAATAAACAGACTTTGGGACACTGTGTAATGCTAATGCCCACCCATTACTTAGTTATGTGATGCCAACGCATGAATTGCAAAATATACACGCATTGGGCGTGCCTCCCGTGATTTGCACCATGCACACAGTGGAAATACACTCCTCCCATATAATTTGCAAAATGTGCATTTCGGAAACACACTTAGTAAGTGCATATGATATGACTGGTGATATACACAGACTTCAGGAATACACGGACACCACACCCTCATGGCCAGTTGCACCCACGTGCCCTAATTTCACTGGACCAAGTTGGTACATTTTACTGTTGGCTCTAAAAAATAGACTGTGGGGGCATGGGAAGGATCCAGGAGAGAGGAGGGCAGGTAAGCCTGGAGAGGAGAGGAAAGAAGGAGGTAAAAGTACCAGAGAAGAACTAGCAAGTGATGGTCACTCAGCAGTGTTACCCAAAATACTCATCCGAGTCTATCTGTCGTCCCCACTGCGACCTTGGCATGAACAGGCGTGTGCTCCTTCAAGGAGCTGACTTTGACACTCCCTTCTGACAGCTGTGGCTCTCCTCTGCCCCATTTCAAAATGTGCTCTGCGGAACCTCTTTCAATAACTCTAACAACTCAAGGACACCACTACAACACGTGGCTGTGTGGATTGCAAGTTAGAGCCACGAAAATTGTCTACCAAACCCCGACTAACAATATAAAATTATGTCAAAAAACGAAAGTCAGGAAAACACAGCCAAAATGTGCACATCAGTGAAAACCACAAACAAGTAAAAATGAACCTACAAGTACGTTTTAACTATTATTTTACATTGGATAACATGTCAATGCCCCCATTCATTTAACAAAGAATGTATGCGAGGATCAATCTGACCTGGTGTGATACCTCAGTCAAGCAAATGGTGGCCTGATTCGAATCGGTGTCAGTGAATTGGCCATTGTGGATACAGGTGGTGTATCCACAATGATGCTGAAGCAAGATAAGCAAATATTATGCATATTTCAAGCTCGTTAACATGTCTCCACGAATACCAGCAGCTGTACACTTATGTTTCCCATGTGCTTAGGTTTGTGTTAAGTGTAAATGGTCTGGGTATTCCATGTACTTGTGTTGTAGGTTCTTTTGTGAAGGGTGTGGTTGATTACTTTTCTCCATGTGGAAAGTAGGTCTTGTTTAAAGTGTTCTTAATGTGACACCAGCCTTGTATCAATCAGTGGCATCGTCGGGGGGCTTCATTGAACTCTCAACCTTAATTACACTCGTCCAGAGTTCAAAAATGTAACGTCCAGTCACTTATGTGAAGTATTGACTCGGATTAGTGTTTTTTAGATTTCAGGGTTTTTTTTCTTCCCTTTTTTAGCCAGTGCTTCAGTGAAACGTGCCATTCAGTAAGTTACACTACATCCATATCTTAATATGAGGATAGACCCCGCGTTAAGCCTGCGGGCAGTGGCATTACATTGCCCCTCGTGCGCAACTACACTCAGCAGAAGATACAATGGGAGAGTGGGGCACTCAGCACGCAAAAATAATTCGTACCTTTCAGTCATCAGTCTGGCTGCTGCCCTCAGCCTCAGCCACAGCCTCCCTCGAGTCGCCTCCTGCTTCTGCTGTCTGCTGATGGATTAGGGTGACCAGATTTCCAAAACGAAAAACTGGGACGACCAACAACAAAAAAGAGGGAGTAACACGTTGCAGCCCACCAATTACCGCCCCTCCCCAACCAGTGGCGTAACACATGGTCTGAAGGCCCCCCCTGCAAGCCATGCTGAGGACCCCCCCCAACTCGGCAACAAATCACGGGTCGCGCCACACGCTGGGCCAGCCTAGATTACCACACTTGCGCAATACGCACAAACGTGTTGATGAAGGGGTATACCACACACTGCACTAGGAGAAAGATATAAATATGTGTTTTAATGCTATATACAGCACACTTTCTGAGAAAAATTGGCTAAAAAGCCACAGTGTTTGGTATTGTTGTGTAGGGTAACAGCAATCCAATACATGCAAGTCACCAACAGTGTATATGAACATGAATGCTTTGCTATTAAAAATGCCATGCCACAATAAAAACATGTCCAACTGGCTGCACAATGTAGACCAGTGTAGACACATAATAACATTACAGTAAAGCATGCCAGGCCACATTAAGACATGCCTAGACTGGTTGCACCAAAATGCCAGTCGAAGCAATAAGACTCATAAAGAAGAGAGCACACATTCAAGCTTGCGTCTCTGCGGCCTCTAACAACACAGCCAAACTCTTTAAAATCTGCAAGGAACTGGCCAATCCTGTTGCGGTTTCTACCTCTCCTGTTCCCTCAACAGGTCCTCTGTACAGCTTTGGCCTCTCGCTTCTCTGCTAAAACTCAGGACATCCTGTCCACTATCTCCTCTTCCTCTCCCTCTTCCTCTCTCGGCCCCCTTTGGCCATCTCTCCCTCTCCTCCTTTCTCCTCTTTCTCTCTAACACCTGACTAGGTTTCTAGACAAGTCCCACCTATGGAAGTGTCGGCGAAACAGGTGCTCGCCTGCTCCTCCAGAACCGTTAAGGACCACATTGACACCCTTGATCCATTTCTGTAATCATACTTTTGCCACCGGAACTTTCCCCTCTCTCAAACTCTTGGAAAAACTGGCCAACTGCCAGCTTACACTCCAAACTGAATATGTTGGTTGTCTCCATGCCCATCTGTCTGGCTTAAGAGCTGCCAGAGGCACTGAAACTGCTTTCCTGAACACCTGTGAAGATCTGATCTCTAACCTTGATTCCAGCATTCCTTCTGTCCTCGTTATCCTGGAACTTTCCTCTGCTTTCGACACGGTCAACCATGCCATCCTGATCAATTGACTCTGTGAGAACCTGGGCATCATGGATCAGGCCCTGGAGTGGCTGACCTCCTTCCTCTTGGACCGCCCCTCCCAGGTCCAACTTGGTCCCTTTCACTCCGTCACCTCTCTCTACATGTAGCGTTCTCCAGGGCTTTATCCTCTCACCCTGGTTTTTCAACCTCTACTTGGCCCCTTTGACCCACCTAATCACTACCTTGTCCTCTAATTTACAGTGTTATGCGGATGACACTCAGCTTTCCTTCAGGCTCCCCTCAGCCTCTCCTCTCTCGCTCATTCCTGGTGTCATCTTCAACTCCACTCTCTCTCTCTCCTCACATCTCGGACGTAGCCATGAAATCCCACTACCAGCTGCACCTCCTCAACGGGACTCTTACATTTTTCACTTTCCCCTAGAAGCTCACTGTCTCCAGAGCTCTGGTTCTCTCTAGGGTGGACTACTGCAACAGCCACTTTCTCAATCTGCCTTCCTCTACTCTCTGCCCTCTGCAACTAATCCAGAACAGGACTGCGAGACTTATCCTTGGCCTCAAGCCCAGGGACTGTATCTCTCCAGCCATGAAATCTCTCCACTGGCTCCCAGTGACTGCAAGGATCAAGTTCAAGACCCTTTTCATTGTCCACAAGGCTTTCTGGGGCTGGGATACGCACTACATCCAACGTTATCTGCCAAAATACCTTCCTTCTCAAGCCCTAAGGGTTAGATGCTTCTCCAGGCAGAGAGTGGGGGTGGGGGGTAGATCCTTCTCCCCTGCATGTGCCTCCCTCTGAAATGGCCTCCCTGACCCTCCCAAACTTGAGCCGGACCACCTGATGCTCTGGAAGCAGCTCAAAACCTTCCTCTACTCCTCTGCTTTCTCTCTCTCCCTTCCCTGCTGAACTACCTGACCTACCTGTCCGCTGTGCCAACTGGTTGCTTGGCTACCCTCTGTCTCACTGAGTCCAGGCTCTTTCTTGATCAGTCACCCTTGCACTGCCTCCAGGCCTACCACGCATTTAGGGGCTGTAACTGTAACCCTACAGTCCCGTGTTCTCCTTGCACTACCCAGAGCCACGCTGCCCTGGCGGCACTTACTCAGAGCATTGCTGCCGTGTTTTCCCCTTCCCTCTCCCTTGCACTTCCCCCCTCCCTTTCCCCTTGCACTTCTCGTTCTCACACTTGCACGATCTGAATGACACAAGGCTTAGTAAGATCATTTGTCTTGTCTTCCCTCAGTTTTCCTTCCCTTGTCTTGTCGTGCCTAAAAACACTTGTGTACAGGTGTGTTATATATGACTTACCATATCATAACATATTTTATCACAGATGCCCAGAAAAGTATACAGTGCCGTAGTAAGAAACGGCTAGACTGGCAGAACCCAAATGTCAGTCTAGCCAGGAATTACACTTAGCAGGACTGCTCTATCAGAAATGCCCAGTTACAAAAAAGTCATACCAAACTGAGGAATGACTAGACTGGCTGCACCAAAATGCCTCTCTAGCCACTAATGCCACATATCATGCCTGCATAGCATGGACATGGACGACCATTATGATTTATTGCACAACCCCACGCCCCACACATCCCTTCTCCCTCCCATCCCCTACCCCAACCTCCAAAATCAGCTCATTGGCCCAGAATTACCTGCATGTCCCTCTTCCTTGTCCCAGCGCTTACGTATGAGGCTCCTTGCCTCACTGGTAAGTACTGGGATGGGGCAGAGTGGGACTAGGAGTAATGAAGATTACAGGTAGCTAACTCAGGCATTACCTTCATGTACCTCTACCTTATCCCAGTACTTGTGCATGTACTGGAATGAGGAAGAATAGGCGTAGGTGAAAGATGATTACCAATAATTAATTAATTAATCAAGGCATTAAACACAAGTAGTGGTGCAACACCATTGAGCTGACTGGGTTTCAGCACTCCCTCCACCCACTGAAATTGTGGGCTATGTTGACTTGACCTGGCTGACCTACAGAGCAGTTGCTGGACAGAAAAGGACACAGATGTTAAACGGCACCTGGGTTTTGCCGTTAACAAGGGCCCGGCCCAGCAATTACTAATGTACAGCATTTCACTGTTAGTACCTGCATTCAAATACCACATTTTTTAAGCAATTGAAATTGCGATGTGGGTTTAGTACTTGCTTGCCAGGGGAGTGATTCGAAGGGTAGAGAGGGAACAGGAGACCAGTCATTCTCACAGCAGCCCATGAAAATGGGTGCTTTCAGACCTAAAGGAGAAATTTAACTGCTTGTAACATTGAAGCTGCACTAGAATAGTCTCATTAAAATGCGTAAAGACGTTAGATGCCGCCACATAAATACGTTTTCTCCTCCCCACCACACGTGAAGTTAGCGCCTCTCCCAACATTTGAAGGGTTAGCCTCCCTGAAATGTAGGTTTTGTTGTGCCCCTGAACACAAGCACACACACCATTCACCATATTTACACACACACACACCCAGCCATCCATATATTTAAGAGTGCACTCTTTCACCATACACGCACACCCAGGCAGCCACCCGTACATTTAAGTGTTCTCCCTTTCACCACACAGCCACACACACCCAGCCACCTGCCCATACATTTAAGTGTGTACCCTTTCACCATACAGGCACACCCAGGCAGCCACCAATACATTTAAGTGTAAGTGTGCATCCTTTCACCACACATGCACACCCAGCCACCCATACATTTGTGTGCACCCTTTCACCATACACTCACACAGGCAGCTACCTATACATTTAAGTGTGCACCCTTTCAGCATACCCTCACACAGTCAACTATACATTTAAGTGTGGACACTTTCACCATAAAGGCACAACCAGGCAGCCCCCCAAATACATTTAAGTGTACATACTTTCACTGTACACACACACACACGCATAACCAGCCACCCATACATTTGTGTGCACTCTTTCACCATACACTCACACATGCACACGTCATGGGTTGAGGGGAGCCATAATGCTTCAAAAATTCATTTGGCCTCATTAGGACCCTGGCGGTGATGGTATGAACGGTGGCGGTAGGGCACCGGCACCGTTCATACTGTCCCGCCGCATTATGAGTTCTGCTCGCAGGTTGCCGACAGCCCGCCAGGTTTTACCTGGCGGGCTGTGTGGCACCAGCGAGCATAACTGTAATTGCGCCGTCACCGTTAACAACGGTGCCGGCACAACCATGCTCCCCACCCCCATTCTGCCCTATAGGCAGTGGTCGAAGTGAGCGGGAGCGGTCGGGAGCGGTGCTCCTATACTTTTTTAAATAACCTTGTACAGCTCCTATACTTTTATTTTAAAAAGAAACCATTCCGGAATGGTTTTGTTTTAAAATAAAAGTGTAGGAAGAAGTTGAAACCTTCACTTTCAGTGCACTGCACTGAACATTCCCTAAAACAGCAGGTGCAAATGTTTGGGGGGGGTGTATTGTGTGTGGGAGGGGTTGTTGCAACAGGGTTTGTGGGGAGCAGGGGCAGGCCAGCAGGGAACATAGTTCCACTACTTCTTTTCGTACACTTCGACCACTGCCTATAGGGGGATCGTGAGCCCGGCAATACCGCCACCCACGAATGGAAAATTACCGCCCCATTCAGCTTGTAATGGGCCGGTTATTGCCTCTTCGCAGGAGGCGGTGCCATGCTCGTAATGAGGCCGATTGTTTCTTTTTGAAGTCACTCTGACTTCATAAAGAAATTATTTCTGTTAAGTACTAAACCATAATGGAAATAATTTCTTTATGAAGGCAGAGTGACTTCAAAAGTTGATTTTTGAAGTCATAGGCTTCGCCCACCCCATGACATGGAGGCCTCGAGCCTAGGGTCTTCATGTCATGGGGTGGGGGTAGCCACCAGACTTTTTGTATTCACTCTGCCCTTCATGCAGAGTGAATTAAAAAGAAAATGTAAAAAAAAAAAGTTGAAAAAAAAAGGTAGACATTTTTTTTTTTTTTTTTACATAAGTGGGGCCCCCTTCCAGAACATGTGGTCGCGGTGCCCCCCGCGACCACATGTTCACCAACACGCCCCCACAACCACCACCCAATCATATTTCCAGCACTTCTCGTTTTTATAAACTGTATATGATCTCATTTGTGCCGTTTTGTCTGTGAATCTTGGCATGTTAATTCAAAACAAGCGTTTGCTCTCATTGATATTATATGGCTTTTTGTACAGGCGTTTCTAAGGCAGTTTCTGTGGCATAGTCAATAAGTGCTGTGACTTGTACCTGAAAGTTTGGGGGTTCGAGCCAATCCTCCAGCTCCAACATTCTGAAGTGTTAACTACAATTTTAATTACCATAGTCACGGCGTTTCCGCGCCAAAGAGGCCCTGCAGACAGAGGCCTACCGGGGGATGTCCCGGTGTCCCGGTGGGGCAGTCCAGCCCTGGGCAAGCTCGGATCAATTTACATGTGTAAGATGTGGAGGATGCTAGGACGTTAATTTGTTTCTTAAATGTGAGTGCTGAGTCAAGATAGACACCAAGGGTTTTGACTGCAAGCATCACTTTGATGACATTGTTGTCAATGTTGAATGAGGCATAACTGGGGTTAAGTCTTTTGATAGCCAACTCTGAGCCTAGGATCAGAAGCTCTGTTTTATCATCATTCAGGCAGAGGCCATGCGATGCCATCCATGCCTGAATGAGGAGATATATCTTGTTTACTAAGCCGAGTCCTCCAGGTAGTTGCCCGAAAGGGGGATGAGGATCTGAGTGTCATCTGCGTAGTTAGTGTAGATGACACCCAGTCTGTCCAACTTGTCAAATAGCGGCTTAGTAAAGATATTGTACATGGTGGGTGGTACGCATGATCCTTGTGGGACACCACAGGAGACTTGTATAGGGTCGGCAGCTGCTAGAGGGGAGAAGACTCCCACTGTACGGTTGGCAAGGAAGGATTGCATCCAGGTTATGGCATCACTTGAAAAGTGGGCAGCTGAGCCGAGGTGATTGCATAGCACTGCATGATCTACCAGATCGAAAGCCGCCGACAGGTCAAGGAGGAGTAGCATAGCTGATTTGCCATTGTCCTTCAGCTCGTCAATTTGGGTCTTGAAGTCAATCAAGGCTGTTTCTGTGCCATGAGGGGGGCGGAAGCCAGATTGACGTGAGTCTAATAGGTTGTTGACTTCCAAGTAGTCCTGGATTTGTAGATAAGCTACTTTGTCAATGATTTTAAGTAAGAATGGGACTGTGGTGAAAGGTCTATAGTTCGTTGGTATAGACGGGTCTAAAGTTTGTTTTTTGAGCAGGGGAAGTACCCAGGGTTGATTAAGATTGTTAGGCACAAGGCTCGATTTAAAGGATGTGTTGATGAGCTTCGAGATAAAGGGGGCTAGATCTCTATCTGCATCCTTTATAATTTGGGCTGGGCAGTTGTCACCTTTGCAGTTAGAGGGTTTCAGTGAGAGTATAATTTTTTTTGTCTCAAATATAGATATTTTTTTGAAGCTGAATGGGTGGGGAGTGCTGTTATAAGAATTGGGAGGTAGCTGCTGCTGTGGTATAGGCTCGGTGGGAAGGAGCAGGGAAGCTTTCTTATTGGCAATTTTAATTTGGAGGGAGCTAATTTTGCCCACTTGGGCATTTTGAATTTCAGTACACCAAGGCTTATCTTTGGGGGTATTGTCGACCTGAGGTATAGGTGATTCCATTTCTCTAAGGATGGAGAATAATTCCTTAGTATCTGATGTAGCCTTAGGTATTCCATCATTGAATGTATTTTTTTTGTGCTAATGATTTCCTTTTTGTACAGATTAAAGTGATTGGTTAGCTTAATTTTGTTCTCTTCAGTAGCTGAATGGCGCCATATTGATTGCAGCTTTCTTTTTTGAATCCTTCTTTCAAATGTGGTGTAAACCAATTATTCAGATGGGATATCTGTCTACTTTTACGAATTCTAAGAGGGGCAATGGTGTCAAGGGCCTTGGTCATGGCACTGTTGAAAACATCTACCAACAGGGTGGGATCTGAGTTGTTAGTTAGATTGTCGAGAGTAGGGAGAAAGTGAGGTAGGAGATTTTCTGCCGTGATCTCTTTTTTACACCTGGTAGGGAGTGGCAGTGCCTTAAGTATCGCTCTAGGGCGGATAAGGTCAAGTAGGGCAGAGAAAGAGATTAAATGTTAGCCTCACAAAAATCTAAAGAAAATATGCGTATGTGCGGAGGCAAAGCCCCCACCAAAATAACAAGTACGTACTGTCCCTGAAGTGAACGGAATACGTGGCACCACAAAATACACACGTACTACACTCGCCCGTCTCCTCCACTTCCCACGCACATTTGTAGTTGCTTTTACACGTACTTATGTATTACAGACTATGGAATGCTCAACGTTTGCGCGCAGCGTGCATCACCTAAGTTACGCGCTGAGGAGTTTTCCTCTGTTTTCACGTGTCCATGCTTTCCTCAGCTTTTATGTTTTCACTCTGTTTCCGGCTTCCTTCATTGCGAGACACAGAAGACCCAGGCTCCTGCCTTCATGCCATTTTACCTACCTCATCATGCCCTGTGCTGCCTCCAACTTTTCCACCTGCTGCTGCCTGTAAAGTGTGTGTGCCTACTGCCCACCTGCACTGCATTTTGGGTGCCTGCTGTCCAGCCATTGCCTATGCTCCTGTCTATGGCCTTGTGACCACTGCCGCTGCTTTGTTGGACTCCTACCATGCCATTCCACCACCACCACTACACAGCACATCTCCAGGACCACCTTGCCCACTCACACCTGCCTCGGGGGTTGCCATGTCAGCACCTTCATCCTCTGACCAGAGTGGCATCCCCATTGCAGCGAGGCAGAGGGCTGTCAACTTCAGCACCAGTGAAGTTGACATCCTGATGGAGAAGGTCCTGGAGCATCATGATGCCCTCCGGAACCCAGTGATGCAACGCGGCAAGGAAGGATGTCAGCAGCGCAGAGTGGGTGGCAGTCTGCACATTCAAGACCGTACATAAGCGCTGGGAGGATCTGAAATCCAGGACCCACGGCAAGGCCCTGCACTACATCCAGACTGGTGCTACCGCAGAGGGGCACCATGCACACAGGTGCAGGCTGTTCGGTCCTGGAGAGGTTTTACCCAGCTTTGCATTCCCAGGTTTGCGAACTACGACAACGTCTGGAGTCGACTGGTGAATAGGTATGTGGTGCACTGCTCTACAGTGCATGTGTGTTGTGAATGTGCCTGCATGTTGGCAGTGACAAAGTTAGGCTTGCAGCAAGTATGTTTCTGGGATGAATGTCTGCATGCATGCCCCAGACATTGCTCTCCATCTGTGCATTCAGACATCTGCTGTTTTGAAATGTGCTCTTACTTGCATTGGGTGTTGTAGTGCTGCCCTGCAGACTGTGCACATGCAATGTTACTTGGGTCTGAGACGTGTCAGGGTGGCAAGTGGGCCAGTTGAGGTAGTATTGCCCACGTCATATGCATGCATGATGCTCATGTGTATGTGCCCAAAATGGGAATATGTGACTGGGCATCACTGACGCCTGGATGCATCACGTGCATTTGGATGTCTGGATTAGTCACGTTGAGGCATTCCCGTTCCTGGGACTCTGATGTGATTGGTCATGGTGCTGCTTCAGCCCTCTGAGTTGATGTGTGTTCATGACATGTCTATGTACTTGGTGCTATGGCATGCTCACATGTGCATGTGCAATTGATCCATGTGCGTATAGCATACGCAATTGATTGGTTGTGGCAGTGGCATGTAGTTTGATGTGATTATGTGGAGGGATGGCTAGGTAGGTGTCAGCATGGCCATGCTAGGAGTTGTGATGATTGGCCACTGGTAGACATGATTCAACTGTGTGTCTTGCACACAGTGTGTCCACGGCGGTGGCCCGCCACTTCTGTGCTCCAATGCTTTACGTGTGTGTACATCCTGCCAGTAAGCTCCCTGCCCACCCATGTGCTATGTCTACCATGGATGTGCATCCAGTTTCAGTTGCATCAGGTCGACCTTCCCCTAGGGTCATGTGGTTCATTATGCTGCATTTATGTGGAGATGTGTCATATATGTCTTTCACATCGTGTCTGGGTTGCTGTGTCTGCATGGATGTGGATTGCATGTCCATGTGTGTGGGTGTGGAGGTTGATGGTTGTTCCTTTGACAAGTCATGCTCCTGTGAATGTTGGTGATGCCACACCACCTCTGACATCACCCCAGGCAGCCCCCTCCAGTCTGGACAACACCCACCAGCCCCTCTGACCTCCAACATCACCCCAGCAGTCCCCTCCAGCCTGGACACCACCCATCAGCCCCCTCCAGTCTGGAAACCACCCACCAGTCCCCTCCAGTCTGGACACCACCCACCAGCCCCCCTGACTTCCAACATCACCCCAGGCAGCCCCCTTAACTCCTGTCATCCCCACAAGCATCCACCTCCAGTCTGGATATCACCCACCAGCCCCAACACCTCAGCCATCACCCCAGACAGCCCCTCCAGTCTGGACACCACCCACCAGCTCCCCTCACCTCTGACATCACCCCAGACAGCCCCCTGACAGTCTTCCACAATACCAGTGCAATGCATGTCCGCAGCTCACTTGAACCTGCGTGGTCTGCTAGCACCATGAAGTGAACCACTAACATGTCTACCGCAAACACTGAGCATCTGCTGAAACACCCCTCAAGACTTTAACCAGCCTACCCCATACACATGTGACAAGTGAATGCAATGGCAAGTGCCATGTGCATGTTGGCCATGGCACACTGCCAAGGCATCAAATGACACCAACAGAATCTGTGGCAGCTCAGCCCATGGGGCCCAGGTGGGTGTGCTTGCAGCAGTCCTGTCCCAGGGGCATGAGGCTATGCAGGCCATTGTGGAGGTGCCTGTTAAAAATTCTGTCCCTAGGGCATCGAATGCAGCAGTGTGCGCCTGCCAGGGTGCCTCCACCCAGACCCATGCCCCCTTGTCGGCTTGTGTCTACCCAATCATATGTTCTTGTCAATTCAGGAGAGTAAATTGGGTCTAACAGAAGCAACAAGAGCTTTACGTATCACGTCGGAGATAAAAGTCCCAGAAAGTGCTGCTAATGGCAAAAGGAGACAGTTAGCCCATGATGAAATTCCCATAATGTCAATGTATAACTAGACATGAAGGAATGAAACATGTTGGGTTTGTTTGTGTAGTATGAACAGTATGAATGGGTGACATTAAGTTCTTTGAGTGATTGATTAGCGTGTGCAATTTTTCGTAGTATATCGTACAGCACAAAGCACTTTATCAATTATAGACGTGTTAAAGTATTGTGGCTGTCCCCTTATGTGTTTTTACGGTTTTTAACAAAATATGTTTTTTTAATTCATTAAGAGACTAGTTGAATTATTAGAGTTTGTCCAATATTTGTTTAGTATCTAATGAAACAGAATTCACTAGAATAAGTTTCACTTTGAAACAACTCAGACCCATGAATGGTGTGTCCATCCAGGATCATGTGCTGCCCCTGCTGGCCGGGTTGACAAGGCGGACAGGTGTCATTTGTGATGATGGGCAGGCTACTCGTAGTCTGCTTTCCCATTATCACAGTGAGCTATACCACCTTGTGAGATTGCTTGTAGCAGGCCTGTTCCCTGGTGGACTCCATGGGCTATTCACTGCTACAACCATCTCCTTGTCTTCCTCCTCTGGGCACCAGTCGTCCTCCAGGGTGCCTTCCGGCCAACATACCATCAAGGCCCCCTGTCCACCAGTCCCACCCACAACGCCCCATCTGGTGGTGCTCACATCCCTGCCCGAGGTGAGAGTCCCTGGCACAGCAGCTGAGGTTTTCACTGTGCAAACCCAGGCACCGACAGGATCATAGGCAATAGAGGGACAGCAGGCACCTAGGAGTAGTGCAGGTGATGTATGCCCCCGAGGATCGTTATCAGCTTGGAGGGCATACAAATGTAGCAGGCACTGGGCACTGTGGCAGCAGGTAGCAACGACGATGAGGCATTATGTTGCAGGGCAGACCACCCAAAGGAGGCAGGCGGAAAGTGTGAGGCAGGAGATACATGTAGAAATGAGGCACTCAATGTCTTCCGTGTTCAGGCAATATGAAGGGCAGATTGTGGCAGAGAGGCAGCAAGCAGAGGAAGCGAGAGTCATGATGGCCAGGGCTGAGATTGAGCTGTGTCCGGCAAGAAGGCGGACTGCTATCCTGGGGACCACTGCAGGGCGGCGCGAGAGCTAGAAGCGCAGATGCTGGACAACCTGCAAGGCCTCCAGGCAACAATGGAGGCCTGCCTGACAGAGGACAATGAGGAGTTGGACTCAGCCCTGGTCAAAAGCCTGAGTGAGATTGGTGTCATGGGGCCTCATTACAACCCTGGCGTTGGACCATGGTGCTATTAGCACCATGGTCCATGCCGGATTCCGCCATGGTGGATGGCGGATTTACCGCCCCATTCCAAGGTTGGCGGGGCGGTAAATCCCCATTCACCATGGCCCCTTCCCCATTCCCATTTTTGGCCCATAGGGCTCAATGGGAATGGGGAAGGCGCTAATTACGGCACCGTAAATTACGGTGCCGTAATTAGCACCAAGGTCCCTTAGCGGGTTGGACTTTAACGCCTGCAAAAAGCAGGCGTTAAAGTGTGAATCTGGCGTTAAGGGTTTAACGGCGCCGCAGCCTTTTACGGCGCCGTTAACCCCTTAACGCCAGGGTTGTAATGAGGCCCATGGTCATGAAGTCAGGGGCACAGGCATGCAGGGGTCGCTTGCACATGGAGACCTGAGTGGACACTGTCCCGGCGCCTTTGGCGCCAGGCTCATGAACAAAAGTAAACAAGAACATCCAGTTAACACCAAAAAGCTTCTATTATGATATGATATGATATGGAATTTGTAACGCGCCTATACACAAGTATTTCAACTATATATTATGGATATAGCACTTCAGATGCATTAACCTTGAATATTCCATCCATTAAGCAGCCCAAGTGTATTCTTGGGGGTGGCTGCTAATGGATTGCCTTTGCACGTGCTCAGTCTCTAGGAGTGGCAGGGTGTGGCTGGTAAACCGGCCCTAATGGGCGTGCCCACGATCTCAGCTATATAAGCTGCCCCGATCCTCAAGACAGACGCTTTGTGTTATTCTGCACTTGCAAGCAGCGTAACGCTCACCGTCGCCTGAGGTCAGACTTACCTTTGAAGATCCTGCTTCCTGGACATCCTGCTTCCTGCCAGCATACTTACCAACTGGGGGAAGCTGTTCTTACCTGTACATCTCTTCGGCGAACCAAGAATTCATCTTTACACTTTCCGGAACGCCGAAATCTTCATCTTGGCACCGCAGAACGACATGCTCCATCGTCGACAGCAGCGCCTGCAAGGAAAAACAGAAGACAAGGTTAGACATCGAAAAAACAGTCAGTTTGTGCCTCGCCATACTTTGCGCTTTTCCTTAAACCATCACTTACCTGCTGTCGAACATTGCGGTAGCATCCATCTTCCATCCGGCCGCGTCTCGCGTCTCACAGCTGCATTGAGGCCGCATTTCCATCTAAGGGAAGTAAACAGAAGAGAGACATTATTGGGGGCATAAATAGGAGCAACACATAAAGACATTAAACAGAACAAACAGCATCACAAGAGCTCAAGAAAGACTTACCAATCATAAGGAGAAGCATAGTCGCAGCTGGACTGGACTAATCCTTATCAGGGATCAGTGAAGGAACTAGATCCCATTCGATGCGCCCCTGCCAGAAGTAGCAGGACGGAGAGCTTATCTTCCGTAATTCACAGGAGCAGTATCACCACGTACCAACCCTCACAGCTTTTCTACTGAGGGAGAGGCCTGAATAGGGTGATTCAAGTTCAGGGAGGGCTGCAACCGTGCCTCAATGCCTCCGCAGAGACCAGGTGAGCGTAACAGATTGGAGAGGAGGACTAGCCTGCTGTCTTTGTATATAGTTATTTAGGTGTAGGTTTCCTTTTTTTATTTATTAGTTTCCCCAGACTTTGCAGACTTTCCTTCCCAGTTTGTTGTGTATATAGTTATTTAGGCGTAGGGTTGTTTTTTCTTTTCATATTTTCCACTGGACCTCTTGGACCTTCATTCCCTGTTTTATATGTACATATTTTTATTCAATACATCTTTCATTTTGTTACATTCCACGCTTTATGCAGTTCATTTGTGTGTCTGCAACTTTGATAGTTCACTTTTCTGCAAGTGCATCTCTCCATTGCAAGAAATGTGTCTTGTGCCGTGCCTGCGTGGGTGTTGTTGTTGCTGTGATGGTTGCAGCTGGATGGATGCACATGTGCCTGACATGTGGGGGTGGGCCCATCAGACGAACGGGGCTGCACTGTATGTTTTCATTTGCATTTACATGTGCAGCATCACTGTGTGTTTGGAAACAGTGTGGTTGGGGTGGAAGGAGGTGGGCACACTGTGGAGGTGTGCCATGGTCACGTTACTTGCACATTTGTTTGTCATTGCTGTGTTAAACCCATGTCATGCAGACACGCCCAACAGCATGTGCAGTCACACACTGCCTTCTCTCTTGTGTTGCTCCACCTCTACCACTGGAATCCAGTAGTGAGCCATGTTTGCTCTTTCGGTGTGGCAGAACATTTCTCCGCTCTCTGTGACTCATGCACTCTCTGACTGCCCTCACATCACCCATTCATGGCGCTGTCATGTTATTGTTCCCTGACAGATATTTTGGCACCCCTTCCACCCAGGTCGCTGATGCTCAGGCTGTGACGCGCCTGGCCATTGTCTGTGGATCTGGAAAATGTGTTAGTAGGTTTGCTTCTGTTGTGGGAATGGATTCAGTTGGTGTGCTTTGATGCCTTGGCAATGTGCCATGACCAACATGAACATGCCACTTGCCATTGCATTCACTTGTCACATGTGTATGGGGTGGGCTGGTTAAAGTCTTGAGGGGTGTTTCAGCAGAAGCTATAGTCCTGGATGGATCCCCGGTGCTTCCTGTTGATCGTGTTCGCAGTGGAAATGGGGGCTGGTGGGTGGTGTCCAGGCTGGAGGGGGCTACCGGGGTGATGTTGAAGGTGAGGGGGGCTGGTGGGTGGGGTCCAGACTGGAGAGGGCTGCCTGGGGGATGTTGGAGGTGAGGGGGGCTGTCTGGATTGATGTCAGAGGTGAGGAGGGCTGGTGGGTGGTGTCCAGACTGGAGTGGACTGCCTGGGGTGTTGTCAGAGGTGAGGGGGGGGGGGCAGTGAGTGGTGTCCATACTGGTGGGGGCTGGTGGGTGGTGCCCAGACTGGATGGGGCTGCCTGGGGAGATGTCAGAGGTGAGGGGGGCTGCCTGGAGTGATGTTGGAGGTGAGGGGGGCTGGTGGGTGCTGTCCAGACTGGAGGGGCTGCCTCGGGTGATGTGGGAGGTGAGAGGGGCTGGTGGGTGGTGTCCAGACTGGAGGGGGCTGCCTGGGGTGATGTCATAGGTGAGGGGGGCCGGTGGGTGGTGTCCAGACTGGAGGGGGCTGGTGAGTGGTGTCCAGACTGGAGGGGGCTTGTGGGTGGTGTCCAGGCTGCAAGGGTGCTGCCTGGGGTGATGTCAGAGAAGAGAGGGGCTGGTGGGTGGTGTCCGAACTGTAGGGGGCTGCCTGGGGTTATGTCAGAGGTGAGGGGGGCTGGTTGGTCGTGTCCAGACTGGAGGGGGCTGCCTGGGGTTATGTCACAGGTGAGGGGGTTGGTGGGTGGTGTGCAGACTGGAGGGGGCTGGTGGGTGGTGTCCAGACTGGAGGGGGGCTGCCCGGGGGGATGTCAGAGGTGAGGGGGGCTGCCTGGATTGATGTCAGAGGTGAGGGGGGGCTGCCTGGATTGATGTCAGAGGTGAGGAGGGCTGGTGGGTGGTGTCGTGACTGGAGGGGACTGCCTGGCGTGTTGTCAGAGGTGAGGGGGGCCAGTGGGTGTTGTCCAGACTGGTGTGGGCTGCCTGGGGTGATGTCATAGGTGAGGGGGGCCGGTGGGTGGTGTCCAGACTGGAGGGGGCTGGTGAGTGGTGTCCAGACTGGAGCGGGCTTGTGGGTGGTGTCCAGGCTGGAGGGTGCTGCCTGGGGTGATGTCAGAGGTGAGGGGGGCTGGTTGGTCGTTTCCAGACTGGAGGGGGCTACCTGGGGTGATGTCACAGGTGAAGGGGCTGGTGGCTGTTGCAGACTGGAGGGGGCTGGTGGGCGGTGTCCAGACTGGAGGGGGCTGTCTGGGGGGATGTTGGAGGTGAGGGGGGCTGCCTGGGGGGATGTCAGAGGTGAGGGGGTCTGCCTGGATTGATGTCAGAGGTGAGGGGGGCTGCCTGAGGTGATGTCGGAGGTGAGGGGGGGCTGGTGGGTGGTGTCCAGACTGGAGGGGGCTGGTGGGTGGTGTCCAGACTGGAAGGGGACTGCCTGGGGTGATGCCGGAGGTGAGGGGGGGCTGGCGGGTGGTGTCCCGACTGGAGGGGGCTTCCTGGGGAGGGATGACTGAGGTGAGGGGGGCTGGAGGGTGGTGTCCAGACTGGAGGGGGCTGCCTGGGGGGGATGTCGGAGGTGAGGGGGCTGCCTGAGGTGATGTCAGAGGTGAGGGGGGCTGGTGGGTGGTGTCCCGACTGGTGGGGGCTGCCTGGGGTGATGTCAGAGGTGAGGGGAGCTGGTGGGTGGTGTCCAGACTGGAGGGAGCTGCCTAGGGGGATGTCGGAGGTGAGTGGGGCTGCCTGGGGGGATGTCGGAGGTGAGGGGGGCTGCCTGGGGGGATGTCGGAGGTGAGGGGGGCTGCCTGGATTGATGTCAGAGGTGAGGGGGGATGGTGGGTGGTGTCCAGACTGGAGGGGGGCTGCCTGGGGTGATGTCGGAGGTGAGGGGGCTGGTGGGTGGTGTCCTGACTGGAGGGGGCTTCCTGGGGGGGATGTCGGAGGTGAGGGGGGCTGGTGTGTGGTGTCCTGACTGGTGGGGCTGCCTGGGGTGATGACGGAGGTGAGGGGGGCTGCCTGAGGTGATGTCGGAGGTGAGGGGGGCTGGCGGGTGGTGTCCCGACTGGAGGGGGCTTCCTGGGGAGGGATGTCAGAGGTGAGGGGGGCTGCCTGGGGTGATGACAGAGGTGAGGGGGGCTGGAGGGTGATGTCATAGGTGAGGGGGGCCGGTGGGTGGTGTCCAGACTGGAGGGGACTGGTGAGTGGTGTCCAGGCTGGAGCGGACTGCCTAGGGTGATGTTGGAGGTCAGGGGGGCTGGTGGGTGGTGTCCAGACTGGAGGAGGCTGGTGAGTGGTGTCCAGGCTGGAGGGGACTGCCTGGGGTGATGTTGGAGTTCAGGGGGGCTGGTGGGTGGTGTCCAGACTGGAGGGGGCTGGTGAGTGGTGTCCAGACTGGAGGGGGCTTGTGGGTGGTGTCCAGGCTGGAGGGTCCTGCCTGGGGTGATGTCAGAGATGAGAGGGTCTGGTGGGTGATGTCCAAACTGGAGGGGGCTGCCTGGGGTGATGTCAGAGGTGAGGGGGGCTGGTTGGTCGTGTCCAGACTGGAGGGGGCTGCCTGGGGTTATGTCACAGGTGAGGGGGCTGGTGGGTGTTGCCGACTGGAAGGGGTTGGTGGGTGGTGAGCAGACTGGAGGGGGCTGGTGTGTGGTATCCAAACTGGAGGGGGGCTGCCTGGGGGGATGTCAGAGGTGAGGGGGGCTGCCTGGATTGATGTCAGAGGTGAGGAGGGCTGGTGGGTGGTGTCGTGACTGGAGGGGACTGCCTGGGGTGTTGTCAGAGGTGAGGGGGGCCGGTGGGTGGTGTCCAGACTGGTGGGGGCTGGTGGGTGGTGCCCAGACTGGATGGGACTGCCTGGGGAGGGAAGTCGGAGGTGAGGGGGGCTGCCTGGGGGATGTCGGAGGTGAGGGGGTCTGCCTGGGGTGATGTCGGAGGTGAGGGGGGCTGGTGGGTGGTGTCCCGTCTGGCGGGTGCTCCCTGGGGTAATGTCGGAGGTGAGGGGGGCTGGTGGGTGGTGTCCAGACTGGAGGGGGCTGGTGGGTGATGTCCAGACTGGTGGGGGCTCCCTGGGGTGATGTCGGAGGTGAGGGGGGCTGGTGGGTGGTGTCCAGACTGGAGGGGGCTGGTGGGTGATGTCCAGACTGGAGGGGGCTGGTGGGTGGTGTCCTCACTGGAGGGGGCTTCCTGGGGTGGGATGTCAGAGGTGAGTGGGGCTGCCTGGGGTGATGACGGAGGTGAGGGGGGCTGGTGGGTGGTGTCCCGACTGGAGGGGGCTGCCTGGGAGGGATGTCGGAGGTGAGGGGGGCTGCCTGGGGTGATGACAGAGGTTAGGGGGGCTGGCGGGGGGTGTCCCGACTGGAGGGGGCTGCCTGGAGGGGATGTCGGAGGTGAGGGGGCTGCCTGAGGTGATGTCAGAGGTGAGGGGGGCTGGTGGGAGGTGTCCCGACTAGTGGGACTCCCTGGGGTGATGTCAGAGGTGAGGGGGGCTGGTGGGTGGTGTCCAGACTGGAGGGGGCTGGTGGGTGGTGTCCAGACTGGAGGGGGATGGCTGGGGGGATGTCAGAGGTGAGTGGGGCTGCCTGGGGGGGATGTCAGAGGTGAGGGGGGCTGCCTGGGGTGATGTCGGAGGTGAGGGGGGCTGGTGGGTGGTGTCCAGACTGGAGGGGGCTCCCTGGGGGGATGTCGGAGGTGAGGGGGGCTGGTGGGTGGTGTTGTAGCTGGAGGGGACTGCCTGGGGTGTTGTCAGAGGTGAGGGGGGCCGGTGGGTGGTGTCCAGACTGGTGGGGGCTGGTGGGTGGTGCCCAGACTGGATGGGACTGCCTGGGGAGGGATGTCGGAGGTGAGGGGGGCTGCCTGGGGGATGTCGGAGGTGAGAGGTCTGCCTGGGGTGATGACGGAGGTGAGGTGGGCTGGCGGGTGGTGTCCCGACTGGAGGGGGTTTCCTGGGGAGGGATGTCAGAGGTGAGGGGGGCTGTCTGGGGTGATGACGGAGGTGAGGGGGGCTGGAGGGTGGTGTCCAGACTGGAGGGGGCTGCCTGTGGGGGGATGTCGGAGGTGAGGGGGCTGCCTGAGGTGATGTCGGAGGTGAGGGGGACTGGTGGGTGGTGTCCCGACTGGTGGGGGCTCCCTGGGGTGATGTCAGAGGTGAGGGGGGCTGGTGGGTGGTGTCCAGACTGGAGGAGGCTGGTGGGTGGTGTCCAGACTGGAGGGGGCTGGTGGGTGATGTCCAGACTGGTGGGGGCTCCCTGGGGTGATGTCGGAGGTGAGGGGGGCTGGTGGGTGGTGTCCAGACTGGAGGGGGCTGGTGGGTGATGTCCAGATTGGAGGGGGCTGGTGGGTGGTGTCCTGACTGGAGGGGGCTTCCTGGGGTGGGATGTCAGAGGTGAGTGGGGCTGCCTGGGGTGATGACGGAGGTGAGGGGGGCTGGTGGGTGGTGTCCCGACTGGAGGGGGCTGCCTGGGGGGATGTCGGAGGTGAGGGGGGCTGCCTGGGGTGATGACAGAGGTGAGGGGGGCTGGCGGGGGGTGTCCCGCCTGGAGGGGGCTGCCTGGAGGGGATGTCGGAGGTGAGTGGGCTGCCTGAGGTGATTTCAGAGGTGAGGGGGGCTGGTGGGTGGTGTCCCGACTGGTGGGGACTCCCTGGGAGGATGTCAGAGGTGCGGGGGGCTGGTGGGTGGTGTCGTGACTTGGGGGATGGTGTCGTGACTGGGGGGATGTCGGAGGTGAGGGGGGCTGGTGGGTGGTGTCGTGACTGGAGGGGACTGCCTGGGGTGTTGTCAGAGGTGAGGGGGGCCGGTGGGTGGTGTCCAGACTGGTGGGGGCTGGTGGGTGGTGCCCAGACTGGATGGGACTGCCTGGGGAGGGATGTCGGAGGTGAGGGGGGCTGCCTGGGGGATGTCGGAGGTGAGGGGGTCTGCCTGGGGTGATGACGGAGGTGAGGGCGGCTGGCGGGTGGTGTCCTCACTGGAGGGGGTTTCCTGGGGAGGATGTCGGAGGTGAGGGGGGCTGCCTGGGGTGATGTCGGAGGTGAGGGGGGCTGGTGAGTGGTGTCCTGACTGGTGCGGGCTCCCTGGGGTGATGTCGGAGGTGAGGGGAGCTGATGGGTGGTGTCCCGACTGGAGGGGGCTTTCTGGGCGGGGATGTCAGAGGTGAGGGGGGCTGCCTGGGGTTATGTCGGAGGTGAGAGGGGCTGGTGAGTGGTGTCCTGACTGGTGGGGGCTCCCTGGGGTGATGTCGGAGGTGAGGGGGGCTGGTGGGTGGTGTCCAGACTGGAGGGGGCTGGTGGGTGGTGTCCAGACTGGAGGGGGCTGCCTGGGGGATGTCAGAGGTGAGGGGGGCTGCCTGAGGTGATGTCGGAGGTGAGGGGGGCTGGTGGGTGGTGTCCAGAATGGAGGGGGCTGCCTGGGGTGATGTCATAGGTGAGGGGGGCCGGTGGGTGGTGTCCAAACTGGAGGAGACTGGTGAGTGGTGTCCAGACTGGAAGGGGCTTGTGGGTGGTGTCCAGGCTGGAGCGGACTGCCTTGGGTGATGTTGGAGGTCAGGGGGGCTGGTGGGTGGTGTCCAGACTGGAGGGGGCTGGTGAGTGGTGTCCAGGCTGGAGGGGACTGCCTGGGGTGCTTTTGGAGGTCAGGGGGGGTGGTGGGTGGTGGGTGGTGTCCAGACTGGAGGGGGCTGGTGAGTGGTGTCCAGACTGGATGGGGCTTGTGGGTGGTGTCCAGGCTGGAGGGTTGTTAAAAAGATGGCTCGGGGCAATGTAGTAGATTAAGACTTGTTTATTTAAGTCTAGTTCAAGCGACAGCAGGCACCACCTGAGAAGGCAGGACCCAACTGAAGATTTCAGAACTCCATAAAGAACTCCACAAATAATAACACTCTAAGAATACACATACCTTCAATGGAACACTGACATAAACACATGAACAGAACATTGTGATTGGTCTGGATCCACATTCAGAACTATGTTACATTGTTAATAATTGTTCAATGCATGCCTACCTAAGTAACACATAGATAAGTAGACTCAACACATCTTCCCCCTTTCAATAACACTGAGTTACTCTAGTACATAATCTCGCAACCAAAGAGGTTTACCTCTCCTCCTTTCTGTACTGATATTAACGTCTGTGTCTTGTTGAACACTCTTACTAACTCCTCCAGATTCATACACCAACTCATTGTCATTCCCATTGTCATTTCCATCACCATTTTTTTCATCCTCTACTGCTTGACCATTGTTATTACATTTCACCAATTTGGACATGGACCAGCATTCCCCACCTTCCATTATGACCACATTCCCCCTTACTACCGCTATTTTCTTAGGCCCAATAAATTTGCTCTCGATGCATTTAGGGGACAACCTGGGGTTTTTTACATACACAAGTTCACCTTCTCTCCATACCAAACTCTTGGATTTATTTTCTATGTCAAACCTTTCCTTGTATGCATTTTGGGCCTCTTTAATGAGTGTCACAATTTTATTCCTATCAATATTCACACTCTTGGCCAAGTCAAGCCACCCTGGACAGAGTTTAGTGCCCGGCTGCCTGCCCTTGAGAGACATAAAAGGTGAGACTTTGGTAACAGTGTGGGGCGTCGTACAGTAGTTCCAAACCATCTCCCTCAACACTTTCTGCCACTCCAAACCTGCCGCCATTGCTAACTGCAAGCCTCCCTTTACAAATCTGTTTGCCCTCTCTACCAGCCAATTAGCCCTGGGTTGATAGAGTGCTGTTCTGTAATGCCTTATACCAAACTTTTTGAAAAACTCCATCTTGTCAGAACAAAATTGAACACCATTATCTGAAATTAATTCTGTGGGGAAGCCTTCCCTGTAAAATGTTTCTTCAAAAAATGATATCATTTGGGCCGTGGTTGCCTCACCAATTGCCTTCCACTCTATCTACTTTGAGTGGTAATCTACTAACACTATTAAGTACTTGAGATTCTCCCCCAAATTCTGTAGTGGGCCCATCAGATCCACAGCCACCTTTTTCCAGGGTTCACCCGGAACACTAACAGGTCTAATGGGTGCTTCCCTAACTACCTTACTTTTATCACTCCTCTCGCACTCTCTGCAGTTCTTCACACACCTCTCTACTTCACTGTCAACTGCCGGCCACCAATAGAACTCCCTGATGTATCTCTTGGTTCCTCCCATCCCTAAATGGCCTTGGTGAGCTATACTCACAAGCTTGGACCTAACATTGCTGGGTGGGATCACTTTGGTGCCCTTCCTGAGTTTTAGACCGTCTTCTGATAAACTCAGCTCATCCTTTATGCAATAGAAGCAGTCAAATTGTTTTTCTACAATGTCTTTGTGAGGTCACCCTGTCCTGGTCCACACCTTGACTTGATTCAATATAAGATCCTCACCATCAGCAATCTCCCATTCATCTCTACTTATGGCATTGTATTCAACCTCAGAAATACTCAAACCCTGCTCTAGGGATGCTTCTTCTGTATCTTTGCCCTCCACCGGTAACCTAGACAGACAGTCTGCTACTACATTGTCCCTACCAGCTATGTACATTATCTTGAAATCATAGGCTAGGAGTTCAATCATCCATCTAGAAATTCTGGGTGATCCTTTGGCCCACTCTACACTACCTAGTAGTTGGACTAAAGGTTTGTGGTCAGTTTTTACCGTAGAAGTTTGACCCCATAGATAGAATTTGAAATGTGCTACAGCCCAAGAGACTGCCAATGCCTCCCTCTCAATCACAGAGTAGTTTTCTTCCGCTCCCTTCAATGGCCTAGAGGCAAAAGCAATTATATGTTCGGTCTTACCAGAGTCCACCTGAGACAAAGCTGCACCTAGACCCATATTGCTTGCATCAACCGATAAAACAGTTTTCCTTCCCGACACAAACCCTCCCAAAGAGGGTGCTTGCACTATGCACTCTTTTATTTTCTTAAAAGCTTCATGGCAGTCACCCGACCACACAAACTTCACATTCTTTTTCAACAACTCTCTTAACGGAGTGGAGATGGTGGCAAAACCATTTACAAATTTATGGTAGTACTCCGCCAGCCCCATGAAAGAACGTAACTGATCTTTATCACGTGGCTGGGGAGCACTGCTGATGCTATCAATAAGAGACTTTTTCGGAGCAATACCATCGCCAGAAATTCTATGACCTAAATAGTCTACTTCTCTAACAGCAATCTTGCATTTTTTTCTTTGTACAGTCAAACCAGCTTCTTTAAGTTTGACTAGGACAGCCCTCAAAATCTCATTATGTTCCTCTTCATTTTCAGCGAACACTAGTATGTCATCCTGGAACACTGTTACTTTCCTTAGCCCTCTAAGCACTTCCTCCATCACGCTTTGGAAAACAGAAGCAGCGGAAGCTAATCCAAAGGCATGCGATTGTATTTGAACACTCCCTCAGGAGTGATGAAAGCTGTAAGATGCTGACAACCCTTGGACAACGGAACTTGATGATATGCTGCTGACAAGTCAATGATGGAAAATATCTTCGGTTCCCCCAAGGTGGAAAGGGTCTCCGATATGTTGGGAAGAGGATGTCTCTCTACAACAATGTTCCGATTGAGGCTGCGTAAGTCTACACATAGGGCCTCAATACACGGACGGCGGTAAGGGTTAACGGTCACCGTTAATGGTACCGGTGACCGTTAACCCTTACCGCCTTACTACGAGGTCCCTTTGCGGGTTGGAGACTTTAACGCCTGCTTTTTGCAGGCGTTAAAAACCAACCCGCGAAGGGACCAGGGAGCTAATTACGGTACCGCAATTTGCAGTGCCGTAATTAACACCTTCCCCATTCCCATTATGCCCTATGGGGCAAAAATGGGAATGGGGAAGGGCAATGGGGCAAGGGGGAATTGCCGCCCCACCAACTTTGGAATAGGGCGGTAATTCCCCTTTCCTCCAAGGCGGTGCCGGTATTTTACCGGCATGGACCAAGGTGCTAATAGCACCTTGATCCACCGCCGTCCGTGTAATGAGGCCCATAGTCTCAGATTTCCATTTGCTTTGGCTACTAGTACAACCGGCGATAACCATTTGGTTGCTGTTACTGGCTCGATTACTCCTTTGTCCACCAAGTCATTTAATTCTACGCGAAGCTTACTTCTCATCTTCAATGGCACTTGCCTAACCTTGTGTATCACCGGTTGCGCACCATTTTTTAATTTGATATGGTGTTCGAAATTTCTAAGTTTCCCTAATTTCTCGGAAAACACTTCAGGAAACTCTTTAGTCCAGACGTCATCTTCCACTTCAGCAATAGATATTGGTTGGGGGGCATTTGCTTGTATTCTTACACCCAAGTTCTTCTGTTCTTCTCATCCTAATAAAGAGGCTCCCTTGTTTGCTACCAGAATGTTGGCCTGGCATTCCTTTCCTTTGTAACTGACAGATGCAGAAAATTCCCCCAAGACTTCTATCGTAGATTCTCCATATCCACAGGCTCTAACATCAGTGGGTTTAATTGCCCCTTCACCCTTCTTCAATATGTTCACCAAGGTATCCCTTGAGATTATGGTCTGCAGGCTGCTGCCTGGAGTGATGTCAGAGAGTGAGAGGGGCTGGTGGGTGGTGTCCAAACTGGAGGGGGCTGCCTGGGGTGATGTCAGAGGTGAGGGGGGCTGGTTGGTTGTGTCCAGACTGGAGGGGGCTGCCTGGGGTTATGTCACAGGTGAGGGGGCTGGTGGGTGTTGCCGACTGGAAGGGGTTGGTGGATGGTGTGCAGACTGGAGGGGGCTGGTGTGTGGTATCCAGACTGGAGGGGGGCTGCCTGGGGGGATGTCAGAGGTGAGGGAGGCTGCCTGGATTGATGTCAGAGGTGAGGGGGGGCTGCCTGGATTGATGTCAGAGGTGAGGAGGGCTGGTAGATGGTGTCGTGACTGGAGGGGACTGCCTGGGGTGTTGTCAGAGGTGAGGGGGGCCGGTGGGTGGTGTCCAGACTGGTGGGGGCTAGTGGGTGGTGCCCAG
The DNA here is from genome assembly GCF_040938575.1 of Ambystoma mexicanum. NCBI lineage: Eukaryota > Metazoa > Chordata > Amphibia > Caudata > Ambystomatidae > Ambystoma > Ambystoma mexicanum. The sequence continues at coordinate 48,442,020 of NC_090939.1, forward strand.
ACTGGATGGGACTGCCTGGGGAGGGATGTCGGAGGTGAGGGGGGCTGCCTGGGGGATGTCGGAGGTGAGGGGGTCTGCCTGGGGTGATGTCGGAGGTGAGGGGGGCTGGTGGGTGGTGTCCCGACAGGTTGGGGCTCCCTGGGGTGATGTCGGAGGTGAGGGGGGCTGGTGGGTGGTGTCCAGACTGGAGGGGGCTGGTGGGTGGTGTCCAGACTGGTGGGGGCTCCCTGAGGTGATGTCGGAGGTGAGGGGGGCTGGTGGGTGGTGTCCAGACTGGAGGGGGCTGGTGGGTGGTGTCCAGACTGGAGGGGGTTGGTGGGTGATGTCCAGACTGGTGGGGGCTCCCTGGGGTGATGTCGAAGGTGAGGGGGGCTGGTGGGTGGTGTCCAGACTGGAGGGGGCTGGTGGGTGATGTCCAGACTGGAGGGGGCTGGTGGGTGGTGTCCTGACTGGAGGGGGCTTCCTGGGGTGGGATGTCAGAGGTGAGTGGGGCTGCCTGGGGTGATGACGGAGGTGAGGGGGGCTGCTTGGTGGTGTCCCGACTGGAGGGGGCTGCCTTGGGGGGATGTCGGAGGTGAGGGGGGCTGCCTGGGGTGATGACAGAGGTGAGGGGGGCTGGTGGGGGGTGTCCCAACTGGAGGGGGCTGCCTGGAGGGGATGTCGGAGGTGAGGGGGACTGGCCCCGACTGGTGGGGACTCCCTGGGGTGATGTCAGAGGTGAGGGGGGCTGGTGGGTGGTGTCCAGACTGGAGGGGGCTCCCTGGGGTGATGTCAGAGGTGAGGGGGGCCGGTGGGTGGTGTCCAGATTGGAGGGAGGGGGCTGGTGGGTGGTGCCCAGACTGGAGGGGGTTGGTGGGTGGTGTCGTGTCCAGACTGGAGGGGGCTCCCTGGGGTGATGTCGAAGGTGAGGGGCGCTGCCTGGGGTGATGATGGAGGTGAGGGGGGCTGGAGGGTGGTGTCCAGACTGGAGGGGGCTGCCTGGGGGGGATGTCGGAGGTGAGGGGGCTGCATGAGGTGATGTCGGAGGTGAGGGGGGCTGGTGGGTAGTGTCCCGACTGGTGGGGGCTGATGGGTGGTGTCCAGACTGGAGGGGGCTGGTGAGTGATGTCCAGACTGGAGGGGGCTGCCTGGGGGGGATGTCGGAGGTGAGGGGGCTCCCTGGGGTGATGTCGGAGGTGAGGGGGGCTGGTGGGTGGTGTCCAGACTGGAGGGGGCTGATGGGTGGTGTCCAGACTGGAGGGGGCTGGTGGGTGATGTCCAGACTGGAGGGGGCTGGTGGGTGATGTCCAGACTGGACGGGGCTGATGGGTGATGTCCAAACTGGTGGGGGCTCCCTGGGGTGATGTCGGAGGTGAGGGGGGCTGGTGGGTGGTGTCCAGACTGGAGGGGGCTGGTGGGTGGTGTCCAGGCTGGAGGGGGCTGGTGGGTGATGTCCAGACTGGTGGGGGCTCCCTCGGGTGATGTCGGAGGTGAGGGGGGCTGGTGGGTGGTGTCCAGTCTGGAGGGGGCTGGTGGGTGATGTCCAGACTGGAGGGGTCTGGTGGGTGGTGTCCCGACTGGAGGGGGCTGCCTGGGGGGATGTCTGAGGTGAGGGGGGCTGCCTGGGGTGATGACAGAGGTGAGGGGGGCTGGCGGGTGGTGTCCCGACTGGAGGGGGCTGCCTGGGGGGGATGTCAGCGGTGAGGGGGCTGCCTGAGGTGATGTCAGAGGTGAGGGGGGCTGGTGGGGATGTCCCGACTGGTGGGGGCTCCCTGGGGTGATGTCAGAGGTGAGGGGGGCTGGTGGGTGGTGGCCAGACTGGAGGGGGCTGGCTGGGGGGATGTCAGAGGTGAGTGGGGCTGCCTGGGGGGATGTCAGAGGTGAGGGGGGCTGCCTGAGGTGATGTTGGAGGTGAGGGGGGCTGGTGGGTGGTGTCCAGACTGGAGGGGGCTGCCTGGAGTGATGTCGGAGGTTAGGGGGGCTGGCGGGTGGTGTCCCGACTGGAAGGGGGCTTCCTGGGGGGGGGATGTCGGAGGTGAGGGGGGCTGACTGGGGTGATGACAGAGGTGAGGGGGGCTGGTGATTGGTGTCCAGACTAGAGGGGGCTGCATGGGGGGATGTCGGAGATGAGGGGGGGCTGCCTGAGGTGATGTCGGAGGTGAGGGGGGCTGGTGAGTGGTTTCCTGACTGGTGGGGGCTCCCTGGTGTGATGTCGGAAGGTGAGGGGGGCTGGTGGGTGATGTCGGAGGTGAGGGGGGCCGGTGGGTGGTGTCCAGATTGGAGGGAGGGGGCTGATGGGTGTTGCCCAGACTGGAGGGGGCTGGTGGGTGGTTCCCAGATTGGAGGGGGTTGGTGGGTGGTGTCCAGACTGGAGGGGCCTCCCTGGGGTGATGTCGGAGGTGAGGGGGGCTGGTGGGTGGTGCCCAGACTTGAGCGCTGGTTGGTGGTGTCCAGACTGGAGGGGCCTCCCTGGGGTGATGTCAGAGGGGAGGGGGGCTGGTGGGTGGATTCCAGACTGGAGGGAGCTGGTGGGTGGTGTCCATGCCAGTGGGGGCTGCTGGGGGTGATGTCAGAGGTGTGCGGGGGGCTGCTGGGTGGTGACCAGACTGGAGGGGGCTCGTGGGCGGTGTCCAGGGTGGAGGGGGCTGCCTGGGGTGATGTTGGAGGTGAGGGGGGCTGGTGGTGGGTGGTGTCCAAACTGGAAGGGGCTGGTGGGTGGTGTCCAGGTTGGAGGGGGCTGCCGGGAGTGATGTGGGTGGTGCGGAGGGCAAGTGGGTGGTGTCCAGACTGGAGGGGGCTGCCTGGGGTGGTGTTGGAGGTGAGGGGGCTACTGTGTGGTGTCTGGCCTGGAGTGGTTGATGTGCAGTAAGGGTTTATGCCGGCTGAATGGGTGCCTAGGGTGAAGGGGTGGACTCACATTTTCGTAAGGGGTGTAGCCTCCACTCATGAGGCAGGGCCCACGTTTTTGCAGCTGTGCAGCCTGGGCTTGCGAGGGAAGGCCCTTTTCTTGCAGAGGTGCAGCCTGTGCTTGCGAGGTGAGGTGCATGTTTTCGCTGCCGTGTAGCCTTGGCTTGCGAGGGAGTGCCCGCATTTTCGCTGGGGTGCAGCCTGGGATTGCAAGGGAAGGCACATGTTTTTGCAGGGGTGCAGTCTGGGCTAAAGAGGTGAGGCGTGCGTTTTCGCCGGGGTGCAGCTTGGTCTTGGGAAGGGGAGGCCCGCATTTTTGCAGCGGTACAGCATGGGCTTGCGAGGTGAGGCGCACGTTTTCGCTGGGGTGTAGCCTGTGCTTGAGAGGGAAGGCCCTTTTTTTGCAGAGGTGCAGCATGTGCTTGCGAGGTGAGGTGCATGTTTTCGCTGGCATGTAGCCTTGGCTTGCGAGGGAGTGCCCGTATTTTCGCTGGTGTGCAGCCGGGGCTTACATGTTTTTGCAGGGGTGCAGTCTGGGCTAAAGAGGTGAGGCATGCATTTTCGCCGGGGTGCAGCTTGGTCTTGGGAAGGGACGGTGCGCATTTTTGCAGAGGTGCAGCCTGGGCTTGCGAGGTGAGGCGCACGTTTTCGCTGGGGTGTAGCCTGTGCTTGAGAGGGAAGGCTCGTGTTTTTGCAGGGGTGCAGCCTGTGTTTGCCAGGTGAGGTACACGATTTCTCTTGGGTGCTGCCTGGGCTTGCGAGGTGAGGCACGTGATTTCGCTGGGGTGCTGCCTCCACTAACGAGGGAGGCGTTCTCCCAGGAGTACAGCCTTTGCTTGCGAGTTGAGGCATGCGATTTCGCTGGGTTGCTGCCTCCACTAACGAGGGAGGCGTTCTCCCAGGGGTGCAGCATCGGCTTGCGAGTTGAGGCATGCGATTTCGCTGGGTTGCTGCCTGGGCTTGCGAGGTGAGGCACGTGATTTCGCTGGGGTGCTGCCTCCACTAACGAGGGAGGCGTTCTCCCAGGAGTGCAGCCTTGGCTTGCGAGTTGAGGCATGCGATTTCGCTGGGTTGCTGCCTCCACTTAAAAGGGTTGGCCGTGTTTTTGCAGGGGGTGCAACCTGGGCTTGTGAGGGAGGGCGTGCCTTCTTGCAGGGGTACTGGATGGTGGGCAATGGGTGGACTCAGAGGGTTGCGCCTGGTTTGGGATTTTGCTTCCTTTTTGGTGTGCGTGGGGGCGTGTTGTGGGCGTTCCTCACTCAGCTTGTTTTTACTTGGGCAACGGCTAGTAATGCGCCTTTCAATGCATGAATACGCAGGGCGCACATCTTTTCTGTGCGCCGCGGCTCGCGCAGGTTCCTTCTCGGCGCGCGGCCCTTGCACGATTTCTGCACCCAAAATGCATGACTCGACCCCAAAGAGTCTCCTGAGAGGCATCAGGTGCTTGATTGACCACAATCAGACACTAAATAGCGGGGTTCTGTACTTTGGCTTTCCAGACATTTTGAACTACCACTCCCATCAGCTAAGCCGACAGAGTCAATGATGAGTGATCATGGGAATTGTAGTCCAAGACACCCAGAGAGACTGGTTTCCTGGACTACACCTCCCATGATCCCTCATCATTGACTATGTTGGCTTTGGCTAATGGCAGTGATAGTCCAACATATCTGCAAATGAGTTAGAGTAGATGTCTTAAATCAGCCTGATCTCCCATAGAGAAGACTTGCAGTTCACAACACAGGGGTCCCTACTGGGAAGCCTATTAACTTAGATAAAGCTTATTTTACAAGGGAGATCACCATTTAGTTTCAGCGCACCCCCCACATTTCAGGAAAGACCAAACAATGAAAGGAAGTGCCCACCTCCATAGAGAGGGCCTAGGCATGTCTGCGTCCAGGTTCCCGCGCTTCTGCTCGCAGTGTCAATAGACAGTGGAGGGCCACTTTGGTCCTGCCTAAGGTCACCGCATCGTGGGCACGTAATAACAGGGAAGCTTGTGCTCCTGTACCCTTGGGAAATCAGAGCGCAATTTGATAGGGCACTATTCAAATCACTGAAAGAGAAATTAGACAGACAATGTGCCAGAACACACCCCTGGCATACACCAGCTTGAACTGGAAACCAGGGGGAAAACACCTCACCCCACCCTTACTGGTCAAAGTCTTCGTACCCTTGATCGCTGACCTCTTAGGACAGTGGTCGCTCCAGTTTTCTCACCCTGAATTCAGAGACTCCGAGAGAAAAGCACAATAATGAAACTATCACGTCTGCAATAGTTTGTATTTTGTTGCAGCAACACCGGCCTCTTGCGGTTTTTCAGTGAATATAAAGTAATAGCATGTTAGACCTGCAGACTTCACAGAACACCATAGCTAATCTTGTCCCAGTGCCCACGTGGGCACAATCTTTATATACTCAAGAGCAGTGGTTGGCAAAATAACCGGAATACTTTTGCAATCTCCATGCTAAAATACGATTGGGGGGAAAAAATTGCTACCATAGAAAAATGGCCACAAGCCCACCATGGTCTGTGGGTGGCAGAACTCAACAACAGAGGAGCTCAAGGGCCAACAAGTGCCCCCCTTCAGTGAGATAGTGCTGGGTCGCTCTGCTTTTTGCGGTGGGATTTTCATCTTAATCTAGCAAAATTACACATTCTCGTCATTGAGGCACATGTTGTTGGATTGGAAGTGTTTTGTGTTGCCATTACTGTTTGTCTTGTATTTCAACACCTTTTCGATCTGTTGACCTTTGCACTGTCCCTTCTGGCCATTCCATTATGCGCTCGTGCTATTGATCAAAAATCAACATTCAATCCTCAACATTCCAGTTGTCAGGGACTCCTGACACCCCCTTTCTATGTTTAACTATGGTTGGGCGGTGATGTCACTGGTGGAGTCTTCTATGTCCTCAGCGATCCTATTGGTGATGTCATTGGTGGAGTCTTCTATGCCATCACTAATCCTATTGATGATGACACTGGTGGAGTCATGTATGTCATCACTAATCCTATTGGTGATGTCACTGGTGGAGTCTTCTATGTCCTCAGCGATCCTATTGATGATGTCACTGGTGGAGACTAATCCCATTGATGATGTCACTGGTGGAGTCATGTAATGACATCACTAATCCTATTGGTGATGTCATTGGTGCAGTCTTCCATGTCCTCAGCGATCCTATTGATGATGTCACTGGTGGAGACTAATCCTATTGATGATGTCACTGGTGGAGTCATGTAATGTCATTACGAATCCTATTGGTGATGTCACTGGTGGAGTCATGTAATGCCATCACTAATCCTCTGGGTGAAGTCACTGGTGGGGTCTTCTATGTCCTCAGCGATCCTATTGATGATGTCACTGGTGGAGTCATGTAATGTCATCACTAATCCTATTGGTGATGTGATTGGTAGAGTCTTCTATGCCCTCAGCGATCCTATTGATGATATCACTGGTGGAGTCATGTAATGTCATCACTAATCCTATTGGTGATGTCACTGGTGAAGTCATGTAATGTCATTACTAATCCTCTGGGTGAAGTCACTGGTGGAGTCTTCTATGTCCTCAGCGATCCTATTGATGATGTCACTGGTGGAGTCAGGTAATGTCATCACTAATCCTATTTTATGATGTCACTGGTGGAGTCAGGTAATGTCATCACTAATCCTATTGGTGATGTCATTGATGGAGTCTTCCATGTCCTCAGCGATCCTATTGATGATGTCACTGGTGAAGTCATGTAATGCCATCACTAATCCTATTGGTGATGTCACTGGTGAAGTCAGGTAAATCATGTAATCTCATTACTAATCCTATTGGTGATGTCACTGGTGAAGTCATGTATGTCATCACTAATCCTATTGGTGATGTCATTGATGGAGTCTTCCATGTCCTCAGCGATCCTATTGATGATGTCACTGGTGAAGTCATGTAATGCCATCACTAATCCTATTGATGATGTCACTGGTGGAGTCATGTATGTCATCACTAATCCTATTGGTGATGTCACTGATGGAGTCTTCTATGACCTAGCGATCCTATTGGTGATGTCATTGGTGGAGTCTTCTATGCCATCACTAATCCTACTGATGATGTCACTGGTGGAGTCATGTATGTCATTACTAATCCTAGTGGTGATGTCATTGGTGCAGTCTTCCATGTCCTCAGCGATCCTATTGATGATGTCACTGGTGAAGTCTTGTAATGTCATTACTAATCCTATTGGTGATGTCATTGATGGAGTCTTCCATGTCCTCAGCGATCCTATTGATGATGTCACTGGTGAAGTCAGGTAAGTCATGTAATGTCATTACTAATCCTATTGGTGATGTCACTGGTGGAGTCATGTAATGCCATCACTAAGCCTATTGGTGATGTCACTGGTGAAGTCATGTAATGAAATCACTAATCCTCTTGGTGATGTCACTGATGGAGTCTTCCATGTCCTCAGCGATCCTATTGATGATGTCACTGGTGGAGTCATGTATGTCATCACTGATCCTATTGGTGATGTCACTTGTGGAGTCAGGTAAGTCATGTAATGTCATTAATAATCCTATTGATGATATCACTGGTGGAGTCATGTAATGACATCACTAATTCTATTGATGATGTCACTGGTGAAGTCATGTAATGTCATCATTAATCCTATTGGTGATGTCCTTGGTGGATGCTTCTATGTCCTCAGCGATCCTAGTGATGATGTAACTGGTGATGTCATGTGACGTCCTCAGCGTTCCTCTTGTTGATGTCATTGGTGAACTTAAATATGTCTGATGGCTTTGGTGAAGCCGTACTGGGTGTAATCATTAATCAAGTTGATTAGATTGTTACCATGTTGCCGGCTGTGATTTGAATTCTGTTATTAGCAGCCAAGTAGTCTAGGCTTCTACGGGTGGGCTTCCCGTCCATGAGGGCGTTTGGAGACTCTTGTTTCCTGTGGTGGCACCCTTAATGCCGCGTGAAGTGCAGTTTTATCAATGAACGGTCTTCGTTTCATTGGCATAAGCTTTCCGTCCGCATGCGCTGGGCACGTGTGTTTGCGTAACATTGAGTGATTGCTCTGACCAATCAGAGTTGGTGACATGCTCTTACAGCGTAAGTACCGCCTCTTAACTCTCCATTAAACCCTCCAGTTGCCATACTTCCGGTAGGGGAGGCGAGATTAGAAGAGCCGATTCTGGCCCATATTGGGATCCTGGCGCGCCTGACGCCTCCTGTCTCCACCGGGCAGTAACAGGCCTTATATTTTGGAAGTCAACGAAGCGTGTCACCCCCTCTGGAAGGTAAATCCTTTTGATCCACGTGAAATCTGGACATTGTTATGGAACAGTGTTTGCAAAACTGGGCTCTTGGCAAGATTTGCACTTGAAAAGAAATCTGGATTCCATCTGGAAAAGATACACTTTTGGAGCGCAAGGCCAGGGCGCGCTTGGAGAATGGAGGTGTCTCCGTTACCACTTGAGAAAAATCATAGGTATGACCCAAGCGGCCTAAACATTTGGAAACCCACAATGGTTGCGCTGCGTGCACATATAATGCATGAACTGTGTCGCCCACTTTGCATATGATTGGAGTTTATAATCAACTCTGCCCTGGCTTCTAGAAGCTTCTGCAGAAGTCAGCACATACGTGGATCCCTTTGGCTCGCTTTCGGGCACCCTAGCCATTCCTCTCCAAGCTCCCTTCCTAATCAACGGAGCCTTTGCACCAGATTGGAAACGCACACCCTTCCGGCAGGGCCGTCCTTAGGGCAGGGCCGCCCGGGCGACCGCCCAGGGTGCCATTGGCCCCCGCCATTCTAGCTCGGGGGAGTCTTTCAAGGTCTTCACTGAGCTGATGTGGTGGGAGAAGGCCCGGGAGGTGCCCTATAGATATTAAATGTGCCCCGATGTTGCATGGGTGCATACTGAAAAATATGGCACAGCTTCCCCACCCCGCATGACCTGGGGTGGGCGGAGGAGGTGCCGAAATGTTGCTTTGCTGCACCGGTCGCTGCCGACACTAATGCCGGTCCTGCCTCGCGGCGTCTCTCTCAGAAACGTTTTAGGGCCCAATTCATGGCATTTTTTGCACGGTTCACAGTGACTTTGCACTTCCGACACAAACCCTGATTCATGGCACTGTGCAAAGTGTACTTTTGACGTCAGTGCGTAGTCATTATCGCGGTACAGAATGAACTTTGTATGACTTTGCCTGTCAAAATACACTTGGCACAGTTCCACGAATCAGGGTTTGTGTCAGAAGTGCAAAGTCACTTTTCAGCAGTGCAAAGTTACTTTGAACCGTGCAAAAATTAATTTCATGAACCGTGCCCTTATCATATATAATTTTCTGCCTTGCAGATTCTGATCTTGCTGAATCGCCCAGCATTTTGCAGCCCTCTGCATTTTCTGCATTAAAACATACGGATGGGAAATAACCAGTCCTTGTCATTTCACAGGTGGGTAAAGCAGGAATCTGCAGCCCTGGGGGGGCAGCCACACAGATTCCCTTTGCTCATTCTCTGCATTTCCTTTCATCACCTGCACACCTTCACAATATCACCGACGTTAGTCTTATCCACACAGTCCATTGCTCTTTGTGAAATGTGATGTTTTTGGCTGCAAAGGAATCCTTTGCAGGGATTCGTCAGAGCCGGTCGCGGTAAGAAGGACTGTGGATAACGCATGAATGTGGTAGTGTGAAGCGTGGGGGGGTGGCATAACCTTCCGCAATGGCTCCGGCCAGCCTCCTGTTAGAGGGTTTTGCAACCTGTTTCAGCGCCCCGAAGCCTATGGGTGATGTACGCTTTATACATGTACAAATAAATAAATAACATCACAGAGGCAGGGCCATGTGCAAATGAGTTTTGACCACACACTACAAAAGGTCCAGTCCAGTGCAGGGTCACATCCCTCCTGTGCAAGACCGCACACTCCAAAAGGCCAGTCAAGTCTGCTCTGCTGGGTCACATCCCTCCTGTGCAAGAACGCACACTCCAAAAGGGCCAGTACAGCCTGCACTGCTGAGTCACATCCCTCCTGTGCAAGACTGCACACACCTAAAGGGCCAGTCCCGCCTGAACTGCTGAGTCACATCCCTCCTGTGCAAGACCGCACAATCCAAAAGGGTCAGTCCAGCCTGCACTGCTGAGTCACTTCCCTCCTGTGCAGGACTGCACAAACCTAAAGGGCCAGTCCAGCCTGAACTGTAGGGTCACATCCCTCATGTGCAAGACCGCACACTCCAAAAGGGCCAGTCCAGCCTGCACTGCTGCGTCACATCCCTCCTGTGCTAGGCCGCACACCCCAAAAGGTCCAGTCCAGGCTGCCCTGCTGAGTCACAAGCTTCCTGTGCAAGACCGCATACTCGAAAAAAAGGCCAGTCCAGCCTGCACTGCTGGGTCACATCCATCCTGTGCAAGATCGCACACTCCAAAAGGGCCAGTCCAGCCTGCACTGCTGGGTCACATCCCTCCTGTGCAAGAACGCACACTCCAAAAGGGCCAGTACAGCCTGCACTGCTGAGTCACATCCCTCCTGTGCAAGACTGCACACACCTAAAGGGCCAGTCCCGCCTGAACTGCTGAGTCACATCCCTCCTGTGCAAGACCGCACAATCCAAAAGGGTCAGTCCAGCCTGCACTGCTGAGTCACTTCCCTCCTGTGCAGGACTGCACAAACCTAAAGGGCCAGTCCAGCCTGAACTGTAGGGTCACATCCCTCATGTGCAAGACCGCACACTCCAAAAGGGCCAGTCCAGCCTGCACTGCTGCGTCACATCCCTCCTGTGCTAGGCCGCACACCCCAAAAGGTCCAGTCCAGGCTGCCCTGCTGAGTCACAAGCTTCCTGTGCAAGACCGCATACTCGAAAAAAAGGCCAGTCCAGCCTGCACTGCTGGGTCACATCCATCCTGTGCAAGATCGCACACTCCAAAAGGGCCAGTCCAGCCTGCACTGCTGGGTCACATCCCTCCTGTGCAAGGCCGCACACTCCAAAAGGGCCAGTCCAGCCTGCACTGCTAGGTCACATCCCTCCTGTGCAAGACCGCACACTCCAAAAGGTCCAGTCCAGCCTGCCCTGCTGGGTCACATCCCTCCTGTGCAAGACTGCACACTCCAAAAGGGCCAGTCTACCCTGAACTGCTGGGTCACAAACTTCCTGTGAAAGACTGCACACTCCAAAAGGGCCAGTCCAGCCTGCACTGCTGGGTCACATCACTCCTGTGCTAGGCCGCACACACCAAAAGGTCCAGTCAAGCCTGCCCTGCTGAGTCACAAGCTTCCTGTGCAAGACAGCATACTCGAAAAAGGCCAGTCCAGCCTGCACTGCTGGGTCACATCCCTCCTGTGCAAGACCGCACACTCCAAAAGGGCCAGTACAGCCTGCACTGCTGAGTCACATCCCCCATGTGCAAGACCGCACACTCCAAAGGGCTTGTACAGCCTGCACTGCTGAGTCACATCCTTCCTGTGCAAGACTGCACACACCTAAAGGGCCAGTCCAGCCTGAACTGCTGGGTCACATCCCTCCTGAGCAAGACCGCACACTCCAAAAAGGCCAGTACAGCCTACACTGCTGAGTCACATCCCTCCTCTGCAAGACTGCACACTCCAAAAGGGCCAGTACAGCCTGCACTGCTGAGTCACATCCCTCCTGTGCAAGACTGCACACACCTAAAGGGCCAGTCCAGCCTGAACTGCTGGGTCACATCCCTCCTGTGCAAGACCGCACACTCCAAAAGGGCTAGTCCAGCCTGCGCTGCTGAGTCACATCCCTCCTGTGCAAGACCGCACACTCCAAAAGGGCCAGTCCAGCCTGCACTGCTGAGTCACTTCCCTCCTGTGCAAGACTGCACACACCTAAAGGGCCAGTCCAGCCTGAACTGCTGGGTCACATCCCTCCTGTGCAAGACCGCACACTCCAAAAGGGCCAGTCCAGCCTGCACTGCTGAGTCACATCCCTCCTGTTCAAGACCGCACACGGCAAAAGGGCCAGACCAGCCTGCACTGCTGGCTCATATCCCTCCTGGCCAAGACCACACAATCCAAAAGGGCCATCCCAGCCTGCACTGCTGGGTCACATCCCTCCTGTGCAAGACCGCACACTCCAAAAGGGCCAGTCCAGCCTGCACTGCTGGGTCACATCCCTCCTGTGCAAGACCACACACTCCAAAAGGGCCAGTCCAGCCTGCACTGCTGGGCCACATCCCTCCTGTGCAAGACCGCACACTCCAAAAGGGCCAGTCCAGCCTGCACTGCTAGGTCACATCCCTCCTGTGCAAGACCGCACACTCCAAAAGGTCCAGTCCAGCCTGCCCTGCTGGGTCACATCCCTCCTGTGCAAGACCGCACACTCCAAAAGGGCCAGTCCAGCCTGCACTGCTGCGTCACATCCCTCCTGTGCTAGGCCGCACACCCCAAAAGGTCCAGTCCAGCCTGCCCTGCTGAGTCACAAGCTTCCTGTGCAAGACCGCATACTCGAAATAGGCCAGTCCAGCCTGCACTGCTGGGTCACATCCATCCTGTGCAAGACTGCACACACCTAAAGGGCGAGTCCAGCCTGAACTGCTAGGCCGCATCCCTCCTGTGCAAGACCGCATACTCCAAAAAGGCCAGTCAAGTCTGCTCTGTTGGGTCACATCCCTCCTGTGCAAGAGCGCACACTCCAAAAGGGCCAGTACAGCCTGCACTGCTGAGTCACATCCCTCCTGTGCAAGACCGCACACTCCAAAAGGGCCAGTACAGCCTGCACTGATGAGTCACATCCCTCCTGTGCAAGACCGCACACACCTAAAGGGCCAGTCCAGCCTGAACTGCTGGGTCACATCCCTCCTGTGCAAGACCGCACACTCCAAAAAGGCTAGTCCAGTCTGCTCTGCTGGGTCACATCCATCCTGTGCAAGACCGCACACTCCAAAAGGGCCAGTACAGCCTGCACTGCTGAGTCACATCCCTCCTGTGCAAGACCGCACACTCCAAAAGGGCCAGTACAGCCTGCACCGCTGAATCACATCCCTCCTGTGCAAGACTGCACACGCCTAAAGGGCCAGTCCAGCCTGAACTGCTGAGTCACATCCCTCCTGTGCAAGACCGCACACTCCAAAAGGGCCAGTCCAGCCTGCACTGCTGAGTCACTTCCCTTCTGTGCCGGACTGCACACACCTAAAGGGCCAGTCCAGCCTGAACTGCTGGGTCACATCCCTCCTGTGCAAGACCGCACACTCTAAAAGGGCCAGTCCAGCCTGCACTGCTGAGTCACATCCCTCCTGTTCAAGACCGCACACGGCAAAAGGGCCAGACCAGCCTGCACTGCTGGGTCATATCCCTCCTGGCCAAGACCACACAATCCAAAAGGGCCAGTCCAGCCTGCACTGCTGGGTCACATCCCTCCTGTGCAAGACCGCACACTCCAAAAGGGCCAGTCCAGCCTGCACTGCTGGGTCACATCCCTCCTGTGCAAGACCGCACACTCCAAAAGGGCCTGTCCAGGCTGCACTGCTAGGTCACATCCCTCCTGTGCAAGACCACACACTCCAAAAGGTCCAGTCCAGCCTGCCCTGCTGGGTCACATCACTCCTGTGCAAGACTGCACACTCCAAAAGGTCCAGTCCAGCCTGCCCTGCTGGGTCACATCCCTCCTGTGCAAGACTTCACACTCCAAAAGGACCAGTCTACCCATAACTGCTGGGTCACAAACTTCCTGTGAAAGACTGCACACTCGAAAAGGGCCAGTCCAGCCTGCACTGCTGGGTCACACCCCTCCTGTGCTAGGCCGCACACCCCAAAAGGTCCAGTCCAGCCTGCCCTGCTGAGTCACAAGCTTCCTGTGCAAGACCACATACTCGAAAAAGGCCAGTCCAGCCTGCACTGCTGGGTTACATCCCTCCTGTGCAAGACCACACACTCCAAAAGGGCCAGTACATCCTGCACTGCTGAGTCACATCTCTCCTGTGCAAGACCGCACACACCTAAAGGGCCAGTCCAGCTTGAACTGCTGGGTCACATCCCTCCTGTGCAAGACTGCACACTCCAAATAGGCCAGTCCAGTCTGCTCTGCTGGGTCACATCCATCCTGTGCAAGACCGCACACTCCAAAAGGGCCAGTACAGCCTGCACTGCTGAGTCACATCCCCCCTGTGCAAGACTGCACACACCTAAAGGGCCAGTCCAGCCTGAACTGCTGAGTCACATCCCTCCTGTGCAAGACCGCACACTCCAAAAGGGCCAGTCCAGCCTGCACTGCTGAGTCACTTCCCCCCTGCGCAGGACTGCACACACCTAAAGGGCCAGTCCAGCCTGAACTGCTGGTTCACATCCCTCCTGTGCAAGACCGCACACTCCAAAAGGGCCAGTCCAGCCTGCACTGCTGAGTCACATCCCTCCTGTTCAAGACTGCACACGGCAAAAGGGCCAGACCAGCCTGCACTGCTGGGTCATATCCCTCCTGGCCAAGACCACACAATCCAAAAGGGGCTGTCCAGCCTGCACTGCTGGGTCACATCCCTCCTGTGCAAGACCGCACACTCCAAAAGGGTCAGTCCAGCCTGCACTGCTGGGTCACATCCCTCCTGTGCAAGACCGCACACTCCAAAAGGGCCAGTCCAGCCTGCACTGCTAGGTCACATCCCTCCTCTGCAACACCGCACACTCCAAAAGGTCCAGTCCAGCCTGCCCTGCTGGGTCACATCCCTCCTGTGCAAGACCGCACACTCCAAAAGGTCCAGTCCAGCCTGCCCTGCTGGGTCACATCCCTCCTGTGCAAGACTGCACACTCCAAAAGGGCCAGTCTACCCTGAGCTGCTGGGTCACAAACTTCCTGTGAAAGACTGCACACTCCAAAAGGGCCAGTCCAGCCTGCACTGCTGAGTCACATCCCTCCTGTGCAAGACCGCACACACCTAAAGGGCCAGTCCAGCCTGAACTGCTGGGTCACATCCCTCCTGTGCAAGACCGCACACTCCAAAAAGGCCAGTACAGCCTGCACTGCTGAGTCACATCCCTCCTGTGCAAGACCGCACACTCCAAAAGGGCCAGTCCAGCCTGGACTGCTGAGTCACATCCCTCCTGTGCAAGACTGCACACACCTAAAGGGCCAGTCCAGCCTGAACTGCTGGGTCACATCCCTCCTGTGCAAGACCGCACACTCCAAAAGGGCCAGTCCAGCCTGCACTGCTGAGTCACATCCCTCCTGTGCAAGACCGCACACTCCAAAAGGGCCAGTCCAGCCTGCACTGCTGAGTCACATCCCTCCTGTGCAAGACCGCACACACCTAAAGGGCCAGTCCAGCCTGCACTGCTGAGTCACTTCCCTCCTGTGCAAGACTGCACACACCTAAAGGGCCAGTCCAGCCTGAACTGCTGGGTCACATCCCTCCTGTGCAAGACCGCACACTCCAAAAGGGCCAGACCAGCCTGCACCGCTGAGTCACATCCCTCCTGTTCAAGACCGCACACGGCAAAAGGGCCAGACCAGCCTGAACTGCTGGGTCATATCCCTCCTGGCCAAGACCACACAATCCAAAAGAGCCATTCCAGCCTGCACTGCTGGGTCACATCCCTCCTGTGCAAGACCGCACACTCCAAAAGGACCAGTCCAGCCTGCACTGCTGGGTCACATTCCTCCTGTGCAAGACTGCACACTGCAAAAGGTCCAGTCCAGCCTGCCCTGCTGGGTCACATCCCTCCTGTGCAAGACTGCACACTCCAAAAGGTCCTGTCCAGCCTGCTCTGCTGGGTCACATCCCTCCTGTGCAAGACTGCACACTCCAAAAGTGCCAGTCTACCCTGAACTGCTGGGTCACAAACGTCCTGTGAAAGACTGCACACTCCAAAAGGGCCAGTCCAGCCTGCACTGCTGGGTCACATCCCTCCTGTGCTAGGCCGCACACCCCAAAAGGTCCAGTCCATCCTGCCCTGGTGAGTCACAAGCTTCCTGTGCAAGACCGCATGCTCGAAAAAGGCCAGTCCAGCCTGCATTGCTGGGTCACATCCCTCCTGTACAAGACCACACACTCCAAAAGGGCCAGTACAGCCTGCACTGCTGAGTCACATCCCTCCTGTGCAAGACCGCACACACCTAAAGGGCCAGTCCAGCCTGAACTGCTGGGTCACATCCCTCCTGTGCAAGACCGCACACTCCAAATAGGCCAGTCCAGTCTGCTCTGCTGGGTCACATCCATCCTGTGCAAGACCACACACTCCAAAAGGGCCAGTACAGCCTGCACTGCTGAGTCACATCCCTGCTGTGCAAGACCGCACACTCCAAAATGACCAGTACAGCCTGCACTGCTGAGTCACATCCCTCCTGTGCAAGACTGCAAACACCTAAAGGGCCAGTCCAGCCTGAACTGCTGAGTCACATACCTCCTGTGCAAGACCGCACACTCCAAAAGGGCCAGTCCAGCCTGCACTGCTGAGTCACATCCCTCCTGTTCAAGATCGCACACAGCAAAAGGGCCAGACCAGTCTGCACTGCTGGGTCATATCCCTCTGGCAAAGACCACACAATCCAAAAGGGCCAGTCCAGCCTGCACTGCTGGGTCACATCCCTCCTGTTCAAGACCGCACACGGCAAAAGGGCCAGACCAGCCTGCACTGCTGGGTCATATCCCTCCTGGCCAAGACCACACAATCCAAAAGAGCCATTCCAGCCTGCACTGCTGGGTCACATCCCTCCTGTGCAAGATCGCACACTCCAAAAGGACCCGTCCAGCCTGCACTGCTGGGTCACATCCCTCCTGTGCAAGACCGCACACTCCAAAAGGGCCAGTCCAGCCTGCACTGCTGGGTCACATCCCTCCTGTGCTAGGCCGCACACCCCAAAAGGTCCAGTCCATCCTGCCCTGCTGAGTCACAAGCTTCCTATGCAAGACCGCATACTCGAAAAAGGCCAGTCCAGCCTGCACTGCTGGGTCACATCCCTCCTGTGCAAGACCACACACTCCAAAAGGGCCAGTACAGCCTGCACTGCTGAGTCACATCCCTCCTGTGCAAGACCCTACACACCTAAAGGGCCAGTCCAGCCTGAACTGCTGGGTCACATCCCTCCTGTGCAAGACCGCACACTCCAAATAGGCCAGTCCAGTCTGCTCTGCTGGGTCACATCCATCCTGTGCAAGACCACACACTCCAAAAGGGCCAGTACAGCCTGCACTGCTGAGTCACATCCCTGCTGTGCAAGACCGCACACTCCAAAATGGCCAGTACAGCCTGCACTGCTGAGTCACATCCCTCCTGTGCAAGACCGCACACACCTAAAGGGCCAGTCCAGCATGAACTGCTGAGTCACTTCCCTCCTGTGCAGAACTGCACACACCTAAAGGGCCAGTCCAGCCTGAACTGCTGGGTCACATCCCTCCTGTGCAAGGCCGCACACTCCAAAAGGGCCAGTCCAGCCTGCACTGCTGAGTCACATCCCTCCTGTTCAAGACTGCACACAGCAAAAGGGCCGGACCAGCCTGCACTGCTGGGTCATATCCCTCCTGGCCAAGACCACACAATCCAAAAGGGCCAGTCCAGCCTGCACTGCTGGGTCACATCCCTCCTGTGCAAGACCGCACACTCTAAAAGGGCCAGTCCAGCCTGCACTGCTGGGTCACATCCCTCCTGTGCAAGACCGCACACTCCAAAAGGGCCAGTTCAGCCTGCACTGCTGGGTCACATCCCTCCTGTGCAAGACTGCACACTCCCAAAGGTCCAGTCCAGCCTGCCCTGCTGGGTCACATCCCTCCTGTGCAAGACTGCACACTCCAAAAAGGCCAGACCAGCCTGCACTGCTGGGTCACAAACTTCCTGTGAAAAACTGCACACTGCATAAGGGCCAGTCCAGCCTGCACTGCTGGGTCACATCCCTCCTGTGCTAGGCTGCACACCCCAAAAGGTCCAGTCCAGCCTGCCCTGCGGAGTCACAAGCTTCCTGTGCAAGACTGCATACTCGAAAAAGGCCAGTCCAGCCTGCACTGCTGGGTCACATCCCTCCTGTGCAAAACCACACACTCCAAAAGGGCCAGTACAGCCTGCACTGCTGAGTCACATCCCTCCTGTGCAGGACTGCACACACCTAAAGGGCCAGTCCAGCCTGAACTGCTGGGTCACATCCCTCCTGTGCACGACCGCACACTCCAAAAAGGCCAGTACAGCCTGCACTGCTGAGTCACATCCCTCCTGTGCAAGACTGCACACTCCAAAAGGGCCAGTACAGCCTGCACTGCTGAGTTACATCCCTCCTGTGCAAGACTGCACACACCTAAAGGGCCAGTCCAGCCTGAACTGCTCGGTCACATCCCTCCTATGCAAGACCGCACACTCCAAAAGGGCCAGTCCAGCCTGCACTGCTGAGTCACATCCCTCCTGTGCAAGACCGCACACTCCAAAAGGGCCAGTCCAGCCTGCACTGCTGAGTCACTTCCCTCCTGTGCAAGACTGCACACACCTAAAGGGCCAGTCCAGCCTGAACTGATGGGTCACATACCTCCTGTGCAAGACCGCACACTCCAAAAGGGCCAGTCCAGCCTGCACTGCTGGGTCACATCCCTCCTGTTCAAGACCGCACACGGCAAAAGGGCCAGACCAGCCTGCACTGCTGGGTCATATCCCTCCTGGCCAAGACCACACAATCCAAAAGGGCCAGCCCAGCCTGCACTGCTGGGTCACATCCCTCCTGTGCAAGACCGCACACTCCAAAAGGGCCAGCCCAGCCTGCACTGCTGGGTCACATCCCTCCTGTGCAAGACCGCACACTCCAAAAGGGCCAGTCCAGCCTGCACTGCTGGGTCACATCCCTCCTGTGCAAGACTGCACACTCCAAAAGGTCCAGTCCAGCCTGCCCTGCTGGGTCACATCCCTCCTGTGCAAGACTGCACACTCCAAAAGGGCCAGTCTACCCTGAACTGCTGGGTCACAAACTTCCTGTGAAAGACTGCACACTCCGAAAGGGCCAGTCCAGCCTGCACTGCTGGGTCACATCCCTCCTGTGCTAGGCCGCACACCCCAAAAGGTCCAGTCCAGCCTGCCCTGCTGAGTCACAAGCTTCCTGTGCAAGACTGCATACTCGAAAAAGGCCAGTCCAGCCTGCACTGCTGGGTCACATCCCTCCTGTGCAAGACCGCACACTCCAAAAGGGCCAGTCCAGCCAGCACTGCTGGCTCACATCCCTCCTGTGCAAGACCGCACACTCCAAAGGTTCAGTCCAGCCTGCACTGCTAGGTCACATCCCTCCTGAGCAAGACCGCACACTCCAAAAGGTCCAGTCCAGCCTGCACTGCTAGGTCACATCCCTCCTGTGCAAGACCGCACACTCCAAAAGGCCCAGTCCAGCCTGCACTGCTAGGTCACATCCCTCCTGTGCAAGTCCGCACACTCCAAAAGGTCCAGTCCAGCCTGCACTGCTAGGTCACATCCCTCCTGTGCAAGACCGCACACTCCAAAAGGGCCAGTCCAACCTGCTGGGTCACATCCCCCCTGTGCAAGACCACACACTCCACAAAAGGACTTTAAGTCCTGTCTGTGCCTGTCCGTGCATGGAGGGGCCCAGTCCCGCCGCATGGTCCTTGAGGAATCACCTGCCTCCCATCCATCCTGCCACCTTTTTTCCACTTGGGAGGTAAGCCCCCCCTTTCCTCCTTCCCTCTGCTCCACTCTGCCTGGTTTCTTCTCCTCTGCCTCGTCCCATTGCCACTCCTCGCCTTATTTCCCTTCTGACTTTAGATCTGTTGCTCATGCCTCAACACTGTTGTGCTTGGACCCAGGGCACATACAGGCAGTTACAAAGCTAAACCATGTACTGAGCATTTGTACATATTGAGGTTACAGTCATGGTTGGTGGAGTGCTGATGGCGCGCTTCTAGTTCCACCACATTTTAAAAGGACCCCTTATTAGCCTGGGTGAGTGGAACTTAAACCACTGAATGACACCATCTTCAGCTACTGGCACCATATAGCTTCACATAGACACTTTCACTGGGACCACTTTAAGTATGTCCACAACTTCCAGACTCACAGCATCAAGATACATGGTTACTGAGTCCACTTTTAACCATTTGCGGGGCTGCCGGAGGCATGGGCGCAACAAAACCTACATTTAGGAGGGGCAACTGGTGATGGGAGGGGCCAGTGTAGAACATGGGCATGGCAACCTTGGAGGCTCCACCCCCGCTGTTTTACCCCAAGGGTTGTTTGGCACGGGGCCCAAGTATCAAATGCTAGCAGCCCAGCAATTCACTTAAGAAGTGCACACACAATTACACATTCACTCACTCATGTAAACATCCCATTCACCATACACTCACTGAATTGCATGCGCACCCAGCCCCCATACATCATACACTCATTCACACACACTCACTCACACATACATTACATACAAACGCCTAGCACACATACATACACAATGAGCTTGCATCCGTGGGGAGGGGGCTGGTGTGTCCATTGATTGTTGTTAGGCAGAGGGTGAGCGGAGCCTTTCTTGAGACTAGCAGCTTTAAAGTTTTGCTGCGTTTGTACAAATACATTTTTACACAGTAACTTGGGAACCAATACGATTTTCAAGAGGGAGACTGGACCCAAAATGCGACTATACTAGGGGGTGGGGGCACTGCTATCATTTGGGTTCATTCGTTAGTTCACTGAATCCTCCTGAGAAGAAGGGCCCACACAAACAGGTCACTTTCAGAAACAAAGTCCAAGTTCTTCTAGCTCATTTGCAGGCCTCATGTTGTCTGAATGCCTCCTCCTTTCCCACCAGAGTGTGAGTGTTAATAGCCGGTGCTTCAATGTGCAGGGGGGCGTCATCAACGTATCATCAACGTGTCATGACAGTGGGCCTCAATGCAAGGTCGGTGGTAATCCGCCGACCGCGTAACACCGTTCCTGCCGCCTGATATCCCGGTGCCACCGGGACACTACAAGCCGCGGCGGCCAGGGATGTCAGGCGGCGGGAACTGCAAGTCCCATAGGACTTCACGAGAATGCGGACACAGAAGCACCGGCACCGTTGCTAACAGCACCCTTATTTCCGGACCGCCAGACTTAGAATGAGGCCCAGTGTCACGCCATTGCAGTAATGTTGCAGCTCTTTATAAAAATCAGGGGGCAGTGCAAGTCAGGAAGGACACACATGGGGCACCCCGGCCTGGCACCTCTGAGAAGATTAAAGCCATTCAAAGGGACACAGAGTATGCTCACCATTGGAGTGAGGGACCATAGACATTGTGTGTGCCCCACCCCCAGCCTGTAAGGGGTACTTAATATGAGGCAACATGCATTAGAACCAAAGCCCTTTCTGTGCCCACAGTAGACATGTCCATAGTCATGTTGACTTGATGTAGAATTATAAACAAACATCTAAGCTGATGTTGAGTGGGCCATTTAGGAATTAACCCTTTCTGGTCTGGCTTAATCAAAGTGCTTGTTAGCGGCAATAGCTGCTGGACCTTTTATTTTCAACATTATCTAAGGACAATGGCCTATAGGAAGCACCTGCCAATGGGGGCTTCATGGCTTTCAGTACTAGCTTGGACAAAGCCTCCCTGCTGATTGAAGCATTATGCCCTAATTAGCACCGGCCAATGGGGGCTTCATGGCTTTCAGTACTAGCTTGGACAAAGGCTCCCTGCTGATTGAAGCAGTACGCCCCTCTAAGCACCTGCCAATGGGGGCTTCATGCCTTTCAGTACTAGCTTGGACAAAGCCTCCCTGCTGATCGGAGCAGTACGCACCACTTTGCACCAGCCAGTGGAGGTTTCATGGCTTTCAGTACTAACTTGGTCAAAGCCTCCCTGCTGATTGAAGAAGTACGCCCCTCTAAGCACCGGCCAATGGAGGCTTCTGGGCTTTCAGTAATAGCTTGGACTAAGCCTTCCTGCTGATCGAAGCAGTACCCCCTAATTAGTACCGACCAATGTGGGCCTCATGGCTTTCAATGCTAGCTTGGACAAAGCCTGCCTGTTGATCGGAGCAGTACGTCCCGCTTAGCATTGGCCAATGGGGGCTTCATGGCTTTCAGTACTAGCTTGGTCAAAGCCTCCCTGCTGATTGAAGCAGTACGCCCCACTAAGCACCAGCCAATGGGGGCTTCATGGCTTTCAGTACTAGCTTGGACAAAGCCTCCCTGCCGATCAAGACAGTACAGCCCACTCAAGTGATTCTGTAAAATCAACCAGGACTCTTATGGTGAAATGTCTAAACACTCTTTACAGGCATCAATTCTAAGCCCCATCTGAGGCTGGTTCCTTGTACGTGACAAAGACCCCGACTGCCGCTTCATATCCCATATTCAGGGCAGTTCAGGCAGTGCCTTCTGAGAAGCCACTTCACGCTCCATTACTTCCATACATTCTGGATTCCCTGCAATTGACACTTCAGAGGTCGCCATTTTGATCCTTCAGACAGGATTGAATAGCTCATTGCTTCTCCTGTTGCTGATCACCACGTGCCTACAGGAACCCTGCCAGATGTTTGGTGTCCTCCTTCCTTCTGTACCCACCATGGCATTGGTCGACCCGCCCCCCTCAACTCCTCTATACTTTCTCATCTGCACTGTTTGCAGCTCCTGTGAAGTCCACAAAAGAGGGTCTCAGTGTGTTCCCAACTCCTTAACGCCCGGTTCCTGCCTCTAAACATCACAGCGAAGAGTTCTCAAGACCCACGTTGCTCTTATGTAAAGGCTCCCAAGACTATCAGTACATTCTGCACTGTCCCATCATGTTTCTTAAAACACCCCTTAAAATCTTCCCCGATCACCTTCTTAAAACCCAGGCCAGTCATCGCCTGAGATGTAACCCGCCATAGTATCCCCTGCCGAGGAACAGTCTGTAATGTCAGCGCATTGGATACACAGCCATGAAAACCCAGCAGTCTCCTCCCGACGCCAAAAGATCTCTGGACGTAAGGATGTGATTAAGCCCCGAGGACACGTCAGGCACCGGGAGAGCGACATGTGTAGCTTCTCACCATCTCATGAACTATCAAATGAGGGATAGCATTACAGTGGTGTATTGATCTGGCCGGCCGATAAGAACTGGACCAGTGAGGCTGTATGTCTAATATCCCCAGAGCCAATCAATGCACTTCCTCTACGTGTGATGCTCTCGTAGAAGGTGTACGTGTCCATGTTTGGACCGTGCACTGTCATCACTGCGAGTTTCCTCTACGTGTGATGCTCTCGTAGAAGGTGTACGTGTCCATGTTTGGACCGTGCACTGTCATCACTGCGAGTTTGGCGCATTCACCATCATTACCGCCTCAGAACTGGAGGAAAGTCCACCAGATTCCAAGGTGGTGTCATTCCCCACTAGAGCAGGTTCTCTTCTGCTTAGACAGTCACAAAGTGTAGAATGCAGGGTCTCTGAACACACAGGAACTCCTGCAGTCCAGGCTTCTCTGCGTATTCTTCTCAGTGTCCTCTAGCCAACCAGCAAGCTTGGAATGAAGGCTCTAATGGCCTATAAATGCAGCCTTCCACGCGTCCCTTTGTTATGTGCACTCACTGGGCAAGGAGGCATGGGCAAGGTTAGCCACATGAAGCCCCAGGCGAGGCTCCCATGTGTCCCCTGCAAACGCTCTTATAGCATTAGGCTATCGTACCAGGCTCTGTTCTGTGATTGGTGACCTTGCCCCCATTAGAGGACCACGTCGAAACACTAACTCGGGCAGCGGTCAGCTGCCACACAATAGAACCCTCTGGTGCAGGCGCCAACCTTTCATGATGTTATGTTATTCATTTCGTACCAAGGTACAGCACGCTGCGCCCTGATACCCTCGGGTACGCTCGCGCATTATAAATAATAAAAACAAACAAACAAACAATAACTAACACCAATAAGGTAACCTGGCGCTACAAGACTGTGAAGGTGCCGACGGCCGGGCATGGAAAATCAAAAGAGCAGAGTTTTGAAAGCACGCTTAAATTGCAGGTGGGTCACCATGGACCGCAGTGCAACAGGCAGAGCATTCCACAGCTTGGCAGCCCTTACAGAAAATGAACGGCCACCAATACAGACAAACCAAAATCTAGGCACAGAAACAAGAAACCTGTCCCCCAAACACTGAGCCTTGGCCAGCAGAGGGCCTTGATCACTGTTACAAAGCTCGATGTTTTCCTCTGATCGCTGTACTCAGTAGATGTCTGAGCATTGCGCCTGGACACCCCAATCTTCTATGCACTTTGTCCAGCTGTTTACTTTTGTAGTAGCCTCCTTTTGTGAGCTTGCCTCTATGTGCTGGCATTGCAGCCTCGGGGGGTGGGGGCAGTAACAGGTGTTCTCGTCCCTTACCCTCATTGTGCACCCTCAACATTGCCTCGTATCCATTATTCGGGCGTGGGCCTATAATATCTATTTATTTATTTATTTATTTATTGGGTATTTATAATGCACCTATACAGCAAAATGGTTTTTCAAGGCGTAACAAGAGAAATAGGGTGGGGGGCTGGGTGGGAGGCCAGGGATGAAGAAATATAAAAGCGGTCCCATTAGGCCTCGTGTCATTCGACTCGTGCAAGTGCAGTAACGAGAAGTGCGGTAACCCATGTTACAACGGTTTAGGTCCACTTGATCGAACATTTATGACCGAATTTTATTTATTCTGTTTTGTTTTTCTGAAATGCGGGGGTGGTGGGGACACACACCCCCCACTCCCTCCACCTTAACCTATTCCCTTAACCCACCCCATTTATATATTTAATTACATTTGACGGAAATTCCCCAAATAAACGGTGAAAAAAATTGCTGAAATTTAAAAGGTCTAATTTTTTTGATCAAGTATGTTAATACCGTTACAACCGTCCTCCCCTGGGCTGTAGTGACTTATTATGGAGTTCCACGGGGCTTGATTGGGTGGGCTTGATTACCACCGGGGCTAAGTCCTATGTGTGTTGGTGTCAAAGGGAGGTAATACCTCCTGCCAAGTGCCAGAGGTCTTTCCTCCACTTTCCCTCTGAGCTGTGACTATGGGGGTGCAGTGAAAGTGTCAGTAATTCCGCTAGCGATACTTTTTTGCTGCCCTGACATAGTTGTTCTGAGCCCTAGGTATGTGTCCCTAAAGTTGCTGCCATTGTGCGCCTTTCCACCCTGGCTGCGGCTTGTTGGCACCTCACCGTCCTCACTATTGGTGGTCCTGGGCATGGTGGGCCCTAGGATATCAGGGCCCTGTGCAGCATAAAATGTGTGAGTCCCCTTTTTTAGGTTAAATATTGACATGAGCGATATCACAGAAAATTCTATCAAAGAATGACTCTTTCATAGGCAAAGGTATCGTAGGAAGTAAAACGTGTTGCCATGAGTAAGGCAGGAGACAAATCCAATGTGACGTCCAGTATATAATTCGTCACTGTTAATATTTACCTGTGTGACAATATAAGGCGTGACCCTTAATGAAAGAACCATTCTGATTGGCCCTCGCCAGGGCATTACCCTTGCCGGGAATCCCTCGGCCGTGATTCCACAGTCATTGTTCCTGGCGGGGGGTGTGACAGCCCCTCAGCCAATGAGAAGGCTCGAAGCTGGGCTATCCCCGCTCCCAGACTCCACACGGTTGAGAAGCTGCCATCACCCCCTGCCGGTGACTCAGGTATATTCTTTTTCATTTTATTTTTTTCCCTTTCCTCCCTCATCCCGGCCCTCCCAACCCAACTTACCTTCTACCTGCTTTGTCCCCAGCAGGGGACGATGACAGACTCCAGCCGTGTGTAGACTTGAAGTGGGGCCATCCCCGCTCCGAGCCTCCACACGGCTGGAGGCTTCCATCGTCCCCTGCCGGGGACCCAGGTATGTTTTTTTTCTTTCTCCCCCCACCCACCCTCCCAACCCCACTTACCTTCTTTTCTTTATTTTTTCGGGAGCGGACGCACTGGGAACAGAAGTGATCCCAGCGCATCCGCAACCGATGGCTGCCATGGAAAGGGAAAACAGACTCTGTTTTCCCTTCCCCGGCAGCCATTTTCTCAGGCATTTCTTTTTTTCTGTTCCGAAACGCTGCAGCGTTTTGGAACAGAAAAAAACTGCTTTTAGTACCCAAGTCTCACAGATCTTGTGGGCCGGGGTATTATTAACAATATGCCCCTCACAGCGGGGGCATTACCAAGTCAGGTAATGCCCCCGCCGCTCAGGGCATATTACTTAATTAACAGACAGTGTTAGCTGAACACCATGCAGAGACTTCTAATTTTGAAAGATTTGGCTTAGTCAGATAAAAGGATTTGCCCGGGAGCACACACTTTGGAAAAGGAGTGAAGCCGGGATTTGAGACCAGTGTATAATTCAGGCACTTGGACACATCGCTTCCCAGATGTAAATGGCAGAAACACTATCTGCAAATGGACCTGAGAGGGGAGATGTTCCAATAAGTACGCTGGCAAAGTATAAAAGGTGCCCACCTTTTAAACCCAACAATCTATAGTGAAATATTCAGAGGAAAACAAAGTCCCAATCGGAGACTTGTGCTTTGATGACACTCATGTGGTCTTTGGGCGTCTGCACTTGGAACATGACAACCTGAGTGAAATCCTGGTAGCCACAAATTTGAGAAAGTTTGCTGCGCTCAAAAACACCCAAGCGGGATACCGTCTGCCCGCTGATAAAAGTGTGTCTGCCCAAAAGTATCCTCTGCTTGTGACCTGAAAAGCAACACATGGACCCAATGAGGGAAAATAACCTCTCCAGGATGGCAACCTCTCTTGCCATATCCTGGGCATATATATATGACTCACTTGCCCTCTCATCATTTCCCCTCCTGAATCCCATGTTTGACTTTGAACAGTACTCAGTTTTATAAAGATGACTTCAAAAGTACACAAACCATTGCAACATACTCACACAAATATATAAATCCTTATGGAAATATATTAATCAAAAAGTGTGCAATTGTGGCATTATTCCCCCATCTTGAAGAGGAGACTACAAATACCAGAATGCAATTCAGCAGAAGGCAACAAATGGCCTTTGGGTTTGTATATGTTCTTTCAAGACTTAGGGCCAATTTCATGGAATGTTTAGCGCGGTGCAAAGAGACTTTGCACTGCCAACAAACACTCTGATTTACAGAGCAGTGCAAAGTGTATTTTTGCGGAGAAAAGTCATTTTGCACCGTGCTAAATGTTTCATGAATCAAGCCCTTAAACTCATAACAAAAGGTAATGTGTGAAAAGGTTAACTGTTTGTGTTTCAGTGTTTGACAAAAGCAGGCTTTATATATAGTGTGATGAAAATATTTAATTCTACCAAAAATCGCTTTTTGGTGTGTTTAATATGAACATCTGAAAATAATCTAGCTAGTTTAAAACTGTCTTGTGTGATATATTTTAAATGACCTCGAGCAGGACATAGATTTTGGCAGCTAACTCCTGCTTTGTGTGAGCGTTCAGAATAAAAACAGGCCTTTGCAGTTCTTAACACCGAAACGTTAAGATCATCGTACTCAAAATAATAGTCTCTTACATGAGCCACGACTTATAAATTCCTTCTACTTTAAAAGCTCTGCTAGAAGAAAGAAAGTGATATGCAGTAATTACAGGGCCTGCAGTGGGCACGCGTGGGTTTATTTGTCGCTAGAGTGTTCACATGGTGTTGGGAGTTGAAACCAGTGTCTCCTCTCATCTGATGGTCCTTGGTGTTTCCTCCCACTCGCTGGTCCGGGGGGGAGGTTGCCCTTCCGCAGTGTCCCTGGCTGGAATAAGGTGCCCCTCCCTCCTGGCTGTTCATATGTGTCTCGCCCCCCCCTGGGCTGGCCCAGAGAAGCCCCTCCCACTAGCAAGTCCTGTGTGTGGTGTCTGTACCTTTCAGACACACGCAGCAGAGTGACGTAACTCCACCGCGTGTGGGTAAATAAAGTGGGCATGTCACGTGAGTGCCAGTGCGCCCGTGGATCTCGGACAAGAAGCAGCGCGTCCTGTGAGCTCTGTTGGCTGGGGGGCTCACGGGTGCCCGATGACCATGGCACAACACAACAATGGCAACAAGGTCGCTCTGCTGAATGAACCTGTGGGACCAGGGAGGCAGTGATTTTTTGAGCGTAGCTCGATAGCATCATGCCGCAGGTCAGCGAACATACTGCGGACGGGTGACATTTTTGTGCACACGTGGTGGAGAAGGTTGCGGCTCCGTCATGGAGTGCGTGTGCACATCCCACGTAATTTCTGGAACCCCCACATGCTGAGGGGGTGTTTGCTCACCTGCACAGGTGAAATTGGTGTTTATGGACCTTTAGTTACTGGATGACAAGGTGAGGAGGAGGGAGAGGCCTAGTGAAGGAAAAAAAAAAATGTCTGTTCTTTTTCAATGTGATCAGTGGGCTGGGAAGGGCAGAGCTAATAGTCTGTTTTGAACAATGCTTGGTGTGTGGCTCCGTCAGCAAGCTCAATTTCTGTGTGGGGGATTCTTGAACTCTTTGTGAGCTCACAAGCACAGGGGGTGCTTGTGAGCTCACCAACATGAACGACCAATAGGGAGATGGTGCAGCTGGCGGAAATGCGCAGCCAAGCCCAGCAGCCCCTGTGGGAGTACGTGTTCTGCGCCAGCAGAAGGCACTAACTCTGATGCCTGAATTTGATGTTTCTGCTGCCCCATTGAACCGGGGAGGGGCTCGCTCTTCGCATGTGCAGTTCACCAAACATAACTAGCAATCTGGCGGTGGGCCGTACCCCCTGCATCACCAGTGCTGAAAATTTGTGGGGGAGGGCATGACATCTAAATGCAAGGCATACATTTGTTTTCAAAAATTGATTAGCAGAGTTTGCTAATTAAAATGTTTTTGATTAGCAAACAGACCCATTTGATTAGCAATTTTGTACTAATATTGTTAATGTCACTGGATGTTATTTGTACCCAAGACATGAAATGAGCAACAATACAGCAGCTTTACTTACCGCTGAAATAAGACATTTGTGAGAGCAGTCAGGCCTGGCAAATTCTTTGAACTTCAGCTAGACCTGCAGGTCGGGTAACTTAGTTTATCTATTCAACCTAAGAGAAATGCACTCGACCCATAGCAACGGAGGACAATACATTTATAATGTGATTTCTGTAAAATGTTGCATGCCACTTCATACCCACTTTATGTTTGGCACACTGCTGCCACCCAAAGTCCAGCCATGCACAGTGAACGTTTTATTTGACATTTACTGCAAACAAAGTAGATGTTAAATAAGTTTCAAACATCTCTTGTAAATGCTACTCGCCCTTCATAAAATCTACTCGACTGAATGGGCGAAACGACATTGCAAGCCATAGATGAGTGCCTATAAAATGTAAAATGTTAGCTGCATGAATGCACACAAATAAATAGATATGATAAAAAGGCTCTTAAAACAGTTTGGCCAGCTGTCTCCTGCAGATGGTAATAAATAATACAATAATAAAGCAAAGCAGGTTCTAGAGGCTAATTACAGTGTTTGGTATTGCAGTAGATCTGTAGACTACAGACTGGATGGAACTGTTGATCATTACTTTGCATAAGCATTTAGCTCACTTTGTGTATTTATTATATAAGAGGAAGGAAAGAGACTAAGCAGAGTGGATTACGTGGCAGACAGAGAACTTGCCAAACTAGGTGGAATGTTGTAGTTTGTGGTCATCTCACTTTCAGGGTACCAGATATAAAGCAACAGGGTGATAATACAGAATGTCAAGGAGTATGGGTTCGATCATGGGTTGAGCACCAGTTGCAAGATGTATGCAACCTGCAGGCTACAGAACTAGGATTGCCATCAAAAGCATTTGATCATGTGATAATGTACTTTTTCAAAAGTTTGCTAGTCAACATAATGCTTCTTCCCCAACAAAATGAAATATAGTTGACGCTGAAATTCAGATACACTAACCTAAACTTTACATTAAAGCATGGATCGATGCAAGGTTTTACAGTCTCAACACTGTAATTATGTATTATTGAACAACTTACCTTTTAGGTATGGAGCGCATGACTGTCGTTTTAAAAGATATAAAGTTGACACATACTTGTCTTTGCCAGACAGGGTATGAAAAGCTTAATAAAAGTGTCATCTGATTACTTCTGGTTTGCAATTATTTGAAAAAAGAATTCTTGCACTCCTACACATGCATTTGGCACTGAGTGGAGGAGAGGATTACTGCTGCACTTTCCCTCCATTAGCACTTGAAGTGAACAGAGAAACGAGGGTGAAGAGAGCTTGACGGCAAGAGAGGAATGCAGGTCGAGCTATGCTTTCATTGAAGAGGGCAACTTAAATAACTATCTTTGCTACACTCATGTTCATTTGATTAGCAAAACTACAGAATTGAATAGCAAATTGCTATGCGACACTGCTTACTTTATGCCTTTAAATTAAAAGGGCCCCTGCCAAATGAGTGGGACAAAATGGCGTGCCACAAGCGTTGGGGGTGGGGGCCTGGGGTTAAAATAAACCTTGTCCCCACCTAAAATCACACCAAGGTATCACACACTCCCTCTCACCCATCCCCCTATCCTCAGATAGGGCGATATTACCGGTTATTTTGCAAAGTGACACTGCTTCTGTATGGGTTTGAAGCACTCGTTTTGTGTATAAGAGCTTTATAAATATAAAATACAATACAAAATGTTGGGGATTGGCTCCTTGTGATGGGGTGTCTGCCTGCCCGCCTCGACTGGACTGGCTTTCGGGGAACACTGCCATTCCATGTCTATGAGGACATTTCATCATTAGTCCTATTGTTATCATTATTTGAATAACCATTAGGTATTACCTTTCTTATTTGTATTGCCATCATTCCTGTTATTATTATTATTATTACTATTATTATTATTATGATGATTATATTATTGCAAATCTCTGTGTATTGCTCATAAAACCTTGTACTGGTTTGGACCCTGTGTCCTGAGCTGCACCTCTGCTTTCTCCTCCTTCCCCCAACTGCACAAGCAGGGGATTCACTCGAACTTGCAAGAAAGCTGTGGATGAACTCCCTCTCAATATTGCCAGATGTTCGTTTAGGAAAGCGTTAAAAAAAACACAGGCTTGTTTTTGGCACGCTGAGCGCTTGCCTACAGTCATGACGTGCTGAAAGTAGCATGTTCTTTGCGCCTAGAAATCTTTTTCAGGCACCTGATTGAGTAGACCAAGACTTGACTAACAATGCTTTGGATAATAG
Source organism: Ambystoma mexicanum (assembly GCF_040938575.1). Lineage (NCBI taxonomy): Eukaryota > Metazoa > Chordata > Amphibia > Caudata > Ambystomatidae > Ambystoma > Ambystoma mexicanum. The sequence goes on from NC_090939.1 coordinate 48,472,989, forward strand.
TAATGGCTCGTGGAGCACACGCCAGAACCTGTATGTTGGCGTTCGAACTATGATTCTCAACATAGCATTAGTGAAAATATGCTGAGTCAGCCCGGTCGCGATCCAAACTAGATCACTGCATCAGGCCCTCAACCCCCTGAACTATCTCACCCGCGACAGTGGGAATGTGTTCAGGGTTTACACAAGGATAGAGAAACACTGAGGACAGACAGCTGCCAAGCGGATGAGCTAGTCTGCCTTATGTCTCTAATTAGTCTAAAGGGCTGTGTTTGCTCGTACACAAGGAAGTTGCTGTCGGTGGCTTCCAAATGACGTCATTAGCACATATTTGCCAATAAGAATGCTCGGTCCTCCTACTGTGGCTGCCACCGTATTCCCGCCCTCTCCATTAACCAGACGTGCCTCTTATCTCTATTTCGGAAGTTCCCCATAATCCTTCTGTGTGCTCTGCACACCCAGACACTCTACCACCCAGGGATTGCATCAGGGCCTTTCAAACTTTTCAGTTGAAAGAGACATCGAGCCTCCTGGGGCCCCAGCAACTGCCCAATGTAGCCAGTCAGCGGTCTTATAACACAGCAATATACTCCTTTATGTGTTACTTTGTTTCTGGGGCTCTCAACGTGCGCTTTGCAGTGCTTGCCCTACAAACTGTGTTTGCTGGAGCCCTTCCGGGCGTCAATCCCCTATTGGAATACAAAAGTGTTATCACCGTGTTGCCTTTTACACCATTTCCACCACATCAGCCACGTGCTGACAAGGAAGGATTTTTGGCTTTTCAGTGGGCATTTTGTGTTTCGGCGCCCTGCTAGTTGGCCGTCTCGTGATAATCGTCAGCTATTACTCCCTGGTGTAATTGCACCTATCATAATGTCTGCACCCCACAGGTGCCTCAGACTGTTTTCCCCTCTAACAAGGGGGTATACAAACATGTTGAAATGGGTCCCCGCGCATCTTCAGCCAAGCCTGCTCCCACCTTTGCCCCTGTTCCTCCATTCCATTGTGCCCACTGAGTCTGCCGGGCAAGGAGTGGCATGTCAAGCATTATCAGTGTCTTACGTGGCAACGTTTAACTGGCTGAGTGTGCATGACTTCCATTCTCCCAGCGGCCACCCTCTCCACAACACGCAGAAGATGCCAGAATTCATAATCAACACCTACTGTATAGCTGGCTAGCTTTCAACTACGGTTTGTATACAGGGTCAGTAGCAAAACACAATAGGTGATGGCTGGAAGGTTTGGAATTAATCCTAACCTCTGGCATTGCTCTGGGCAACCCTCCAGACCACTGTTCTTTGCCTGCCAAGCCATGACTGAAGGGGAAAGACCACATGCAAGTCAGGCTTGGTCTCATCCCCAAAGGGGCAGTCCAGCCCGAACTGCTTGGTCACATCCCTTCTGCACGAGACCACAAGCATCCCCAGACATGTTTCAGCGTCACTGGGTGTCATCAGTGAGGAGAAGCTTGGGTCTCTAGGCCCAGCAGGCACGGGACCCACGGCTGGGCATACCCGTCCCACTCGGGGGAACAAAGAAAAAACAAAGAGGTGATGGCTGGAAGGTTTAGAATTAATCTTAAACCTCTGGCAATCGCTTTGGGCAACCCTCTAGACCATCGTTCTTCACCTGCCAATCCATTACAGAAAGGGGAAAGACCATATGCAAATCAGGCTTGGTCCCACCCCGAAAAGGGCAGTCTAGCCCAAACTGCTAGGTCACAGCCCTTCTGCAAGAGACCACAAGCATCCCCAGACATGTTTCAGCCTTGTTGGGCCTCATCAGTGAGGAGTAGTTTGGGTCTCTAGGCCCAGAAGGCTTGGGACCCATGTCTGGGCATACCCGTCCCACTCGCAGCGACTAAAACAAAACCAAAAGGTGGTGCCTGGAAGGTTTAGAATAAATCTTAACCTCTGGGATTGCTTTAGTGACAACATTCCCCACTCGAGCGTCACTGCTATTGTTTACCCAATCTCACTCAGGTGCGCTTGGTGACATATAACCCTGGAGTTGATAGTCAGCAACCTATTCTGTATGCAGCTCGTTCGAGCCCTGTTTGGTTTGTAGATAAAAGGTTGGACTAGTCAGTTGTGTCAGTAGTCGAAATTATGCTTTCCCGGGTGTTTAAAGAAATCCAACCTGCCAGGGCTGCCTGGGCACACTACACCCATGTGTGGGTGCAAGCACTTATTGTATACTGTGTGACTTACTCCACACATTATTTCTATAGAATCCACCAGCTTTGACCAGAATAAGAAGTGTACATGCCTCCCGAATTATACGCGCAAAGGCCGGCATTAACACTGTATTTCTATGGAATCTGCCATCTTCGAGCAGGAATAAGAAGTGTACATGCCTCCCGAATTATACGCGCAAAGGCCGGCATTAACACTGTATTTCTATGGAATCTGCCATCTTCGAGCAGGAATACGAAGTGTACATGCCTCCCGAATTATACGCTCAAAGGCCGGCATTAACACTGTATTTCTATGGAATCTGCCATCTTCGAGCAGGAATAAGAAGTATACATGCATCGCGGCTTATTAGTTTAGTTTAGTTTAGTTTAGTTTATTATTTAATAATGCGATCCAAACCCAGGGGTAGCCGGGGGCGGCAGTCACAAGAATACTTAAGCTTAGGTTGCATACATACAGAGGATACATACAGAAGATGCATTATATGTGTTATAAACATATATACAATACAAATATACAAATATACAGGAAAGGGTGGCATATATGCCATATTTCTGTGGAATCCACCAGCTTCTAGCAGGAATAAGAAGTGTACATGCTTCCCGGCTTATACGTGCAAAGGCCGGCATTTATGACGTATTTCTATGGAATCTACCGGCTTCGAGCAGGAATAAGAAGTATACATGCCTCCCTTCTTATACGCACAAAGGCCGGCATTTACGCTGGATTTCTATGGAATCCACCAGCTTCGAGCAGGAATAAGAAGTATACATGCCTCCCTTCTTATACGTACAAAATACGCTGGATTTCTATGGAATCCACCAGCTTCGAGCAGGAATAAGAAGTGTACATGCCTCCCGGCTTATACGTGCAAAGGCTGGCATTTACACCGAATTTCTATGGAATCCACCAGCTTCCAGCATAAGAAGTCTAAGCATTAACATTAGAATCAAAATCAGAGGCGGCGTAAATGCGTTACTTTAATGCAGGCGGAACATATGGTGCAGGCGGATTCGGTCCTGGACACAGCTCTGCCTGCAAAAAATGGCAAAGTCCCCCCAGACTGCAAAAAGAGGAGTAAAACTACTTTTCCACACGGATTTACACCTCTTTTCGTGCTTTGGGTGCATGAGGGGTGAAGGGGTCTGGAAATTTAACACCAGTGTATGACATTTTTTCCCGTTCCCCCTATGAACTAAAAATTGCGTTATATCCTGAATTCGGCTCCTTTGAGGTCACCCAAAATCCATTCTCCCGTGCCTACAACGTCTCTGCCCAATATGTAGTCACAGGGCACCTTCCCGCACCAATTCCCAGCAAAACCTTAAAAGACTGCCAGTGTTCTAATGCGTATGATATATTGAGAAGGTGGGTGGGTGTTTACTCCGTTGGGGTTTCTTTATGTACAATGCCATTTGTTACTTGCATCTGTCTATTATGTAAACAAAAATAAAAGCTGCCAGACGCCCCTAATTTTATACCTATAGGCCTTCCCCTGACCCGTGCTGTAATCAGAATATTCCCTCACGCTGGGCATTTGCTCGAGACATAAATCAAATTCATGAAAGGAATGATCGATGTCTAGTTATGACCCGTTTCCGCCCTGTAGGGCCCGCGCAGCACACAGCACGCCAGAGTGCACGCCAGAGTGCTTCTGTGACGGCCCACACTCCCAGGCCAGAGGCCTGAAGGCCCTGCCTCAGACGCCGACGGTCCCACCTCCCTGGCTCCGCTTCAGGCCGGGTCCTGCATGCATCCATTCCGGAGAAGCTGAAATATGTTTGTTATTTTCCCCAGCAGCGTAATATAATCTCTTCTGAGAATTGGGGCTCGGCTGGGACCCTGGCACAAAGCTCTCCAGCCAACCGGGTCACATGGCGCGTAACGTGATATTGCGCGTCGACGAGGAGCGGTCGCTTCCCATTATTTGGGAGGCCTGTGAGGACTTTGATACCTGTAATGTAGTCGGCTGGTCACTTCTGAGCGCGCATTAGCACGCCCAGAGTGTCGATAGCGCGCAGCAGTCGCTCAGGCCTTATCGCGGCCCGTGGGACCGCCATGACGGATTGTAGTTGACAGAACATCTTCGAGGCTTCCTGTTTCTCCGGAAGAATTCCTGGAGGACCAGCCCAGGGGCCGCCTACTTCCTCCTTCTTCTCCTTCAGTTTATTAATGATTTTCATCCTCTTACGTTTTTCATCCCAAACACAAGCTCTTTAGATCGTGCGAAGGCGCCACATTTTCTGTTGCATTTTGAGTGCAAGGCCTGGAGGCAGAACTTGAAACCTGAACTTTCTGACGCTGCTTCCAAAGACGTGGCCCCTCTCAACGCTCACAAGTACAAAGGAAGACCCTGTGGCGATGCCGCCTTCCTCCTGGCCGACCATGCACTGGGTGAAGTCCGATCGATGACTCTGCCTCTTCACCCTGCACCATGGAGAGCTCAACGGTGTGATCGATCGGCTCTGGCAACCTACCCATCACCACGGAGAGCTCAATGGTCTGATCGATGGGCTCTGGCAGCCTACCCATCACCACGGAGAGCTCAACGGTCTGATCGATTAGTCCTGGCAACCTACCCATCACCACAAAGAGCTCAACGGTCTGATCAATGGGCTCTGGCAACCTACCCATCACCACAGAGAGCTCAAAGATCTGATTGATGGACTCTGTCAACCTAGCCATCGCCACGAAGAGCTCAGCGGTCTGATAGTTGGGCTCTGGCAACTGACCCATCACCATGGATAGCTCGACGGATTGCTCAGTGGGCCTTGGCAACCTACCCATCACCACGGAGAGCTCAACGCTCTGATCAATGGGTTCTGGCAAACTACCCATCATCACGGAGAGCTCAACGCTCTGAACGATGGTCTCTGGCAACCTACCCATCACCACGGAGAGCTCAACGGTCTGATCGATTGGCTCTGGCAACCTACCCATCACCACAGAGAGCTCAATGGTCTGATCGATGGGCTCTGGCAACCGACCCATCACCACAGAGAGCTCAACGGTCTGATCGATGAACTCTGGCAACCTACCCATCACCACAGAGAGCCCAACGGTCTGATTGATGGGCTCTGGCAACCTACCCATCACCACGGAGAACTAAACGGTATAATCGATGGGCTCTGGCAACCTACCCATTACCATGCAGAGCCCAATGGTATTATCGATTGGTTCTGGCACCCTACCTATCACCACGCAGAGCCCAATTATCTGATCGATGGGTATTGGCACTCTATCCATTACTGGGAAGACATCAACATTTGGATTTATTGTCTTTTCCACTCTAGTTGGTACCATGGCGAGATCAATGTTCACAACTAATGTCCTAATCACTGATCTCTGGCACTCTACCCATCACCATGACGTGATCTACAGTCTGATCAATTGGCTTGGACTCTTGACCCATCATCATGGCAAGATTACAGTTGTGAAGAATGGTCTCTGCCACTCTTGTACACCACCATGGAGTGATGCATCTTCTCATTGATTGACTGCCCCTCAGCCCATTCCCATCAATAGATACTGGTTTGATCAATGGGTTCTGGCATTTTACACATCATCATCCAAAGTCCAGCAGTCTATCAGTCAACATAGAGAAAGATCGAAGTTCTCATCCATTAACTCTGCTGCCATCAATGGGTTCTGGCACCCCTCTCATCACCATGGAGACATCAACAATTATATTGATGATCTTTGCCACTCTAGTTGTCATCATTGTGCGATCAACATGTATAACTATGTGGAGATCAATGTCCTGATCTATGATCTCTGACACTTTAACCATCACCATAAAGAGGTCTACAGTTGGGTGAATGGGTTCAGGCTCCCTACTAATTACCATGCAGAGGTCCACAGTCTGGTTAATGGGTTCAGGCTCTCTACCCATCATCATGAAGAGGTCTACTGTCTGGTCAATGGGTTCAGGTACTCTAGTCATCACCACAAAGAAGTCTACAGGGTGGTCAATTGGTTCGGGTGCCCTAGCTATCACCATAAAGAGGTCTACAATCCGGTCAATGGGTTCAGATACTCTACTCATCACCAGAATGAGGTGTACAGGGTTTTCAATGGGTTCAGGCAGTCTACTCCTCACCATGAAGAGATCTACAGTCTGGTCAATGGGTTCAGGCACTCTACCCATTACCACAAATAGGTCTATGGATGGCTGAATGGATTCAGGCACTATAGCCATCACCATGAATAGGTCTGCAGTCTGGTTAATGGTTCAGGCAAGCTACTCCTCACTGTGAAGAGGTCTACAGTCTGGTCAATGGTTCCAGGACTCTACTCATCACCATGAAGAGGTCTACAGTCTGATAAATGGGATAAGGCACTCTACCCATCCGCATGAAGAGGTCTACTGTCTGGTCAATGGTTTCAGGCACTCTTTCCATCACCATGAAGAGGTGAATGGGCTGGTCAATGGGTTCAGGCACTCTCCCCATCACCATGAAGAGGTCTACAGTCTGGTCAATGGGTTCAGGCACTCTTTCCATCACCATGAAGAGGTCGACGGACTGATCAATGGGTTCAGGCACTCTACTCATCACCATGAAGAGGTCTGCAGTCTGGTCAATAGGTTCAGGCTATCTAACCATCACCATTAAGAGGTCTACAAGGTGGTCAATGGGTTCAGGCAGTCTACTCATTAACGTGAAAAGGTCTAGAGTCTGGTTAATGGGTTAAGGCCCTCTGCTCATCACCATGAAAAGGTCTTCATGGTTGTTAATTGGTTCCGGCACTCTACTAATCACCATGAAGCGATCTAATGTCTGGTCAATGGGTACAGGAACTCTAACCATCACCACAAATAGGTCTGCAGTCTGGGCAATGGTTCTGGCACTCTACTCCTAACCGTGAAGAGGTCTACAGTCTGGTCATTGGGTGGTTCAGGCTCTCTACTCATCAACATGAAGAGATCTAGAGTCTGGTCAATGGTTCCAGGACTCTACTCATCACCATGAAGAGATTTACAGTCTGGTCAATTGGTTGAGGCACTCTACCCATCAGCATGAAGAGGTCTACATTCTGGTCAATTGGTTGAGGCACTCTACCCATCAGCATGAAGAGGTCTGATGTCTGCTCAATGGGTTCATGCACTCTACTCTTCACCATGAAGAGGACTACAGTCTGGTCAGTGGGTTCAGGCACACTATTCATCACCATGAAGAGGTCTGCAATCTGGTCAATAGGTTCAGGCTATCTTACCATCACCATTAAGAGGTCTACCATCTGGTCAATGAATCAGGCACTCTACCCATCACCATGAAGCGGTCTCCATCTGGTCAATGGGTTCTGGTACTCTACTCAGCACTGTGAAGAGGTCTACAGTCTGGCCAATGGGTTCAGACACTCTACTCAGCACTGTGAAGAGGTTTACAGTCTGGTCAATGTGTTCAGAAAATCAACCAATCACCATGAAGAGGTCTACAGTCTGATCAATGGGCTCTGGTAATCTACTCATCACCATGAAGAGTTATACAGTCTGGTCAATGGGTTCAGGCACTCTACCCATCACTGTGAAGAGGTCTACTGTCTGGTCAATGGGTTTAGGCACTGTACCCATCACCATGAAGAGGTTTACTGTCTGGTCAATGGGTTCAGTCTCTCTACTCATCACCATGAAGAGGTCTATGGACTGGTTAATGGATTCAGGAACCCTCCCCATCACCATGAAGAGATCCACAGTCTGGTCAATGGATTCAGGCACTCTTTCCATCACCAGGAAGAGGTCTATGGACTGATCAATGGGTTCAGGCACTCTACCCATCATCATGTAGAGGTCTGCTGTCTGGTCAATGGGTTCAGGCTCTCTACTCATCACCATGAAGAGGTCTATGGACTGGTCAAGGGGTTAAGGAACTCTCACCATCACCATGAAGAGGTCTGCAGTCTGGTCAATGGGTTCACATGAAGAGGTCGACGGACTGGTCAATGGGTTCAAGCACGCTACTCATCACCATGAAGAGGTCTGCAGTCTGGTCAATAGGTTCAGGCTATCTAACCATCACCTTTAAGAGGTCTACAATCTGGTCAATGGGTTCAGGCACTCTACTCATCACCACAAAGAGGTCTACCATATGGTCAATGGATCAGGCACTCTACCTATTTTAGAGGAGGTCCCAGATGTAACCTGCACTCCAGTCGCCCATTTTGAAGTACCAGGAACGTTGTCACCAAGATATGTGACGCATGATGAACAAACAAACCAGCAGAGAGCCGCACTAGGGCTCTGCCCAGTGCCCATCGGAAAAGCAATACCTATTTAAGTGTCAATAACCAGACAACCATGGACAGTAAGGTATCCATTGAGACAACCATACCAGCAAATGCCACGAAATGAAGATTGCTTAAACACTGTCCCAGAGGAAACTCAAATGGCCATAATTGAAGACGAATGGTGACATCGCAAAGGCCCGGACAGACTCACAGATGAACGAAACGACAACCAAACGATGACACACAAAGACGAAATGTTATAAATAAGAATGTAATGAACTTAGAAGCAGAGGCGATATTGAACCAGATAGAAATATAAATTGTAATGCAGGATGAAAATATTCAACCAGCTAACGCCTGTATTTATGCTTGTAACGCAAGAAGCTAAGAAAACAGTGAGGCTTGATGTGCATAGTAGAAGAATAGAGCGGCAAGTGCAAGCTATATATCTACCTCAACGAAGCACATTATATAAGTGCGAGTCCACTTCATACAAAAGCAGAACTAACCCAGGTTACTAAGGGTCAAACAGGACAGGATTCGTATTCCAGCACAAAGCAAGAAGAGAGGGCTGAATCGAAACTCAGCAAGAAGCAGGCCATGCCTGGGAAATCAAGGTCAAACCAAGAATGGGAGGCGGATGGTAACTTCGAAGAATCAAAACTTAAGGAGAAGAGCAGCCTGCCCCGTGAAAGTCGATATAAGGAGGCCCAGGCATGTGGCGGCCGAAAATGAGAATTAAATGCACAAATAGAAGGAAAGCCAAGGCAATTTTCAGTGTGCTAACACGTGACCAGCCAAGCACGAAGAGGTACCAACGTCTGATGTCACCCAAAGCAGAAGATACCATAACTTTTCCTGAGAAGAAGCTACAGGTTCAAGGCCAACCTCAGCCAACTAATTGACACATATCACTAAAATACTGATTGATGGAAGGGAGGCAGGGTGAATCTTAGGGCATCCTGCATCTAGGTGGCCATTCTGCAAGCTGCTAATTAAAGTGGAGATTTATGCTTGGGGTGTAACCAACCCAATCACAATGGACCAAATAATCTAGGGTCCTATAGCTAGTAGAACCAATGAGACGTGGTACTTTTAGTGACGTTTACATGAGTAATGTTAGAGGGAAGGGCGTAGACGCCCACCCGATAAGAGTTATCCAATCCTCACACTCCGTTACCATATACAGATATAGCACCTATACTTAAGTTACCTTTTCCAACCAATATAATTGCATGAAAAACTTTTGAGTGTTACACGTCAATGATGACAAATTTTGGGTATAACTGTTACTGTTTGAATTAAGATTGTTGGGAGTTGAAGCGAGACGGGCCATCACACCGTTGTTGATCTCCATGTTTCCCCGTTTTTTGTACTTGTCATTAAACGGACTCCCCTTTGCCAAACCATTGAGTTGTCCTTATTGATTGGTGTTGGAGTAAGAAACCTGCACCCCCATCCACCTCAAGGTGCAGCTATCTCGTCTTAAAGTATTCGAGAGCAAGCTCTGATTCTATGGGCCGGTCAGGGGTTACTCGCACTCGTTTACACTTGGTAGCAGAGGATGGTTGGAAACCATTAATTATTGATTATTGATTAAGATAAGACACCTATTGACCGTCGACACAAAGTAACTCTAAGTCTTCGGCAATATCACGAGTCCTTCGCCATTCGGCTGAGTAGACTGTGAAGCTTCCCGTGGACAATGGTAGTATAATTGATACAAAACTACAGTGGGGCCTGAAGGGACACATTTTAAAAAACCATATCCCTTCCCATTCCTATGGGCAGCTGATCAGATGAAAAAACTAAAAGAGGCGGTAACGGAGGTGGTGATCCCGAGAGGAACGGTGCGAATGGTGAATTGGCAAATTCCATAGGTTTTAGAACAAGTAAAGGGAAAAGGTAATGGAGGGAGGTGGAAAAACAAAATAGAAGTAGAGAAGAATGAATATATATAAGGGGATAATGACTAGAGAATAATTGAATAAATATAGGATACCAGGGCGGACACCTGAGAAGAGATAGGATACCATGGCGGACACCTGAGAAGAGAGAGGATACCAGGGCGGACACCTGAGAAGTGAGAGGATTCGTCCCTATTCCTGCACTTTAATATAGCGGTCAGAAGAAATGTGAACTCAGAGTCCCACATAATAGGGAACGAATAGGCTACCACCACGTTTAAAGACGTCGTGAACGGGGTTCGTTTAAACTCAATGTAGGGGTAAGGATTAGAGGCAGAGATATGTGTGTCCAGCTGGTGTCTGTCTAGTCTGTTAAGTGTCTGTCTTACATGTTCTGTTGTGCCGTCACATGTGAAAGAAATTTCTTTTGTTTTTGAAACTGATTAGGATTTGGTACTATTCGATAGTTTAGATGGAATCGCACACAAATTGATGTTTGTGAGTAAATTGGTGATATAAAAGATTTTAGCGGAAAACATTGGATTGGAGCTTGCTGTGTTTGCTGCTCGCTCATATTGTTGGAAGTGTTAAAGTTGCATGAAAGCATTGAAAAGTGTTCTATAAGAGGAAAGAGAACAGATTTAAGCATGGAAGACATTACTCCATTAGCGCACTTATGTAAGCAACTGCCGAAACACGCACCCAAGCTTAAGAAATATAGCACAGAATGGGTTAAGGATACCGCCCACAAGATGTTTATGCCCTGGCCACAAAATGGGTCTTTATCCAATGTTGTTTTACAACATATGACGACAGATTTGCAAGCCACATATAGAGGCAAGAAGCTAAACAAACACCTTGCTGTTCTAGAACTCTGGAAAATGATTGAACAGTCAAAGGAGGAAGAGCTATCTGCAGAGTAGATATTAAATGTATGCACTGAGGGAGGTGAGATGCCTACCGCGCCACCTGCCCCACCTGAAACAGAAATCGAAGAAAGTAAGGCTGAGGGACTCTACCCATTAAGAGAGCTTAAAGAAGCCACAGGGTACAGCAACCCCACTTATGAGTCACCTACATACAGTTGTGATGAAAATCAAGGGAAGGATAAGGACAAGAATCTTACCTCCGCAATCCCGAGGGACAAGGAGAGATGCGGTGATGCAAGAAAGGATCAGGCACAGACAAATGCATCTCTCAACAAGGAGAGAGAGGGAAAGAAGCGGAAAGGAAGTGGAGATAGAACTGATGAGATAGCATTCGCAAAAGACGAATGGATGGGAGCACAAATCTTATTGAAACTCGATGGGAAAGGAAGTGATGATGTGAGACCTAAAGAGAGGTTAGATGAGGCACAGAGAAAGGAGAAAGAAAAGGAGTTAAGGGATTAAAGGATAAGAAGGAAAGATAGGCTGAGGCGAGAACAGCTATATCGCGAAGAGCAAGAAAAGCAGCTTGATCGCAAACAGAGAGCAGCCTATGACCAAGACAGACAGAAACAGCAAAGGTTGGAAGAAGAGCAAAGGGTACATGAAAAAATTATAAGGAGACGAAGAGATGAGGAAATTCGAACGGCAGATGAACGTAGAAATGAAAAGAGGAGGGAAAAAGATAGGGTCATAGAAGAGGCGAGGAAGCACCAAAAATGTGATGATGATATTGAACGTAAGCATAGAAATCTCGATCTTTTGGAGAGGGAAGTCAAGAAACCCGATCCAGTTGTAGACTGGGAAGACATTGAAGAATTTTTCCCTGCGTACGATTCAGTACCAGATACACCTAGGGCAAATATTGATGATGACTTCGACACCAGAAGCATCGCAGAAACGATATACAAAATATATGATAAAATGGGGCTAGAACAAACACCCCAAGGAGAGGGAGAGGATGAGCACCTGGAGAGCAGTCAGCTATATGATACGGAGGATGTCACCCGAAGTAGTGGGGGTAGGAAACTGTCCCTGGATAGATTAGAAATCAGTAGAAACGATGGTGACACAAGGAGTTTTGTGAATTGGGAACAACCAATGTCCGACTCCAAAGAGGAGGAGCGTGAGGCAAATGAAGAAGGGAGATGGGACGAAAGATGACTCCCAAGGGAAAGAGGGGTACGATGGTCAGATGCTAGCGAGTCCGCACAGAGGGCATCAAAGTCTGCCGCACAGTCTGACCGGCACGAAGAAACACCCCATGGTCAGAGGGGGTGTCGTCAACGCCCTATGTAGACAGACTAAGGACATTGCCAGGTAGACTGTGATGCAGGAATATTACCCCTGCGATAGACAGGAGAGCTATGAGAGAAGAGAAAGAAGGCTGCACATTCATATTTCCGCTACTAGAAAAGGGGGGAGCAAGACCACATGGCCACACATGGATGGAGAAAACCTGAAGAACAAGTTTCCAATGCTGACGTCGGGTGCCGGAAAATGGATACATGAGTTAGAAAAAAGGACAGGAGGAAAAACGCTAGCTATAGGGGACATTAAAGGTCTCCTGATTGCCATACTTGGTGAGAGAGCAGACGATGTGTGGACACGGTCAGGCTACCCTGGTGTAACCACAATTAACACTGCGCATGATGGAGTGCCATTTAACAATTGCAGAGCAGCAGTATGGAAAGCGCTACGAGTGCTTTACCCAGACACTTCCGATATGGGAGCTATAATGACTCGAAAAATGAAGGAGTCGGAAGATCCATTCATTTATATCCAGAATTTTCAAGACGCGTGGGTGCTCGAAACGCATGAATCTTGGACAAAATCTATACCCGTATTCTATCACATATTGTTCCAAGGATTGCCAGAACCAGTGCAGAAACAGCTCAAGAAATTGGTGGGAGTTGAGGCTAAACCTTGGGCTGAAATACAGTTAACTATCGCACATTATTGTAGATTGTTGCAAGAAAAGAATCGAAAAAAGGAGGCAACATGAAAGGGTGAGGAAGCGAAGCTGGTGCAAAATAAATTATCAAAGTATGCTCTTGAGGGAGCCATGCTAACTAACTCAGCTGAACAACACATGCAGTAGGTGGTTAACCCGCAACAGAATAACCAGGGTAACATAGGGTTTTACCCACGGGGAAGAGGATTTAGAGGAAGAAGATGGCACAGCAATCAGGGAGGTTTCCAAAGTAATCAAGGAGGCTTTCAAAATGTGCAGAATGGTAACTCGGATATGTGAGATGGACAAATAATCTGGCCACCGCGAGTATGTTGGCTGTGTGGAATGATATGGCATTTGGCGCGCACGTGCAGAAGTCAAGGCATGTGGCAGAATAGTCAAGGAATGGGAGCAGGCACGGCCAATCCACCTGCAGTCTCACAACAGGGCATTGCACAGAATTACAGGGTGCAGCAGCTAGCGCCAGGCATGCAGCAAGGTGTGCAACAAGGGGTGCAACCACAGAACATGGGGAATTTTCCACAAGGACAATCCCAACAGGCACCACCACAACTGCCACAGACCCAGAACCTTGGAAGGGGAAGAAACACTGGGAATGGGGAAAATCCGCAAGTGCACAGTGGGACAAATTTATATATAAACTAGGACAGCTCACTGAAAACCCTGATGTGTTCTATCCTATCGGTGACACCAGACCCTCATAGGGAACCTAGGGTGGATGCTGTTATAGGGGATAAAGAATATTCCTTCCTAGTGGACACGGGTGCAACACGCTCATGCATACGTGAAGGCAAGTTTTCCTTGACAATCTCTGCCATGATGGACCAGGGCATCTTAGTGACATCAGAGTCACCATGTAATACGGTGGTTTATCCTGTCAAGAAATCAAAGGGAGGGTCTTGGTGTTTATTCCAGGATTTACGAGCATTAAACGATATTGTTGAGGCCGAGTTCCCTTTAGTCCCTAACCCGGCTACGATTCTATGTAATATACCTGTTGAGGCAAAATATTTCACAGTGATTGACTTGAAAAATGCTTTGTCTCAATCCCGTTGCACCGTGACTCACAAGATCTGACGTCATTTACATTCAGACAAATGCATCTGAAAAGCACGAGGCTGCCACAAGGGTACTGCAAGTCCCCATCCATTTTCAATAGAGTCCTACAGATGGACCTAAGCACTATTGCATTAGAAAGTGTTGTCTTGCAGTATGTGGATGACATCCTAATCTGCAGAACCACAGAGGAACAATGCAGGCACGATTCTGTTCAGCTACTGACTATACTGGCTGAAAAAGGTTATAAGGTTGACAAGAAAATGTTACAATATTGTCAACAGGAAGTGCTGTACATAGGCCAGCTGATCTCACATGAAGGCAAGAAGGTGACCCCAGAAAGGGCTAAAGCCATGTTGAACACGGCTAAGCCACATACGATAAAGCAAATGCAGAGCTTTCTAGGCCTGTGCAACTATGTTAGGGCATGGGTGTTCGATTACAGCTCGTATACTAAGCCTTTACTTCAGGCCCTAAAGAAGGCCCAAGTGACAAAGTGAAAAATTGAATGGTCTGAGACGATGGAGAAAGGGTTTTCCGAACTCAAGGGAGCGATTTGTACAGCTCCAGTTCTCGGGATTCCTAACTATGCAGAGGAATTTTACCTGTCTTCACACACGGATTGCAGCGTTATGACTGCAGTGGTCGCTCAAAAAAAACTTGATTGGGCTACAAGCCCCTAGCATATTATAGTGGTAATCTGGACCCAGTAATGAAAGGACACTTCCCATGAGAACAAAGTTTAGCTGCCGCAGCATTCGCCATAGAGAAGGCGACAACCATTGTAATGGGATGCTACATGACTTTGTATGTCGAGCACTCATTGTTTGCCATTCTAGAGAAACCAAAGGGCACATTGACATCTCAGAGAACTTCTGCGTATGAAGTGATCATATCTAATCCATCGATTAAAATAGTCTGATGTAAAATAATGAACCCAGCTACGTTCATAGCAGAACCAGTCACTGAAGGAGAGCCGATACATGTGAAAATTATGAAGAATTCTATGACGAAATACCCAGGGTGAAGGAAAATGCCCTGGCGAGAGGGGAGATCGTCTTTATTGACGGTTCATCGAGAATCAATCAAGATGACGGACAAAGATACACAGGCGTTGCTGTGTTGAAACACCTAGCAAACAAAGAATTTTGAGTACTCGTCAGTGCACGAATACCATCTCATTATTCAGCACAGGCTGCAGAATTATTGGCATGCATGCAGGCCTAGCGCACTGGCAAGGAGGGGCTACCTCCCAGCAGACGTTACGCCAGTACAGCATGCAGCCTTATTGGACAGGCTGATAAAGGCACTACAGCTCCCAGTGGGCATAGCGGTCATGAAATGCGCCGCCAACACGAAAGGGACAGATTCTGTGTCACACAGAAATCACGCAGCAGACACGGAAGCCAAGCGTATGGCATCCAAAAGTGAGACAGTTATGGAAGTGGAACTGGCGTGCACCCATGAGAGAATGACGGTCACACGAACCACACCGGAAGCCTATAACAATCTTGGGCAAATGCAACTAATGGAGCTCCAAGGGGAGGCACCACAGGAAGAGAAAAACCTGTGGAAACGTCGAGGTTGTTCTTTAAACCCCTCTGACAGCTTGTGGCTACAAGACAGCTCTGGTAAACCAGTAATGCCTGTAGCCCCACTAAAAATAGCATTGGAGCAATTACATTTCCCCATGCACACGACAAAGGAGAATCTAGCAGCAACGCTCGCAGAAGACTGGTTCATTCCGAATTTAGCTGAGCATGTTGCATTTTTTATGGTGAACTGCATAATCTGCCAGAAGGTCATCGCTGGGCACACATTAAAAGTAATGAGAGGAGTCATCCCCAGGCCAAATGGCCCTCTTCAACATCTGCATATCGATTACGTCGACATGATTCAAGTATGCAACGGGTACAGATACTTAATTGTTGTGGTGTGTCGATTCTCTAGATGGACAGAAGCAGGGGTCCATGTATACACCCAAACTCTACCTGTGCGGCCAAATTCCTAGTTAGGGAAGTGTTCCCTAGGTGGGGGTGTGTGAAGTAATTAGATCAGATAATGGGGCTCATTTTGTAAATGCAGTCTTTGAGCAGATTAGCTTGTTGCTTGGTATAGAGCACATGTTCTCGTCGGCGTATCATCCAGAAGGTAATGGGATTTGTGAGAGGCTCAATGGCTTGTTAAAGGAAAGGATAGCCAGGTTGAAGCTTACTCTAAAGAGGGGATGGTTGCACTGCCTTCGACTGTCATTGTATGCTCTTCGGAAACAACCCGGCTCCGACCATCATCTTACGCCACACGAGATAGTCACAGGATGAAGAATGAGGACACCCCTAACCCCTCGAGACAGAGCTAGATGTGATGCCCAGTCAACCTGAGGGGTCCTAGGGTCTGAAATGCAAATGTACCTGAACTGCATGACATCCAGCCTGACTGTAATTTCAGGCCAGCTGCAACAACGACGAAAAGGGTGCGGCGCAGCACAGAATACAGAAGGAGACACAGCAACAGACTCAATTCAAGGTCTACGTGTTCCACTTGTCTTCCCTGGAGATACTGTGTTGGTGAAGAATCACATGAGGAAAAGGTGGGACGAGCTAAGATTCAATGGTCCTTTAATTGTGGAGGACTGCACTCCGTCAGCTGTGAAGCTAAAGGGCAGGAGAGCATGGATTTTTCTAAATGATATTAAGCCCTATATCGGAGAAAGCCCCCTGCCTGCACCCCACTGTGAAGAAACTACAGACAACGGGGAAGAACCACAGCACGTGCAGACGAGATCCATGACGAGGACGAAGGACGCATGACCAGCAAAGCAAAGACAAAGAACCCTTTTGCAAGTTGTGGCTTAACTTGGGCACTTCCTCTAAGGGAAAAGGGGATAAGGACATAAAAAAACACTCTGTGCATCCTAGTTGCAGGGTGAAGAAAACAATTGCGCACATAAGCCACAACACGTTTGATGACGCAAACTTTTGAACCAAGTCACACTCAAGCCTTGATGAGGAAAAGACTATGACAAACATTTGATCAAATATAGCCAAAGTGGAAACAGATACAGTGGGCCTCATTAGGACCCTGGCGGTAAGGGGTTTGCGCCAGCGTTAGCTGCGCCGACCCCTTACCGCCAACTACGAGTTCCCATAGCGCCATGGTCATTTTTCCGCCCGCTTTTTGCGGGCGTAAAAATCCATGGCGCTATGGGACCTTGGTGTTAATTACGCCACCGTAATTTACGGTGGCGTAATTAACTCCTTCCCCACTCCCATTATACCCTATGGGGCCGAAATGGGAATGGGGAAGGGTAAATGGGTCAATGGGGACTTACCGCCCCGCCGACCTCGGAATGGGGCGGTAAGTCCACCATCCGCCATGGCGTAAACGGACTTTACGCCATGGCCGGAAAGTTCGTCGATGGCGGAAAAAATCCGCCAGGGTCGTAATGAGGGCCAGTATCTCAATTTATCCAGAACCGAGACTTTGTTTGGCAGCACTTATGGTGTCCCACATTAGAGACATCACAAAGGACGTGGTTACTTACTTCCACTTAGTGTTAATATCTTATCAGTTGCGGGTAGGGAGGGTCGCCATTGTCACAGACTTTCTTCAAGATCTTGACAACGAAAAAGTGATCAGACACCTGCTTACTGTCATTCCGGAAGCCTTCATCGTACAGTGATAAGGACACAAATGCTTCCACCACAGGTGATACTAGATGAACTCATCAATACACTTTTCTTTCGCATAATCGAAGAGTGCCCATCTATTGTCGGAAGAACCACAGATACACTGACCTTACTGCGAGATCCAGCAAACACTGAACATTTGAGTCACCTGTTAAACGAAATCAGTATCTTGGTCGCACTCTACGCGACCGGACAGTGCAAACATTGTTCACGTCAAGGAAAGAACAAATAATCCTGAAGCCCACCAAAGACTTGACGAATGGCCCTATCGCTAGAAGACAGCAGATTAGTGCACAGTGTCTTTTTTTGCATATTATTTGACTTTCCTAAATTAGTGGGGAGACCTATCGAAGTTGACGTCCTCACGTTCATCCGAGATCCAGCTAGTATCGCACAACTGGGAATGCTTCTGCATGGAATCATACTCCAAGTGGAACTTTCAAATCATCAGAGAGACTATCTGGGGAGATTGTGAACAAACCTTCCGTGAGGGACAGATCATGGGAGCAGAGTCAAGAACTCTATTTGTTATATTTGTTGTCATTTTTCCCATATTTCTTCATACTGACCAGTGTCCAACACATCCGCAGGACTGAAACAGATTAAAGGAGTGAACCGAGAACTCACACACTCGGAACTTGCACAGAGAAGGTATCTCACTGAAGTGTTATTTTTAATCTATTTTTCCCATAGTAGCAAAGGAACTGAATCCTGTATCAAAAGACAATTACCTTCCGCAAGAGGGGGATACGTGTGAAGCGCTTGACACTTTCCGACACTAAAACTGTCTAAAGAACGATATTTGAGGGGGGGGGTAAGAGTGACATTTGGCGAATGATCGAGATGGGGGCCCAGAACAGTAACCTGGTCCTCCCACAAGCAGAGAGGCACCCCCACTTCTCTGGAAGAAAATGCTGTCACCTTACATATCGAACTATAATGTACTTATGCATTGTGTTTATCATTATTTTACTGTCATTAACGATCAGAACTGCATTTTTCATTGGTGCACGAAGCATTCCAATTTCAGTGCACCCACCTGATGATGCACGCATGAAACCCACAAAAGCACCCAGACCTTACATAGTCATTCCAGTCCCGAGAAAATCTGATGGCAAAGTAAATGAACTGGAAATGAATGTAATTAGTAGTGATACACACACACTTGAGGTAATGAATGAAGAGAAAAGCTGGAGACAGGGTCAGCACGAGATGAATGAAAACATAGCACTGACAACAACACGCACACACACACTGAATGCACATGAACCAGGCCAGATGGCAAGAACCACAGAATCTCAAATGAAAGCAGCAGAGAAGACAAGACTGCCTACCGAAAGAACGTTCACAGGAGATAGTGAGAAAAAATTAGAAGAATTAAGAGGAGAGCCAACAGAAGCAGTCCTATCAGAAGCCCTAAAGAAAACAGAAGCGGCAGCAGAAAGACTCTCCGCAAGGACACAAATGTTAGTAGACCTTCTATTTCCACACCTGAGCAGAGTGAGAAAACGACAAGAGGAACTGAAGAACAGAACAACACAAACTGTATTACCCAGCATGCATATTCTAACACAAGGGGCAAGTACCAGGCCTACAATAAAACCATATACCGGACCAGTGCTAGGCTGGTTGGCATGGGCACTAACACGCACTAAGAGAAGCATGCATGAAGATAATAATGAACTGAACGACTACCTGGACAGCACAGCACATCTAGGGAACAACATTTGGTACCAGCACATGAAAGAAGTTGGAAGGCTTTCTTCAGAAGGAGAATGCTTCGTTTGTGCACTTCTACCGTACACCATGGGGAAATCCAAGATCTTTGTGGCTGTAGAAATTGATGTCCCAACAGCACATTGTCTGTCACATGTAGCATGTGCAACACCAGAGGCCAGATCATGGGGAGGGATGCCTCACTGATATGGGCAACTGAAACAGATTACCCCGATGAAGATGATTATGTTCAGGACATTAAGACAAGAAATAGAGCTCATACTAGGAATCACGTGATCAGGTATGAAAAGCCTGAAGTTAAAGGTGTAGAAACAAGATGGGAAATAAACCCGAGACGGAACGTCCAAGAGAAAACCCGGGAAGAGGCTCAAATTTGGAAAAACAGAGTCCAAATGCAGATTTGGGGAATAGTGCTTTCACCAAACAGATGGGAAGGAGTGGTGATCTTCCGAGCATGGATGGTCCTTGGAGCCTGCATGGAAGCAATAGAAAACTCACAAAGATTGTGCAAACCTCTATTTCCGAAACTCACAAAATTACTGACATGGGTCGAAGACAGAGGAGGATCCTGCAGATAGAGCCACTGGAAATCCCGAAATTGTGCTTCAGGAACAATGGCACGAGGAAGATGGGAGAGAATCAGAACTGTGGACGGATTTTTGAGGCTCCAGGAATGACACATGGGACTGCAGTAATCATGGATCATTATTGGGCATGTGGATCCAAAGCATACATCAGACTGCCAAAGAACTGGGGAGGCATATGCAAGATAGTGAATGTCCACGTTCCAGCAGTAGTGATCCCAAAGAATGACCTCAACATTGACAGTTTCCTGAAAGCAGATGCTTACCTGAGGAAGAAGAGACGCGGATGAAGAGAGAAAATTACTTATCTGCTAAATCAGAAGAAGCATTTCATGCAATCCCATATGAACACAGGCTGTTCAGCCTAACCCCATCAGTATTCACAACGATTTTCATGCCAAGGATCCAAGTTGGGGTAAATACTAAATGGTTGCATATAACCAGATAGGAGTTATTGCAGACGATCAACACGAGCATAAAAGGATTCAATGCGATTAAAGAAGAGTTAAGAGCAATCCGGCTGATGACGCTCCAGAACAGATATATACTTGACATGATCACAGCGATGGATGGAGGAGTTTGTGCAAAAATTGGAGAATCATGTTGCACATTCATACCATCTCACTACAAGGAAAATGGAACCTTGACAGAAGCCATAGGTATGCTAACAAAGCTACAGAACCAGATGATCGATTAATCTGATGAAGTTGATAATGACAGCTGGTTTGGATCACTGTTTTCATGGGTCCCTCAATGGATGGAAGACGCATTCAAGTTCCTAGGAGCCCTGCGAGTGATGATACTACTAGGATTTTGTGTTATCAAGATAATAATCTCGCAATGCAAGAAAATTGCATAGAAAGCCATAGGGATGAAGATCATGATTGATGTCAAACCAGGATGGAAGCCCAGAGACCTGACCGACGAAGGAATAAGAGACTTTGCGAAGGTCAGCGAGTATGCACCAGAAGGGACAAAGTTTCTTTATCTCAGGAAACACAGAAATTATGAAGGAAAATGGATATATTGTAGCCCAAATGGACAATGTCAACTAATGACATGGAACAAGGATGAACACGTAAAGACAGCAGGAAGCCTAAAAGGAGTGATAAAAATATGGACTCCAAAGAGACATTCCTTCAAACCATCATGTACAAACCCAGAAGATGAAGAAGAGATGAATACAGAAGAACTAAGTAAATTGAATCCCAAGGAGGAAGCAGGAGTGGTAGAGAAACCGACCAGAGGAGGGAGGGTAGAGGAGGTCCCAAATGTAACCTGCACTCCAGTCGGCCATTTTGAAGTACCAGGAACGTTCACACAAAGATATGTGACGTATGATGAACAAATAAACCAGCAGAGAGCCGCACTAGGGCTCTTCCCAGTGCCCATCAGAAGAGCAATACCTATTGAAGTGCCAATAACCAGACAACCATGGTCAGTAAGGTATCCATTGAGACAACCATATTAGCAAATGACACGAAATGAAGATTGCTTAAACACTGTCCCAGAAGAAACTCAAAAGGGCTTAATTGAAGACAAATGGTGACGTCACAAGGGCCCGGACAGACTCACATATTAACGAAACGACAACCAAAAGATGACACACAAAGACGAAATGTTATGAATAAGGATGTAATGAACTTAGAAGGAGAGGCGATGTTGAACCAGATAGAAATGTAAACTGTAACGCAGGATGAAAATATTCAACTAGCTAACGCCTTTACATATGCTTGTAACGCAAGAAGCTAAGAAAACAGTGTGGCTTGCTATGTTTAGTAGAAGAATAGAGCGGCAAGCATCAACTATATATCTACCTCAACGAAGCACATTATATAAGTGCGAGTCCACTTCATACAAAAGCAGAACTAACCCAGGATACTAAGGGTCAAACAGGCCAGGATTCATGTTCCAGCACAAAGAAGAGAGGGCAGAATCAAAACTCAGCAAGAAGCAGGCTGTGCCTGGGAAATCAAGGTCAAACCAAGAATGGGAGGCGGATGGTAACTTCAGAGAATCGAAACTTCAGGAGCAGAGCAGCATACCCCTTGAAGGTAGAGATAAGGAGGCCCAGGCAGGTGGCGGCCGAAAATGAGAATTAAATGCAGAAATAGAAGGAAAGTGAAGCAAATTGACGGTGTGCTAACACGTGACCAGCCAAGCGCGAAGAGGTACCAATGTCTGATGTCACCCAAAAAAGAAGATACCATGGGGGCCGATTCATGGAACAAATGTGCGCCGAAAAAAGTGGCGCAAGCAGGCGCAAGCGTGAAAAAGGAAGCTCACGCGTGCGATTCAAAGAAGTCCCTGCGCGTGTTTTTCTCGGGATGTGCGCCAAATCCGTGCGTGAAACACACTGGAGCACATGTCATTGCAACATCCCGAACACTGTGCACGATGCGCACAGGGAAAGCGCACAACGTCCGGGCACATACCAAAAAGGGGGCGGGACACGAGGCCTAACGCCCAGAATGGAGAACAACACGTGAAAAAAAAAGACGTAACTGGGGAAGTACTGCAGGGAAATACACGGAACGCCCACACGCACGCGAACAACTCGTATTCATGGATTTGAATACAGGAAACAAGCGCACGCTAAAAGACGCGCTCAGGCGTCAACATGTCCGCCACAGGAAGGCAGGCGTAAGCGTCCCTGCACACAGTATAAAAGCGCGCACAAACAACAAACACGTTCGTACCGCTACGATGAATGCCCCATTTGTCGCAGCACTGATCGTGGGACACCGCAGGAGGAAGAGAATAGCCAGGGCCGAAATTATTCGCCCCGGACCAGCCTTTTTGGGATGCCTGACAACCAGGTCAATGGCAGGTATAGGTTTCCACCTCATATCATCCTAGACCTGGTCAGGGAGTGGGAAGATGACCTCACATCCCCCACCCTCTGCTCCTAAGCATTGAGCCCCTTGGGGAAGGTGCTCAATGTCCTGCATTTTCTGGTCACTGGGTCATTTCAGCGGACTACTGCCATAATGGGGGGGTCTCACAGGCCACGCAGTCATGCTGCCTACACCAGGTGTTGGCAATCATGACTGCTCGCCCCTCAGTCCGCAGGCACATATACATGCCCAAAACACCCGCAGAAAGGCAGGCCGTCGTCCAGGACTTTTACAGGGTGGCACACTTCCCCAAAGTGCTCGGTGCCATAGATAGCACCCATGTGGCCCTACGTCCACCTAGGACCACTGAGCACATCTACCGAAACCACAAGCACTGGCATTCCATCAACGTGCAGGTGGTATGCGATGCCAATAGAATCATCACCTCTGTCTATGCAAACTACCCTGGCTCCATCCATGACAGTTTCATATACAGAATGTCCGCCCTGAGCCGGGCCCTGGAAGCTGGGCAGTATGGCGACACATGGCTCCTAGGTGAGTACAAATCACCGTGCACATGCATGCATGTCACACACAGACAAATACACAAACCCCAATAGTCACAACCATTATCACCTCTCCAGGGGACAGTGCCTACCCTATGAGCACCACATGATGACGCCAATCCGGAACCACATCACACCACCACAGGTAAAATACAACTATGCCCATATTGCAACCAGGGCCATAGTGGAGCGCACATTCAGAGTGCTCAAGTCACGCTTCCGCTCCCTTGACCGCTCTGGCAGCCAGATACTCTATGCACCCCCAGTAGTGTGCAGGATCATTGGGGCAGCATGTGTCCTGCACAATGTTGAAACACGGCAGGGCGTACCAGTGGACATGGTGGTGCCCCCACATCCCCAACCACAGGCACAGGTGCTGCCCATCAGAGGGGATAGGGCAAGTGGCGAGGCAGCCCGAACCGAGCTGTGGCCACATTTTTCACCTAAACTCCCCCCCCTGCGGAGTGCATACAGGCCTGGCACATACCAGTCGACAATCGATGATGACAAAGAGACAGTCAACTGTCACAACCTTCCCACCCTGAGAATGTTGCCATGGAAGTACCACATTGTGTGCATCCCTAGCTTCTGAAACCTAACCAATCATGTGTGACCAAAAGGTACACATGCAAGGTGTGTATCACACAGACCTGCAAAACAGTCCATGACAATCACAGGTATGTCACACAAAGCCACCAAAACCACAACATGACCTGGCAAGCAATAGCAAAACACCAACACAATAACAATAATGTACACATTGACATGTGAAAAATGCAAAGTGGCGTCAGACAATGATGCCTGACATGGAATCAGATGAAATGACTGACCAACATCCTCACACACAAAGCAAGTCATACCCAAATGCATAACAACAGTTGTAGCTTGAACATAACAATGAATGCCTGTTCACATGCACATTGTGCACGGCAAAATAAACACTGCATAATACGTGTGCTGTGTCCATCTCCTGCAACACACTGCTCAGCACACAGCATAGTGACCAGTCATTGTGTGTGATGCACACCCTGAGCATCACATGAAAATGACAAACTAAATAAAAAAACAAATCACACATGTACAGGGTCCACAAAATGGTCATAGATCATGTGCAGTAGGGACACAGTGGTCCCCAGAAGGCTAACTGTGTGCACATGTGGACATGCAAGGGTGGTTGTACATGTTGTGGATCATAGTGCGAGTGTGTGTGTCAGTAGGGACATGCACTCAATACATGCATGTGCAATCAAGTGACCATCAGTGTCCTCATCACATGTGAACATTGCCCATGTGTACACCCCAGCATGTCAAACCACAAATATACCCTCACACCTGAAAGGTAAACACAACACATGAACAGCCATTGATAAGCAGAATACATCATGTACATAGGATATCACAATTACAATGTCAGGGTGCCAATCACACTGTGGGGCAAGGCAACTGTCCAACAACAAAATACCACCCTCCCTCACACATCACCATGACCCACTGAACAACTGCGCATGGGGTATGTAGCCTTCATCCTTGAAGTTCACCTGGCCACAGGATCATCCTTCCCCTTTGTCACCATCTTCCACCTTGTGTGTAAAAAGTGTCCAGCACCCTCAGAGGCCACCTTGACTTGCAAAAACACCAAATCAAAGAGAACCCAAAGCAGGCCAACACAGAAGCCAAGCAAAAAGCCAGCAGGCAGCAAAACAAACAACAAGAGCCTCCAGTAGATGACTTGAAGTAGCAGTACGTCACAAAGCCCAAGTACTATCACAATGATGGAACAACCAAGATAGCACAGTAAAACAATGTCACAACAGGATGTGTACCATGTGTGGTACATGATATCGAATGATGCACCACGAACTGATGTGTACTGTCACAGCTCCTGTGTACAGGCGCAGGAGTGGCATGAACCAACCACCCCCACCGTGGTCTGGGTGCCTGCAAGGTCAAACTCACACAGGCCTCTGAGACCCTGGTGGGGAAGGAGGTTCAGGGATATGCATTCGGGACAGGCATTGGTATACTGGACAACCAGAATGAGGGGCAGGAGAGGGTAGTAGGATTGACAAGGGAAAGTAGGGAATGTACAAAAACATAATAATCACATTAACACATACACAATCAGACCAAGCGTGTACATCATGCACATAGTACCAAATTACTCAAATTGAAGTCAAAGAGAAAGTTATCTCTGGGGTGAGTGCTGGCCTCCTGCCTGCGCACTCTCAGGTCCGGTAACATGAGCAGTTCAATGCTGCAAAGAGAGCCAGAGTCACTAATCCGTGCGTGCCCATAACACACACACACCACCATGCATGCCCCAAAGTAACAAGATACTCTACAAACTATCTGGTGTGGTGCTTCGTACCCATACGTAAAATTCCCCCTGTGATGGTTCATACACAGTCAATGCAGTAAGTAATGCACCGGTGGGTGCGTTGCAAATGTAAGACCAATGTGTCAAGATTCACACAACATCCAATGTTCCCTGGGTAAGCATCCAGATGCATTTAGCAAGGTACGACCTCAGTACAAGTTGTATTCCAGCATAACCTAAATAAAGTAGGTAGTGCATGTGGCAATTCAAACCTGTAAATGAAATGCACTGCACACGAGTCTGTCCCTCGCCCTCGCTGCCTGTCCCTGTGAGCTGCTTCTTTCCCTGTCTTGGAACGCTACATGGCTAATACAACTGCCTCAATGGAACATGTTGGACCGGAGGATATGTGCCACTGCCCCTGCATGTGCCCCTGACAACTTTCTCATCAACTACCCATTACTCCACCAATGCATCTTAGCTGTTCTGTGCGCTTCAACACCAATATCTGTCCAAGCTCACCATCAGTGGTGCTACTTAGCATGCATGTGCAACTGTCCTGGTGGACAGTTGGCTGCGGTGTGGCCCCCTTGTGCTGCTCACCTTGCCTGGAGTTCCTTGAAACACGTCAGCTTCTGTATGATGTATGAGCGCAATCCCTGTGGCTCTGCATGCGCACACATGTTCATGTCTGCACCACCGAACGTGGCCAGCTTCCAGACATCCAATGGGCCATGTCTGCTGGTAAAGGTGGTCTGGAGGCTCATCCCCCTGCAGAAAGGGCAGAAAACACATGATTAATGCATGAAATGTCCCTGTGTGTGTTTCCTCAGGCATGTCATGAGTGGACCATGTCAGAGACGTGCATCAGAAATCATTCCATCAGTGCAACTTTCCCAGCCAAAGTGTGTCAGCCACTGTCTACAGCATGAATTGCATGAAGCACATGTACAGCAAAGATAAGAAACACACTACACAATGTATAGCAATTAATGCACACATGAATCATGAAACCACCCTTCTAGCAAAGGAAGAACTGTGGTCAAAATCATCCCTTTCATCCCCACTAGGGGTGTCAACACAAGTAGTACAGCAGCAGACATGCCACAGATATGACAGTCCAAATCCCTTCTGTAATAGGCTGTTACACCGAACCATCCTTGTGAGCCCATGGATAAGGGAAGCAGGAGTGGCATATGTGAGTCAGGCCCCCAAGCTGCAAACACATACACGAGACAAGCTTGAAGGGACCAGCTGGAACAGACAGTGGATGCTTTCAAAAGCCACAAAGCACTACACCG
Source organism: Ambystoma mexicanum (assembly GCF_040938575.1). Taxonomy (NCBI): domain Eukaryota; kingdom Metazoa; phylum Chordata; class Amphibia; order Caudata; family Ambystomatidae; genus Ambystoma; species Ambystoma mexicanum. The sequence goes on from NC_090939.1 coordinate 48,500,301, forward strand.
TCACATGAAAGCACAACAGACAAGCAATTTTAAACTATATTAACTAATTACACTAACTATCAAAAACATACATTACCTAATTAAACTATCAAATAGAAACTTAACTATCTAAACTAAAAGAAAAATCAAAAATGGCTACATACGACCCAGGGGGGGAGGCACCCAGGAGGGGGGAGGTACATGGTGCTGCTCAACACCCACATGCGATGATGTTGAGGAAAAAAAAAAACCTCCATGGGCTCAACGCCTGCACAGCCCGACCTACGTGGGAGATACCTCATCGTCCGAGTCTGGCTCTTCCTGGAAAGGATGACGTGGCACAGGAGTCAGACCACGCCTAGCCGCAGCTTGCCCCTCGTCGGCAGCAAGTCTGCCGGACGGGTAAGCCTGGTTCTGTGCGGCGATGACATGTAGGTCTGCATGCAGAACCTCACGTGATACGCGTGCTTCCTCTTGCAAGGTAACACGTGTAACACGGAGTTCCTCCAGCAAGGCCTGGCTGGACAACTGATGCACCTCCCGGCAAGCATGTAGCTCAGCCGAGATGGTACGCTCAAGCTGAGCAAACCTCTCCTCTGACCGTTCCCTCTGGGACATCAAAAGGACACCCAGAGTGGATCTGAGGGAAGCATACCCCTCCCTCAGGGCCTCCATGTGTGCCTCTGCATGAGCAGCAATTGCTTAACGCAGAGACAACATTTCAGCCTGGCGTGCCCTGTCTGAGGCCGCCATGCCCAGCCTGAGCGAGCAGGCCATGGACTGTGCCGCCTGCTGCTGGAGAAGTACCTGCTTAGCAGGGGGAACACGGATTGGGCCACACGCTCCATGCTCACAGCCATGTTCTCTATTGCTGCCCCCTGGCATTCAGAATTGGCAGTCATGTCTTGCTCCCACTCAGTATACAGCGGATGCGCGCGGCGACCGCGTTGCTGGGCTTGACACTGCGGGACCCAAGGACCGGGTGTCCTCGTTGTGTTGGCACCGCCCGCGACTACATGCCCCCGTCAACGTGATGGCCCAGGCACATCAGTGACTGGTGTGGAGGGTGACCCTGTGTCCCGATCCACCACAGGCAGAAGTTCCAAGACTGTCTGACCCCTCAGTGCAGGTGTCACGGACAGAGGAGTGCCCACATCAGAATCACACACCCCTGACATATGGACCTGATGCACATCCAACTCGACATGGACGTCAGAGTGGTCATCAGGGCTGGACTCATTGCCAGCCAAAGACAAGATGGACTGTAGCACATGTGGGGTTTCGTGGCCTACCACCCCACGACCCCCACTTGTGCTGGGTTGCTGTAGTGATAACAACCCTGTGCCTGGCATGACAACACCATCCTCTGGCTCCATTGCGTCATCATCTGAAAAGTAGAGAGAAAAAGGTCACTACGCATGTTAGAAGCACACAACACACCTAGACATCACACAGACACCAAACACATGAAGCAGACATGTCATACACAAAAGAGAACCTGCCATGCATGCTAGGTCAATTTGACATTGCTTCTGTGATTAGGCATGTAGAAGGGTGTTATATCGCTCTGAAGTGGGCCGATGCAGTGCAGCACATTTGTACGTTACTCACTATCCACATGTACAAGTACTTCATGATGTGTATCAGAAAATGTGAAGGCAGTGCAAGGTCAACTTCAGCCATCACGTGCAATGTGCATGCAATGGGTAGCATGGCTACAAGCAAACCACCCCTCCCCCCAAGTGCAAATGCAGGGATGCCTTGCATGGTATCAAAAAGATGACCATAGACCTGTCTATTGACAGACAGTGTTGACTAGCATCAATTGCATCATGTGAGTCAAGTGACAACACAGCAGATGATGATGGGACAGTAAGCAGGACACATGGCGGAATGCACTCACATGTTCCGCAACTTGCTTCCAGTGGGTATTACGGTGTGCAGCCATAGTCTGACAATTAGGCCCCATTAGCATGTTACGGCTGTGGTCCTGCACGTAGTCCATGAGGAAGACCAGTTCCTGGTTGCAGAAAGGCTCCTTCCTCGACATGCAGGAGGTTGTGGCTGTGTGTGGGGTCCCAGCCTGTGCTTCAGGTGCAACCTTCCTCCTCTTGGATTGTGGCACAGACCCTGGCTGCCAAATGCCGCCCTGATCAGTATGGCCAGTGGCACCGGTGGATTGAGCCAAGGGAGTGGCAGGTGGAGGGATGACCAAAGGCCTGACTTGTGTCAGTGGCAGCTGGGTGCCCTCTAATGGATCCTGCGCAGTAACATCCACTGTGGCAGGGTCATTGACCGCGACTGTCCTGGTTGGCAGACTCATAACCAGGGTGTTGTTGGCTTTATCTGCCCCTGCACTTGCCAACACCCGGCTGGTCGGGGCAGCAGATGACTTTACTGCCCCAGGAACACGTGTCTCGGTCAGGGCAGCCCTGCGTGCACCTACGGTTTGCCTCCTGCCCTGTTGGAAATCTTCCAAAGACTCTTCAAGTGCCAACGCAGCCTGCGCTGGCATACCCTGAGCCTGGGTGGTGGTGTCCACAGCTGCACCTGCAGCTACCACTACCCTTGGGCCCGTGGCAGTCGATGAAACGGACTGCCGGGTCCGACAGGCGCCAGTGCCAGATGCAGAATCTGCATCTCCCTGAACCACAGGGGGTGGTGGCATGACTGCACCGACACATGGCACAACATTGTGCACAAGTGGCGCATCCCTGCCACCTCCCCCTCTGCGGCCACCCTGGACACCCTGGAGTCCTCCTACTCCCTGGTCATCCCGGCAACATCCCTGACCACGCCCACCACAAGGAGTACGCCCAGCTGAGGCACCCCTCACCTTTGGTGGCCTCCCAACCATGGCACAGATGGAGTAGTGCTGGCACAGATGGAGGAGTGCCAATGGGAGGTGTACACCACAATTGTCCTGGGCAATTGGGGTGAAAGGGGTGGGATGCAAGATGTTAACAGCACCCCTGCACCTGCAAGGCTGTATGTGACCCCGGTGATGTAGTGACGGGTCACGCAATGCTCAGGCACCCCAAAACTGCAGTACAACCGTGCACGCAACCCTGCAGCCTACGTGTGTGGAATTAACTTCCCGCAGTATGCAGTGGCACCCAGGAACACGAAAAACGTGTACGCGTGGGACACGCAGGCTACTATGACCTCAGAAACGGGTACGCGATACACAGGGGCTTCCACAGTGGGAAAAATAGCGTGCGCGACTCACCGTCAGACTAGCGCGATGATGAAAAACACACGTAGCCAATACCCCCACCTAAAGAAGAGATACGTCCTTGATCCGCTGTGAAGTTGTGATGGCGCGTGAAACAACACAAAGTAGCAACACACACGTCGGTCTCCACGAAAGGCACGTACAGCGAACTACTGGCCCCGCTCACCTTTAACCCGTGATGAGGGAAACGCGCATGCGCGTCGCGTCACTTATGCGCGTAGGCCCTTTCCTCGAATTATACGCATTCACACGCGGACATGCAGTTTTTTCACGCGCTGAACCACTATGCACATGTCACGAGGGAAACACCCGCGCATGTAATGTCACAGACGCGCTTACACGCTAAGAGCCTTTCCTCGGATTTCACGCTGACGTGCAATTTTTTCACATGCCAAATCACCCAGTATCAAGCTGGCCACGCGAAAACACACGGAAGACCACACTCCTGCCCAAAAGGCCATTTCCTGCCCCCAAGAGCCCCGAGCATGCTCCCACCTGCCATCTGCTGCTGCCTGCCTGCTGCCCACGTGCCCTGCTATTTGGTGCCTGCACGTCAGCCATCTGCAGGGGTCCAGTTGCTGTTTCCACCCCTGGTGGAACAGAAGACTCCCGACTGGGATACCATCGCTCCACAGCCCAGCCCCAGGATCCAGTTGCCCACCCATGCCTGCCTCGGGGGTCGCAATGTCGGGCCAAACACCATCCGAGACCACTGGCAACCCCCAGCCAGAGAGGCAGAGGGCCACCAGCTTCAGTGGGAAGGAAGTTGGTGTCCTGGTGGAGCATGTCCTGGGGCATTATGATGCCCTCTTCACACCATTGTGCGCCGACAAGGAAGGACGGAGGAGGAACTGGGCGGACATTGTGGGTGCCATCAACGAGGAGGGGGTGGCACCCCGAGACCTGAAACACGTCCAGAAGTGCTGGGAGGACTACAAGTCCAGGACCCTCAGGAAGGCCCGGCGCCTCTTAGAGGCAGAGGATGCAGTGGGGCGCCGCGGCCATCTTACCAAACAGCAGATGAGGGTCATGGAGCGCATTCGCCCAGTGCTTCGCCACCAGATCCTCAGGATGCAGGCCCTTCTGGAGTCGTGCAGTAAGTGGCCATGCATTGCTGTGTGAAACTGGGCCTGTTGCAGTGTGCTGGTAGTCAGCTACTTGCCTGTATGTGTAACATAGGCCATGTATGGATGTGTGTGAGCCGGGACATCATGGTAGTGCATGTGAGACCAGTAATGCGTGAACCACTTGGATGGTGCATGTGTTCCAATGAGACATGGGGAGCTGCATGCGGAATGCACACATGAATGCAAGCCAGTCCCTGTTCTTGGACATGGGTGGGGGGTGAGAGATGGGTGCTGCTCTCATGTACATGTATGGTGTGCATGTCTGTGTGTCTGAGATGCGTCTGTGTGACTTTGAAACGCCATGGATGCATGACACATGTCCGTGACGATGTGTAGATTCACTCATGCAGTCTGGTCACCGTTGTATCCACTGTGTCTGTGGTGTACGAGCCATGATGCATGACCCTACGGTGATGTGTATGCATGGGGTCAGTATGAGCCATGATGCATGTGAGTTTGAAGGCAACATTTATGTCCATGGAGGGCCTTGTACATGGATGCTGATATTGATTGCATGTGTCTTGCCTGTTCCTGCATGTGTGTTGCGTGCTTGACCCATGTGTTCTGGAGGGACAGGATGGAAGTGATGTTTGACAGTGCCACTCATGTGTTATTGCTTCCTGTCTAGGGGACTATTGTACAGTGCCCTGATGCTTGTGTTCTATGTCTCCCTCTATGCAGCGTCGAATGTAGAAGAGGGCGGAGACGGCGCTGTGGAGCCAAGCGGCGGGGATGCCTCCACCGGGCGGCGACGCAAGGCCCAGCCACCCTCCCACGAATTGCCATCATCTGGGAGCGAGGGGACTGGTGCCGCGTCTGCCACTACGGCTGTAGCAGAAGGGCTGGGAGAGCCCCCACAGGGGCTTGCAATGGCAGAAGATGGTGCGGAGACATCCAGGTTGGTGGTCTCCACAGAGGAGGAGGAGCCCGCTACTGAGCCACACATGGGGCCTGGTGGGGGTAGTACCACTGGTGCAAGTGGTGCAGTCCAGGGCCAGGGTCAGGAGGCCGCACAGGTCACCGTGGAGGGGCCTGTGCATGTCGCTGTCCCTGACCCTGTGACTGCACCACCATGCACCAGCAGGGATGCCCCATCCCAGGCCGTCCGCAGATAGGGGGGAGGCCCACTTCATCTGGCTCTCCACTACCTGCGGACGAGGGGTCCCATGACCGTATGGGCTCCGTCCTGATTGGTGTCGCGTTGCGCACGCGTGACATTCGTGATGATGTGCATGCTTCCTGGGGGAGCACGCACGCCATCACGAAGAGCTGCGTGGCAACGTGGCACTGTTGGGAGGGGCCCTGGTCGGTGGGTTCCTACATGTGTCGCGCCCTCTGGCTGACCTCTCCTCCTCTGTGGAGACTATGCGCCAGTCGTTCTCCCTGCCGTCTTCCGGCCCAGATTCCACCAGGGCTCCCTGTGGACCTGGCCCCACCAACACAGCCAGCTTGGTGGAGATCCCATCCCTGCCACAGTCGGGAGTCGGCGGTCCAGCAGGGGTGGAAACGCCAACAACTGGAGACCAGCAGATGGAGGATGTGCAGGCATCATCGGACAGGGCACATGGACAGCAGCAGCAGGCTCTAGGTGGGAGCCATGATGGCTCTGGGCCATCAACATCAGGGGGGCAGGCATCGGCCATAGGGCTGGAGAACCCTGGAATGGGTGTGTCTTCCATGTGGCTGCGGTTGGGCCAGCGTATAGATGCTGACCGGCAGCGGGCGGAAGAGGCACGGCTCACAATGGTCAGGGTGGAGAACTCCAAGTGGAGGGCACTGAGGAGGGCCGAGTGCCTCGAGGCTATTCCTAGGGAGTTGGAGTCCAACATGGCATCGTCCCTGAACCCTCGGGACCATGGAAGAGGACTGCTTCCAGGACATTGAGCAGGAGTTCGATGATGCCCTGGCCCGGGACATGGGAAAGTGAGCCGTTGGACTAGCCTGCCGCCATTGTAAATAGTTTTTAGTGTTAGGTTTCATTTTTGTTTTCATTTCTTTTGGGGTGATTGGACTATGCCCCACACTTTTGTATATAGTTATTTCTTAGGTAGTTTCTTAGATAGGTTTCAGTTCTTTTGTTGGGCTCATGGACCCTTTCAAAATTGCTTGTACATAGTTGGACAGTGGATTGATGTGTACATTTTCTTTGGATATCAACATGGGGCAATGGAATTTGATTTTTACGTTTCCTTTGGATTTGTTTTGGTGGACAGAGAATTTGGACCATTTTTCTTTAGGATTTATTTGGATTGCTCTACATTTCATTTTTCATATTTTTGGAAATGCATTTCATTTCATGTTTGTATTTTTTTTGGGTTTCATTTCATTTCATTACATTGATTTAATTCCATGTGTGGGATTCGCTCATTGGGTTCATGCATGTCAAAATGTGGTTTTACACAATGTATGGCAAACAGTGTGTGTGTGTGACGGACATGTGTTGATGTACATGGTTGACTTTTGATTTGTGTCCTGACATAGGCATGTCGGTGTGGGGTGGATTGGTGAAATCATTGCATGTCAAGACTGGGGTGGCGTGCTGTGGTATGTTGGTGGACATGAGGCCCATGATTGTGCAGCTTCCTTTCGTGTTGCAGGGGGACATGAGTCAGGGCCTGTTGGCAGGTACCCCTCAATGCTGGTTGGATGGGGGTGCTGGGGGACATGAGTGGGGGTCTGCTGGCAGGTGCCCCTCACTGCTGGGTGGATGGAGGTGCTGGGGGACATGAGTCGGGGCCTGCTGGCAGGTGCCCCTCAATGCTGGTCGGATGGGGGCTCTGGGGGACATCAGTCGGGGGCCTGCTGGCAGGTGCCCCTCACTGCTGGGTGGATGGGGGTGCTGGGGGACATGAGTCGGGGCCTGCTGGCAGGTGCTCGCTTGTGCGTGGTGACATGTGGGCTGGCTGGGGGGATTCGCCAGGGTGGATGGGCAGCCTGTGGTACATGGCCAGGGGTGCAGTGTGTACCCCTGTGTTGGGGTCTGCCTGCAGGCCCTGGGGAGGGGGGAGAGGGCACACCTGGGAGGACACACACTGCCAATTCGTTCGGGCACCCCCGAAATACACGTACCCCGCTCGCACAGGCCCAATCGCGTGTGAAACTTCCCGCGCACCCCAGAAATATACATACCCCGCTCGAACAGGGCCAATAGCGTGTAAAACTTCCCGCGCACCCCAGAAATACACGTACCCCGCTCTCACAGGGCCAATCACGTGTAAAACTACCCGCGCACCCCAGAAAGATACGTACCCCGCTCACACAGGGCCAATCGTGTGTAAAACTTCCCACGCACCCCAGAAATACACGTACCCCGCTCGCACAGGCCCAATCGCATGTAAAACTTCCTGCGCACCCCAGAAATACACGTATCCTGCTCGCACAGGGCAAATCGCGTGTAAAACTTCCCGCGCACTCCAGAAATACACGTACCCCGCTCGCACAGGCCCAATCACTTGTAAAACTTCCTGCGCACCCCAGAAATACACATACCCCGCTCGCACAGGGCCAATCGCGTGTAAAACTTCCCGCGCACCCCAGAAATACACGTACCCCGCTCGCACATGGCCAATCATGTGTAAAACTTCCCATGCACCCCAGAAATACACGTACCCTGCTCGCACACGCCCAATCGCGTGTAAAACTTCCTGCGCACCCCAGAAATACATGTACCCCACTTGCACAGGGCCAATCATGTGTAAAACTTCCCGCGCATCCCTGATATACACGTACCCCGCTCGCACAGGGCCAATCACGTGTAACACATCCCATGCAGCGGGGTACGTGTATTCGGAGAGGTGCGCAGGGATTTTTACAGATGTTTTTGTGGTTGGGGGGGCTGTGTGCTGGTCCACTGGGCTGTGCGCCATGTAGGGATTTAGCACTAAAATACTGATTGATGGAAGGGAGGCAGGGTGAATCTTGGGGCATCCTGCATCTGGATGACTATTTTGCAAGCTGATTATTAAAGTGGAGATTTATGCTTGGGGTGTAGCCAACCCAATCACAATGGACCAAATAATCTAGACTCCTATAGCTAGTAGAACCAATGAGACATTGTACTTTTAGTGACGTTTACATGAGTAATGTTAGAGGGAAGTGTGTAGACGCCCACCTGATAAGAGTTATCCAATCCTCACACTCTGTTACCATATACAGATATAGTACCTATACTTAAGTTACCTTTTCCAACCAATAGAATTGCATGACAAACTTTTGAGTGTTGCACGTCATTGATGGCGAATTTTGGGTATAACTGTTACTGTTTGAATGAAGATTGTTGGGAGTTGAAGCGAGACGGGCCATCGCACCATTGTTGATCTCCATGTTTACCCGTTTTTTGTACTTATCATTAAACGGACTCCCCTTTGCCAAACCATTGAGTTGTCCTTATTGATTGGTGTTGGAGTAAGAAATCTGCACCCCCATCCACCTCAAGGTGCAGCTATCTCGTCTTAAAGTATTCAAGAGCAAGCTCTGGTTCTATGGGCCAGTCAGGGGTTACTCACACTCGTTTACACCATCACCATGAAAAGGTCTACAGTCTGGTCAATGGGGACAAGAACTCTGCTTATCACCATGAAGAGGTCTACAGGGTGATCAATGGGTTCAGGTACTCTACTCATCACCAACAAGAGATCTACAGGGTGGTCGATGGGTTCAGGCAGTCTACTCATTACCGTGAATTGGTCTAAAGTCTGGATCATGGGTTCGGGCTCTCTACCCATCACCATGAAGTGGTCTGCAGTCTGGTTAATGGGTTCAGACACTCTACCCATCACCATGAAGAGGTCTACAGGGTGGTCAGTGGGGTCAAGCACTCTTGCCATCACCATTAAGAGGTCTACAGTCTGGTCAATGGGTTCAGACACTCTACCCATCACCATGAAGAGTTATACAGTCTGGTCAATGGGTTCAGGCACTCTACCCATCACTGTGAAGAGGTCTACAGTCTGGTCAATTGGTGCAGGCACTCCACTGATCAGCCATGCCGAGGTGTACAGTCTGATCAATGGGTTCAGGTACTCTACCCATCATCATTAAGAGGTCTACTGTCTGGTCAATGGGTTCAGGCACTCTCCCCATCACTATGAAGAGGTCTACAGTCTGGTCATTGGGCTCAGGCACTCTTTCCATCACCATGAAGAGGTAAACAGACTGGTCAATGGGTTCAGGCACTCTATTTATCACCATGAAGAGGTCTGCAGTCTGGTCAATAGGTTCAGGTTATCTAACCATCACAGTTAAGAGGTCTACAATATGGTAATGGGTTCAGGCACTCTACTCATCACCACAAAGAGGTCTACAGTCTGGTCAATGTGTTCAGGAACTATACTTATCACCATGAAGAGGTCTACAGGGTGGTCAATGGGCTCAGGTACTCTCCTCATCACCAACAAGAGGTCTACAGGGTGTAAATGGTTTCAGGCAGTGTACTTATTACCGTGAATTGGTCTAAAGTCTGGATCATGGGTTTGGGCTCTCTACCCATCACCATGAAGTGGTCTGCAGTCTGGTTAATGGGTTCAGACACTCTACTCAGCACCATGAAGAGGTTTACAGTCTGGTCAATGGGTTCAGATACTCTACCCATCACCATGAAGAGGTCTACAGGGTGGTCAGTGGGGTGAAGCACTCTACCCATCACCATGAAGAGTTATACAGTCTGGTCAATGGGTTCAGGCACTCTACCCATCACTGTGAAGAGGTCTACAGTCTGGTCAATTGGTGCAGGCACTCCACTGTTCAGCCATGCCGAGGTCTACAGTCTGATCAATGGGTTCAGGTACTCTACCCATCATCATTAAGAGGTCTACTGTCTGGTCAATGGGTTCAGGCACTCTCCCCATCACTATGAAGAGGTCTACAGTCTGGTCATTGGGCTCAGGCACTCTTTCCATCACCATGAAGAGGTAAACAGACTGGTCAATGGGTTCAGGCACTCTATTTATCGCCATGAAGAGGTCTGCAGTCTGGTCAATAGGTTCAGGAACTATACTTATCACCATGAAGAGGTCTACAGGGTGGTCAATGGGCTCAGGTACTCTCCTCATCACCAACAAGAGGTCTACAGGGTGTAAATGGGTTCAGGCAGTCTACTCATTACCGTGAATTGGTCTACAGTCTGGATCATGGGTTCGGGCTCTCTACCCATCACCATGAAGTGATCTGCAGTCTGGTCATTGGGTTCAGGCACTCTTTCCATCACCATGAAGAGGTCTACTGTCTGGTCAATGGGTTCAGGCACTCTCCCCATCACTATGAAGAGGTCTACAGTCTGGTCATTGGGTTCAGGCACTCTTTCCATCACCATGAAGAGGTCAACAGACTGGTCAATGGGTTCAGGCACTCTATTTGTCACCATGAAGAGGTCTGCAGTCTGGTCAATAGGTTCTTGATATCTAACCATCACAGTTAAGAGGTCTACAATATGGTAATGGGTTCCGCACTCTACTCATCACCACAAAAAGGTCTACAGTCTGGTCAATGTGTTCAGGAACGATACTTATCACCATGAAGAGGTTTACAGGGTGGTCAATGGGCTCAGGTACTCTCCTCATCACCAACAAGAGGTCTACAGGGTGTAAATGGGTTCAGGCAGTCTACTCATTACCGTGAATTGGTCTACAGTCTGGATAATGGGTTCAGGCTCTCTACCCATCACCATGAAGAGGTCTACAGTGTGGTCAATGGGTTCAGACACTCTAACCAGCACCATGAAAAGGTTTATGGTCTGGTCAATGGGTTCAAATACTCTACCCATCACCATGAAGAGGTCTACAGGGTGGTCAGTGGGGTCAAGCACTCTAGCCATCACCATTAAGAGGTCTACAGTCTGGTCAATGGGCTCTGGTACTTTACCCATCACCATGAAGAGTTATACAGTCTGGTCAATGGGTTCAGGCACTCTACCCATCACCGTGAAGAGGTCTACAGTCTGGTCAATTGGTGCAGGTACTCCACTGAGCAGCCATGAAGAGGTCTACAGTCTGATCAATGGGCACAGGTACTTTACCCATCACCATTAAGAGGTCTACTGTCTGGTCAATGGGTTCAGGCACTCTCCCCATCACTATGAAGAGTTCCACAGTCTGGTCAATGGGTTCAGGCACTCTTTCCATCACCATGAAGAGGTCGACAGACTGGTCAATGGGTTCAGGCACTCTACTCATCACCATGAAGACGTCTGCTGTCTGGTCAATAGGTTCAGGCTATCTAACCATCACAATTAAGAGGTCTACAATATGGTCAACGGGTTCAGGCACTCTACTCATCACCACAAAGAGGTCTACAGTCTGGTAAATGGGCTTGGGTACTCTCCTCATCATCATCAAGATGTCTACACAGTGGTCTATGGGTTCAGGCAGTCTACTCATTACTGTAAATAGGTCTACGGTATGTTTAATGGGTTCAGGCTCTCTACCCATCACCATGAAGAGGTCTACAGTCTGGGCAATGGGCCCAGGAACACTACTCATCACCATGAAGAGATCTACACTCTGGTCAATGGGTTCAGGTGCCCTACTCATTACCACGCAGAGGTCTCTACGGTCTGGTTAATGGGTTCAGGCTCTCTACCCATCACCACAAGGAGGTCTACAGGGTGGGCAATGGGTTCAGGCAGTCTATTTATCACCATGAAGAGGTCTACTCTCTGGTCAATGGGTTCAGGCTCTCTATTCATCACCATGAAGAGGTCTATGCATTGGTCAGTGGGTTCAGGCACTTTACCCATCACCATGAAGAGGTCTACAGTCAGGTCAATGGGTTCAGGCACTCTACCCATCACCATGAAGAGGTCTACGGACTGGTCAATGGGTTCAGGCACTCTACTCATCACCATGAAGAGGTCTGCAGTCTGGTCAATAGGTTCTGGATATCTAAAATCACCATTAAGAGGTCTACAATCTGCTCAATGCGTTCAGGCACTCTACTCATCACCACGAATAGGTTCACAGTCTGGTTAATGGGTTCAGACACTATACCCATTATCGTGAAGAGGTCTACAGTGTGGTCGCTGAGTTCAAGCACTCTACCCATCACCATGAAGAGGTCTACAGTCTGGTCAATGGGCTCATGCACTCTAATCATCACCATGAAGTTGTCTACAGGATGGTCAATGGGTTCAGGTACTGTACTCATCACCACAAAGAGGTCTACAGTGTGGTCAATGGGTTCGGGCAGTCTACTCATTACCATGCAGAGGTCTACATTCTGGTTAATGAGTTCAGGCTCTCTACCCATCACCATGAGGAAGTCTACTGTTTGGTCAATGGTTTCAGACAATCTACTCATCACCACAAAGAGGTCTACAGGGTGGTCAATGGCTTCAGGCACTCTACCCTTCACCATGAAGAGGTCTACAGGATGTTCAATGGGTTCAGGCACTCTACTCATCACCACAAAGAGGTCTACAATCTAGTCAATGGGTTCAGGTACTCTACGCATCACCACAAAGAGGTCTACAGGGTGGTCAATGGGTTCAGGCAGTCTACTCATCACCATGAAGAGATCTACAGTCCGGTCAATGGGTTCAGGCACTCTACTCATCACCACAAAGAGTCGTACAGTCTGGTCAATGGGTTCAGACAGTCTACTCATCACCGCAAAGAGGTCTACAGTGTGGTCAATAGGTCCAGGCACTCTACTCAGCACCACAAATAGTTCTACAGGGTGGTCAGTTGTTTCAGGCACTCTACACATCACCATGAAGAGGTGTGCAGTCTGGCCAATGGGTTCAGACACTCTAATCATTCCACAAAGAGGTCTACAATCTGGTCAATGGGTTCAGATACTCTACTCATCACCACAAAGAGTCCTACAGTCTGGTAAATAGGTCCAAGCACTCTACTCATCACCATAAAGAGTACTATAGGGTGGTCAATGGGTTCAGGCACTCTACGCATCACCATGAAGCGGTGTACAGTCTGGTCAATGAGTTCAGGCACTCTACTCATCATCACAAAAAGGTCTGCAGGGTGTTTAATGGGTTCAGGCACTCTACTCATCACCACAAACAGGTCTACGGACTGGTCGATGGGTTCAGGCACTCTTCCCATCACCACAAAGAGGTTGGCAGTCTGGTCAATGGTTCCGGCACTCTACTCATCACAATGAAAAGTTCTACAGTCTGGTCAATGGGTTCAGGCACTCTTCCAATCACCATGAAGAGGTCTACAGTCTGGTCAATTGGTCCAGGCCATCCACTTATCGCCATGAAGAGGTCTACAGCCTGATCAGTGGGTTCGGGCACTCTACCTATCACCATGAAGAGGTCTACTGTCTGGTCAATGGGTTCAGGCGCTCTACGCATCACCATGAAGAGCTCTATGGACTGGTCAATGTGTTCAGACACTCTACCCATCACCATGAAGAGGTCTACAGATTGGTCAATGGTTTCAGGTACTCTACTCATCACCATGAATATGTCTGCACTCTGGTCAATAGGTTCAGGCTATCTAACCATCACCATTAAGAGGTCTAAAATCTGGTCAATGGGTTCGGGCACTCTACTCATCACTACGAAGAGGTCTACCGTCTGGTCAATGGTTCAGATTCTCTACCCATCACCATGAAGAGGTCTACAGTCTGGTTAATGGGTCCAGGAACTCTACCCATCACCACAAATAGGTTTACAGGGTGGTCAATGGGTTAAGGCATTCTACCCATCACTATGACGAGGTCTACAGTCTGGTCAGTGGGTTCAGGAACTCGAGTCCTCACCATGAAGAGGTCTACAGTCTGGTCAATAGGTTCAGGCTATCTAACCATCACCAATCAATCAATCATTAAGAGGTCTACAACTTGTCAATCGGTTCAGGCACTCTACTCATCATCACAAAGAGGTATACCATTTGGTCAATGGGTTCAGGCACTCTGCCCATCACCATGAAGAGGTCTACAGTCTGATCAGTGGGGTCAGGATCTCTACTTATCACCATGAAGAAGTCTAATGTCTGGTCAATGGGTTCAGGCTCTCCACCCATCACCATGAAGAGGTCTACATTGTGGTCAATGGGTTTAGGCACTCTACTCATCACCACAAAGAGGTCTACAGTCTAATCAATGGGTTCAGGCTCTCTACTTATCACCATGAAGATGTCTAATGTCTCATCAATGGGTTCAGGCTCTCCACCCATCACCATGAAGAGGTCTACAGTCTGATCAATGGGTTCAGGCACTCTACCCATCACCATGAAGAGGTCTACAGTCTAATCATGGGTTCAGGCTCTCTACTTATCACCATGAAGATGTCTTATGTCTCATCAATGGGTTCAGGCTCTCCACCCATCACCATGAAGAGGTCTACAGTGTGGTCAATGGGTTTAGGTCCTCTACTCATCACCACAAAGAGATCTACAGGGTGGTCAATGAGTTCAGGCAGTCTACCCATCAACATGAAGAAGTCTACAGTCTGGTCAATGGGAGCAGGCTCTCTTCCATTCACCATAAAGAGGTCTACAGACTGGTCAATGGGTACAGGCACTCTACCCATTACCATGAAGAGGTTTACAGTCTGGTCAATGGGTTCAGGAACTTTACTCCTCACTATGAAGAGGTCTACAGTCTGGTCAATGGGTACAGGCACTCTACCCATTACCATGAAGAGGTCTACAGACTGGTCAATGGGTACAGGCACTCTACCCATTACCATGAAGAGGTCTACAGTCCGGTCAATGGGTTCAGGAACTTTAATCCTCACTATGAAGAGGTCTACGGTCTGGTCAATAGGTACAGGCTATCTACTTATCACCATGAGGAGATCTACAGTCTGGTCAATGCGTTTAGGCACTCTACTCATCAACTTGGCAACTTTGGATGTTTGTCTTTACTTCCCGTGCATTCACTTTGTCATTACAGAGCGGTATCCCTGGTATCACTCCTTCTTTTTCACCCCACTTTCTATCCCCTACCTCCTTGAACCCAACCCTAACCTTTAGCTAACCTTAACCACATGTTTTATAACCTTCATAATGTGAAGATTTAGACAAAGTAAAGGCATGAACAAGTAAAGGCCTGAAGAAGTAAAGACATGAAGAAGCAAATGTCTGGCTAATTAAAGGTAGACACAGTAGGTGCAGGGGAAGTAAATGGGGGATACCATCAAGATCAAAGTTCTGATCTATGGTCAGCATGGAGAGATCAAGTCCTCATCAATGGGCTGTGCCACTCTACCAATCACCATAAATATATAAACGCACTGATGAATGGGTTCTGGCACCCTTACTATCACTATTGAGACATCAACATTTGGACCATTGTTCTTTGCCACTTTAGTTGTCACCATGATGAGATCAATGGTCATAGCTAAGTGGAGATCAATATCCTGATTAATGATCTATGCCACTTTAGCCATCGCCATGGTGAGATCAACATTCTAATATATGATCTCTGCCATGCTATACTTCAACATGTAGAGATCAAAGTTCTCATCAATGATCTCTGCCACTTTAGCCATCGCCAAGGTTGGATCAACATTCTGATCTATGATCTCTGCCATGCTATACTTCACCATGTAGAGATCAAAGTTCTCATCAATGATCTCTGCCACTTTAGCCATCGCCAAGGTGAGATCAACATTCTGATCTATGACCTCTGCCATGCTATACTTCACCATGTAGAGATCAAAGATCTCATCAGTGAACTCTGCCACTTTAGCCATCGCCATGGTGAGATCAACATTCTGATCTAGGATCTCTGCCATTCTATACTTCACCATGTAGAGATGAAAGTTCCCATCAATGATCTCTGCCACTTTAGCCATCGCCAAGGTGAGATCAACATTCTGATCTAGGATCTCTGCCATGCTATACTTCTCCCTGTAGAGATCAAAGTTCTCATCAATGATCTCTGCCACTTTAGCCATCGCCATGGTGAGATCAACATTCTGATCTATGACCTCTGCCATGCTATACTTCACCATGTAGAGATCAAAGTTCTCATCAATGATCTCTGCCACTTTAGCCATCGCCATGGTGAGATCAACATTCTGATCTATGATCTCTGCCATGCTATACTTCTCCATGTAGAGATCAAAGTTCTCATCAATGAACTCTGCCACTTTAGCCATCGCCATGGTGAGATCAACATTCTGATCTATGATCTCTGCCATGCTATACTCCTCCATGTAGAGATCAAAGTTCTCATCAATGAACTCTGCCACTTAAGCCATCACCAAGGTGAGATCAGCATTCTGATCTATGATCTCTGCCATGCTATACTTCAGCATGTAGGGATCAAAGTTCTCATCAATGGTCTCTGCCACTTTAGCCATCGCCATGGTAAGATCAACATTCTGATCTATGAGCTGTCCCACTTTACCCTTTGCCATGGAGAGATCAGCGGTCTGATCGATGGGTTCTTGCACTCTAGTCAGCACAATAGAGACATCAACATTTGGGTCGATGATATTTGCCACTCATTTTTGTCACTATGGTGATATCAACGTTCAATCAATAGTCTTTTCACTCTATGTAACTAAGTGGAGGTCGATGTCCTGATCTAATCTCTCTGTCACTCTACCTATCACCATGCAGAGATCATGGTTCTCACCAATGGGCTCTGCCACTCTACCAATCACCTTGGAGTGATCAATGGCATTATTGAAGTTCCCTGACACCCTACCTACCAGGATGGATAGATCAGCGTTTTTGTCAGGCCCATTGTGTCTGCTGTGCTTTGTTAGGCCATTATATGTAGTTAAGCCTTGTTCTGTCTTTTATGCCTTATATGCCCCATGAGGCCTTCTATGCCTCGTTATGCCTTTTTATGCCTTTCTTCGGCTATGAACTTGGCTAGCACCCTCCTTCCGACTGTCCATTGACAATATCAAATGTATTCTATGTGCAATGCTTCACGTGGGGTTATGCTATTATGCGGGAAGATAGCATGTACTTGCAGCTGACATAGCCAAGTGTGCGCTCACCTGGGCTTTTTTGAAATTTTAAATGAAATGTAATGATGTTACATCAACCTCTGGAAAATGTGTGGGGCTAATCTGCACACATTTTCCTATTCTCACTGAACAACACACATATAGACCCGTGCTCTCTTGGTGGAAACACCCTACAGGCACAGTCCCCGATGTCATAGTTAGTTGGGAAATGCCAGCAAGGATTGCACCATGTCAGCTCATAAGGGGGAAAGCCAAACCTTCTCTTGACATGGCCCGCCTAATTAACTAACAAAGGTTTCATGGATCTGTCCTGTCCTTTTGTTTAGCTCTGTTGCTCGTGGCAGCTTTGCAAACTAATCAGAGTTTAATTCAAACAGGCCCACATGGGGCCTGGTCGCAGAGGCTAACAAAGGAGCCAGGAAATTCCCCAACACCCTTTGATATGTAGTGTGTCAACCTGATAGCAGCTCCCACCTTCAGTATTGATTGACAGGGAAATGTCATGTCTGGGACTGCGTGTTACAGTAGCCATCCCCGCCGGGAGCCTGCATTCAGAAGGTACAGTATGTGGATTGAGGGAGACAGAAAGTCTGGTCTTGCCACAGCTTCAAGGGAGACCTGCCACTGTAATCAGGAATCACAGAGAGCTCCATTGACCTGAGTGATCCATTTATCCACATCAGACAGGCTGATGGGTGGGATTTAGTATTACATGTTTTCACCCTTTAACCTTTCTGTTGCAAATCTCTCTGGTTATGACCTCATGCATACAGGAGATTGTTGGTGGGGCCCGGGATTGGTTCATTGGGCTAGGCTTAGCCTACACCAATCCCTGAGGTCCATTTGGCTTTAAAAGAGGGTTGAGCCCCTCTTTTGGGCAGAGCATCTGAAGACTTTGAAAGGAGTAGGAAGTAGAACTCTGCATTAGACCCTGGCTGATGGTACAGTCTGCCTTACAGCTTCCGCCAATGAAGGAAGGCCAGGAACTCCAAGAGGGAAGCAAGATCCCTCCCCAAAACATCTCCCAGGGAGCAGAGGGAGATACTGAAAGCAGGGGACCCTCCAGCATCTTCAAAATCGGTACTGAGCCAGCACACAGCATACCCGGCTAGACTCTGCAGCAAGCTTTATTGGTGTGAAGTGCTAGAGAGTCTCTGAACCAAAGCAAGGACAAGGCAGCTGCCTGCAACACTCTCCTCAGCTTTGGGCCGTTAGCCTTAAAGGACGACACGCGCCCAGTGAAGAAGCTATGAGGAGTGCATCAACAAGCATCTACTGACATCTGCCATAAAGGACATTTTAGAGCCTGTTGAGCCCCTCGAGCTGCAATCAACGGCACCGCTAACTGTTGTTACGCCGCAGTCGCTAAAGCCATCCGAGACACCTCAACCAGTGCTTCAGAACTGCTGACCAGCTCCGAGAGAACGATTCCTGACCCTGAGCCGCCGTGTAGGCCAGCCTGCATCTATCCGTCTAGGCTCGCTCGCCGAACTGCCTGCTGCTTGATACCCAAAGCTGTCTCCTGTCTTGAACTCTGTCGCAGAAGCTGCAAAGCGCCATGAAACCGACTCAATCCCGTCGAGTAACAACCTGCAGTACAAGGTACATTGTGGTTCTGTCCCCCTGGTCCTTCTCTGAAGGCACCTAGTGACATTTTACGACCCATTGTTCCCTTTGTGTTGAAACCAAGTATCCTTGAGCTATTGTGATTAATTACTATACCGACTACCCTCCTGTCAGTATCCAGAGTGCATACCCTTTCCTTATTGAAACTGTCTGTCCTCTGCCTTCCTTTACAGGGTGGGTTGTATTTTGTAGTGTGCTACAATTTTCTGCTGTGATAATAATAAAGTAGATATTTTTATACAACCTTGACTGGACAGTCTCTTTTATCATTGGGTAATCATAGTATTTTCGCTGTGTTGTAACTAACCAGCGATCCACGACCTTGAAGAGATAAGCCTGCTGTTCTGTCCACATTACCAAAATTGGACAAGGAGGTTTATAATTGGCTTGTGTTCCAATCTTACTGGATCGCTACTGGTGTACTCGAGGTTGGGGCTGATTGATGGTCTAGAAACAGATATTCATCCCTCGACCACTGGTGCCCCAGAAGTTGGTTTGTCACACCCTGCAGGCCCAGAAAAGGCATAGCAGGCTCACCAAGGCGCAGCAGGTGCAACAAGGCATAGCAGGCTCAGCAAGGCACCATTATGCCCGGCAACACCTGGAAGACAGTAACATAGTCTCTTCCCTTAACCTCTTCTCTTTCTAAGCGTTCTGCTTCTCCTTCTCTGTGTATTTCTCTCTGCCTCTCTGCTCTCTCTCTTTAGTTATTCTCTGCTCAATTGTAATCCCTTTTACTGTCTCATTGTTATGTCTCTCACTGCATTGCACCCTTTTCCTGTTTAACCATTTCTTCCACTTGTTTTGACTTTTTGCATCGCTGTCTCTAGCTCTCTCTTGATTTGTCTCACTCTCTGTCTCGCTCTTTGTCTCTCTCTCGCTTATATGTTACTCTGTCCTTCAATCCATCTCTCTCTCCCCTCCTCTACCTTTCTTTCTCACTCACGCTCCTTCTCCCTCTCTCAGCCTCTCTCTCCCCCGTCCAACTCTCTCTCTCGTTCTCTCTTGTTCTATATTTTCAGCCCTCTCTCAGCCTCTTTTTCTCCCTGGTATTGCTCTGCTCAATCTGTCAATCCCCGTTAGATTGAATGGGGACAGAGCCGAGGTACAGGTTATCCGGCCTTCCTTCTCTCTCTTTTCATTGTTCTCTTCTCTCTGGACTGATGATTTTTGGCCGGTCACTCTTAGCCCGTTCCCTACTCTGTTATGGCAGTAAAGGAATTGGGGTCAGGTTGCTTTCTTCTCTTTCTATGAAAGATCAGATCGCCCACGTGTGTGAAGATGAGGATGCTTAGCCGCACGGTTCTTTCCTTCATTCCTTCTCAAGTTCATGCCCCTGTGGTGAATTCAATAGAGGCGAGCGTGGTGGACTACTGCAATTCACTCTACGGTTCAGCCAATCTATCTGATCCATCGGCTGCAACTGCTGCAGAACGCTCCCGCCAGACTGGTGGCTCAGGTCTCGTGGACTGCACGCATCTCACCTATACTACACCGACTCCATTGGCTGACATTTCAGAAACGCATCCAGTCCTTATGCATTATGCATCAAGCCTTCTGCAAGACCCTGGCTGGGTATCTTCAGCATACATTCTGTCCCGATGTGCCTTTGTGGCCCCTGCGTTCTTCCACACGCTGTGTGATGTTCGTCGCACGGGTGGGTTCGTCTGGCTCGTGTGGGAGGCTGTGCTTTTTCTGTAGCAGCTGCAAGGCTGTGGAATTCTGTCCCTGCACTCTTCCACTGAGAATCACCTCACTTTCCACCGCGCCCCCAAGACTTTCTTTGTTCTAGTCACCTGTGGGTAGCTCATTCTCTTTCTGGACTTGCGCCAAGATGCCATTCGGTTGGCGTGCGCTTAATGAATGCATATAACATAACAGAACTCGCACTCTGTTTCTCTCATGGCTCTGGCCCTTCTCTCTGTGTCTGCCTGTCTGTCTCACTCTCGCACAAACTATCTTGGCTACTATATCTCTTTCTCGCTGTCTCTCTAGCCCCAAACACACACTCTCTCTTTTTCTTTAGTTTCTCTCACAGTCTCACGCTCTTCTTATCTCTCTTTCTATGTCTCTCTGTGTCTCTCTTCTTCTCCCACCCCTTTCTCTCCATGTGCATCTCTCTCGCTCAGTGGCGTACTGAGTGGGCTGACAGGAGGGCAAGCTGCACCCCCACAGGCTCTTTTGGGAGCCTGACCCGGACTTTTGTCAGTGGGACACCTCTCCCGTTTGGCACCTCAATGAGGGTGCCCAACAGGAAAGGTGTCCTACTGCCAGGACACCTTACCCTTTCCTAACAGCAGAGGAGTCCCGCTGGCAGGACAGCGTGTGCTGAGCAATTCCTGCCCAGCACGCTCATTGTCCTGGCAGCAGGACACCTTACCCTTTCCAAACAGGAGAGGTGTCCCACTGCCAGGACAATGACCCAAGGAGCTCTGGACATCACAGGGGCTCTCACGGTGCTCTGTGTAAACAGAGCGTTAGAATATGAGCCATTAGGCACTGATGGGAGGGAGGGGGGACTATTAGGAGGGACATTTGTCCCTTTAGAATGGGCGTGGGAGGGAGTGATCAGCAGTGAGAAGGTTGCATAATGCTGCAGGCTTTATGAAATGATGACTATGGCTTTACCCAAGGGGGATTTGTTAGGCTCACATTAATCTGCATGATGCTGTTGTGACTTTGCATGCAGGATGGGGAGAATAAAACTAAAGCCATCCTCTTATTGCTCAACATATTTCTATGATGATGTATATAGTGTAAAGTTAATTAGGAAATGATAGTTTATTATGTAATGTGCTTTTCTTTCGAAGGCATTGCTATAAATAAAGTATTATTTAAGCACATGAAATGCAAAGGGTAACCTTAAGAAATATCTATATCAACTAAACCTGGAAAGATGTGCCCAGTTGCTTAAAATGGCCACATCCCAGTTTCACCATTTTGCCAAAGTGTGTGATCCTGGGCAGGTCATTTAATCACACTGTGTCTTATCTGCAGCTCTGTGGTTCACTTCAGAGCTTATGTTAATATATCAGGCTGTTATTTTATAAAAGCCTGACTATAGAGTTGCTCCATATATAAAAATAGTGCAATTTAGGTATTTTGCACCACAGAGGTATTTGCCACTTGGCTTACTTATGGCAATTTATTTTAAAGTCACTTCATGGGGCCTCCAAGTATCAAAGACTGGTGATGATCCTTCACTTCCGTTGGGGCAATCCACGTGCAAATTAGGAGCTTTGCATGTATTTTGCCCCAGAGCGCCTGGACAGAGATACCTCTAGTGGGTGAGTTTCCTGCATCTGTGATGATTCTGCAGTTTTCTTTTTTTGTTATGTGTTAAATTGCCGTCTACCTCTAATGTTACTAAAAAGTAGATTGGGGGGCAGTGTGCGGTTTGTAGGCGCGACTGAGATCGTATGGAATTGCGCGCACTGCATTGGCGGGGAAAGAAGCAAGCCGTTTTTCGTGCCGCCCCCCCCCCTCCCCTCTTGCAATGCGCTCACCCTCTTTCCTTCCGCCCCCCTCTCTCCAGTCTCCACTCAGTCCAGTTGCTGTTTTCCTCCATCTGGCTCGCGCATAATCTCCTCCACCTGTTGCATCGGGGACCGTCAACTTTAATTTACGGCCTCCATCAGCAACCGCGTGCCGTGGAGAGCGTTTTAATTAAAATACTTTAATTGGAGGCATGGCCCCTCTTGAAAAGCGAGCTGCGGCTGGTGGTCGGCGTCAGCACCTTCCGCTTCCAAGAAGCTGCGGAGGTTGCTAAGAAAACACAGCTTCAATAGCAACCCTTCGGCCTGCTTGCCTGCCTGCCTGCGCTGAATCCAGGCTGCGAAGTGACTACCTGCCCAGCCAGCCTGCCTGCCTGCGCTGAATCCAGGCTGCAAAGTAGCAAGCCTGCCTGCCTGCCTGCGCTGGATCCAGGCTGCAAAGTGACTACCCGCCCTGCCTGCCTGCACTGAAAACAGGCTGCAAAGTGACTACCCGCCCTGCCTGCGCTGAATCCAGGCTGCAAAGTGACTACCCGCCCAGCCAGCCTGCCTGCACTGAATCCAGGCTGCAAAGTGACTACCCGCCCAGCCAGCCTGCCTGCCTGCACTGAATCCAGGCTGCAAAGTGACTACCCGCCCAGCCAGCCTGCCTGCACTGAATCCAGGCTGCAAAGTGACTACCCGCCCAACCAGCCTGCCTGCCTGCACTGAATCCAGGCTACGAAGTGACTACCCGCCCAGCCAGCCTGACTGCGCTGAATCAGGCTGCAAAGTGACTACCCGCCCAGCCAGCCTGCCTGCCTGCACTGAATCCGGGCTGCAAAGTGGCTACCCGCCCAGCCAGCCTGCCTGCCTGCGCTGAATCCAGGCTGCGAAGTGACTACCCGCCCAGCCAGCCTGCCTGCCTGCGCTGAATCCAGGCTGCAAAGTAGCAAGCCTGCCTGCCTGCCTGCGCTGGATCCAGGCTGCAAAGTGACTACCCGCCCTGCCTGCCTGCGCTGAAAACAGGCTGCAAAGTGACTACCCGCCCTGCCTGCGCTGAATCCAGGCTGCAAAGTGACTACCCGCCCAGCCAGCCTGCCTGCACTGAATCCAGGCTGCAAAGTGACTACCCGCCCAGCCAGCCTGCCTGCCTGCACTGAATCCAGGCTGCAAAGTGACTACCCGCCCAGCCAGCCTGCCTGCACTGAATCCAGGCTGCAAAGTGACTACCCGCCCAACCAGCCTGCCTGCCTGCACTGAATCCAGGCTACGAAGTGACTACCCGCCCAGCCAGCCTGACTGCGCTGAATCAGGCTGCAAAGTGACTACCCGCCCAGCCAGCCTGCCTGCCTGCACTGAATCCGGGCTGCAAAGTGGCTACCCGCCCAGCCAGCCTGCCTGCCTGCACTGAATCCAGGCTGCAAAGTGACTATCCGCCCAGCCAGCTTGCCTGCCTGCACTGAATCCAGGCTGTAAAGTGGCAAGCCTGCCTGCCTGCGCTGGATCCAGGCTGCAAAGTGACTACCCGCCCTGCCTGCCTGCACTGAAAACAGGCTGCAAAGTGACTACCCGCCCTGCCTGTGCTGAATCCAGGCTGCAAAGTGGCAAGCGTGCCTGCCTGCCTGCATTGGATCCAGGCCGCATAGTGACTACCCGCCCAGCCAGCCTGCCTGCGCTGAATCCAAGCTGCAAAGTGGCAAACCTGCCTGCCTGCCTGCCTGTGCTGGATCCAGGCCGCAAAGTGACTACCCGCCCAGCCAGCCTGCCTCGCTGAATCCAGGCTGCACAGTGGCAAGCCTGCCTGCCTGTGCTGAATCCAGGCTGCAAAGTGACTACCCGCCCAGCCAGCCTGCCTGCACTGAATCCAGGCTGCAAAGTGACTACCCGCCCAGCCAGCCAGCCTGCCTGCACTGAATCCAGGCTGCAAAGTGACTACCCGCCCAACCAGCCTGCCTGCCTGCACTGAATCCAGGCTACGAAGTGACTACCCGCCCAGCCAGCCTGCCTGCGCTGAATCAGGCTGCAAAGTGACTACCCGCCCAGCCAGCCTGCCTGCCTGCACTGAATACAGGCTGCAAAGTGGCTACCCGCCCAGCCAGCCTGCCTGCCTGCACTGAATCCAGGCTGCAAAGTGACTATCCGCCCAGCCAGCTTGCCTGCCTGCACTGAATCCAGGCTGTAAAGTGGCAAGCCTGCCTGCCTGCCTGCCTGTGCTGGATTCAGGCTGCAAAGTAACTATCCTCCCAGCCAGCCTGCCTGTGCTGAATCCAGGCTGCAAATTGGCCAGCCTGCTTGCGCTGGATCCATGAAGCAAAGTGACTGTCCTTCCAACCTGCCTGCGCTGGATCCAGGCCGCAAAGTGACAACCCTTCCAGCCTGCCTGCGCTGGATACAGGCCGCAAAGTGACTACCCTGCCAGCCTGACTGTGCTGGACCCAGGTGGCAAAGTGTCAACCCTTCCTGCCTGCCTGGGCTGGATCCAGGCCGCAAAGCGACTACACTTACCGCCTGCCTGCCTGCACTCAATCCAGGCCAAAGCGTGGCAACCATTCCAGCCTGTCTGTGCTGGATAACAGGCTGCAAAGTGACTACCCTTCCTGCCTGCCTGTGCTGGACCTGGGCGGCAAAGTGGCAACCGTTCCAGTCTGCCTGCCTGCCCTGGACCCTGGCCACAAAGTGTCAACCTTTCCAGCCTTCCTGCCTGTGCTGGATCCAGGCCACAAAATGGCTACCCATCCTGCCTGCCTGCGCTGGATCCATGCTGCAAAGTCACAACCCTCCCAACATGCCTGTCTGCTCTGGGCTGAGGCCTCAAATTGCCAACCCTTCCAGCCTGCCTGCCTGTGCTGGAGCCAGGCCGCAAAGTCACAACCCTTCCAGTCTCCCTGCCTGTGCTGAATCCAGGCTGCAGAGTGGCAACCCTTACAGCCTGCCTGCCCTGGACCCAGACCGCAAAGTCACAACCCTTCCAGCCTTCGGGCCTGCCCAGGACCCAGGCTGCAAAGTGGCAACCCTTCCAGCCTGCCTGCCTTTGCTGGAGCCAGGCCGCAAAGTCACAACCCTTCCAGTCTCCCTGCCTGTGCTGAATCCAGGCTGCAAAGTGGCAACCCTTACAGCCTGCCTGCCCTGGACCCAGACCGCAAAGTCACAACCCTTCCAGCCTTCGGGCCTGCCCAGGACCCAGGCTGCAAAGTGGCAACCCTTCCAGCCTGCCTGCCTGTGCTTGAGCCAGGCCGCAAAGTCACAACCCTTCCAGTCTCCCTGCCTGTGCTGAATCCAGGCTGCAAAGTGGCAACCCTTACAGCCTGCCTGCCCTGGACCCAGACCGCAAAGTCACAACCCTTCCAGCCTTCGGGCCTGCCCAGGACCCAGGCTGCAAAGTAGCAACCCTTCCAGCCTGCCTGCCTGTGCTGGAGCCAGGCCGCAAAGTCACAACCCTTCCAGTCTCCCTGCCTGTGCTGAATCCAGGCTGCAAAGTGGCAACCCTTACAGCCTGCCTGCCCTGGACCCAGACCGCAAAGTCACAACCCTTCCAGCCTTCGGGCCTGCCCAGGACCCAGGCTGCAAAGTAGCAACCCTTCCAGCCTGCCTGCCTGTGCTGGAGCCAGGCCGCAAAGTCACAACCCTTCCAGTCTCCCTGCCTGTGCTGAATCCAGGCTGCAAAGTGGCAACCCTTACAGCCTGCCTGCCCTGGACCCAGACCGCAAAGTCACAACCCTTCCAGCCTTCGGGCCTGCCCAGGACCCAGGCTGCAAAGTAGCAACCCTTCCAGCCTGCCTGCCTGTGCTGGAGCCAGGCCGCAAAGTCACAACCCTTCCAGTCTCCCTGCCTGTGCTGAATCCAGGCTGCAAAGTGGCAACCCTTACAACCTGCCTGCCCTGGACTGAGACCATAAAGTCACAACCCTTCCAGCCTTCGGGCCTGCCCAGGACCCAGGCTGCAAAGTGGCAACCCTTCCAGCCTGCCTGCCTGTGCTGAATCCAGGCTGCAAAGTGGCAACCCTTACAGCCTGCCTGCCCTGGACTGAGACCATAAAGTCACAACCCTTCCAGCCTTCGGGCCTGCCCAGGACCCAGGCTGCAAAGTGGCAACCCTTCCAGCCTGCCTGCCTGTGCTGAATCCAGGCTGCAAAGTGGCAACCCTTACAGCCTGCCTGCCCTGGACCCAGACCGCAAAGTCACAACCCTTCCAGCCTTCGGCCTGCCCAGGACCCAGGCTGCAAAGTGGCAACCCTTCCAGCCTGCCTGCCTGTGCTGGAGCCAGGCCGCAAAGTCACAACCCTTCCAGTCTCCCTGCCTGTGCTGAATCCAGGCTGCAAAGTGGCAACCCTTACAGCCTGCCTGCCCTGGACTGAGACCATAAAGTCACAACCCTTCCAGCCTTCGGGCCTGCCCAGGACCCAGGCTGCAAAGTGGCAACCCTTCCAGCCTGCCTGCCTGTGCTGGAGCCAGGCCGCAAAGTCACAACCCTTCCAGTCTCCCTGCCTGTGCTGAATCCAGGCTGCAAAGCGGCAACCCTTACAGCCTGCCTGCCCTGGACTGAGACCATAAAGTCACAACCCTTCCAGCCTTCGGGCCTGCCCAGGACCCAGGCTGCAAAGTGGCAACTCTTCCAGCCTGCCTGCCTGTGCTGGAGCCAGGCCGCAAAGTCACAACCCTTCCAGTCTCCCTGCTTGTGCTGAATCCAGGCTGCAAAGTGGCAACCCTTACAGCCTGCCTGCCCTGGACCCAGACCGCAAAGTCACAACCCTTCCAGCCTTCGGGCCTGCCCAGGACCCAGGCTGCAAAGTGGCAACCCTTCCAGCCTGCCTGCCTGTGCTGGAGCCAGGCCGCAAAGTCACAACCCTTCCAGTCTCCCTGCCTGTGCTGAATCCAGGCTGCAAAGTGGCAACCCTTACAGCCTGCCTGCCCTGGACTGAGACCATAAAGTCACAACCCTTCCAGCCTTCGGGCCTGCCCAGGACCCAGGCTGCAAAGTGGCAACCCTTCCAGCCTGCCTGCCTGTGCTGAATCCAGGCTGCAAAGTGTCAACCCTTACAGCCTGCCTGCCCTGGACTGAGACCATAAAGTCACAACCCTTCCAGCCTTCGGGCCTGCCCAGGACCCAGGCTGCAAAGTGGCAACCCTTCCAGCCTGCCTGCCTGTGCTGAATCCAGGCTGCAAAGTGGCAACCCTTACAGCCTGCCTGCCCTGGACTGAGACCATAAAGTCACAACCCTTCCAGCCTTCGGGCCTGCCCAGGACCCAGGCTGCAAAGTGGCAACCCTTCCAGCCTGCCTGCCTGTGCTGGAGCCAGGCCGCAAAGTCACAACCCTTCCAGTCTCCCTGCCTGTGCTGAATCCAGGCTGCAAAGTGGCAACCCTTACAGCCTGCCTGCCCTGGACTGAGACCATAAAGTCACAACCCTTCCAGCCTTCGGGCCTGCCCAGGACCCAGGCTGCAAAGTGGCAACCCTTCCAGCCTGCCTGCGTTGAATTCAGGCCACAAAGTAACAAACCGACCAGCCTGCCTGCCAGCCCTGGATCCAGGCCGCAACTTGGGACTGGATGCTACCTTCCATGGGACATCCACCCAGCCGCCCATTCCACCCCCACCTCAGTATCCTTCCCCATGTGTGAAGTGGCCTTCAGAGTCTTCCATGTACCTTGTAGCTAGATCATTGTAGCTAGATCATGGAAGAGCCAGCTGGCAAGGCATACATGGTGACCACTGGATCCACGGTTTCTACTAGATCCAGGTGCAGGATTTCGTTTTTGCAATTCAATAAGCCTCGCAGAAAAAAATAGCAATGCAATTGCACTAGCTGATTAAAAGCACTATCACAAACAAAAGAGCCCATTAGACACCAATCGATCAATGGTCCGTTTCAAGCTAATTGGATTTATCCCTGTAGCCGTTCAGTAGATTCTGCATCTGGGGCCAGTGGAAACCTTTTGTAAGCTCCATCACAGTCTTCCATAAAAGGCCAGGCCCCTGGATATCATGCATTACCACAGGGCGCTCTTGAGGAACCAGCCCTGATCGGGCCAGGTCTTCAGCCCTCCCGCTTGGGAGCTGGATGGGTTTGTTGAGCAGCGCTTGGGAAGGGAGTTCCGGAGGATAGGCCCGAGGCTAGAGAAGGTCCAACTGCCTGTGCCTAGCATCCCAGATTTGGGGGTGCAGAGTAGTCGGGCATCAGCTGAGCAGAAGAGATGGCTTTGCGGGTGTGCAGCGGGCCTACTCCCAGCAAGACCTGATGGCTGACACAGCCTGAAATGCATTGGCCTTGCTTAGCAACTGGAGGCCAGTTAAGGGCAAAAGGATCCAAGGGGAAGCATCCTGTGCATTTAGCGTGCATTATTTGCATACATCATTGGTACATAATAGGCCAGGTCACAGAAACTGCTCATGTCACAGAGCCATTTGGGACATTCTTCTATGGATTAGCACCATTACAGATTACATACATTTCATAATTTCTGGAAGTGTACGTTTTGCACTTGTGCTCTTATTTTGCTCACGATTAAACAATGATTACTGCAAGGTAGTAACACTTATTTTATCATTATCTATACACTGTTATTATTTACAAAGTCTATACAGTATCAGCACACCAGGCTTAGTCCAGGGCTCCCTGTTCCTTTCCTCCCATCTTCATCTATATTCTCTTTCTTCCTTACTTTCATACTTTTTCTGTCTCCCTTCCTCCCCTCGGTTAACTTTCTTTCTATATCCCTCTCCCCTTCTTTTGTGCTCTCTGCTTTCAAGATTGAAAGTACATTTGAAGGAAGAAAAGGGCTGCCACAGGCTCTTGGTCAGCGGCTAGGTCTGCAATGGAAGCTCCTCTTCCACCTGTGACCCAGTTATGGGGGGTTTGCTGCATTTTGTGTGTATGAAATAAACTCTGTTAAAAAACATCTGTGCAAACTAATAACAGTGAAACATACATGGTATGTGATATGGTGCACAATTGGTACCTGCTCCAACTTGCCACCAAATATAGCACCACCAAAATAAGTTTGTGTCGTCTAGTCCTGTGTTCATAACTTCAGGCGAAAGTTATATTTTGACTTTCCCCATTATTCATTCAAAGGAACAAAAGAAAACCCAACAGCAAAGTCATGTTAAAGAAGTTGGCCTGCAATCAGTGTCATATCCAAAGGTATAGTTTCTGTTGTGAGCTGACCTGGTGTGAGACTTCTAAAGTCGATCTCCTCAAGGTTCACTTTCTGGAGCTATTTCAGGGGCTAGGGAAGCTGAAAGACACAATGGTGCAGCTACACATCAATGAGAACATAAAGCCCATCCCGCAACACCCCAGACGGGTGGGCTTTCACCTGTAGGAAGCATTATCCCGAGAACTACAACAGTTGATGGACAATGACATAATTGAGAGGACGACTGGTCCCACACCATGGATCTCACCCCTGATGATTGTGCCAAAGGAAGTGAATAAGATTAGACTATGCATTGATATGAGAGTGGCCAATATCACAAAGGAGAGGGAGAGACACCTAGGACCCAAAATAGAGGATGTGATTGTTCAACTGAATCGTGGCATCAAGTTCTCCAAGCTGAAGTTCAACCAGGGGTACCACCAGCTGGAGCTACATCCATGAGTCAAGAGTCATTACAACTTTCACCACTAATGGCGGGCTATTCCCCTATGAATGCCCCCATTTTGGGATATCATCAGCCGCAGAAATATTTCAGGAGGCTATCAGGCAGCTACTGATACCTGTCAAGTAAGCTTTTAATTAATCTGATGACATTCTGATATACGGGAGGTCTCAGGAAGAACATGATCAAGTCCTCATGGTTGTGTGTGACATTCGGATCAGAGCTGGACTTACCTTGAACTATGAAATGTGCAACAATAACAAGCATCAACTACGTTTTTACGGGCACATATTCTCCAGTCATGGAATGCTTGTGGACCCGGAGGAGGTACGCACCATCACGGAACTCCCGGCACCAACACAAGTTGCTGACATCAGGTCACTTTTAGGGATGTCTGGGTACTGTGGCAGGTTTCTCCCGAGATACTCTATCACCATGGAACCACTGTGGAGACTACTGTGGAAGGAGAAACCATTTCACTGGTCACAAGCATGCCGAGAATCATTTGACACCAACAAGAGGGAGCTGGCAGGTGCAACCCATCTGGCTTACTTCAACCTGGCCTGGCACACAGATATTGTGGTTGACACCAGCCCCGTAGGGTTGGGGGCCATTCTTGCCCAGCTTGTTCAGCCGGAGGCACCAGCAAACTTTGTGGTGGCCACAAGTTTCATAAGTTTGTGAAACACCTAGGCTTCATACACCAGAAGATAGCCCTTTTGTGGCCATCGGCCAACGGGATGGCAGAACGATTTATATTGTCCATAAAAGGGCCAATACAGAAGGCTACAATTGATGGGATGCCGATACAGCAAGCTCTCTGCCGAATTCTATGACACTACAGGAACACACCCCACACCGTGACCGGAGTGCCGCCCGGTGACCGGATGAGAGCCTACACTGCAAAGACGAGGCTACCCCAGTCGGACGAAATGAATTGGGCACAAGCAGGAAAGATGGAAGTGATGGAAGCCGAGCTAAAAGAGAGAGAGATGCCAGGGAGAAGAAATTAGCGAAAGAGCAGACCGACTAGAAGAGAGGGGCGAAGATGAAGGTATTTGGGGAAGGAGATGATGTCCTGGTGAAACAGAAGGTACAAAGAAAGCCGGATTGCAGATATGAGAGCACAGCCTTGTGGGTGACAGAGATAAAAGGTACAATGGTCACTGCCTCCAATGGGAAGAAGGAAGTGACCAGGAATACATTGTTCTTCAGGCAGCTAACAATCAGGGGAGAAAAAGCATTGAAACAGGAGCAGACAGAGGGGCAGGATACCCAAGAGACGACTGGCAGAGAAGAAGGAGCCACACAGCAAGAAGGCTTAGTGCCCCCAGAGACCCAGGTTGATGGAGAAAACCAACTGAGACGGCTCAGCAAGAGACCATGCAGACTTATTTAAGAGATGTGAGATGGATCTAAGGAGATATGTGGGGGAGACGTGTTATGAGGGGAACCCTGTTTTATACGTGCCCTTTAAGGACATGTTTGTCATGGAGGAAGAGGAGGAGCTAAGGAGGAGGAAGATAGTACAATAAAGGTATGCACGATGAAAGGTCCTCCGCCCCCATGTCCTTCTTTGTCCAATTCTAAAAATGGGTAACACTGGTGTGTGTCCGCTAAACTCATTCTCCTCACGGTTCACTTCCTATTGTGAGCCTACCTGGCGTGTCACCGCTTAACTCAATCTTCTCGAGGTCTACTTCCTAGTGTAAGCTGACCTGGTGTGTCATCGCTAAACTCAGTCTCCTCACGGTTCACTTCCTTTTGTGAGCCTACCTGGCGTGTCACCGCTTAACTCAATCTTCTCGAGGTCTACTTCCTAGTGTAAGCTGACCTGGTGTGTCATCGCTAAACTCAGTCTCCTCAAGGTTCACTTCCTATTGTGAGCCTACCTGGCGTTTCACCACTAAACTCAATCTTCTCAAGGTCCACTTGCTTTTGTAAGCTGACCTGGTGTGTCATCGCTAAACTCAGTCTCCTCAAGGTTCACTTCCTATTGTGAGCCTACCTGGCGTTTCACCACTAAACTCAATCTCCTCAAGGTCCACTTGCTTTTGTAAGCTGACCTGGTGTGTGACTGCTAAACTCAATCTCCTCAAGGTTAATTTCCTCTTGTAAGCTGACCTGGTGTGTGACTGCCAAATTCGATCTTCTCATGGTCCACTTCCTATTGTGAGCTGACCTGGTGTGAGACTGCTAAATTCGATCTCTTCAAGGTCTACGTCCTATTGTAATCTAGCTGACCTGAAACATAGAGTATGAAATCTAGCTGACCTGAAACATAGAGTATGAAGATGGGGAGATGTAAGGATGTCCTCTCATGAGTCAGTCTATTGGATTATATATCAGGATAGGGACGTGGTGAATGAAGCGGTGGGCAAGCATCATAGGTGTATTATGACAAGCACCAGTTCACTTTCATAGGTGTCTAGGCGCTATAGAGAGATAGTTACTGTTTCATTGCTAGCCATGGTACTCATGGTACTCATTTTCCTGACCTCAGAAGGATGAGGGACTGAGTGGATATGTTGGGATTCGAACCTATGACCATGAGGTCAACCAGAGACCCTTCTAGGGGTGCTTTAGTCCACTGAGCCAGACACCTGCTAACAGGCTGAATGGTCCAACACGCAGTTGGAGCAGTACTGTGGCTGGTACTGGTGATCCATTGCTGATTGAGCAGGTGGGAAAAGGTGCTATTGGTTGAGTAAAAGGGTGGAGCATCCCATCATCCTATACTTGCAGTTGAAGAGTGAGGTTTAGTGCAGGAAGATGCACGGCCCGCTCTGTATACAAGCATTCGCATCAGCTGCTCACATATTGAGTGCACCCAAGCACCCTATGCTACCCTACTCTCTCGACTGACTTGGACTACAGTCCCCAAGGGCGTTCAACCAACAAGCGCTTTGAGATCATACCAATGATGTATAGAGCGCTATATAAATGCCAAATAACATAACATAATATAACATAACATAAAGCCCAGACTGCCCCGCACCCCCAACACCCACCCCTACAGGGTTTCACTCTAAAATGATCGCAAGCTTTGCATGGGTTTCAAAAACCCTGGAACTAATGGTGGCCAACCAGTTCTAGAAAATTCTAGAGCCGTATCACTCTGGGTTCCATGCCCGTCATGGCCACCCTTCTTTGGCGGGAGGATCACTGGGCTCTTTGACACCTGGAAATGTTGCACGTATATGTGGCACCACACCTAGGTGCCACTAAGACATCATCAGCTGATCCCCCTGGTGGTTGACTGCAGAGTTGCCCGGGGACATCTTTGTCACCACTTTGGATTAACATCTCTCAGCGCCTAAGTTTGAAACCTTCTTGATTTATTGTGGTTTAAATATCACTCACACGAGGATGATGGGCAGACCGGCACTCTGGAAGACGTGTATACTCTCTCCACTGGAACACACCTGTTGGGGGTTGGCTGAGAAACAGCGCCTTGAAGCCCAACTAGTCTGAGTGGGAGCTACTCTTACTCGGAGCACACCACCTCCAAAGCAACCGTGCTGCTGCTCGCCTCCCACTCACCACCTTTCCTGCTAGACCGCCAGCCGCAATACTTGAATCTTCGGGTTATTTTGGGGTGGGGGGAGTTTGGGGGGGGGCAACAGTAGCCTGAATGTGGACATCGATGCCTGGTGTGACGCTCGCACGCATCCCCAGTCACTTTCACGTGCCAGCTGTGGGCGCTCTACCCACTCCAGCGCCATCTGCATTGATTTCACCTCTAGTCAAATCCAGCAGCTGCGAACTGTGCAGAATGCAGCTACACAGTTAATCACACCCCTGCAGGGCATGTTGCAGCTACACAGTTAATCACACCCCTGCAGGGCATGTTGCAGCTACACAGTTAATCGCAGGGCATGTTGCAGCTACACAGTTAATCACACCCCTGCAGGGCATGTTGCAGCTACACAGTTAATCACACCCCTTAAGGGCATGTTGCAGCTACACAGTTAATCACACCTCTGCAGCGCATATTGCAGCTACACAGTTAATCACACCTTTGCAGTGCATGTTGCAGCTACACAGTTAATCACACCTCTGCAGCACATGTTGCAGCTACACAGCATCTCTGCAGCGCATGTTGCAGCTACACAGTTAATCACACCTCTGCAGCGCATATTGCAGCTACACAGTTAATCGCACCTCTGCAGCGCATGTTGCAGCGACACAGCACCTCTGCAGCTCATGTTGCAACTAAACAGTTAATCACACCTCTGCAGCTCATGTTGCAGCTACACAGCACCTCTGCAGTTCATGTTGCAGCTACACAGCACCTCTGCAGTGCATGTTACAGCTACAAAGTTAATCACACCTCTGCAGCACATGTTGCAGCTACATAGTTAATCGCACCTCTGCAGTGCATTTTGCAACTATACAGCACCTCTGCTGCTCATGTTGCAGCAACACAGTCAATCGCACCTGTGCAGAGCATGTTGCAGCTACACAGCACCTCTGCAGCGCATGTTGCAGCTACACAGTTAATCATACCTCTGCAACGCATGTTGCAGCTACAAAGCACCTCTGCAGCACATGTTGCAACTACACAGTCAATCACACCTCTGCAGTGCATGTTGCAGCTACACAGTTAATCACACCTCTGAAGTGCATGTTGCAACTACACAGCACCTCTGCAGCACATGTTGCAGATACACAGTCAATCACACCTCTGCAGTGCATGTTGCAGCTACAGAGTTAATCGCACCTCTGCAGTGCATGTTGCAGCTACACAGCACCTCTGGAGCACATGTTGCAACTACACAGTTAATCGCACCTATGCAGCTCATGTTGCAGCTACACAGCACCTCTGCAGCGCATGTTGCAGCTACACAGCACCTCTGCAGCACATGTTACAGCTACACAGTTAATCACACCTCTGCAGTGCATGTTGCAGCTACACAGTTAATCACACTTCTGCAGCGCATGTTGCATCTACACAGCACCTCTGCAGTGCATGTTGCAGCTACACAGTCAATTACACCTCTTCAGCACATGTTGCAGCTGCACAGTTAAACACACCTCTGCAGCGCATGTTGCAGCTACAGAGCACCTCTGCAGCGCATGTTTCAGCTACACAGCACTTCTGTAGCGCATGTTGCAGCTAC
Source organism: Ambystoma mexicanum (assembly GCF_040938575.1). Classification (NCBI taxonomy): domain Eukaryota; kingdom Metazoa; phylum Chordata; class Amphibia; order Caudata; family Ambystomatidae; genus Ambystoma; species Ambystoma mexicanum. The sequence continues at coordinate 48,535,357 of NC_090939.1, forward strand.
ACAGCACCTCTGCAGAGCATGTTGCAGCTACACAGTTAATCGCATCTCTGCAGCGCATCTTGCAGCTACACAGTTAATCGCACCTCTGCAGCGCATGTTGCAGCTACACAGCACCTCTGTAGCACATGTTGCCACTACAGTTAATCGCACCTCTGCAGCTCATGTTGCAGCTAGGCAGCACCTCTGCAGTGCATGTTGCAGCTACACAGCACCCCAGCAGTGCATGTTACAGCTACATAGTTAATCACACCTCTGCAGCGCATGTTACAGCTACATAGTTAATCGCACCTCTGCAGCGCATGTTGCAGCTACACAGCACCTCTGCAACACATGTTGCAGCTACACAGTTAATCACACCTCTGCAGCTCATGTTGCAGCTACACAGTTAATCGCACCTCTGCAGCGCATGTTGCAGCACAGTTAATCGCATCTCTGCAGCACATCTTGCAGCTACACAGTTAATCGCACCTCTGCAGCGCATGTTGCAGCTACACAGCACCTCTGTAGCACATGTTGCCACTACAGTTAATCGCACCTCTGCAGCTCATGTTGCAGCTAGGCAGCACCTCTGCAGCACATGTTGCAGCTACACAGCACCCCAGCAGTGCATGTTACAGCTACATAGTTAATCACACCTCTGCAGCGCATGTTACAGCTACATAGTTAATCGCACCTCTGCAGCGCATGTTGCAGCTACACAGCACCTCTGCAACACATGTTGCAGCTACACAGTTAATCACACCTCTGCAGCTCATGTTGCAGCTACACAGTTAATCGCACCTCTGCAGCGCATGTTGCAGCACAGTTAATCGCATCTCTGCAGCACATCTTGCAGCTACACAGTTAATCGCATCTCTGCAGCACATCTTGCAGATGCACAGCCCATTCACTGCTGTGTTCTTTTTAGTTTGGGCTATTAGGTGGTGCTTCAGTTCCACCTATAGCTGAAACTATTACATTTGAGTACAGCTAGCTGGGAGATGACATTTGAGAAGGGACATTAGCGTGTGGCTGTTGTTTGTTCATTTACCCACCCACTACCTGCCCCTCCCCGCCACAAACACGCCCGCTGGGAACTTTTTGAGCTCACTCTATCAGGCAGTAATATCATACTTTATCCTGCCAGACTTGTTTCTAAGCAGTCTGCTGAGAGTGAATGGCGTCATTTCAGCAGTAAATGGCTACTGATGTAATACACATGGCTTAACCACCTGCACCTTCAGCCACTTGATCATTATCTGATCCTTCCACTGAAGTCTTGTTCAAAACAAGCATTGACAAAGCCAGCAGCTGGGGCTTATGCATCAATATTAAATAGACATTTTGCAAGCAGTGCTATCACACAACCAGGTAATCACACCACTTCCCATCTTATGTTCAGGTAGTACCATAATATCAGTGACCAGCAAATGCCAATCACATACATACACAAACGCCCAAACGGTTTGCTTTGCCAATGCTTGTTAATGCCAGTTGCTTGATCCGTAAATGCCTTTGTGACAAATTGGATTCTGCAGAAGTTAAAGGATGAGTGGGGGCTAAAATACCCACTCAGCTCTCACACTGCTACAAACAAAGAGCCAACACAATCATAAAGATATAATCGGCCCGGTTAAGAGATATAACTGCTTCACCTTGAGTGGTAACGTGGACCGAGGGAAGGCTATGCTCTCAAGGGGTGTCAATGTGATTCAGTAGCAAACGGCAAAGTATAACAGTCCAAAATGAAGGAATGTCCAATTAAGGTTCCATGAAAAATAGATATACTTTAAAAAAACACACTGTCTGCAAAATCGCAAAATGACAAGCACTATACGAAGCCCACCCCTGAGGAAAGAACATAGAATAAGCAAAAATAGCACCCTGCGGCATGCTGGGTAATGAATCAGGGCATAAGTTAAATGAAACCCACAATGTTCGTGTAAAAGGATATGTTTCTTGAAGATAAGTAACTTAGTGACCTAACCAGTCTCTAGGGCCCAAACTAGACCAAGGGTGCAATTAAAAGACAATAGTACATTCTTATGTTGCCTGATGGTTCAACGGTGTCCAACCAGGCTTTTGGTGCTGGCCCAGCAGTTCGAATTGAGATTGATTGGGTCAGCAGCATTGTCCCACACGGGGAGCAGGCTTTGAGCCATGGTCGATTTGAAGTTTGTTGAGGTTCGAAGATGTGTGAATACATGATAACCAATGGCTTTGGTTCAGTAGTGGAGCCGGTGATGACTGGATTTGCGGTTCGAGTAGAATGTCTTGAGTGCAGTGTTCAGAGCATGTGGTTTGAAAGTACCTCCACAGTCTGGTCGTTTGCTGATGAGTATCTGCAGCAAAGATACTGGTGTTTCGATGAGGCGGTTCGAAGCTGGTGGTTACAACAAGGCGCATCAGGTTTGTGCCAAGCTCATGACATGCTCAGCTGATGTGGTGCGATGGCGAACTGGTTTGAGGATGCAGTTTGGCGGTTTGTAAGCAGCAGTCATGTTGTTCTAGGTGGGAAGCATGTGTCGATCTGGGTTTGAACAGGGGCTTGATGCGTTTTAAGCACGATGCTTTAGAAGGGTGAATCATAATGGCCGCCAGGGTCGGTTCAACAGTTGGTGCGACTGTGAACATGCTGGAGACTGGATGTGCGGCTCTGCTGGATCGTTTTGATCGAGTGCTTAAGGAGCTGTGGATTGTCAGTGCCCCCAGGGTCAATTTGACAGTTGGTTTGACAGTAAAGATGGAGATAGGATGCCAAGTTAGCTTTGAGTTGCTCAATACGGCGTTCAATGGTCGGGGGTCTATGGACCACCAAAGTTGGTTCAACTGGCAGTGGCAATCAGCTACAAAAATGCTAGCAGTTCGAGTGGCGGTTCAAAGGTGGCAGATGCAATCATGATAATGTAGTTCAAGCCAAGGCAACGATAAACTTGGCTAGCATGGTGCAGATGCAAATAGCTTTGAACACATGTTATGGTGGTTCGAGGAGGTAGAGTGCCAACAGCAGCTCCAGAGGGTCCAGTGGGTTTGATTGCATTGAATAGACTCGAATCACGGCTCAAATTGGTTTGGCAGTAAGAACATAGGTTTCCTGGCTGTCTTTGTCCTCTAGTTGTTGTGAGTTCCAATCCGGGGGTCCTTGGTCTTGTTCTGCCAAACACTAGAAAGGCTGGTCTGCAGCTGCCGTAGTCTTACAACACAGCGATGTTCTGGATACTGTTGTGGCTGGCAGAGTCTTGTCCCAGCAGCAGGTCATCCCTAATGGACCATGGGGATGGCTAGGGAACAGAGCTCGCCTCTACATTGGACGCTCTGTGTTTGCCTCACTGGTGGAGGACGTTGGAGTGATCAACTCGCCCAACAGAGGTCCAATGAATTCTTGCTCAGGCGTGCATTCAAGAGTTTAAAAAAGTGCTGGGAGACCCCTCTTTGAAAGCAAATGTCTGCAAGTGATTGAAATAAAGCTAGCCTGCCTTAGTATTCCAATCCATGTTCTTGAAAGAAGGGAACTTTGCCCTTCTGACATCACACCCAAAGTGCTTTGCTCTACAGGAAGTGGAGGGGACAGGAAGGAAAGAGCGAGAGGCAGAGAGAAACGATATGGTGGAAGTCTTCCTCCAAGGTACAGATCCCTCCTATCTACTGTAACCGTGCACCCTTCCCTTCTAACTAGAATCGAAAGGCCTTTAGAAATGCAGCACCCTGGTGTGAAGCTACTCCCTTTGAATAGATGTGCTTCTTTGATGCCTAGGCCCAAGGAAGCTGTCTGTGGTGCGGATGTCTCTAGAGAGGATGTTACCTACTCTCACAAAAGAGATCAAATATGAAGCATTGCCATTCAGGTTCCTGTCCTATCAGTTGGCAGGCTCAGCCTGTCTGGCCAGAATACATATCACCTTCTACAGCTGAGCTAGCTTACAGGAGCTCATACGTTTGATATCAAACTTAATGTGGCTGCAATGATCACGAGTAGTACCATGTTCCATGCCTTAACCTAGGCATAGCTTCTCTTTAGTGTTTACCCTACCACAAGCCTGGGCTACTCATGATCATCATATTTCTGGTGCAGATCTTAAATGCAGACCCTAAGATGCAGAGACTTGGCTGTCAATGCAGCAGTTGAATGGGTGCTCGTGACAGCTGAACCTACTCTGTACCACTTTTAGAGCAGGTGCTGCAGTTCGGGATACTGCTGCAGCGAGGCACAGATACACACTATGCTTTTGGCATGGAACTTTGAAGGAACTGGGAATCTAATCAGCAAATTAGCCTTCCAGAGAAGGAATCACCTGCATTATTTTATTAATTAATAACAATTTAAAAAGACAAGACTTCTATGCCCTTGCCAAATGGCAATCCATCACAGCCTTCATGGGCTAGCTCCAGACTACCTGTCAAAGCTACGCACACCTTATGTTGAAGACAATTGATTTCGCATATGCTGAAAGATCAGCATTGTATCTGATACACACCATGATGGTGAAAGAAATGCTGGAATCTACGCTAATAAATACCGTTTTTCTGTTCAACGGTAACATGTTTAGACAGGTAAGAGGGGTGGCCATGGGAGCCAAGTATAACCCCCCCATTTACAAACTTATTTATGGCCTACTTTGAACATGAATTTGTATATTCAGATCACTGTTTTAGGTCAAGAATTAAATTGTGGACTAGATATATAGATGATGTGTTGTTAATTTGGTAATCATAATAACTTATTGGATCTTCTTGAATATTTGAACTTCAATGACTTTGGAATTGAATTTACATGTAACAGTCATAAAGATGCAATTGCATTTTTAGATGTCACTTTATATGTCAAAGAGAATAAGATCTTTTCAACAACTTACAGAAAAGCAACTGAGGTAAATCCTGATTTATCAGCGTCCAGCTTTCATAAAGCCAGTACCATGAAGAATAGACCAATTGGGGAGTATATTAGGGCTCGTAGAAATTGCAAGGAAACAGAACAATTTGGAAAAGAATGCAACTTCCTGGACACAAGATTCAAACAACGAGGTTATATGGAACAAGAATTGTCTTGTGCTAGGAGAAAGATTAGTGAATTGAGAAGAATTGACTTGTTTAAACCAAAAGTAAGAGAGAATATGGTCAATCAACAAGTGAGGATGGTTACGCAATATTCAGTTGAGAGTAGAAGACTTTATGGGTTGATGGACAAGCGTTGGGAAATCCTGACACTTGATCCTGATCTTGTTGACTATATTGAGAAGAAACCAAACATTGTGTATACGAGGGCTACGACATTAAGAAATGCATTATGCCGATCCTTCCTCAAACCGATTCAGGCACGCAAAATTCGGTTATATTGAGAACTGTCTGGTTTTCACAAATGTGGGAACTGTCGTATGTGTCTATACACTTATGAATGTCACTGTTTGAGTATTAATATAAATGAAACTTTGAAGATTACAGATTTCATTAATTGTAAAACCAAATTTGTTGTTCATGGAATTATATGTGTTTGTGCACTAGTTTACATTGGAAGCACTAGGCAAGACCTTTGTGTGCGAATCAGGGAACACATGAATGATTTACAGAAAATGGATGTGCAATTACCATTAGTTTCTCATTGGCAGCAGTGGACAAAGTAAGAATCAAGTTTACAGGCATCAAGATAGCGAAACAGGATCCAAGAGGAGCTAATAGGGAGAAAACTCTCAAGAGACTTGAAGCAACAATAATTTGTAAGTATATAACTATTTTGAGGGGTCTAAATTCTGGCCACGAAACGGGCCACTTTCTGTAAATATGCTGTTGTGGTTTAATCATGATTACAAATATATCCATTTCAAACATGTTGGGAGAATAATGCGTTGTTCATACAACGCTCCTTAATTCAATATTTGCATGCCTCAAGATGTCATTTATTAACCTATGTGAGAATGTCATGTTGTGTTACAAGCATTAGTACAAATGTATTCACTTTTAAACACGTTGGGAGAACACTGTGTTGTGATAACAGAGTGATTTAATGTAAGATTAGTATGTCTCTAGTTGTCATGTATCAACCTATCTCAGAATGCGCTGTGGCAGCACTCAGGCAGTCATCGTTGACATGGAGTGTCACGTGAACAGGTTACTTCTAATATTGCTTTATGTACTTTAGTGACTGTGGGTACATGGCATGCAAGGTTGTAGTAGATAATTGAGAGATAGGGTGTTTTGGTACATTACATGGTCTTACATTGCCTTTAAACGGGTCGCTGGTACTATCCCGCCATGGTCCACCATTAAAACTACTATTTATGGCTTTGGGGAGGACATGTGCACCAACATTCATTGAAAAATGAATACATTCTCATTACCATTGCCATGCATTCCAGACATTGCTGCCATGAACGTATCAAGGTAAAAAATGACGTGAGACGCGTGTGACATAGAATGTTAGTGTCTGGCGTCATTGTTTAAATATTAACTCAGTGAATCCAAGATGGCGCCCTTGCACCATGCAGACATCTGCATGTTCACTATCTTTGGAACAATGTGAGTGTTGGGAGTTTGGTCTTTTGGTCGTAGATAATGGTACCTGGTGGCCAGAAAAGGAGAGGGGCCGAGAGCATCGAGTTCATCAAGGACCGTCGAAGACCAGCTTGATTCTGGTGCGCTGGCGCTGTTGCGCCTGGCCACCAGTTATGTATGCTAAGGATTGATGGGAGATGTCGTTTCTCAGCCAAAATCAAAATGGATTCCAGATTAGGCTACAAGAGATACAATGAAACTTTAAGTGTTATAAGAAATCCAGTCCACTAATTAAGTTGATGAATGAACTGAGGTGCTTTCACCGTGTGAAGTGGATTGGTCATGAGGCAAAAGTAGCGCTCGTACACAAAGTCGAATCTAGTTGTGCCTGTAAACGTTAAGCGCAGCACGGGTCAATACAATTCTTGCAGAAGTGGAATTTGATCAACACGTTCTTAGAAATGGTTTTTCGTGAGGTCTAGTTAATATTCCAGCAGTATTGCCGAGCAGCGGCGAAGTCTCAAAACGGACACTCACACAGCAAATATGATAACAATAATTCTGAAGGCACACAGCAAAATATGTCAGCAGTATTTCTGCAAAGCAGCAAAGGTCTCAAACGGACAGGCACAAAGCAAATATGCCGGCAGTAGTTCTGAAGCACGCAGCAAATATGTGATCAATATTTCTGAGGAGCGGCGAGATCTCGAACTAACACGCGCACAGCATATATGCCAGCAGTGATTCCAAAAGTGCTCCACTAATATGTCAACAGTATTTCAAAGAAGTGGTGAAGGTCTCATCTAGTACGCAAACAAAAATCAGTTCTCTAGAGCAAATGAAGCAGTGATGCACTCAAACAAAGTCAAAATAAATGTCTGAGCAGCTGACCACATACACGCCCTGTGCTACCTTTGAGGAAGGCCCCCTGCCCCTGCACCCTCTCTTTTTTGAGGCTATGAGTGCATAGCTACATCCCCAGTGCCCCCTTTTCTAATGTTCGTAGCAGCCCCAGTGTTAGAGTAGAATTCTCTTATAGTGTGAAATTCCCACTGTTTGCTGTGCTCCCCTGTTAGCTTCAGGAGCCTTCGAGCCTGCCTGCTAACTGAGATTCTAGGGGGCTGGCAATATCTGCCTGGAGCCAGAGGGGTCTGCCAATCCTCAGGCCATGCCTGTAATCTGAGCACTGTGGCACCTGGACCTTGTGCATGTATGCACAGGGGCAGGGTTTGATTTCCAGATGGTTCCACACACCTGTGTGGAGACGAACACACAGGATTCTCATCAATGTTCACACTTTCAATAATGCTAACAAGGTCATAATCTCCTGCGAGAGGCATTGCACAGTGTCTTTCTGAGCCTCAGTCTGCTAGGTGTGTCGCTGAGCCTCAACCTGCTATGTGTGTTTCTGAGCCTCAACCTGCTAGGTGTCTTTCTGACCCTCAGCCTGCTAGGTGTCTTTCTGAGCCTCGGCCTGCTAGGTGTGTTTCCGAGCCTCAACCTGCTAGATGTCTTTCTGAGCCTCAACCTGCTAGTTATCTTTCTGAGCCTCAGCCTGCTTGGTGTGTGGCTGAGCCTCAACCTGCTATTTGTGCTTCTGAGCCTCAACCTCAATTACCCAACGACAATCACGCCACCTCTCTCAACGACACAATCACTCACTTAGGCCTTACTCAACACATCAACAAACCTACATATACTAAAGGAAGATCCTTAGATTGGCTAGCCAACTGATCCTTAGATTGACGCCAACTGTAACCGCTCACTGTCAGACATCACACCTTGTGCTTGGACCGACCATCACCTTATCACCTTCTCACTACCGAGAACAGTGCTCAAAACACCACAAATAATTTCCAGAAACAATCGTAACATCACTATAGAAAACCTTAGACCACTCCTCATGTCCATCACTAAAGCCAACCTTCCCACTCAGAATGACAACCCGTCCACCCTGGTAGATCTTCGCAACAACACATTGGAAATAGCCCTCAACCAGATAGCTCCACTCAAACAACAAAAAGCCAAACCCATTGTCCACACCAACAAATGGTTCTCAGCAGAACTAAAAGCTCTCTGCAACATCAATAGAGCTGCAGAAACCAGCTGGAGAAAAGCCCCATCTCTCTCTACTAAAGACAAATTCTCATCAGCTGCCTCAACCTACAAATCTGCAATCTTAAACGCCAAATCTGGCACAAAAGAATTATTCTCTATACTAAGAGAACTTGAATCACTATTGCCACCCACAGAGGACTGCACTAAGGACAAGGCCTGGTGCAACAATATCCAACTAGCCCTCTCAAACAAAATTGCCCTCTTACAAGCGAAGATTGAAGCCAAAAAAGCCAACCTTGCTCCCAAAGACAACATTAATAGTAAAAACGACCTCACCTTTCCCAACTGCCCCCATTCCACTTCTGCCCAGTCACTGAGGAGGAAGTAGTTAAGATAATGGCTAGCCTCAAGCCATCCAATTTTAAAGGTGACTTGTGCCCCACTTCTGTTATCAAGGGCGGAGCCAAAGATCTAGCTCCTCTCATCACCTCACTGGTCAATTCTTCTTTCAAGAACTCAGTGGTCCCCAACAACCTAAAAGAAGCGTGGGTCCTCCCCCTTCTCAAAAAAACAAATCTAGACCCCAACATCCCCACGAATTATAAATCTATCACAACGGTACCTTTTCTCCTCAAAATACTTGACAGAATAGCCTACCTCCAAATACAACAACATCTGGAAGATAATAACTTCCTAGGCCTGTGACAATCTGGCTTTAGACCCAGGCATGAGACCGAAACCGCCCTCTTGGACCTAAAAATCTAAATGGACAAAGCCAAAGAAAAGGGCAATCTGGCTATTTTGCTCTTGTTGGATCTCTCCGCTGCCTTCGATCTGGTTGACCATCAGATCCTTACACAACACCTCTGTTCGGTTGCCGCATTCTCTCAGAATGCCACCAATTGGATTCAGTCATTTTTGTCTGACAGGTCGACAAGGGTCTTCACCCCTTCAGCAGCTGCTGACCCTATCCCAATCCAATGTGGAGTTCCCCAAGGTTCCTGCGTCTCTCCTATACTTTACAACATCTTCACTAAGCTGCTCTTCGACCATCTTGACGATCTGGGTGTCAGTTACACTAATTACGCAGACGACACCCAGGTCCTCAACACACTCACCGGTTGCTATGAAGAAGATGTTGCAAAGCTCAATGAAATCTACCTAGAAATTCAAGCCTGGATGGCCACACACAGCCTTTGTCTTAACGACGATAAAACAGAACTGCTTATCGTAGGCTCCCAGGCCCGCCTCAATAAACTGGATTCCAGGTAACAATCTTTCACTATTGATGGCAACATCATAAAAGTCTCCAAAGAGGTCAAAATATTAGGTGTGTATCTTGACTCCACCCTATCGCTAAAAAAACAAATAAATGCCACCATCTCATCTACCACCTACACTGCCAAACTTATCAATGCCTGCATACCTTTTTTATCCCCCCCCCCCAGTTGTCTTACCTTAGCTAGAGCACTGCTATTGTCTAAATTAGACTACTGTAACACACTCTTCCTGGGCACCACATCAAAAAATCTGAACAGACTCCAGAGTCTACAAAACAATGCCTTAAGATGCGCTCTTAACCTACCGTGCAAGGCTCACATCTCCATGGCCAGCAAAGAAGTCCAATGGCTCCCCATCCGAGACAGAATTAAGTTAAGACCCCTTGTCATTACTCATAAGTGCCTGTCATTGACTGCCCCACGCTACCCATCTGACAAATTCTCTAGACACAGCACTACCAGACCTACCAGAACTCCCTACCTGCACCAACAAAAGATTCCCAAATTCAATTTAAAAACAGCAGGAGGCTCCAGTTTCCCAGTTCTTGCAGCTCAATGCTGGAATACACTCCCTCTAGCAATCAGATCGGAAGCTTCCTTCTGGCCTTTCAGAGCCATGGTGAAGTCCTGGCTCTCTGCCTAACATTATGCTACTTACCTATGTACCAACCATGGGCCTCATTACAACCCAGGCGTTAAGGGTGTAACGGCGCCGTCGGCGCCGTTAACCCTTAACGCCTGATTACCATTTTAATGCCTGCTTTTAGCAGGCGTTAAAATGCAAGGCGCTAACCCGCCTTGGTGCTAATTACGGCACCGTAATTTACGGTGCTGTAATTAGCGCCTTCCCCACTCCCATTATGCCCTATGGGGCAAAAATGGGAATGGGGAAGGGTAAATGGGGAATGGGGATTTACCGCCCCACTCACCTTGGAATGGGGCGGTAAATCAGCCATCCACCATGGTGTAAACTGAGTTTACACCATGGTGGTAAAGTAGGGAACTTACCCCCTGGGTTGTAATGAGGCCCCATGTCTCTACACTCTGCTAATTAGTGCCATATGACTTAACCCATATTTTGAACTGGACCACCTTGTAACCTGGTCCATCATTGCCTACTGCATTGTCTATAGCATCATGTCACCCTCTGTACCCCTCTTTTGTACTACTGAATGTATGTACCCTTTATTCTCGCGCAACGTTATGTAACTATGTTGTCCACAAGTTTATGCGCCCAGCTACCTGAGGGTTTGGTCGCGCTCTATAAAAAAAAAAAAAAAAAAAAACCTGCTAGCTGTCTTTCTGATAGCACCAGTTGCCCTCTCAGCCTTAAATACCCACTTCTAAATGCCTGGGGTCCCGGGAAAAGATGTGTTGGACGGGCAGGACAACCTTTGTGTCAGGCTTTCTTTTATTAGTACTTTAACAGAAAGATCCAATTATGGAACATGCAGCAGAAACGATAGAGTTACACAGCATCGTGTTCCGGCCCCTCCACCCCTCCACCCCCACTTCCCACCGAGCCTTTTATGCAGAATGTTCACCTCCATAGACACATTCTATTTGGTGCTTCTATTTCACAGGCATTTCAGACTCTTCACCTCTCAAGTCTTCCCTAACTTTCGGAGAGACCACTCATGCGTAACTCCACAAATATATCAACTTTCTAAGAAGTGTGCACTCATTATGTGTGCGCTTCCCTGCAACAAGCAGACGCCTGGCAGGTGAATGCCTGTGATTTGCACAGCATGTGTTACATGCGGCTAATTCCCATACACTCACAGGAATTCATTGATCAATATTCAAAGCTGCAGATTCAAGCAAGCCACACTGGAGCTTCTAAGCTCAACGCCTTTCGGTCCTGGGACCTTCTTGAGAGCATCAAAGGCTGAACAAAGGAGGGATAATCAGTATTTTAATAGCAGGACTCAATATGATAATAATTAAAGTACACCCCAACTTAAGTTGTATTTTGAAAATTCCTGTAAGTCTGTATATCTGTATTTAATAAAGCAACAATTCCCGCCCTCCTGAAAAGAGAAGATAAATTGATTCAAAAGGTCTTCTACACCAGGTGCACAAGATTGCCATTTATTTCATAATTGATAAGAAAATAGAGCAAGCCACTGTCATCAATTTGGTATTCGGGCTTCAGTGGGCCACGTTGGAGTCCCAATACACCAAACGGACAAACCATTAGAAAGGTCTCATAGTGACCAAGAAAATAAACCTACTACATAGAAGAATTGAGAATTAATTCAACATGTAATAGACCATCCTGTTATCAACTCTTACCAGTGCATTTTCTAGCCTCACAGGGAAATATATAGCACGAGATCCAAATGAGTACGGTGGGTTCGAAATTGTTTGGAGATCAGTTGAACTGAATGTATGTGGCTTGAATTCACCATTAAAGAGGAAGAAGGCCTGGCAGTGCATGAGCTGAGCTGAACCTGAGTGGAGTCCAAGAAACACATTTATTAAAAAGGCATCTTTACATTTCGTCACAGATTGTACCCTCACAAAGATATTGCTCTTCACACGGATGCAAATTAAGAACACGAAGGTCCACTGGCAGATGCGGAGGACGGGTATTGTTTGCTCATGGGCTGTTGGGGGGAGAGGGATGCTTACATGTACACATATGTATCTGCCTAACGCAGGCCAGAACCATATAGAGAGAGCAGAAGTGTTGGAGAAGGCGGTGTCCTTCGCAGAAGGGCATATTATCATCACGGGGGACATGAACCTAGCGTGGGACTTACATCTGGATAGATTTACACAGGCACATACGATCAAGCAGCGGCCGCCACAAACGACCAGATGGCAGAATGTGGGTTCCTGGGGCTATGTGACATATGGATGGACATGAATCCATGAGAGAAGGAGGACATCTTTAGTCTCATTCTAATTTTGAATAGATTTGCACATTTTGGGGTCTTGCTGGGTGGGCTTGTATCCTCAATGATTGGGCAAATGACCATCTCCATCACGCCTCTGGTATCAAAATAATGAAAGACCTGGGATACACACAGGGAAGGAAGGGTGGGCTGGACATTCCCAGTACATCTTACTATTGATCTTGTTTTAAAAGGAATAAACCTCAACAACATAGATGATTTGTTTTTAAATGCAATGACCTGTCAGAAACTAATCCAGCCAACAAGTGGGACACATTTAAGGCATTTCTCAGAGGGGAAATTGCAGCAATGTCGTTGACAGAGAGGCACGCCGGCCATAGGGTAACTACAGCTTATTTTCTGAAGGAATTGTAAGAATTAAATGCTGAGCAAAAACTCAATCCCACCAAAAGGGCAACGCAGAGATTACAGGCTGTCATGGGTCAGTAAGACTGATTGCACTCGACCTGAGCAAACCAATCTCTCTTGTTTAGATTTTTAAATCCAATTGGACAGACAAACTACTGGCATCCAACTTAAGGGGAATTAGGGTCTCCTGCCAATTTAATGGAATTAAAGATGCTCCAGGAATACTCCTAAAAGGTAATCATTTTATTTGGAAGGAATATTTCGGATTCTACAGCAGATTATATCAGTCTGAAGATCCAAATGAGACTCAACTCCTAAACTATTTAGAGGAATGAGTATCCGCGACATCACCCCACAGCAAAGAGAGGCGCTAGATATGCCTGTTACACCTGCATAGGTTTTATCAGTGATTAAGACTTTCAAAAATATATAATTAAGCACCAGGCCCGACAACTTTAGGAGGTACTTTATAAATAATTCGCAGTGCAATTAATTCCCACTCTAAACAATCTATATCATTATTTTTGTTCTGGAGGATTCACAAGACACCAAATCCAAATTGGCTTTAATAGCTAAATTGGACAAGGATCGCATTGCCCAACTTGGATGCCACAATACATGCTGAGCTTTTAGCCTCGGGTTAGAGGACATCGGTTAGTTGACGATGAAGCGGGTTTTATCAAAGCAAGGCTGAATTTTGACAATATTAGAAGGATAATTTATCTGATTGTGAGATGCCTTAAAAGGCCCTTTCCCTCCTTCCTGGGGTCAGATTACAGAAGTTTTGCACCAGTGCGAGTGCAAAGTTGCACGGTATTAGCACTAGGGCAAAGTTTGCCCTATTTTTAAAAACACTGGGCTTTATCTGAAAACTCTTTGACTAGGACAAGCAAAATTGTGCATGTCATATAAGCATCAGGGACAAAATTGCCCATGTGTAAAAAAAAGAAAATTTTCAAAGCATTTTTGTACCAGGGTAAAGTTTGCTCTAGTGCTAATACAAGCTACATGCTTGCACTGTAAAAGACACCTGACAAAATACCTTCAGCAAATAGCAGGTGGGACTGAGTTTTAAGGGGACTGTCTGCTTTTGCGCATGTCACCCCATACGGAAAAGCTTCTGCAAAACAGTCAAATGTCTCTGTGTAAAATAAGGCTTTCATAAATGATCCCTCTCTGAGAACCTTGCTAATAATCTGGGAGTACAGGTTGGGTCGCAGTTTCAGGAAAAGCCTATTGTAAAATCCAGAACACGTAAACATAAGCCTCTCCTGCTCTCTACTGCACTGGCCTGCCCTTCACAAGTTTAACCTCCAGCAGGAGACCTCATACTTCCTAGGTCCATAAACTGAGAAGCCTCATTAGATTGGGTAATCATAACAATTATTATTAAAGTGCCTAGAAGCTGGAAGAATCGTGTCAGAAGTGCTATATGAAAACCTGGTATTATTATATTGTTATCGCTACCCAATGGTCACCGGCATAAACAACAATGGTAAAAAAGAAGAAATACTGTCGGTCAGCCGGCATAAACAACAATGGTAAAAAAGAAGAAATACTGTCGGTCAGCCGGCATAAACAACAATGGTAAAAAAGAAGAAATACTGTCGGTCAGCCGGCATAAACAACAATGGTAAAAACGAAGAAATACTGTCGGTCAGCCGGCATAAACAACAATGGTAAAAAAGAAGAAATACTGTCGGTCAGCCGGCATAAACAACAATGGTAAAAAAGAAGAAATACTGTCGGTCAGCCGGCATAAACAACAATGGTAAAAAAGAAGAAATACTGTCGGTCAGCCGGCATAAACAACAATGGTAAAAAAGAAGAAATACTGTCGGTCAGCCGGCATAAACAACAATGGTAAAAACGAAGAAATACTGTCGGTCAGCCGGCATAAACAACAATGGTAAAAAAGAAGAAATACTGTCGGTCAGCCGGCATAAACAACAATGGTAAAAAAGAAGAAATACTGTCGGTCAGCCGGCATAAACAACAATGGTAAAAAAGAAGAAATACTGTCGGTCAGCCGGCATAAACAACAATGGTAATAAAGAAGAAATACTGTCGGTCAGCCGGCATAAACAACAATGGTAAAAAAGAAGAAATACTGTCGGTCAGCCGGCATAAACAACAATGGTAAAAAAGAAGAAATACTGTCGGTCAGCCGGCATAAACAACAATGGTAAAAAAGAAGAAATACTGTGCATAAACTTGAAACGGAAGGAAGACACTCTATAATGCGGAGAGGAAGGAATAGATTGGTTATAAACAGAACGATGAGTGCACAAAAATAAGGGCATGCACGTGACAGATGTATACTAATTGCTACCCTAGTATTCTGATCCGATTTGATCATTATTAAGGCATTAAGGCAAACTAATCAACCTGCAAAATGTCAACTATTCAAATTATCCCTGAAATACTTGCACTAACCCTATCACCCAGAAAGGGCCTAAAGATAACCCATATCTTGCTGGCATGTCTAAAATTGATGAGCCACACTAGTCTGTCAAATGTGTACAAAGACTCAGCCCCTAATGTCTTTCTTCTATGTCTATTGTGTTGGCCATGGTAAATTGTCCCTGTTTTTCCAAGCGACCGTTGCAAATTCCATACAGCAAAAATATAACACCATTTTGAAGCCTTTTGGTAATCAAGGTAATCTCCTATATTTGGTGCAGTCATGCGTGACTCTAAAGAGTGCCTCTATATTAAAAACTATCTTTGGGGAACATACTGTCAATACATATCTGATCAGACATCGACCAATAGGCCTTTAGGAGGGCCCGCCCTCGCTTTGGCTAGAGTCTAGTGCCTTATCCTGCAGATTAATTGGCCCCTCAAGTTGCTTTTCCTAGCATGTTAATGTCATATAAATGTGTATGCTACACTGTGTCATGTCATGCTACGCCAGGTAATGTTTAAAGCTGTAGAAACATGTTTGTAATGCCTTTCTCTGCCGGGATCTAAGTGGTACTTTCTCAAAGCTAAATGCACATTCACTGGAATCTACCTGAGTGCTACGGTATGTACTCACTCACTCATTAAAGGCCTTAACATGACTCAGGGACCTCGAGGAAAGACACACTGGCCTTCTGCTCCCAAGGAAGCTGTGGTCGAAATCCCACCCTCAGTTCAAATGCATCATATTTCCTTCCGGCTTTCCCATATATAGAATCTGGCCGTTCTAGGTTTAGGGGAGTAGGTAGAGGTGCTTTGCCTGCTGTGTTTTCTTGGGCATGGTTTTCTACATGTTTTCATGCGCCATGACACTGTGGAAGGCTCAAAGTCTGGCCATAGCTAAGCCATAGACAGCATGTCTTTTCTTGAGCACTTTGCACAAAAGTCTAGGGGTTTGGTAACCATGACATAAATGAAGAACCCAATAAATGTGAGGTCTTTTGTGTGCGCTTTTCAGGGAGCTTTTGCAAACTTGGCAAATTTGGATTTCTGACATACAACCACACCCATACGTTGTAAGGGGCGCAGGGAAGTAAGCAAAGGTATTTGCCACATGTGTTTCCTTAGGCACATGCCCAGGATCACAATGCAGTGAGTACATTCCAGATAAACCCATCTTGAGCAGAGAACACCTCCTCTCCAGCTATCTCTCTGCTTGGCGCTGCACCCAATAGAATACAGTTGAGTCCCAGGCACACATAGCTCCTCTGCCTTTTCCATCTCATGCCTTCCTGGGCATCTTATTCGTCCCTCACCCTCATCCAAACTACCTACCCGACTGTTCTCCTTCATCCCACTACTGACTCTTCTATCATAGTTCTCCTTTGCCTCTCTGACAGGCAAAGTGCTTCAAAGCCAAAAACAATGGCAGGAGACGCTATACAAATCCAAGATGACATAACATATAGATGTGTTCATTCATTCATTCATTCTGTGAAAGCCGGGTGAATGCGAACACTGTACAGATCCTGGCGCTTTGTAAGAGCTTAGCCTAGCCACATTATGTTGTGCGTTCTCTGACAATCCATCATGGGTCTTTTCGCGGACTCTTTGGTCCTCATTACAAGGTTGCCTGTAGGCCAGGAACCTCGATTTACCCTTTCCGGCGCTCGATATCCTGGTAATACTAGGATATTGCGGGCGGCGGAGGAGCAGTAAATTCCTGTTCACGTGGAGTCAGTGCTTAAAGTGGGCCGGGGCCTGCCGGGGCCGGGCCCCGGCAGTCCCCAAAAAGTGGGACTGAGCCGGGGCCCTGCCGGGGCCCCGTCCTACCGCAACATTGGCGGGATGCATTACCCGTCGCGTCCGCAGCCGCGACGGGATGATGCGCCTGCAATGAAGTCAGGCAAGCTGACAGAAGTGGCAGCAAACTGCAGCGCCGCTGTGCCTGGCTGCCACTTCCGTCAGTCATAGTAACTGCCTTTGGTGACCTCTCGCGTGAGGGGTCACCAGAGGCAGTTACTGTCCCTTTGTTTCCCCAGGTCGCCGAGGCGTCTTTAACCCTCGGCGAACCTGGGGATTCCTCGACATATTTCGTGGTTTATAAAAGATGGCTTTGAAAGTACACATTTCAAGCCATCTTTTATAAAGCTTTGCCGACGGACAATTTTGTCCGTAGTCAAGCTTTATAAAAGATGGCTTGAATTGTGTACTTTCAAAGCCATCTTTTATAAACCTGAAATGTTTAAAAAAGATGGTCTGAAAACTAGGCAAACCGTAGGGTATGCACACAAATATATATAAACGTTATATATTTGCGTGCGTACCTTACTATGGTTTTTGTACTTTGCAAGCCATCTTTTATAAACGTAGAAATATGTTACATATTTCTATGTTTAGAAAAGATGGCTTGCATAGTACAAAAACCATAGTAAGGTATGCACACAAATATATAACATTTATATATATTTCTGCGTATACCCTAAGATTTGTGTACTATTTAGGCCACGCCCCTCCCACAAGCCACACCCCCAAATGAGGGCCCCCCCTCAATTTCTTACCCCACTTAAAGCCCTGCGTGGAGTCCTATCGTTGTTAGTTATTTATCGTTATTTATTGTAAAGTCTATCGGACTCCACGGAACAGGGACCCTGAAGCGTCGGCACTGTGCTGGTGTGATCATACCTTCCAGAATGCTCTGATTACTTACCGGTAATCTTCATTACTCCTGGTCCTACTCTTCTTCGTCACAGTACTTACTTCATGAGGCCCCTGCCTCCGACACAGGACCTTCTTCTATTTCTTTAAATTCCTATAACTCCTCCCCCACATCCACGTCACTCAGTTTCATATTACCAAGCCAGAGCATGGGACCTTCCCCGCAGAGAAAAACCCTCCTTGCATCGGCCCAGGAAGCCGCCAAACCCCTGGCGGACCGCCCCTGATCGTGCGCAGGCACAGGCAGGCCAAAAGCCATATAGGCACTGGGATCACAACCCGGAACCATCGGAAAATGGAAACCACAGATGCGTTTTGCCCAGCCCCAGCCGGACCACAAGCAATCAGAAGACTATCAGATTGGTGGGAAAAAGCAAGCCTAGCCAAATACTCCAACACGTCCCGCCGGACATAATGTTAAGCCAAGCCACCTCCTCATGCATTCTCAGATCATGAAAGAAGTCAGGGAGAACCAGATCCTGAGAGGTATGAAAACCGAGATACAACTTAAGGGAGGAACTTCGGACCACACCTCAGCAGCACCGAGTCTGGCAGCACCCTCAGGAAAGGAGGGTGACATAAGAGAGCCCCAATCTCCCCAAGCCTACGGGCAGAAGCGAAGGCAATAAGAAAAGCAGATTTCAGTGTAAGATGTTTGATATCAATCTCGGAAAAGGGCTCAAAAGGAGGCCCTTGAAGGAACCGTAATACAAGAGGGAGATCCCAAGGGGGAAGCCCTTTATCAGAACACCTTCAGAGTGGAGGGTCTAAGAGCATCCATTATGTACTCAACTACAGGATCTGAGAACCCCTGAGATATCAACCTAGACTGAGCAATAGCCACACTGCCCATTGCATCCAGTGGAATTCCAACCGCAGATCCCCTTGAAGGGGACACGGCCACCTCGGAATCAGCCAAGGTTCCTAGGACCGAAGCTCCAACAGAGAGGGGAGCCAACTCCGGCGGGACCAGAACTGAGCTAACAACAACACAGTCACCCTGGACACTCTGATGCGCCAAACCAACCGGGGCAGAAGGGGAATAGGCGGAAAGGCATAAAGGAAAACCCCAAGGCCACTGTACAGAGAGGGCGTCCATTCCCCAATTCCCCTGGCCTGAAACCGAGAGCAGAAGAGGCGAACTTCTGCTGAGGCCGGGGATGCAAACAGGTCTAGAACCGGGGACCCTAATCTGACACAGGTCACTGCAAAGACCTGGGCCAACAGGACCAGTTCCGCCGAGGAATGAAAACCGGCATCTGAGAAGATCCGCTTGAACATTGTCCACTCTTCTGATACGTGAGGCCACCAGAGACACCAGATGAAATTTCTCCCAGGTGCCTATCAGCGCTGCCAGAGCATTCAAGGAACAGCCGGAACCCCTTTTGCAGTTGACATATGCCAAGGCCGTCGTATTGTCCGATCGGATCAAAACCGCCGACCGTCCAGCAACTCCTTGTAGTACAGCTTGGACAATGGCACAACTCTTGCCAATTGGATGATCGCCGGCTCTCCCCAGATCTCACAACCCTTAAGCTGAGAGGACCCCCAATGTAGACCCTTTCTGCTGGCGTCGGTAGTAAGAGAAGGCCACAGGAGGATGGACCATGCACACCTCAGCCTGTAGACCTGAAACCCCCCGCCACCACAGCAGGGAGACTCGCAGCGCTGGGGACACCGAAAACACAACTACGAAAGCCGAGATGTCGGAAACCAGTGGGAGAGAGTATATGATACCAGGGGACATAACCGAAGATGGGCTCAAGGAACCGAAAAAACGCAACGCGCCACGTGCCCCGTAACTTCAGCAACAGGCGAGCCGAGACACACTGCCTTCTGAGAACCAAGCCCAGACCAGCCAGCAAGCGCCCACCCCCTGCACAACATCCAGAGTACACTCTCCCCAGACGTCCGGACAAGCAGTGCAGGGTCTTGAGACCCATAAACAGTTGACACATCCTAGAAGGCATAGGGACCAGGAACACCCGCAAGTAGAAAACTTGACCCTGAACAGGGAGAGGAACGGGCAAGACGGTAACCCACAACAATCCTTCCTAGAGAACGGATCCCATGGCCAACTACTTGAACCGTGAGCTGGGTACCAAAGTCCTAACCATACAAACCTGGACAGGAGGAGACAGGAACTGCAAACGATACCCCCCTCCGGAAGGAGCCCATTACCCAGAAAGCGGAACCCCACCGGTCCCATACACCTCAGAGAAGATAGAGACGAGGAGCCGGGGAAAACCGCCAGTCACTGCACTTGCACCAGAGGAAAATCACAGGACGTTGAAGCATGCCTGCGCCACAATATAACAGCATGCTTGTCAGCCCACAAAAAGATCCGACTTATCAAAAGGAAGATACAGGACAGCCCAGAAGTCCAGCAGACCAGGGCCCCCCCCAGCCGACAGAGGAGCCACCAGGCTGGCGTCAAAAGGGCTGAGTGCTGTCACAAAGCAGGGCAAAGCAATCCATCCCGGATAGCAGACATCAAAGGCAACCCCCCACCTGGGGTATTCCTACACTGGAAAAACCCACTGAAGTGACATCCCCCTCCACCGGCACCAGGGGCTCTGAGAACCCCTCTAAGCACAGACATGTGCCACCATGTGCCATATCACTTCCCACAAGTCTGAGAGGAGGCGTGAAAGCAACACGTCAGCACCGGAGGACCTAGGCCCTAAAAGAAGAGACACTGGGAACCCTCTGAATGGCCATTACTTCCATGATGCATTTTCTATAATTCCATGCCGGACAAGGGAAAAGAAAATCATCTCCTTTGACCTTCCCTCGTGCAGTTCAGTGGAAGAGGACAGGACAAGGAGTCTGCGTCCATAGCTAGCACAGACCCAAACACACCACTAACTCGCCACATTACTGAGAGGTGGCTTGAGCCCTGTATCCAGTAGCTGGTAGCCCCATGCTCTAAATCGTTCCAATGCGTCGGTCTAGGAAGGATGAAATGCCGAGTCAGCACCGCAGAGACTCGAACCCGAAGTGTAGACTATGCCAGGCCGTTACCCTTCAAGCCGCTTGCAGACGCGTCCAAATCTGCGCCGTTTTCACAGGCTGCACGCAAAGAATGCAGCCAACATCCGGTGCATCCTGGGCTGCGTGTGTCTGAGGAGAGGGTACTATGTGACATGCCTGTGACAGAACAGAGCCCCCGCACTTTCAAAAACTCTCTGCCACTGTCACCCCACGACAAGAAGCAGAGAGGCCTCACAACAAAAAGGGAAGGCTAGGCCATACTGCCAAGTGCTTGCCATTATTTCCAATAAAGATGTGTATACAGAGCACGAGGAAACGGCATGTTGAAGGAGTCAAGATGGGCATACCAGCAGGAGATGGAAAAAATATCAAGCACAGTCCTCCCCTCTCCTTACCTTCCCCCAGAGAATGCAGCTAACATCCGGTGCATCCTGGGCCGTGTGTCTGAGGAGCAGGTGGTATGTGACATGCCTGCGACAGAACAGAGCCCCCGCACTTTCAAAGACACTCTGCCACTGTCACCCCACGACAAGAAGCAGAGAGGCCACACAACAAAAGGGAAGGCTAGCCCATGCTGCCAAGTGCTTGCCATCATTTCCAACAAAGATGTGTACACAAAGCACGAGGAAACAGCATGTTGAAGGAGTCAAGATGGCCAAAACAGGAGGAGAGGGGAAAAACATCAAGCCCAGTCCTCCCCTCTCCTTACCTTCCCCCGGGCCATGCAGGACCCGGGACACAATGCTCATGCTGCGGTCCGGAGCCCAGCAAAGAACCGAGCAAGGCAATCCCGCTCAACTGTGACCCCAAGCCCCGAAGGTGGGCCAGGAGCAGCGCTGCAACTGAGGGAGCCGAGGGCCCCGCCACACAGCCCCACCCCCCCCCAGGGGGCCAGCAATCGCTGCTCCCCAGTGCCCCGCACCGGAAAGAAAAAGTCCAACCTGCCAGAGGCAGGAAAAATTAAACTGAGTGACGTGGATGTGGGGGAGGAGTTATAGGAATTTAAAGAAATAGAAGAAGGTCCTGTGTCGGAGGCAGGGGCCTCATTAAGTAAGTACTGTGACGAGGAAGAGTGGACGTGGAGGTAATGTACTTTTGCCTATATCCCAGAAAGCACCATGCAGGGGGATCGATTTTTGCTTTTTCCACCCATTGACTTTTTTTCACTCTTTGGAAGAAGATTTGAGCTAGTCTGCAGGATAATGCACGTGTGCACAAGGCGGTGGCCGTGAAGTGTACATGTGGGTGGGCCTAACAGTACCCAGGCCTACAAGAACCTCAATGCAGAAGGCCTCCGAATGCTAAATACAGTCTACAAAACTACCCCTCCATCCTTGGAACCATTGAATGGGTATCCCCCCTTTGCTGCACCCCTCCCTCTCTATGTCATAGTAGCTACTTCCTGCTGGCCCATCCCCTTATCCTCCCCTCGCTCATTTTCTTTGCTCCAGGAAGATAATGTCTGGAGACCCCTGGCGGGGGCGCAGTACGCCACTCTGTACACAAGCCTCTGAGACTAGTACGGTGGGGATTTCACGCAGTATGATAGAACATTAACATCGCATAGTTCGTACGGTGTCTCCAGGCCCTGCCAGGATGTGCATGGCAGTACTTTACAAAGTCAAAAATGAAACTACAAGTCCCAGAATTCAGGTGAAGTTGGCGGGAAAGCCAGGGCTGGCTGATGTGTCACAAGTGACATGGGGCTACTTGGTAACTAAGCACTCTCAAGTGCCCTCATTAAGCGCCCGCTGTAATTAGCCATTAGCAAGCGCGTCTGCTGCTGCGAGGCTTGCATTTTTGGCGCTCACTGCTCCAGACAGCTCCCATCAGCGAGCCTTCATCAGCTCCGGGGCCATCACCCCCAGATTCCACAGTTGTTTCCGATTAGTTTGCTCCCAATTGCACTCAGGATGCACAGGGTTAATTGGCAATAACCAAATTCCACACTGACATCTGCAGAAAGAAAGCAGCAGGGCGTCTAGTCTAATTTATGGACCTGCACAGATGGGGCGATGAGTTTCAATAGCCCGTGTAAGTGTTCTCTTGCACTCATTGCCTGTGCTTTTGTGCAGCTTCTCGAAGGCCCTGGTCACGGCACATAGGACCTCATTCCAAGTTTGGTGGAGTGGCAAAAAAGTAGTGGTAACAGAATGGCCACCACTTTTACCGCTCTGCCAAATGCAGAGTTTAGCTTTGAAGTGGAGTATTTACTCCCTGCCCCTTGCTGCAGCCAAATCCCCCAATTTAACACCGAAAAATCAGCTAACTTGGCAAATTACCACTGACAGAATTACCACCGGTCGTAATTCCACCAAAATCCCCATGGAGTCCTACAGACTGCAACAAATGAGGACTTAGAACGCCTACCACTACTTGACATCTTGCGGTACATCCGTGAGACCAAGTGGCAGCAACAGTACTTCCCTTTGGAGGTAGTTCAGCGGAATCACCGCCGAACTACCGCCAAATTCTCAATGAGAGCATAGTGCGTTAATGCGTACTTGTAGCTTCTATTTCAGGTTATTTTGTACTGCCTTTTGGCGGAGGTTCTCTAGCTCTAAGACAGACACCAGAGGGCAATTTCTGGCTTTCATTGAACCATGTATATTTAACGGACAAATAGAACCACAAGATCCAGAATGCAAAGGGATGTTGAAGGCAAATCTGCGACTGGCTGAAGGTGAGACGCGTGACATAGGGCCAATACGCACATCGAGACGGCAAAGAATTCCGAGACGATATTCAAATTAAAGATTTCATCAACTGCAGAACCAAGGTTGTGGTATTTGCCATTATATCTGTTTGCGACAAATTGTATGTTGGTAGCACCATCAGGGAGCTACATGTGAGAATAAGGGAGCAGCCAGGACAGCAAACTTCCTTTGGCAGCGCACTGGCAGACATGCCATCAGATGGCCAACCTTAGATTCATTGGTCTAATGCGGGCTCAGGGTGGCAAAAGAGGGGGTGATCCTACACTCAAATTGAGAAGATTGGAAGCAAAATGCACATGTCTCCTGAGATGTCTCAAACATGGACTTAATTATGACCATGCAATGAATGTTCTTTTGTAAAACAATTCATAAATGGCAACGATGCCTTGTACCTATGAGTAAAACGAGCACTTACTGTCTGGCAAACATAACCCAGTGACTACATTCGGAATCAAACTGACCAATCCCACAACCACAATGCTGCACTATCCTATTATATCATGAGGACTCTCACGCCTCCAATCTAGAACATCTGCTCATCTATTAGCATTCCACCACTGGAACATCCAGTATTGCCAACCCACTGGGCCTCTTTACCCTACAGCATCACATGCCTCTTGTGGCTGCATTCTTTTTACACCCACACGGATTGAGCATATGGGCTCGCACACCAATGATTCAGAGAGCCCTTCAGTGGCCAATACTTTCCTAAACACTCACTTGGAATATAGTGCCAACACGTTCAATCATACCCCTCTTTTTACGGCGTGATCACCTGGGAGCAGGTCCCAACACCATTTAGGTTGGTTTGAAGGCTAGAGAGCGCATCCCAGAGAATCCACAGGCCTTTTTGCCAAGCCACGGCCGCATCCAGAGCTTTTCAAATTATCCATTTTGTTATCACACACAATCATTTGCATCCATTTGACCCTTTCATATTTTGGTCCGAGAATTCAAGGCTTATTTTATTATTCACAATTATATTTACACAGGTATTCAACTTTCACTCATATGCGATTCTATCTCATTGCAGCCCTGTGGTTCTCTTCCTTACTAGAAAACGAAGGATCGGCGGCAATTCCAGCCCCAACATGATGGCCCGCCCCTTTCTGTGCACTAACGCAGAGCACCGGACAGAATCAATGCATTGCATCCGCAGCTGCTGACGTGACTGGCCTGCTGTGCAGATGCATTATAAGGGCTTTGCCTGGAGTCCCACTTTAATGGGAGCTGGATCAGCTCCCATTAAAGCCGTGCTCCGAGCGACCTATAGAGAAGTATAGAGGCAATTCAAGAAATTCAAGATTGGGGGCATAGAGGCAAAACCAGTGCAAGAAATACAGTTAACAATTGCTCGATGTTGGACATGTGGGAAAGTGGGGCACATTTCATGTCAATGCAGAGGCAGGGAAGGAATGCAACAGAACAAGCAACAGGCATACAAAAGAGGGGGGTCAGCATAACCTCTTCCATACAGTCCAGAGCCACCAGCACATTATGCCGAAGATCAGCCACAGTTCCAAGCACAGGCACCACAAATGCAATAAACACTGCAGGGAATGCCAGTCCAAACACAAGTGCCAATTGTGAGAAACCCAAGGGTATTGTCACTCATGCTCCCCTTGGATCCTCTATGCAGGTGGCCAGGGAAAGGCCATCCCAATTAGATCCTGCTCTTGGGTGTGGAGAAGCGACATAGCATAACCTGGGTGGAGGGAGCTTGAGGATTGACAGGGGCATGTCCTTGGGCGAGACATGGTATGCCCCTTTTCCTATTGATGACCAACCTAACCCTCCTCTGACCTTTATGGGTTATTTTAAGTCTGCTCCCTTCAGTTCCCCTCTTATAGGGGGATGGGAAAGCGTGGCATGGGAGCTGGACCTCCATGCTGTGGACTGAAGGCAGAGAAGGGAGCCTTGCAGAGAGGCTGTCCCTTTCCCTTTCATCAGAGGTGCTTGTTCCCCCATGTCAATGAGTTGACACAGGGGTGCCTAAGGGGCAGGAGTTGGATCCCTGACAATAGAAGCTGGAATTTGTGTGCTTTGCGCTGCTGGAAAAACCATTGCAGAGACCAGTGAGTTTCTACCTGATGAGAAACCTGGGTGCACGAATGATTGAACTTTACCATTTAAACTTTGCATCAGAGTGGTTGAGTATCTCGAAAAGAACGTTTTTGAAAGTCTCTGAGTGCTGGGCATTTTAATTAAAGTGAAACAAACAAATATTAAACAACACACTTAATGAAGCTGAACTTTCAAGTTAAAGCAATATCTAATGAATACCAAACTGAACCAAAACTTAACTATTAAGCAGAACTCTATGCTTGCTGAATCCTGAGGTGAAAGGAACTTTCAAATTTAGCCAAATTACTGCATGCTGAGTGTTAAATTGAATGGAACTTTATTATCTAAGCAAAAATCATTACATGTTGAATTCTGAATTTCATGGAACTTCAAATTTAAGGAAGATTGAATTAACTGAACTTTGTAAAGTAGCAAGACAGTGACATAGTGAAATAACAAATTAACTGAACGTTTCAAAAGTCTGAAAACATATTGAGGTCTATTTTATTACTTGAAGAACACAATAAAAAGTTTATGGGCCAAATAAAGAGCAAAAGTAACCAAGTGGCCCACCTGTTAGTGATACAAAATGAAAGACTTGGGAAACAGAACCCAGAGACTTAAGGAGCCACATTTGCTGTCGTGAGCATGCAGACTCAAGACCCTTTTGTGTTTGAATTGTGTTGCCTAAAACCTGGGGAAGGAAACCCTAAGTATTGCTTCGAACTCTAACTTAAGAAAGGTAACCTTGTGACTTTTTGTGGAACTAGTTTATCCTTGGGCAAGGGAGCTGAAAGAAAGTGGTGAGCTGCAAGAGGCTCAGAACATTATTTTTGAACACTGTTTCTTTGGTTGGTGACATCCATACATATTATTTGGTTTAGTTGTCGAGGCAAGGCTAGGCTTTGGACACAGACAGATTTGTATGTTGAACCTTTGGACTCAGAATTACGTTAGTTTCATTCAGGTAGGGAAATCCCACCTTAGCATAGGGCAAGATAGGCTTTTTACCTACCTGACATTTCTTTTAATAAAACAGTTTATTTTGAACTTTGAATCTGTTATCTGTGTCATGCTTCATGATGCCTTCCCACAATGCAGACACAGCAGGCATCGATAGAACCAGAGCAAGAGCCAATGCAGACACAGGCACCTGCACAACAAAACGCAATGACATTGTGGACCACAAACGTATTGCCACAGACATCTACACCTCGAACAGGGGGTGTGGCAGTAGCAGTGGCACCCTTTTACAGGCACATGACTGAATATGTATCCACAATAAGACAGCCCACAGGACAACTTGATGTCTCCCACCCTATCTGTTACGCCAGACCCACAAGAGGACCCACGGGTCGCAGTGACCATAGGTAACAAGACATTCTCTTTCCTAGTCGATACGGGCACCACAGGGTGGTCATGGAAGGAAATTTCACAATTTCCTGTATATTCATGGACGCCCAGGGTTTTTCTGGGGCGATGAAAATTGTTTCTGTTTACAGATAGTTTACCCCTTACAATTGGAGAATACGACTTAGCTATGCTATGCATACTGACAAAGGCATAACATGTTCCACTCCAGGGATTCATTATGTAAATGTACAAGAGTTCTTAAAAACATTTTATGATCAGAAGGCACAGAGTGGGGTGCTTCTTTACCCAGAATCATTCCTTTATGGAGCACATATATTCCTAGCATTGTGGAAATCGATATAATATTATGACCCCAATCGCATCGTTTAAATGTATGTTGGCCTACGCCAAGCTGTCTAAAGGATACTATGTACATAGGTTCCGCGGCAAGGTCTTGACCTTAATGTATCGTGTAAGCCGCCATCTTGGATCTAGCCGCCATTTTAGGTACTCTTGCAGTGTGGAAGTCACCCTGAATCACAAAATGGAGGCCGAATGACATTTCGAGTAAGACTTCGGCCATGGTGACCTCCGCACACGTGAATGAATAATATGTCCGTAGGCTACTTGTTAGGGTCATGAACTAAGACCCTGTCCTCTGTTTAACCTATGTGTAAATATGTAACCGTATCAGCGGAACTGATCTAATGTATGGAAATTGTGTGTTCGACCTGGCTACGAACCCTAGCCATGGTTCCAGAAATGGTTAACTTGTAAGAGGGCTGGCCAATGCAGTACTAAATCTATAAAAACCCAAGCATCCCGATGATCGGTCTCTCCCACTTTCAGTGCGAACCTAACGTTGAAGGTTCGTGTGTTAGTCAGAGGGCCGAATAGCTATTCGCATGTCAATTGACTTTGGTAACTTTGTAACTTTGAAATAAAGCGCTTTGTATGTCCTTTGTAACCTGTGTTGGTGTGTTTCCTTTTGGGCTTCCCGGCCTCATGTCAATTTCTCCGTTTCCACAGTTGGCGCCCGAATAGGGACCCTCAAGATTGATGCCGGATCATTGAAGGTTGACGCAGACTATCGAATCGGGATCGGACGGTGTGATTCTGCGGGCCCGACCGATCGAGACGCGATACCTCGGCAGCGCTGCACGATCCGATCCTTGGGCGATAGTCGTGCGGTCTGACACGGCATCTTGACGAGGGTCCAATTCCGAGGCGGGCAGATTTTCCGAAACCACCGAACGCAGGTAAAATTTGTTAGTTGAAGTCCTTTGTAAACCGTACGGTCCTCCTTAGGTTTGGTCAGGTGCAGTCGTGACCCGGCTCTTAATTTAACCCTGACAATTTGAATTTGGCGTATTGTATCTGCAGACACAATTATTGGACCAGGTAACACCAATTTTTTTGAGAAATGCCTGGGAAATTGTCTAGCTGCTTTAGGGTTCTGTTCCGCATGATCGACAATCTTTGGAATTTAGCCGTCCGGCACCACAGGAGGGGTCGCCGGCGTGTACTATGTACTGTAAGTATGGCATTGGTAGTATTGTATTTAATGACATTTGGCACAGACAGACCAGAAATGCCTCCGAATTTCAGTGGCCAATCAATGGTAGCTTTGAGATCCCCCGTATTGAATACTTAGAGTCGATCTTGCTTAAAAAGAAGGCTAGGCCAGCAGCCTTTGATGTGTTACAAAATTGGAAAAAGGAAGCATTACAGCAGCTTAAAAGTAGGGATAAACATGCACGACGTCATAAAACGAATGCCGAAAAGGCATTGTTGTATGACAAGGAAAAACGATTAGATGAAACCCAGAAGATGGATAGAGCTTTCTCGCTCGGGGTCCAGAAAATTTACCCCTCTAAAGATTTCCATGTTTCCGAGGAGTTTATTGAGAAAATATTAAACGAACGGAGGCCTGATTCTTCAGCGCCACCTCCGTATGCTCCCGTTGTGGGCACCTTGCCCGTTCCTGCTATTGCTCCTATCGTTATTCCTACTCCTCCTGCGCAGCCTACTGCCCCTAGTTCTTTGGTTGTCGCTCCTCTGTCTATTTCGTCTATTACATTACCTCTTTCCCCTGCACCCTTGTTAGGTTCACCTACACCTCCGATTCTGGGGAGTCCCGTGTTCACTAAATCAGATCCCGGTGCAGGGTCGAAAATTGTGACTCGTAGTACTGTTCCTGCGGGCAGGAAACAGGAACTATTTGCTTGGGCTAAACATTGCATGGAAAAAGGTGATCAAACTGATGTACTTTCAACATTATCTAATTTGCACGATTTTCCCGAGAAAAACGTTTTTATTGAAGGACTGGGGATTCATTTAGGTGTAATGTGGGGTAGATTGCAGACTTCGGATCTCCCACAAGGGGTGAGAGATCTGAATGCCTTGGCACTTTCGAGGGATACAGAGCAGAAAGTATATGGACATGTTGACAGATTGTTTGAGTTTAGGAGGGATTTTGAAAGGTTACAAAACGAGGATGATGAGGACGACAGGATGTATGCACAGAAACGGTTCCTTTCGTGCCGAAGTTCAGCACCTGAGGAAGTACGAATTTGTACCAAAGACGCGATTCGATGGATCTCGGATTCATCGATACCGCCAGATGAGGTGTATGACACATATAGTCAATACACGGTAGAGATGCAAAGGAAGGTAATCCAAGTGATGGTACAGCACTTACAGGAGGAATGTATAAGGAAGAAGGTTGGTTGCCCCATAGAGTTATTGGGTATTTGTAAAAGAGCTTTTTCGCCCGACACTTCTACAACTGCTTTAGCGCTCGATCTGGCCTTATTGCTCAGTAAGCGGTCGGAGGTCCCTATATCTCAGTTGCCTATGAGAGAGGTCCCTCCGACCCTTGTCCCAAAATTAGAAATCCCCGCCAACGCGGCGACTGGTGCTGCCACGGTGGATATCCCTGCACATTACGTATCACAGTTTGTTCACGTCCCGTTCTCTTGACAGGAAGTGAACACGATTAGACAATCAGTCCCTGATATCAGGAAGAACCCGACAGGGTTTTACAAAGAAATAGAATCCGTTTTGCAGTCTTCTGTGTTCACCTTAAGTGACATGGATTTATTGTTTCCAGTGCTTTTACCTGTTGATGTATGGAAACAGGTACGAACAATAGATGATGTGCCGGGGTTAGGGGATACATGGGTAAACTTAACTAGAATAGATGGGGAACGACCAGCTGGTGAGAAACCACCCCAGGTAATACTCACTTTACCTGATAGAATAGTTGCCAAATTAAAAACTATAATCCCAGAAAAAAGGATTATTTGGGACAAGCTTACGGCCTGCGTCCAAGGGAAAACTGAAGGTACTACTGAATTCTTTAATAGATTCGAACAGGTGTTCTCCGACTTCAGTGGACAGGATTTAGGTACAGAGTCGGGGAAGAGGTTGTTTGTGGACAAATTTGTGCGTGGATTGTTGCCCGACATCCAGTCACAAATTATGTCCTCAGAGAGCGCTTGGCAGGCAAAATCTCAGTCAGAGGTCTTGCATATGGCTCAGTATTACGAGAATCGGGTTAATAACGAAAAAGAGAAAATCGAAAAAAGAAGGGGTGACCTAAAGACTAAGGTATTGTTGCAGCAAATTGTCAGAAACCCCAGAGGAGGTACGACACAGACTAGAGGTCAGTACATTCCAAGAGGAAATACTCCTCCAAATTCTATAAATATTAATCAGTGTGCTTATTGCCGCCAGGAAGGTCACTGGCGAGCACAGTGCCCTGCCCTTCGTCAGAGGTCAGGAGGCACATTTGGAGGTATGGGTAGGCGACCAAGGGGCCGCCCCGGAGCAGGGGGCCCTGATAGGGGTCAGCTTCTACAAGATCCCCAGCAACCTTTTTCACGGGAAAATCAGACTCCGAGTATGGACTCGAGAAATATATTTGATCACCCTTCCGCCGCCTATCTTTCTGAGGAACTTCCCTTTGATGAAGTTCTGCCTTACTAGGATTGCCCGAAGCAGCGTTTGGAACCTTTACCTATTCCCGTTATTCAGAAGGGCCCCTATGTTGAATTATTGGTGGGGAATAGGAAACATCAGTTCTTGATCGACACTGGAGCACAAAAGTGCTCCATCGACCATTCGAGGGTTCCAAACATCCCACTGTCAGGGCAAACAAACGTCTCTATAGGGTTCTCTGGCATACCAACTGTTTGTCCGGTTTCTGCGCCGGTATCCGTTTCTTTGGGTCCTTTTACAGACCAGTGCCCTTTTCTTCTTACTTCAAACTGTGGAGAAAATTTGTTGGGGTTGAATTTGTTGAAGAAACTGAATGCAGTGATTCATTGTTCCCCTGACGGAATAAGATTAACAGTTTCACCACAGCAACCCTTTAACTCCCAATACTTGACCCGACCTCTACCTCTCGAATTTGACATTGTCCCAGAATGTTTGTGGGCAATAGACGATAATGATGTCGGGATATTGCACATCGATCCTGTTAAGATAATATTGAAACATGGGGTTAAGCTACCGCGCATTC
Organism: Ambystoma mexicanum; assembly: GCF_040938575.1. Taxonomy (NCBI): domain Eukaryota; kingdom Metazoa; phylum Chordata; class Amphibia; order Caudata; family Ambystomatidae; genus Ambystoma; species Ambystoma mexicanum. The sequence continues at coordinate 48,567,203 of NC_090939.1, forward strand.
CGCAATATAAAATTTCAATTGAAGGAGAGCGCGCTCTGAAATGCATTGTCTCCGATTTTGTACATCGTGGAGTGATCGAAGAGATTACAGGTAGCCTATGTAATAGCCCGATCTTGCCAGTATATAAGAAAGGCGACAATGCAATTCCGTACCGGTTTATAATAGATCTTCGTGCTATTAACCGGGTGGTAGCCCCACAATTTCCAATCGTGCCTGATGTAACAACGATCTTAACAATGATCCCTGCTACGGCTACACACTTTAGTGTCGTAGATTTAAAAAACGCCTTCTTTAGTATTCCGATACATGAGGAGAGCAGGTATTTGTTTGCGTTCACCTTGGGGGGACGCTCGTTTACATTCACAAGGGCACCTCAAGGGTATACTGAAAGTCCTAGTATCTATAGTAGAGCCTTAAAAGAGCAGCTCGACACCCTTGAATTACCATCTACTTGCACGCTGCTACAATATGTAGACGATTTGCTCCTGGCTGCAGACTCTGAGAAAGCTTGTAAAGAAGGCACTATATTGTTGCTTGTTCATTTAGCTGAAAATGGGCACAAAGCTTCACTTAAGAAATTTCAATATTGTTGTCAGGAGGTTGCCTATCTAGGCTACCTCCTGTCAAAAGAGGGGAGAAGATTGACACCTGAACGAATAAAACACATTTCTGGCATGTCTGTCCCAAAAACACAGAAGGAAGTCAGAGCCCTGATAGGGATGGCGTCCTACTGTAGACTGTGGATCCCGAACTTTGCCCTAGTGGTAAAACCGATGTTGGCTTTGACGAAGAAGGGCATTTCAATGCTAATTGCCATGGGAATCGGAACATCAACGATCATTTGAGCTTCTCAAAGCCACGCTGTGTTCAGCACCGGTTCTGGGTACACCAAATTACGATAAGGCCTTTGTGTTGTTTGTGCATGAATGTAATGGATGTGCTTTGTCTGTGTTAACACAGGAACATGGAGGGAAGAATAGGCCGTGCGGCTATTATTCCTCCGCCCTCGATCCTGTTGCATGCGCTTTGCCGCGATGTCTGCGCGCTGTTGCTGCTGCCGCTGCGTCTGTAAAACAGAGTGAGGGGATGGTCCTAGGCCACGATTTAATTTTGATGGTACCTCACTCTGTCGATATTCTATTGAATAAAACTCAAACACAACACCTTACTTCTGCCCGGTTGACCAGGTACGAATTAGTTCTATTTGCTCCTCATATCCAAATTAAAAGGTGTTGTGTTCTCAATCCGGCTGAACTTTTGCCTCTCCCGCAAACTACTGCTTGCGGCGATGACGGATCACATGACTGCCTGTATGCCACCGAACAAGAAACAAAGGGCAGAATAGACCTCTCAGATACTCATTTGGAGAATGCGGAAGGGGAGCTGTTTTGTGATGGCTCCTGTTTTAAACTTCCGAATGGCACGTCTACAGCTGCTTATGCAGTTACTACCTTGAACAAGATCGTAGAAACTAAAAGGATTCCGCATAACTCCGCGCAGGCCGCAGAGATTATAGCGTTGACCCGCGCTTGTGAGCTCTCCCAAGGGCATAGAGTTAACATTTATACGGATAGTCAGTACGCCTTGGGGGTGGCTCACAATTTCGGAAAACTGTGGTCGGAAAGAGGGTTTCTGACCTCACACGGGACCAAGATTCAGCATGGTCCCTTAATAGTACAACTACTTTTTGCGCTCTCACTCCCTGAACAATTAGCAATCATGAAATGTGCAGCACATCGCAAGGTCATAGACAATGTGGGAAGAGGAAATGCTTTTGCAGATTTGCTAGCTAGACAAACAGCTACAGACCTTAGCACAGACATGTACACCTTGAGGGAAGTGAGAGATGGTTGTATAATAGATGAAGGCATTGGGTCTGTGCGAGATATTCAGACTGATGCCTCTGTTGAAGAATCTAGGAAATGGGCTGAAGGCATGGGGAAATTGGATGACGAAGGGTGTTGGGTGGACGCATCTGACGGGAAATGGTTGCTTCCTGATTCTTATGTATTAGCAATGGTCACGATGGCACACGGTCCAACACATGTGTGTGCCCAGCAAATTGCGAAGATATTACAGCAGGTTTGGGTGAATGATAAAATTTTGGAAACTGCAAAAAAATACATCCAGAACTGTATGATTTGCCTGCAGCACAATGTGGGTAAAGGGACAGTGACTCCAAGGGGAAGTTTCGGGCCCCCCTCTGTCCCCTTTGAAACCATTCACCTTGATTTTATTGAAATGGAGCGATGTAATAACTTGAAATATGTTCTTGTTATCATTTGTGCTTTTAGCAAATGGGTCGAGGCTTTCCCCGTCAAAGATGCTACCGCCATGACCACCGCAAAGATCTTGGTAAAAGACTATTTTCCTCGATTTGGGCTCCCGAGGATAATTTGGTCGGACAACGGCCCCCACTTCATCGCAGCCGTAATGTTGCAAATATGTGTTGCCTTAGGGATAGAGAAACGTTTTCATTCAGCTAGGCACCCTCAAAGTGCGGGGTTGGTAGAAAGACACAATGGTATTTTGAAAAACAAACTTGCCAAAACATGTGCCGACACTAAATTAAAATGGCCAGATGCTTTACCTATTGTGTTGTTAGCTATGCGCACCACACCCCAGACTAGAACTGGGCTCTCTCCATTCGAGGTAGTAATGGGAAGGCCTGCTAATATTTGGGGTCTCCCTAAACCTAAAGCCCTGAGGGATGTGGAGAATGTATTGCTCATAGACTATTGTAATCAATTGACTAAAAATCTGTATTTCATTTACCACCAGGTGAATGCTGCCTTACCTGTACGGTTTACGGGCCCAGGACACGATATATTGCCCGGCAGCTGGGTCCTGGTGAAGGCCTACGAAAGGTCTTCCTGTCTCGCGCCTCGCTGGCGGGGACCCTACCAGGTTTTATTGGTCACCAGGACGGCAGTGCGGGTGGCAGGAAAGAAGAACTGGATACATGCAACACATATCAAGAAGATCCCTCACCCGACGCCACACGTTACAGAAGAAACAGAACCCCTCGCTGGTGCTACACTCTCTGATCTCGGAGTAGCAGGCAGCGTTGTGAGTGCGTCGGAGAAGTTCTCTGAGCCTGAGGAGCTCGGGGAGCCGTCCATTTTGTCTCCGCACTCCCTTGATCAATCACTTCCGGAAAACCTTGTTTCGAGCTCTGCGACTTCCGTCGCTACTGATACGACGCTCCCCTCAGGGAGCGACGATACTTTGCTTTTGGATTCAACAAACTTGGGTACCATCCGGTACAACCTTCGACCACGCAAATAAAATCGCCGCACGAGTATCGTGCATCTGGAAGAAAAAGGAGTGATTGAAATACTATCGTCTTCCCTTTTTTTTTTGGAACAAAGAAAAGGGGGGGTTCTGTTGGCCAGGGTTGGGAAGGACTAAGAAGTCGCGCGGCCGAAGTGCCGCCAGCAACGAACATTGGGGCCGTCGATCGGGATAACCATGATGCCTGCCGCCTTCACCGCTGCTCCTCGTATTGAACTATTAGATAAGGAGGTGACCAATTCGAACAATGGACAATGTGCCTGGGCCCCGAAAACGTACTTTTGTGTTCTCGTTTTGATTATTGTTAGTTTTGCAACTGCTGCCGTGGGACTTTGGTACTTTGAAGAAATTTATCCTTTGAAGCCTCTGTTACCGACCAAAATTGTACCAACTGTTTTGACTCCCTCTGTACACCTTTACACTCTGTCCCCTAGGGACTCTCGGCATAGACAGAAATATTATAATAACACTTTGATGATAGTGATGAATGCTACGCATGCAATTTTTAATAGGAGTAATTGTTGGGTCTGCACTCACTTACCACAACATGGGAACAAGGGACTGGGATGGTATGTACATCCCTTACCTCTAACAACCTCTTGCTATGCCTCTCTTAGAGCACTCTTTTTTGGCCGATGGAATGATAGCATCTCAGGGAACTTCGATGGGACTAATTTGAATGAATTTGAAAAACGTGAATTGACTCCCCTGGGATGCTCGCTTTTCGCAAATAGGAGTAGACCTAATATCGCTTCTATTAGGCCATCTGATAAACTTTCTTTTCCTTTTCAAAATCTAGTTTCTTTCAAGATGGCTCCGATAGGCAATAAGGATGCCATGCCTCCTTCTTATTCTGTAAATCACAGTCCTGATTCTGTCCCTTTCTGTGTACAAAGAAACGGCACTAGGCCAATGGGAGATTTCGAGCCTTGTATAAATATTGTAAATTTGACTGGGGAAAATAGGCCTTTGTATGTAGGGGGACCGGTTTATTTTGTGTGTGGTAGTTTAGCTTTTCCCTGGTTGCCCAAGGATTGGCAGGGGACTTGTTATTTAGGGATATTGTTACCAGGTGTATTTATAGCCAGTACCTTAGAGGTATCTAAGGCTCGCCCGCGACGGGATAATGATGGAGATACCCCTGGACAAGTGTTCGGGGATATAGCCAAATCAGTAGTTCCCTTCTGGGGACAAATAGCAAATTCAGAAAACATCAGGGGATTAGCGAGGGTGTTGGAGAAAACAATCAACCGGACCACGGACATACTTTACAATATGACCTTAGAGCAAAAGGCGATAAGATTGGTAGCACTTCAAAATCGAATGGCATTAGATGTCATTTTAGCTGAACGAGGTGGAGTATGTAAATTAGTGGGGTCCGCTTGCTGTGTTTTTGTACCAGATTCTTCACCAACAATATTCAAAGCAATTCAGAATTTACACACTCTTAGTTCTGAAGTCCATATCCCTGTAGGAGACTGGAGCCTTAATACTTGGTTTTGGGATTCTCTACGATCTTGGGGGTGGAAGGTGCTTTCTGTTATTTTAGGTATTTTAGGGACTCTGTTATTCCTTTGCTGCTGTTTCCAATGCCTCCCGAGTATATGCGGAATGATAGGGGGATGTTGTGCCCAAGTTATGAGCGCAATAGGGCGTAGAATATATACCCCGAAGACAGCATCTAAAGAATTCATGTTGCAAGAAGTTCTTATGAACAACTTTTTGGCTATTGACATTTCAGACAATGATGCGGAACCTATGGATGCTAATGCCCTCAAGTATTTTCAAAAGTATTAGGAAATAATGTTTTAGCACTTGGCATAGGCCAAAAGGAGGGTCTGTGGAAATCGATATAATATTATGACCCCAATCGCATTGTTTAAATGTATGTTGGCCTACGCCAAGCTGTCTAAAGGATACTATGTACATAGGTTCCGCGGCAAGGTCTTGACCTTAATGTATCGTGTAAGCCGCCATCTTGGATCTAGCCGCCATTTTAGGTACTCTTGCAGTGTGGAAGTCACCCTGAATCACAAAATGGAGGCCGAATGACATTTCGAGTAAGACTTCGGCCATGGTGACCTCCGCACACGTGAATGAATAATATGTCCGTAGGCTACTTGTTAGGGTCATGAACTAAGACCCTGTCCTCTGTTTAACCTATGTGTAAATATGTAACCGTATCAGCGGAACTGATCTAATGTATGGAAATTGTGTGTTCGACCTGGCTACGAACCCTAGCCATGGTTCCAGAAATGGTTAACTTGTAAGAGGGCTGGCCAATGCAGTACTAAATGTATAAAAACCCAAGCATCCCGATGATCGGTCTCTCCCACTTTCAGTGCGAACGTAAAGTTGAAGGTTCGTGTGTTAGTCAGAGGGCCGAATAGCTATTCGCATGTCAATTGACTTTGGTAACTTTGTAACTTTGAAATAAAGCGCTTTGTATGTCCTTTGTAACCTGTGTTGGTGTGTTTCCTTTTGGGCTTCCCGGCCTCATGTCAATTTCTCTGTTTACACAGTATGGCTCCCAAGAATTCAAAATATTGAGGTACCAGCAGAGTTTATATTTCGCCCAGAGATACCCACAGACATAAAATAAGGGCAGATAATTGGGCTTGAGCTAGAAGCATTTATAGTAAGGGAAGGCAGAGTGTTTTTGTATGGGACGGATGACAATGAAATAAATTGCCACTCAGCGATAGCACTTGGTGAGGCACATTGGCTGACTGAATTGACAGATGAACAGTTGTTCACAGACTCAGATGATGAAGTAATATTTAACATATCAACTACGACTTGTGAACAGGGAGATTCCCCAGAGAATAACATTAGGGAAGTAGGTAACATCATGTATACGGGAAGATATGGTGTATTCACCGAGCTCACTATGGACCAGATGTCCATATGATGTTGGGCAATTAAAAGGAGCAGGGGCGGTACAAATCAAACTGAACAAAGGGGATGTTTTACCATGTTTAGTGCAACAGGGAATACTAGTGCCTCCAGAATCAACATGCAACACTGCTGTGTACCCAGTAAAGAAGGCAACAGGGGGGTCATGGAGATTTTTCAAGATTTGCACCCATGAACAACATTGTTGAGGCAGAATTCCCATTCGTTCCAAACCAAGCTAAGATATTATACAACATCCCATCGAAAGCTAACTATTTTACAGTGATCGATTTAAAAAATGTTTTCTTTTCAATTCACCTTCATCAGGATATTGGACATTGTTCACCTACCATGGGATTAAAATGAAACATACTTGATTACCACAGGGTTATTGTCAATCACCCTTGGTCTCCAATTGAGTGTTACAGTTGGACTTCGGAAACATATAACTTGACTGTGCGGTTATCCAGTACCAGGATGACATATTGATGTGTAGCATAACAGAGGAAGAATGCAAAAGAGATTCAGTGAAACTGATGACAGTATTGGCAGAGAAGGTATATAAGGTGAAAAAGGAGAAAATGTAATATTTTCAGCAGTCGATACTATACATACGTTAGTTAATATCAAAAGAAGAAAGGTGACACCTGAGAGACCAGAAACAATAATGAAGATATGCAGACCAGAGACAGTGAAAGAATTGCCAGGCCTTTGCAATTATTGTACAGCATGGGTCTTTGACTATAGTACATATGTCAGGTCACTCTTAAAAGGACTGAAAGAAGCACAAAAGGAAAACATTGACACAGCATTGATAGGTGACATGATCAATGCTTTTGATGAGTTAAAAATAGCAATCAGCACAGCTTCAGTGTTAGGGATCCCCAATTATATTGAAGATTTCTGTTTGTATTCCCATTCAAATGGAGTAGTAATGATAGCTGTCCTTGCACAGAAAACTATCATGGGACACAAGCCACTAGCATTTTATAGTGGCATTTTAGACCCAGTAATGCAAGGCCATTGTCCATGTGAACACGCATTAGCAGCAGCGCATTTTGCAATTGAGAAGTCTGCCAGCATAACTATGGGCAGTCCAGTAACAATATATGTTGAGCAAGCTCTATTTGCCATCCTTGAAAACACCAAAAGCACATTAATAACAAAGAGAGCATCTGGTTACGAGGTGATTATATCAGACCCCTCAATCAAAATTGTCAGGCGTCGAGCAGTAAACCCGGAAAGATTTATAGCTGATCCAGTGAAGGGGGGAGAGTATGTGCACAATTGCACAAACTATACTGAATATCATGATGAGGTACCTCATGTTAAGGTAATTGCACTAGTAGGGGAGTCAATTCTCTTCATTCGCACACGTGAATGAATAATATGTCCGTAGGCTACTTGTTAGGGTCATGAACTAAGACCCTGTCCTCTGTTTAACCTATGTGTAAATATATAACCGTATCAGCGGAACTGATCTAATGTATGGAAATTGTGTGTTCGACCTGGCTACGAACCCTAGCCATGGTTCCAGAAATGGTTAACTTGTAAGAGGGCTGTCCAATGCAGTACTAAATGTATAAAAACCCAAGCATCCCGATGATCGGTCTCTCCCACTTTCAGTGCTAACCTAACGTTGAAGGTTCGTGTGTTAGTCAGAGGGCCGAATAGCTATTCGCATGTCAATTGACTTTGGTAACTTTGTAACTTTGAAATAAAGCGCTTTGTATGTCCTTTGTAACCTGTGTTGGTGTGTTTCCTTTTGGGCTTCCCGGCCTCATGTCAATTTCTCTGTTTCCACAGTATGGCTCCCAAGAATTCAAAATATTGAGGTACCAGCAGAGTTTATATTTCGCCCAGAGATACCCACAGACATAAAATAAGGGCAGATAATTGGGCTTGAGCTAGAAGCATTTATAGTAAGGGAAGGCAGAGTGTTTTTGTACGGGACGGATGACAATGAAATAAATTGCCACTCAGCGATAGCACTTGGTGAGGCACATTGGCTGACTGAATTGACAGGTGAACAGTTGTTCACAGACTCAGATGATGAAGTAATATTTAACATATCAACTACGACTTGTGAACAGGGAGATTCCCCAGAGAATAACATTAGGGAAGTAGGTAACATCATGTATACGGGAAGATATGGTGTATTCACCGAGCTCACTATGGACCAGATGTCCATATGATGTTGGGCAATTAAAAGGAGCAGGGGCGGTACAAATCAAACTGAACAAAGGGGATGTTTTACCATGTTTAGTGCAACAGGGAATACTAGTGCCTCCCGAATCAACATGCAACACTGCTGTGTACCCAGTAAAGAAGGCAACAGGGGGGTCATGGAGATTTATTCAAGATTTGCACCCATGAACAACATTGTTGAGGCAGAATTCCCATTCGTTCCAAACCAAGCTAAGATATTATACAACATCCCATCGAAAGCTAACTATTTTACAGTGATCGATTTAAAAAATGTTTTCTTTTCAATTCACCTTCATCAGGATATTGGACATTGTTCACCTACCATGGGATTAAAATGAAACATACTTGATTACCACAGGGTTATTGTCAATCACCCTTGGTCTCCAATTGAGTGTTACAGTTGGACTTGGGAAACATGTAACTTGACTGTGCGGTTATCCAGTACCAGGATGACATATTGATGTGTAGCATAACAGAGGAAGAATGCAAAAGAGATTCAGTGAAACTGATGACAGTATTGGCAGAGAAGGTATATAAGGTGAAAAAGGAGAAAATGTAATATTTTCAGCAGTCGATACTATACATACGTTAGTTAATATCAAAAGAAGAAAGGTGACACCTGAGAGACCAGAAACAATAATGAAGATATGCAGACCAGAGACAGTGAAAGAATTGCCAGGCCTTTGCAATTATTGTACAGCATGGGTCTTTGACTATAGTACATATGTCAGGTCACTCTTAAAAGGACTGAAAGAAGCACAAAAGGAAAACATTGACACAGCATTGATAGGTGACATGATCAATGCTTTTGATGAGTTAAAAATAGCAATCAGCACAGCTTCAGTGTTAGGGATCCCCAATTATATTGAAGATTTCTGTTTGTATTCCCATTCAAATGGAGTAGTAATGATAGCTGTCCTTGCACAGAAAACTATCATGGGACACAAGCCACTAGCATTTTATAGTGGCATTTTAGACCCAGTAATGCAAGGCCATTGTCCATGTGAACACGCATTAGCAGCAGCGCATTTTGCAATTGAGAAGTCTGCCAGCATAACTATGGGCAGTCCAGTAACAATATATGTTGAGCAAGCTCTATTTGCCATCCTTGAAAACACCAAAAGCACATTAATAACAAAGAGAGCATCTGGTTACGAGGTGATTATATCAGACCCCTCAATCAAAATTGTCAGGCGTCGAGCAGTAAACCCGGAAAGATTTATAGCTGATCCAGTGAAGGGGGGAGAGTATGTGCACAATTGCACAAACTATACTGAATATCATGATGAGGTACCTCATGTTAAGGTAATTGCACTAGTAGGGGAGTCAATTCTCTTCATTGATGGGTCCTAGCCGATTGATCAGAGCACGGGTGGGAGGCACAGCGGGACAACAGTAGTGAAAGCAAAAGTAAATGACAGCTTTGAGACAGTGATAAGCACGAGAATGCCAACGCATTTCTCAGCACATGGAACAGAGTTGATAGAGTTAATATTAGTGCTTGCAGCGCACGCTGATGAGGCGGTAATGGTGTACTCCACCATCATGACAACAACAGTACATGCCGGACTGTCACGGTGGAAAAGGAGGGGTTTCTTGTGTACAGATGGCACACCAGTAAAGCGTGCGTCATTAAAAGACAGGCTCATAGATGTACTCAAACTACCATCAGCTATCACTGTGGTGAAGTGCGCAGTGCACGCTAGAGGTGCAGACATGATTTCTCACATTAATGAAGCTGCTGATTCAGAAGCAAAGAGAGCAGCATATTTGTCAGAAATAACAGATATTGCAACTTCACCAAACAAATACACATGTGCACACAACATGATGCTGAAGGAAGGCTTTAATACATTGCCCTTAGGACAAATAGAGGAATTACAGGGAAGGGCACCATTGGCAGAACAGGAATTATGAAAAAGGAGAGGTTGCCCATTGTCCCCAACATATGCAATGTGGCAACATGACAACACAGGGAAACTTGTTATGCCTCGAGGGCTGCTTACAAAAGCATTAGAACAACTGAACTGCCCAGCACACACATCCAGAGAAATTATTGCTGTAATGATTTCGGAATAGTGGTTTGTCCCTAATTTGGCGGAACACGTTGATAACTTTATGTTTAATTTTTTTAGATGTCAGGATGTTTACCACTGGCCACACACTGAGCACTGTGACGGGAGCAATAGCTCATCATATGGGACCATTTCAACATTTGCATATTGACTATGTAGATGTGCTCTGAATTTGTAATGGCTACAGGTACATGTTGGTAGTCATTTGCCCATTTTACAGATGGATCGAAGCAGGTCCATGCACCCATCCAGATGCCACTTGTGCATCAATATGCCTTGTCCGAGAGGTATTCACAAGGTGGGTAGTGTGCGATGTATTGCTTTTTGACAATGGACTGCATTTTGTACATGAAGTATTCAAGCACATAAATATCCTAATGGGGATAAGGCACTCATTCCCGTCAGCTAATGGTATTTGTGAGCACCTCAATGGCCTCTTTATAGAAAGAGTTGCCAAAATAAAACAGACTTTGAAAAAGAGCTGGTTGAACTGCCTTCCCTTAGCCCTATTTGCATTACATAACTAGTCAGGCTCTGACCATCACCTGACCCCACATGAGCTGGTGATGGGACGCACAATGCCCACGCCCATTGCTCCCCCCACAGGGGCTCGTATTGATGTGAAAAATGTGGCCACTGTGTTAAGAAAGGAAATGCATGATTACTTGACAGCGATGACGGCTTCTATTAAATGTATGTCTCAACAGGTACAGATGCGGTAGGGGGGTACAAAGAACACAGATGAAAACACCGAACAATCTAACACTGACACCTTATTAAGACCATCTTTGCTTTACCCGGTGGCCTCATCATTTGCCACTCCATCTGCAGTAAAAATAGTAGGGTGCAGAGCCTGGATCCACCTAAATGACATTGAGCTGTACAAAGGTGACACCCCCTGTCCACGGGTATTGAACCCAAAGGTGAAGAAGAAGTTTGGCGACCCCAAATGTGAGCAGTGACAAGAGCCAATCAACAGCGACAGCAGCACAAGAACCTTTTTTCTAGCTGACATTCATTAAAAGAGGCACTTGCACTTCTGTTGTTTGGATCCTCTCATTCCTAGTGAAAAACTATTTTCTTTCAGGAACCTGGAACATTGAACAAGCTGCTATATTGTGTAGAAATAAGAGAAAATGTACCATTTTTGTAACATTTCTTTTATACGACTAACAAAGGTTGGACTGGTAATATGAAGGTCAGACTATTTTCTTTGGTAGAACCATACATGCACTAAACATGATTAGATATTCTCTCTTAGCGTGAAGAGGGAACTATGTTCCTAATTATTTACAGACTGTAGATGTTCTGACCATTATGATAGTAGCAAGTTTTTTTCACATTGTGTGGTCTTGATTTCCTAATTTTTGTTGCATTAAGACAATTGATCATTTATATTACAGCTAAACCAGTAAACATGAGCAATGGTAATTGCAAGTGAAATAACTCCCAAGCAATTCCCTGAAGTGTGTTACAGATTAAAAGGATAAAAAGGAGTGTGCTAGATGACTCAATGTACCTGAGTAGGTATATAAATAATTCTGCCCATGCCACGAATAACCTGTGGTATCAGCATTTGTGCAAAGTGGAAAGTGAGACGTCTGTTGAAAGCTGTTGTGTGTCTTCCCTCATACCTTACGCCATGAGTTCTTCCAGGATAATCTTAGCCACATAAATACCTGCACACAAAGCACACTGATTAACACATTTAGCACTTTGCAACGCTAGGGGGCAATTTCAAGGAAGATGCCACACTACGATGGATGACAAAAAGGACGTTCCCTTGTGAGGATACTTATATAAAAATGAAATCAATGATGAATAAAGTGTTACAGTATACCCTAGAAGGCCCGAATAGAGGAGGTGTTAAGGTAGCAGACCATAAGTTACTGCAATGCAGAAATACAGTAGGAAAAGAAATACCTGGGTGCTGGGAAAGACCTCAGATACTAATATATGGACAGGTGTTCACCTCAGAAGGATAGGTCGAAGGCTTGATGGGTTGTAAGGCACAAGGACTCCTAACAGTACCCACAGAGGTTGTGCAGAATTCAATTGATGTGTGCCTCAAAGAATGGACTGGAAGATCCAAATGACTCACCAGTGTAGGAGATGAAGCAGGACTCCTACCCATAATACCACTGAAGAATACCACCTTATGCTTCAGAAATGTGGGCCCAATAAAAGTAGGGGAAGAACAAGGGTGAAAACGCATCTTTGTTGTGCCTGGAATGAAAATAGGCAGAACAGTATTAATGGACCAATATTTGGACTGTGGTTCAAAGGCCTACATGAAGCTTCCACCACATTGAGGAGGCCTGTGCTCCTTGGTAGTGATTAGCTCTCCAGCCTTAGCAGTACCCCAGAGTGAGGTGCAGATCTGTGATTTTCCATGGATGAACACACACTTAATAAATAAGTTGTCCCTCAACCGCAGACAAACATAAAGGAGTAACTATTTCTGAGGCAAAATGGAAAAGGCATATAACGCTATACCAGACAAGCATACATTGTTCAGCAGAACAGAAATGTTCTTTGCATCCTTCTTTACTCCCGGGTTTCAAGTCAACACGAATGCCAAGTGTCTGCAAATAATCAGTTGGGAGCTCTCACCGAGAACAGGCATGACTGTAAAAGCTTTCAATGCCATAAAGGAAGAGCTGAGAGCAAGAGCTTTTATGCTACGTCAACAAAGCTTATGAAGTGCACGGTCACCCAAGGGTATCCTGCTGCTGGGAGAAGAAAAGGGCAGGATTAAGGCTCATCATGACTCTTTAAAACAGGTATGTCCTCAACTTAATAACATAATAATAGACAAAAGGGCACCTGACACTTCCCCGATCTAACCAGGTCACCACATGAATATAATAAACAAATTGATCAGGGCAGCCCCAAATATATTGTACCTCAAACAAATATTCACAAACAATTTTTCAATGTAACTGCCTCTTTCGGGACAATAAACATGAAAATGCAGTGCATAACATGTTTCAACAATGTATCACAGGAACGTGACCAAACATGAATAAACAAAACAGCAAATATTCGTATAATCTCCATACAATCTTAAAAACGAATCATGACACCCTGACATTTTGTGGGTGTTGTATAACAGTATACAGGCTGAAATACTCTGCAAAATGAAAAGTGTAAACAATAAACACTATATGATACAAAGGGAGAGTGTTCTCCTGGCTATCTTGCTTAAGTGGTTCCAAAAATAGTTCTAACACACTGGTTATTGCGATACAGTTTTCGCTTTTATTTGTGCAAGTGATGGGTTGTTCTACATTCAGTTGGTATGCATCTAGTACATCTGGGGCTCTTATGTCCCCTGGTTGTTAGCCGACATGTGTTTCGACCCTTGGGTCTTTATCAAGGCTATTGAGTGCAGTCTGTTGCCCCCTGTGGGGTCCTGGTACGTAGTGTTGGTTGCTGTCCTGACTAGGAGCCACGACGGACCAGCCATACGGACCAGCCATTAGGGCCCAACAGGAGCCACTGTCTCTAGAGGACAGCAACAAACACTACGTACCAGGACCACTCTCCCTTCCTACTCAACAATTGGGGTGCTGGCTAAACCCCTGCAGCTCCTGTGACCTTGCGACATATGAATCCTCGCTTCCAAACCTAGAGCCAACCACGTTTCTACTATATGACACAAAGGTTGTCGACACAATGTGTTTCAGACTTTGGAAGCATTAGTCGAATGCACAAGTTTTGTAGGCCTTCATCATGGCGGTCAGTTGAAAAGGGATCTCATGAAATGGGGTTTTCTGTGATGATCTGCATGAAAACATGGGTAAATATGTCAATTTAGCATGGTAATATATTGGGGGTTTAAAGATAAACATGGATACCCATGTGCATGAAAGCACACAAACAGGTGACTTCTTCCATGACCCAGCAGCATAGAGTCATGTAGCCCCTCTAGGGTAAACATTCAGGTATACTCCAGATCCAAATAACAACATAGAGCGGTGGGTGAGTTGTGACATGTCTGGAGTGTGTCACTACATGCAATGTGGCATCAACGACTATGTGAGATGTGGAGGTGACGGGTGAGTAAAATATGGATACACAAAGAGCCCTATTTGAGGAAGAACAGAAAGAATAGCATGATCAAGAAATCAACCAGAGGGGGGAATGTTCGGCGGAAGATGTAGATGTCATCCATAGCTTTTGCCCTGTCCCCAATCCAATACCACACAGGTTAGAAACGTTACTCACTCAGACAACCATACCACCCTTATTTCAGGCAGGTACAAGACATAGGGACAATCTGAGCTTAAGATGGCAAACGCGGTCAAGCTGATGTTTTGACATCAGTAGGCGCACACACTAGACACAAAGTAGATATGCACTCCACATGAAGAACACATAGGTCAAATGTGCATTTTTTAGATGTGTAAAACATTAACATAGCATCCACAAGACATGTAGAACATAACGGAACTGTTGTGTAAGCTGAATGCAACACAAACAACCAGCGGGTATAGCTCATGAATATAGAAACTAGAGTGTATTGGGGCAGTCATCTTCTTTAAAATGGAAACTACAGCATGCTTTTAGTTAGACAGAAGCCTCAAGACTTTCAGAGAACTCAAAAGGCTGAAGCCACAGAAATACAGAGTGGTGCAGAACTCAGGAAGAAGTTTTCAGTTACTGACAAGGTCAGAAGGAGATAGGTTGGATGGAAATGTTGGATCAAAGACTCAATATAGGCAGGATAGTCCCCAATTAACTCAAGCTTATAAGAGCATAACCGACTCATGTTAGCCGAAGACCACAGCAGAGTAGTGAAATGGACCCCATGAAAAGAACTCAGGAGAACACAGCAGAAAACATGGCACAAGCATTAAATAGCTAAAATCCCAATAAATTTGAGGTAATTCCACTTCATAAATGGTCCTCTAACACGTGACTCATAATTGGAAGACACTGGTTATTCATTAGGTGCCAGCATAAGATAGGAAAGATGTGGTACTCCCTAAAAGCATACACAGACCCAAGGACAAGAACATAGAGAATACTGAGCTCAATGTCTAAGGAATGAGGAATGGTAATTTATTTAATGAATAGAAGACAGTTCATGGGCCTCACTCCCCATACTACCTGTCTGCTGCTTATGTTGACAACCTGTCAAATTTGGTTAGCAAGAAGCCAACCAATCGAATCCCTCGGTGTCATGGCGCCCACCATGTAGTAAACCAGCCAATTAGTTTTCATAGAGGTGTTGCATTTTTACATTTATCAATAGTGGAATTGTCTCAGGAGGAGCCAGGAGATCAATTACCCAATTAACTGTGTAACCCTTATATTATTCATATGCAACCAATTCCCTTAACCAATTCCTATACCCGTAGGTTTTGTAAAATTGTGATGATGTATGACTTTGGTGAGAGACTCAAGATGTTAAGGCTTGGGTGCTGTCCCTACTTTATTTGTATGATAATGCAGAAGAACTTTGCCATGCACTTTGTCTTCTTCATCATTGAGTTTGGTTTGGAGCAATTTCAGTACCTCTGCAATACCTGGGCCTTTTGGCCCCACTTAACAAACTCCATCCAATGTAATGAAACCACCGGCCAAATCTCCCTAAATCAGCTCAAATCCCTCTTCATCTTATTTATCAGCGCCACCCCTTGCTCCCTGACCAAATCGTTCTCACCCGTGTTCAAAAACAGTGCCGCCTGCACCCCATGCTGCTCCCTCAACACTGCCAACATGAGCAGCAACTGATCCCATCTCAAATCCCCACCCACAACCATCTCAACACTGCAACTGCATAACTGCACCATAGGGGGGTACCGAAAACTCTCTTTGCGGCCCACCCATCACACCATGGAGTGGCTGCAGATCCTGATCTGGGGAAGGTCATTGTTCCCTTGTGCCGCATCTGCAAAAGAGAAAAGCATAAAATCTCTGCTGACAACCACTCTATCCTGCTTTTAACACCCCCTCCCCTAGCCTCTCTCCTTCCCCTGGTCTCTGATGTAGACCTTGTATTTTGATGACTTCCACCACCCCAATCTCTCAATTCCCCCCTCATTAAAACCCAATTTCCTCCCTACTGATGCGCTCCTATCCTGAAAGAATGAGTCCCAAACTCCTCAGCCCTCTCCCCTAGCACTGCCAATCCCTTCCTCATCATCCCCAGAACCTGCCCTGTCATCACTCCTTCCTCACTCACATTTACAAAAACCAAACTCGCCCTGCCTGCACATCTTCTTCACCACGTTAACCTAGCCCTGACTGGGCACAAAGCCTGCCCGCCCCTGTCTAAATGAACCCAGAGCCCTTTCCCTTCTGATCTGTTTTTGACTTTTTGATCTTTCTATCTAGACAGTCCTCCGACAGTAACATGTCCTCCCACCTCAAACGCCACCTTCCACCCCACCCTCAATAACAATTTCCGACACTCGGAATGCCCCAAAAAACAACTAAGTTAATGTCTTTCTCTTATCTTTCACCTGCCCTTTCTTCTTGGCCAACCCTCCAGCATCCTATTCGCCATCTCCCACCCGCTAGGTTGGAAACCCTAGAACCACTTGCCATAGAAATCACTACCTGCCAGTTTCCCTGCTATTGTTGCCCTAGACCACCCCTTATCTATGTAATCCAATATGAAGTTCACCACGTCCTCCTTCCTTCTCTCCTCTACATCACATCCCCCTCTTCAGCTCCGTGCTACCCCCTTCTGAAAATCTAGCCACGCTCTCCTGTACACCACCCATGAACTAGCATCCAATGAACCCTCCACTGACTGCATCACTCTCACTCTCCTAGCTTCCATAGCTTCTCTGGGATCTGGTGCACTTCCAGCTCTGCTTCAGCTGTGAAGCCATGGAATCTCTGCCACTGAATATGAAATAATGCATCATCAATGCCATTATCCTTTCCAGGCATGTGTGTCACCTTAAACACAATATTCCACCTCAGGCACCACAGCACAAACTCCCTCAAAAGTCTGGACACCCTTTGATCTTTGGTAGACTGTCTGTTCAGCACATTGACCACTGCCATATTGTCCACATTTAAGTTCACCTTGTTGTTCTCCTGCTCCTTGCCCCACAATACCAAAGCCACCAGCAACTGAAAGAACTCCAAAAATGCAATGCTCCTCCCCCTTTCCTCCAGTGCAGTGATCATCTCTCTGCACAAAATCTCCCTGGTCAGTACACCCCATAACCTCCTGCTCCTGATGCATCAGTGAAAACCTGTACCTCCCAGACCCCTGGGTCCCCTAGCAGCCACATTGACAGTCCATTGAAATCCTCCAAGAAATGCAACCATACCCTGCAGTCCTCACTGAGAGCCCCTGAAACCCTTGTTCTGCGGTGCAGTTGCTTCACCCCAGACATAGACCTTGCTATGTTTCTGCAAAATGTGCATCCCGGAACCACTACACGACACGTAAAATTCAGGTGCCCTAACAACTTCTGCATGCCCACCAGTGTCATATTGCACTCCCCCACCACTTTCTCCTGTAACTGAACCAACTTGCTCACTTTTTCCTCCAGCACGCTGAGTTCATTGCCACTGAATTCAATTAAATTCCCAAAAAGATCAGAACCAATGCCGGACCCTCTTTCTTGTCTTCCCCCAATGGAACCCCCAATTTCTTCATCAACTCCTGGAAAACCTCTAGCATCTTCTGACACTCCTCCTTTCACCCCGCCCCACTGATAAACAAAAAATCATCCAGGTAATTCAACACTCCCTCAAAACCTGATCTGCACGTGAAACACCACTGCAGTAAAGAGCTAAAATGCTCAAACAATGTACAGGACACAACACAAGCCATGGACAGCATCTTATCAACAGAAATCTGATCCTAAAATTGCATCCCTAACAAACAAAAAACCTCTGGGTGCACCGGCAGCAACCTGAAAGGTGACTTGATGTTGCACTTGGCCATGAATGCCCCATTCCCCTCTCCCTGATGAGCTCCACCGCATTGTCCACGCTCGCGTAAAACACCACACCATCCTCTTGGTCAATGAAATCGTTCACTGACATGCCCTCAGGTCACGGCAAATTGTGGATCAGTCTAGACTCCCCTTTAACCTTCTTAAGCACCACCCCCAAAGGCGGACACCACCGAATCCCATGGCAAGTCCACAAAAGGTCCAACCACCCTCCCCTCTGCCACTTCTTTCTCCAGCTTGTGTCTTACAGTGTTCAGTCTCTTCCATGCCGACTTCAAGTTTTCCACCCACCTCCTTACCCTCGGATCCTGCTACCCCAACCTAAAACCCACCCGAAAGCCCTCTCCCAATAAATTAGCTGCTTCCCTGTCCTGATAAAAGTACAGCCAATCCCCCAACTTCTACAACTTACCTGGAGTATAGGCCTTTCCCCACAATACCTCTCACTGCACCCCTACCCCTTCCTCTGTCTCCCACTGCAAAAAAATTGCATGACAGGGCACCATCCCGCGCACCAGCTCCACTCGTTCCCAAACTTACAAACTGCCCTGGAGCACCTTTTCTTATTGAATGTCCAGCATGCCGCTGATAGCTGCCCTCTGCCTCCTCCCCCCACCTGTGCAAGGTAGGGCGACCATGAAATGTCGGGTAAGGCACAGAAAAACCACTTGCTGCGTGCAAAGTGGGCACCGGGTGCATGGGCGCCATCCACTGTAACCACAGATCCATGTCAATCTCAGACCACAAAGCCACCTGATCCTCTCCCATCATTGCCCTTAATTCCTAATCATACCTCACCCATGTGATACCACCAACACTGTCAAATGCCTTCCTAATGACGTCCATAAATTTGAACAATGCCGCACTCCTCTCTGGGTATTTCTCACAATACACACTGGTATATATAAAAAATGCTGATGCCCAATTATCAATCGTTACCGGCACCTTGGGCCTCGATGTCAGCTCCTCCTTCTCCTACTTTGATCGCTCCTATGCCCTCACTTCCCATTTCAGCAGCTTAAATACGTCCACAAATTTCTTCGCCCACATTTTCTCTTTGGTGCCCGCCATTAAATGCGTCTCTAGCGGCTTTGTGGTACCCATATAAGGTAACTTCTTCAACTTCTCTTTGACCTCCCTAGCCCCTGTGCTACTTACTTCCACCACCACCAGTGCTTTCTGGTCTGGAACCTTGTCTGTCTGTACTTCTACCATGTTTACACTCTTTACATAAGCTCTCCCCAATGTCCCTGCAGCCCCGCCATCTTTCCTCCCCAAAAACCACTCCATGCCCCCACTCCTTTGTCATCCCCACCTCGCCCCCAACCTGACCCACGCAGCCAACCATTCCCTACCCTGCTTACCTCTTAGCAGTCTATCCACACCGTCCACTTATGCCAACCTGGTCGCACCACTGCCCCTCCTCCTTTCCTTCCTGATGGGACTCCTAATGCGGGGATAAAACACATCAGCAGATCATCTCTGCCCATTAGCCAGACCACTGGTCCCACTCCTAGCCAACTTCTCCCACACAGCTGCCATACATCTGCTGTCACCGCCCTCATCCCCCTACACCTCCTACCAAACCTTTCCATGCTCTCCTCCTCTTCCCAATCCCCATGACCTCCTTCCTCACATACCATCCAGTCTTCTTCCCCCACATCCTCCTCAACCGCCATATACCATTCTTGATCCGTAAGCCCACTTGGACCAGGAAGATCCTCGACTCGCCAGCAAAAGGCATCCATCATAATGCTTCTGTGACGTATTCTTAGAGGGGCCACCCTAAACCCCTAATGTGCTAGTCTCCTTGGGTGAGGTGTCCTATCCTCTGCCCTTGCTTCTGCTGTTTTAGGGGCCATGCTGTGCTCTCTAAGCTGTTCTTCACAGCTGGCCGGAGGGACCGTCCTGATCCCTTCCCTATTATCGACTTCTGCTGTCTAAGGGGCCATACTGCACCTTCTACTATGGTCCTCTCTGCTGTCCGGGGTGACTGTCCTGGACATTCCCCCTCTTCTGTCCAATGCCCGGGAGAGAGTCCGCCTCCTACCCCCCACAATCTGCCACAGGAACTTCTTTAATGAGTCCACTTTTCTGCCCCCACTGAAAGGGGCCCCTAGGGGTCCCTCGTGTTATGGAAACAAGGCAAGTCACCACACACGATAGATACACCAGACACGAGGTTGTATTCCCAAAGCTAGGGTTTATTGCAAAGCAAATAGTCTCAGTTGGCCAACTCGGTCTCACGCCCCGTAACGTGTATCTCTAGACCTCGAGGGATGCAAGAGAGCGAATTACGTACATCAGTTACGTATATACAAAATGCATATCATACAATCAGCAGTGACATGTTTAACACCCCCCTTTATTGGGTTTCTTTGAACTCGGTTTGATGATGACACTTCCGACGAATATGACACCTTCAAATATCTATTCTAGTAACAATGTGCAACCTTGCAAGTGCAGAGACATCCTTTCTTTGTTGAACAAAATACAGTGCTTCTGTTCTTGTAAGCGAGCTACATACGGGGGAAGAGTCACATTCCAGACCTTGCTATCTATGAGGTGCTATTCGTGTCCTGGGAGCCGACACGCTCTACAGGGCTCGGAAAAGGGGGGCCGTAAGAAGAGCATAATTCAAGCCTTCAGCTGCTTTATTGTAACATATTCTACCATATAACGAGACTAGCTGCCAGCTGTGAAATGATTAAATGCCCTGTGGCTCTGCTTCAAGGATACATTCGGGAGGGAGCCGGGCATTCCTCTCCGGAGCTGCCTACGTTGTGTTTCAACAAGCTCTTATTAGCCTCGCGGCCTTGCGGCCTTGTCCTTTCACGTTCAGACAACAATGTTAACAGTCGAGCAGTGTAAGCAGAAATGTGCTGCGAAGCAATTTGAACAGAAAGCAATGAGCAATCGTTAGAAAACAAAATGGCGATCCTTGTTACATCAAAATGGCCGTTCATTGGTCAAACTTGGAAACCTGTATTTCTATCGTTTCGTACATGAGACGGTTTGCCGTCCATCGTGAGAGGTGTCCATTTTTCCTAGACCAACACCACATTCTGCTCCCCTTCCCTATCCTCCCTCGACCCCCTGATCCCTTCCAACATTCTCCCAGAAACCCCCTTCCTACATACCCCCAATACTATGCCCCTCCTGACCTTCACTACAATTATTCCTGAGTGCCCCCTCCCCTAACCGCCTGTCACTGCATGTCTCCCCTGCTTCTCTTGGCTCCTTTCATATTTTCTTTAGCCCTGACCTCTTCCGTTCCTGCTGAAGGGGTGCAAGCCACCACTATTGCGAGGGCCCCGTCTGAGGCCGCCCTGCCCTGTGGTCTACCTCTTAGGACCCTTCTCCTTTGTGTCCTCTTGTACTACCTCCTCCAGCTGGGTCTTTGATGCCCTACTTACGAGGCGCAATACTTCCCGCAGAGCCTGTGCGTCCACTAGCCCCCCCAACCATGGTGCTACATTCTACACCAACCCACCCGGAGGAACCCCCCACCCCTATTTCCACCTGGTGCAGGTCTCCCTCACCCATGGCCCCTTCCTTTTTAATTATCTTTTTTAAATGTTATTTATTTAAATGTTTTATACATCCCCATCCCTACCCCACCAAACTCCACCAGCTGAACCCCGAATCCCGAACTGCCCGCACCCTACATGCTGCTGTTGAGGCGCCCACCTGCTCTCTACCAAAGCGGCCTGTGTAGAGAAAATCTGTAGCCTCCCAACTTAAAATGGGGCGGTGCAAAGCACCGCCACCTACTGGTTACCTAGTGCACCTCACTGCAAACGAACAACACTCCACTCACTGCTCCTGCTCTTCCCCGGGCACCCTAGCAGGCCGCTTGTGCAAAATAACCCCCTCCTACATAAACCACATGGCAAACCAGTCTGCCCCTCGATTGCGGTACACCTTGGGATGAGATCAGCACCTGCGCCCACTGCCGCCACCAACACATGGGCCACTGCCTCACGTCGGACTCGACAGCCTCTGCCACAAAAAACATGCAGGAAGGACCCTGCGGCACACCGGACCACTGCTACCTCCCTAACCCGGGTCCGGCAACATCAGAGGTGAGCACTGCATCTACGTTTAATGACAGCCTTTCCTGTTTTAAAAAATCAATACATTCCTCCCTACCTTTTCACCCCTAATGGGCACCCCCCGGCGCTACCCTCTCACCGACCACTGAACCAGAAAACCCCCACTGAGGTGTTAGGATTCAAGCTCTCAGTCATGTGCATCAACAATATAGGCAATATCTTCACGTGTAACCTTCTTTAATCTCAAGCGCGAACGGGCGCACAGGTGGAAACCTGCCCATATCAACACATGGGTTGCAACCCACAACATGAGAGAATAATATAAATAGGACATTACATCTCCCCCTTGCTTAACACAAAGTGTGGTAAGTTAATTAGTTCATTTCTTCGATCCACTGTGAGGGCTTGCGCACCACTCTTCGGGAAGGGCTGTGTACAGATGGAACATCATTTGCAGTGCAGTCACTTGCACTGCCATCTGCGTCCATGTCCTCTTCTATGTATTCGGAGTCCAAGTCAGGGGATTCCTCTCCACCGGTGGGGCTGCCACTTTCCTGGCAATTGTCACCTTCAAAAGTTCGAAAGAATGGTGAGTTCTGTGTGAGTGTAACCGTAGGACTGGCTGTGGTTAACATGGACCCTTGTATGTGTGTTATAGTCATTGGTTCAGGTCTAACTGCAGGGACGTCTTTGGCGTCTTGGGTCTGCCTTACCAGCAATTGATCTCCTATCTGGAAATGCCTGGGTTTTGCTTTTCTCCATAGGTCGATATACTCCTTCATCTTTGCTTTGCTTTCCTTGTCCTTTGTCCTTGCTGTGTCCACATACGCGGTAGGGAGAGAAGCATTGGGATTGTGTGGCAGTGTGGTTTTCACCACTCGGCCAAACATTTGCGCCAAGGGACACGTTCCTGTTGAGCTGTGCGGGGTATTCTGGTAGTCCCTTAACAAGGTACATATTGCCTCCATAAATGGGTCTTTGGTGATCGTGCAGACCTGGAGGGTGCATTTCAGGTTTCCCATGAATCTCTCCACCATTCCATTGGCTTGCAGACACAGCGGCATGCTCTTGCAATGTTGGAAGCCAAGATGTTCTGCGAACATGGCGAAGTCATGCCCGCTGAAAGGGGGACTGTTGTCCGATTTCACGATGGACAGAATTCCGTAATCTGCAAAAGTTTTGTCTAAGGCCAGCATAACCGCTTGCGCGTTGGTGGTGTGAATGAGGTGCACCTCCAGGAATCTGGACATTTCGTCAATGATCATGAGTACGTACTTGCCATTAGCCAATGGGCTAAACATTTCAATGGCAACTTCGTCCCACACCTGCAGAGGCATCAATGACATCTTGAGAGGCTCAGGAAAGGTGCGTGGGTGACTGCCTTGCAAGCAATGTATTTGCCTATCAGCTGTTCTACCCTTCCATCCATCTGGTGGAACCACACTTTGGTTCTGAGTTGTAATTTTGTTGAGGCAATTCCCCTATGCCTGGTGTGTGCGAATGCGAGCACTTGCTCCTGCAGACTTGCAGGGATGACGATTCTGTCCTCTTTCAGCAGGAGTCCTTCGGGAGACATGGACAACGTTCGTCTGATGAGTCTGAATGTGTGGAAGTGTCTCTCTTCAGCTGGGGGTAGCAGTTGTCTGTGGTTGGTTTTGACGTGCCACTGGCCCAACCTCAGGTATTCCTGTATTTTCAGGAGTAAGTAGCCTTTCTTCCGGGCTTCTAGCAACTGAGCACTCCTTATTGATTAAGGTAGTGCATTGCTTATCAGATAGTTTATGTACTGGTTTGCTTTGATGGACTGCCACTCATCGTGAGCTTGAAGTGAATATCTGGATAAGAAGTCTGCCGGGTTGTTGTCTTTCCCCAAGTGGTGTATGATCTTGAATGAGTATTCTTGTAGCCTGAGTCCCCACCTTGCAATTCATGGTGGCATCTTGGCCGTTGGTTTGCCATATATGGTGGTGAGGGCCTGATGGTCAGTGATGATGGTGAGAGGGCATCCATATAGGAACAGATGGTAGTGTTCACATGCCCATACCACTGCCAGGCACTCCTTCTTCAGTTCAGTTGTGAATACGCACATTCTATTGCTGAGAGGCTGCGGCTTGCGTACGCTACTATGCGCCTCAGTGAATAAGGCAAGGCTCCTGGCTTCGTATGAGCTAGGATCGTCCCTACCCCAACAGGGCTGGCATCAACAGTCACCTCTGTGTCCGAGTCATAGTACGCCATGAAGGATGCAGAAAAAAATGCGATCTTGATCTCCTGAAAGGCTTCTTTGCATTCATTGGACCAGGAGAATTCTTGGCGCTTTCCTGTGAGTAGCCGAAGGGGCGTGCAGTAGCTCGCCATTCCTAGAAATGATCGGAATGAGGATACAGAGGTAGGGGGGGCCTACATGAATGCTTGCACTTTCTCTGGTTCCGGTTATAGGCCGTTGCTTGAAAATATGTGTCTGAAAAACTTTAGAGTTGATTTGTTGAGCTCACACTTGTCCGCATTGACTGTCAAGTGAGCATCCTCAAGGGCCATGCACACTCTCCTTAAAGTGTCATCATGCGCTTCCTGCATGGTGCCGAATATCAAAATGTCATTGCTGTAGTTTAAGCAATTTGGGATGTGCTTGATGACCTGATGGATTTCGTTTTAAAATATTTCGGCAGCTGACGATACTCCAAAATGAAGTTGTTTGTAACAGTAAAGTCCCAGTTGTTTCGAGAAAGTAGTGATGTATCTGGAGGATGGATGCAATTCCAGTTGGTGATAACCCTTATTTAAGTCCAATTTTGAGAATACTTTTGTCCCATGTAATAGATGCATCATATCCATCATCCTGGGAGCCAGATGTTGTTCCCTTTCTATTGCTACATTGGGAGCCCTCATATCTACACGGATACAGATGAAGGTGGTGTTTCCCTTTTTAGGCACAGACACTATGGAGGACACCCACAGAGTGGTTCCTGATGTGGGTTCAATTATATCTTGTTCCAATAGGGACTGTATTTCGTCCTCTACATGTCTCTGGATGTTGAGAGGAATGCCCCTGTAGTGTTGAGCAGTTGATTGTATCTGTGTGTTTATGTGTAGCTTGATTTGTTTGCCTTTGAGTTTCCCCACGTTGAGAACATTTTCTTTATCATATCCTTGTGGCTGGTAGTATATGCAGACATAATCTGGTACGTTATATGTATAAGACCCATTTGAATAGCTGATCGGAAACTGAGTATACCTCCCCATGGTACTTCTCCTTCTATGACGTATATTTTAACTTTTAAGCTTTTATCTTTGTATTAACACTTGGCTTTGAACATGCCTTGGCAGGTGAGATGTTTAATCGAGCCGTATAGGTATATTTCAGTGTCTGCTTTGCTTAATTCATTCTTTCTAGCCAAAGACTTGTATATGTCCTCACTGATAATATTTACCGTGGCTTCAGTGTCAATTAGGAATTCACGGCTCTGTCCGTTTATCTGTAGCAATAACATTGGGCTGTATTCTGTGGCCGTGTCATTCCCAGTGACTTGAACATACCCTCTTTTCGATCTCTGCTAGACGAGGAGGAGTGCGAGTCACGTCTGCTTCTATAACTTCCGGAGCGGTCTCTTCTGTGCCCACGCCGTCTGTCTCTGTGTGATGATTCCCGTGATCAGCTGTGTGAGCTGCGTCTGTGGGCAGCAGGAGATAGCCACGTGTTGGGTTGTGGACTTCCCTGACTTGACCGATGGCCATCTTGTCCCCTGTCGTCTCCGCTAGTTTCCGCTGACTGAAAGAATTTAATATTCTTGCAGGCTGATTGGAAGTGGTTCTCACCCCCACATTTATCACAATGATGACCTATGGCTGGGCACGGTCCAACATGTGGGAATTTATATCCACATCTATAGAACCTTTTCTGCTCTGCGTTACTCTCCGTCGTGCGAATGGGGCACACGGTTGCTGATGATGCAGATTGCGTTATTTTATTATTGCTGAGTGACTCTGTTTGTAAATACAGGGCGGAATCTGCTCTCGCTCACTGTAGGATTTCATCCAGAGTTCTACCCTTTTGGAGCAATTTCTTTCGGAATTCAGGAGACTCACAACCCGCTAAGACTTGTGACTTGAATGCTTCTTCAGTCAAGCATCAGTCGAAATTACAGCACTTTGCCAATGAGGCATGGGCCGGAGTGATGCGTTGGCCTGCTCGGCTCCGCACATGGCGGATCAGGGCCGCTGGAGGATTCACTTTTTGCATGAAGTGAACTGCTGATTACGAGCGACTCCTCTCGTTTGTAGAATTACCTCGTTTCCATTGTTATGATTCAAGCTCTCAGTCATGCATATCAACAATATGGCAATAACAAAGCGGGAAGCGAAGAAAGCACAGAGGCAATATCTTCACGTGTAACCTTCTTTAATCTCAAGCGCGAATTGGCGCACAGGTGGAAACCCCGCCCATATCAACACGTGGGTTGCAACCCACAACATGACAATAGAAAGGAGACAAGGACTCCTTTTCCGAGAGAAAAATAGAAATTGGACATTACATGAGGCAGTGGAGGACGGGAGCAGGTGACAAGCACAACACCAAGCCCCAACAGTCACTTGTTTTCTGAATCTTCCCTGCCCCTATTTATACCCAGGCGGGGGTACTCTCTCCCAGCACCCGCTCGCTGCCTGGGGACGGGAGCCTAAATAACCCCCGGGGGGGAGGGGAATGCATACACATGACACCTGGGCTCCCCTTTCTGCATCCCTAAGGTGGCTCAGTGGAATGCACACCATTGCAGCAGCTGTACAAAAATAGACAAAGAAGAAAGTCTACAGAGTTGCAGCTTGTATCCAAATTAAAGTTGAAAGGAACTTCTGCTCTGGTACTTACAAAACAGTTTCCTGAATTTCTGAGGGGTATTCATAAAGCACCACATGCAGCAGATTAAACTGTGTCAAGGCGCTAGAAAGTCAGTCACCCTAATGCTGTAAAAGGTTCACAAAACAAAAATGTCTTGAGGGATTTTCAGAATGGCAAAACATGATCCACCTTCCTCAAGTTGAGCAGGAACTGATTTGAAAGCCATGTTGCGGCACAGAGAAACTCTGGTCACCTCTGGAGAAGAGACTAGCTATTGGAGTTCTTAAAAGGCACTTGTCTTCAGGACGTAATCATCGAACAGGCCTATAACGATGAATTTTGGACTGCAAATATATGGGAGCCATTCCATGTAGGCATTTATAAAGCAGGTAAAGTAAGAAATTGGGTTCTCCCTAATTTTTTGTTCTCGAGGGATCAATCTTGTGAATAGGGAGAAAAAGTTAGCACAAAAAACACTTCAAGATTGATTACCCCTCTCTTTGTCCCAAATTTGTAGAACATGGCAGTGCACGTGACCCACTAGTCTTTCATCTTGTGGAAAGACAAGAACTCCACAAAAACTATGGCTGAAGAATCTAAATGATCAAATCATCAATCTTTGTATTAATACATTAGAAATCATTTAAAAAGACACACTAAAAAGAAATCTTAAAAAATAGGCCGTACATATAACACAAAATTACTTCAAATCATAAAGTGAATCAATATATCAAGTTAGTCGCATAAGAACAATTCAAACAAAATAGAAAGAAATTCATATTAGACATTAATCAACACAATATGAGGAAAAACAATTTTTAGATGTCAATTTTCCTGTCTAACCCCGAACATAAGTTACACGTTATTTTCTCGAAAAACCTTCCATATAGTTTTCCAACACGGATGCCTTTGCAGTTACAGGGAGTCTGTCCTAAGGAGAGGGCGGACCTCCCCTTTTATTACAACTATGATGCGGGCCGTCCCCTGACACGGGTGACGTTGCGCGCTGTAACATCCCATCCAACAATCAGAAACAACTCAACAATTAACACAACATCTTGCTAACTCAACATTACAAGCACAGTACTTGCAGGGTGGGGATCATCAAGCCAGGACTTAGACCCTCAGTCTCTCTGGAGGGTGTGTGCTGGCGTGCAGGGGACATGTGGCTGTGGCCATCCATGAGGCAGGACCCTCCGAGCATTCTTGGCGGACACCGTCCGCTGACAAGGCCTCCCCTTCCAGGTAGTTCATGCACTCCATACTCTGCGCGGTGGTGCCTCTTTCGTACTGCCGGTCGTCATTACCAGGGGTACCTTGAAGGCGTCTGAACCAGCTGCTGTTTCTGGTGAACAACCCCTGTCCCCGGACCGCTGTGATCATTGTCCCTTGATGTTCAGTCACTGTCCACGGTACTGGATCGGGGGCAGGCATAGCTTGTGGGTGGGGTGCTTGGTTCTCACTAGCACCTGATCACTGACCTTCATTGGTTGCTCCACCAGCCCCCTCTAGGCTGACTCCTTGACATTTGCACACTGTTGCTTCTCGTGGACCAGGACAGGATCCACCATTGCCCTTTGCCTGGAGCTGTGCTCCGGGATAGTGGACCTCACCTTCCAGCCGAAGAAGGCTTCTGCCAGTGCCACCCCCAGTGGTGGAGTGGGGTGGAGTGCGGTACGCCATGAGGAAGTTTGTAAGTGCTGGGACCAGCGGTTGTCCCCTATCCAAGGCTATGCAGAATGTCTTGTTCATGGTCTGCATGAACTTCTCCACATCCCTGTTGGCCCTTGGCCAGCAGGGAATTATGCGCCTGTTCCCCACTCTGTAGCAGTCCAAAAATCGCACCAACTCTTCACTCTGGAATGGGGATCCTTTGTTGGACCTCACCAATTCGGGCATTCAGTGTGCTGGAAACATGATGAGGATGATCGTGCGAGCAGCCGTGGAGTCCGCGGACTGTGCCAGGAGATAACGTGAAAACTCATCCAGCACCACCAAGAAGTGCTGGGACTGAAGAACGGTACAAAAGTCAAGATTGAGCACCTTCCATGGGAAGGACACCCTTTCCGGCAAAGCTATCAGAGGACCCTTCGCCGTCGGTCATGCCGCCTGGCACCACACGCACCTACTGATGGCATACTCCACTTTTCTTTCCAGCTCCAGAAACCACACCTTTTCCCGGAGGCAAGCCATGGTCTTACTGGCCTGTTGATGGCCCACATGCGCAAGACTCAGCACCTGATCCTGTAAAGCTACAGGAAGGACCAGCTAGGTTCCGCATAGGAGGACCTGCTCTGGACCTATGGAAAGCTCATTTCCTACCTTCCAGAGTCCTTGCTAGAACATTGCTGTGTCATGGTGAGGAACCCTTTCCACTGTTCTGCGCGCAATTGATCCAGCAGATCCTGTAATATTCCTGTGTCCTGGCAAGTCATTGCAGCAATATCCACCAAGGACATGGAACGGGGTACTTCGGCTTGGGTAATCATTGCCACCAACTCTTCAGTTTCATCATCATCCAGAACTCCAGTCGGCTTGCTGTGGCACCAGATGGTGAGACAGATTTTCAGCAGGATTGTCCACCCCAGCTTTAAATATTAGCGTGGCCCCATCCATATTCCTGGAGTTGAAGCAGTCACCTTTCGAGCCGGGTTTGGTGGCTGAGGCGTTGACCCTCCCATGATAGGCACCAGGGGCTTGTGGTCCGTGACCACTGTGACCAGATTGTATTTATTTATGTATTTAATTGTTTTTTTTATAACACGCTTAATACCCAAGTTGGGTTTCTAAGCGCGGATCCGGGATTCAAACTTCTGTTGCTCTGTGTGGACTTGCTTCCAAGACCAGCACGTTGCCCCTGTGCTATCCTCCGTTGACCGTTTGTGTGGCCGTAGATGTAGACATGAAAGTGTTTACAACCCCACGGGACCGCAAGAACCTCTCTCTCTATCTGGGAGTGCCGGCGTTGGGTGGGGGTCAGTGCTTTACTCGCAAACGCAACAGGTTTGTGCATGCCTTGCTACGAAACCTGCATCAGGATCGCACCCAGGCAAACCGGGCTAGTATCAACCACAATCTTGGTATCCTTGGCCGGATCCTGGTGTCCGCAACGAGCACCTCCTTGGTGGCCTTGAATGCCTCCTATTCAGCGTGCCCCTCCCACCAGTCCTGATCCTTCTTGGTCAGCAGACGTGGGGTTCCGATGGTGTGGCCAGATTGGGGAGGAACCTCGCACAGAAGTTTACCACCCTGAGGAGGCTCCTGACCTTTGATTGAGATGCTGTGGATTCTTGATAATCTGCCTCTTCTCTTGGGTCTGGTGATAGTCCCCTGTCGTGAAACACAAATCAGAAGAAGTCAACCTTGGACTCCATGAATCAGCATTTTCTTCTGATTAGAGTCAGTCCCTAATGAGTGAGCCTCACAAGTCCCGCCATGAGCCTGTACATGTGTTCCCCGGGCGACTATGAGTATATCAGTACATCATCACTCACATTGAGCACCCCCTGATGTTGTGCTAGAACACCTCAGCTGCTGATGACACCCTGAATCTCAGGTGCTTGTACCGGAAGAGTCTGACATGTGACGAAAAGCAAGTTATTGCTCGGGACTCGACGTGCAAGGGAATTTGATTGTATCCTGCCATGAGATCCAGAGTGGAGAACAGCTTTGCCCCCTGCAGATCTGCCAGAATGTCATCCAGGGTGGGCATCGGATGCTCTTCTCTGCGTATGGCTCATCTGGGCAGCCTCTTGTCCACTCAGATGTGTACCTCATCTGGGCACTTGGGTTGGTAGCTACCTCTATGTGAAAACCCAGAGCATGAGCCCTTCCACCCGCTCGATGATGCCAGCACTCTCGAGTTTGAAAATGTCCCCCTCCACCCTCTGTGGCAAACGGAACGGTATTCGCCGCTGGTGCAGGGCCACAGGCTGGACTGACGTGTCCCCGTGCAACCGGACCTCTAGTCCCTTCAGGCAACCCACACCCTCAAACAGATCCTGAAATTTGGGAAGCAGGCCGCCTGTGTAATGGCGATACACCTGAAAGGCAAAGTGCACCAGCCCGAGGTCTTCAGCTGTCAAGCAGCTCAACAGCTTTTCCTTTGCCACTGGGGTCACGTAGAATGTTGCATCCACTGTGTCACCTTCATGGCACACCTTGGTACTTAATGCCCTCTCCACGGGCAACAGCGGTGCGCCCCCATATGTAAAGATGTGAATGTTAGGGCCCCTTAGCAGTGGTGTCGGGTGGAGCTTGCGGCACCCCTGTGTCAACGAGAACAGACGTCATCGTCCAGGATGGATACTGAGCATTGTGGCACCCAAGCAAATGGCTGACACAAAGAACGCATCTTCGATGTCAATGGTGCCCTCAATCCTCGACAGCACTACGCGAACTGAACGCTGGTCCTCGTCTACCACTGTTACCTGCCACTGCATTGGCCTCTGCCGCATCAGGGGGGAGGATGAGATGACTGAACCACCTGCCAGGGAGCTCTGCACATTCAGGCGTAGTGATTGGGCTTGCCTCATCGTCCACATGTGGTGCCTGCTGCAGGACAGGCTTTATCGTGTGGTAATGTACCTCCACAGGCCTCTCCGGGTTTCTGATGCTCTTCGGGCATTTTCTGCGGGCTTGGCTTCTCCGGCTTGTTAAATCGTCCTTTAACCCTCGACGACCCTCTCCCCAAGACCGCCAGAGTAACAGCGGGCTCTCACTCAGAAGTGGCATAACACGCACCATCGCATGAACATAAAACCATGACACAAGATGGCTGCCCCCGTAGCATATGAGAAAAACACATTGTTCGTTGATCCGATTGGTCCTTGTCTGGTTTCTCAATCCGATCACCTTCCAGAGTCCGCAAGTCAACCAATAGCACTCGAGCCGCCATGGAGGTCCAGCGCGCGGTGAGTCGCTGGAGCTGCAGCCAGGAAGTCCAATGTTTAGTAGGTCACAATCGACAAGGGTGGTGAGCGGAATGGAAAGGAAGGCGAGGTGTCGCGAGGCCGCGAGGAACGGGAAAGGTCAATTTCTTCATATAGTCCTCTTTCAGAGTTGAATTCCGATCCTCCGGCCTCACAGAAGATCTTTTCATGAACTCATTATTTTATATTTTCTTTCCGATTTAATTGGCTGCATTTAGAAATTGGAAAATGTTGCATTACTGCGATGCCTTGGCAGCGGGCCTTTGGCCCACATGTGCAAAATGAAAAAAGTACATTTCAGCGCTGTCAAGTGCTTTGTAGGGTTGGCAACACAACTTTAAAGCAAACAGTAAATTTGGAGGGACGTATGGGCACAATTTGTAGGGTGCTTAAAAATCCCTGAAATTCTGCCCAGGGGAATTTCTTTTTAAAACTCTCAGCCAGTAATTAGAGCGCAAAACTTACATAAATCTCCGGTTTTTAGTGCTCGCCTGATCTGTGCTGGGTGAAAACGATTAAAGAGCTATTGTTTCTGCCAGGGATCGGGTGGAGGGGGAGTGGCGAGTATGGTGGCAGGAGTGGGGAGGCAGAGGAAGTGTTCCAGTGCCAGTGACACCTGCTGGCACAGAATACATGTGCAGCTAAACACCTTCGCTCTTGATAAAGGGTAACTGGAGTGCTGACCCCTGCTGGCTGCAGAGTGAACAGCAGCCTACGCCATTCTTCTGGACAGCTTCTGGAGAGAAACAGGCCAAGTGTCACATGGGCAGACGCACGGCAGGGACGTCTCCCAGCAGAGGAGGGATGGGTGCTGTTCTCACAAGGGGGGCCCCGGGGGGAACGCGAAGCGTTTCCCCCCGGGGAGTTTTTGGCGATGCACATGGCCAGCGAGTGGCCGTGGGGCAGAGCGCCGCAGGGGGGGGGTATTTAAGGGCTCAGGGAAGGTTCGGGAGGCAGGCGACAGTTAGGACTTGATGATTGTCAGGTCCTGTTGCCTGCTCCCGAGCCTTCCCTGTAGCGACTGGGGCCTAGGTGGAGTACTTAGAGCAGGTGAGGAGGGGAGTATCTGGAAGGAGGGAGTTTAAGTTAAAAAAAAAAAAAAAAAAAAGAAGATAAGTGTCGGTTACTTCGGATTACATAGGAGGGGTGCCGTAGATAAGACACCCCTCACATCTTACCTTATCTTCGGGCCGCCGCACTTTCAGCCGGGTTTATCCCGTGGGCGGGGGGGGGGGTGTGAGCAGGGATCTGGGGGGAGCGGCAATCCGTGCCGCGAGCGTGATTCGAGTTGGCTTCAGGCCAAAGGATTAGCAGAGCGGCGGCGGCGGCTTCTCCGCGGCTCTTTATGTGGGTGTGCCTGCTGCGAGCGAGCGTTTGTCTCGGTCTGGTGGGCCGGGCAGCGGGCTTAAAGGGGCCGTGTCCTTCACTCTTAGTGAAGTGCGGTGCTGTCTGGGCACCGCCAGGGGGCAGCGCTTCGCGACAGGGAGCAAGCACTAATTAGTGCTGTTTTCTTTATAGTGTGTTCCTGTTCCCCCCCTTTTCCCGGGGTTTTTGCTAGGAGTTGGGAGGGAGGGATTTTATAAGAAAGTTTGGTAATTAAATAAAAAAATAAAAAAAAAAAAATTTAAATTTTCAATTTAGTGTAAGGAAAGCAGCATAGCGTCAACCCTGGTAATAATTGGTAATTAGGTAGGAATTGGGTTAATTTTTCTCTCATTATTTTAAATTTAAGGAGGTTATTTTCGGGTACTCACTCGGGTGGTGTTTTTGTTTTGGGGGCTGGTTGTTTTTAGCGTTAGGTTTTCGCAGGGCCAGGGTGTTTTTCCTCGGGTAGGTCCCGGCTCGGGGGCGTAGAGTAAGTAGTTTTAGTAAAAGGGGCATATTTTTGGGCACACGCGTTTAGTGTGCACTATGACAGGCCGGGGGGCGAGCAAGAAGGGGCTGGTGGACGCTGGGGCCTTGAAGAAGGCCCTGGAAATCATTAGCAGGGCAACTAATGCCCAATTGGAGGAGGGGGTAGGGGAAGTTACGGGAGAGGAGGAGAGCGGTGGGGGCCGGCCGCAGCGCAGAGCGGCGGCAGACGGTGCATTGGCGGCTGTGGTGGCTTGCACCCCTACGGCAGGGAGAGGGGAGATTTGGGAAGCTAGGGGCAGGAAGATGAGGAGGGAGATAGACAGGAGGGCGGACGGGGGATTAAGGAGATCAGGGGGGCAGCCAGGGAGGGAGGAAGGGTATGATAGCGCTAGGGAAGAGGGTAGGGACCAAGGGAACACCAGTGGGGGCAGGGGTGGGGCGCAGGTGGGGGTGGCAGGG
The DNA here is from genome assembly GCF_040938575.1 of Ambystoma mexicanum. NCBI lineage: Eukaryota > Metazoa > Chordata > Amphibia > Caudata > Ambystomatidae > Ambystoma > Ambystoma mexicanum. Next base: position 48,601,742 of record NC_090939.1, read on the forward strand.
GAGAGAGGAAGAGGGGGTAAATACCTGCAGAAGAGCGCAGGTGGGAGAAGGAGGGAGAGGTCCCCGTCAAGTGAGGAGGGGAGGGCGGGGCGCGGAACGGCCCCCCCGGGTAGGAGTGGGGGCGGAGGGCGCTGCGCAGCCCCCGCGGTACAGATGGAGGGTGAGGGTTTTGTTACGGCCCCTCCTCGGTCAGCGCAAAGAGAGCCTGGAGGGTGCAGCACGGCCCCCAGCAACGAGGATGTCAGGGTGGAGGTCGGAACGCCTCGCCCAAGAGAAGAGGACCAGGCAGAGGTTCCCACAACCCCGCCGAGAAGACTTCAGGGGAGTGGCGGGGCGTACGCCCCGGACTCGCGAGAAGAGCAGCAAAGCATCGCGGGCAGGAGCTTGCATCCTCAATGGTATTTAAGGGGTGATGAAGTTGGTTGGGAGGAATACGGGGGGCAATTAGAATTTGAAGATTACAGGGCGGAAAGGGAAAGGGGGAATGAAAGAAGAAGTGCAAGGTGGGATAGGGAACGGGAAGTACAGGGCGGGCGGGGTGGAAGGAGTAAAGGGAACTATTGGCTGGGTGATTGTGCTGACATGTTTTGTCCCCGCAACAGGAGCCCTCTAAGAGTGGAGAGGAGTAGCACCGGTGTGGATGCCAGGCCGCAGGTGGCAGGCGTTGAAAGAGGTGAGCGGGAAAGGGAGTGGTCATCTGCATGGCAGAGAGGGGTTACAAATAGGTGGTTGGGGGATGAACGGGGTGGTTTTCAAGGTGTGATGAAGGAGGTGGGGGTGCAGGCCATTGGAGCCGAAGGGGTGGAAAGGAACATTTGCTCAGTGGAGGTCCAAACGGACAAAGAGGTGGAGCCATTGGGGCTCGGAGTACAGGCGGGTAAAGATAAAGAGGTGGAAGTAAAAGAAAAGGGGAAGAAATTGCCATACATGGGGATAACAAAACCATTGGGGGCACACTTGATGGCGGCGACCAGGGAGAAGATCCAGGCAGGGGAATTTGTGGATGTTTTCAAATTGCTACATAGGGAGGTGAGAGCGAAGGAAGGGTCTAAGGAGGAAGAGAGGGAACTGGCTTCTCGCCCGAGGGTCCCGGTGACCATCGAGAATTGGACGTCGGCGTTTATCATTTATGCCAGTGTGTATTGCGAAAAATTCCCGGAGCGTTGCGTGGCCCTGCTTAAATATATGGATGTAATAAGGAAGGCTTTTATGAGTTTTGGGGGCTTTGCCTGGGTAAGGTATGATGAGGAATTTAGAGCCAGAATGGCAGAGGATAATCAGGCGGTCTGGGGGGAGATAGATATGGATCTTTGGCTGCAATGGATGGCCCCAACAAGGCCTGCCCCGACATTGCACACAGCAAGTGGGCTGCCTGTGCCTTACCGGCCCTTTCTTGGTCGCCCCGCCCATGGGGTGGCGGGGGGAGGTGGCGGAGGACAGCCTTCGACAGCATGTTGGGCGTTCAATAAAGAAGGCTGCACGAGGTGGATGTGCAAATTTAAACACGAGTGCAGCAAGTGTGCGGGTCGGCATCCAGTTACAGATTGTTTTCAGGCAGGGGACAGTGGGGCAGGGCGAGGAGCGGGGCAAGGAGGTGGGGGGGAAGGACCGCAGGACAGGTAAATTGTGGCGGGCTGGTACTTCGGGCTCAGTTAACTTAAAAGGAGGGGGGGCACAAGGTTTGTTGAAAGGTTTTTGGGGTTGACTTAAAGGGGGTAGGAGAAGGGTGAGGAGGAAGAAGCGTAGGTAGAGGAGGGCCGCAGGGGGGATGTAACGGTGGAAATTGTTAAGGGGCGGGGCCGTCGTTTAGAGGGCATGGACAACGGTGGCGAAGCTCTCACGCTTGCCGCACGACAAGGTGAGTAAGCTTCAGGCTGCATGGACGGAGGTGCGGGAGCATCTCTGGTGCAGCTAGAGGGAGTGATGAGCTGGGTCTGCATGGACGGGGGTGCGCTAGGGCCCCTGGTGCAGCTGGGGGAAAGACGGGGAGCAACGAAGCAAGGTGCTGGAAGAGGAATTTATGTGGAATGGACTGCATGGACGGGGGCACAGGTTTGGCCCCTGGTGCAGCGGTAACAAAAAAAAAAAAAAAAAAAAAAAAAACAAAAGGGGGCCTGCATGGACGGGGGTGCACTAGGGCCCCTGGTGCAGGGGGAAACAGGTGGTAATGGACGTGAGGATTTTGGAAATGAGTGATAAGGAAGGGACTGCATGGACGGGGGTGCAGGTTTGGCCCCTGGTGCAGGGGCGGGAGGAGCAATAAGCAAAAAGCCTGCATGGACGGGGGTGCACGTGGGCCCCTGGTGCAGGGGGGGGGGCAACGCAGGGCCAAGACTAATAAGGTGATGGAGGGTGGGGGGGCAAAGGGGGGAGCAAGGGGGTAATAGTTTAGAGGAAAGAGGGGGTCTAAGTGGGTTTAGGTATACGGTATAAAGGTTAGGAAAAGGGGCGAAATATTGGGGGACGGTAGGAGAAGACCTGAGGTGTGTGCGGAGTAGGTTAAGGAGATGGCCAGAGAGGATGGGGTACTGAGGAGGTGTTACTAGTGGTGGGGAAAGGTGGGAGGTTGGAACTCATTCATTCAGGAGGGGTGCAGCATCTGAAAGTAGCAGGCTGGGCTATTAAGAGGAGTAGGTGAATAGGCTGGGAGTAAGGGAGATACAAAGGGTATGTCAGGGACCGGGGCCAACGGAATGTCTTTATAGTATTCTTTCAGTAGGTAGCAAGAGTGTTGCATTTATTAGGATGTTGTTGATTTGTAAGTGATTTTGTAATTTATTTTTCAGATGCTGCTAAGAGGTCCGGTCAGATGTCAAAAATCTTGGTTTGGGACATTCTAGGGTTAAGTGGGCGGGGAAAGAAGCTGAGAAAAGGGTTGTTGGCGGGCAACCGGGGTGCAACTATAAGATGTTGTGGTAAGATGTCCGGGTTTGGGAGGCTGGGCTGGGATTAGTTGCGTCCTAGGTTGGCTGGGGTGAGGGAAAGCTATGGGCCTTCAGATGGGGGGGGATTAGTTTTGCTGGGGAAAATGATCTGATGAGGGATACGGGTGGCTCTTCTGAGTTTCTGGGCGGGGAGACTGGGTAGAAAAGTTTGAGGTAGAAAAGTTTGGGGGGGGGTGGGGCAGAAAGAACTCCTCGGGGGAGGGTTTTTCTGGTGCCGGGGGCATGGCCCCTTTTGATGTGGGGGGAGGGAAGCACAATGGGGGAATGACACGGGAAAGGATGGGGTGGCGCTGTTTGCACAAGCAGGTCACCCCGGGGGAACAGGTATTGAGCCTGGAGGGGCATGGCCCCTGGGAGAAAGCGGGACGCCTGGAAAAGGGGCAAGGAGACGGTAGGATCCAAGGGATCATTAGGGAGGAATTGGGTTATTTAATTATTTAATTGTTGGGGGGAAAATGAAAATGTTTAATTTATTTAAGTGGTGGTTAAAATATTCCTTTAGTTTGTTAGGCCATGGAGCCAGTTAAGCGTTTGATTGTAAGCTTTGGCCTGTCACATTAAAGCGACCTTTTCCACTTTTAAACGAGTCTGGGTTTTTGTGCATTAAGCCAAAAGGGGGGCCCCGGGGGGAACGCGAAGCGTTTCCCCCCGGGGAGTTTTTGGCGATGCACATGGCCAGTGAGTGGCCGTGGGGCAGAGTGCCGCAGGGGGGGGTATTTAAGGGCTCAGGGAAGGTTCGGGAGGCAGGCGACAGTTAGGACTTGATGATTGTCCCGCCCTCCCACCCCCTTTTCACTTTCGTTAGGATAGGGTCTGGTTATGTAATATGGGGGGGTCCATTGGTCATGGGATTATGCAAGGGGTTTTTTAGATGACATGGCGAGTTTCATGAGTTTTGGGGTCTGTTAGGAAGGTAGGGTTGGTGGTTTTGTGTGACAGGTCAGGGCATTGTGAAAGCGTGTGTAATATATGTTGCTGATGTGGCAGGTCAGGCTGGCTGCAGGTGATAGAAAGGGGGAGTTTGGTGTAGAGGGGAGTTTGAAGGGTGTTTGAAGTGGGTCGGGGCGCCGGGGGCATGGCCCCTTTTGATGTGGGGGGAGGGAAGCACAATGGGGGAATGACACGGGAAAGGATGGGGTGGCGCTGTTTGCACAAGCAGGTCACCCCGGGGGAACAGGTATTGAGCCTGGAGGGGCATGGCCCCTGGGAGAAAGCGGGACGCCTGGAAAAGGGGCAAGGAGACGGTAGGATCCAAGGGATCATTAGGGAGGAATTGGGTTATTTAATTATTTAATTGTTGGGGGGAAAATGAAAATGTTTAATTTATTTAAGTGGTGGTTAAAATATTCCTTTAGTTTGTTAGGCCATGGATCCAGTTAAGCGTTTGATTGTAAGCTTTGGCCTGTCACATTAAAGCGACCTTTTCCACTTTTAAACGAGTCTGGGTTTTTTGTGCATTAAGCCAAAATGGCACCTGCTGCCAATTTACCTAAAAACGTGCCTACCTAAAGTCAGGGGAGCATCAAATACTGCTCAGAAAATGCCACCTGTTGCCAGGCGGTGAGAGTGCCGCTGGTGTCACCCAATACTGAACACTGAGAGGGGTGCTCGGGTGGTGGAACCAAGTTGTACTCTGCCAAGGGTGGAATGCAGCTGGGGAAATTATCCTGCACCATGGAAGGCGAGGAAGACGTCATGAAGGAAGCGAGGATGGAGACGGTCCACTGGTTATGGCAGGGTAGCCGGATTCTCCTGCACTGCTCTGACCCTGGACTACGGATAAGATACACCGTACTTGCATGCATTAACCAAGGCGTCTGCAACCTTTGTCTCTCCAGATATTCTGTACTACAACTCCCAGCAGTCAGTATAATCAATGGTGGGGGATCATGGGAGCCGTAGTCCACAGCATCTGGAGAGCCGCAGGTCACAGACCCCTACGTAACCTGTCTAAAATTGACTTATAAACAAAGAGTAAAGAAGTATAGGGTTTACATATTGAGACTGACTAAACATCAAGTACATTTATATCGATTTTGCAAACTGTCGAGATGTATTTTTAGAGATTTTAGTTTTTGGTGTTTGATGAAATGGTGGATTTGAGGATTAGGGAAGGAGGAAAAAAGCGCAAGTGACAAAGGTTTCTGCAGGTGAAGGATGCAAGGGAGTGGAGCCAGAGCCGAGCCAAGGGGGTTGGCTTTGCTCTAAGAGTCCAAATCCAGCCCAGCTGCTAAAACACCAATACCTGCCAGCCTGCCTCCACACAACCCACAATACAAAACCGATACCTGCCACCTTCCGCCCACCCCATAACACCGTACTTCCTCCCCAGCCCATAGCACAAAACCCATACCTGGCATCCTGACTCGTTACCACAAACCACACGTGATGCCTGGCTTCCACTCTCCCCACATCACAACAGAAAGCCCATGCTTACTGTCCCAATATTGGCAGTTACAGCACAGGGGGAGAAAATGATATTCCTAGCATCACACTCTATTAGACAGGTGACTCTGGGATGTTAGCCTAGTGTGTATTTTGGACACGTGACCACACATATTCACAGCTCCTTTTGACACAGTCATATGTGTTAATGTGGGGCTTTAAAGTGCTGAAATAATACTCTATTTCATGGAACTGACTTGAAAAGTGCAAAAATCATTTAATCAATCAACTTGGCAAGTATGTAAATAAATATGTGTGTGAAGCAATAAGACACACAAAGAATATTACTGTTGATTGTAAGAATAGAGGTACAAAAATACAAAGTTACATCAGCCTAAAAATCTCCTCTCGTTTTAATAACTGCACTTTCAAAACACACAGCAGCAAAACTGTGTGACAAGGTTACCTGCTTCTAGTCAGTGTTTGATACAGCCTTGTTCCAAACTCTATTGTTCTGGGTGTCAAACAAACATGGAAATAAAGTAGACTGTTTAATAAAGGGGAGTCTATTTGGCGAGTCCATTTACCTTGGAAGAAGACACTGTTGACTAGAGTTATCAAGGTACTTGAAGGTACACACGCCTGCATCTAGCTCTATCCACCTACCATTAGCACTTGGAGAGTTTTCCACAGACAATGATCCAGCAACTCACTGTTGAATCCGCTGCCAAAGGAATTCCCATTTTAATGTGTTGCTGATCAAAATGAGACTGAATAAAAAGGTATTTGCAAGGCCCTGCCCTTGGGACCTTCCCACTGCATCCTTCCCATGAGCAGTCAAGGGCAGTGAATATTGTAGCAATCACATACCAGCCAGGATGCGCACATGGGCAGTAATGGCCAACCAGCCTGAGCCAAGGCAGGCCCGATCAAAGTTAGGGCCTTGGCAAGGGCTGTGGACCGTTACCGGCCTGTATGCTACCCGGCTGGGACACAAATTTGCACCCAAGGGTTTTCCCGGGGTGCAAATAGTTTATCTTTCTTCTTGGGAGATGGGTTCCACTTCTTGTTGCCTTCACACATAATAAAAAGGAAAAGATGGCACCACCCAGGGAAGGACCTCAGGTGGCTGGAAACAGCAGGCTGTACTCTCTGTAGTCTCGCCTGCTGTTCAAGCCACCCGATTGGCTGAGCACCTTTCCCCAGGTGCGAATGTCAGGTTCCCAGGAGCAAGGCTTTGTGCCAGGTTATCTCATTGTTTTGCAGTGTGGTGGTGTTCTGGAACCTGGGCGAGATCACTCCTGGTGAACATTATTATCGTAAAGACACTGCACACTTTATTCCTGAATTAGAGCAGTGGCATGACTATGCCACTCATATCGCATTCACCACAGCAGATGTTTCCAGTTTATCTGCAAACATCTCGGAATCAAAGGGCATTCAGAATCTTTGACGAGCTAACACCTTCCTGGAGTGCAACAATAATGTTTAATCACATTATTGTCATTAGCTCTACCTGATAAATATTTTAGATGCAATGTCACATACAATAAACAACCTTGAGGTACATCAATGGGGGCAACATTTGCCCCTCCATGCACACTGTTTCATGTAGTCTTTCCAGAGGCAATTAGTAGTATTGCATCAGCGGTGTGGCAAATTGGAAGTGTCTTTGATGATCTTTATATAATCTGCCAGGAATATGTATTCAAACTGACTCAACATTTCAGTGTCAACAATCAAATTGACCATTGTCATTAAATCAAAGAGAGTAGCTTTCATGGACACTGATGTAGGCCTTTTGACGAGCAGACTACTGTTTGCAAGACATTGCAAAGGCACATAGAGAAAATTGTGTTTACTTGTTGAGTCATGGCTAAACAAAAGAGGTGAGGGCTGGAAGGATTAGAATTAATCTTAGCCTCTGACATTGCTCTGGGCAACCCTCCAGACCATCGTTCTTCACCTTCCAGGCCATCACAAAAGGGAAAAAGACCATATACAAATCAGGATTGGTCCCACCCCAAAAAAGGACAGTCACGCCCGAACCGCCAGGTCCCATCCCTTCTGCACAAGACAACAAGCACTGCCAAACATGCTTCGGCCTTGGTGGGCCTCATCAGTGAGTAGCTTGGGTCTCTAGGCCTAGCAGGCACAGGGCCCATGTCTGGGCATACCCATCCCACTTGCTGAGACATGTCATCATGAGTCACTTAAAAGGATCTTCCATTCTCTCAATTATTGAGAGTGCCCCAGGTTGTCAGTACACAGGAGGGTTTCGAGTGAATAGTGACTGAAATTTTGTATTGATTCCTCTAGCTGGGGTACACATCTTCTGAAGGTATATCCAAGCAGGTGTGTCCAAGCCTTGACACCGAAGAGAGTCTCCACATTTGTCCCGCAATGAAATGCATTTTGAGATATTCATAAATGAAATCAAAATTTTGCACCATCATCAAAACATATTGGCCAATGCTTCCATCAGATCTGAATTCCAGCTCTAATGTGAGCAATCATCCACTATTTGGCAATAAAAGGATGTCAAATTTTGAAAATGACCTTCCCTAAGAGTATGGAAAATTTCTTTACGATTTTCCATCTATGCACAGTCTGTTTGAAAACATATTCCTATTTCATGATTTCGATCAACCAACAGTATATTGACTTTATTGCTCACGGTTCATATATTTTCTTTTACATCATAATTGTTGCCAGGCTTTTTCAGTCTTCAGCCGAAATTACTTTCTTTATGTTCTTGGTGCTTAAGATTATTTCTATAGCCTATGGACTAAAGCATTAACACATTGCATTATAGGTGAATACTGGCCCTGTATTATTTTTCAGAGAAGCATATGGGAAGTCTTCTGTCAGGTTTCCGATAGTTTCATTCTTTTGTAATAATGTCATACCTCACGCATTAGCATAATGACACAATGCTCGCTACATACACAGCAACATTTGTTTTGCATAAAATGGTGGACCTGCATGGCCTCACACGTTTTCTTTGACCTATGTCCCAGGGACATCAACTTAAGTCTGTTGTAGTGGTTATTGAAGGAAGAGGAGGATATTGCTAGTCTGACATGGATTGAAATCAAAAATTACAAACCACGGTTTTTGTTTTATTGTGTGCATTTGATAAAGGGGCAGAGTCCCCAAAACCAGTCATGACATTAATGGTGTTATAAGTGGGATCTAAAGTGAATGCAAGTTTGTTAACTCCAATATCAAGAGGGGATTTAATAATTAGTTAGTATTGGAAGCACATTCTCTACATAAATTTTGAGCTGGGTCCTGATCAGTAATTATTGATCTGTTTCAACTGTGGGTGGGGGAGGGCATTAAAAGATATGTGTCACAGGTTTCCCCTTTTCTCACCTGTTTTCTCTGTTTTGCGGAGTCCTTTGTCGGGGGTTTTCTTCCGAGCAGTTCGGGTCTTGTACAAGCCCGCTCGGCCATCTTCGGATTCCAGGATTCGTTCAGCTTCTTCGTCCGGGATCTATGGAAACTCCAGGAAGCTTGGAATGGAGGCAGCAAACGGAGGCGGTCTGCGCGGAACTCAGAAGAAACAGGATCAAGGAAGGTAGAAGGAAAGGAGAAGGAGGAAGGTCCGGGAACCAGGAAGCAACACAGTTCAGGAGAACGAACTACGGAGCACCTCAGGCCACAGCTATCGGTAGCATTGAGACGCGCGGAACCGCAGGGGAGTGGCTAATTTTTAGAACGTGCTGCATAGGACGTAGAGGTCAATAGACTGCGTTCCGTGTATACGGCCATGTTGGGTGCACTACAGCGAGTAACCCCCGATGTGCCAGGGACCAGGAAGACCAGAAAGGGCGTGATCGACGGATCATGACAATATGTTTATTTTAGTGAACGAGCAGGTGGAGCATGGCTCATTGTTTAGACACAGTGACTTGAAACTTTAGTCGATCTTAAACCATCCTCTTGATGACTCAAGCTGGCCCCAGAATGGCCTATCCGAATAATGTGAATACATTAACCTCTAGTGAGGCATTCGATAGCATTGCATCTTTCACTTTAAAGATTATTTTCATATGTTTATCTTTGAATATCCAGTATTAGGTTGTTGCCAGTCATTTTTTCAGATATCACTCATTTTCTTATTTTTAACTATATGTAAAATTTTAACATATTGGCAGTTTTCCTTGTTCAATATTTTAGATTAAATTTCAATAAAATGATTAAATAATTCATGGCCGGCATGTATATGCTCTTTATTTATAGGGCCAATGTTTTTGTGATGTGATTTGGTTTTGGGATAGCTTGACAGTGAAAGTATAAAAAATACTCAACAAAGAGTCACTCTCCCTGACAAAGTCCTCTGAGGTTGAGAAGGAGAGTCACAAGGTGGTTTTGAAAACCTCCCAAGGAGAGCCCAAGACCCTGATGTAAAGAAAGAACCCCCAGGAGGAACCTGGGCAGCACGAAGGGGGCCAGAAGCTCTCTCCATCCAGATTAATTTCACCAGAGAACAGAATGCACTCTTTCCCTTTAAGGGAACTGAGTTACAATCTCCAGAGCAAAACAGTTAGGACACGCGGTTACCTTTTACCCTCTGCAGCCTTGTCAAGATTATCAAAGGAACGGGTTTTTGAGCCCTGCAGAGTTTGTTGGACTTGCACTCATACGTTGCTTCTCTCAACAATGAGAGGAAGTAAAAATAAATGTACACACATTCATCGCATGGGAGAAAGAACACACAGACAATCCTCCCCCAGCCACGCTAGCTGCTAGCTCCAGAGAGATTACAATGATACAATTCTCCCTCAATGAAAACACCCCCAGACACCCCCATACATGAAAACAGCTTCCAAGTATACCAAAAGGATTTCTGAATTTATATTATTATAATTGGTTATTTATAACGTGCCCAGAAATACTAGGTTTCTAAGCATGGACCCGGATCGAACCTTGCTCCGCATGGTCTTGCTTACAAGACGAACACGTTGCCCCTGAGCTATCCTCCTTGGAGGATTCACTAGCTGGGAGGTCAGACAGACCCACATTTAAGTAGGAAATTAAAGAAGGGGTCCCAGGGAAAGCGGAAGAGAGAGAGAGAGCTCTCACACACACTGGGTACCACTAAGATCCAAGGTGGTGGCAGACGTTAATGTAAGTTTGGGCTACTGCCTGTCCAACCCACCTGATCCCGAGCACATGGCCCAATCAGAGGGCAGTCCTGCCCCTACTACACAAGTGAATTTCATTATCCTTATCCCCACCCCCGGGGAGGAGAGAACACGCTTTTAAAACCAGCCAGTTCAATCCCTGGGAGATGGAGATGCCATTTCCCAGAGCAGAGAGGTGAATAGGATTGAATCGGTACTTTCCCTTAGGGAGAAGGAGAGTCGAGGAAAGATGCTATCAGAGGAGAGGGTGTTGTTGGCAGGAGAAGGAGAAGGAATACTCTCAGGCAGGAGAGGAAGGGGCTAGGCCACTAGCGAGGGGGATAGATCTGCACCATCAGATTATGGGAGTGATCACACCTTTAGACAGTGAGACTATGGCGGTTCCTGAGAACGATGCTAATCTACTGGAGAGCACAGAGGCGGGTGGGGGAATCAAAGGGTGCAACTACACAGGGGATCATGAGAACAGCCTGGCTATGACCACCAGAAAAGTCATTGAGAGGAGAAACTGGTAGAGAATCAGAGTAGGGATGCACTTCTCTGCCACAGCTCACCGGGGTGCCACCAGGGCACAACCAGGGTGCCACCAGGGCACAACCAAGGCGCCACCAGGGCACAACCAAGGCGCCACCAGGGCACAACAAGGGTGCATCCGACCACTAAGGAGGCGCTGTCCTTTGACCCAGCCAGGCAACAAGCCCTTGCCATGCCAAAGGATTAGAGTCTCAAGGAGAATTCCTAGGAGACCGTTGAATGAAACCCACAGAAACATATGACTGCCAGAGAGTCATGGGTCCACAGCAGGAGGAAACCTTGAGCCAGATAAAAGGGCATCAAAACAAGAGGATCTCCATCAAACTGACATTGAGAGAAGTGAAGACAACCTCCTTGAAGAGGGGACACTCTGCTCTGGCACTTTTGGGGTTTTCAGAAACCTTGGATACTTTGGTTTGCACCTGTTATCGGTTTTGGATTTTTTTGGTTTCTCTTTCTTTGCAACTTTGGAAAGACAGCATATTTGCTTTCTGAACCCCTTTGGAGGAAGAGGGGCAGTAACTCTTTCTGTTAACCTCACTATTCAGAGACTCTCACCCGTATCTCTATTCCTGGAACCTTTTAGTACAAATCCCGACCCTTGTTTATTTCTTAATGTTGCCATCCTGGTGCTTATCAGTTGGGTTTTACCATCATCCAGACATGTTAAGCTTTAGGCTGTAAATAAAAGGTGTAATAATTATCTTTGAAATACCTCTTGATGTCACACAGTGATGATAGCTGGTCTAGTCTTGGGGTAGATCTGACTGGAGTTTGGGGTGATAAAAGGGGGCGAAAGGCTTGAAGATGAAGAGCTTCGTACTGTAGCGCGCGCGGGCACCAGCAGGAGACATTCTCCTGCAAATGATGAACCAAGGACTGACCTCGCTGTAGCATCAGCAGCCCAAAGCTGTGACCAGAAGATGAAAAAGTACACACTTCCATGGTTTTGGCACTGATTACCTTGAATACATATGCACAGAATAGAAATCATGATAATAACAAGAGAATCATTCTGTCATACAAATATCGAAAAATTAAATGAACACAACCCAATATGAAATACATAAGTTAGAATTGAATTAAGGATCTGACCCATAGTAGAGGGGTATGCAGTGTAAGATTGCACAGGATTCTGATTAAGGGATCATTTCCCCCAGAAGAAAAATCTGACAAGGGGAAAGTCCTGGGGAACGAGAGGACGAAGAAACCCACTGTTTCAGCCGGCATCATAAAACACAAAATGAGAAAGATAGGGCCCTGGGCCTGATGTATGACTCGAACATTGTTTGTTTGTTTGTTTGTTTGTTTTTATTACTTGTATTGCGCACCAGACCCAAGGGTAACCGGGCACATTTTTAAGACAACTTATAGCTTAGTTACAGGCAAACAAAGGCAAAATCAACAAGAAATATACAAAGAATTTACACGCATTTACAGTTCTACTTAGGCAGGTGGTGACCGCTAGGTAGTAGGGGTGTGCCAAGTGCAGAAGTGGAGAGAGATGCAGGATAAGACCAGGCAGAATAGTGGTCTATTATTTGTCTGCATCTTTAATCCATCTTGTAAGGTTGTGTCGGAAGGTAAAGTATGGTTGATTTGTCTGCAATGTGGGTGGTATGGAGCTACAGAGTTGAGCTGCTTTAACTTGGAAGCTACAAACACCGACTCTGGATAATTTAAATCTAGGTATAGAAATGTTGTTGGCGTTTGTGGATCTAGTGAGTCTTGTAGGTTTAGTTCTTATGAGTCTCTCAGAAAGGTAGCATGGTGTGGCATTGTTTAGGCATTTGTAAACAAGAGAGGCCACTTTTAGCTGGATTTTCTCGTGAGTAGAAAGCCAGTTGTTGGCCTTTCTGAGTTCAGTAATGTGGGTTCTCCTGGGGATGCCTAATGCTGCTCTAAGCGCATTGTTCTGTAAGATTTGAATTCTTTTGATAACTTCCATGTTGGCCCCAATATAGAGCGAGTTGCAGTAGTCCAGCTTTGATAACACGAGCGCTCTTGCAAGTGTGATGCAACTACTATTGGAGAGGAAGGGTTTACCTGCTCTTATCAATTTGCAAGTGTAAGCGGTGGCAGAAGCCATCGCATTCACCTGCTTGTTGAAGGAGAGGGTAGAGTCCAAGTAGAAACCTAGAGTTTTTACTGCATGAGCGGTTGTGATTTGGTTATTATCTATGTTAAAGGAGGAGTAGTTGGGGTCCAGTTTTTTTAGGGTAGCGGGTGTGCCCAGGATGATGATTTCAGTTTTGTTATCATTCAGGCATAGTCTGTGGGTGGCCATCCATGCCTGGATGATGAGATGCACCCTGTTCACCAAGGCCAAATCCTTATCATAATCCCCATTAAGTGGTAGGAGAATCTGTGTATCATCTGCATAGTTAGTGTAGGTGATACCAAGAAGGTCCAGATCATCGAAAAGGGCCTTCGTGAAGATGTTGTAGAGTGTGGGGGAAATGCAGGATCCCTGAGGCACGCCGCATGTAATGGGGATGGAGTCTGCTGCCGCAGTGGTGGCGAAGACTCTCATGGTCCTATTATTGAGGAAGGATTGGATCCAATTTGTGGCTTCTTCGGAGAAGTGTGCAGCCAGGTCCAAATGCCTACAAAGGACCTTGTGGTCAACAAGGTCGAATGCAGCTGATAGGTCCAAAAGGATGAGTAGGGCTGGTTTCCCTTGATCCCTTAGCTCGTCAATTTGTGCTTTTAGATCTAAAAGGGCTGTTTCGGTCCCGTGCTGGTCCCCAGACTGCCGTGCTCCTAGCAGGTTGTTGGTTTCAAGGTGTTTCTGAATTTGAGAATACGCCACTTTATCAATAATTTTGAGGAGGAATGGCACGGTGGTGATTCGGCGGTAATTCGTGGGTATGGCTGGGTCTAGCGTCTGTTTTTTAAGCAGTGGGAGAACCCAGGATTCTTTTAAATTGCTAGGTATAGATCCTGTTGAGAATGAGGCGTTAATAAGTTTTGAGATAAAGGAAGCCAGGTCTCTGGCTGCGTCCTTTATCAGTTGGGCTGGACATTGGTCCCCCTGGCAGTTTTATGGTTTAAGTGACAGTATGATTTTTTCAGTCTCAATAATAGATACTTTGGAGAACTTAAAGCGAGGTGTGTCATTGTTCATTTAGGGGTGGTGATGGACGTTTTGGGCTTAGTATCCAAACTGAGTGAGGATTTTTTCTTGGCAATTTTGGATTGGAGAGTTGACACTTTGTTAGCTAGGGCTAGCTGAATATTGGTGCACCAGAGTTTGTCTTTGACACAGTTGTCTGGCACTGGGATGGGCGATTCAATTTCCTTTAGGATGATAAAGAGTTCCTTCATACTAGAGTTAGCATGGGCTATTCTAGTGTTATAGGTTTCTCATTTTGCCGACAGTATTTCCTTTTTGTAAAGGGTAGATATATCCCTCAGAGTGCTTTTATTTTCTTCCGACGGTTCTAGTTTCCATGCGACCTCAGATTCTCACACCAGGTACAGGCTGACCCTCTGCACCCCAGATGCTGTTCTGGGAGACCAGAGGTGCACACCAAAGCCACTGGTGAAGGTGATTGCAGGGGACCTGGGTTCTGACTGGTCGTAGAAAAATAGGATGGAAGTGGGTTAGAGAATTGTTGGAGAATTGTTCTAAGGCAAGTACATTCTTTGCCCCCTCCAGAGTCTGAGCCTACAATACTTAGTAATAAGATCATTGATGCAATATGGCATTTTCCAGTGGTCTCTGCAGGTTTGAACTGGGCATTTCTAAGCTTCCAAGCCTGGCTCCATCTTTTCCAGCACCTCCTTCATATTATAACTTAATGTGTGGTTATAGCAGAATTTAATAGATGGCAAGCATCTGGAAGGCCCCCTGTCAATAGCTACCAGCCCCATCTCAGGGCCACCCTGCTTTCTCGGTCATCATTTAATATTCCCTAGGGATTGCCCCAGGAGGCTCTACCCTTATGCATCTTTATTAAACTGTCTGGGGCATCAGTGTATGTCTGTGGGTTGATGGCAGTAACTTGGTATTCTTCAATGGTGTCTGCCTTTTGCTTCCTAATCTAGACATGTCTTCCTCCCTGCCATTTCAGTAGATTTCTGAATGCCCCGACTAGCTAATCTATAGCAAGGGATTTCTGGACTTCCCATATACTTAATAATACTTGTGGATGCAAACTTATCTTCGCTGTCAGAAGGTTATATTCCAGCCAGTGGCCATTCCAGCCATTATGGATGAGGGAGCACCAACCCATCGGCCCCCTCTCACATTATGAAGGAGATAAGTGACAAGAGAATCAGCAAATGTATATACGCAGAAACGCAAGATAGATGAGACATATAGAAGGTTGCTGCACAAGAAAATACAATGCGGGTAAAGCAGCCATGATGGAAAGATGGACGTTGGTTTTGTATAATAGTGAGCTAAGAAGCCTTGAAGGGAGAGACCAAAACTGCAGAGCTGACAAGCGATGGACAACCGGTTTGTGAGAAGAACAGAGAATGTTTGGCTTGGGGTCAAGAGTGCCACATCAAGAGGCAATTGTTAGGCACAAGGGGAGTCAAAGACGATAAGCTACATATCCAGGACATATTTCTCTTAGATTAGGCGAAGGAGAAAACAGTTACAAGAGCCAAGTATTGGACAATTAAAGATGCAGAAACCATATTCAAGACGGAGCAACCAAGTCTCCAGAGGCCAAGAGGAGTAATAGCATCCAATATAATTGAATTAAATAGCACTAAATAAATGGTCGAAATGGACAAATTCATGTTCTCCTCACGCGTGGTGTAAGACTCGAAAACAAAGCCTACACTCCCTTAAACATCCCAAGGAAGAGAACAGTCAGCAAGGTCAACTACAGAGAAGAAGCCTTGGCTTAGGGCCTAACTGATGAGAGATGGTGGGCTAATTGACCGAAGTAGGCAGTGGTCTGACATTGTTCCCCGCATCTGGGTTTCGTTTTGCTGAAGTGCTGCTAATGAGCCGAATGTTCAAGGTTGGGAGAGAATGGCAACCAATCATGAGGGCCTATGGAGCAGTGTGCCATGCATTGTTGCAGGTGCCAATCCGTTGCTGTTATTCTACCATTAATCTGTATCATAAGTAGTAGGAGGTTGTTCAAGGCATACTTACCTGAGAGGGAACAGTCAATTATGTTTCTAACACTTAAATAAAAAATAAGAATATATTTTCCCCTAACCAATCCCTCGTTTTGATAGGTTTTTACTGTTTGCCACATAGGATGACGTCATAGCTGACGTACATCGAGGTATACAGCCTTTGTGTAATCAAAATGTAGACAAGCATAGTGAGCTGCAATCTGTTTGTTCACCAGGTTTCCCTACTTTATTTGAGCTGGTAATAAAGTAGTACTTTGTCTTATTCTTTGAGTGTGTCCGGTTATTTGGGTCTGAGATCATTTACTGGTAGTTCCATCTGGCACTTGGAACGCTCCAGGTACTACTGCACAATGACAACTATACAATAGCATGGAATCATGCAGCATGCACCGTACTAACATTCAAAGTCATTAACATGTGTTATATATTATCAAAATTGTCATAATATTTGCTAATATGTTTTCACATATAGTCTGAAAAGTAAAGGCTGCCGAGCAGATATTAGTTGACTGCCATTAACTGCTCTCTCTCTATGTTAACGCCCTCCTATGCTATTATTGTACATAGATCTCCATGCCATTAAGGTCGAGAGATACACATGCTGATGGGTCAATCCACAAGCCAAGCATTGTCAGGATAATAATACGGCCATGGGCCCGATCTCATCTGATCCCAGAAGCTATTCCGGCGTAGTTCTGGTTACTTCTAAAAAGGCTGGGAGGGGACACACTGCACGGTGGACCCCAGATACTCTCCGCTCCCTCCATACAAAAGAAAGAACACAGTATCGCTAGCCTGATCTGGACTAGTGAACAAGTAAACATAAGTGAGGCAAAAAGTGCAAGAGAGCACCACTTGAGCTGCCAACTAATAGCCCAGAACCTATAAGGCCAGTTAATAGCCCAGAACGTATAGGGGCAGCTAATAGCCCAAAACGTCTAGAGCCAGCTAATAGCCCACAATGTATAGGGCCAGCGAATAGCCCAGAACGTATAGGGCCAGCTAATAGCCCAGAATGTATAGGTCCAGCTAATAGCCCAGAACGTATAGGTCCAGCTAATAGCCCAGAATGTATAGGGCCAGCGAATAGCCCAGAACGTATAGGGCCAGCTAATAGCCCAGAATGTATAGGTCCAGCTAATAGCCCAGAACATATAGGGCCAGCTTATAGCCCAGAACCTATAGGGCCAGCTAATAGCCCACAATGTATAGGGGCAGCTAATAGCCCAGAACGTCTAGAGCCAGCTAATAGCCCACAATGTATAGGGCCAGCGAATAGCCCAGAATGTATAGGGCCAGCTAATAGCCCAGAATGTATAGGTCCAGCTAATAGCCCAGAACGTATAGGGCCAGCTAATAGCCCAGAATGTCTAGGGCCAGCTAATAGCCCACAATGTATAGGGCCAGCGAATAGCCCAGAACATATACGGCCAGCTAATGTCCCAGAATGTATAGGACCAGCTAATAGCCCACAATGTATAGGGCCAGCGAATAGCCCAGAACGTATAGGGCCAGCTAATAGCCCAGAACGTATAGGGCCAGCTAATAGCCCAGGACGTATAGGGGCAGCTAATAGCCCAGAATGTATAGGGCCAGCTAATAGCCTAGAACGTCTAGAGCCAGCTAATAGCCCACAATGTATAGGGCCAGCAAATAGCCCAGAACGTATAGGGCCAGCTAATAGCCCAGAATGTATAGGTCCAGCTAATAGCCCAGAACTTATAGGGGCAGCTAATAGCCCACAATGTATAGGGCCAGCGAATAGCCCAGAACATATAGGGCCAGCTAATAGCCCAAAATGTATAGGTCCGCCTAATAGCCCAGAATGTATAGGTCCAGCTAATAGCCCAGAACGTATGGGCCAGCTAATAGCCCAGAACCTCTAGGGCCAGCTAATAGCCCAGAACGTATAGGGGCAGCTAATAGCCCAGAACGTCTAGAGCCAGCTAATAGCCCACAATGTATAGGGCCAGCGAATAGCCCATAATGTATAGGGCCAGCTAAAAGCCCAGAATGTATAGGTCCAGCTAATAGCCCAGAACGTATAGGGCCAGCTAATAGCCCAGAATGTCTAGGGCCAGCTAATAGCCCACAATGTATAGGTCCAGTGAATAGCCCAGAACATATAGGGCCAGCTAATGTCCCAGAATGTATAAAACCAGCTAATAGCCCAGAATGTATAGGGCCAGTGAATAGCCCAGAATGTATAGGGCCAGCTAATAGCCCAGAACGTATAGGGACAGCTAATAGCCCAGGACGTATAGGGACAGCTAATAGCCCAGGACGTATAGGGCCAGCTAATAGCCCAGAATGTATAGGGCCAGCTAATAGCCTAGAACGAATAGGGCCAGCTATTAGCACCGCATGTATAGGACCAGCTAATACCCCAGAATGTTTAGGGCCAGCATATAGGCCAGAATGTATAGGACCAGCTAATAGCCCAGAATGTATAGGGCCAGCTAATAACCTAGAACATATAGGGCCAACTATTAGCCCAGCATGTATAGGGCCAGCTAATAGCCCATAATGTATAGGGCCAGCTAATAGCCCAGTATGTTTAGGGCCAGCTAATAGCCCAGCATGTATAGGGCCAGCTAATAGCCCAGAACGTATAGGGCCAGCTAATAGCCTAGAACGTATAGGGTCAGCTAATAGCCCAGAATGTATAGGTCCAGCTAATAGCCCAGAACGTATAGGGCCAGCTAATAGCCCAGAGTGTCTAGGGCCAGCTAATAGCCCACAATGTATAGGGCCAGTGAATAGCCCAGAACATATAGGGCCAGCTAATGTCCCAGAATGTATAGGGCCAGCTAATAGCCCAGAATGTATAGGGCCAGCTAATAGCCCAGAATGTACAAGACCAGCTAATAGCCCAGAACGTATAGAGCCAGCGAATAGCCCAGAACGTATAGGGCCAGCTAATAGCCCAGACTGTATAGGTCCAGCTAATAGCCTAGAATGTATAGGTCCAGCTAATAGCCCAGAACATATAGGGCCAGCTAATAGCCCAGAACCTATAGTGCCAGCTAATAGCCCACAATGTGTAGGGGCAGCTAATAGCCCAGAACGTCTAGAGCCAGCTAATAGCCCACAATGTATAGGGCCAGCGAATAGCCCAGAATGTATAGGTCCAGCTAATAGCCCAGAATGTATAGGTCCAGCTAATAGCCCAGAACGTATAGGGGCAGCTAATAGCCCAGAACGTCTAGAGCAAGCTAATAGCCCACAATGTATAGGGCCAGCGAATAGCCCAGAACGTATAGGGCCAGCTAATAGCCCAGAATGTATAGGTCCAGCTAATAGCCCAGAACGTATAGGGCCAGCTAATAGCCCAGAATGTCTAGGGCCAGCTAATAGCCCACAATGTATAGGGCCAGCGAATAGCCCAGAACATATACAGCCAGCTAATGTCCCAGAATGTATAGGACCAGCTGATAGCCCAGAATGTATAGGGCCAGCGAAAAGCCCAGAACGTATAGGGCCAGCTAATAGCCCAGAATGTATAGGGCCAGCTAATAGCCCAGGAGGTATAGGGGCAGCTAATAGTCCAGAATGTATAGGGCCAGCTAATAGCCTAGAACGTCTAGAGCCAGCTAATAGCCCACAATGTATAGGGCCAGCGAATAGCCCAGAACGTATAGGGCCAGCTAATAGCCCAGAATGTATAGGTCCAGCTAATAGCCCAGAACTTGTAGGGGCAGCTAATAGCCCAGAACGTCTAGAGCCAGCTAATAGCCCACAATGTATAGGGCCAGCGAATAGCCCAGAACATATAGGGCCAGCTAATAGCCCAGAATGTATAGGTCCAGCTAATAGCCCAGAATGTATAGGTCCAGCTAACAGCTCAGAACGTATAGGGCCAGCTAATAGCCTAGAACCTCTAGGGCCAGCTAATAGCCCAGAACGTATAGGGGCAGCTAATAGCCCAGAACGTCTAGAGCCAGCTAATAGCCCACAATGTATAGGGCCGACGAATAGCCCAGAATGTATAGGGCCAGCTAATAGCCCAGAATGTATAGGTCCAGCTAATAGCCCAGAACGTATAGGGCCAGCTAATAGCCCAGAATGTCTAGGGCCAGCTAATAGCCCACAATGTATAGGTCCAGCGAACAGCCCACAATGTATAGGGCCAGCTAATGTCCCAGAATGTATAAGACCAGCTAATAGCCCAGAATGTATAGGGCCAGCGAATAGCCCAGAATGTATAGGGCCAGCTAATAGCCCAGAACGTATAGGGACAGCTAATAGCCCAGGACGTATAGGGCCAGCTAATAGCCCAGGACGTGTAGGGGGAGCTAATAGCCCAGAATGTATAGGGCCAGCTAATAGCCTAGAACGAATAGGGCCAGCTATTAGCACCGCATGTATAGGACCAGCTAATACCCCAGAATGTTTAGGGCCAGCAAATAGCCCAGAATGTATAGGACCAGCTAATAGCCCAGAATGTTTAGGGCCAGCTAATAGCCTAGAACATATAGGGCCAACTATTAGCCCAGCATGTATAGGGCCAGCTAATAGCCCATAATGTATAGGGCCAGCTAATAGCCCAGTATGTTTAGGGCCAGCACATAGCCCAACATGTATAGGGCCAGCTAATAGCCCAGAACGTATAGGGCCAGCTAATAGCCAAGAACGTATAGGGTCAGCTAATAGCCCAGAATGTATAGGTCCAGCTAATAGCCCAGAACGTATAGGGCCAGCTAATAGCCAAGAATGTATAGGGCCCGCTAATAGCCCAGAACGTATAGGGTCAGCTAATAGCCCAGAATGTATAGGGCCAGCTAATAGCCCAGAATGTATATGGCCTTTGCGGGTATTAGGTCTGATTGACCCTAACTGTACCTCGGAGCTAAGAGGAGAAAAGTTGCCAGTCGAGCAAGGCTTCAAATTGTAATTGTGACCACTTCTCCACGCCATTGGTTGCAACATGGTGGCATGGGACCTTCCCAAGACCTCACGTTGCTTCTCACAATATCACGAAAGCCAAACTCTTGCACATGCACCTGTCGGAGTGTACACCCCTCAGGAATATGAAGGTCTGACCAGTGCCACAACGACCGGCCCTTTCCATCCGTTCTACCTCTCAACCCTCGGCGACGAGTTTCGTTGGCAGACGCCTGAGATGCCAGCCTCTCGTCATGTCGCTGGCACTGATGCTGAGATGCCCCTGGGTATAATACATACAGGTGACGGGAACTGCCCAGCACGGGCAGCAGCAGCATCATACAGGCAAGCTTCACCAGCGGTCAATGTTGGCGGCTTATGGCCCTCCCAGAGTGATGGCTTCTTGATGCAAACCACATGGCAAAGCAACCCCCGACTCTCATGCAGAGACATCCACATTTCCAGGGTTTTACTTTGTTATGTTTTATTCAAATGTGACAAGGTTCTCACTGGACCAGTAGGACCAACCTAGCAACACATTTAGAGACCCACACATCAGCAGTTCAGGGACTTATAGACAGAAAACAGATCGATTTTTATTTCGGAATCCTAATTTGCTGAATTACCAGTCTGGAAAGGTATGTAGAACAAAATTGAAAAAAACTGAAAAGGAAGGAAAAAGAGGCAGAGAGGAAAAGGCGTAGAGGGAGGGATAAGGTAAACATAAGGGGCAACACGAGGCATGGGGTAAAACCCCTTCCCCCATTCAGATAAAATGTAAAATGTCAAAATAACGGGATGGTTTACAACGTTGCTTATTTTTCAGGGAATCACAAAAAAGGGAAATGTTCCTTTCTGATAAACAACCATTCCAGGCTTTCATTGGCTTGTAACAATGACACGGGATTCGCCGGCGGCCAGCACTAAGGCCACACAAAGGCCTGTTCCTGCGCCCCAGATCCCCATTCCATCTTCCTCGTCGAGGGGTGAGGGCAGGAGCCCCCCCAGCCCAGCAGAGGATCCAGGCTCCAGCGCAACACGGACAGGGCCTGCCTGACCCTGTCCCCCTACAGCGCCTGACTTGCCCATGCCGGGCGCGAAGCGGCGCGAAACCGAGGCTGAGCCTCGATCACATCAGCTGGTTCCGCCGGCAGGCGGATTCGCCGGCGGCCAGCACTAAGGCCACACAAAGGCCTGTTCCTGCGCCCCAGATCCCCATTCCATCTTCCTCGTCGAGGGGTGAGGGCAGGAGCCCCCCCAGCCCAGCAGAGGATCCAGGCTCCAGCGCAACACGGACAGGGCCTGCCTGACCCTGTCCCCCTACAGCACCTGACTTGCCAATGCCGGGCGCGAAGCGGCGCGAAACCGAGGCTGAGCCTCGATCACATCAGCTGGTTCCGCCGGCAGGCGGATTCGCCGGCGGCCAGCACTAAGGCCACACAAAGGCCTGTTCCTGCGCCTGTTACGCGCATGGGAGCGCGGCGTGGCCACCCCCCCTGCACAAATATTCTACACTCCAACCGATACACTTCCACCCGGACAATGAAGAACGTACTGTAAGTACTTGCCAGCACCGGAGACACCACTGTATGTTTAAACCCTAACCGACTCTATTGAAATCTGCTATATTGTTCCTATATTGTGCCTTTTGGTCGCCGACAGACCATCTAGTCTGCTATATTGTGCCTTTTGGTCGCCTACAGACCATCTAGTCTGCTATATTGTGCCTTTTGGTCGCCTACAGACCATCTAGTCTGCTATATTGTGCCTTTGGTCGCCGACAGACCATCTAGTCTGCTATATTGTGCCTTTTGGTCACCGACAGACCATCTAGTCTGCTATATTGTGCCTTTTGGTCGCCAACAGACCATCTAGTCTGCTATATTGTGCCTTTTGGTCGCCAACAGACCATCTAGTCTGCTATATTGTGCCTTTTGGTCGCCTACAGACCATCTAGTCTGCTATATTGTGCCCTGGTGCATGCATTTAACATGTACTTTTCCTATACGCCTCAGTTTAGAATGTGCCTATCTGCTAGCCTCTGTGCCTAGTCCATTGACCACCGTGCCCTCTGTACCTACTCTGACCTTGACTACCTGCCTTCCTGCCTATCCCGACCCAGTCGGCTCCCACCTCACCTCAAACTAATCTATTACTACCACCTAGTCTCTATTACTACCACCTAGTCAACCTCGGCCAACTACACCCGGGTCTTGACTCTGACCACCCATGGCAAACTTCTACTTAGCCTCGCTCACCCTAACAGCTACACTCGCCCTGCTCCACCACAACAACACTACCCACCACAAACCCCTTCCACAATCACTCCCAACCCAACTTACTATGGGCTTTTTGGAGGCCCAACATACTGACAAGCCCGACGCCCTCAGTCCTATAGAATGGATCCGCCGATATGCTGCTCCACCCACTCCTTGGAACCCATGCACATTAAAAGACAGAAACCTGAGACTCGGCTCTCGGTTCATAACCCCCAAAACACTCGCCAAAAAACACTCCTTTCATCCCGCACACATTCAAGCAAACTCCGCTCAAACTTTGAACATCACCCAATCAGCCCCCTTGAGTACATCTGAACAACCACTAATCAAGGGCGCCCTTGTCAATGCCCGCTCCCTGGTCGCCCATGCGCTAGATATCGCAGACTTCATCTCTGTCAACAATCTACACTTCCTGGCTATCACGGAAACTTGGCTGCACCAAGCAGCAGGCCCAGCCTTATCCCTCGCCATCCCAGAAGGTTATTCAATACTAAGGAAAGACTGGGACACAGGCAAAGGAGGAGGAGTAGCCTTCATCGCTAAAACATCCCTTGGACTTAGATTAATCCCGCCGCCTAGCTTCCGATCTGCAGAACTTCTGTCAGCTAAGCTCCAACTCTCTGCCACACAAACCATACTATTACACCTCCTTTACAGACCTCCAGGCCCCATCACCACATTTGAGGAAGAGATATCTGACCTCTTGACCACCAACACCAAAACAGGATCTCAAATTATCCTTCTTGGCGACCTCAACCTCGGTCTCGGCGACCCAAACGATACCAATGCACTCTCCCTGGAAAGCACCATCTCCCAACTAGGGTTCAAGCTCAGAATCACAGACCCTACCCACAACAAAGGCAGGACCCTGGACTGGCTAGCGGATCTCAACTGCTCTACGACCATTACAAAAAACGAGCAAACTGCTTGGTCTGACCACCACGCCATCTCCTTCTCCATACAAGGGAATTCACAACCAAACTCTCCAACCCCTACCATCCCCCATACCCTCACCAGAAACAACCGCAACATTACTTTACAAAACCTCTGCCCACTTATAGACAATATCTGTACCCCTACAAACTACGCCAACCTAGATGCAGAGAAACTCGCTGACCTCTACAACAAAACGTTAGAATCAGCAATAGACACCATCGCACCACTCAAACTCACCAAAGCCAAACCGGCAGCTCATATGAACAAATGGTTCACACCAGAGCTAAAAATCCTCCGAAACTCCAAACGAGCCGCAGAAGCCACCTGGAGAAAAATGCCCAACCTCTCCAACAAAACTCAACTCTCGATAGCAGCCACCACCTACAAAACTGCTATCCTTAAGGCCAAAAAAGAGACATATGATAACAGAATTGAGAACGCCAAATCCAAAACAAAAGAGCTCTTCAATATCCTCAGGGAACTTGAATCCCCCCCCACTCTGGCTGAAACCTGCGTGAAAGATGCAGACTGGTGTGAGAGGATTCAAAAAGCCCTTGCAGACAAAATCACCTTGTTACAATCCAAAATCGAACAGAAAAAGCTCAGCCTATCCAAAAAAACAAACCACCCTCCGCCCACCACCCCCAAAACACCTACTTGCCCCCCCTTCTCCTTCTCACCAGTTTCCACTAAAGAAGTAGAAAGCATCATTAAGGGCCTCAAGCCCTCTAGATGCCAAGGGGACTCATGCCCAGCTCCCATCATCCAAGAAGGCGCCAACACTCTGGCCCCCTTCATAACAGCCCTCATCAATGCATCCTTCAAATCAAGCTCAGTGCCCAGTAGCCTCAAGGAGGCCTGGGTCATGCCACTTCTAAAAAAACCTAATCTAGACCCCAATAACCCAACTAATTACAGGCCAATCACCACCGTTCCCTACATCCTAAAGATCCTAGACAGAGTGGCCTACCTGCAAATACAGAAGCACCTGGAAGACAACAACCTCCTGGGTCTCAGACAATCCGGCTTCAGGCCAAGGCATGGAACAGAGTCAGCCCTACTGGACCTAAAAATCCAGATGGACGAGGCAAAGGACAAGGGTAATCTAGCCATTCTCCTACTGCTAGATCTATCAGCTGCCTTCGACCTCGTCGACCATCAGATCCTCACAGAACATCTGATGACCTCAGCGGCCTTCTCTAACCAGGCGACTGCCTGGATCCAGTCCTTCCTAACCAACCGAACCACCCGAGTCTTCTCCCCAGGGGCATCAGCACTCCCTGTCCCCATCACCTGCGGCGTTCCTCAAGGCTCGTGCGTCTCGCCGACCCTATACAATATCTTCACAAAGCTATTGTTTGACCGCCTAGATAATCTAGGTGTCACTTACACAAACTATGCTGACGATACCCAGGTTCTCATCACCCTATCAGGGTGCTACGACGAGGACTCCACCAAAATCAACAACCTTTATTTAGAGATCCAAGCCTGGATGGCAGAGCACGGCCTATGCCTCAACGATGAGAAAACTGAGCTCCTCATTGTCGGCTCCCAACCCCGGCTAAACAAACTAGACCCCCGTTACGCGTCCATCAACATAGACGGTAACCTAATCACAGTAGCCAAAGAAATTAAAACCCTTGGGGTTTATCTAGACTCTACTCTCTCGCTCAAAAGACAGGTGAACGCAACTGCCTCTTCAACCGCTTACACCAATAAGCTCATCAACGCCTGCAAACCTTTCCTATCACCTTCTAGCTGCATTACACTAGCCAGAGCGTTAGTGCTCTCAAAAATTGACTACTGCAACACCCTCTTTCTTGGCTCATCAGAACACAACCTGAACAAACTACAGGTACTTCAAAATAATGCCATCAGAGCAGCCCTCAGTATCCCACGAAACGCCCACATCTCCAGCTTCAGACAAGATGCTCACTGGCTCCCAGTACGAGACAGAATCTCCCTCAGATCCCTCGTCATCGTCCATAAATGCCGCTCTAACGACGCACCCAAATACCTGGCAGACAAGTTCCACAATCACACCTCAACTAGACCAACTAGAACTCCATACGCACACTGCCTCTCTGTTCCCAAATTCTCCCTAAAAAAAGCAGGCGGCGCCAGCTTCCCGGTCCTAGCTGCCAAACTATGGAATGCTTTGCCACCATACCTTAGAGCAGAACCCTCATTTTGGACTTTTAGAGCCAAAACAAAAACATGGCTTTCCAACAAAAATGCCGTTTAATGCACTTTCTCTCTGCTTGCCTCTGTTGACCACCTGTAACCCGGTCTACTAAGCCGTTGTTGTTTTTTCACAATCTGTACTGTATATTTTTGCCATGCTGTAACTGTTTTTAAGTCTCCGGCGCCCAGCTACCCCAGGGTTCGGTGCGCGGTACAAATAAATAAACTAAACTAAACTAAACTAAACAGAAGAGCTGGGGCATTCCCACGAGGCTTCAGACAAGGGGTACAGTGACCACCCCCCATATGGCAGATGAAGGACTCCCTAAAGCTTCCAGGGGTCCCCATTAATTGTGATGTCGAAGCACAAGACAGTGCTCTGGAGGAGGCTGACTGGGCGGAATGCGATACAAGCCCAACACAACCACAGTGACCACGCCAGGCAACGTCTAGTGAGAGGTTCTGAGAATATGCACAAGGATTGGACTATTGGCCGTGTGGCTCTGTTCCAGTAATGGTCAAGCCTCTGCAAGACGGGCCACATTCACAGACAAGGATACAATGGAGGGGCGAAAGCTACGCAGAAGCGCTAAGTGAAGGGCACGCGCTGGCAGAACCCTTTGTTTGCGTCTAAAGTGCCAAGACTCAGGGTTGGGATGCTTCTGTAATACCAGGACCTGCTGATTCTGACCACTGCTTGGAATTGGGCTGAGGTGACCCTTTCAGACCCCAAAGTTCACAGATGCTGGTTTCCACTCCATCTTGTAACTCTGAGGCGAAAAACAGGAGATAGCAGGTCTCATTGAGGTGTCGCTTCGGGACCCCCAAGAAGCCTCCCCCAAGGGGGCACTAGTGTTGTCTGTCCACAGAGCTCTCAATGAGCTTTAGTTAGGGAAAGGGACAGGACACAGGCCAGCATTCAGAAGCTCAGTGGGGCGCCTTAGCCTCAATAGTTTAGGCTTCTGGTGGTGCCTTGAAGTAGCCAAGAGTGCCAGGGCAAGAGCTGACCGCCCAGCTCCTGGATGTCTCCATTCAGAGCTCCAGCGCTTCAGCTAGGATCACCCTGAGAGGCTCCGGAAAGCAGGCAGGCACTGGGTAGCGGCGAAAGCCGGACTAGGTGCAGGCTAGGCCTGGAGAAACCTTGCAAAAATGGACCTGCGGTAGAAGACACATCTATTGGAGAAGATTTGATTCAATCATTAGAACAGGACAGATTTTTTCGATGCTGACAAATCAGAGATGAACTCGAGGTGGGGTTGCGGGTCTCGTGCAATCAACTTGTGGTTCAAACAGGAGCGGCAGATCTCATGACGAGTAACAGGTGTATTCAGTGAGTTGATCTAGCCAATATGGGCCCTCTCAGGTGATTTGATGAGTTTGTTTACGTTTGTGCAGCAAATCAGATCCCAGCTCACGTCCTGTTCGTTTGTGGGTTTTGCAAGGCTGTGAGGGATGGCGTTAGAAAAGGCAGTCTCACACTTGGAGGGTGGTTGGTGCTTTTGGAGCATTTAGAGAAGACATTGGGAGAGATTGAGGAATGTGTTCTGTTTGTTGATGGTCCATTGCACAGTATCATTTTGTTCAGTGTGTTTTTGTAAGCATTTTCTGTTTCCCTTTGTTTCAGTGTTTGTTCAGTGTTTGTTCAGTGTGTGTTAGTATCTTCTGTTAGGAAGAGGCTGCTGGGGTGGGAGAGTTGGAAGAGCTGCATTTCTTCTCACTGGAAAAGAAGATTCCCCTGCACTGATGAGGAGAGGGGGGGCTTGTACGGGGGAGACATTGAACTGGAGAGGACGCAGGGCCTTTGGAGGAGGTCCTGGCTCAGCCAAGCACAGAGGGAATGGAGGGAGGGGCTCTCGAGTCTGGACCCCCTCACTAAGGCAACGGTGGAGCAGGGATGTCTATCATGTGGGAGGAGGGCATGGCCACAGTAAGCAACCTGATGGAGATGCTGTGTGGCAGGAATAGAGGAGGAAACTGTCTTCACCCAGAAGGGTGAGGGTGCGACTGCGGGTGAGGTGGAGGACTGTCATGAGGTTGCTTGGGTGAGGACCAGCCTGCCGAGAAGCTGCAGCAAAAGAGTGGACCCACCCAAGGAGGAGGATGAGAGTGGTGAGGGTGTGACTTGCACTGTGGAGGGCTGTGGGAAACTGGTCAAGCAAGGGCATAAAGGAAGGGGGACTTGGTGCATCTTTGGAACCACCGAAATGAGGAACCTTGTGCCCGGGTGGCACACAGTACCAGGCACACGTGTTCTCAGGGACTAGCAACAATGCAGCCATCCCCACTGCTGCTCCAGCAGGGGAGATGAGTGGGTTTTCTAGCATGTCCCAGGATCAGTGAGCAACACAGACGTGACATTCAGCAAGCCATGGCCAAACACCCACACTGCACCAGCCAATCCAATTGGTGCCAGTGGCACCAGCAACTGTGGATAGCCCCATAAACAGTTGCATCTTTGGGCAGGACCCCTGGACGAGAACATATGGCATCGGGGACCAATTGCCTTTAGTGCGGGCCTTCGAATAGCCCCGAGGAGCTGGACCATGTAGTGGTAGTGGACAGCCTGAGGCAGCATGTGGAGCTCACCACTCTTCAATCCTGTAAGGCATTGGCATGAGCCCGAGGTTTTTAGCCTCACAAGTGGGAGCAGGAGGAGGGCTAAGAGAGGCCGGCCAGAGAGTGAGAGGAAAGGAGGGAGCGGGTGTGCCCATGTGGAGGATCTCAGTCTTACTGGCATTAAGGCAGAGATTATTGGCGGCACACAGCTCCTGGATAGCAGACAGTCAGAGATGAGAAAATGAGAAGAGGTGGCTGAAGGGAGCCTGAAAATGATCTGAGTGTCATCCACATAGCACTGAAAGTTGGGGCAGAGAGCGGCAATGCGGTGGGCGCGAGGTGCCAGGTATTGGTTGAACAGCCAGGGAGAGAGGTTACACCCCTGTGGAACACCACAGGTAGAGATAGAGATAGAGGAGAGGAAGGACCCAAGTTGGACCTGGGAGGGTTGATCGGAGAGGAAAGAAGTCAGCCAGGCCAGAGCCTGACCAGTGATACCCAGGTTATCACGGAGACGGTTGAGCAGGATGGCATGGTTGACAGTGTCAAAGGCAAAAGAGAGATCATGTAAGATGAGGACACAGGGGGTGTTGGAGTCAAGGTTTGAGAGCAGGTCTTCACGGGTGTTCAAGAGAGCAGTTTCCAAGCTTCTGGCAGCTCTGAAGCCAGACTAATGGTCATGAAGACAACCAACAGATTCAGTGTGAAGATTAAGCTGGGAGAAAGCCAGCTTTTCCAGGAGTTTGCCCAGGAAAGGGGTGATGGTGATTGGGTGATAGTTAGCAGAGTAGGAAGGGTCGGCAGGTAAGTTAAGCTTGTACCAGATGACACCTACCTACTGTAAAGACTCGCACTGGAGGGAGGCATCTGTACTCCTGCTCTCTTTATGGCAGAGGAGAGGCACAGAGGACCCCTGCCAAGATTCTCTATTATTGGTAGAAATGGACGAGCAATCAAGTCCTTGCTTCTCAGGAGGTGATGCGGGCTGGTTCTTAAGTACAGTGTAGCCCCCAAGCACCCACAAAGGAATGTCCACACACTGTATTAGTTAAAACACAGTCTTTATTTAAATAAAATAAGGTTTACGTTATATGCACAATAACAATAACACACTTTGTGCTCCGACAATTCTAAAATGGTAAATAATTACAGTTCGAGGTGGTACCCCGATTACTCTGATTCCATTAAAATGCCTCAACTGTACTCAGTTCAACTAGCATACGAATCAACACAGTAAAACAATATCAACCATAGACTTAGGAGGAAAACAAGTTGGTTAGACAATTGGCAGAATACTGGGCCCCTAGCACTAGGCACAGTTCTGTATGAGGATCCCCCACCTAGGCAACCTGTAAATGAAGATGCACTACAAGCCCAGTCCAGATATTGGGCCACGTTATAATAGTGGCAGGAATGTTATGAACGGTGCCGGTAAGGCACCGGCACCTTTCTTACCATCCCGCCGCATTACGATTTCTGCTCGCGGATTCATAACAGCTCGCCCGGTCTTACCTGGAGGGCTGTGCGGCACCCACAAGCAGAACTCGTGATTGCACCGGCACTGTTATCATAATGGGGATCGGGAGCTCAGCAATGCCGCCATCCGCATCATCTCGTACTGGGCCAGTTATTGCCGGTTAATGGGCCGGTTATTGCCCAATCACGGGTGGCGGGGCCGGTAGCGAGCATGGCGGTAGCCGTGCCTGCCATACAGGCATGGCTACCACCACGCTCTTAATGAGGCCCAATGTCTATTAGAATCTTATCTCCTTCTATAAAAGTTCTACTGCCCCAAAGTACCTGTTTTTGTAGAGTTCTTTGCTGAGTTGTCGACAGGCCCTTCTTGAACGCACTCCCTTTAAGGCAGGAGCCACGGGTCGTCGAGATTCAGTGAAGAAAGGGAAGAATGTTGTCATAGAGGGAGCATCTTCGATCTTCGCGGTGCTCTTTGACAAAAGCTTGTGAAAGTCCTGTGAAGATGAGGCATGCAGTGCACGTCGACGACGAGTGTTTGTTGCCGCAAAGAGTCAATGAAGAACTTTGGCCCAGCAAGGGGGTTGAGTCATCAGCATCTAGCGTCGGTGGACGGGACCATACTGGCTTCAGTAACTTCATCGGCGTCTCTGAGGTCTTTGGGTGGTAGGAAACCCACCAGCGGATTCTCCTCGGTCATCGGCGGCCTTGACTTTATCGGGTAGGACGAAAGCAGATGACAATGATGAACATGGGAGTCCTTGGATCGAAATGTTCTTAGGCAAAGGGAGCATTGCGGCTCCCGTCGGCAATGCCGGACGGCTATCCGGTGCTTCTCTTCGTTCTCCTCGCCGGTCTCCTTCTCCGGTCGGCAGCCTTTTCGTAGGTCTGTCTACCGGGGAGATTTGGCAAAGAT
Organism: Ambystoma mexicanum; assembly: GCF_040938575.1. NCBI lineage: Eukaryota > Metazoa > Chordata > Amphibia > Caudata > Ambystomatidae > Ambystoma > Ambystoma mexicanum. The sequence goes on from NC_090939.1 coordinate 48,633,093, forward strand.
CAGCTGGTGCACGATGGTCCCTAGTTGCTCAGCAAGAGGTCTTCTTGCCAGGTCCTCTCTTGGATTAGTTCGTTGAAGGCACAGCAGCTTTCAGATCAGCGAAGGACAGCAGCAGCAGTTTGTCTTCTTCCAGTGGGCTTCAAAGTTAAGCACCAGTTTCACCTCAGCTTCTGAAAAATTTCTAGCAGTGAGAGGCCACCAGATATACTGTTGATCTCCCATTTACTCTGCTGGGTTACCCTCAGGTACCAATCACTCAGAAGGGCATTCAGGCAGTCAGGCAGGGAATCAGGTGCACAGGGCATTCAGGCCATTCTTCTGCATCCAGACACTCACAACACAGAATGTGGATTTGGAAAAGCACTCTGCCATTCAGGACTCCACACTGCATCCATACCAGCTTCGGGCAGGGCTGTCTCAGTCATTGTGTCAAACACCAGGTACTAGACACCCATAACACAGAATGCATATTCATCACACGCTCCATTCACTCAAGTCCCACCCCACAACATACAGTCATTGGGAAGGTTCCAGCCGGTCTGGCTTGGACTTCCCCACAATACCATATATGGAACTTCCACCCAACAGCCAGTCAGGGGGAAGGGACAGAGTCAGGGCTTCCCGGAACTTTGGCAAAAGTAAGGTAACAGGCGATTGAAAGCAAGAGTCCACAGGGTCCATCTTGTCTCCTATCAGGAATCCACTGATTCCAATAACAGGGCCTGGTCATCCCAAAATGGAGGATGCTCAGGGTACCTGTCAATTCAGCACGGAGCTGCCACCAGCCCGTACCCTGCTCTGTGGGCCACACACAGGTGCCCAAACCCATACACTAGGAGTACAGGGTCGTACTCCCATGCATGGGTGCCATAAGGGTATCCCAAGGGTCTGTTCACCAAACCAAATACAGGAAGAGCCGCACCCCTAGGATTCCCACATGAACTCCTGCATGGAAAACAAGACAGAACACATGATAAAAAGCAATAAAGGACAAGGGTTAGGAGGCCCTGTCCCTCCGATGCATTTCCAGCATCACACCTACGTCTTGGAGTAAGTGCATCTGGAAGTTATAAGTGGCAATTCAAAGCACTTCAAGAAACATCCATTTGTGCACTCCATTCCATCAAGAAGCAACTATCACAATGCAGACCAACTGCAAAGTGTATACTAATGTTTTTGACAGCACCATTAACCCTGTTCTGCTTTACGGAAGTGAGGTGCGGTGTCCAACACTAAAACAGTGTTTGCAGAATGGGACACACCTACCACAGTCAGTCTGCAACCGCAGTTCTGCAAACAGGTGCTTTGCCTGCATAGAAGCTGGCCAGAACCATGGGTGCTGAGCCGAACGAGGAAGATCCCCACTGCTGCTTATTATCCAAACACGCATTTGAAAATTCTGATGTGATATCATGAGCAGTGACTCAGACTCCCAACACTACCAGACACTGCCAGACCAAACAGCAACACTCTCAAAACAGTCCCTTGATCAATACATTCCAGAAGGGTGGTCCTTCAGCATTGGTGGTCAGGACACCAAAGACAAGAGGAGAAACGCACTGTTAGGTAGAATCCTGTGCAGTGCCCTTAGGGACCACTACATACAATTAAGACTACAAGTGGTAATACAAGTTAACCTTTGGTACAAGCCTGTACTATGTTAAAGTGGTAGCAGTAGCGGAGCAGCCAGGCTTATCTCAAGAGCATATGAGCAGTAGCAGAGATTACACAAAGGGACCACAATTACTGTGACTCAAGCAAACACTGACCCAAGGTTTCAGATAAAAAATATAAGTACATTTATTTTTAAACCATCTGTTATAAAACACAACACTTCTATAAATTCAAAACCACACGTAAAATACACTACACACAACCAATTCACTTGGTACAGTATAACTCAAGGTAAATACCCTATGTTTTAACAGACCGGTGTTGTGAAACAAAAGATGTTAGCGGGAATACATATGCGATCACTTTTTGACAGTAATGACAGTTCGTTCTTACTAAAGATACGCGTATCCGAGGCAAGAAATGTTACCGCGGCAAAAACACACTTAGCACCTGAGTTAACCAGAGAGAGTTGGGGGCAAAAATCATAGGCAATACTTTTGTCAGGGCAGACAGAATCAGAGAACACTCGTTGACAGAAATACAAGAGTCAATAGACCAGAGCCAGTGTCAAGTGGAACCGGGTTCCTGTTGTCGAGGATCACTTAGTCGGACAGTTCAAGATTCAACGTTCCCAGGAGTACTTGGATATTATCAACAGAGGGAGCAAAAGTTATAAAACGGAGGGAAGACAAGGGCAAGCCTTGGAGGAGGAGAAAAGGGATTCACCCTAGCTCCTCGAAGCAGAACACAGTACCTTATTGAAGCAAGAATCTGGTGCCACAGTAGTTGTTCCTGGTAGTTTCTGCAGACCCACGGTTCCTGGTGCTTCGGTCATGGTGGCGAGAAGGAGGACGTCTGGAGGGGTCTGCACTAAGCAGGGATGAAGCCAACAGCAGCAACGGTGATTAAAAGGTGTGCTCCTTAAAAACAGGAGAGGCTCTTCAGATGACTATCCGGACCACAACAGCAGTGTGCAGCGATTTCAACCAAGAAGAGAATCCTCTGGCTGTGGAAGATGATCTGGTTGACCCCACCAAGCTCAAGGGAAGAAGACTCCGGACTGGATCTTCTCTGGTCGTCGAAGGGTAGATAGCTCAGGACTGCAGCAGGGCTTAACCCAGACGGGGTAGTTGCAGCAGCTGTCTTCTTCTCCTCTTCTCTTCTGTTCTTTGTGGTTCCAGTGGCGACTCTGACTTCCAGCCCAAGAGTCCTGCCTTTTATGCGAAAATCCCCCATTCACACAGCCTGGCTGTCAATCACGCAGCAGGGTGGTTGTCCAGCCCGGACAACCACCTCAGCCAATCATGGCAAAGTGCGACTTGGGTTTCCTAGGATACCCTGTGCAGGGGGTGACTACACCCCTCCCTCACATTCAGCCCACCTAGACACCCATGCGCCTAGAGGAGGGCTTCTTGGCAGAAGCCCGCCAAAAGACAGTGAACAAAGAAGGCAAACCTGGTTTGCTGAGCAAAGTAAAACACAAGAAGGACTTTAACAAAAATAAATGGCGAATAAACCCAACCAGAGCCAAAAGAAAGAGTATTTGGTCAAGCGGGTTTATATTCGAGGCTAATATAATAGCCTAAAACAGTACCATGTTTATATAGTATAAACGCAGTATAAAAGTTAAGGTAGATACCACTAGCACCAGCCAAGTCTAAATGTTAAAAGAGCAAAACAAGGCTCTAGGAGGTACAGATAAAAAGGGCTAAGAAGTAACCCTTTCCAATACTCCATGTAAGATGGGATGTACTGGATCTGTGGTTAAATGACTATGTAAACCTTTTCTGGGGGACAGTAGTCAGCCCCAGAAATGGAGTCGGTGCGAAGTCTAAAAGACAACCCTGTGTCACTGCATTGAAGGTGCTTTGTAACACACAAAAGAAGGGGGCTACGGAAGTGGTGTACTCCGGAGCCCACAATCACAAAAATAGATGAAATACACATGGCAAAACATGGGTAAGAGTGGGGGAAAAGCTCACATTCTTACCAAGTGAAAGAATAAACTCCAGAAATCCAGCGAAGCTGCTGGGGGAATCACTAGTTAAGGGAAATTAGCTATTGAATGAGAATTCTCCCTAACACTCGCGCCCCCCCAGACTAAGGAACAGAAGGATTTAATCCACTCCTGGATTGTTCTCATACCTCTAGTCGGGTATAAACATCCTAGAGAGACCATCAGCATTATGGTGGTGACTTCCTGCTCTGTGCTCAATGGAAAAATCAAATCCTTGCAGGCAGATTGACCAGCTGAGTAGTTTCGGGTTTTCCCCTTTCATTTGCATCAGCCATCTCAGGGGTTGCTGGTCAGTTTGAATGATGAAGGTAGATCCATACAAGTATGGTCTAAACCTCTTCAGTGACCACACAATAGCAAAACATTCACGTTCTATTGTTGCCCACCTTGGCTCAGGATCCTTTAACTTCCTGCTGATTAAACAAATGGGGTGTTCCCTACCTTTCTCATCCAGTTTACTAAGGACTGCACCTATAGCTACATTAGAAGCATCAGAGTTTACAATGAAGGGTTGGTGGTAGTCAGGAGCTCTTAGGACTGGAGCTTGACAAAGGGCTTTCTTCAGACCTTCAAAGGCTTGATTGCACTCCTCATTCCACCTGACCTTTTTAGGGAATTTGGGAGATGAGATGACATTCAAGGGAGAAGCTATGGTCCCATAGTTCTCTAAGAAGTTCCTGTAATACCCAGTGAGACATAAGAAGGCTCTCACTTGGGTTTGATTAGTAGGGGTGGCCCAGTTTTGTACAGCTTGTACTTTGCTTGGCAGTGGCCTTATTTCACCTCCTCCTACCTCATGTCCAAGGTAGACCACTGTACTCTGACCAATTTCACATTTGCTTGCCTTTATGGTCAGATGGGTCTGTTCCAGAGCCTGCAATACATATCCTAGGTGTTCAATATGTTCTTTCCATGTAGGGCTGAACGCTGCAATGTCATCCAAGTATGCCATGCATAAGTCCTCCATCTCATTCCGAACTTGATTGACCATCCTCTGAAATTTAGCAGGTGCATTTTTTAGTCCAAAAGGCATTACCTTGAATTGGTAGAGGCCAGCTGGGTTGGAGAATGCAGTTTTCTCCTTGGCATGGTCTGTCAGGGCTATTTGCCAATAGCCTGACGTTAGGTCAAATGTGCTGAGGTACTTGGCTGCACCAAGTTTGTCCACCAGCTCATCTGTCCTAGGCAAAGGATGGGCATCAGTCTTTGTGATGGCATTTAGAGCTCTAAAGTCCACGCAGAATCTCAACTCCTTGGGTCCTGCCTTTGGTACAAGCACAACTGGGCTAGACCATGGACTAGTAGAGGGCTCTATAACCCCGAGATCAAGCATCCTGTTGACCTCATTCCTTATATAGGTTCTTACATTGTCTGACATTCTGTACCCCCTGCTTTTCACAGGGAAACAGTCACCAGTGAGTATCTCATGCTGGCGCCAAGGGGTCAAGCCTCGTGAAAGTGATAACAGGGAGGCAAACTGATTTAACAGTAACTTGCACTCACCCTGCTGGTCAGATGTGAAACTAGAAGAGAGATTAACCCCTTCCACTTGCTCAGGTAAATGTAAGCCTCTGAGGAGGTCAGGCAGAGGTTCACTCTCCTCCTCCTCCTGAGCTGAAGCTAGAAGCAAAGCTCCTATGTCAGGTCTAGAGAAATAAGCCTTCAAACGGTTGGTGTGAAAGACTCTGGGAGCCTCCTTAGGATTGCCTAAATCCACCACATAGTTCACCTCTCCAGGTTTACCCACAACTTTGAAGGGTCCTATCCATTTTTCCTGCAAGGCCCTCTGCCTTGTGGGGACCATAACAAGAACAAGCTGGTCTTGAGTAAACTCAACCATGTTAGCCTTCTGGCTGTGCCAATGTTTGACCAGAGCTTGACCAGCCTTCAAGTTATCACTTACCTCTGCCATCATGTGTGGCATTCTCCTCCGGAGACCTATCACATAGTCAGTCACTCTGACTGGCTTGGGGGAAGGAGCACTCTCCAACCCCTCCTTAATCAGGGCCAATGGACCTCTGACTGGATGGCCATAGAGAAGTTTGAAGGGACTGTAACCTACTCCCTCCTGAGGGACTTCTCTATATGCAAAGAGAAGGCATGGCAGTAGAAGGTCCCACTTTCTTTTAAGGGGTTCTTCTAAAGCACCTATCATGCTCTTCATAGTTCTGTTAAACCTCTCCACCAGCCCATTGGTTTGGGGATGGTAGGCAGTTGAGAACGTGTAGGTGACTCCACAGGTTTTCCACATGGCTTGCATGTAGTGGGACATAAAATGTGATCCCCTGTCAGATATCACCTCCTTAGGAAAACCTACTCTGGTAAAAATACCAAGTAGGCCTTGGCCACAGCCGGAGCCGTAACAGTCCTCATATGTATTGCTTCAGGATACCTAGTGGCATGATCCATTACAACCAGGATAAACCTGTTGCCTGAAGATGTGGGAGGGTCATGAGGACCAACAATGTCAATCCCGACCCTCTCAAAAGGAACTCCCACCACTGGGAGAGCCACCAAGGGTGCCACATTCTTTCCTCCACTCTTGCCAGAGATTTGGCAAGTGTGGCAGCTCCTGCAGAATTTGTCTACTTCTGAACCCATCTTAGGCCAGTAGAAGTAAAGGGAGAGCCTTTCCTTGGTCTTCTTAAAACTTAAGTGACCAGCCAAAGGTATCTCGTGGGCTAACTGCAGAAACTGGAGGCATTTCACTAGAGGTACTACAATTCTTTTGCAGTCTCCAGGGGTTGACTCAGTCGGTTCACTGTAGAAGAGGCCATCTTCCCAGTGCAACCTATACTTCCCAGGCTCAGTCCCATTGAGCTGAGAAGCTGCCTGTAGGCGAAGACCTTCAAGGGTGGAACACTCTCTTTGTCCTTTGCTGAAATCTGCCCTGTTGGGTCCACCTTCTGCCAGTAAAGACTGTAGCTCAGGATGGTCAACAGGGTCATGATCTCCTACCAGAGTAAGATCTTGTTCTAGATCTGATTCCTCAGTATCTAGCTGAACCATACATGGTTGAACCTCACACTCAGCCTCAGCTGGTGGAGGAGTCACAGATGTGACTTTGGACAGTCTTGGAGATGTCCTTCTGGGCACAGGAGTGCTTGCTGGTTTCTTGCTGGCAGACTTGGGTTTCCCCTTTGTCTCTTTCTGACCTGCAATAGCAGTAGGTCCTGTGGACTTGGGGTGATAGTTTCCTCTATCATGTCCCCAGGAGAGCCTCTCAAGGTTCTCTCCCTTGCAGACCTTGTGAGCTCCTGCTTCCTTTTGCTGGGGCCATGGGGGTACTAGACACAACTACAAGAGTTTTAAGGTCATTACCCAGCAGGACCCTCCCAGGCATGTTATTTTGCACACTTACAGGTATTCTGACAGTCATGTCATTGCACTGGATGAGAGCTGGTAACTGGGGAACCATTTGCACAGGGCCTCCAGCTAACTTGGTTAGGTGTTTGGGTGCCTTAACAACATCCTCCACTTTGAAAAAACATTCATCAACTACAGTTATGCTGGCTCCAGTGTCTCTGATGGCAGGGGTTTCCTGACCATTCACAAGAACACTATCTTTGTAATACTCTTTAGTATTATCTGGGATTGAGTTATAGACATCTAAATTCTGTTGTTCCCAAAGACCCAAGGACACTAAAGAAACACTACCTGAGGCTCTCATTGGCTCATCAGCTAGTAACTGAAAGTTTCCACTGGCTATAGATACTTCATCTGCCTGGGAGAAGGCTAAGGAGACAGTGTGGACCCCTGAAGGTTCACCCTTGCATCTGGGATCCCCTTTCACATGGCCAGTTAACCCACAAACAAAGCCTTTTCCAAATGCTCTCTGGAATGGGGGCTTGTTCTGACCTCCATCTGGTTTGGGACCAGATGGTACACTAGCCTGATTCGGTTTCCCTTGTGGCTTACCCTGGTTATGTTTGGGGCCCTCTTTTGGATTGGAATTATTGTAATTCTTCTTGTTGTCTCTCTTTGGCTGCTTTCCCTCATCCTTTGTATGAGATACCCCAGAATCCTTGTGAGTAGCCTTGTTGGCAACCCACAATTCAGCAGTCTTAGCTAACTTCTTAGGATCTATCTCCTTTGAATCAGCCAAGTGCTGTCTAAGCTCAGGGGAGCAGACATCAAAAATAGACTCCAACATTATAAGATTCCTCAAACCTTCATATGTGTTCACTTTGTAACCCTTAACCCACCCATCTAGGTTTTTCAAACATTCACACACCCAGGTAGCCCAAGGGGAACCATCATGCTTCTTGAGGGTTCTAAACCTCTTAAGATACTGGGAAGGGGTCTTCCCAAATCTAGCTATTAATGCTAGCTTCACACACTCATAATCCTATGTATCCTCCTCCCCCAACTCCATTACAGCATCACATGGAACAGGAGGAAGCCTAGAGAAAAGCCAAGGAATCAGCTGATTCCCTGAGATACCTTGAATCCCATGATTGTACTCAGACATTGCTAACCAATCCAACACATCAAGTTTAGTCTCATACATACCAATCATTTCCTTTGGCATACAGGGTCTCTTAGGGCTGGAAGACCTAGAAGACTCTGGGAGAGAAGCATTTTCTAAAGACAATTTCTTCATTTCTAGTTCATGATTCAACTCCATTTCTCTGAGCCTTAACTCTTGATGTTTCATGGCAGTTTGTGCATCGATACTTTTCACTTCCAATTCAAGTCTCATTTTCTCAAGTGCAATAAACTCAGGAGTAAGAGTAGGACCTGTGGGGTTCCCTGTGGACAGAGGTTGTGCTTTCTGAGCAGGCAAAGGAGTTGTAGGATTTCCTAACAAGGACTCATCTACTTCTTCTAAATCAACACTCTCAGAATTAGAAACATCAGTATCCACATTTGCTGGAGGGGTAGGCCCTTCTGACCCACTCTCCAGACTTTGTTTTTCTATTAACTTTGCAATCAATTCAGATTTCTTTCCTTTACCAGAGAGACTCCTCTCCCTACATATGGTTCTCAAAACCTCAGCAGTGTAGCTTAAGAGACCCTCTTCAGTGTAGATTTCCATATTTGACATGATTTCTCAGTTAAATAAAATGAGTGCTGTTTAGCCTTGTGGTTAGTTGAACCCAAGCAACAGCAGCACTCTAAGTGTAATCACTCTACTTCTAAATCCTCACCACTTTATACCAGTGTTAGGCAGAATCCTGTGCAGTGCCCTTAGGGACCACTACACACAATTAAGACTACAAGTGTTAATACAACTTCACCTTTGGTACAGGCCTGTACTACTATATTAAAGTGGTAGCAGTAGCGGAGCAGCCAGGCTTATCTCAAGAGTATATGAGCAGTAGCAGAGATTACAGAAAGGGACCACAATTACTGTGACTCAAGCAAACATTGACCCAAGGTTTCAGGTAAAAAATAGAAGTACATTTATTTTTAAACCATCTGTTATAAAACACAACACTTCTATAAATTCAAAACCACACGTAAAATGCACTACACACAACCAATTCACTTGGTACAGTATAACTCAAGGTAAGTACCCTATGTTTTAACGGACCGGTGTTGTGAAACAAAAGACGTTACCAGGAATACATATGCGATCACTTTTTGACAGTAATGACAGTTCGGTCTTACTAAAGATATGCGTATCCGCGGCAAGGAATGTTACCGGGGCAAAAACACACTTAGCACCTGAGTTAACCAGAGAGAGTTGGGGGGCAAAAATCATAAGCAATACTTTTGCCAGGGCAGACAGAATCAGAGAACACTCGTTGACAGAAATACAAGAGTCAATAGGCCGGAGCCAGTGTCAAGTGGAACCGGGATCCTGTTGTCGAGGATCACACAGTCGAACAGTTCAAGATTCAACATTGCCAGGAGTACTTGGATATTGTCAACAGAGGAAGCAAAAGTTAGAAGAAGGAGGGAAGACAAGGGCAAGCCTTGGAGGAGGAGAAAAGGGATTCACCCTAGCTCCTCGAAGCAGAACACAGTACCTTATTCAAGCAAGAAGCTGGTGTCACGGAGGTTGTTCCTGGTAGTTTCCTGCAGACTCACGGTTCCTGGTGCTTCGGTCAGGACGTCTGGAGGGGTCTGCACTATGCAGGGATGAAGCCAGCAGCAGCGACGGTGAATAAAAGGTGCGCTCCTTAAAAATAGGAGAGGCTCTTCAGATGGCTATCCGGACCACTACAGCAGTGTGCAGCGATCGATTTCGACCAAGAAGAGGATCCTCTGGCTGTGGAAGATGAGCTGGTTGACCCCACCAAGCTCAAGGGAAGAAGACTCTGGACTGGATCTTCTCTGGTCATCGAAGGGTAGATGTTAGGGAAGATTTCAGATTTGAATGTAATTTTCCCTCCATGTGTCAACCCCCAAACTTTTTGCTGCTGTTCTACACCCTGATCTAACCTTTGACGGAGAAGCGCAGCCCTCAGCCGCACTCCTCTGGGCTTTCGCTCACTTCTTATGGGGAGACTGACATGCCCTTAAGACAGTCAGTACTGTGAGACTTTGTTTCCCTTATTCCTTTCCTCATGTTGCAGCTTTTGTGCATCATGTAACAAGAGTGCAAGGTAACTTACTTTACCGCACCCTTGGGTCTCTAGTCATTTCAAAAGGCCCTAGAAACTCTTGCTGGACTTATTATGAACTGTGCAGATGTGTCACGGACAGGACTGCTGGCAGCTATCGTTTATCTTATGTTTTGAACCCTTTTTTGCCATGTTGTCCGCGCTTACCGCGTTTGGCACAAATAGGTGTCCTGGCTCCAAAATGGCCACGCCACGAGGTTCTTTGTCCTATCCGTTGGCCATCTTGCCCCTTCACCTTCCCCAGGTCGAGCCGACCCGGGTCAGTCCTTATTTGGTTATGCACTTTCCTGCGAAACCCAAAGCTTTTGCTGGCTTCTGCATGCCTTGTGTGTGTGCCTCCAGGATGTGGGCTGGGATGTCTGTTCCCAATACACATCCTGGGTGCCAGAGAGTCTGAAGTGTCCTGAATGCCTGGGACGACCATGGTCCGTGATTGGTCCACGCATGGAGTGAGTGTTTGTGAGCAGATCTCCCATTGGGTCCTCTCCATTTTGGCACGAAGGGAACTTTGGATAAGAGGATGCCGAAAACACCACTACCATGTCGATCTCCTGAGTTCACACGAACAAAGGATAAGGAGCCAAGTAACCTGCAACAAGAAGCCGAGTCCAGGAACCGCTGTTGACCCGCTGGAAGGTTTGGCACCCTGAGCCCGCTGTCGTCCTGCAAGACCCCTCTGCATCTGATCGTCCTAGAAGGTCAGCGAAGGCGCTTCAACCCATTGGAATAGTGGGAACAACTATTCCCGGTACTTCATCAAACCCTGCAAGTAAGCCTCTTCGGAAGTGTCCCTGGGCCAACCAGTGGGCTGACGAGCTTACGCAGGACGTTTGCTCTCTCATCGCCGCGGTTTCGAGGAAGCCCTCGAAACTTGGTATACTGCTTGCTCGTGTCCACGGCACCCTCACACTGAATTTCGTACACTTGGCATTCCCAGGTCTGAAGTGAGTCAATTGCGCCCCGACCGGAGTAAAAGCGGTTACCGTGTTGCCCTGCTGTGGCAACAACCTGTGCAAGTTTGCTGCACTTGTGACCCTCTTGACCCTGAAGCCTGCTACCGCGGAAACTACACGGTGTCGAGACGTCCTGATTGTCGCATTCGAACCTGCCAGCGAAGTGGACTGAACTGGCGAAGTCAGGGTCTTCCTGCGTCGGGGACTGGTGAGTAGTCCATACCCCAACCGGTGGCCCCTAGCGCAGGAGCCCATTTCTTTTCTACCGCTGTTGCGAAATAGCGACTCTATCCTGCACTCTCAACCTGCCTCTGCCCGCAAGTGGAGGTCCTGCTTGAATTCTGGGGACTTGTTCTTCATCGAACGCACCCACCTTCCTGAGCTGCTAGTGACCCTTGAAGAGACCCTATTTTGTCCAGTGGCACAAGCGTGTGCATGTGCTATTGAGCATAAGGCTCCTCTCTTCGTAGGGCTTGGACTGCCTCTTAGTTAGGTGTATTCTTGATGTGGAACTGGGTCTATAGATTACTTGCACTGACTGTTTTCCTCAGCATCTAGGTGGTCTACATATTCGTGCTTCTTAATCTGTTAGACCCCTCTGGTCTTGGATATATATTGTGTTGATTGTGATGTGTTGGTTTACTTCAGTATTATTGTGACTCGTTGCTATTGTCGATGTTACAAAGGCCTTGTAATAAATGTGTCTATATTTTTAACATAAGACCTGTCTGGAGTAATTTGTAAGTGTGCTTGCTTTGTGTGCTCATTGAGGTCTTTCAGTCACCCTCAACCCTCTTGAGACTTAGTCCTGACCGCCTGCCATAGCTACCCTGATTGGTCTGGCTTGTCCAGATGTCAAACGGGAAACCATATTATACAATCTTGATCGTATGTGTATATAGATATATATATATTGGCCTAGGCCAAGTCGCTCTGTGAGGAAATCCGCGTTGCAAGGTCCTGACCTTAGATCTGTGTAAGCCGCCATTTTAGGTTCATCCGCCATTTTAGATTCTTATTCTAAAGTCACCCTGTGTTCTAAGATGGTGGACAATGTCGTTTTGAATGTAACATGGCCGTCTTGACCTCTGTGTACAAGTTAATGTCTAAACTGCCCGCAGGCCAAATGTTAGGGTCATGCACTGAGACCTTGTCCTCCGTTGACCTGTGTATAGAGGATCACCTGTGACATCAATACTAATCCATGAACATATATCGTGTACAATACTGTTTGAGCATTTTATGTGAACACATGTTTAACTATATTGTATAAAGATATGTGCAAAGGCTCAACGGGAAATCCGAAGACACATTGTTGCTATTGTAATATGTTTGTGAAGGGATTAAGGATAACTCCTAAATGTATGGGTGCATAAATTAGGAACAAACTCGGCACGAACCCTAGATCCGAGATTCATTAACCTGCAAGTGGGTTGAACATCATGTTTTGGAGTGTATAAAAGGTGTGACTATTCTGATGTACAGTCCGACTCACTGAGCACACCGAACAGGGCTGGTTTTCGCTGTGTTGTACTGAGGGCCTGATAGCTATCTGTTGCTTTGTCCTTTGAAACTGTTCAGTTGTAGAATAAAGATCTGTGTATCTTTTGAACCCACGTTTGGTGTATTTCCTTTTGGGATACTCAGCCTCGATATTGTCTTTTTGCTTTCACAGATGGCACCCGAATAGTGACCCTCAAGATTGATGTCAGCTCGTTGAAGGTTGACCTGGCTATCGGAGTTGACCTGGCTATCGGACCGGGATCGGACGGTGTAAAAGGGGCCCCTTTCCTGAATGAGAAACGACACCTCAACAGCGCAACACGGTCCGATCCCTGGGCGGTAAGCACGCGGTCCGAGTCAGCATCTTGACGAGGGTCCACTTATCGAGATGGGCAGATTTGCCGAAATCACCAAACACGAGGGAAAAACTGTTAGAAAAACTTTGAAATCCGATCGGACTTCCTTAGGCTTGATCAGGTGAGTCGTGACCCGATTCTTAAGTAACCTGATAATTTGTTTCGGTGCATTACACTTGCAAGTGCAATTACTGACCAGGTAACACCCGTATTCTGATATGCCCGGGACAATGTCTGCCTGCTTCAGGGCATTATTCCGCAAGGACAGACAATCTTTGGAATTTAGCCATCCGGCACCACAGGAGGGGTTGCTTGCTTGTACTATGTACTATGTACTGTAAGCATGGCAGCATGGCATTGGTAGTATAGTGTTTAATGATATTTGGCACAGACAAACTAGACATGCTTCGGAACTTCAGTGGCCAATCAATGGTAGTTTTGAAATCCCTCGTATTGAGTATTTAGAATCTATGTTATTAAAGAAAAAGGCTAGACCTGCAGCATGTGATTTGTTACAGAATTGGAAGAAAGAAGCGTTACAGCAGCTTAAAAGTAGAGAAAAACATGTGTGCCGTCATAAGACGAACACCGAAAAAGCGTTGTTATATGACCAAGATAAACATTCTGAGTCGGCTAGGAATATGAATAGTGCTTTCTCACTTGGTATCCAGAAAATCTATCCTTCTAAAGACTTTCATGTTCCCGATGAACTTATCGATAAACGAACGAAGGCCTGGTGCCACTGCACCACCTCCGTAGGTTCCTCTTCCTGCTGGTTTGCCTCTTCCTGCTGTTATTCCTCCTGCTGCTCCTATCGTTCCTTCTGCTGTTCCCCCTCCTCCAGTTATTGGTCCTCCTTTTGTCACTGCTCCTCCACCTGCTTTTCCACCTGTACCTGTTGCACCAGTAATAACACCTCCATCAAATTTGCCTATTTTCACTCTTCCAAGTGGTTCTATGCCGCTTGTAGTAGATCAGAGAGCAGGATCAAGGGTTGTCACTCGCAATATTGTACCTCCAGAGAAGAAACGTGACTTGATTGCATGGGCTAAACATTGTATGGAGAGAGATGATCGAGCTAATGTTTTCGCCACACTTTCTAATATGGACAATTTTCCTGAGAAAAATGTTTTTATTGAGGGATTAGGGATTCATTTGTGTGTAATGTGGGACAGATTGAACGATACAGGTCTCCCGGAAGGGTTGAGGGATCTGAACACATTAGCATTCTCTAGAGACACTGCGGAGAGAGTACAAGAGCAGGTTGAGAGGATATTTGAGTATCGAAAGTAGTTGGAAAGGTTACAGAATGAGGATGAAGATGGAGATAGTTTGGACATTATGTATGTGCAGAAACGGTTCCTTCCTTGTCGTAAATCGATATCTGAGGAAATGTGAATCTGCACGAAAGATGCGATTAGATGGATCTCAGACACATCAATAACTCCTATTGAAGTATATGACACATATAGTCAATATACGCCAGAAATACAGAGGAGAGTGATACAGGTTATGGTAGAATACCTACAGGATGAGTGTATAAAAAGAAAGATGTGTTGTCCCATAGAGTTATTGAGTATTTATAAGAGAGCTTTTTCATTTGACACTTCTTCGGCTGCTTTATTGCTCGATTTAGCCCTGTTGCTTAGTAAGCGTTCGGAGTTGCCTACTTCTCAGTTGCCTATGAGAGAGGTTTCTCCGACATTCTTCCCAAAAGTTGAGATCCCTGCTAACATTGCAGCAGGTGCGCCAGCTCAGGATATCCCTGCACACTATGTGTCACAGTTCGTTCACGTCCCGTTCTCAAGACAGGAAGTGAACACCATTAGACAATCTATTCCCGACATTAGGAAAAACCGACAGGGTTATATAAAGAAATAGAGTCTGTTTTGCAATCCTCAGTATTCAGTTTAAGTGATATTGACCTGTTATTTCCCGTACTCCTGCCCATAGATTTATGGAAACAGGTTAGAACCATAGACGATGTAGCAGGGTTAGGAGATACATGGGCTAACATAATCAGACTCGATGGAGAAAGACCAGCTGGAGAAAGACCGCCTCAGGTGATACTAACCTTGCCTGACAGAATCGTTGCGAAATTGAAAACTATAATTCCTGAAAAGAGAATTATCTGGGACAAGCTTACTGCCTGTGTCCAAGGGAAGTCTGAGGGTGTTACCGAGTTCTTTAATTGGTTAGAACAAGTATTTTCGGTTTTCAGTGGACAAGATTTGGGCACAGAGTCTGGGAAAAATTTATTTGTAGACAAATTTGTGCGTGGATTGTTGCCTGACATCCAGTTGCAAATCCTGTCTTCTGAGAGCGCTTGGGAAGCGAAGTCTCAATCAGAAGTACTGCACATGGCTCAGTACTATGAGAATCGTGTCAATAACGAAAAGGAAAGAAGCGAAAAGAGGAAAGGTGATTTGAAGACAAAAGTATTGTTACAGCAAATTGTTAGAGGCCCTAGAGGAGGTAATTCACAAATTAGAGGTCAGTATGCTCCAGAAGGAAATGTGCCCTTGGGTCCTGTAAACATTAACCAGTGTGCCTATTGTAGGCAAGAGGGTCATTGGTGTGCACAATGCCCGATCCTCTGACAGAGGTCAAACAAATCATTTGGGAATATGGGTAGACGATCCAGAGGTTGCCCGGGTGTAGGGGGCCCTTTTAGAGGTCAGTTCGCACAAGATTCACAGCAACCTTTTTCACAGAATGATCAGGCACCAAGTGTGAATGCTAGAAACATTTTTGACTATCGTTCTGCCGCTTACCTCTCTGAAGAACTTCCTTTTAATGACATTTTGTTTTGCTAGGATTGCCCGAAGCAGGGTTTAGAACCAATGCCTATTCCCGTTAATCAGAAAGGTCCCTATGTTAAAATGTTAGTGGGAAATAGGAAACATCTATTTTTGATAAATACAGGGGCACAGAAGTGTTCCATCGATCATTCTCGGGTTCCAAACATTCCACTGTCAGGGCAAACCAATGTTTCTGTAGGGTTTTCTGGCACACCAGTTGTCTACCCAGTTTCTTCACCATACCTATTTCTTTGGGTCCCTTTACGGACCAGTGTCCATTCCTTTTGACTTCGAATTGTGGAGAAAATGTTCTGGGGTTGAATCTGTCGAAGGAATTAAATGCAGTAATTCATTGTTCTTCTGATGGAGTGTGTTTGACGATTTCACCACAGCAACTTTCTATTTCTCAATTCTTGACCAGACCTTTGCCGCCGGAATTTAGTGATGTTCCGGAGGGTCTGTGGGCTATTGACGACAATGATGTCGGTGTTTTGCAAATTGAGCCTGTTAAAATTGTCTTGAAACATGGAGTGAAGCTGCCATGTATTTCACAGTATAAGATTTCGGTTGATGGTGAGCAAGCCTTGAAATGCATCATCTTCGATTTTGTGCATCGAGGAGTGATTGAGGAAATTGCAGGTAGTTTGTGTAATAGTCCGATTTTGCCCATGTAGAAAAAAGGCGATAATGCAATTCCTTTTCGTTTCATAATTGATTTGCGTGCCATCAATAAAATCGTCGTTCCACAATTTCCAATTGTGCCTGATGTGACGACGATATTGACAATGATTCCGGCTTCAGCTACTTACTTTAGTGTTGTGGATCTAAAGAATGCTTTCTTTAGTATTCCTATACACAAGGACAGTAGATATTTGTTCGCGTTCACCTTGGGGGGACGCTCCTTCACATTTACCCGTGCACCACAAGGTTACACGGAAAGTCCTAGCATCTACAGTAGGGCTTTGAAAGAGCAACTCGATACCCTTGAGTTGCCCTCTACTTGTACACTGCTTCAATATGTTGATGACTTGCTTTTAGCTGCTGACTCAGAGAGCGCTTGTAAGAAGGTCACTGTGTTGATACTTATTCACCTGGCTAAACACAGACATAAAGCTTGGCTAAAAAATAAAAAATGTCAATATTGTTGCCAGGAGGTCGCCTATCTAGGCTATCTCCTGTCAAAAGGGGGAAGAAGATTGACACCTGAACAGATAAAACTCATTTCTAGCATGTCTGTCCCAAATACACAGAAAGAAGTTAGAGCCTTGATTGGAATGGCTTCTTACTGTCGGCAGTGGATGCCCAACTTTTCGTGAATGATTAAGCCAATGTTGGCTCTGACGAAGAAGGGCATTTCTTCGCCATTGCCGTGGAACATGGAACACCAGCGTGCATTTGATTTGCTCAGGACTGCATTGTGCTCGGCACCGGTTTTGGGCACACCAAATTATGAAAAGGCCTTTGTGTTGTTTGTGCATGAATGTGATGGCTGTGCTTTGGCTGTATTAGCGCGGGAACATGCAGGGAGGAATAGGCTGTGCGGTTACTTTTCCTCCGCCCTCGATCCTGTAGCATGCGCTTTGCCAAGATGTTTGCAAGCTGTTGCTGCTGCTGCTGCGTCTGTAAAACAGAGTGAGGGAATGGTCCAAGGCCATACTTTAACCCTGATTGTACCTCACTATGTAGATGTTCTACTAAACAGCACTCAAACGCAACACCTCACTTCCGCAAGGTTGACGAGATATGAATTGATCTTGTTTGCCCCACACATTCAAATTAAGAGGTGTTGTGTTCTTAATCTGGCTGAACTTTTACCTTTCCCGCAAGGTACTGCTTGCAGTGACGAAGAGTCACAGAGACAAAGGGTAGAATTGATCTAAAAGATACTCCTTTGAACAGTCCACAAGGGGAGCTGTTTCACGACGGCTCCTGCTTCACACTTCCGGATGGTACATCCACAGTTGCTTATGCAATCACTACATTGAGCACAGTCGTGGAGACCAAGAGAATCACGCATAACTCAGCGCAGGCCACAGAGATTATAGCTTTGACCCGGGCTTGCAAACTTTCGAGGGGCTTACTGTGAATATATACACTGATAGTCAGTATGCCTTTGGGGTGGTTCACAACTTTGGGAGACTTTGGTCAGAAAGAGGGTTCTTAACTTCACATGGTACAAAGATCCAGCATGGCTCCCTGATAGTAAGGCTACTCTCAGCGCATGCACTCCCTACTCAGTTGGCTATTGTAAAATGTGCAGCACATCAAAAGATTGTAGATGAAGTAGGAAAAGGGAACGCTTTTGCTGATCAGATAGCTAAACAGACCGCCACTGATCTCTCTTCAGACATGTATACTTCGAGGGAAGCCACAAATGCCTGTACTATGGATGAGGGTATTGATTCTATAAGGGGTATCCAAGCCGATGCCACATTAGAGGAGTCTAAGAAGTGGGCTGAGGGCTTGGGGAAACTTGATGATGATGGGTGCTGGGTGGACAGAGTCGAAGGGAAATTGCGACTTCCCGATGCATACATTATGATGATGGTTGTTATGGCTCATGGTCCTGAAGTGGGAGAATGGAACAAAAGGCTCCCACCAATCCCCTCACACCCCGGGCCTAGAGGATCGCGGCCCAGACACCCGCCACGAGAGGAGTTTGCCCATCTACCAGATGACCAGATACCCTGGTACAGGAACATACGGATGTGCCCACCAGCCTGCCCACCAGCCTGCCCTGCCCATGCCGACACCTGCGGCATGGATGGACTCGACTGAACCATTGAACAGTAAATGAACACATCGTTAGAGATGCCATGACGACCTAGCCAACGGTCAGCACACCTGTGCAAACATGCACACTGGACACTCCCACACCAATCCACACGAAGAACATATTCAGTGCTATGACGTAGGTGACGGACACACCCACTGACGCGCATCTTTATTATTTTTCACATAGGTTTTCCAAAATGCAGAAACGCAAGACGCACAATGAACTCATCTAAAATGCTTGCTCACGCTTCTCCTAAACCCATGCATTGCAATGAGAAATATAACGAAGACATGATACTGGGGATAAAGCAATATGATACCATAACCTAAAGCGTCTCCACCTATGCACCAGGCCGAAGTAGGCCGCAAGCAAGAGCTTCCATGAACATTGAATGAGCAAGAGTACAGTTGCTGACCCTGCAGAATGAGCCCGGCGAGAGCAGACAGTCAAGGGCACAATGTTGCAAACTCGCATGCCGCAAGCCGACGCCAAGGTCACACCTGCAAATTAAGGCAGGCACACAGTGGAAAATGCAATATTTAATGTGCAGAATTCTGCCTCAACCACGGTCTCTCCTCACGTGACCAAGCCGAACCTGACAGGGTGCCAGGCCCAGGAGGAGGGAGGCGCCTGGATCCCGCGTTTCAAGACACAGGCAGATACAATTAAGCGACTCAATGGACATCTGCGGCGGTGGGAGTAGTCTGCCTTCCAGCATATGAATAAATCCTCACATTGTCTGCACATACCCATAGTGATACATTGTTGCAAATGACAGGTGCACCGCGAGCTGGGAACAGCGATGGTCCCAGACTGGGGGGCTCGTGAGTGGACCAATCAGAACATGGGGCTCTTATCACTGACGCCATTAACATTAGCCAATCCTCAGGGGTCTTCATGTAACAATTTTCATGTATCAAATTGAAGGGACAACCCAAGTATACCACCTGACTGACCCTCAACCACTAACAACGCTCTCTATACGTATACTATACTAACCCTACCACTCGAGGAACCAATCCAGAGTGGCGATAGGTTTTTTGCTAACTTTCCCAAGTGACGCAAGTAGCGCGTCATACTAAGGTAAAAAGGGCCTGCGAGCCCCACGATTGAAGAGAGTGTCAGGACGGACGTGTACGATCCTTGACCCATCCCTGCCGTTTTGTTTAAATAAACAGCAGAATCACCTTGCTTCTTGCGTGTGCCTCATACTCATTTTTTGGGATATACGGGAGGAGTTGGGGCCTCCCTGCCCGGAGGTCCGCGGACGGCCCAGCCGACCCCGGGAGAATTTCCCCCCGACAAGTTGGAGGCACTGCTGAAATCTGTTTAAGATCTGCTTTTATTTTATTTTTCCGAGTACTCCCGTTGCGAGGAGGCCCGGCGGCGTGGCCCCCTCTGCCGCTCCCCCCTTTTGAGGACTACAGGGCCATCGCAGAACTGCAAGAAGACCGGACAGCGCAATCCGGATATTGGCCTTCGGGAGCCGATTGAGAAGTATCCCGCCCGCGGTTGGCGAGTGTCCAGACGTGGTCCAGACGAGGGGAGGTGGCGAGCCGCTTGGAGGGGTGCACGCAGTCGAGCGGCCCCGCATCAAGAGAACTTGGTGAGTATGCCACGCACAACAAGCAATGTGAAATTGTGAGGGAGGGGGGAGGAATTGAATACGGGAGGCGGGAGGTGTTACACAGGTGCGCGGCGAAGGTTTGATAAATTAGTGTTGACGGTGAAGTGAATGATAGCTGGACAAGTGCGAGAGCAGTCCGCTACGTTACGAAAGAGGAGGGGGCGGGGCACGGAAACATCACGTGCGGCCGCTTGTAGACACTGATTGGCCTAGGTCGCGACCACGTGTAAAGGTGTGTGTGTGCGGTTTCCTACGGTTTGGTGATTATTGATCAATGAGTAGATGAGGATCCCTATTGATCGAGCAGGAAACTCGATAGATAGATGACGTTTCCCTGTAGGCGGTAGCTAGCTGGTTGCCTAATACGGAAAATAATTGGCTGGTTAAGCCCTCCTGTCTAGGGGCGTATCACACGCGAGGCGAAGCAGCATGCGCAGTTCTATTATATTGTTGATTACCTTGTTCCAGGCGTGACAGGAAGACAGCTGTGGGGTTAATGGGGGTAGATTGCAAGCGTATTTTGAACTTTTAAAAACATGTGAAGAACTTACCAGTAGTTTTGAAGAGATCGGTGACGTCACCAGTAGGGCTTTCATAGGATATCTCGAACACGAGGCATTTTTCTTTCGGAGAGTGGTGGGGAAGAGAATTATGGTAAGGGAGTGGAGACGGAGATAAACGGTAACAAGCTGATCGGGGGGAAGGTGAAAGGGGGGACGTGGCTGCGCACGGGGAACGCCGGCCACGGCAAGTGAAGAAAGAGGAGGAGGGGTAAGAGAAAGTGGGACGGCTGTATAAGAACATCACACGGGGCACGCAGCCGCAGGGGGCTACTTGCGCCTCGGCCGCAGTGGGCCGTAAAGGTGTTCGGTAAAGGAAGAAAAGAAAGAAAAGAATATACAAATGCAAATGCTATATTTTACTATTTTTCCTTAGCGGACAATCGCAAGTCCCCAAAATTACAGGGCCAGGTAAAGATCTAAGACTGTATAGTGTACACTGTTAGCAAGATAACCGCTACCAAATAGGGGAAGGATAACAAGTGAAGCGCTACTATGTCATACGGGACAGGATCGGGAGGGTGGGGGAACACCCTCACTACCCCGTTACAGCACATATGTAAAACACTGTCACCCCATAGGGAGAAACTGATCAAGTATAGCATAGAATGGACACAGGGGACGGGCAACAAAATGATGACACCATGGCCGCCTAATGGCAGTTTCGATCCATATACCCAACATTCACTATTAACCCATCTGCATAACACTTACAAGGGGAAGAAGTTGATACACCACGTGGAGGTGTTTAACTTATGGAGGATGTTCCAAGGGTCCCGACCAGGACCAAACGGAATGTTCATTATGGGGGAAAAAACGGAAGAGGAGAAGATTAAGGAGGAAGGAGAGAATGGGGAAAAAGAGAGTGAAGGCACACAGAACACGGGGAACGGACAAGAGGGAGGAGAGAACAACATAAACGAAAAGGAAATAAAAAAGGAACAGAGCGACGATATACCCCTAGCAAAGGTAGTGAAAAAGGAGGAAGGGGGGTTATATCCTTTAACAGAGCTACGAGACATGGTTCAATTAAGGGCGGCTGAGGGGTACTCGAACCCGGCATACAGCCCGCCACCATATACAGCCACAGGTAGCCACACGGGAAGGGAGCAGGCTAGTACGACGGGATCAGCTCGTACGAAAATGCCCGCAGGGGAAGGGGGGATTGGCGAAGAGCAGATCGCAGGAATAGGACAGGATGAGTGGGTAGCCGCGCAGGTGTTATTAAAATTACGAGGTTCATTAACAGAAGAAGAGGAGGAGGTAGTAAGGAAAATGGACGAGGATAACACCAGGAAGAGTGAAAGGAAAGGGGAAGAGGAGAAAAGAAAGGGGGAAGAGCTGTTACGACAAAAGGAAGAGATTTTGGAGGAACGATTAGCAGAATTAAGGGATGAGCAGAATGCACTGATCAAGCAGCTCGAGAGAGAGGAAAGAGAGAGAGCACGGGAAAGGAAAGAAATGAAGAATGAGTTGGAAAAAATTAGGGAACGAACTGAGGAGCAAAAGAGGGAAGCAGAAAGGGTGAAGGCAGTAGCAGAAAGGGTATCCAGAGCAGCACTGCGTGACAAGAAAAGAGAGGAAGAAGAGAAAGAAAAGGAAATGGAAATATGGAAGAGGAGATTACTATCAGAAACGACAAGGAAATACGAAGAAGGGAGGATGATAGAGGGTATATTAGAGCGGGGAAGAGCGAGATTGGAAAGGAAGAAAGAAGAAGAAAGGATAAAGGAAAAGATGAATAGTGAAGTAATGGAGGAATTTAAAAAGAAAAGAGAGGAAATTGGTAGAGAAATAGCGGAGAAAAATGAAGGGGAAAGAGAAGATAGGAGAGGGGAGAGTGAAGTGAGGAGGTATGTATACAGAGACACAGAAGTAGCAACAACATTAGCACAAAGGGGAGCAATTGGCAAAGAAGACAAGGGAGGAGCGGATCTAATAGACTTAAAAACAGTAACGATTAGGGGGAAAAAGACAGATTGGGGGTTGCCATTAATGGAGGACTTTTGCAGTGAGGAAGGAGAAGGAATGGAGAAGGAAGGAAGAAACAGTGAAAGGGAAAGCTTAGATAAATTATACATCACCCGGACAAATAGAGAATCACCATGGATCTGCAGGAGAAAGGAAGAACTGGAGGGAAGTGAGGAGGAAGAGCAAGAAATGGTGGAAAGGCAGACACGTGCAGCTACACCCTCACCATCCCGTCCAACATGCTCCACTACCTCACGCTCATTACGTGCAACATGCCCACCTAAACTCGCACCCTTCCCCCACGAACTGACACCCTATGCAGACAGGCTTAGAGACCTCCCTGGACGCAGGCAGGGAGAACGAATACACACGCCCACATTAAATAAAGAAAATGATAAAAGAAGGGGAAGAGATGGAGGAGAAACAGTTACGAGCAGGGGAAATATGGACCCCATTGACGATGTAGAAGACAGGGAAGAAGAGGAGGGGTGTACGGATTCGATTCTGTGGAACCCAGGGGGAAAACCAGGACACAACTTAATACCACTTCTGGAGAGAGGAGGGGTTAGACCACAATACGTCCCCTGGAAGCATGCAGACAAGGAAAATATAAAGTGCAGGCTCCCATCATTAAGTGGAGGGGCGGGAAAGTGGATATATGAAATGGAAAAACACACCGCAGGACAGAAACTGGCAGTGGGGGATGTAAAGGGCCTTTTAATATCAATATTGGGGGATGCAGCAGATGACATCTGGAAGAGAGCAGGCTTCCCCGGGGTCACAATAACAAACACATCACACGATGGGGCACCATTCGCAAACTGCAGACATGCATTATGGCAAGCGCTGAGGGTACAGTACCCAGACACATCAGACATAGGAGCAATAACCTCACGCAAGATGCGTGAGAACGAATATCCTATCGATTATATCCAGGAAATTCAAGAGAAGTGGCGTATGGAAACTAGAGAACAATGGGACAAAAAACCTGCAATATTCTATCATATACTAATTCAAGGGCTCCCAGAAGCA
This sequence comes from Ambystoma mexicanum, assembly GCF_040938575.1. Lineage (NCBI taxonomy): Eukaryota > Metazoa > Chordata > Amphibia > Caudata > Ambystomatidae > Ambystoma > Ambystoma mexicanum. Next base: position 48,656,875 of record NC_090939.1, read on the forward strand.
GTTCAGAAACAACTGAAGAAGGTAGTGGGGATGGAAGCAAAAGCATGGCCAGAAATACAACTGACGATAGTGCATCATTGTAGGACATGGCAAGAAAAGATGAAACAAAAGGAAGAGGATAGAAAAACGGAAGAGGCTAAATTGGTACAGAAAAAACTTACTAAATACACAATGGAAGGTGCACTAATAACTACACCTGCAACAATGACTCAAAACCCCACACAAGTAGTGGCTGCACAAGATCCCTCCCAAATACAATCATCACAGATTGTAACACAACAGCTGCCGCCACTCCAACCATACACGACTAACATGGGAGGAGGACACTCAACGCCAGGAGCTGGATATTATAATTACAAAAGGGGAAGGGGAGGAATGATGAGGGGGAGGGGATACGGATATAACACACAACAGCAAGGGGGAGGATTTAGAAATTTCTACCCCACCGGGCAACCAGTATACCAGGACAACTCAGGAAGCTTTCCATGGCAGAACAGGGAACCACCGGTGTGTTGGATTTGTGGATTAGTAGGGCACATGTCACGCACGTGCAGAGTGAGACCAGGCACACCATCATGGGGAGAACAGGGACAACAAGGGCCTACACAGGAAAAGCAGGGCATCCAGCAACAGCAGGCATTGCAACAGGGAAATGGGCAGCAACAACTAGTAACACAACAACAGCCACAGACATATTCACTGCCACAACAACAGGTAGCGATATCACAACAACCCCAAGTACAGCAAGTACAGCAACCTGCCCAAATTCAAGACCATAACATAACCTCTACCAATACACAACTACAGCAAACACAACTGGGAAGGGTGACGGTCCTGGGACACAACCCTTACACAGGAAGTGGTCAATCATTATACCCACAATAGGACAGCCCACAGACGGCCTTGGTGTGTCCCATCCTGTCGGTAACACCTAATAGTGCGGAGGAACCACGCATAGAGGTAACGATAGGTGACAAAAAATTATCATTCCTTGTTGACACCGGGGCGACCCGGTCTTGCATAAGGGAAGGTAAATTTAAGATGTCAGGTGAAGCCATGAACACCCAAGGATTCTCTGGGGCTAGGGGGTTGGTTCCCTTTACTGATAACATTCCCTTATCAATAGGGGATTATGACATGTCAGTCCCGCTTTTATATTCTAGGGCCTCACCAGTAAACATACTGGGGGGAGACATAATGAGCAGGTTGAACATGACGATCTCCTTTACGGAGGACGGCATAATTTGCTCCACTCCAGGAATAAACATGCTCACTGCACGACAAATTATGCAAGCATACTGTGGACAGACAGTGATTAGGGCTGAGCCAGTAGATGGTGAACTGTTCCAGTACGAGACAGACATGGCATTTGCATGGATGCCACGAATAGAAGGAAAGATCTGGAGGAGGCCAGCAGCCTATTTGTTTAGACCAGAAACACCAGCCAATGAACCAGAAGGAAAGGTGATTTCAGTGAACATAGAGAGCATTATAGCAACTGCTGATTACATCGCAGTACATGCCCAAGACAGAGAAGGAAGAGCATGGAGGGCAGTGATAGCCCTAGCAGAGGGATGTAGGCTCACCCAGGTGTCAGACGAGGAGCTCTTCTCAGAAGAAAAGGAAGAAGGTGAAATGGTATTTATGATGAGTGTAGAAATATGGCTAAGAGTGACATACAAACAAGTGGCACAGAAAATTGCAATGGCACTTGAAGCACCCACATCCACCCCAGTTCCCTCCTTTGAGGAGGATATGGCAAAGGTACCAACATCATTATGGACCACTAGTCCCTATGACGTGGGGTGCATAAAAAGTATAGGGGGAGTAAGAATAAAATTGAAAAAAGGTGCAATACTCCCCAGAGTGAAGCAGTACCCACTATCAAAAGAGGCAGATGAGGGCATATATGAAACAATAATGGCCCTTATAAATAATGGCATATTGGTACCATCAGAATCACCATGTAACACAGCTGTATACCCAGTGCGCAAAGCTAAAGGGGGGTCTTGGCGCTTCATCCAGGACCTCAGGCCCTTGAACAACATAGTGAAAGCAGAATACCCCATAGCAGCAAACCCGGCCACAATATTGTGTGGCATTCCAGCAGAGGCATCACGATTTACAGTGATTGACCTCAAAAATGCCTTTTTCTCAATACCCCTGCAGCCAGACTCACAGGATCTGACAAGCTTTACGTACAGCAACACAAAATGGAAACACACCAGATTGCCACAAGGGTACTGCGAGTCACCCTCAATTTTCAACAGAGTAATACAGATGGACTTGGGTAACATTGAAGTGGAAAGCACAGTGTTGCAGTATGTTGATGACATAATAATTTGCAGCACAACCGAAAGAAGATGCAGAGAGGACTCATTGAAGATGCTGACAATATTGGCTGAAAAGGGTTACGAGGTAGACAAAGAAAAGTTACAGTACTGTCAGGAACAGGTACTTTACATTGGTCAGCTCATATCCCAATACGGAAGAAAGATTGCACCACAAAGAGCACAGGCCATTTCAAAAGCGCAGCTGCCCCAAACAGTGAGGGAACTGCAGCAGTTCCTGGGACTGTGCAACCACTGTAGAGCATGGGTAGTTGATTACAGCTCATACATAGGACCCCTACTTGAGGCATTAAAAGAAGCTAACAAAGGGGAGAAAAAATTGGGGTGGACAATGGAAATGAAAGAGGCTTTTGATGAACTGAAAGATGCAATATCAACTGCTCCGGTACTGGCCACCCCAGATTATGAACGACAATTCTTTATATTTTCACATTGCGACTCAGCAGTAATGAAAGCAGTGTTGGCTCAAAAAACAAGCATGGGTTACAAACTAGTAGCGTTTTACAGTGGTCACTTGGATCCTGTGATGTTAGGACATTTCCCTTGCGAACAAGGTCTCGCCGCAGCTGCCTTTGCGGTAGAGAAAGCATCATCAATAACAATGGGGTGCCCAACCACACTATTTTGGAACATGCACTATTTGCAATATTGAACAAGCCTAAGTCCACACTAACCACGCAGAGGGCGTCAGGTTATGAGATCATCTTATCTAGACCAGAATTATCAATTGTTAGATGAGGCACAGTTAATCCTGCAAGGTTTATAGCAGAAGTAATTGAGGAAGGAGACTATGCACATGATTGTACACAGACTACCGAAATTTACTCATGTACTAGAAAAGTTGAAGAGGACACTCTAGATGGAGGAGAGCTCTTGTTCATTGATGGGTCATCAACAATAGACCAAAGTGATGGGATAAGGAGAACTGGGGCAGCAGTGGTAAAAATGACAGAGGAACCGGTGTGTGTGGCGGTGAAATGCGTACAATTACCACAGCATTACTCTGCTCAAACAGCTGAATTGGTTGCACTGATCTTGGCATTGAAGGAAAGCCTTAACAAAAGAGTGACCATATATTCTGACAGCGCATATGTCACGTCTACTGTCCACTCAGGATTGTCCAAATGGAGGAGAAGAGGGTTTAGGAGAGCTGACGGCACCCCAGTGCAACATGCTCTCTCATTAGCTGAACTAATTGAAGTAATAAATGACCCCCAAGAATTAGCTTTGGTCAAATGTACCGCACAGACTAATGGAGAAGATCATATCTTAAAAGGAAATGCAGCAGCAGACGCACATGCGAAGTATGCTGCATATTTTGGTGAGATATGAAACCCCCCAGAGTTAGAGAGAGGGAGAGGGAGGGGGATAGCTAAAGAGATGTTGATAAGAGAGGGGTACACCCATCTCCCAGCCACACAGATAATGGAGCTACAAGCGGCTGCACCAATGGCAGAAAAAGAAATATGGGTAAAAAGAGGATGTACAATGTCACCAACTGACGCACTATGGCGCCAGGGTAACACTGGAAAGATGGTAATGCCATTGGCACTATTGAACACCGCCCTGAGCCAACTCCACCACCCAGCCCACACAGGAAAGGAAGTTATTGCAGCACGAATTAGGGAAGATTGGTTCTGTCCCGAGTTAAATTCCCATGTGACAAATTTTATCAGCAATTGTCTCACATGTCAACAGTTCATGGCCGGTCACACGCTGAAAGTGATAAAAGGTACTATACCCCGGCCAGAGGGACCCTTCCTGCACATCCATATTGACTATGTTGATATGATCAACGTATGTCAAGGAAATAGGTATATGATTGTAGTAGTATGCCCATTCTCCAGGTGGATTGAGGCAGGACCCTGCTCACACCCAGATGCATTTAGAGCAGCTAAGTTCCTAGTGAGGGAGGTTTTCCCCAGGTGGGGAGTGTGCGAGGTACTGCGGTCGGATAATGGCCCGCATTTCGCTAATGAAATGTTCCAGCACATCACATCCTTATTGAACATCAAGCATAAATTTGCATGTGCATATCACCCGCAGGCCGACGGTGTATGCAAACGCCTGAATGTCCTACTGAAGGAGGCAATTGCAAAGATACAGCAAACAACAAAGAAGAGTTGGTTGTATTGCCTTCCGCTAGCTCTATTTGAGCTGAGGAATAGACCAGGCTCCGACCACCACCTCACTCCTCACGAGGTGGTGACCGGACGTCAAATGCCCTTCCTCTAACGCCAACATCAAGAGCATTCACAGATTATGAAAACACTGCGACTGTTCTTGGTGATGAAATGTACCAATATGTGTCTTCTTTGATTACTAGTGTAGTGTTTGTGTCTCAACAGCTCGAGCACACGCGGGGCGGGTCTAAGAGTGATCAACAAGAAGACGCGGATAAAGAATTGGAAAAGGAAAAACTGTGCAAAATTGCTAAAGGTGACCACGTGCTACTCCGCAATTTCAACAGAAAGTGGAACAGCCCACGCTTCACTGGCCCCCACCTGGTAGAGGAGGTACCTACGAGAGCGGTAAAGTTGCAGGACAAACGTGCTTGGAATCACCTACACGACGTAAAGATCTGCAAACTCCAGACCCGCCCTAGCATCACCGACAGGGCCATTGGAAGAATAGCATCAGCGTCACCCACGGAGGAAGAGACTTCTACCACAGCTAACGACCTAAGTGTCTCCATACCCTACCACCCCCCAGATTTCCCCAGAGACAACTACTGAAATAGAAAAGGGTAATTCCCATACCGCCCACCCCATGGTCACACGATCAAAGAGTAAAGAGACTTCCGCCAGTTGAGCCCCAAACCCTCTGCCCATCGACCCCCTACCCACTGCAGTAATCACCCAACTGAAGGACATTGTCTTGCACATATACACATGTAAACACTTGAATGTTCTCTTTTTTTTCTTTTCTCGCACATGCAGGTACCGCATATTATTGTACTGCTAAGAAAACAGATAACTAACAAAGTTCATTGCCCAGGAGTAGATGCTACCCTCAGATGATAACTACCCTGAAGAGCTATCACACCAATTTGTTTATCACATAAAAAGGCCAAAGTACCTGAAAAGAAGGAGGGTACGTGTCTACTACACAGCATTTCTCTTGGCCATAGAACAATCAATGCCCCACCTTCACCAACACTTGCCTGCCCTAAGAGATAGATCGCTTAGATTGGCGTGGGAACAGCTCTTCGCCTGGGCACTGAACGACTACTTGATAGGGAGAGCTTGAAAACAACAACTAACACTAATAACAAGCATATTGAGAATTTTCAGGCGGGCAACTTTAACGTTGCAAGAATAAGCTGCCGGACTGCAGCAAGGTAAGAGCAAAATGCCGGTGAGACTAGCCTCTGTAATAAAGATGATAGGGATTTTGATGATCACCGGGTTTTTGGCTGCCTCAGTATGGCAGAAAAGTTATGCTATCAATATTTTGGCTGTACCCAAACCTAATATACCCCCACCCACGGCTGCAACAGGTGTTACGTCAGGTGGTACTAGCAAAATTCCACACAAGGGAAATAGAGTTAAACGCAGCACATACTCAGATAATAAAGGTATTGACAACTACATACAAGATTCAGCTCACGTCTCGAACAACATGTGGTACCAACACATGACCCAAATACGTAAGCAGACAACAGAAGACAGCTGCTACGTTTGCTCATTGATCCCATATGCCATGAGCGCTTCTCGAACTTTCGTTGCCAGGGAAATAGATGAAAAGACAGCACGATGTATAGTATACTTGGCACTGTTCCAAACGAAAGGGAGATTTCAAGGGACGGTGGTGCACCTGGTATGGAAAACGCGAGACACATATCCATACGAAAACAACTTCCTCAAGACTTATTTGAGTTACCACAAGACCAGTTTGCATGCTGAAGCATTCAGATACATGACAAGTGGCCCTGAAAAAGGAGAAACAAAGAAAGTAACACTACAATACCTACCATGTGATTGGTACGCCACTGAAGTTCCTGGTAAACAAGGAATTTGGGAAAGACCACTGGTAACAATAACAGGGAAGGTGTGCCTGGACAACAAATGGGACACAGGAGTGGTTGGCAGCAACATGGTAACGAGAGAAAATATTACAACTATTGCTGAACACAATGCCAGATGTTGGATGACTTGGGTCAAGTACGTACCCATGCTAACGTGGATAGAGAAGGATGAAGACCCAATAACAATACTGCCGCTGTCTGCACCTAAGGTATGCTACCAACATAGAGGAGAAGTGGACGTGGGATACAACACCAACTGTGCAAGCGTGATGGAGTTACCTGAGGGGGGAGCAGGAACAGCAGTATTAATGGACCATTACTGGGCCTGCGGAGACAAGGCATACCACACACTGCCCCCTCTGTGGAATGGTGTTTGCACAATGGTACACGTTAATGTACCATCACTAGTGGTGCCCTAGAAACATGTGAACGTGGCGAACTTCCCTAAAATGGATGAAGGAAACAAGAGGAAGAAGAGATCTGTACAACCTCAGAAGGGGCCAGAGAACCAAAACAACAGCAACAACACTGTCCTGAATAGAAAGAAAAGACAAGGAGAACCTCTGACAGGAAATTACCTATGGGGAAGGTCGGAAACAGCACTCACTTCAATCCCACCAGAACAGGGACTATTCAGCAGAGCAGCAATGTTCTTGTCCTCAATAATACATTCGGCACTACAAGCTTACGCAAACGCAAAATGGCTCCAGATAACTCGATGGGAACTAATGATGACAATTAATTCTACAGTAAATGGATTCAACGCAATAAAAGAGGAACTGCGAGCAGTGAGGATGTTAGCACTACAGAACAGATATGTACTGGACCTCCTCACAGCAATGGAAGGAGGAGTTTGCGCAAAGATAGGACAGTCATGCTGCACATTCATTCCTGCTAACGATGCTGACAATGGTACACTGACAGAAGCAGTATCACAACTGGCACAGATGCACTCCAAAATGATGGATGAAAGTAAAGGAGTGAAGAAGGATGACAGCTGGTTTTCACTATTATGGTCATGGATGCCATCTTGGCTGTCGGACGGACTAAAGATTATAGTTGGATGCATAATACTGGCTGGAGCTGCACTGATCATAATTAGATTTTGGAAGGCCCGGAAGGCACGCACCACAGATGAAATGATCGAAATGGTTGGCATGCACCCCTAGATGCCGGCAGATGATGGCCAGCACACAGGCACAATAATAAAAGAGAGAGAAAAACTGCACAAACAGATCATCACCAACCACCTGGACCCACCATCTGTGAAGCTCAAAAACCCAAGAAACCCAAGGAGCTACATAGGGAAATGGGTATACTGCACACCTGGAGGAACCTGTGTATATATGTATTGGTCATTTGAAGAACATGTCAACCACTATGGACATTTGGGAGGAGTAACTAAAATATGGAGAGTGAGAGGAGATAAGGAAAAGGATATGTTTGTGGTCGACAAGTCGACCAGAGGGGGGACTGAAGTGGGAGAATGTAACAAAAGGCTCCCACCAATCCCCTCACACCCCTGGCCTAGAGGATCGCGGCCCAGACACCCGCCACGGAAGGAGTTTGCCCATCTACCAGATGACCAGATACCCTGGTACAGGAACATACGGATGTGCCCACCAGCCTGCCCACCAGCCTGCCCTGCCCATGCCGACACCTGCGGCATGGATGGACTCGACTGAACCATTGAACAGTAAATGAACACATCATTAGAGATGCCATGACGACCTAGCCAACGGTCAGCACACCCGTGCAAACATGCACACTGGACACTCCCACACCAATCCACACGAAGAACATATTCAGTGCTATGACGTAGGTGACGTACACACCCACTGACGTGCATCTTTATTATTTTTCACATAGGTTTTCCAAAATGCAGAAACGCAAGAAGCACAATGAACTCATCTAAAATGCTTGCTCACGCTTCTCCTAAACCCATGCATTGCAATGAGAAATATAACGAAGACATGATACTGGGGATAAAGCAATATGATACCATAACCTAAAGTGCCGTGCATCAAACGTCTCCACCTATGCACCAGGCCCAAGTAGGCCGCAAGCAAGAGCTTCCATGAACATTGAACGAGCAAGAGTACAGTTGCTGACCCTGCAGAATGAGCCCGGCGAGAGCAGACAGTCAAGGGCACAATGTTGCAAACTCGCATGCCGCAAGCCGACGCCAAGGTCACACCTGCTAATTAAGCCAGGCACGCAGTGGAAAATGCAATATTTAATGTGCAGAATTCTGCCTCAACCACGGTCTCTCCTCACGTGACCAAGCCGAACCTGACAGGGTGCCAGGCCCAAGAGGAGGGAGGCGCCTGGATCCCGCGTTTCAAGACACAGGCAGATACAATTAAGCGACTCAATGGACATCTGCGGCGGTGGGAGTAGTCTGCCTTCCAGCATATGAATAAATCCTCACATTGTCTGCACATACCCATAGTGATATATTGTTGCAAATGACAGGTGCACCGTGAGCTGGGAACAGCGATGGTCCCAGACTGGGTGGCTCGCGAGTGGACCAATCAGAACATGGGGTTCTTATCACTGACGCCATTAACATTAGCCAATCCTCAGGGGTCTTCATGTAACAATTTTCATGTATCAAATTGAAGGGACAACCCAAGTATACCACCTGACTGACCCTCAACCACTAACAACCCTCTCTATACGTATACTATACTAACCCTACCACTCGAGGAACCAATCCAGAGTGGCGATAGGTTTTTTGATAACTTTCCCAAGTGACGCAAGTAGCGCGTCATACTAAGGTAAAAAGGGCCTGCGAGCCTCACGATTGAAGAGAGTGTCAGGACGGACGCGTACGATCCTTGACCCATCCCTGCCATTTTGTTTAAATAAACAGCAGAATCACCTTGCTTCTTGCATGTGCCTCATACTCATTTTTTGGGATATACGGGAGGAGTTGGGGCCTCCCTGCCCGGAGGTCCGCAGATGGCCCAGCCGACCCCGGGAGAATTTCCCCCCGACAAGTTGGAGGCACTGCTGAGATCTGTTTAAGATCTGCTTTTATTTTATTTTTCCGAGTACTCCCGTTGAGAGGAGGCCCGGCGGCGTGGCCCCCTCTGCCGCTGCCCCCTTTTGAGGACTACAGGGCCATCGCAGAACTGCAAGAAGACCGGACAGCGCAATCCAGATATTGGCCTTCGGGAGCCGATTGAGAAGTATCCCGCCCGCGGTTGGCGAGTGTCCAGACGTGGTCCAGACGAGGGGAGGTGGCGAGCCGCTTGGAGGGGTGCACGCAGTCGAGCGGCCCCGCATCAAGAGAACTTGGTGAGTATGCCACGCACAACAAGCAATGTGAAATTGTGAGGGAGGGGGGAGGAATTGAATACGGGAGGCGGGAGGTGTTACACAGGTGCGCGGCGAAGGTTTGATAAATTAGTGTTGACGGTGAAGTGAATGATAGCTGGACAAGTGCGAGAGCAGTCCGCTAAGTTACGAAAGAGGAGGGGGCGGGGCACGGAAACATCACGTGCGGCCGCTTGTAGACACTGATTGGCCTAGGTCGCGACCACGTGTAAAGGTGTGTGTGTGCGGTTTCCTACGATTTGGTCATTATTGATCAATGAGTAGATGAGGATCCCTATTGATCGAGCAGGAAACTCGATAGATAGATGACGTTTCCCTGTAGGCGGTAGCTAGCTAGTTGCCTAATACGGAAAATAAATGGCTGGTTAAGCCCTCCTGTCGAGGGGCGTATCACACGCGAGGCGAAGCAGCATGCGCAGTTCGATTATATTGTTGATTACCAGCCGACCCCCGGAGAATTTCCCCCCGACAGTCCCACACATATATGTGCACGAAAAATCACAAAAATATTGGAAAAAGTATGGGTAAACGACAAAATCTCTAAGGTAGCTGAACACTTCGTTCAAGGCTGTATGATCTGTTTACAGCATAATTTGGGAAAGGGAACATCAACTCCGAGGGGAAGTTTTGGTCCACCTTCTGTCCCTTTTGAGGTCATACATTTGATTCTATTGAAATGGAACAATGAAGTACGTTCAAGTTGTCATCTGTGCTTTCAGAAAATGGGTAGAGGCTTTTCCTGCTAAAGACGCTACAGCCATCACTACTGCAAAGACTATGTTAAAAGATTACTTCCCAAGGTTCGGACTACCAAGAGTCATCTGGTCGGACAATGGTCCACATTTTATCGCTGCTGTAATTCGGCAGATATGTGCGAGATTACAGATCGATAAACGGTTCCATTCGGTCAGACATGCTCACAGCGCTGGACTAGTGGAAAGACACAACAGCATCATCAAAAACAAGCTCGCTAAGACGTGTGCCGGCACCAAACTAAAATGGCCGGACGCCTTACCGATCATGTTGTTATCGATGCGTACAATCCCTCAAACTAAGACTGGGCTCTCTTCCATTGAGCTGGTAATGGGGAGGCCTGCTAATATCTGGAATCTTCCAAAATGTTGTTCCTTGAGAAATGTTGAAAATGTACTTCTTTCAGATTACTGTAGCCAGTTGACTAAAAACTTGTATTTGATTTATCACCAGGTACGAGGGGCTTTACCTGTACGATACGAGGGCCCCGGTCATGACACAAGACCTGGGGAGTGGGTCCTCACCAAAATCCTTCGAGCGATCGTCTTGTCTTGCACCTCATTGGCGGGGCCCCTTCCAGGTCTTACTGGTCACACAGACGGCGGTGCGAGTGGCAGGCAGGAAAAATTAGATCCATGCGACACAGACCAAGAAAATTCCACACCCAGTGCCATACGATACAAAAGAAGCAGAACCCCCCACCAGTACTGCAACCAACGATCCCGAATCAGTAACTAGCATTGAAAGTGTGTCGGGGATTCTCCCTGATCCTGTGAGGTCTGGGGAAACAGCCATTTTACCCCCACACTCTCCAACCATTTTATTTCCAGAGGCGATCCCCAATTGTGCCTCTAACCTTACTTCCGTTCACTCGCCGCTTCCAGTGGGAAGTGACGACCCATTGTTCACAAATCAATCAGTACCAGGTATCAAAAGGTACGATCTGCGTCCAAGGAAATAGATTTACGGCATGGTTCGGCTGTGCGCAAGAAGAAAATCATCAAGGGCTTGCTTTTAGCCTGATCATTGGTTTAAAAAAGGGGATTCTGTTGGCTAGGGTTTGTGGATGGAATAAGAAGAGGCTCGGCCTGGAGGTCGCCAGCTAAAAACATTGGTGCGTTTTCGTTTGAAGACTACAATGCCTGCAACTGCTTCTGCTCGTATGGAAAAGAGAACAGACTGTGTGACCAGTTACAGAAATGAACATTTAGTTATGTGGGCCCCGAAAACGTACTGTTGTTTTGTGATAATGTTAATTAGTTTTATAATAGTCATTGTTTTAGGCTTTTGGTATCTAGAAGAAGTACATCCGCTTGAGAATTTGTTGCCGACTGAAAATGTACCTACTGTTTCTATTCCTTTCGTGCATCTGAACACTCTATCTCCTAGGGACTCTCAGCATAGACAGTGATATCATAATAATACACTATTACTCATCATGAATGCTACATATGCCATCTTTAATAAGTCCAACTGTGGGTCTGCTCACATCTACCGCAACACGGGGATAAGGGGCTAGGTTGGTATATTCATCCTTTACCTTTGACAACTGCATGCTATGCTTCTCTTAGAGCACTATTCTTTGGTCGCTGGAACGATAGCATCTCAGGGAACTTTGATGGGACTAATTTGAATCAGTTTGAGAAACGTGTTCTGACTCCCCTGGGATGTTCGCTCTTTGCAAGTAGGAGTGAGCTTAATGTTGCTTCTATTAGGCCTTCTGATAGACTGTCTCGTCCTTTTCAATCTTTGATTTCTTTTAAAATGGTCCCTATAGGCAATAAGGATGCCACGCCTCCTTCCTACACTGTTAACCATAGCCCGAGTTAATTTCTTTCTGCATACAGAGGAATGGTACTCAGTCAATGGGTGATTTGAAAGGTTACGCCAATGTTGCGAATTTGACTGGGGAAGACAGACCTTTGTATGAAGGCGAGCTGTCTACTTTGTTTGTGGTAATGTAGCATTTCCATGGTTACCCAGGGATTGGCAGGGAACTTGTTATTTAGGGATCCTGTTACCCGTGGTATTCATAGCCAGTATTGTAGAGGTTTCAAAGTCTTGTCCACGGCAGGACGAGAATGGTGACACTTCAGCACAAGTTCTGGGAGACGTAGCGAAATCCTTTGTGCCATTTTGAGGACAAATACTGAACTCAGAGGATATCAGGAGACTAGCGAGAGTACTGGAGAGAACCATCAACCGGACCACTGACATACTCTATAATATGACTTTAGAACAGAAAGCAATACGGTTGGTAGCACTTCAGAACCAGATGGCATTAGATGTCATCCTGGCTGAACGTGGAGGGGTATGTAAATTAGTGGGGTCCGCTTGCTGTGTTTTCGTGCCAGATTCCTCCCCAACTATCTTCAAGGCAATACAGAATGTGCATGTCCTAAATTCAGAAGTGCATGTTCCTGAGGGAAATTGGGATCTTAGCGCTTGGTTCTGGGATTTCTTGCAATTTTGGGTATGGAAGGTACTGCTGATCATTTTGGGAATTCTGTTGTTTCTTTGTTGTTGTATACAATGTCTTCCTGGTATATGTTCGATGCTATGGGGATGTTGCGCACAGGTAATGGGTACATTAGGACGCAAGGTATGCACCCCCGGCAAGAACTCTAATGAATATGTGTTGAAAGACATTTTAGTAACTGATCTAATGGCAATAGACGTCTCCGATGGTGATTCAGGGTATATGGACGTTGAGTCATGGAGTCATTCCTAAAGTGATTAGAAGTAGTTTAGCGCTTGGCATAAGCCAAAAGGAGGGTTTGTCGAATGGGAAACCATATTATACCCTCTTGATCGTATATATATATATATATATATATATATATATATATATATTGGCCTAGGCCAAGTCGCTCTTCGAGGAAATCCGTGTTGCAAGGTCCTGAACTTAGATCTGTCTAAGCCTCCATTTTAGGTTAATCCGCCATTTTAGATTCTTATTCTAAAGTCACCCTGTGTTCTAAAACGGTGGACAATGTTGTTTTGAATGTAACATGGCCGTCTTGACCTCTGTGTAAAAGTTAATGTCTAAACTGCCCGCAGGCCAAATGTTAGGGTCATGTACTGAGACCTTGTCCTTCGTTGACCTGTGTATAGAGGATCACCTGCGACATCAATACTAATCCATGAACATATATCGTGTACAATACTGTTTGAGCATCTTATGTGAACACATGTTTAACTATATTGTATAAAGATATGTGCAAAGGCTCAACGGGAAATCCGAAGGCACATTGTTGCTATTGTAATATGTTTGTGAATGGATTTAGGATAACTTCTAAATGTATGGATGCATGAATGAGGAACAAACTCGGCACAAACCCTAGATCCGAGATTCATTAACCTGCAAGTGGGTTGGACATCATGTTTTGGAGTATATAAAAGGTGCGACTATTCTGATGTACAGTCCCACTCACTGAGCACACCGAACAGGGCTGGTTTTCGCTGTGTTGTACTGAGGGCCTGATAGCTATCTGTTGCTTAGTCCTATGAAACTGTTCAGTTGTGGAATAAAGATCTGTGTATCTTTTGAACCCGCGTTTGGTGTATTTCCTTTTGGGGTACTCAGCCTCGATATTGTCTTTTTGCTTTCACACAGAGGTTACCCTGTTCCAAGAACCTAGGTTGTCCTGCTGAACCTCTGTCCCTCCAGGTCAGAGTTCAGAAATCCATCTTAACAGTAGGTAGCTCAGGACTGCAGCAGGGCTTCACCGGGACGGGTAGTTGCAGCAGCCGTCTTCTTCTCCTCTTCTCTTCGGTTCCTTGTAGTTCCAGTGGCGACTCTGACTTCCAGCCCAAGAGTCTTACCTTTTAATGCGAAAATCCCCCATTCACACAGCCTGGCTGTCAATCATGCAGCAGGGTGGTTGTCCAGCCCGGACAACAACCTCAGCCAATCAAGGCAAAGTGCGACTTGGGTTGCCTAGGATACCCTGTGCAGGGGGTGACTAGACCCCTCCCTCACATTCAGCCCACCTAGATACCCAGGCACCTAGAGGAGGGCTTCTTGGCGGAAGCCCGCCAAAAGACAGTGAACAAAGAAGGCAAACCTGGTTTGCTGCACAAAGTAAAACACAAGAAGGACTTTAACAAAAGGAAACGGCGAATAAACCCGACCGAAGCCAAAAGAAAGAGTATTTTGTCAAGCGGGTTTATGTTCAAGTCTAATATAATAGCCTAAAACAGTACCACGTTTATATAGTATAAACACGGTAAAAAAGTTAGGGTAGATACCACTGCCACCAGCTAAGTCTAAATGATAAAAGAGCAAAACAAGGCTCTAGGAGGTACAGATAAAAAGGGCTAAGAAGTAACCCTTTCCAATAAGATGGGGTGTACTGGATCTGTGGTCAAATGACTATGTAAAGTTAATGGCAACTTTACCCTTTTCTGGGGGACAGTCGTCAGCCCCAGATATGGAGTCGGTGGGAAGTCTAAAAGACAACTCTGTGTCACTGCACTGAAGGTGCTTTGTAACACACAAAAGAAGGGGGCTACTGAAGTGGTGTACTCCAGAGCCCACAATTACAAAAACAGATGGAATACACATGTCAAAACATGGGTAAGAGTGGGGGAAAAGCTCACACTCTTACCAAGTGAAAAAATAAACTCCAGAAATCCAGCAAAGCTGCTGGGGGACTCACTAGGTAAGGGAAATTAGCCATAAATGAGAATTCTCCCTAACACGCACTGAGGACTTAGAACAGGCCCTAACGCGGAAATACCCAGAGAGCAGGAGGGCAGTCGAACAAGTTAGAATGCTGCAGGCCATTGGGGCAAAACTCTAAAGTTTTACATGAAGTAACTGTTCTAAAAAAATATCACAGGCAAATCCAGGCTTAGTGACCACAGTCTGGAAATAGAAAGGCCGATACTGCTCAAACAAGAAACTCTGGGTGGACAGGATCTGTCAGCAGTGTGAATTGGGAGGAGGAGAAAATCAGAGACACTTTATCCTGCACTGTCTTGCAAACATAGTCATTCAACACACTTATTTCCCCACATGGTGTCAGGATTGGGAAAACTTTGCAGGTAAAACAGAATCAGAAGGGCTCTGCTTCATCATTAGACAAACAGAATTAGCAGTGAAAAACAAGTGCAGAAAGCTGAAAACCAAAATGATCACTACTGCAGAGAATGTAACATGCATGTGTCCCGTGTGTATAATTGATAGACCGCGTGCTGTCCCAATCTTATAACAGGTCATCATCCCACAGAAGGTCAGGTCCGGTTTCGGCGAGATTTCCATGCCAAAACTCAAGTGCACCACAAGTTGCCACCGCACACCCTGAAGACCCGGGTGGCCACCTACGGGAACTCTACTTTGCCTATGCTATACTGGCTATGTGAGCAATGCAAGGCCGCCACAGATTACTGCAACGCTCAGGGCAGGGCTCTGGATGGGGCCTTTTAAAAACTGTGTTAGTAGCAGCTGCTGTCTATCTGCTCTGCCCTATGACCTTATTAGGAGGCCGCTAAGAGGCTTAGCCATCACAGTGCATCCCTGAGTGAGGCGCTCCCTCTAAAGCATTGAGAAGTTATGCTCCATTTCCAGAGGACGGTTTTTAACAATGGTTAACCAGAAAGGTAAGGCTCAGGATACTGTGCAGGTTTGAATGTTCTTCCGTTCGGGGGAGTTCTTTCAGTTTCTGCGCTTTGCCATTGAGCCGTGAGAGAGGAGCAGTGGGACGTCTGCCCTTGGCTGTTCATTTCTTCATCGGGTTTCCACATGCATGTTATTGCCCAACCGTACACTACTCACACCAGTGTTTAATGCTGAACCCCTCCTAGATCAACGTTACCTCTCTCTGTGCCTCAAAGATCCCACTCCTCTACACCTGCACATGTTTCCCCTGAACTCCTCACACCTGTCACGTCCAGATGCATGTATTACACATTCAGAAGAGAGGCCCACTCCACTGAAACTCATCACACCCCTTGTTGTCAGCAGACTTGACAACTTCTGCAGGCTCAACCTGGTCTTCCACTCTACTCCTTTGCTCTCTTAGCAAAGTTCTGACCTTTGTAACTCAAACTATAACCCCTTAAAGTCATCGCTCCACCACCGGCCACAGTAATCACAACGGCATGCTCCCAATGCACCAGTTATCTGTCCTCAGATGTCTCCTCTTATGTCTTCAAATGTTCCTGGACTTGCCTCTTCCCTATTCCCCGTCCCCATGCACCATCTGGCTATCTCTCTTTCCCAATGCATGTCACCACGCAACATTTGGTTTAATTCCCTACTTAACCTCACCATTATCCACCAACCTTGCACTACCCCTCCTTCCTGTTACATCACTGTCCTTATCCCCTAGAACACCTCCTACCTCCCATCATCAAGAACTTCTGCACCATGCCAGCCTTCAGATCTGCACGCAAACAGCAACTCCTCGTGTTCACGATCCACCTGTAGCAACCCATGCCATCATCCCCCTCCCCAAACTCCCCCCATCTGTACACGAGGCTGCTGTCACATCTTCATATGTGACCTCGACCCTTGTAAATTGTATAGGGTCACCCATATGCACCCTCCCCCTTACCTCCCTAATGTGTATAGTATGCCATTAATGGTGGCATAGCACTACTTGATGTCATTGGTAGCCTTTAATTCTGACCCTTCCGTGTTTTTCTCTGATCCCACCACAGACTAGACCCCTGTAGATAAGAAACATTCATCATGAAGCAGGAAATTGCTGGATTGGTCCAACCTGTGCTGGACACTGTTCTAAGTTATTTCTGCTCATAATGCCCTTCCGCTATCAATCAGTACATAGGGCCTCATTACACGGTAGGCGGTAAGGGTTTACCGGTACCGGTAAGGGCACCGGTACCGGTAAACCCTTACCGCCTTACTACGAGGTCCCTTTGCGGGTCCTCCCTTAACGCCTGGTTTTTCCAGGCGTTAAGGACGGGACCCGCAAAGGGACCTCAGAGCTAATTACGGTACCGCAATTTGCGGTACCGTAATTAGCACCTTCCCCATTCCCATTATGCCCTATGGGGCAAAAATGGGAATGGGGAAGGGTAAATGGGGATTGGGGAATTACCGCCCCCGCTCACCTTGGAGTAGGGCGGTAATTCCGCCATCCACCAAGGCGGACTCGGTACGGTACCGGCGGCAACCATGGCGCTAATAGCGCCATGGTTACCGCCTACCGTGTAATGAGGCCCATAGACATAAAAACAAAGGAAATGTTTGCAGTCTCTAAGTTCCTTGGGCACCTCGATCACCCCAGGCTCCCTTCTGCAGGGGCGCTGTCGCCTCAGCAGTCACTGGTCTCCCGGAGGATATCAGTCTGCCCCACCTCCCTGCGCCTGGGACCCTAAAGCTGCTCCTTGCACTCTTCTTACTCCCTGAAACCTCTGGACATGGACCGGGTTTGATATTCCACAAGAGAGAAAGTTGGTACCAAGATATTTATGTCTTCCTTGCTATGTGCTGTTTGAAGGAGAGGGAATGGAAGATGGGTTATGGGGCAGTAGTTTCTGAGGTCTCCAGGGCCCAGTGTTGGTTTCTTGAGAAGCAAGAGGATTTTAATAGTCTTGAGGGTCGAGAGATGTTAGGGATGTTAGGGAGATGTTGATGATTGTTAGGGTGGTCAGGAAAGGTCCCCATGATTACGAGCGGTTCATGTTGCACGTACTGTATGACTAACTGGGGGGGTGGCGAGCTGGCTGCCATGTTGAAATTTCATAGGTATCAAAGTGTATTTACTTGAGCATGGGATATGCCACTTTAGTGTTCCTCTTGGTCTAGACATTGATACATATTAGCTTGCATGCGTGCAGAAAGACAAAATGTTGAACCCAACATACATATACAATGTTACAAATACATGGGGAATTCATAAATCTCACAAATGAATCGGGAACACTGCAGTTAGGATCCCTTTTGCAAAATGTGCTTTGACTTTTATACTAACTTTGCCAAGTTTTCATAAGGCAGGAGAATGAGTAACTTCAACCTTTCCGGTCAGTACAGCTGTAGAAAATAGCTATGAGTTGTTATGGTCGATAAGTATCATAGATAGTAGATGTAATCCGCTGATGCCTGCGAGCATGACAGAAGGAGTTTTGTTGTTTATTTTAGTCAGTAGTAAAACGCAGAGTAAGCCAGTGACTAAAGATATTCAGGAGTTTTAATTGTGCAATGAAGTGGGAGGATTTGTAGATTGGAAGGTTTCAGTAGAACTGTGACCTGGCGAATAAGGTATCAGGTAATATTATCCCCACCAATAATATTGCCATATATATGGTCGTGGGGTAAGGCCATAGGCAATATTATTATTGGGGATAATTTATGGGATTATTGTGACTGGGGATTGCAGGGGTGTCACCCGCACCATTAAAAAAATGATGAGGGTTCCGGGTGTGTCCCCGCAGGTTCTATGACTTAATATTGCTGCAAAAATATGACGATATTTTTGTATGGCAATATTTTTGTGGGGTTATTAACACATGGAACCTGGAATAAGATGGCATCACTAACAAAGGGAAATCATTCACTCAGCCTTCCTCATGTCACAATGAATATTTATGCGAGCCATGTGCAAATCAAGAGTTAGGGTTTAAGCGGCTTATGCCAGTTATTGGTAGTAATTAATTATGCTTCAACTAGTCATTCCTGGCATGACATATGCCATTCTAGCATGCCTTAAAGGTCAATATCGGTTGGTAATTCATAGGGTCACTTCTGTCCACCTTCTTAAATATTGGAAATACTGCTGATCGCTTCCGGGAAAGGGGTGTAGGTCCCTGTGACTTATTAATGATCACCACTGATCACTTTCAGGAAGGGGCGTCGGTCCCTGTGACTCATGAATGGTCATTGAAAAGGCAAAACATATAGGTAGCTGTCTTCTTTTGAATTTGAAAGACATATTTGTATCAGACAGAATGAGTGGTATGCATGGTATAAGAACAGTATGTAAGTTCCATTGATTATACAGGCCTCTATTATATGTGTTTGTGGCTGCATACATGTCAACCTTGTTCCATTGCAGAGTCCCTGTGATGGCAAAAGATTGTGTAGTAGCATAATTACAGAGTTTTGTTCTTTAGAGACTTCAATATTGAGCTGGTAATTAACTGTTCAATGACACTGGAACTGCCGTGCCCTGTGTGAAGAGAAGTGGGGGTGGAACGAAGTAACTTGAAATTATTCCAAATGTTTGCGATAGTGGATGGTGAAGGTGACCGCGTAGAACCGTGTTCATTCTGTTTGTTAAAATGACAGATGTTGTTGAATTGGAAGTGCACAGAGAGGTGCACTTTGCCATTTGGGCAGCAGCAGAGGGCAACCTAAAACTGAGTAATTGCATCAGCTGAGTACGGAAACATACCTAAGCATCTTTTATATATATAGATACCAGTGTTTAACCATGTGTTGACATCATGACAGACTACTGATGAATCCTAAGAAGAGGTGTCCTATAAATATGATCTGAAGATGATTATTAAGATAAAACTGGCCAATACAAAAATGTGGATTTGGGAAAAGATGGGATTTCTTTGAGGAGGGTTATGTCGATCATGTTTGGGGGTTGGATTGCTATAAAGTATTTAGGAGTGTTTTAACTGTTGTAAAACTGTATAAAAGATGTGAGCTGGTGTGGTTTGTTAAGACGTGGGTTTGTTTTGTCCTGCAATACCATCTAACCTCCCCCCGGAGCTTTGTACAATAAATGTGCTTTATGTACAACTGAGTACTCAAGTGGTGGGCCTGTTTGGGTTAAGGTGATTAAAGGCCCATCCACACACGATTGTCAAGGGAGGAGTGCTTCAGTAGGAAGTGTCTTGAGTACTGAGGCAGAAGGATGTCTTCCACATATAATGTGGCCTTGAGGGATGCTAGGGTGGCAGTGAGGTCTTCCATACTGTGTGTCTTCAATGTTGTCATGTATTTGTGGTTTTATGAGATGCAGCGTGTAGTGTGCTGTCAGCTGTTGGGTTGGGGTTTATCTGTTGGCAGATAGATCATGTTGATCTTGCTGATGAAGAAAGAGTTGATGGGGTGGAATTTTTGATGGGGTGTGGTGTGGTTGGGTCGGGCAGAGGGTTGATTCAGTGCTTGAAGACTTTGAAGAGGACTCTGCTTTCATTGTTGGCCATAGATGTGGTGTTTTGGTAATAGTTGACCTTGGCAGTGTCGATCAATCGTCAATCTGCATGTAGAACAGAGTTCCTTGAGCAGGGCATGGTTGGATGCACTGCAGGATTTTTGCCAAGTCTTTCCTTGTTTACTGGTGGTTTGTTTGTTGAAGGTGAGTTGTGGTGTGCACCAGGGTGTGGAAGGTTTAGGTTTGAGGATACGTTGTTTCACTGGGGCATGGTGGTTGATGTTGGTTGTAAATGTGGATGTTGAGTTCTTGGAGAAGGGAGTAGCAGTCCTGGTTCAATAGAGATAAATCCACCGATTTGAGGTGGAGTTTGGTGAGATCTTCACTGGGAAGTTCTTGAATGATCTGAAGGCTTGCTTGCTGGTATTCTGATGAGTTTGTTTGACTCATGCAGTGTGACCAATGTCAAAGGAGATTGCCAGATGGTCTGACTGGTTGATTGGGATTGGAGAGCTGTGAAGTAGGCTACACAGGGCAGTGATGATCACGCTGAGCATATTACCTATCCTGTGAGTTGGGACTTTTGTGTGCTGTATGAGATTCAAAGAGTTGAGTAGGCAACAGGGATGTTCCTTCATTGGCTTGGTTGCTGGGTTACCAGGGATGTTGAAATCACTGAGGAGGATGTTGTTGGCATGTGTGATGGGGTCTATGGCGAGGCGTGTGGTTGCTGCATTGTGGTGTCCATGATGTTGCTGCTGATCAGCATGGTTGGCGATTAGTAGTGATGGTAGGGCTGGGCTGTAGGGAAAGATGGGTGAAACACATATTTGAGGAACCTTACCCCATGGTTGAGGAGCAGGGATTCTGGTCCTGGGTCCTTCTGGTCCAAAATAGGTCCAAGCAGTAATTGCCCAGTTCTTCGTCTGCCATTCACTTTGGACACCCGGTGAGAAACGCTTTTGATCTAAGATTCAAGAAAGTTAAGGAAGCTACAAGTCTAAGAGGGTGGGTTGGTCTCGGGTCACGTGAAGAAGATCCACTTACATCTGCTTAGAAACATAAAGGGCAGCAAAACAAGAAGGCACCAAAAGATTGGCAGTGATTGGCTGGTGGATGGGGCTAAGGGCACTTGACCCAATTCCACTTGCACCTACTCACCAACTCTGTTGTACTTTTCAGGGCACTTCAGCGTCACCCACATTTCCAGGTTCTGGACACAGAGGTGGCACAAACATCATACACCTGGAGCACAGGAGTCCATGACTTTAAAGTGACCATCATTTGTTTACATTCACTTTATTGAAACTAACACTGACAAAGCCAACAGGTTTGGCTTTTGTGTGCAGATGTAAGGACACACACACTGCTTATTCAAGTGAGTGAACACACAATTGGTTAAGAGTTCAATTGCACCAATAGCGAGTTTAGCTAGTTTACGGTTCAATTAAGCCATTACCTGTCAGAAGGTTGATCAGAAAGCACAGAGCTAAACTCAGAGATCACAGGGGAATTTGTTTTGAGTGGGGAGGGGCGGGTCGTGTGTGGGAATGGCCATAGACAGCCAATGGGGGTGTAGGGGAAAATAACCAAACACCCACAGGCTGTGCATCCCTCTTCTCATCACATCTCTCACCTATCCTCACTTCCCACCATAATACTTGTGCTGTATATTCAGTGCTTTCAATGCCACCTAATAGCCAAAACTAAACAATCTCAGGCCTGCAGCGTTGCGTTCAAATGTAACGTTCACTTTAGGTGTACATTTTAAAGTCAAAGAACTCTCCTTATAACTTCGACATGTTGGGAGCTCATTTCTGCTTAGCCCCCTCCCTTAACCCCCTCTCCAAGCCCAGAGCTCAGTCCGTCCAGAATCCCTGCAGTGGACACCTGAGTCTGTCCAGAATCCCGGCACTGGACACCTGAGGAGTCTGCCATGAATCCCCGGCACTGGACACCTGAGGAGTCTGCCATGAATCCCTGCATCTGGACACCTGAGTCTGCCATGAATCCCTGGCTCTGGACACCTGAGTCTTCCATGAATCCCTGGCTCGTGACACCTGAGTCTGCCAGAAATCCCTTGCACTGGACACCTGAGTCTGCCATGAATCCCTGAAACTGGACACCTGAGTCTGCCATGAATCACTGGCTCTGGACACCCGTGTCTGCCATGAATCCCTGCATCTGGACATCTGAGTCTGCCATGAATCCCTGACTCTGGACACCTGAGTCTGCCATGAATCCCTGCATCTGGACACCTGAGTCTGCCATGAATCCCTGGCTCTGGACACCTGAGTCTGCCATGAATCCCTGGCTCATGACACCTGAGTCTGCCAGGAATCCTTGGCTCTGGACACCTGTGTCTGCCATGAATCCCTGGCTCTCGACACCTGAGTCTGCCATGAATCCCTGGCTCTCGACACCTGAGTCTGCCATGAATCCCTGGCTCTGGACAACCGAGTCTGCCATGAATCCCTGCATCTGGACACCTGAGTCTGCCATGGATCCCTGGCTCTGGACACCTGAGTCTGTCATGAATCCCTGCATCTGGACACCTGAGTCTGCCATGAATCCCTGCATCTGGACACCTGAGTCTGCCATGAATCCCTGGCTCATGACACCTGAGTCTGCCAGGAATCCTTGGCTCTGGACACCCGTGTCTGCCATGAATCCCTGCATCTGGACACCTGAGTCTGCCATGAATCCCTGACTCTGGACACCTGAGTCTGCCATGAATCCCTGCATCTGGACACCTGAGTCTGCCATGAATCCCTGGCTCTGGACACCTGAGTCTGCCATGAATCCCTGGCTCATGACACCTGAGTCTGCCAGGAATCCTTGGCTCTGGACACCCGTGTCTGCCATGAATCCCTGGCTCTCGACACCTGAGTCTGCCATGAATCCCTGGCTCTCGACACCTGAGTCTGCCATGAATCCCTGGCTCTGGACAACCGAGTCTGCCATGAATCCCTGCATCTGGACACCTGAGTCTGCCATGAATCCCTGGCTCTGGACACCTGCGTCTGTCATGAATCCCTGGCTCTGGACACCTGAGTCTGTCATGAATCCCTGCATCTGGACACCTGAGTCTGTCATGAATCTCTGGCTCTGGACAACTGAGTCTGCCATGAATCCCTGCATCTGGACACACGAGTCTGCCATGAATCCCTGGATCTGGACACCTGAGTCTGCCATGAATCCCTGGCTCTGGACACCTGAGTCTGCCATGAATCCCTGTCTCTGGATACTTGAGTCTGACATGAATCCCTGGCTCATGACACTGAGTCTGCCAGGAATCCCTGGCTCTGGACACCCAAGTCTGCCATGAATCCCTGGCTCTGGACACCTGAGTCTGCCATTAATCCCTGCATCTGGACACCTGAGTCTGCCATGAATCCCTAGCTCAGACACCTGAGCCTGCCATTATTCCCTTGGTCTGGACACGTCAGTCTGGCCAGTCACCTTGGTCCTGGACACATCAGTCTGTGCAGTCGCCTTACCACTAGGTGCCTGGTCTGTCCATTCTCCATACACCTGGGCAACCTGGTCAGCAGAGATCGGGAGCCCCTGGACACCTCACTCTGCCCAGTCGTCATACACCCGGCCCCACATTACATCCAGTATCACTGACCATAGTGTGTCCAGTCTACCTGACCCTGGACATCAGTGTGTCCAGCTTCCCTCCCCCTGCACAACAGGTTATCCAGCCTTCCTGTCCACAGACGCCAATGTGCTCAATCTCCGATCCCCTGCACACCAGGGTGTCCAGCTTACCTGCGCCTGGACACTAGTGTTCCCAGGATCCCTACCCCTGGGCACCAGTGTGTCCATGCTCCCTACCCCAGGACAACAGTGTGTTCAGCCTCCCTGACCGCACAGACATCAGTGTGTTCAGTCTCCCTGTCCATGGACATCAGTGTGGCCATCCTCCCTGCCTCTGCACACCAGGGTGCCCAGCTTCCCAGCTCCTGGACACCTGGGTGTCCAGCCGCCATCCCCCTGCAAACAAGGCTGTCCAGCATCCCCGCCCCTGGACACCAGCGTGTTAGGCTCCCTTCCCCTAGATATTGTGTGTCCAGCCTGCCTGCTGCCTCCCTGCCCTGGCCCCAGTGCACCCAGCCTCACTGCCCCTGTCTTCCTTAGCATGTGCACCCCCATCCCCTTGCAGACCAGTGTGATCAGCCACCATTTGCCCCTGCACACCAGTGCACTGCGTCTTGCTGCCCCTGCACCCAAGAGCGTCCAGCCTCAGCGCCCCTGGGCACCAATGTGTCCTCCTTTGCCTCTGCACACCAGTGTGTCTGGCCTCCATGTCCCCGCATCCCAGTGCGCACAGCCTCTGGCGCCCTCGGCATGTGCATCTCTCTATCACCCTGCATGCACACCAATGTGTCTGGCCTCCATGTCCCCGCATCCCAGTGCACACAGCCTCAGGCGCCCTCGGCATGTGCATCTCCCTATCACCCTGCATGCATACCAGTTTGTCTGGCCTCCATGTCCCCGCATCCCAGTGCGCACAGCCTCTGGCGCCCTCGGCATGTGCATCTCCCTATCACCCTGCATGCACACCAGTGTGTCTGGCCTCCATGTCTCTGCATCCCAGTGCGCACAGCCTCAGGCGCCCTCGGCATGTGCATCTCCCTATCACCCTGCATGCACACCAGTGTGTCTGGCCTCCATGTCCCCGCATCCCAGTGCGCACAGCCTCTGGCGCCCTCGGCATGCGCATCTCCCTATCACCCTGCATGCACACCAGTGTGTCTGGCCTCCATGTCTCTGCATCCCAGTGCGCACAGCCTCTGGCGCCCTCGGCATGTGCATCTCCCTATCACCCGGCATGCACACCAATGTGTCTGGCCTCCATGTCCCCGCATCCCAGTGCGCACAGCCTCAGGCGCCCTCGGCATGTGCATCTCCCTATCACCCTGCATGCACACCAGTGTGTCTGACCTCCATGTCCCCGCATCCCAGTGCGCACAGCCTCTGGCGCCCTCGGCATGTGCATCTCCCTATCACCCTGCATGCACACCAGTGTGTCTGGCCTCCATGTCCGCGCATCCCAGTGCGCACAGACTCTGGCGCCCTCGGCATGTGCATCTCCCTATCACCCTGCATGCACACCAGTGTGTCTGGCCTCCATGTCCCCGCATCACAGTGCGCACAGCCTCTGGCGCCCTCGGCATGTGCGCCTCCCTATCACCCTGCATGCACACCAGTGTGTCTGGCCTCCATGTCCCCGCATCCCAGTGCACACAGCCTCTGGCGCCCTCGGCATGTGCGCCTCCCTATCACCCTGCATGCACACCAGTGTGTCTGGCCTCCATGTCCCCGCATCCCAGTGCGCACAGCCTCTGGCGCCCTCGGCATGTGCGCCTCCCTATCACCCTGCATGCACACCAGTGTGTCGGCCTCCATGTCCCTGCATCCCAGTGAGCACAGCCTCTGGCGCCCTCGGCATGAGCATCTCCCTATCACCCTGCATGCACACCAGTGTGTCGGCCTCCATGTCCCTGCATCCCAGCGAGCACAGCCTCTGGCACCCTCGGCATGTGCATCTCCCTATCACCCTGCATGCATGTGCACGTCCCTATCACCCTGCATGCACACCAGTGTGTCTGGGCTCCATGTCCCCGCATCCCAGTGCGTACAGCCTCTGGCGCCGTCGGCATGTGCATCTCCCTATCACCCTGCATGCACACCAGTGTGTCTGGCCTCCATGTCCCCGCATCCCAGTGCGCACAGACTCTGGCGCCCTCGGCATGTGCGCCTCCCTATCACCCTGCATGCACACCAGTGTGTCTGGCCTCCATGTCCCCGCATCCCAGTGCGCACAGACTCTGGCGCCCTCGGCATGTGCGCCTCCCTATCACCCTGCATGCACACCAGTGTGTCTGGCCTCCATGTCCCCGCATCCCAGTGCGCACAGCCTCTGGCGCCCTCGGCATGTGCGCCTCCCTATCACCCTGCATGCACACCAGTGTGTCAGGCCTCCATGTCCCCGCATCCCAGTGCGCACAGCCTCTGGCGCCCTCGGCATGTGCGCCTCCCTATCACCCTGCATGCACACCAGTATGTCGGCCTCCATGTCCCTGCATCCCAGTGCGCACAGCCTCTGGCGCCCTCGGCATGTGCGCCTCCCTATCACCCTGCATGCACACCAGTGTGTCGGCCTCCATGTCCCTGCATCCCAGTGCGCACAGCCTCTGGCGACCTCGGCATGTGCGCCTCCCTATCACCCTGCATGCACACCAGTGTGTCGGCCTCCATGTCCCTGCATCCCAGTGCGCACAGCCTCAGGCGCCCTCGGCATGTGCATCTCCCTATCACCCTGCATGCACACCAGTGTGTCATACCTCCATGTCCCAGCATCCCAGTGCGCACAGCCTCTGGCGCCCTCGGCATGTGCATCTCCCTATCACCCTGCATGCACACCAGTGTGTCTGGCCTCCATGTCCCCGCATCCCAGTGCGCACAGACTCTGGCGCCCTCGGCATGTGCATCTCCCTATCACCCTGCATGCACACCAGTGTGTCTGGCCTCCATGTCCCCGCATCCCAGTGCGCACAGCCTCTGGCGCCCGCGGCATGTGCATCTCCCTATCACCCTGCATGCACACCAGTGTGTCTGGCCTCCATGTCCCCGCATCCCAGTGCGCAAAGCCTCTGGCGCCCTCGGCATGTGCATCTCCCTATCACCCTGCATGCACACCAGTGTGTCTGGCCTCCATGTCCCCGCATCCCAGTGCGCACAGCCTTTGGTGCCCTCGGCATGTGCGCCTCCCTATCACCCTGCATGCACACCAGTGTGACTGGCTTCCATGTCCCCGCATCCCAGTGCGCACAGCCTCTGGCACCCTCGGCATGTGCGCCTCCCTATCACCCTGCATGCACACCAGTGTGTCTGGCCTCCATGTCCCTGCATCCCAGTGCGCACAGCCTCTGGCGCCCTCGGCATGTGCGCCTCCCTATCACCCTGCATGCACACCAGTGTGTCGGCCTCCATGTCCCTGCATCCCAGAGAGCACAGCCTCTGGCGCCCTCGGCATGAGCATCTCCCTATCACCCTGCATGCACACCAGTGTGTCGACCTCCATGTCCCTGCATCCCAGTGAGCACAGCCTCTGGCGCCCTCTGCATGTGCATCTCCCTATCACCCTGCATGCACACCAGTGTGTCTGGCCTCCATGTCCAAGCATCCCAGTGCGCACAGCCTCTGGCGCCGTTGGCATGTGCACGTCCCTATCACCCTGCATGCACACCAGTGTGTCTGGCCTCCATGTCCCCGCATCCCAGTGCGCACAGCCTCTGGCGCCGTCGGCATGTGCACGTCCCTATCACCCTGCATGCACACCAGTGTGTCTGGCCTCCATGTCCCCGCATCCCAGTGCGCACAGCCTCTGGCACCCTCGGCATGTGCACGTCCCTATCACCCTGCATGCACACCAGTGTGTCTGGCCTCCATGTCCCCGCATCCCAGTGCGCACAGCCTCTGGCGCCCTCGGCATGTGCACGTCCCTATCACCCTGCATGCACACCAGTGTGTCTGGCCTCCATGTCCCTGCATCCCAGTGCGCACAGCCTTTGGCGCCCTCGGCATGTGCATCTCCCTATCACCCTGCATGCACACCAGTGTGTCTGGCCTCCATGTCCCTGCATCCCAGTGCGCACAGCCTCTGGCGCCCTCGGCATGTGCACCTGCCTATCACCCTGCATGTACACCAGTGTCTCTGGCCTCCATGTCCCTGCATCCTAGTGCGCAAAGCCTCTGGCGCCCTCGGCATGTGCACGTCCCTATCACCCTGCATGCACACCAGTGTCTCTGGCCTCCATGTCCCTGCATCCCAGTGCGCATAGCCTCTGGCGCCCTCGGCATGTGCACGTCCCTATCACCCTGCATGCACACCAGTGTGTCTGGCCTCCATGTCCCCGCATCCCAGTGCGCATAGCCTCTGGCGCCCTCGGCATGTGCATCTCCCTATCACCCTGCATGCACACCAGTGTGTCTGGCCTCCATGTCTCTGCATCCCAGTGCGCACAGCCTCAGGCGCCCTCGGCATGTGCATCTCCCTATCACCCTGCATGCACACCAGTGTGTCTGGCCTCCATGTCCCCGCATCCCAGTGCGCACAGCCTCTGGCGCCCTCGGCATGTGCATCTCCCTATCACCCGGCATGCACACCAGTGTGTCTGGCCTCCATGTCTCTGCATCCCAGTGCGCACAGCCTCTGGCGCCCTCGGCATGTGCATCTCCCTATCACCCGGCATGCACACCAGTGTGTCTGGCCTCCATGTCCCCGCATCCCAGTGCGCACAGACTCTGGCGCCCTCGGCATGTGCATCTCCCTATCACCCTGCATGCACACCAGTGTGTCTGGCCTCCATGTCCCCGCATCCCAGTGCGCACAGCCTCTGGCGCCCTCGGCATGTGCATCTCCCTATCACCCTGCATGCACACCAGTGTGTCTGGCCTCCATGTCCCCGTATCCCAGTGCGCACAGCCTCTGGCGCCCTCGGCATGTGCGCCTCCCTATCACCCTGCATGCACACCAGTGTGTCTGGCCTCCATGTCCCCGCATCCCAGTGCGCACAGCCTCTGGCGCCCTCGGCATGTGCGTCTCCCTATCACCTTGCATGCACACCAGTGTGTCTGGCCTCCATGTCCCTGCATCCCAGTGCGCACAGCCTCTGGCGCCCTCGGCATGTGCGCCTCCCTATCAACCTGCATGCACACCAGTGTGTCGGCCTCCATGTCCCTGCATCCCAGCGAGCACAGCCGCTGGCGCCCTCGGCATGTGCATCTCCCTATCACCATGCATGCACACCAGTGTGTCTGGCCTCCATGTCCCCGCATCCCAGTGCGTACAGCCGCTGGCGCCGTCGGCATGTACACGTCCCTATCACCCTGCATGCACACCAGTGTGTCTGGCCTCCATGTCCCCGCATCCCAGTGCGCACAGACTCTGGCGCCCTCGGCATGTGCGCCTCCCTATCACCCTGCATGCACACCAGTGTGTCTGGCCTCCATGTCCCTGCATCCCAGTGCGCACAGCCTCTGGCGCCCTCGGCATGTGCGCCTCCCTATCACCCTGCATGCACACCAGTGTGTCGGCCTCCATGTCCCTGCATCGCAGTGCGCACAGCCTCTGGCGCCCTCGGCATGTGCGCCTCCCTATCACCCTGCATGCACATCAGTGTGTCGGCCTCCATGTCCCTACATCCCAGTGCGCACAGCCTCAGGCGCCCTCGGCATGTGCATCTCCCTATCACCCTGCATGCACACCAGTGTGTCTGACCTCCATGTCCCCGCATCCCAGTGCGCAAAGCCTCTGGCGCCCTCTGCATGTGCATCTCCCTATCACCCTGCATGCACACCAGTGTGTCTGGCCTCCATGCCCCCGCCTCCCAGTGTGCACAGCCTCTGGCGCCCTCGGCATGTGCATCTCCCTATCACCCTGCATGCACACCAGTGTGTCTGGCCTCCATGTCCCCGCATCCCAGTGCGCACAGACTCTGGCGCCCTCGGCATGTGCATCTCCCTATCACCCTGCATGCACACCAGTGTGTCTGGCCTCCATGTCCCCGCATCCCAGTGCGCACAGCCTCTGGCGCCCTCGGCATGTGCGCCTCCCTATCACCCTGCATGCACACCAGTGTGTCGGCCTCCATGTCGCTGCATCCCAGTGAGCACAGCCTCTGGCGCCCTCGGCATGAGCATCTCCCTATCACCCTGCATGCACACCAGTGTGTCTGGCCTCCATGTCCCTGCATCCCAGTGCGCACAGCCTCTGGCGCCCTCGGCATGTGCATCTCCCTATCACCCTGCATGCACACCAGTGTGTCTGGCCTCCATGTCCAAGCATCCCAGTGCGCACAGCCTCTGGCGCCGTCGGCATTTGCACGTCCCTATCACCCTGCATGCACACCAGTGTGTCTGGCCTCCATGTCCCTGCATCCCAGTGTGCACAGCCTCTGCCGCCGTCGGCATGTGCATGTCCCTATCACCCTGCATGCACACCAGTGTGTCTGGCCTCCATGTCCCGCATCCCAGTGCGCACAGCCTCTGGCACCCTCGGCATGTGCATCTCCCTATCACCCTGCATGCACACCAGTGTGTCTGGCCTCCATGTCCCCGCATCCCAGTGCGCACAGACTCTGGCGCCCTCGGCATGTGCATCTCCCTATCACCCTGCATGCACACCAGTGTGTCTGGCCTCCATGTCCCCGCATCCCAGTGCGCACAGCCTCTGGCGCCCTCGGCATGTGCGCCTCCCTATCACCCTGCATGCACACCAGTGTGTCGGCCTCCATGTCGCTGCATCCCAGTGAGCACAGCCTCTGGCGCCCTCGGCATGAGCATCTCCCTATCACCCTGCATGCACACCAGTGTGTCTGGCCTCCATGTCCCTGCATCCCAGTGCGCACAGCCTCTGGCGCCCTCGGCATGTGCATCTCCCTATCACCCTGCATGCACACCAGTGTGTCTGGCCTCCATGTCCAAGCATCCCAGTGCGCACAGCCTCTGGCGCCGTCGGCATTTGCACGTCCCTATCACCCTGCATGCACACCAGTGTGTCTGGCCTCCATGTCCCCGCATCCCAGTGTGCACAGCCTCTGCCGCCGTCGGCATGTGCACGTCCCTATCACCCTGCATGCACACCAGTGTGTCTGGCCTCCATGTCCCGCATCCCAGTGCGCACAGCCTCTGGCACCCTCGGCATGTGCACGTCCCTATCACCCTGCATGCACACCAGTGTGTCTGGCCTCCATGTCCCCGCATCCCAGTGCGCACAGCCTCTGGCACCCTCGGCATGTGCACGTCCCTATCACCCTGCATGCACACCAGTGTGTCTGGCCTCCATGTCCCCGCATCCCAGTGCGCACAGCCTCTGGCGCCCTCGGCATGTGCATCTCCCTATCACCCTGCATGCACACCAGTGTGTCTGGCCTCCATGTCCCTGCATCCCAGTGCGCACAGCCTCTGGCGCCATCGGCATGTGCACCTGCCTATCACCCTGCATGCACACCAGTGTCTCTGGTCTCCATGTCCCTGCATCCCAGTGCGCAAAGCCTCTGGCGCCCTCGGCATGTGCATCTCCCTATCACCCTGCATGCACACCAGTGTGTCTGGCCTCCATGTCCCTGCATCCCAGTGCGCACAGCCTCTGGCGCCCTCGGCACGTGCAGCTCCCTATCACCCTGCATGCACACCAGTGTGTCTGGCCTCCATGTCCCTGCATCCCAGCGCGCACAGCCTCTGGCGTCCTCGGCACGTGCATCTCCCTATCACCCTGCATGCACACCAGTGTGTCTGGCCTCCATGTCCCTGCATCCCAGCGCGCACAGCCTCTGGCGTCCTCGGCAATGTGCATCTCCCTATCACCCTGCATTCACACCAGCATGTCTGGCCTCCATGTCCCTGCATCCCAGAGCGCACAGCCTCTGGCCCCCTCGGCACGTGCATCTCCCTATCACCCTGCATGCACACAAGTGTGTCTGGCCTCCATGTCCCTGCATCCCAGCGCGCACAGCCTCTGGCCCCCTCGGCACGTGCATCTCCCGATCACCCTGCATGCACACCAGTGTGTCTGGCCTCCATGTCCCTGCATCCAGCGCGCACAGCCTCTGGCGCCCTCGGCACGTGCATCTCCCTATCACTCTGCATGCACACCAGTGTGTCTGGCCTCCATGTCCCTGCATCCCAGTGCGCACAGCCTCAGGCGCCCTCGGCACGTGCATCTCCCTATCACCCTGCATGCACATCAGTGTGTCTGGCCTCCATGTCCCTGCATCCCAGTGCGCACAGCCTCTGGCGCCCTCGGCACGTGCATCTCCCTATCACCCTGCATGCACACCAGTGTGTCTGGCCTCCATGTCCCTGCATCCCAGTGCGCACAGCCTCTGGCCCCCTCGGCACGTGCATCTCCCTATCACCCTGCATGCACACCAGTGTGTCTGGCCTCCATGTCCCCGCATCCCAGTGCGCACAGACTCTGGCGCCCTCGGCACGTGCATCTCCCTATCACCCTGCATGCACACCAGTGTGTCTGGCCTCCATGTCCCCGCATCCCAGTGCGCACAGCCTCTGGCGCCCTCGGCATGTGCATCTCCCTATCACCCTGCATGCACACCAGTGTGTCTGGCCTCCATGTCCCCGCATCCCAGTGCGCACAGCCTCTGGCGCCCTCGGCATGTGAGCCTCCCTATCACCCTGCATGCACACCAGTGTGTCTGGCCTCCATGTCCCCGCATCCCAGTGCGCAAAGCCTCTGGCGCCCTCGGCATGTGCATCTCCCTATCACCCTGCATGCACACCAGTGTGTCTGGCCTCCATGACCCTGCATCGCAGTGCGCACAGCCTCTGGCACCCTCGGCACGTGCAGCTCCCTATCACCCTGCATGCACACCAGTGTGTCTGGCCTCCATGTCCCTGCATCCCAGCGCGCACAGCCTCTGGCGTCCTCGGCACGTGCATCTCCCTATCACCCTGCATGCACACCAGTGTGTCTGGCCTCCATGTCCTTGCATCCCAGCGCGCACAGCCTCTGGCGTCCTCGGCAATGTGCATCTCCCTATCACCCTGCATGCACACCAGTGTGTCTGGCCTCCATGTCCCTGCATCCCAGCGCGCACAGCCTCTGGCCCCCTCGGCACGTGCATCTCCCTATCACCCTGCATGCACACAAGTGTGTCTGGCCTCCATGTCCCTGCATCCCAGCGCGCACAGACTCTGGCCCCCTCGGCACATGCATCTCCCAATCACCCTGCATGCACACCAGTGTGTCTGGCCTCCATGTCCCTGCATCCAGCGCGCACAGCCTCTGGCGCCCTCGGCACGTGCATCTCCCTATCACTCTGCATGCACACCAGTGTGTCTGGCCTCCATGTGCCTGCATCCCAGTGCGCACAGCCTCAGGCGCCCTCGGCACGTGCATCTCCCTATCACCCTGCATGCACACCAGTGTGTCTGGCCTCCATGTCCCTGCATCCCAGTGCGCACAGCCTCTGGCGCCCTCGGCACGTGCATCTCCCTATCACCCTGCATGCACACCAGTGTGTCTGGCCTCCATGTCCCTGCATCCCAGTGCGCACAGCCTCTGGCCCCCTCGGCACGTGCATCTCCCTATCACCCTGCATGCACACCAGTGTGTCTGGACTCCATGTCCCTGCATCCCAGTGCGCACAGCCTCTGGCGCCCTTGGCACGTGCAGCTCCCTATCACCCTGCATGCACACCAGTGTGTCTGGCCTCCATGTCCCTGCATCCCAGTGCGCACAGCCTCTGGCGCCCTTGGCACGTGCAGCTCCCTATCACCCTGCGTGCACACCAGTGTGTCTGGCCTCCATGTCCCTGCATCCCAGTGCGCACAGCCTCTGGCGCCCTTGGCACGTGCAGCTCCCTATCACCCTGCATGCACACCAGTGTGACTGGCCTCCATGTCCCTGCATCCCAGTGCGCACAGCCTCTGGCGCCCTCGGCACGTGCAGCTCCCTATCACCCTGCATGCACACCAGTGTGTCTGGCCTCCATGTCCCTGCATCCCAGTGCGCACAGCCTCTGGCGCCCTCGGCACGTGCATCTCCCTATCACCCTGCATGCACACCAGTGTGTCTGGCCTCCATGTCACTGCATCCCAGTGCGCACAGCCTCTGGCGCCCTCGGCATGTGCATCTCGCTTCCATGTCCCTGCATCCCAGTGCGCACAGCCTCTGGCGCCCTCGGCATGTGCAGCTCCCTATCACCCTGCATGCACACCAGTGTGTCTGGCCTCCATGTCCCTGCATCCCAGTGCGCACAGCCTCTGGCGCCCTCGGCATGTGCATCTCCCTATCACCCTGCATGCACACCAGTGTGTCTGGCCTCCATGTCACTGCATCCCAGTGCACACAGCCTCTGGCGCCCTCGGCATGTGCATCTCGCTTCCATGTCCCTGCATCCCAGTGCGCACAGCCTCTGGCGCCCTCGGCATGTGCAGCTCCCTATCACCCTGCATGCACACCAGTGTGTCTGGCCTCCATGTCCCTGCATCCCAGTGCGCACAGCCTCTGGCGCCCTCGGCATGTGCAGCTCCCTATCACCCTGCATGCACACCAGTGTGTCTGGCCTCCATGTCCCTGCATCCCAATGCACACAGCCTCTGGCGCCCTCGGCACGTGCATCTCCCTATCACCCTGCATGCACACCAGTGTGTCTGGCCTACATGTCACTGCATCCCAGTGCGCACAGCCTCTGGCGCCCTCGGCATGTGCATCTCCGCCTCCATGTCCCTGCATCCCGGTGCGCACAGCCTCTGGTGCCCTCGGTATGTGCGCCTCCCTATCACCCTGCATGCACACCAGTGTGTCTGGCCTCCATGTCCCTGCATCCCAGTGCGCACAGCCTCTGGCGCCCTCGGCATGTGCGCCTCCCTATCACCCTGCATGCACACCAGTGTGTCTGGCCTCCATGTCCCTGCATCCCAGTGCGCACAGCCTCTGGTGCCCTCGGCATGTGCGCCTCCCTATCACCCTGCATGCACACCAGTGTGTCGGCCTCCATGTCCCTGCATCCCAGTGCGCACAGCATCTGGCGCCCTCGGCATGTGCATCTCCCTATCACCCTGCATGCACACCAGTGTGTCTGGCCTCCCTGTCCATGCATCCCAGTGCGCACAGCCTCTGGCGCCCTCGGCATGTGCATCTCCCTATCACCCTGCATGCACACCAGTGTGTCTGGCCTCCATGTCCCTGCATCCCAGTGCGCACAGCCTCTGGCGCCCTCGGCATGTGCATCTCCCTATCACCCTGCATGCACACCAGTGTGTCTGGCCTCCATGTCCCTGCATCCCAGTGCGCACAGCCTCTGGCGCCCTCGGCATGAGCATCTCCCTATCACCCTGCATGCACACCAGTGTGTCTGGCCTCCATGTCCCCGCATCCCAGTGCGCACAGCCTCTGGCGCCCTCGGCATGTGCATCTCCCTATCACCCTGCATGCACACCAGTGTGTCTGGCCTCCATGTCCCCGCATCCAGTGTGCACAGCCTCTGGCGCCCTCGGCATGTGCACCTCCCTATCACCCTGAATGCACACCAGTGTGTCTGGCCTCCATGTCCCCGCATCCCAGTGCGCACAGCCTCTGGCGCCCTCGGCATGTACATGTCTCTATCACCCTGCATGTACACCAGTGTGTCTAGCCTCCATGTCCCCGCATCCCAGTGCGCACAGCCTCTGGGGCCCTCGGCATGTGCATCTCCCTATCACCCTGCATGCACACCAGTGTGTCTGGCCTCCATGTCCCCGCATCCCAGTGCGCACAGACTCTGGGGCCCTCGGTATGTGCATCTCCCTACCACCCTGCATGCACACCAGTGTGTCTGGCCTCCATGTCCCCGCATCCCAGTGCGCACAGCCTCTGGCGCCCTCGGCATGTGCATCTCCCTATCACCCTGCATGCACACCAGTGTGTCTGGCCTCCATGTCCCCGCATCCCAGTGCGCACAGCCTCTGGCGCCCTCAGCATGTGCGCCTCCCTATCACCCTGCATGCACACCAGTGTGTCTGGCCTCCATGTCCCCGCATCCCAGTGCGCACAGCCTCTGGCGCCCTCGGCATGTGCGCCTCCCTATCACCCTGCATGCACACCAGTGTGTCTGGCCTCCATGTCCCCGCATCCCAGTGCGCACAGCCTCTGGCGCCCTCGGCATGTGCATCTCCCTATCACCCTGCATGCACACCAGTGTGTCTGGCCTCCATGTCCCCGCATCCCAGTGCGCACAGCCTCTGGCACCCTCGGCATGTGCACGTCCCTATCACCCTGCATGCACACCAGTGTGTCTGGCCTCCATGTCCCCGCATCCCAGTGCGCACAGCCTCTGGTGCCCTCGGCATGTGCACCTCCCTATCACCCTGCATGCACACCAGTGTGTCTGGCCTCCATGTCCCTGCATCCCAGTGCGCACAGCCTCTGGCGCCCTAGGCATGTGCACCTGCCTATCACCCTGCATGCACACCAGTGTCTCTGGCCTCCATGTCCCTGCATCCCAGTGCGCAAAGCCTCTGGCGCCCTCGGCATGTGCATCTCCCTATCACCCTGCATGCACACCAGTGTGTCTGGCCTCCATGTCCCTGCATCCCAGTGCGCACAGCCTCTGGCGCCCTCGGCACGTGCAGCTCCCTATCACCCTGCATGCACACCAGTGTGTCTGGCCTCCATGTCCCTGCATCCCAGCGCGCACAGCCTCTGGCGTCCTCGGCACGTGCATCTCCCTATCACCCTGCATGCACACCAGTGTATCTGGCCTCCATGTCCCTGCATCCCAGCGCGCACAGCCTCTGGCGTCCTCGGCAATGTGCATCTCCCTATCACCCTGCATGCACACCAGTGTGTCTGGCCTCCATGTCCCTTCATCCCAGCGCGCACATCCTCTGGCCCCCTCGGCACGTGCATCTCCCTATCACCCTGCATGCACACAAGTGTGTCTGGCTTCCATGTCCCTGCATCCCAGCGCGCACAGCCTCTGGCCCCCTCGGCACGTGCATCTCCTGATCACCCTGCATGCACACCAGTGTGTCTGGCCTCCATGTCCCTGCATCCAGCGCGCACAGCCTCTGGCGCCCTCGGCACGTGCATCTCCCTATCACTCTGCATGCACACCAGTGTGTCTGGCCTCCATGTCCCTGCATCCCAGTGCGCACAGCCTCAGGCGCCCTCGGCACGTGCATCTCCCTATCACCCTGCATGCACACCAGTGTGTCTGGCCTCCATGTCCCTGCATCCCAGTGCGCACAGCCTCTGGCGCCCTCGGCACGTGCATCTCCCTATCACCCTGCATGCACACCAGTGTGTCTGGCCTCCATGTCCCTGCATCCCAGTGCGCACAGCCTCTGGCCCCCTCGGCACGTGCATCTCCCTATCACCCTGCATGCACACCAGTGTGTCTGGCCTCCATGTCCCTGCATCCCAGTGCGCACAGCCTCTGGCGCCCTTGGCACGTGCAGCTCCCTATCACCCTGCATGCACACCAGTGTGTCTGGCCTCCATGTCCCTGCATCCCAGTGCGCACAGCCTCTGGCGCCCTCGGCACGTGCTGCTCCCTATCACCCTGCATGCACACCAGTGTGTCTGGCCTCCATGTCCCTGCATCCCAGTGCGCACAGCCTCTGGCGCCCTCGGCACGTGCATCTCCCTATCACCCTGCATGCACACCAGTGTGTCTGGCCTCCATGTCACTGCATCCCAGTGCGCACAGCCTCTGGCGCCCTCGGCATGTGCATCTCGCTTCCATGTCCCTGCATCCCAGTGCGCACAGCCTCTGGCGCCCTCGGCATGTGCAGCTCCCTATCACCCTGCATGCACACCAGTGTGTCTGGCCTCCATGTCCGTGCATCCCAGTGCGCATAGCCTCTGGCGCCCTCGGCATGTGCATCTCCCTATCACCCTGCATGCACACCAGTGTGTCTGGCCTCCATGTCACTGCATCCCAGTGCGCACAGCCTCTGGCGCCCTCGGCATGTGCATCTCGCTTCCATGTCCCTGCATCCCAGTGCGCACAGCCTCTGGCGCCCTCGGCATGTGCAGCTCCCTATCACCCTGCATGCACACCAGTGTGTCTGGCCTCCATGTCCCTGCATCCCAGTGCGCACAGCCTCTGGCGCCCTCGGCATGTGCAGCTCCCTATCACCCTGCATGCACACCAGTGTGTCTGGCCGCCATGTCCCTGCATCCCAATGCACACAGCCTCTGGCGCCCTCGGCACGTGCATCTCCCTATCACCCTGCATGCACACCAGTGTGTCTGGCCTACATGTCACTGCATCCCAGTGCGCACAGCCTCTGGCGCCCTCGGCATGTGCATCTCCGCCTCCATGTCCCTGCATCCCAGTGCGTACAGCCTCTGGTGCCCTCGGCATGTGCGCCTCCCTATCACCCTGCATGCACACCAGTGTGTCTGGCCTCCATGTCCCTGCATCCCAGTGCGCACAGCCTCTGGCGCCCTCGGCATGTGCGCCTCCCTATCACCCTGCATGCACACCAGTGTGTCTGGCCTCCATGTCCCTGCATCCCAGTGCGCACAGCCTCTGGCGCCCTCGGCATGTGTGCCTCCCTATCACCCTGCATGCACACCAGTGTGTCGGCCTCCATGTCCCTGCATCCCAGTGCGCACAGCCTCTGGCGCCCTCGGCATGTGCATCTCCCTATCACCCTGCATGCACACCAGTGTGTCTGGCCTCCATGTCCCTGCATCCCAGTGCGCACAGCCTCTGGCACCCTCGGCATGTGCATCTCCCTATCACCCTGCATGCACACCAGTGTGTCTGGCCTCCATGTCCCCGCATCCCAGTGCGCACAGCCTCTGGCGCCCTCGGCATGTGCATCTCCCTATCACCCTGCATGCACACCAGTGTGTCTGGCCTCCATGTCCCCGCATCCCAGTGCGCACAGCCTCTGGCGCCCTCGGCATGTGCACCTCCCTATCACCCTGAATGCACACCAGTGTGTCTGGCCTCCATGTCCCTGCATCCCAGTGCGCACAGCCTCTGGCGCCCTCGGCATGTGCATGTCTCTATCACCCTGCATGTACACCAGTGTGTCTGGCCTCCATGTCCCCGCATCCCAGTGCGCACAGCCTCTGGGGCCCTCGGCATGTGCATCTCCCTATCACCCTGCATGCACACCAGTGTGTCTGGCCTCCATGTCCCCGCATCCCAGTGCGCACAGACTCTGGCGCCCTCGGCATGTGCATCTCCCTATCACCCTGCATGCACACCAGTGTGTCTGGCCTCCATGTCCCCGCATCCCAGTGCGCACAGCCTCTGGCGCCCTCGGCATGTGCATCTCCCTATCACCCTGCATGCACACCAGTGTGTCTGGCCTCCATGTCCCCGCATCCCAGTGCGCACAGCCTCTGGTGCCCTCGGCATGTGCGCCTCCCTATCACCCTGCATGCACACCAGTGTGTCTGGCCTCCATGTCCCCGCATCCCAGTGCGCACAGCCTCTGGCGCCCTCGGCATGTGCGCCTCCCTATCTCCCTGCATGCACACCAGTGTGTCTGGCCTCCATGTCCCTGCATCCCAGTGCGCACAGCCTCTGGCGCCCTCGGCATGTGCGCCTCCCTATTACCCTGCATGCACACCAGTGTGTCGGCCTCCATGTCCCTGCATCCCAGTGAGCACAGCCTCTGGCGCCCTCGGCATGTGCATCTCCCTATCACCCTGCATGCACACCAGTGTGTCGCCTCCATGTCCCTGCATCCCAGTGAGCACAGCCTCTGGCGCCCTCGGCATGTGCATCTCCCTATCACCCTGCATGCACACCAGTGTGTCTGGCCTCCATGTCCCCGCATCCCAGTGTGCACAGCCTCTGGCGCCGTCGGCATGTGCACTTCCCTATCACCCTGCATGCACACCAGTGTGTCTGGCCTCCATGTCCCCGCATCCCAGTGCGCACAGCCTCTGGCACCCTCGGCATGTGCACGTCCCTATCACCCTGCATGCACACCAGTGTGTGTGGCCTCCATGTCCCTGCATCCCAGTGCGCACAGCCTCTGGCGCCCTCGGCATGTGCACCTCCCTATCACCCTGCAAGCACACCAGTGTGTCTGGCCTCCATGTCCCTGCATCCCAGTGCGCACAGCCTCTGGCGCCCTCGGCATGTGCACCTGCCTATCACCCTGCATGCACACCAGTGTCTCTGGCCTCCATGTCCCTGCATCCCAGTGCGCACAGCCTCTGGCGCCCTCGGCATGTGCACCTGCCTATCACCCTGCATGCACACGAGTGTGTCTGGCCTCCATGTCCCTGCATCCCAGTGCGCACAGCCTCTGGCGCCCTCGGCATGTGCATCTCCCTATCACCCTGCATGCACACCAGTGTGTCTGGCCTCCATGTCCCTGCATCCCAGCGCGCACAGCCTCTGGCGTCCTCGGCACGTGCAGCTCCCTATCACCCTGCATGCACACCAGTGTGTCTGGCCTCCATGTCCCTGCATCCCAGCGCGCACAGCCTCTGGCCCCCTCGGCACGTGCATCTCCCTATCACCCTGCATGCACACAAATGTGTCTGGCCTCCATGTCCCTGCATCCCAGCGCGCACAGCCTCTGGCCCCCTCGGCACGTGCATCTCCCTATCACCCTGCATGCACACCAGTGTGTCTGGCCTCCATGTCCCTGCATCCAGCGCGCACAGCCTCTGGCGCCCTCGGCACGTGCATCTCCCTATCACTCTGCATGCACACCAGTGTGTCTGGCCTCCATGTCCCTGCATCCCAGTGCACACAGCCTCTGGCGCCCTCGGCATGTGCATCTTCCTATCACCCTGCATGCACACCAGTGTGTCTGGCCTCCATGTCCCCCATCCCAGTGCGCACAGCCTCTGGCACTCTCGGCATGTGCACCGCCCTATCACCCTGCATGCACACCAGTGTGTCTGGCCTCCATGTCCCTGCATCCCAGTGCACACAGCCTCTGGCGCCCTCGGCATGTGCATCTTCCTATCACCCTGCATGCACACCAGTGTGTCTGGCCTCCATGTCCCCCATCCCAGCGCGCACAGCCTCTGGCGTCCTCGGCACGTGCAGCTCCCTATCACCCTGCATGCACACCAGTGTGTCTGGCCTCCATGTCCCTGCATCCCAGCGCGCACAGCCTCTGGCCCCCTCGGCACGTGCATCTCCCTATCACCCTGCATGCACACAAATGTGTCTGGCCTCCATGTCCCTGCATCCCAGCGCGCACAGCCTCTGGCCCCCTCGGCACGTGCATCTCCCTATCACCCTGCATGCACACCAGTGTGTCTGGCCTCCATGTCCCTGCATCCAGCGCGCACAGCCTCTGGCGCCCTCGGCACGTGCATCTCCCTATCACTCTGCATGCACACCAGTGTGTCTGGCCTCCATGTCCCTGCATCCCAGTGCACACAGCCTCTGGCGCCCTCGGCATGTGCATCTCTCTATCACCCTGCATGCACACCAGTGTGTACAGACTCTGGCACCCTCGGCATGTGCATCTCCCTATCACCCTGCATGCACACCAGTGTGTCTGGCCTCCATGTCCCTGCATCCCAGTGCGCACAGCCTCTGGCGCCCTCGGCATGTGCAGCTCCCTATCACCCTGCATGCACACCAGTGTGTCTGGCGTCCATGTCCCTGCATCCCAATGCACACAGCCTCTGGCGCCCTCGGCACGTGCATCTCCCTATCACCCTGCATGCACACCAGTGTGTCTGGCCTACATGTCACTGCATCCCAGTGCGCACAGCCTCTGGCACCCTCGGAATGTGCATCTCCGCCTCCATGTCCCTGCATCCCAGTGCGCACAGCCTCTGGTGCCCTCGGCATGTGCGCCTCCCTATCACCCTGCATGCACACCAGTGTGTCTGGCCTCCATGTCCCTGCATCCCAGTGCGCACAGCCTCTGGCGCCCTCGGCATGTGCGCCTCCCTATCACCCTGCATGCACACCAGTGTGTCTGGCCTCCATGTCCCCGCATCCCAGTGCGCACAGCCTCTGGCGCCCTCGGCATGTGCACCTCCCTATCACCCTGAATGCACACCAGTGTGTCTGGCCTCCATGTCCCCGCATCCCAGTGCGCACAGCCTCTGGCGCCCTCGGCATGTGCATGTCTCTATCACCCTGCATGTACACCAGTGTGTCTAGCCTCCATGTCCCCGCATCCCAGTGCGCACAGCCTCTGGGGCCCTCGGCATGTGCATCTCCCTATCACCCTGCATGCACACCAGTGTGTCTGGCCTCCATGTCCCCGCATCCCAGTGCGCACAGACTCTGTGGCCCTCGGCATGTGCATCTCCCTACCACCCTGCATGCACACCAGTGTGTCTGGCCTCCATGTCCCCGCATCCCAGTGCGCACAGCCTCTGGCGCCCTCGGCATGTGCATCTCCCTATCACCCTGCATGCACACCAGTGTGTCTGGCCTCCATGTCCCCGCATCCCAGTGCGCACAGCCTCTGGCGCCCTCGGCATGTGTGCCTCCCTATCACCCTGCATGCACACCAGTGTGACTGGCCTCCATGTCCCCGCATCCCAGTGCGCACAGCCTCTGGCGCCCTCGGCATGTGCGCCTCCCTATCACCCTGCATGCACACCAGTGTGTCTGGCCTCCATGTCCCTGCATCCCAGTGCGCACAGCCTCTGGCGCCCTCGGCATGTGCGCCTCCCTATCACCCTGCATGCACACCAGTGTGTCGGCCTCCATGTCCCTGCATCCCAGTGAGCACAGCCTCTGGCGCCCTCGGCATGTGCATCTCCCTATCACCCTGCATGCACACCAGTGTGTCGGCCTCCATGTCCCTGCATCCCAGTGAGCACAGCCTCTGGCGCCCTCGGCATGTGCATCTCCCTATCACCCTGCATGCACACCAGTGTGTCTGGCCTCCATGTCCCCGCATCCCAGTGCGCACAGCCTCTGGCACCCTCGGCATGTGCACGTCCCTATCACCCTGAATGCACACCAGTGTGTCTGGCCTCCATGTCCCCGCATCCCAGTGCGCACAGCCTCTGGCACCCTCGGCATGTGCACGTCCCTATCACCCTGCATGCACACCAGTGTGTCTGGCCTCCATGTCCCTGCATCCCAGTGCGGACAGCCTCTGGCGCCCTCGGCATGTGCATCTCCCTATCACCCTGCATGCACACCAGTGTGTCTGGCCTCCATGTCCCTGCATCCCAGTGCGCACAGCCTCTGGCGCCCTAGGCATGTGACCTGCCTATCACCCTGCATGCACACCAGTGTCTCTGGCCTCCATGTCCCTGCATCCCAGTGCGCAAAGCCTCTGGCGCCCTCGGCATGTGCATCTCCCTATCACCCTGCATGCACACCAGTGTGTCTGGCCTCCATGTCCCTGCATCCCAGTGCGCACAGCCTCTGGCGCCCTCGGCACGTGCAGCTCCCTATCACCCTGCATGCACACCAGTGTGTCTGGCCTCCATGTCCCTGCATCCCAGCGCGCACAGCCTCTGGCATCCTCGGCACGTGCATCTCCCTATCACCCTGCATGCACACCAGTGTGTCTGGCCTCCATGTCCCTGCATCCCAGCGCGCACAGCCTCTGGCGTCCTCGGCAATGTGCATCTCCCTATCACCCTGCATGCACACCAGTGTGTCTGGCCTCCATGTCCCTTCATCCCAGCGCGCACATCCTCTGGCCCCCTCGGCACGTGCATCTCCCTATCACCCTGCATGCACACAAGTGTGTCTGGCTTCCATGTCCCTGCATCCCAGCGCGCACAGCCTCTGGCCTCCTCGGCACGTGCATCTCCTGATCACCCTGCATGCACACCAGTGTGTCTGGCCTCCATGTCCCTGCATCCAGCGCGCACAGCCTCTGGCGCCCTCGGCACGTGCATCTCCCTATCACTCTGCATGCACACCAGTGTGTCTGGCCTCCATGTCCCTGCATCCCAGTGCGCACAGCCTCAGGCGCCCTCGGCACGTGCATCTCCCTATCACCCTGCATGCACACCAGTGTGTCTGGCCT
Source organism: Ambystoma mexicanum (assembly GCF_040938575.1). Classification (NCBI taxonomy): domain Eukaryota; kingdom Metazoa; phylum Chordata; class Amphibia; order Caudata; family Ambystomatidae; genus Ambystoma; species Ambystoma mexicanum. The sequence continues at coordinate 48,700,896 of NC_090939.1, forward strand.
CCATGTCCCTGCATCCCAGTGCGCACAGCCTCTGGCGCCCTCGGCACGTGCATCTCCCTATCACCCTGCATGCACACCAGTGTGTCTGGCCTCCATATCCCTGCATCCCAGTGCGCACAGCCTCTGGCCCCCTCGGCACGTGCATCTCCCTATCACCCTGCATGCACACCAGTGTGTCTGGCCTCCATGTCCCTGCATCCCAGTGCGCACAGCCTCTGGCGCCCTTGGCACGTGCAGCTCCCTATCACCCGGCATGCACACCAGTGTGTCTGGCCTCCATGTCCCTGCATCCCAGTGCGCACAGCCTCTGGCGCCCTCGGCACGTGCAGCTCCCTATCACCCTGCATGCACACCAGTGTGTCTGGCCTCCATGTCCCTGCATCCCAGTGCGCACAGCCTCTGGCGCCCTCGGCACGTGCATCTCCCTATCACCCTGCATGCACACCAGTGTGTCTGGCCTCCATGTCACTGCATCCCAGTGCGCACAGCCTCTGGCGCCCTCGGCATGTGCATCTCGCTTCCATGTCCCTGCATCCCAGTGCGCACAGCCTCTGGCGCCCTCGGCATGTGCAGCTCCCTATCACCCTGCATGCACACCAGTGTGTCTGGCCTCCATGTCCCTGCATCCCAGTGCGCACAGCCTCTGGCGCCCTCGGCATGTGCATCTCCCTATCACCCTGCATGCACACCAGTGTGTCTGGCCTCCATGTCACTGCATCCCAGTGCGCACAGCCTCTGGCGCCCTCGGCATGTGCATCTCGCTTCCATGTCCCTGCATCCCAGTGCGCACAGCCTCTGGCGCCCTCGGCATGTGCAGCTCCCTATCACCCTGCATGCACACCAGTGTGTCTGGCCTCCATGTCCCTGCATCCCAGTGCGCACAGCCTCTGGCGCCCTCGGCATGTGCAGCTCCCTATCACCCTGCATGCACACCAGTGTGTCTGGCCTCCATGTCCCTGCATCCCAATGCACACAGCCTCTGGCGCCCTCCGCACGTGCATCTCCCTATCACCCTGCATGCACACCAGTGTGTCTGGCCTACATGTCACTGCATCCGAGTGCGCACAGCCTCTGGCGCCCTCGGCATGTGCATCTCCGCCTCCATGTCCCTGCATCCCAGTGCGTACAGCCTCTGGTGCCCTCGGCATGTGCGCCTCCCTATCACCCTGCATGCACACCAGTGTGTCTGGCCTCCATGTCCCTGCATCCCAGTGCGCACAGCCTCTGGCGCCCTCGGCATGTGCGCCTCCCTATCACCCTGAATGCACACCAGTGTGTCTGGCCTCCATGTCCCTGCATCCCAGTGCGCACAGCCTCTGGCGCCCTCGGCATGTGCGCCTCCCTATCACCCTGCATGCACACCAGTGTGTCGGCCTCCATGTCCCTGCATCCCAGTGCGCACAGCATCTGGCGCCCTCGGCATGTGCATCTCCCTATCACCCTGCATGCACACCAGTGTGTCTGGCCTCCATGTCCCTGCATCCCAGTGCGCACAGCCTCTGGCGCCCTCGGCATGTGCATCTCTCTATCACCCTGCATGCACACCAGTGTGTCTGGCCTCCATGTCCCTGCATCCCAGTGCGCACAGCCTCTGGCGCCCTCGGCATGTGCATCTCCCTATCACCCTGCATGCACACCAGTGTGTCTGGCCTCCATGTCCCTGCATTCCAGTGCGCACAGCCTCTGGCACCCTCGGCATGTGCATCTCCCTATCACCCTGCATGCACACCAGTGTGTCTGGCCTCCATGTCCCCGCATCCCAGTGCGCACAGCCTCTGGCACCCTCGGCATGTGCATCTCCCTATCACCCTGCATGCACACCAGTGTGTCTGGCCTCCATGTCCCCGCATCCCAGTGCGCACAGCCTCTGGCGCCCTTGGCATGTGCACCTCCCTATCACCCTGAATGCACACCAGTGTGTCTGGCCTCCATGTCCCTGCATCCCAGTGCGCACAGCCTCTGGCGCCCTCGGCATGTGCATGTCTCTATCACCCTGCATGTACACCAGTGTGTCTGGCCTCCATGTCCCCGCATCCCAGTGCGCACAGCCTCTGGGGCCCTCGGCATGTGCATCTCCCTATCACCCTGCATGCACACCAGTGTGTCTGGCCTCCATGTCCCCGCATCCCAGTGCGCACAGACTCTGGCGCCCTCGGCATGTGCATCTCCCTATCACCCTGCATGCACACCAGTGTGTCTGGCCTCCATGTCCCCGCATCCCAGTGCGCACAGCATCTGGCGCCCTCGGCATGTGCATCTCCCTATCACCCTGCATGCACACCAGTGTGTCTGGCCTCCATGTCCCCGCATCCCAGTGCGCACAGCCTCTGGTGCCCTCGGCATGTGCGCCTCCCTATCACCCTGCATGCACACCAGTGTGTCTGGCCTCCATGTCCCTGCATCCCAGTGCGCACAGCCTCTGGCGCCCTCGGCATGTGCGCCTCCCTATCACCCTGCATGCACACCAGTGTGTCTGGCCTCCATGTCCCTGCATCCCAGTGCGCACAGCCTCTGGCGCCCTCGGCATGTGCGCCTCCCTATCACCCTGCATGCACACCAGTGTGTCGGCCTCCATGTCCCTGCATCCCAGTGAGCACAGCCTCTGGCGCCCTCGGCATGTGCATCTCCCTATCACCCTGCATGCACACCAGTGTGTCGGCCTCCATGTCCCTGCATCCGAGTGAGCACAGCCTCTGGCGCCCTCGGCACGTGCATCTCCCTATCACCCTGCATGCACACCAGTGTGTCTGGCCTCCATGTCCCTGCATCCCAGTGCGCACAGCCTCTGGCGCCCTTGGCACGTGCAGCTCCCTATCACCCGGCATGCACACCAGTGTGTCTGGCCTCCATGTCCCTGCATCCCAGTGCGCACAGCCTCTGGCGCCCTCGGCACGTGCAGCTCCCTATCACCCTGCATGCACACCAGTGTGTCTGGCCTCCATGTCCCTGCATCCCAGTGCGCACAGCCTCTGGCGCCCTCGGCACGTGCATCTCCCTATCACCCTGCATGCACACCAGTGTGTCTGGCCTCCATGTCACTGCATCCCAGTGCGCACAGCCTCTGGCGCCCTCGGCATGTGCATCTCGCTTCCATGTCCCTGCATCCCAGTGCGCACAGCCTCTGGCGCCCTCGGCATGTGCAGCTCCCTATCACCCTGCATGCACACCAGTGTGTCTGGCCTCCATGTCCCTGCATCCCAGTGCGCACAGCCTCTGGCGCCCTCGGCATGTGCATCTCCCTATCACCCTGCATGCACACCAGTGTGTCTGGCCTCCATGTCACTGCATCCCAGTGCGCACAGCCTCTGGCGCCCTCGGCATGTGCATCTCGCTTCCATGTCCCTGCATCCCAGTGCGCACAGCCTCTGGCGCCCTCGGCATGTGCAGCTCCCTATCACCCTGCATGCACACCAGTGTGTCTGGCCTCCATGTCCCTGCATCCCAGTGCGCACAGCCTCTGGCGCCCTCGGCATGTGCAGCTCCCTATCACCCTGCATGCACACCAGTGTGTCTGGCCTCCATGTCCCTGCATCCCAATGCACACAGCCTCTGGCGCCCTCGGCACGTGCATCTCCCTATCACCCTGCATGCACACCAGTGTGTCTGGCCTACATGTCACTGCATCCGAGTGCGCACAGCCTCTGGCGCCCTCGGCATGTGCATCTCCGCCTCCATGTCCCTGCATCCCAGTGCGTACAGCCTCTGGTGCCCTCGGCATGTGCGCCTCCCTATCACCCTGCATGCACACCAGTGTGTCTGGCCTCCATGTCCCTGCATCCCAGTGCGCACAGCCTCTGGCGCCCTCGGCATGTGCGCCTCCCTATCACCCTGAATGCACACCAGTGTGTCTGGCCTCCATGTCCCTGCATCCCAGTGCGCACAGCCTCTGGCGCCCTCGGCATGTGCGCCTCCCTATCACCCTGCATGCACACCAGTGTGTCGGCCTCCATGTCCCTGCATCCCAGTGCGCACAGCATCTGGCGCCCTCGGCATGTGCATCTCCCTATCACCCTGCATGCACACCAGTGTGTCTGGCCTCCATGTCCCTGCATCCCAGTGCGCACAGCCTCTGGCGCCCTCGGCATGTGCATCTCTCTATCACCCTGCATGCACACCAGTGTGTCTGGCCTCCATGTCCCTGCATCCCAGTGCGCACAGCCTCTGGCGCCCTCGGCATGTGCATCTCCCTATCACCCTGCATGCACACCAGTGTGTCTGGCCTCCATGTCCCTGCATTCCAGTGCGCACAGCCTCTGGCACCCTCGGCATGTGCATCTCCCTATCACCCTGCATGCACACCAGTGTGTCTGGCCTCCATGTCCCCGCATCCCAGTGCCACAGCCTCTGGCACCCTCGGCATGTGCATCTCCCTATCACCCTGCATGCACACCAGTGTGTCTGGCCTCCATGTCCCCGCATCCCAGTGCGCACAGCCTCTGGCGCCCTTGGCATGTGCACCTCCCTATCACCCTGAATGCACACCAGTGTGTCTGGCCTCCATGTCCCTGCATCCCAGTGCGCACAGCCTCTGGCGCCCTCGGCATGTGCATGTCTCTATCACCCTGCATGTACACCAGTGTGTCTGGCCTCCATGTCCCCGCATCCCAGTGCGCACAGCCTCTGGGGCCCTCGGCATGTGCATCTCCCTATCACCCTGCATGCACACCAGTGTGTCTGGCCTCCATGTCCCCGCATCCCAGTGCGCACAGACTCTGGCGCCCTCGGCATGTGCATCTCCCTATCACCCTGCATGCACACCAGTGTGTCTGGCCTCCATGTCCCCGCATCCCAGTGCGCACAGCCTCTGGCGCCCTCGGCATGTGCATCTCCCTATCACCCTGCATGCACACCAGTGTGTCTGGCCTCCATGTCCCCGCATCCCAGTGCGCACAGCCTCTGGTGCCCTCGGCATGTGCGCCTCCCTATCACCCTGCATGCACACCAGTGTGTCTGGCCTCCATGTCCCTGCATCCCAGTGCGCACAGCCTCTGGCGCCCTCGGCATGTGCGCCTCCCTATCACCCTGCATGCACACCAGTGTGTCTGGCCTCCATGTCCCTGCATCCCAGTGCGCACAGCCTCTGGCGCCCTCGGCATGTGCGCCTCCCTATCACCCTGCATGCACACCAGTGTGTCGGCCTCCATGTCCCTGCATCCCAGTGAGCACAGCCTCTGGCGCCCTCGGCATGTGCATCTCCCTATCACCCTGCATGCACACCAGTGTGTCGGCCTCCATGTCCCTGCATCCGAGTGAGCACAGCCTCTGGCGCCCTCGGCATGTGCATCTCCCTATCACCCTGCATGCACACCAGTGTGTCTGGCCTCCATGTCCCCGCATCCCAGTGTGCACAGCCTCTGGCGCCGTCGGCATGTGCACTTCCCTATCACCCTGCATGCACACCAGTGTGTCTGGCCTCCATGTCCCCGCATCCCAGTGCGCACAGCCTCTGGCACCCTCGGCATGTGCACGTCCCTATCACCCTGCATGCACACCAGTGTGTGTGGCCTCCATGTCCCTGCATCCCAGTGCGCACAGCCTCTGGCGCCCTCGGCATGTGCACCTCCCTATCACCCTGCATGCACACCAGTGTGTCTGGCCTCCATGTCCCTGCATCCCAGTGCGCACAGCCTCTGGCTCCCTCGGCATGTGCACCTGCCTATCACCCTGCATGCACACCAGTGTCTCTGGCCTCCATGTCCCTGCATCCCAGTGCGCACAGCCTCTGGCGCCCTCGACATGTGCATCTCCCTATCACCCTGCATGCACACGAGTGTGTCTGGCCTCCATGTCCCTGCATCCCAGTGCGCACAGCCTCTGGCGCCCTCGGCATGTGCATCTCCCTATCACCCTGCATGCACACCAGTGTGTCTGGCCTCCATGTCCCTGCATCCCAGTGCGCACAGCCTCTGGCGCCCTCGGCACGTGCAGCTCCCTATCACCCTGCATGCACACCAGTGTGTCTGACCTCCATGTCCCTGCATCCCAGCGCCCACAGCCTCTGGCGTCCTCGGCACGTGCATCTCCCTATCACCCTGCATGCACACCAGTGTGTCTGGCCTCCATGTCCCTGCATCCCAGCGCGCACAGCCTCTGGCCCCCTCGGCACGTGCATCTCCCTATCACCCTGCATGCACACAAATGTGTCTGGCCTCCATGTCCCTGCATCCCAGCGCGCACAGCCTCTGGCCCCCTCGGCACGTGCATCTCCCTATCACCCTGCATGCACACCAGTGTGTCTGGGCTCCATGTCCCTGCATCCAGCGCGCACAGCCTCTGGCGCCCTCGGCACGTGCATCTCCCTATCACTCTGCATGCACACCAGTGTGTCTGGCCTCCATGTCCCTGCATCCCAGTGCGCACAGCCTCTGGCACCCTCGGCATGTGCATCTCTCTATCACCCTGCATGCACACCAGTGTGTACAGACTCTGGCACCCTCGGCATGTGCATCTCCCTATCACCCTGCATGCACACCAGTGTGTCTGGCCTCCATGTCCCTGCATCCCAGTGCGCACAGCCTCTGGCGCCCTCGGCATGTGCAGCTCCCTATCACCCTGCATGCACACCAGTGTGTCTGGCGTCCATGTCCCTGCATCCCAATGCACACAGCCTCTGGCGCCCTCGGCACGTGCATCTCCCTATCACCCTGCATGCACACCAGTGTGTCTGGCCTACATGTCACTGCATCCCAGTGCGCACAGCCTCTGGCGCCCTCGGAATGTGCATCTCCGCCTCCATGTCCCTGCATCCCAGTGCGCACAGCCTCTGGTGCCCTCGGCATGTGCGCCTCCCTATCACCCTGCATGCACACCAGTGTGTCTGGCCTCCATGTCCCTGCATCCCAGTGCGCACAGCCTCTGGCGCCCTCGGCATGTGCGCCTCCCTATCACCCTGCATGCACACCAGTGTGTCTGGCCTCCATGTCCCTGCATCCCAGTGCGCACAGCCTCTGGCACCCTCGGCATGTGCGCCTCCCTATCACCCTGCATGCACACCAGTGTGTCGGCCTCCATGTCCCTGCATCCCAGTGCGCACCGCATCTGGCGCCCTCGGCATGTGCATCTCCCTATCACCCTGCATGCACACCAGTGTGTCTGGCCTCCATGTCCCTGCATCCCAGTGCGCACAGCCTCTGGCGCCCTCGGCATGTGCATCTCCCTATCACCCTGCATGCACACCAGTGTGTCTGGCCTCCATGTCCCTGCATCCCAGTGCGCACAGCCTCTGGCGTCCTCGGCATGTGCATCTCCCTATCACCCTGCATGCACACCAGTGTGTCTGGCCTCCATGTCCCTGCATCCCAGTGCGCACAGCCTCTGGCGCCCTCGGCATGTGCACCTCCCTATCACCCTGCATGCACACCAGTGTGTCTGGCCTCCATGTCCCTGCATCCCAGTGCGCACAGCCTCTGGCGCCCTCGGCATGTGCACCTCCCTATCACCCTGCATGCACACCAGTGTGTCTGGCCTCCATGTCCCAGCATCCCAGTGCGCACAGCCTCTGGCGCCCTCGGCATGTGCATCTCCCTATCACCCTGCATGCACACCAGTGTGTCTGGCCTCCATGTCCCCGTATCCCAGTGCGCACAGCCTCTGGCGCCCTCGGCATGTGCACCTCCCTATCACCCTGCATGCACACCAGTGTGTCTGGCCTCCATGTCCCCGCATCCCAGTGCGCACAGCGTCTGGCGCCCTCGGGATGTGCATGTCTCTATCACCCTGCATGTACACCAGTGTGTCTGGCCTCAATGTCCCCGCATCCCAGTGCGCACAGCCTCTGACGCCCTCGGCATGTGCATCTCTCTATCACCCTGCATGCACACCAGTGTGTCTGGCCTCCATGTCCCCGCATCCCAGTGCGCACAGCCTCTGGCGCCCTCGGCATGTGCATCTCCCTATCACCCTGCATGCACACCAGTATGTCTGGCCTCCATGTCCCTGCATCCCAGTGCGCACAGCCTCTGGCGCCCTCGGCATGTGCATCTCCCTATCACCCTGCATGCACACCAGTGTGTCTGGCCTCCATGTCCCTGCATCCCAGTGCGCACAGCCTCTGGCGTCCTCGGCATGTGCATCTCCCTATCACCCTGCATGCACACCAATGTGTCTGGCCTCCATGTCCCTGCATCCCAGTGCGCACAGCCTCTGGCGCCCTCGGCATGTGCACCTCCCTATCACCCTGCATGCACACCAGTGTGTCTGGCCTCCATGTCCCTGCATCCCAGTGCGCACAGCCTCTGGCGCCCTCGGCATGTGCACCTCCCTATCACCCTGCATGCACACCAGTGTGTCTGGCCTCCATGTCCCAGCATCCCAGTGCGCACAGCCTCTGGCGCCCTCGGCATGTGCATCTCCCTATCACCCTGCATGCACACCAGTGTGTCTGGCCTCCATGTCCCCGTATCCCAGTGCGCACAGCCTCTGGCGCCCTCGGCATGTGCATCTCCCTATCACCCTGCATGCACACCAGTATGTCTGGCCTCCATGTCCCCGCATCCCAGTGCGCACAGCCTCTGGCGCCCTCGGCATGTGCATCTCCGTATTACCCTGCATGCACACCAGTGTGTCTGGCCTCCATGTCCCCGCATTCCAGTGCGCACAGACTCTGGCGCCCTCGGCATGTGCATCTCCCTATCACCCTGCATGCACACCAGTGTGTCTGGCCTCCATGTCCCCGCATCCCAGTGCGCACAGCCTCTGGCGCCCTCGGCATGTGCATCTTCCTATCACCCTGCATGCACACCAGTTTGTCTGGCCTCCATGTCCACCATCCCAGTGCGCACAGCCTCTGGCACTCTCGGCATGTGCGCCGCCCTATCACCCTGCATGCACACCAGTGTGTCTGGCCTCCATGTCCCCGCATCCCAGTGCGCACAGCCTCTGGCACTCTCGGCATGTGCACCTCCCTATCACCCTGCATGCACACCAGTGTGTCTGGCCTCCATGTCCCCGCATCCAAGTGCGCACAGCCTCTGGCGCCCTCGGCATGTGCACCTCCCTATCACCCTGCATGCACACCAGTGTCTCTGGCCTCCATGTCCCTGCATCCCAGCGCGCACAGCCTCTGGCGCCCTCGGCATGTGCACCTCCCTATCACCCTGCATGCACACCAGTGTGTCTGGCCTCCATGTCCCTGCATCCCAGCGCGCACAGCCTCTGGCGCCCTCGGCATGTGCATTTCCCTATCACCCTGCATGCACACCAGTGTGTCTGGCCTCCATGTCCCTGCATCCCAGCGCGCACAGCCTCTGGCGCCCTCGGCACGTGCATCTCCCTATCACCCTGCATGCACACCAGTGTGTCTGGCCTCCATGTCCCTGCATCCCAATGCGCACAGCCTCTGGCGCCCTCGGCACGTGCAGCTCCCTATCACCCTGCATGCACACCAGTGTGTCTGGCCTCCATGTCCCTGCATCCCAGCGCGCACAGCCTCTGGCCCCCTCGGCACGTGCATCTCCCTATCACCCTGCATGCACACCAGTGTGTCTGGCCTCCATGTCCCTGCATCCCAGCGCGCACAGCCTCTGGCCCCCTCGGCACGTGCATCTCCCTATCACCCTGCATGCACACGAGTGTGTCTGGCCTCCATGTCCCTGCATCCCAGCGCGCACAGCCTCTGGCCCCCTCGGCATGTGCATCTCCCTATCACCCTGCAAGCACACGAGTGTGTCTGGCCTCCATGTCCCTGCATCCAGCGCGCACAGCCTCTGGCGCCCTCGGCACGTGCATCTCCCTATCACTCTGCATGCACACCAGTGTGTCTGGCCTCCATGTCCCTGCATCCCAGTGCGCACAGCCTCTGGCGCCCTCGGCACGTGCATCTCCCTATCACCCTGCATGCACACCAGTGTGTCTGGCCTCCATGTCCCTGCATCCCAGTGCGCACAGCCTCTAGCCCCCTCGGCACGTGCATCTCCCTATCACCCTGCATGCACACCAGTGTGTCTGGCCTCCATGTCCCTGCATCCCAGTGCGCACAGCCTCTGGCGCCCTCGGCACGTGCTGCTCCCTATCACCCTGCATGCACACTAGTGTGTCTGGCCACCATGTCCCTGCATCCCAGTGCGCACAGCCTCTGGCGCCCTTGGCACGTGCAGCTCCCTATCACCCTGCATGCACACCAGTGTGTCTGGCCTCCATGTCCCTGCATCCCAGTGCGCACAGCCTCTGGCGCCCTCGGCACGTGCATCTCCCTATCACCCTGCATGCACACCAGTGTGTCTGGCCTCCATGTCACTGCATCCCAGTGCGCACAGCCTCTGGCCCCCTCGGCACGTGCATCTCCCTATCACCCTGCATGCACACCAGTGTGTCTGGCATCCATGCCACTGCATCCCAGTGCGCACAGCCTCTGGCGCCCTCGGCATGTGCATCTCGCCTCCATGTCCCTGCATCCCAGTGCGCACAGCCTCTGGCGCCCTCGGCATGTGCAGCTCCCTATCACCCTGCATGCACACCAATGTGTCTGGCCTCCATGTCCCTGCATCCCAGTGCGCACAGCCTCTGGCGCCCTCGGCATGTGCATCTCCCTATCACCCTGCATGCACACCAGTGTGTACAGACTCTGGCGCCCTCAGCATGTGCATCTCCCTATCACCCTGCATGCACACCAGTGTGTCTGGCCTCCATGTCCCTGCATCCCAGTGCGCACAGCCTCTGGCGCCCTCGGCATGTGCAGCTCCCTATCACCCTGCATGCACACCAGTGTGTCTGGCCTCCATGTCCCTGCATCCCAATGCACACAGCCTCTGGCGCCCTCGGCACGTGCATCTCTCTATCACCCTGCATGCACACCAGTGTGTACAGACTCTGGCGCCCTCGGCATGTGCATCTCCCTATCACCCTGCATGCACACCAGTGTGTCTGGCCTCCATGTCCCTGCATCCCAGTGCGCACAGCCTCTGGCGCCCTCGGCATGTGCAGCTCCCTATCACCCTGCATGCACACCAGTGTGTCTGGCCTCCATGTCCCTGCATCCCAATGCACACAGCCTCTGGCGCCCTCGGCACGTGCATCTCCCTATCACCCTGCATGCACACCATTGTGTCGGCCTACATGTCACTGCATCCCAGTGCGCACAGCCTCTGGCGCCCTAGGAATGTGCATCTCCGCCTCCATGTCCCTGCATCCCAGTGCGCACTGCCTCTGGTGCCCTCGGCATGTGCGCCTCCCTATCACCCTGCATGCACACCAGTGTGTCTGGCCTCCATGTCCCCGCATCCCAGTGCGCACAGCCTCTGGCGCCCTCGGCAAGTGCATGTCTCTATCACCCTGCATGTACACCAGTGTGTCTGGCCTCCATGTCCCCGCATCCCAGTGCGCACAGCCTCTGGCGCCCTCGGCATGTGCATCTCCCTATCACCCTGCATGCACACCAGTGTGTCTGGCCTCCATGTCCCCGCATCCCAGTGCGCACAGCCTCTGGCGCCCTCGGCATGTGCATCTCCCTATCACCCTGCATGCACACCAGTATGTCTGGCCTCCATGTCCCCGCATCCCAGTGAGCACAGCCTCTGGCGCCCTCGGCATGTGCATCTCCGTATTACCCTGCATTCACACCAGTGTGTCTGGCCTCCATGTCCCCGCATCCCAGTGCGCACAGACTCTGGCGCCCTCGGCATGTGCATCTCCCTATCACCCTGCATGCACACCAGTGTGTCTGGCCACCATGTCCCCGCATCCCAGTGCGCACAGCCTCTGGCGCCCTCGGCATGTGCATCTTCCTATCACCCTGCATGCACACCAGTGTGTCTGGCCTCCATGTCCCCCATCCCAGAGCGCAAAGCCTCTGGCACTCTCGGCATGTGCACCGCCCTATCACCCTGCATGCACACCAGTGTGTCTGGCCACCATGTCCCCGCATCCCAGTGCGCACAGCCTCTGGCACTCTCGGCATGTGCACCTCCCTATCACCCTGCATGCACCCCAGTGTGTCTGGCCTCCATGTCCCCGCATCCCAGTGCGCACAGCCTCTGGCGCCCTTGGCATGTGCACCTCCCTATCACCCTGCATGCACACCAGTGTCTCTGGCCTCCATGTCCCTGCATCCCAGCGCGCACAGCCTCTGGCGCCCTCGGCATGTGCACCTCCCTATCACCCTGCATGCACACCAGTGTGTCTGGCCTCCATGTCCCTGCATCCCAGTGCGCACAGCCTCTGGCGCCCTCGGCACGTGCTGCTCCCTATCACCCTGCATGCACACCAGTGTGTCTGGCCTCCATGTCCCTGCATCCCAGCGCGCACAGCCTCTGGCGTCCTCGGCACGTGCATCTCCCTATCACCCTGCATGCACACCAGTGTGTCTGGCCTCCATGTCCTTGCATCCCAGCGCGCTGGCGCCCTCGGCACGTGCATCTCCCTATCACTCTGCATGCACACCAGTGTGTCTGGCCTCCATGTGCCTGCATCCCAGTGCGCACAGCCTCAGGCGCCCTCGGCACGTGCATCTCCCTATCACCCTGCATGCACACCAGTGTGTCTGGCCTCCATGTCCCTGCATCCCAGTGCGCACAGCCTCTGGCGCCCTCGGCACGTGCATCTCCCTATCACCCTGCATGCACACCAGTGTGTCTGGCCTCCATGTCCCTGCATCCCAGTGCGCACAGCCTCTGGCCCCCTCGGCACGTGCATCTCCCTATCACCCTGCATGCACACCAGTGTGTCTGGACTCCATGTCCCTGCATCCCAGTGCGCACAGCCTCTGGCGCCCTTGGCACGTGCAGCTCCCTATCACCCTGCATGCACACCAGTGTGTCTGGCCTCCATGTCCCTGCATCCCAGTGCGCACAGCCTCTGGCGCCCTTGGCATGTGCAGCTCCCTATCACCCTGCGTGCACACCAGTGTGTCTGGCCTCCATGTCCCTGCATCCCAGTGCGCACAGCCTCTGGCGCCCTTGGCACGTGCAGCTCCCTATCACCCTGCATGCACACCAGTGTGACTGGCCTCCATGTCCCTGCATCCCAGTGCGCACAGCCTCTGGCGCCCTCGGCACGTGCAGCTCCCTATCACCCTGCATGCACACCAGTGTGTCTGGCCTCCATGTCCCTGCATCCCAGTGCGCACAGCCTCTGGCGCCCTCGGCACGTGCATCTCCCTATCACCCTGCATGCACACCAGTGTGTCTGGCCTCCATGTCACTGCATCCCAGTGCGCACAGCCTCTGGCGCCCTCGGCATGTGCATCTCGCTTCCATGTCCCTGCATCCCAGTGCGCACAGCCTCTGGCGCCCTCGGCATGTGCAGCTCCCTATCACCCTGCATGCACACCAGTGTGTCTGGCCTCCATGTCCCTGCATCCCAGTGCGCACAGCCTCTGGCGCCCTCAGCATGTGCATCTCCCTATCACCCTGCATGCACACCAGTGTGTCTGGCCTCCATGTCACTGCATCCCAGTGCACACAGCCTCTGGCGCCCTCGGCATGTGCATCTCGCTTCCATGTCCCTGCATCCCAGTGCGCACAGCCTCTGGCGCCCTCGGCATGTGCAGCTCCCTATCACCCTGCATGCACACCAGTGTGTCTGGCCTCCATGTCCCTGCATCCCAGTGCGCACAGCCTCTGGCGCCCTCGGCATGTGCAGCTCCCTATCACCCTGCATGCACACCAGTGTGTCTGGCCTCCATGTCCCTGCATCCCTATGCACACAGCCTCTGGCGCCCTCGGCACGTGCATCTCCCTATCACCCTGCATGCACACCAGTGTGTCTGGCCTACATGTCACTGCATCCCAGTGCGCACAGCCTCTGGCGCCCTCGGCATGTGCATCTCCGCCTCCATGTCCCTGCATCCCAGTGCGCACAGCCTCTGGTGCCCTCGGTATGTGCGCCTCCCTATCACCCTGCATGCACACCAGTGTGTCTGGCCTCCATGTCCCTGCATCCCAGTGCGCACAGCCTCTGGCGCCCTCGGCATGTGCGCCTCCCTATCACCCTGCATGCACACCAGTGTGTCTGGCCTCCATGTCCCCCATCCCAGAGCGCAAAGCCTCTGGCACTCTCGGCATGTGCACCGCCCTATCACCCTGCATGCACACCAGTGTGTCTGGCCTCCATGTCCCCGCATCCCAGTGCGCACAGCCTCTGGCACTCTCGGCATGTGCACCTCCCTATCACCCTGCATGCACCCCAGTGTGTCTGGCCTCCATGTCCCCGCATCCCAGTGCGCACAGCCTCTGGCGCCCTCGGCATGTGCACCTCCCTATCACCCTGCATGCACACCAGTGTCTCTGGCCTCCATGTCCCTGCATCCCAGCGCGCACAGCCTCTGGCGCCCTCGGCATGTGCACCTCCCTATCACCCTGCATGCACACCAGTGTGTCTGGCCTCCATGTCCCTGCATCCCAGTGCGCACAGCCTCTGGCGCCCTCGGCACGTGCTGCTCCCTATCACCCTGCATGCACACCAGTGTGTCTGGCCTCCATGTCCCTGCATCCCAGCGCGCACAGCCTCTGGCGTCCTCGGCACGTGCATCTCCCTATCACCCTGCATGCACACCAGTGTGTCTGGCCTCCATGTCCTTGCATCCCAGCCCGCTGGCGCCCTCGGCACGTGCATCTCCCTATCACTCTGCATGCACACCAGTGTGTCTGGCCTCCATGTGCCTGCATCCCAGTGCGCACAGCCTCAGGCGCCCTCGGCACGTGCATCTCCCTATCACCCTGCATGCACACCAGTGTGTCTGGCCTCCATGTCCCTGCATCCCAGTGCGCACAGCCTCTGGCGCCCTCGGCACGTGCATCTCCCTATCACCCTGCATGCACACCAGTGTGTCTGGCCTCCATGTCCCTGCATCCCAGTGCGCACAGCCTCTGGCCCCCTCGGCACGTGCATCTCCCTATCACCTTGCATGCACACCAGTGTGTCTGGACTCCATGTCCCTGCATCCCAGTGCGCACAGCCTCTGGCGCCCTTGGCACGTGCAGCTCCCTATCACCCTGCATGCACACCAGTGTGTCTGGCCTCCATGTCCCTGCATCCCAGTGCGCACAGCCTCTGGCGCCCTTGGCATGTGCAGCTCCCTATCACCCTGCGTGCACACCAGTGTGTCTGGCCTCCATGTCCCTGCATCCCAGTGCGCACAGCCTCTGGCGCCCTTGGCACGTGCAGCTCCCTATCACCCTGCATGCACACCAGTGTGACTGGCCTCCATGTCCCTGCATCCCAGTGCGCACAGCCTCTGGCGCCCTCGGCACGTGCAGCTCCCTATCACCCTGCATGCACACCAGTGTGTCTGGCCTCCATGTCCCTGCATCCCAGTGCGCACAGCCTCTGGCGCCCTCGGCACGTGCATCTCCCTATCACCCTGCATGCACACCAGTGTGTCTGGCCTCCATGTCACTGCATCCCAGTGCGCACAGCCTCTGGCGCCCTCGGCATGTGCATCTCGCTTCCATGTCCCTGCATCCCAGTGCGCACAGCCTCTGGCGCCCTCGGCATGTGCAGCTCCCTATCACCCTGCATGCACACCAGTGTGTCTGGCCTCCATGTCCCTGCATCCCAGTGCGCACAGCCTCTGGCGCCCTCGGCATGTGCATCTCCCTATCACCCTGCATGCACACCAGTGTGTCTGGCCTCCATGTCACTGCATCCCAGTGCACACAGCCTCTGGCGCCCTCGGCATGTGCATCTCGCTTCCATGTCCCTGCATCCCAGTGCGCACAGCCTCTGGCGCCCTCGGCATGTGCAGCTCCCTATCACCCTGCATGCACACCAGTGTGTCTGGCCTCCATGTCCCTGCATCCCAGTGCGCACAGCCTCTGGCGCCCTCGGCATGTGCAGCTCCCTATCACCCTGCATGCACACCAGTGTGTCTGGCCTCCATGTCCCTGCATCCCAATGCACACAGCCTCTGGCGCCCTCGGCACGTGCATCTCCCTATCACCCTGCATGCACACCAGTGTGTCTGGCCTACATGTCACTGCATCCCAGTGCGCACAGCCTCTGGCGCCCTCGGCATGTGCATCTCCGCCTCCATGTCCCTGCATCCCAGTGCGCACAGCCTCTGGTGCCCTCGGTATGTGCGCCTCCCTATCACCCTGCATGCACACCAGTGTGTCTGGCCTCCATGTCCCTGCATCCCAGTGCGCACAGCCTCTGGCGCCCTCGGCATGTGCGCCTCCCTATCACCCTGCATGCACACCAGTGTGTCTGGCCTCCATGTCCCTGCATCCCAGTGCGCACAGCCTCTGGTGCCCTCGGCATGTGCGCCTCCCTATCACCCTGCATGCACACCAGTGTGTCGGCCTCCATGTCCCTGCATCCCAGTGCGCACAGCATCTGGCGCCCTCGGCATGTGCATCTCCCTATCACCCTGCATGCACACCAGTGTGTCTGGCCTCCATGTCCATGCATCCCAGTGCGCACAGCCTCTGGCGCCCTCGGCATGTGCATCTCCCTATCACCCTGCATGCACACCAGTGTGTCTGGCCTCCATGTCCCTGCATCCCAGTGCGCACAGCCTCTGGAGCCCTCGGCATGTGCATCTCCCTATCACCCTGCATGCACACCAGTGTGTCTGGCCTCCATGTCCCTGCATCCCAGTGCGCACAGCCTCTGGCGCCCTCGGCATGTGCATCTCCCTATCACCCTGCATGCACACCAGTGTGTCTGGCCTCCATGTCCCCGCATCCCAGTGCGCACAGCCTCTGGCGCCCTCGGCATGTGCATCTCCCTATCACCCTGCATGCACACCAGTGTGTCTGGCCTCCATGTCCCCGCATCCCAGTGCGCACAGCCTCTGGCGCCCTCGGCATGTGCACCTCCCTATCACCCTGAATGCACACCAGTGTGTCTGGCCTCCATGTCCCCGCATCCCAGTGCGCACAGCCTCTGGCGCCCTCGGCATGTACATGTCTCTATCACCCTGCATCTACACCAGTGTGTCTAGCCTCCATGTCCCCGCATCCCAGTGAGCACAGCCTCTTGGGCCCTCGGCATGTGCATCTCCCTATCACCCTGCATGCACACCAGTGTGTCTGGCCTCCATGTCCCCGCATCCCAGTGCGCACAGACTCTGGGGCCCTCGGCATGTGCATCTCCCTACCACCCTGCATGCACACCAGTGTGTCTGGCCTCCATGTCCCCGCATCCCAGTGCGCACAGCCTCTGGCGCCCTCGGCATGTGCATCTCCCTATCACCCTGCATGCACACCAGTGTGTCTGGCCTCCATGTCCCCGCATCCCAGTGCGCACAGCCTCTGGCGCCCTCGGCATGTGCGCCTCCCTATCACCCTGCATGCACACCAGTGTGTCTGGCCTCCATGTCCCCGCATCCCAGTGCGCACAGCCTCTGGCGCCCTCGGCATGTGCGCCTCCCTATCACCCTGCATGCACACCAGTGTGTCTGGCCTCCATGTCCCCGCATCCCAGTGCGCACAGCCTCTGGCGCCATCGGCATGTGCGCCTCCCTATCACCCTGCATGCACACCAGTGTGTCTGGCCTCCATGTCCCCGCATCCCAGTGCGCACAGCCTCTGGCGCCCTCGGCATGTGCATCTCCCTATCACCCTGCATGCACACCAGTGTGTCTGGCCTCCATGTCCCCGCATCCCAGTGCGCACAGCCTCTGGCACCCTCGGCATGTGCACGTCCCTATCACCCTGCATGCACACCAGTGTGTCTGGCCTCCATGTCCCCGCATCCCAGTGCGCACAGCCTCTGGCGCCCTCGGCATGTGCACGTCCCTATCACCCTGCATGCACACCAGTGTGTCTGGCCTCCATGTCCCCGCATCCCAGTGCGCACAGCCTCTGGCGCCCTCGGCATGTGGACCTCCCTATCACCCTGCATGCACACCAGTGTGTCTGGCCTCCATGTCCCTGCATCCCAGTGCGCACAGCCTCTGGCGCCCTAGGCATGTGCACCTGCCTATCACCCTGCATGCACACCAGTGTCTCTGGCCTCCATGTCCCTGCATCCCAGTGCGCAAAGCCTCTGGCGCCCTCGGCATGTGCATCTCCCTATCACCCTGCATGCACACCAGTGTGTCTGGCCTCCATGTCCCTGCATCCCAGTGCGCACAGCCTCTGGCGCCCTCGGCACGTGCAGCTCCCTATCACCCTGCATGCACACCAGTGTGTCTGGCCTCCATGTCCCTGCATCCCAGCGCGCACAGCCTCTGGCGTCCTCGGCACGTGCATCTCCCTATCACCCTGCATGCACACCAGTGTATCTGGCCTCCATGTCCCTGCATCCCAGCGCGCACAGCCTCTGGCGTCCTCGGCAATGTGCATCTCCCTATCACCCTGCATGCACACCAGTGTGTCTGGCCTCCATGTCCCTTCATCCCAGCGCGCACATCCTCTGGCCCCCTCGGCACGTGCATCTCCCTATCACCCTGCATGCACACAAGTGTGTCTGGCTTCCATGTCCCTGCATCCCAGCGCGCACAGCCTCTGGCCCCCTCGGCACGTGCATCTCCTGATCACCCTGCATGCACACCAGTGTGTCTGGCCTCCATGTCCCAGCATCCCAGTGCGCACAGCCTCTGGCGCCCTCGGCATGTGCATCTCCCTATCACCCTGCATGCACACCAGTGTGTCTGGCCTCCATGTCCCCGTATCCCAGTGCGCACAGCCTCTGGCGCCCTCGGCATGTGCACCTCCCTATCACCCTGCATGCACACCAGTGTGTCTGGCCTCCATGTCCCCGCATCCCAGTGCGCACAGCCTCTGGCGCCCTCGGCATGTGCATGTCTCTATCACCCTGCATGTACACCAGTGTGTCTGGCCTCAATGTCCCCGCATCCCAGTGCGCACAGCCTCTGACGCCCTCGGCATGTGCATCTCTCTATCACCCTGCATGCACACCAGTGTGTCTGGCCTCCATGTCCCCGCATCCCAGTGCGCACAGCCTCTGGCGCCCACGGCATGTGCATCTCCCTATCACCCTGCATGCACACCAGTGTGTCTGGCCTCCATGTCCCCGCATCCCAGTGCGCACAGCCTCTGGCGCCCTCGGCATGTGCATCTCCGTATTACCCTGCATGCACACCAGTGTGTCTGGCCTCCATGTCCCCGCATTCCAGTGCGTACAGACTCTGGCGCCCTCGGCATGTGCATCTCCCTATCACCCTGCATGCACACCAGTGTGTCTGGCCTCCATGTCCCCGCATCCCAGTGCGCACAGCCTCTGGCGCCCTCGGCATGTGCATCTTCCTATCACCCTGCATGCACACCAGTTTGTCTGGCCTCCATGTCCACCATCCCAGTGCGCACAGCCTCTGGCACTCTCGGCATGTGCGCCGCCCTATCACCCTGCATGCACACCAGTGTGTCTGGCCTCCATGTCCCCGCATCCCAGTGCGCACAGCCTCTGGCACTCTCGGCATGTGCACCTCCCTATCACCCTGCATGCACACCAGTGTGTCTGGCCTCCATGTCCCCGCATCCAAGTGCGCACAGCCTCTGGCGCCCTCGGCATGTGCACCTCCCTATCACCCTGCATGCACACCAGTGTCTCTGGCCTCCATGTCCCTGCATCCCAGCGCGCACAGCCTCTGGCGCCCTCGGCATGTGCACCTCCCTATCACCCTGCATGCACACCAGTGTGTCTGGCCTCCATGTCCCTGCATCCCAGCGCGCACAGCCTCTGGCGCCCTCGGCATGTGCATTTCCCTATCACCCTGCATGCACACCAGTGTGTCTGGCCTCCATGTCCCTGCATCCCAGCGCGCACAGCCTCTGGCGCCCTCGGCATGTGCATCTCCCTATCACCCTGCATGCACACCAGTGTGTCTGGCCTCCATGTCCCTGCATCCCAATGCGCACAGCCTCTGGCGCCCTCGGCACGTGCAGCACCCTATCACCCTGCATGCACACCAGTGTGTCTGGCCTCCATGTCCCTGCATCCCAGCGCGCACAGCCTCTGGCCCCCTCGGCACGTGCATCTCCCTATCACCCTGCATGCACACCAGTGTGTCTGGCCTCCATGTCCCTGCATCCCAGCGCGCACAGCCTCTGGCCCCCTCGGCACGTGCATCTCCCTATCACCCTGCATGCACACGAGTGTGTCTGGCCTCCATGTCCCTGCATCCCAGCGCGCACAGCCTCTGGCCCCCTCGGCATGTGCATCTCCCTATCACCCTGCAAGCACACGAGTGTGTCTGGCCTCCATGTCCCTGCATCCAGCGCGCACAGCCTCTGGCGCCCTCGGCACGTGCATCTCCCTATCACTCTGCATGCACACCAGTGTGTCTGGCCTCCATGTCCCTGCATCCCAGTGCGCACAGCCTCTGGCGCCCTCGGCACGTGCATCTCCCTATCACCCTGCATGCACACCAGTGTGTCTGGCCTCCATGTCCCTGCATCCCAGTGCGCACAGCCTCTAGCCCCCTCGGCACGTGCATCTCCCTATCACCCTGCATGCACACCAGTGTGTCTGGCCTCCATGTCCCTGCATCCCAGTGCGCACAGCCTCAGGCGCCCTCGGCACGTGCATCTCCCTATCACCCTGCATGCACACCAGTGTGTCTGGCCTCCATGTCCCTGCATCCCAGTGCGCACAGCCTCTGGCGCCCTCGGCACGTGCATCTCCCTATCACCCTGCATGCACACCAGTGTGTCTGGCCTCCATGTCCCTGCATCCCAGTGCGCACAGCCTCTGGCCCCCTCGGCACGTGCATCTCCCTATCACCCTGCATGCACACCAGTGTGTCTGGCCTCCATGTCCCTGCATCCCAGTGCGCACAGCCTCTGGCGCCCTTGGCACGTGCAGCTCCCTATCACCCTGCATGCACACCAGTGTGTCTGGCCTCCATGTCCCTGCATCCCAGTGCGCACAGCCTCTGGCGCCCTCGGCACGTGCTGCTCCCTATCACCCTGCATGCACACCAGTGTGTCTGGCCTCCATGTCCCTGCATCCCAGTGCGCACAGCCTCTGGCGCCCTCGGCACGTGCATCTCCCTATCACCCTGCATGCACACCAGTGTGTCTGGCCTCCATGTCACTGCATCCCAGTGCGCACAGCCTCTGGCGCCCTCGGCATGTGCATCTCGCTTCCATGTCCCTGCATCCCAGTGCGCACAGCCTCTGGCGCCCTCGGCATGTGCAGCTCCCTATCACCCTGCATGCACATCAGTGTGTCTGGCCTCCATGTCCGTGCATCCCAGTGCGCATAGCCTCTGGCGCCCTCGGCATGTGCATCTCCCTATCACCCTGCATGCACACCAGTGTGTCTGGCCTCCATGTCACTGCATCCCAGTGCGCACAGCCTCTGGCGCCCTCGGCATGTGCATCTCGCTTCCATGTCCCTGCATCCCAGTGCGCACAGCCTCTGGCGCCCTCGGCATGTGCAGCTCCCTATCACCCTGCATGCACACCAGTGTGTCTGGCCTCCATGTCCCTGCATCCCAGTGCGCACATCCTCTGGCGCCCTCGGCATGTGCAGCTCCCTATCACCCTGCATGCACACCAGTGTGTCTGGCCGCCATGTCCCTGCATCCCAATGCACACAGCCTCTGGCGCCCTCGGCACGTGCATCTCCCTATCACCCTGCATGCACACCAGTGTGTCTGGCCTACATATCACTGCATCCCAGTGCGCACAGCCTCTGGCGCCCTCGGCATGTGCATCTCCGCCTCCATGTCCCTGCATCCCAGTGCGTACAGCCTCTGGTGCCCTCGGCATGTGCGCCTCCCTATCACCCTGCATGCACACCAGTGTGTCTGGCCTCCATGTCCCTGCATCCCAGTGCGCACAGCCTCTGGCGCCCTCGGCATGTGCGCCTCCCTATCACCCTGCATGCACACCAGTGTGTCTGGCCTCCATGTCCCTGCATCCCAGTGCGCACAGCCTCTGGCGCCCTCGGCATGTGTGCCTCCCTATCACCCTGCATGCACACCAGTGTGTCGGCCTCCATGTCCCTGCATCCCAGTGCGCACAGCATCTGGCGCCCTCGGCATGTGCATCTCCCTATCACCCTGCATGCACACCAGTGTGTCTGGCCTCCATGTCCCTGCATCCCAGTGCGCACAGCCTCTGGCGCCCTCGGCATGTGCATCTCCCTATCACCCTGCATGCACACCAGTGTGTCTGGCCTCCATGTCCCTGCATCCCAGTGCGCACAGCCTCTGGCGCCCTCGGCATGTGCATCTCCCTATCACCCTGCATGCACACCAGTGTGTCTGGCCTCCATGTCCCTGCATCCCAGTGCGCACAGCCTCTGGCGCCCTCGGCATGTGCATCTCCCTATCACCCTGCATGCACACCAGTGTGTCTGGCCTCCATGTCCCCGCATCCCAGTGCGCACAGCCTCTGGCGCCCTCGGCATGTGCATCTCCCTATCACCCTGCATGCACACCAGTGTGTCTGGCCTCCATGTCCCCGCATCCCAGTGCGCACAGCCTCTGGCGCCCTCGGCATGTGCACCTCCCTATCACCCTGAATGCACACCAGTGTGTCTGGCCTCCATGTCCCTGCATCCCAGTGCGCACAGCCTCTGGCGCCCTCGGCATGTGCATGCCTCTATCACCCTGCATGTACACCAGTGTGTCTGGCCTCCATGTCCCCGCATCCCAGTGCGCACAGCCTCTGGGGCCCTCGGCATGTGCATCTCCCTATCACCCTGCATGCACACCAGTGTGTCTGGCCTCCATGTCCCCGCATCCCAGTGCGCACAGACTCTGGCGCCCTCGGCATGTGCATCTCCCTATCACCCTGCATGCACACCAGTGTGTCTGGCCTCCATGTCCCCACATCCCAGTGCGCACAGCCTCTGGCGCCCTCGGCATGTGCATCTCCCTATCACCCTGCATGCACACCAGTGTGTCTGGCCTCCATGTCCCCGCATCCCAGTGCGCACAGCCTCTGGTGCCCTCGGCATGTGCGCCTCCCTATCACCCTGCATGCACACCAGTGTGTCTGGCCTCCATGTCCCCGCATCCCAGTGCGCACAGCCTCTGGCGCCCTCGGCATGTGCGCCTCCCTATCTCCCTGCATGCACACCAGTGTGTCTGGCCTCCATGTCCCTGCATCCCAGTGCGCACAGCCTCTGGCGCCCTCGGCATGTGCGCCTCCCTATTACCCTGCATGCACACCAGTGTGTCGGCCTCCATGTCCCTGCATCCCAGTGAGCACAGCCTCTGGCGCCCTCGGCATGTGCATCTCCCTATCACCCTGCATGCACACCAGTGTGTCGCCTCCATGTCCCTGCATCCCAGTGAGCACAGCCTCTGGCGCCCTCGGCATGTGCATCTCCCTATCACCCTGCATGCACACCAGTGTGTCTGGCCTCCATGTCCCCGCATCCCAGTGCGCACGGCCTCTGGCACCCTCGGCATGTGCACGTCCCTATCACCCTGCATGCACACCAGTGTGTGTGGCCTCCATGTCCCTGCATCCCAGTGCGCACAGCCTCTGGCGCCCTCGGCATGTGCACATCCCTATCACCCTGCAAGCACACCAGTGTGTCTGGCCTCCATGTCCCTGCATCCCAGTGCGCACAGCCTCTGGCGCCCTCGGCATGTGCACCTGCCTATCACCCTGCATGCACACCAGTGTCTCTGGCCTCCATGTCCCTGCATCCCAGTGCGCACAGCCTCTGGCGCCCTCGGCATGTGCACCTGCCTATCACCCTTCATGCACACGAGTGTGTCTGGCCTCCATGTCCCTGCATCCCAGTGCGCACAGCCTCTGGCGCCCTCGGCATGTGCATCTCCCTATCACCCTGCATGCACACCAGTGTGTCTGGCCTCCATGTCCCTGCATCCCAGCGCGCACAGCCTCTGGCGTCCTCGGCACGTGCAGCTCCCTATCACCCTGCATGCACACCAGTGTGTCTGGCCTCCATGTCCCTGCATCCCAGCGCGCACAGCCTCTGGCCCCCTCGGCACGTGCATCTCCCTATCACCCTGCATGCACACAAATGTGTCTGGCCTCCATGTCCCTGCATCCCAGCGCGCACAGCCTCTGGCCCCCTCGGCACGTGCATCTCCCTATCACCCTGCATGCACACCAGTGTGTCTGGCCTCCATGTCCCTGCATCCAGCGCGCACAGCCTCTGGCGCCCTCGGCACGTGCATCTCCCTATCACTCTGCATGCACACCAGTGTGTCTGGCCTCCATGTCCCTGCATCCCAGTGCACACAGCCTCTGGCGCCCTCGGCATGTGCATCTCTCTATCACCCTGCATGCACACCAGTGTGTACAGACTCTGGCACCCTCGGCATGTGCATCTCCCTATCACCCTGCATGCACACCAGTGTGTCTGGCCTCCATGTCCCTGCATCCCAGTGCGCACAGCCTCTGGCGCCCTCGGCATGTGCAGCTCCCTATCACCCTGCATGCACACCAGTGTGTCTGGCGTCCATGTCCCTGCATCCCAATGCACACAGCCTCTGGCGCCCTCGGCACGTGCATCTCCCTATCACCCTGCATGCACACCAGTGTGTCTGGCCTACATGTCACTGCATCCCAGTGCGCACAGCCTCTGGCACCCTCGGAATGTGCATCTCCGCCTCCATGTCCCTGCATCCCAGTGCGCACAGCCTCTGGTGCCCTCGGCATGTGCGCCTCCCTATCACCCTGCATGCACACCAGTGTGTCTGGCCTCCATGTCCCTGCATCCCAGTGCGCACAGCCTCTGGCGCCCTCGGCATGTGCGCCTCCCTATCACCCTGCATGCACACCAGTGTGTCTGGCCTCCATGTCCCCGCATCCCAGTGCGCACAGCCTCTGGCGCCCTCGGCATGTGCACCTCCCTATCACCCTGAATGCACACCAGTGTGTCTGGCCTCCATGTCCCCGCATCCCAGTGCGCACAGCCTCTGGCGCCCTCGGCATGTGCATGTCTCTATCACCCTGCATGTACACCAGTGTGTCTAGCCTCCATGTCCCCGCATCCCAGTGCGCACAGCCTCTGGGGCCCTCGGCATGTGCATCTCCCTATCACCCTGCATGCACACCAGTGTGTCTGGCCTCCATGTCCCCGCATCCCAGTGCGCACAGACTCTGGGGCCCTCGGCATGTGCATCTCCCTACCACCCTGCATGCACACCAGTGTGTCTGGCCTCCATGTCCCCGCATCCCAGTGCGCACAGCCTCTGGCGCTCTCGGCATGTGCATCTCCCTATCACCCTGCATGCACACCAGTGTGTCTGGCCTCCATGTCCCCGCATCCCAGTGCGCACAGCCTCTGGCGCCCTCGGCATGTGCGCCTCCCTATCACCCTGCATGCACACCAGTGTGTCTGGCCTCCATGTCCCCGCATCCCAGTGCGCACAGCCTCTGGCGCCCTCGGCATGTGCGCCTCCCTATCACCCTGCATGCACACCAGTGTGTCTGGCCTCCCTGTCCCTGCATCCCAGTGCGCACAGCCTCTGGCGCCCTCGGCATGTGCGCCTCCCTATCACCCTGCATGCACACCAGTGTGTCGGCCTCCATGTCCCTGCATCCCAGTGAGCACAGCCTCTGGCGCCCTCGGCATGTGCATCTCCCTATCACCCTGCATGCACACCAGTGTGTCGGCCTCCATGTCCCTGCATCCCAGTGAGCACAGCCTCTGGCGCCCTCGGCATGTGCATCTCCCTATCACCCTGCATGCACACCAGTGTGTCTGGCCTCCATGTCCCCGCATCCCAGTGCGCACAGCCTCTGGCACCCTCGGCATGTGCACGTCCCTATCACCCTGAATGCACACCAGTGTGTCTGGCCTCCATGTCCCCGCATCCCAGTGCGCACAGCCTCTGGCACCCTCGGCATGTGCACGTCCCTATCACCCTGCATGCACACCAGTGTGTCTGGCCTCCATGTCCCTGCATCCCAGTGCGGACAGCCTCTGGCGCCCTCGGCATGTGCATCTCCCTATCACCCTGCATGCACACCAGTGTGTCTGGCCTCCATGTCCCTGCATCCCAGTGCGCACAGCCTCTGGCGCCCTAGGCATGTGCACCTGCCTATCACCCTGCATGCACACCAGTGTCTCTGGCCTCCATGTCCCTGCATCCCAGTGCGCAAAGCCTCTGGCGCCCTCGGCATGTGCATCTCCCTATCACCCTGCATGCACACCAGTGTGTCTGGCCTCCATGTCCCTGCATCCCAGTGCGCACAGCCTCTGGCGCCCTCGGCACGTGCAGCTCCCTATCACCCTGCATGCACACCAGTGTGTCTGGCCTCCATGTCCCTGCATCCCAGCGCGCACAGCCTCTGGCATCCTCGGCACGTGCATCTCCCTATCACCCTGCATGCACACCAGTGTGTCTGGCCTCCATGTCCCTGCATCCCAGCGCGCACAGCCTCTGGCATCCTCGGCAATGTGCATCTCCCTATCACCCTGCATGCACACCAGTGTGTCTGGCCTCCATGTCCCTTCATCCCAGCGCGCACATCCTCTGGCCCCCTCGGCACGTGCATCTCCCTATCACCCTGCATGCACACAAGTGTGTCTGGCTTCCATGTCCCTGCATCCCAGCGCGCACAGCCTCTGGCCCCCTCGGCACGTGCATCTCCTGATCACCCTGCATGCACACCAGTGTGTCTGGCCTCCATGTCCCTGCATCCAGCGCGCACAGCCTCTGGCGCCCTCGGCACGTGCATCTCCCTATCACTCTGCATGCACACCAGTGTGTCTGGCCTCCATGTCCCTGCATCCCAGTGCGCACAGCCTCAGGCGCCCTCGGCACGTGCATCTCCCTATCACCCTGCATGCACACCAGTGTGTCTGGCCTCCATGTCCCTGCATCCCAGTGCGCACAGCCTCTGGCGCCCTCGGCACGTGCATCTCCCTATCACCCTGCATGCACACCAGTGTGTCTGGCCTCCATGTCCCTGCATCCAGCGCGCACAGCCTCTGGCGCCCTCGGCACGTGCATCTCCCTATCACTCTGCATGCACACCAGTGTGTCTGGCCTCCATGTCCCTGCATCCCAGTGCACACAGCCTCTGGCGCCCTCGGCATGTGCATCTCTCTATCACCCTGCATGCACACCAGTGTGTACAGACTCTGGCACCCTCGGCATGTGCATCTCCCTATCACCCTGCATGCACACCAGTGTGTCTGGCCTCCATGTCCCTGCATCCCAGTGCGCACAGCCTCTGGCGCCCTCGGCATGTGCAGCTCCCTATCACCCTGCATGCACACCAGTGTGTCTGGCGTCCATGTCCCTGCATCCCAATGCACACAGCCTCTGGCGCCCTGGCACGTGCATCTCCCTATCACCCTGCATGCACACCAGTGTGTCTGGCCTACATGTCACTGCATCCCAGTGCGCACAGCCTCTGGCACCCTCGGAATGTGCAT
Source organism: Ambystoma mexicanum (assembly GCF_040938575.1). Classification (NCBI taxonomy): domain Eukaryota; kingdom Metazoa; phylum Chordata; class Amphibia; order Caudata; family Ambystomatidae; genus Ambystoma; species Ambystoma mexicanum. The sequence goes on from NC_090939.1 coordinate 48,728,121, forward strand.
CTCCGCCTCCATGTCCCTGCATCCCAGTGCGCACAGCCTCTGGTGCCCTCGGCATGTGCGCCTCCCTATCACCCTGCATGCACACCAGTGTGTCTGGCCTCCATGTCCCTGCATCCCAGTGCGCACAGCCTCTGGCGCCCTCGGCATGTGCGCCTCCCTATCACCCTGCATGCACACCAGTGTGTCTGGCCTCCATGTCCCCGCATCCCAGTGCGCACAGCCTCTGGCGCCCTCGGCATGTGCACCTCCCTATCACCCTGAATGCACACCAGTGTGTCTGGCCTCCATGTCCCCGCATCCCAGTGCGCACAGCCTCTGGCGCCCTCGGCATGTGCATGTCTCTATCACCCTGCATGTACACCAGTGTGTCTAGCCTCCATGTCCCCGCATCCCAGTGCGCACAGCCTCTGGGGCCCTCGGCATGTGCATCTCCCTATCACCCTGCATGCACACCAGTGTGTCTGGCCTCCATGTCCCCGCATCCCAGTGCGCACAGACTCTGGGGCCCTCGGCATGTGCATCTCCCTACCACCCTGCATGCACACCAGTGTGTCTGGCCTCCATGTCCCCGCATCCCAGTGCGCACAGCCTCTGGCGCTCTCGGCATGTGCATCTCCCTATCACCCTGCATGCACACCAGTGTGTCTGGCCTCCATGTCCCCGCATCCCAGTGCGCACAGCCTCTGGCGCCCTCGGCATGTGCGCCTCCCTATCACCCTGCATGCACACCAGTGTGTCTGGCCTCCATGTCCCCGCATCCCAGTGCGCACAGCCTCTGGCGCCCTCGGCATGTGCGCCTCCCTATCACCCTGCATGCACACCAGTGTGTCTGGCCTCCCTGTCCCTGCATCCCAGTGCGCACAGCTTCTGGCGCCCTCGGCATGTGCGCCTCCCTATCACCCTGCATGCACACCAGTGTGTCGGCCTCCATGTCCCTGCATCCCAGTGAGCACAGCCTCTGGCGCCCTCGGCATGTGCATCTCCCTATCACCCTGCATGCACACCAGTGTGTCGGCCTCCATGTCCCTGCATCCCAGTGAGCACAGCCTCTGGCGCCCTCGGCATGTGCATCTCCCTATCACCCTGCATGCACACCAGTGTGTCTGGCCTCCATGTCCCCGCATCCCAGTGCGCACAGCCTCTGGCACCCTCGGCATGTGCACGTCCCTATCACCCTGAATGCACACCAGTGTGTCTGGCCTCCATGTCCCCGCATCCCAGTGCGCACAGCCTCTGGCACCCTCGGCATGTGCACGTCCCTATCACCCTGCATGCACACCAGTGTGTCTGGCCTCCATGTCCCTGCATCCCAGTGCGGACAGCCTCTGGCGCCCTCGGCATGTGCATCTCCCTATCACCCTGCATGCACACCAGTGTGTCTGGCCTCCATGTCCCTGCATCCCAGTGCGCACAGCCTCTGGCGCCCTAGGCATGTGCACCTGCCTATCACCCTGCATGCACACCAGTGTCTCTGGCCTCCATGTCCCTGCATCCCAGTGCGCAAAGCCTCTGGCGCCCTCGGCATGTGCATCTCCCTATCACCCTGCATGCACACCAGTGTGTCTGGCCTCCATGTCCCTGCATCCCAGTGCGCACAGCCTCTGGCGCCCTCGGCACGTGCAGCTCCCTATCACCCTGCATGCACACCAGTGTGTCTGGCCTCCATGTCCCTGCATCCCAGCGCGCACAGCCTCTGGCATCCTCGGCACGTGCATCTCCCTATCACCCTGCATGCACACCAGTGTGTCTGGCCTCCATGTCCCTGCATCCCAGCGCGCACAGCCTCTGGCGTCCTCGGCAATGTGCATCTCCCTATCACCCTGCATGCACACCAGTGTGTCTGGCCTCCATGTCCCTTCATCCCAGCGCGCACATCCTCTGGCCCCCTCGGCACGTGCATCTCCCTATCACCCTGCATGCACACAAGTGTGTCTGGCTTCCATGTCCCTGCATCCCAGCGCGCACAGCCTCTGGCCCCCTCGGCACGTGCATCTCCTGATCACCCTGCATGCACACCAGTGTGTCTGGCCTCCATGTCCCTGCATCCAGCGCGCACAGCCTCTGGCGCCCTCGGCACGTGCATCTCCCTATCACTCTGCATGCACACCAGTGTGTCTGGCCTCCATGTCCCTGCATCCCAGTGCGCACAGCCTCAGGCGCCCTCGGCACGTGCATCTCCCTATCACCCTGCATGCACACCAGTGTGTCTGGCCTCCATGTCCCTGCATCCCAGTGCGCACAGCCTCTGGCGCCCTCGGCACGTGCATCTCCCTATCACCCTGCATGCACACCAGTGTGTCTGGCCTCCATGTCCCTGCATCCCAGTGCGCACAGCCTCTGGCCCCCTCGGCACGTGCATCTCCCTATCACCCTGCATGCACACCAGTGTGTCTGGCCTCCATGTCCCTGCATCCCAGTGCGCACTGCCTCTGGCGCCCTTGGCACGTGCAGCTCCCTATCACCCGGCATGCACACCAGTGTGTCTGGCCTCCATGTCCCTGCATCCCAGTGCGCACAGCCTCTGGCGCCCTCGGCACGTGCAGCTCCCTATCACCCTGCATGCACACCAGTGTGTCTGGCCTCCATGTCCCTGCATCCCAGTGCGCACAGCCTCTGGCGCCCTCGGCACGTGCATCTCCCTATGACCCTGCATGCACACCAGTGTGTCTGGCCTCCATGTCACTGCATCCCAGTGCGCACAGCCTCTGGCGCCCTCGGCATGTGCATCTCGCTTCCATGTCCCTGCATCCCAGTGCGCACAGCCTCTGGCGCCCTCGGCATGTGCAGCTCCCTATCACCCTGCATGCACACCAGTGTGTCTGGCCTCCATGTCCCTGCATCCCAGTGCGCACAGCCTCTGGCGCCCTCGGCATGTGCATCTCCCTATCACCCTGCATGCACACCAGTGTGTCTGGCCTCCATGTCACTGCATCCCAGTGCGCACAGCCTCTGGCGCCCTCGGCATGTGCATCTCGCTTCCATGTCCCTGCATCCCAGTGCGCACAGCCTCTGGCGCCCTCGGCATGTGCAGCTCCCTATCACCCTGCATGCACACCAGTGTGTCTGGCCTCCATGTCCCTGCATCCCAGTGCGCACAGCCTCTGGCGCCCTCGGCATGTGCAGCTCCCTATCACCCTGCATGCACACCAGTGTGTCTGGCCTCCATGTCCCTGCATCCCAATGCACACAGCCTCTGGCGCCCTCGGCACGTGCATCTCCCTATCACCCTGCATGCACACCAGTGTGTCTGGCCTACATGTCACTGCATCCCAGTGCGCACAGCCTCTGGCGCCCTCGGCATGTGCATCTCCGCCTCCATGTCCCTGCATCCCAGTGCGTACAGCCTCTGGTGCCCTCGGCATGTGCGCCTCCCTATCACCCTGCATGCACACCAGTGTGTCTGGCCTCCATGTCCCTGCATCCCAGTGCGCACAGCCTCTGGCGCCCTCGGCATGTGCGCCTCCCTATCACCCTGCATGCACACCAGTGTGTCTGGCCTCCATGTCCCTGCATCCCAGTGCGCACAGCCTCTGGCGCCCTCGGCATGTGCGCCTCCCTATCACCCTGCATGCACACCAGTGTGTCGGCCTCCATGTCCCTGCATCCCAGTGCGCACAGCATCTGGCGCCCTCGGCATGTGCATCTCTCTATCACCCTGCATGCACACCAGTGTGTCTGGCCTCCATGTCCCTGCATCCCAGTGCGCACAGCCTCTGGCGCCCTCGGCATGTGCATCTCCCTATCACCCTGCATGCACACCAGTGTGTCTGGCCTCCATGTCCCTGCATTCCAGTGCGCACAGCCTCTGGCACCCTCGGCATGTGCATCTCCCTATCACCCTGCATGCACACCAGTGTGTCTGGCCTCCATGTCCCCGCATCCCAGTGCGCACAGCCTCTGGCGCCCTCGGCATGTGCATCTCCCTATCACCCTGCATGCACACCAGTGTGTCTGGCCTCCATGTCCCCGCATCCCAGTGCGCACAGCCTCTGGCGCCCTCGGCATGTGCACCTCCCTATCACCCTGAATGCACACCAGTGTGTCTGGCCTCCATGTCCCTGCATCCCAGTGCGCACAGCCTCTGGGGCCCTCGGCATGTGCATCTCCCTATCACCCTGCATGCACACCAGTGTGTCTGGCCTCCATGTCCCCGCATCCCAGTGCGCACAGACTCTGGCGCCCTCGGCATGTGCATCTCCCTATCACCCTGCATGCACACCAGTGTGTCTGGCCTCCATGTCCCCGCATCCCAGTGCGCACAGCCTCTGGCGCCCTCGGCATGTGCATCTCCCTATCACCCTGCATGCACACCAGTGTGTCTGGCCTCCATGTCCCCGCATCCCAGTGCGCACAGCCTCTGGCACCCTCGGCATGTGCGCCTCCCTATCACCCTGCATGCACACCAGTGTGTCTGGCCTCCATGTCCCCGCATCCCAGTGCGCACAGCCTCTGGCGCCCTCGGCATGTGCGCCTCCCTATCACCCTGCATGCACACCAGTGTGTCTGGCCTCCATGTCCCCGCATCCCAGTGCGCACAGCCTCTGGCGCCCTCGGCATGTGCGCCTCCCTATCACCCTGCATGCACACCAGTGTGTCGGCCTCCATGTCCCTGCATCCCAGTGAGCACAGCCTCTGGCGCCCTCGGCATGTGCATCTCCCTATCACCCTGCATGCACACCAGTGTGTCGGCCTCCATGTCCCTGCATCCCAGTGAGCACAGCCTCTGGCGCCCTCGGCATGTGCATCTCCCTATCACCCTGCATGCACACCAGTGTGTCTGGCCTCCATGTCCCCGCATCCCAGTGTGCACAGCCTCTGGCGCCGTCGGCATGTGCACTTCCCTATCACCCTGCATGCACACCAGTGTGTCTGGCCTCCATGTCCCCGCATCCCAGTGTGCACAGCCTCTGGCGCCGTCGGCATGTGCACTTCCCTATCACCCTGCATGCACACCAGTGTGTCTGGCCTCCATGTCCCCGCATCCCAGTGCGCACAGCCTCTGGCACCCTCGGCATGTGCACGTCCCTATCACCCTGCATGCACACCAGTGTGTGTGGCCTCCATGTCCCTGCATCCCAGTGCGCACAGCCTCTGGCGCCCTCGGCATGTGCACCTCCCTATCACCCTGCATGCACACCAGTGTGTCTGGCCTCCATGTCCCTGCATCCCAGTGCGCACAGCCTCTGGCTCCCTCGGCATGTGCACCTGCCTATCACCCTGCATGCACACCAGTGTCTCTGGCCTCCATGTCCCTGCATCCCAGTGCGCACAGCCTCTGGCGCCCTCGGCATGTGCATCTCCCTATCACCCTGCATGCACACGAGTGTGTCTGGCCTCCATGTCCCTGCATCCCAGTGCGCACAGCCTCTGGCGCCCTCGGCATGTGCATCTCCCTATCACCCTGCATGCACACCAGTGTGTCTGGCCTCCATGTCCCTGCATCCCAGTGCGCACAGCCTCTGGCGCCCTCGGCACGTGCAGCTCCCTATCACCCTGCATGCACACCAGTGTGTCTGGCCTCCATGTCCCTGCATCCCAGCGCCCACAGCCTCTGGCGTCCTCGGCACGTGCATCTCCCTATCACCCTGCATGCACACCAGTGTGTCTGGCCTCCATGTCCCTGCATCCCAGCGCGCACAGCCTCTGGCCCCCTCGGCAAGTGCATCTCCCTATCACCCTGCATGCACACAAATGTGTCTGGCCTCCATGTCCCTGCATCCCAGCGCGCACAGCCTCTGGCCCCCTCGGCACGTGCATCTCCCTATCACCCTGCATGCACACCAGTGTGTCTGGGCTCCATGTCCCTGCATCCAGCGCGCACAGCCTCTGGCGCCCTCGGCACGTGCATCTCCCTATCACTCTGCATGCACACCAGTGTGTCTGGCCTCCATGTCCCTGCATCCCAGTGCGCACAGCCTCTGGCGCCCTCGGCATGTGCATCTCTCTATCACCCTGCATGCACACCAGTGTGTACAGACTCTGGCACCCTCGGCATGTGCATCTCCCTATCACCCTGCATGCACACCAGTGTGTCTGGCCTCCATGTCCCTGCATCCCAGTGCGCACAGCCTCTGGCGCCCTCGGCATGTGCAGCTCCCTATCACCCTGCATGCACACCAGTGTGTCTGGCGTCCATGTCCCTGCATCCCAATGCACACAGCCTCTGGCGCCCTCGGCACGTGCATCTCCCTATCACCCTGCATGCACACCAGTGTGTCTGGCCTACATGTCACTGCATCCCAGTGCGCACAGCCTCTGGCGCCCTCAGAATGTGCATCTCCGCCTCCATGTCCCTGCATCCCAGTGCGCACAGCCTCTGGTGCCCTCGGCATGTGCGCCTCCCTATCACCCTGCATGCACACCAGTGTGTCTGGCCTCCATGTCCCTGCATCCCAGTGCGCACAGCCTCTGGCGCCCTCGGCATGTGCGCCTCCCTATCACCCTGCATGCACACCAGTGTGTCTGGCCTCCATGTCCCTGCATCCCAGTGCGCACAGCCTCTGGCACCCTCGGCATGTGCGCCTCCCTATCACCCTGCATGCACACCAGTGTGTCGGCCTCCATGTCCCTGCATACCAGTGCGCACCGCATCTGGCGCCCTCGGCATGTGCATCTCCCTATCACCCTGCATGCACACCAGTGTGTCTGGCCTCCATGTCCCTGCATCCCAGTGCGCACAGCCTCTGGCGCCCTCGGCATGTGCATCTCCCTATCACCCTGCATGCACACCAGTGTGTCTGGCCTCCATGTCCCTGCATCCCAGTGCGCACAGCCTCTGGCGTCCTCAGCATGTGCATCTCCCTATCACCCTGCATGCACACCAGTGTGTCTGGCCTCCATGTCCCTGCATCCCAGTGCGCACAGCCTCTGGCGCCCTCGGCATGTGCACCTCCCTATCACCCTGCATGCACACCAGTGTGTCTGGCCTCCATGTCCCAGCATCCCAGTGCGCACAGCCTCTGGCGCCCTCGGCATGTGCATCTCCCTATCACCCTGCATGCACACCAGTGTGTCTGGCCTCCATGTCCCCGTATCCCAGTGCGCACAGCCTCTGGCGCCCTCGGCATGTGCACCTCCCTATCACCCTGCATGCACACCAGTGTGTCTGGCCTCCATGTCCCCGCATCCCAGTGCGCACAGCGTCTGGCGCCCTCGGGATGTGCACGTCTCTATCACCCTGCATGTACACCAGTGTGTCTGGCCTCAATGTCCCCGCATCCCAGTGCGCACAGCCTCTGACGCCCTCGGCATGTGCATCTCTCTATCACCCTGCATGCACACCAGTGTGTCTGGCCTCCATGTCCCCGCATCCCAGTGCGCACAGCCTCTGGCGCCCTCGGCATGTGCATCTCCCTATCACCCTGCATGCACACCAGTATGTCTGGCCTCCATGTCCCCGCATCCCAGTGCGCACAGCCTCTGGCGCCCTCGGCATGTGCATCTCCCTATCACCCTGCATGCACACCAGTGTGTCTGGCCTCCATGTCCCTGCATCCCAGTGCGCACAGCCTCTGGCGTCCTCGGCATGTGCATCTCCCTATCACCCTGCATGCACACCAGTGTGTCTGGCCTCCATGTCCCTGCATCCCAGTGCGCACAGCCTCTGGCGCCCTCGGCATGTGCACCTCCCTATCACCCTGCATGCACACCAGTGTGTCTGGCCTCCATGTCCCTGCATCCCAGTGCGCACAGCCTCTGGCGCCCTCGGCATGTGCACCTCCCTATCACCCTGCATGCACACCAGTGTGTCTGGCCTCCATGTCCCAGCATCCCAGTGCGCACAGCCTCTGGCGCCCTCGGCATGTGCATCTCCCTATCACCCTGCATGCACACCAGTGTGTCTGGCCTCCATGTCCCCGTATCCCAGTGCGCACAGCCTCTGGCGCCCTCGGCATGTGCACCTCCCTATCACCCTGCATGCACACCAGTGTGTCTGGCCTCCATGTCCCCGCATCCCAGTGCGCACAGCCTCTGGCGCCCTCGGCATGTGCATGTCTCTATCACCCTGCATGTACACCAGTGTGTCTGGCCTCAATGTCCCCGCATCCCAGTGCGCACAGCCTCTGACGCCCTCGGCATGTGCATCTCTCTATCACCCTGCATGCACACCAGTGTGTCTGGCCTCCATGTCCCCGCATCCCAGTGCGCACAGCCTCTGGCGCCCACGGCATGTGCATCTCCCTATCACCCTGCATGCACACCAGTGTGTCTGGCCTCCATGTCCCCGCATCCCAGTGCGCACAGCCTCTGGCGCCCTCGGCATGTGCATCTCCGTATTACCCTGCATGCACACCAGTGTGTCTGGCCTCCATGTCCCCGCATTCCAGTGCGTACAGACTCTGGCGCCCTCGGCATGTGCATCTCCCTATCACCCTGCATGCACACCAGTGTGTCTGGCCTCCATGTCCCCGCATCCCAGTGCGCACAGCCTCTGGCGCCCTCGGCATGTGCATCTTCCTATCACCCTGCATGCACACCAGTTTGTCTGGCCTCCATGTCCACCATCCCAGTGCGCACAGCCTCTGGCACTCTCGGCATGTGCGCCGCCCTATCACCCTGCATGCACACCAGTGTGTCTGGCCTCCATGTCCCCGCATCCCAGTGCGCACAGCCTCTGGCACTCTCGGCATGTGCACCTCCCTATCACCCTGCATGCACACCAGTGTGTCTGGCCTCCATGTCCCCGCATCCAAGTGCGCACAGCCTCTGGCGCCCTCGGCATGTGCACCTCCCTATCACCCTGCATGCACACCAGTGTCTCTGGCCTCCATGTCCCTGCATCCCAGCGCGCACAGCCTCTGGCGCCCTCGGCATGTGCACCTCCCTATCACCCTGCATGCACACCAGTGTGTCTGGCCTCCATGTCCCTGCATCCCAGCGCGCACAGCCTCTGGCGCCCTCGGCATGTGCATTTCCCTATCACCCTGCATGCACACCAGTGTGTCTGGCCTCCATGTCCCTGCATCCCAGCGCGCACAGCCTCTGGCGCCCTCGGCATGTGCATCTCCCTATCACCCTGCATGCACACCAGTGTGTCTGGCCTCCATGTCCCTGCATCCCAATGCGCACAGCCTCTGGCGCCCTCGGCACGTGCAGCTCCCTATCACCCTGCATGCACACCAGTATGTCTGGCCTCCATGTCCCTGCATCCCAGCGCGCACAGCCTCTGGCCCCCTCGGCACGTGCATCTCCCTATCACCCTGCATGCACACCAGTGTGTCTGGCCTCCATGTCCCTGCATCCCAGCGCGCACAGCCTCTGGCCCCCTCGGCACGTGCATCTCCCTATCACCCTGCATGCACACGAGTGTGTCTGGCCTCCATGTCCCTGCATCCCAGCGCGCACAGCCTCTGGCCCCCTCGGCATGTGCATCTCCCTATCACCCTGCAAGCACACGAGTGTGTCTGGCCTCCATGTCCCTGCATCCAGCACGCACAGCCTCTGGCGCCCTCGGCACGTGCATCTCCCTATCACTCTGCATGCACACCAGTGTGTCTGGCCTCCATGTCCCTGCATCCCAGTGCGCACAGCCTCTGGCGCCCTCGGCACGTGCATCTCCCTATCACCCTGCATGCACACCAGTGTGTCTGGCCTCCATGTCCCTGCATCCCAGTGCGCACAGCCTCTAGCCCCCTCGGCACGTGCATCTCCCTATCACCCTGCATGCACACCAGTGTGTCTGGCCTCCATGTCCCTGCATCCCAGTGCGCACAGCCTCTGGCGCCCTCGGCACGTGCTGCTCCCTATCACCCTGCATGCACACTAGTGTGTCTGGCCACCATGTCCCTGCATCCCAGTGCGCACAGCCTCTGGCGCCCTTGGCACGTGCAGCTCCCTATCACCCTGCATGCACACCAGTGTGTCTGGCCTCCATGTCCCCGCATCCCAGTGCGCACAGCCTCTGGCGCCCTCGGCATGTGCATCTCCGTATTACCCTGCATGCACACCAGTGTGTCTGGCCTCCATGTCCCCGCATTCCAGTGCGTACAGACTCTGGCGCCCTCGGCATGTGCATCTCCCTATCACCCTGCATGCACACCAGTGTGTCTGGCCTCCATGTCCCTGCATCCCAGTGCGCACAGCCTCTGGCGCCCTCGGCACGTGCATCTCCCTATCACCCTGCATGCACACCAGTGTGTCTGGCCTCCATGTCCCTGCATCCCAGCGCGCACAGCCTCTGGCGCCCTCGGCATGTGCATCTCCCTATCACCCTGCATGCACACCAGTGTGTCTGGCCTCCATGTCCCTGCATCCCAATGCGCACAGCCTCTGGCGCCCTCGGCACGTGCAGCTCCCTATCACCCTGCATGCACACCAGTATGTCTGGCCTCCATGTCCCTGCATCCCAGCGCGCACAGCCTCTGGCCCCCTCGGCACGTGCATCTCCCTATCACCCTGCATGCACACCAGTGTGTCTGGCCTCCATGTCCCTGCATCCCAGCGCGCACAGCCTCTGGCCCCCTCGGCACGTGCATCTCCCTATCACCCTGCATGCACACGAGTGTGTCTGGCCTCCATGTCCCTGCATCCCAGTACGCACAGCCTCTGGCGCCCTCGGCATGTGCACCTCCCTATCACCCTGCATGCACACCAGTGTGTCTGGCCTCCATGTCCCAGCATCCCAGTGCGCACAGCCTCTGGCGCCCTCGGCATGTGCATCTCCCTATCACCCTGCATGCACACCAGTGTGTCTGGCCTCCATGTCCCCGTATCCCAGTGCGCACAGCCTCTGGCGCCCTCGGCATGTGCACCTCCCTATCACCCTGCATGCACACCAGTGTGTCTGGCCTCCATGTCCCCGCATCCCAGTGCGCACAGCCTCTGGCGCCCTCGGCATGTGCATGTCTCTATCACCCTGCATGTACACCAGTGTGTCTGGCCTCAATGTCCCCGCATCCCAGTGCGCACAGCCTCTGACGCCCTCGGCATGTGCATCTCTCTATCACCCTGCATGCACACCAGTGTGTCTGGCCTCCATGTCCCCGCATCCCAGTGCGCACAGCCTCTGGCGCCCACGGCATGTGCATCTCCCTATCACCCTGCATGCACACCAGTGTGTCTGGCCTCCATGTCCCCGCATCCCAGTGCGCACAGCCTCTGGCGCCCTCGGCATGTGCATCTCCGTATTACCCTGCATGCACACCAGTGTGTCTGGCCTCCATGTCCCCGCATTCCAGTGCGTACAGACTCTGGCGCCCTCGGCATGTGCATCTCCCTATCACCCTGCATGCACACCAGTGTGTCTGGCCTCCATGTCCCTGCATCCCAGTGCGCACAGCCTCTGGCGCCCTCGGCACGTGCATCTCCCTATCACCCTGCATGCACACCAGTGTGTCTGGCCTCCATGTCACTGCATCCCAGTGCGCACAGCCTCTGGCCCCCTCGGCACGTGCATCTCCCTATCACCCTGCATGCACACCAGTGTGTCTGGCATCCATGCCACTGCATCCCAGTGCGCACAGCCTCTGGCGCCCTCGGCATGTGCATCTCGCCTCCATGTCCCTGCATCCCAGTGCGCACAGCCTCTGGCGCCCTCGGCATGTGCAGCTCCCTATCACCCTGCATGCACACCAGTGTGTCTGGCCTCCATGTCCCTGCATCTCAGTGCGCACAGCCTCTGGCGCCCTCGGCATGTGCATCTCCCTATCACCCTGCATGCACACCAGTGTGTACAGACTCTGGCGCCCTCAGCATGTGCATCTCCCTATCACCCTGCATGCACACCAGTGTGTCTGGCCTCCATGTCCCTGCATCCCAGTGCGCACAGCCTCTGGCGCCCTCGGCATGTGCAGCTCCCTATCACCCTGCATGCACACCAGTGTGTCTGGCCTCCATGTCCCTGCATCCCAATGCACACAGCCTCTGGCGCCCTCGGCACGTACATCTCTCTATCACCCTGCATGCACACCAGTGTGTACAGACTCTGGCGCCCTCGGCATGTGCATCTCCCTATCACCCTGCATGCACACCAGTGTGTCTGGCCTCCATGTCCCTGCATCCCAGTGCGCACAGCCTCTGGCGCCCTCGGCATGTGCAGCTCCCTATCACCCTGCATGCACACCAGTGTGTCTGGCCTCCATGTCCCTGCATCCCAATGCACACAGCCTCTGGCGCCCTCGGCACGTGCATCTCCCTATCACCCTGCATGCACACCATTGTGTCGGCCTACATGTCACTGCATCCCAGTGCGCACAGCCTCTGGCGCCCTAGGAATGTGCATCTCCGCCTCCATGTCCCTGCATCCCAGTGCGCACAGCCTCTGGCCCCCTCGGCACGTGCATCTCCCTATCACCCTGCATGCACACGAGTGTGTCTGGCCTCCATGTCCCTGCATCCCAGTACGCACAGCCTCTGGCGCCCTCGGCATGTGCACCTCCCTATCACCCTGCATGCACACCAGTGTGTCTGGCCTCCATGTCCCAGCATCCCAGTGCGCACAGCCTCTGGCGCCCTCGGCATGTGCATCTCCCTATCACCCTGCATGCACACCAGTGTGTCTGGCCTCCATGTCCCCGTATCCCAGTGCGCACAGCCTCTGGCGCCCTCGGCATGTGCACCTCCCTATCACCCTGCATGCACACCAGTGTGTCTGGCCTCCATGTCCCCGCATCCCAGTGCGCACAGCCTCTGGCGCCCTCGGCATGTGCATGTCTCTATCACCCTGCATGTACACCAGTGTGTCTGGCCTCAATGTCCCCGCATCCCAGTGCGCACAGCCTCTGACGCCCTCGGCATGTGCATCTCTCTATCACCCTGCATGCACACCAGTGTGTCTGGCCTCCATGTCCCCGCATCCCAGTGCGCACAGCCTCTGGCGCCCACGGCATGTGCATCTCCCTATCACCCTGCATGCACACCAGTGTGTCTGGCCTCCATGTCCCCGCATCCCAGTGCGCACAGCCTCTGGCGCCCTCGGCATGTGCATCTCCGTATTACCCTGCATGCACACCAGTGTGTCTGGCCTCCATGTCCCCGCATTCCAGTGCGTACAGACTCTGGCGCCCTCGGCATGTGCATCTCCCTATCACCCTGCATGCACACCAGTGTGTCTGGCCTCCATGTCCCTGCATCCCAGTGCGCACAGCCTCTGGCGCCCTCGGCACGTGCATCTCCCTATCACCCTGCATGCACACCAGTGTGTCTGGCCTCCATGTCACTGCATCCCAGTGCGCACAGCCTCTGGCCCCCTCGGCACGTGCATCTCCCTATCACCCTGCATGCACACCAGTGTGTCTGGCATCCATGCCACTGCATCCCAGTGCGCACAGCCTCTGGCGCCCTCGGCATGTGCATCTCGCCTCCATGTCCCTGCATCCCAGTGCGCACAGCCTCTGGCGCCCTCGGCATGTGCAGCTCCCTATCACCCTGCATGCACACCAGTGTGTCTGGCCTCCATGTCCCTGCATCTCAGTGCGCACAGCCTCTGGCGCCCTCGGCATGTGCATCTCCCTATCACCCTGCATGCACACCAGTGTGTACAGACTCTGGCGCCCTCAGCATGTGCATCTCCCTATCACCCTGCATGCACACCAGTGTGTCTGGCCTCCATGTCCCTGCATCCCAGTGCGCACAGCCTCTGGCGCCCTCGGCATGTGCAGCTCCCTATCACCCTGCATGCACACCAGTGTGTCTGGCCTCCATGTCCCTGCATCCCAATGCACACAGCCTCTGGCGCCCTCGGCACGTACATCTCTCTATCACCCTGCATGCACACCAGTGTGTACAGACTCTGGCGCCCTCGGCATGTGCATCTCCCTATCACCCTGCATGCACACCAGTGTGTCTGGCCTCCATGTCCCTGCATCCCAGTGCGCACAGCCTCTGGCGCCCTCGGCATGTGCAGCTCCCTATCACCCTGCATGCACACCAGTGTGTCTGGCCTCCATGTCCCTGCATCCCAATGCACACAGCCTCTGGCGCCCTCGGCACGTGCATCTCCCTATCACCCTGCATGCACACCATTGTGTCGGCCTACATGTCACTGCATCCCAGTGCGCACAGCCTCTGGCGCCCTAGGAATGTGCATCTCCGCCTCCATGTCCCTGCATCCCAGTGCGCACTGCCTCTGGTGCCCTCGGCATGTGCGCCTCCCTATCACCCTGCATGCACACCAGTGTGTCTGGCCTCCATGTCCCCGCATCCCAGTGCGCACAGCCTCTGGCGCCCTCGGCAAGTGCATGTCTCTATCACCCTGCATGTACACCAGTGTGTCTGGCCTCCATGTCCCCGCATCCCAGTGCGCACAGCCTCTGGCGCCCTCGGCATGTGCATCTCCCTATCACCCTGCATGCACACCAGTGTGTCTGGCCTCCATGTCCCCGCATCCCAGTGCGCACAGCCTCTGGCGCCCTCGGCATGTGCATCTCCCTATCACCCTGCATGCACACCAGTATGTCTGGCCTCCATGTCCCCGCATCCCAGTGAGCACAGCCTCTGGCGCCCTCGGCATGTGCATCTCCGTATTACCCTGCATTCACACCAGTGTGTCTGGCCTCCATGTCCCCGCATTCCAGTGCGCACAGACTCTGGCGCCCTCGGCATGTGCATCTCCCTATCACCCTGCATGCACACCAGTGTGTCTGGCCTCCATGTCCCCGCATCCCAGTGCGCACAGCCTCTGGCGCCCTCGGCATGTGCATCTTCCTATCACCCTGCATGCACACCAGTGTGTCTGGCCTCCATGTCCCCCATCCCAGTGCGCACAGCCTCTGGCACTCTCGGCATGTGCACCGCCCTATCACCCTGCATGCACACCAGTGTGTCTGGCCTCCATGTCCCCGCATCCCAGTGCGCACAGCCTCTGGCACTCTCGGCATGTGCACCTCCCTATCACCCTGCATGCACCCCAGTGTGTCTGGCCTCCATGTCCCCGCATCCCAGTGCGCACAGCCTCTGGCGCCCTCGGCATGTGCACCTCCCTATCACCCTGCATGCACACCAGTGTCTCTGGCCTCCATGTCCCTGCATCCCAGCGCGCACAGCCTCTGGCGCCCTCGGCATGTGCACCTCCCTATCACCCTGCATGCACACCAGTGTGTCTGGCCTCCATGTCCCTGCATCCCAGCGCGCACAGCCTCTGGCGCCCTCGGCATGTGCATCTCCCTATCACCCTGCATGCACACGAGTGTGTCTGGCCTCCATGTCCCTGCATCCCAGCGCGCACAGCCTCTGGCACCCTCGGCATGTGCATCTCCCTATCACCCTGCATGCACACCAGTGTGTCTGGCCTCCATGTCCCTGCATCCCAATGCGCACAGCCTCTGGCGCCCTCGGCACGTGCAGCTCCCTATCACCCTGCATGCACACCAGTGTGTCTGGCCTCCATGTCCCTGCATCCCAGCGCGCACAGCCTCTGGCCCCCTCGGCACGTGCATCTCCCTATCACCCTGCATGCACACCAGTGTGTCTGGCCTCCATGTCCCTGCATCCCAGCGCGCACAGCCTCTGGCCCCCTCGGCACGTGCATCTCCCTATCACCCTGCATGCACACGAGTGTGTCTGGCCTCCATGTCCCTGCATACCAGCGCGCACAGCCTCTGGCCCCCTCGGCATGTGCATCTCCCTATCACCCTGCATGCACACCAGTGTGTCTGGCCTCCATGTCCCTGCATCCCAGCGCGCACAGCCTCTGGCACCCTCGGCATGTGCATCTCCCTATCACCCTGCATGCACACCAGTGTGTCTGGCCTCCATGTCCCTGCATCCCAATGCGCACAGCCTCTGGCGCCCTCGGCACGTGCAGCTCCCTATCACCCTGCATGCACACCAGTGTGTCTGGCCTCCATGTCCCTGCATCCCAGCGCGCACAGCCTCTGGCCCCCTCGGCACGTGCATCTCCCTATCACCCTGCATGCACACCAGTGTGTCTGGCCTCCATGTCCCTGCATCCCAGTGCGCACAGCCTCTGGCCCCCTCGGCACGTGCATCTCCCTATCACCCTGCATGCACACGAGTGTGTCTGGCCTCCATGTCCCTGCATCCCAGCGCGCACAGCCTCTGGCCCCCTCGGCATGTGCATCTCCCTATCACCCTGCAAGCACACGAGTGTGTCTGGCCTCCATGTCCCTGCATCCCAGTGCGCACAGCCTCTGGCGCCCTCGGCATGTGCAGCTCCCTATCACCCTGCATGCACACCAGTGTGTCTGGCCTCCATGTCCCTGCATCCCAATGCACACAGCCTCTGGCGCCCTCGGCACGTGCATCTCCCTATCACCCTGCATGCACACCAGTGTGTCTGGCCTACATGTCACTGCATCCCAGTGCGCACAGCCTCTGGCGCCCTCGGCATGTGCATCTCCGCCTCCATGTCCCTGCATCCCAGTGCGTACAGCCTCTGGTGCCCTCGGCATGTGCGCCTCCCTATCACCCTGCATGCACACCAGTGTGTCTGGCCTCCATGTCCCTGCATCCCAGTGCGCACAGCCTCTGGCGCCCTCGGCATGTGCGCCTCCCTATCACCCTGCATGCACACCAGTGTGTCGGCCTCCATGTCCCTGCATCCCAGTGCGCACAGCATTTGGCGCCCTCGGCATGTGCATCTCCCTATAACCCTGCATGCACACCAGTGTGTCTGGCCTCCATGTCCCTGCATCCCAGTGCGCACAGCCTCTGGCGCCCTCGGCATGTGCATCTCCCTATCACCCTGCATGCACACCAGTGTGTCTGGCCTCCATGTCCCTGCATCCCAGTGCGCACAGCCTCTGGCGCCCTCGGCATGTGCATCTCCCTATCACCCTGCATGCACACCAGTGTGTCTGGCCTCCATGTCCCTGCATCCCAGTGCGCACAGCCTCTGGCGCCCTCGGCATGTGCATCTCCCTATCACCCTGCATGCACACCAGTGTGTCTGGCCTCCATGTCCCCGCATCCCAGTGCGCACAGCCTCTGGCGCCCTCGGCATGTGCATCTCCCTATCACCCTGCATGCACACCAGTGTGTCTGGCCTCCATGTCCCCGCATCCCAGTGCGCACAGCCTCTGGCGCCCTTGGCATGTGCACCTCCCTATCACCCTGAATGCACACCAGTGTGTCTGGCCTCCATGTCCCTGCATCCCAGTGCGCACAGCCTCTGGCGCCCTCGGCATGTGCATGTCTCTATCACCCTGCATGTACACCAGTGTGTCTGGCCTCCATGTCCCCGCATCCCAGTGCGCACAGCCTCTGGGGCCCTCGGCATGTGCATCTCCCTATCACCCTGCATGCACACCAGTGTGTCTGGCCTCCATGTCCCCGCATCCCAGTGCGCACAGACTCTGGCGCCCCCGGCATGTGCATCTCCCTATCACCCTGCATGCACACCAGTGTGTCTGGCCTCCATGTCCCCGCATCCCAGTGCGCACAGCCTCTGGCGCCCTCGGCATGTGCATCTCCCTATCACCCTGCATGCACACCAGTGTGTCTGGCCTCCATGTCCCCGCATCCCAGTGCGCACAGCCTCTGGTGCCCTCGGCATGTGCGCCTCCCTATCACCCTGCATGCACACCAGTGTGTCTGGCCTCCATGTCCCTGCATCCCAGCGCGCACAGCCTCTGGCCCCCTCGGCACGTGCATCTCCCTATCACCCTGCATGCACACCAGTGTGTCTGGCCTCCATGTCCCTGCATCCTCTGGCGCCTCTGGCGCCCTAGGAATGTGCATCTCCGCCTCCATGTCCCTGCATCCCAGTGCGCACTGCCTCTGGTGCCCTCGGCATGTGCGCCTCCCTATCACCCTGCATGCACACCAGTGTGTCTGGCCTCCATGTCCCCGCATCCCAGTGCGCACAGCCTCTGGCGCCCTCGGCAAGTGCATGTCTCTATCACCCTGCATGTACACCAGTGTGTCTGGCCTCCATGTCCCCGCATCCCAGTGCGCACAGCCTCTGGCGCCCTCGGCATGTGCATCTCCCTATCACCCTGCATGCACACCAGTGTGTCTGGCCTCCATGTCCCCGCATCCCAGTGCGCACAGCCTCTGGCGCCCTCGGCATGTGCATCTCCCTATCACCCTGCATGCACACCAGTATGTCTGGCCTCCATGTCCCCGCATCCCAGTGAGCACAGCCTCTGGCGCCCTCGGCATGTGCATCTCCGTATTACCCTGCATTCACACCAGTGTGTCTGGCCTCCATGTCCCCGCATTCCAGTGCGCACAGACTCTGGCGCCCTCGGCATGTGCATCTCCCTATCACCCTGCATGCACACCAGTGTGTCTGGCCTCCATGTCCCCGCATCCCAGTGCGCACAGCCTCTGGCGCCCTCGGCATGTGCATCTTCCTATCACCCTGCATGCACACCAGTGTGTCTGGCCTCCATGTCCCCCATCCCAGTGCGCACAGCCTCTGGCACTCTCGGCATGTGCACCGCCCTATCACCCTGCATGCACACCAGTGTGTCTGGCCTCCATGTCCCCGCATCCCAGTGCGCACAGCCTCTGGCACTCTCGGCATGTGCACCTCCCTATCACCCTGCATGCACCCCAGTGTGTCTGGCCTCCATGTCCCCGCATCCCAGTGCGCACAGCCTCTGGCGCCCTCGGCATGTGCACCTCCCTATCACCCTGCATGCACACCAGTGTCTCTGGCCTCCATGTCCCTGCATCCCAGCGCGCACAGCCTCTGGCGCCCTCGGCATGTGCACCTCCCTATCACCCTGCATGCACACCAGTGTGTCTGGCCTCCATGTCCCTGCATCCCAGCGCGCACAGCCTCTGGCGCCCTCGGCATGTGCATCTCCCTATCACCCTGCATGCACACGAGTGTGTCTGGCCTCCATGTCCCTGCATCCCAGCGCGCACAGCCTCTGGCACCCTCGGCATGTGCATCTCCCTATCACCCTGCATGCACACCAGTGTGTCTGGCCTCCATGTCCCTGCATCCCAATGCGCACAGCCTCTGGCGCCCTCGGCACGTGCAGCTCCCTATCACCCTGCATGCACACCAGTGTGTCTGGCCTCCATGTCCCTGCATCCCAGCGCGCACAGCCTCTGGCCCCCTCGGCACGTGCATCTCCCTATCACCCTGCATGCACACCAGTGTGTCTGGCCTCCATGTCCCTGCATCCCAGCGCGCACAGCCTCTGGCCCCCTCGGCACGTGCATCTCCCTATCACCCTGCATGCACACGAGTGTGTCTGGCCTCCATGTCCCTGCATACCAGCGCGCACAGCCTCTGGCCCCCTCGGCATGTGCATCTCCCTATCACCCTGCATGCACACCAGTGTGTCTGGCCTCCATGTCCCTGCATCCCAGCGCGCACAGCCTCTGGCACCCTCGGCATGTGCATCTCCCTATCACCCTGCATGCACACCAGTGTGTCTGGCCTCCATGTCCCTGCATCCCAATGCGCACAGCCTCTGGCGCCCTCGGCACGTGCAGCTCCCTATCACCCTGCATGCACACCAGTGTGTCTGGCCTCCATGTCCCTGCATCCCAGCGCGCACAGCCTCTGGCCCCCTCGGCACGTGCATCTCCCTATCACCCTGCATGCACACCAGTGTGTCTGGCCTCCATGTCCCTGCATCTCAGTGCGCACAGCCTCTGGCCCCCTCGGCACTTGCATCTCCCTATCACCCTGCATGCACACGAGTGTGTCTGGCCTCCATGTCCCTGCATCCCAGCGCGCACAGCCTCTGGCCCCCTCGGCATGTGCATCTCCCTATCACCCTGCAAGCACACGAGTGTGTCTGGCCTCCATGTCCCTGCATCCCAGTGCGCACAGCCTCTGGCGCCCTCGGCATGTGCAGCTCCCTATCACCCTGCATGCACACCAGTGTGTCTGGCCTCCATGTCCCTGCATCCCAATGCACACAGCCTCTGGCGCCCTCGGCACGTGCATCTCCCTATCACCCTGCATGCACACCAGTGTGTCTGGCCTACATGTCACTGCATCCCAGTGCGCACAGCCTCTGGCGCCCTCGGCATGTGCATCTCCGCCTCCATGTCCCTGCATCCCAGTGCGTACAGCCTCTGGTGCCCTCGGCATGTGCGCCTCCCTATCACCCTGCATGCACACCAGTGTGTCTGGCCTCCATGTCCCTGCATCCCAGTGCGCACAGCCTCTGGCGCCCTCGGCATGTGCGCCTCCCTATCACCCTGCATGCACACCAGTGTGTCGGCCTCCATGTCCCTGCATCCCAGTGCGCACAGCATTTGGCGCCCTCGGCATGTGCATCTCCCTATAACCCTGCATGCACACCAGTGTGTCTGGCCTCCATGTCCCTGCATCCCAGTGCGCACAGCCTCTGGCGCCCTCGGCATGTGCATCTCCCTATCACCCTGCATGCACACCAGTGTGTCTGGCCTCCATGTCCCTGCATCCCAGTGCGCACAGCCTCTGGCGCCCTCGGCATGTGCATCTCCCTATCACCCTGCATGCACACCAGTGTGTCTGGCCTCCATGTCCCTGCATCCCAGTGCGCACAGCCTCTGGCGCCCTCGGCATGTGCATCTCCCTATCACCCTGCATGCACACCAGTGTGTCTGGCCTCCATGTCCCCGCATCCCAGTGCGCACAGCCTCTGGCGCCCTCGGCATGTGCATCTCCCTATCACCCTGCATGCACACCAGTGTGTCTGGCCTCCATGTCCCCGCATCCCAGTGCGCTCAGCCTCTGGCGCCCTTGGCATGTGCACCTCCCTATCACCCTGAATGCACACCAGTGTGTCTGGCCTCCATGTCCCTGCATCCCAGTGCGCACAGCCTCTGGCGCCCTCGGCATGTGCATGTCTCTATCACCCTGCATGTACACCAGTGTGTCTGGCCTCCATGTCCCCGCATCCCAGTGCGCACAGCCTCTGGGGCCCTCGGCATGTGCATCTCCCTATCACCCTGCATGCACACCAGTGTGTCTGGCCTCCATGTCCCCGCATCCCAGTGCGCACAGACTCTGGCGCCCCCGGCATGTGCATCTCCCTATCACCCTGCATGCACACCAGTGTGTCTGGCCTCCATGTCCCCGCATCCCAGTGCGCACAGCCTCTGGCGCCCTCGGCATGTGCATCTCCCTATCACCCTGCATGCACACCAGTGTGTCTGGCCTCCATGTCCCCGCATCCCAGTGCGCACAGCCTCTGGTGCCCTCGGCATGTGCGCCTCCCTATCACCCTGCATGCACACCAGTGTGTCTGGCCTCCATGTCCCTGCATCCCAGTGCGCACAGCCTCTGGCGCCCTCGGCATGTGCGCCTCCCTATCACCCTGCATGCACACCAGTGTGTCTGGCCTCCATGTCCCTGCATCCCAGTGCGCACAGCCTCTGGCGCCCTCGGCATGTGCGCCTCCCTATCACCCTGCATGCACACCAGTGTGTCGGCCTCCATGTCCCTGCATCCCAGTGAGCACAGCCTCTGGCGCCCTCGGCATGTGCATCTCCCTATCACCCTGCATGCACACCAGTGTGTCGGCCTCCACGTCCCTGCATCCCAGTGAGCACAGCCTCTGGCGCCCTCGGCATGTGCATCTCCCTATCACCCTGCATGCACACCAGTGTGTCTGGCCTCCACGTCCCCGCATCCCAGTGTGCACAGCCTCTGGCGCCGTCGGCATGTGCACTTCCCTATCACCCTGCATGCACACCAGTGTGTCTGGCCTCCATGTCCCCGCATCCCAGTGCGCACAGCCTCTGGCACCCTCGGCATGTGCACGTCCCTATCACCCTGCATGCACACCAGTGTGTGTGGCCTCCATGTCCCCGCATCCCAGTGCGCACAGCCTCTGGCGCCCTCGGCATGTGCACCTCCCTATCACCCTGCATGCACACCAGTGTGTCTGGCCTCCATGTCCCTGCATCCCAGTGCGCACAGCCTCTGGCGCCCTCGGCATGTGCACCTGCCTATCACCCTGCATGCACACCAGTGTCTCTGGCCTCCATGTCCCTGCATCCCAGTGCGCACAGCCTCTGGCGCCCTCGGCATGTGCATCTCCCTATCACCCTGCATGCACACCAGTGTGTCTGGCCTCCATGTCCCTGCATCCCAGTGCGCACAGCCTCTGGCGCCCTCGGCACGTGCAGCTCCCTATCACCCTGCATGCACACCAGTGTGTCTGGCCTCCATGTCCCTGCATCCCAGCGCCCACAGCCTCTGGCGTCCTCGGCACGTGCATCTCCCTATCACCCTGCATGCACACCAGTGTGTCTGGCCTCCATGTCCCTGCATCCCAGCGCACACAGCCTCTGGCCCCCTCGGCACGTGCATCTCCCTATCACCCTGCATGCACACAAATGTGTCTGGCCTCCATGTCCCTGCATCCCAGCGCGCACAGCCTCTGGCCCCCTCGGCACGTGCATCTCCCTATCACCCTGCATGCACACCAGTGTGTCTGGGCTCCATGTCCCTGCATCCAGCGCACACAGCCTCTGGCGCCCTAGGCACGTGCATCTCCCTATCACTCTGCATGCACACCAGTGTGTCTGGCCTCCATGTCCCTGCATCCCAGTGCGCACAGCCTCTGGCGCCCTCGGCATGTGCATCTCTCTATCACCCTGCATGCACACCAGTGTGTACAGACTCTGGCACCCTCGGCATGTGCATCTCCCTATCACCCTGCATGCACACCAGTGTGTCTGGCCTCCATGTCCCTGCATCCCAGTGCGCACAGCCTCTGGCGCCCTCGGCATGTGCAGCTCCCTATCACCCTGCATGCACACCAGTGTGTCTGGCGTCCATGTCCCTGCATCCCAATGCACACAGCCTCTGGCGCCCTCGGCACGTGCATCTCCCTATCACCCTGCATGCACACCAGTGTGTCTGGCCTACATGTCACTGCATCCCAGTGCGCACAGCCTCTGGCGCCCTCGGAATGTGCATCTCCGCCTCCATGTCCCTGCATCCCAGTGCGCACAGCCTCTGGTGCCCTCGGCATGTGCGCCTCCCTATCACCCTGCATGCACACCAGTGTGTCTGGCCTCCATGTCCCTGCATCCCAGTGCGCACAGCCTCTGGCGCCCTCGGCATGTGCGCCTCCCTATCACCCTGCATGCACACCAGTGTGTCTGGCCTCCATGTCCCTGCATCCCAGTGCGCACAGCCTCTGGCACCCTCGGCATGTGCGCCTCCCTATCACCCTGCATGCACACCAGTGTGTCGGCCTCCATGTCCCTGCATACCAGTGCGCACCGCATCTGGCGCCCTCGGCATGTGCATCTCCCTATCACCCTGCATGCACACCAGTGTGTCTGGCCTCCATGTCCCTGCATCCCAGTGCGCACAGCCTCTGGCGCCCTCGGCATGTGCATCTCCCTATCACCCTGCATGCACACCAGTGTGTCTGGCCTCCATGTCCCTGCATCCCAGTGCGCACAGCCTCTGGCGTCCTCAGCATGTGCATCTCCCTATCACCCTGCATGCACACCAGTGTGTCTGGCCTCCATGTCCCTGCATCCCAGTGCGCACAGCCTCTGGCGCCCTCGGCATGTGCACCTCCCTATCACCCTGCATGCACACCAGTGTGTCTGGCCTCCATGTCCCAGCATCCCAGTGCGCACAGCCTCTGGCGCCCTCGGCATGTGCATCTCCCTATCACCCTGCATGCACACCAGTGTGTCTGGCCTCCATGTCCCCGTATCCCAGTGCGCACAGCCTCTGGCGCCCTCGGCATGTGCACCTCCCTATCACCCTGCATGCACACCAGTGTGTCTGGCCTCCATGTCCCCGCATCCCAGTGCGCACAGCGTCTGGCGCCCTCGGGATGTGCATGTCTCTATCACCCTGCATGTACACCAGTGTGTCTGGCCTCAATGTCCCCGCATCCCAGTGCGCACAGCCTCTGACGCCCTCGGCATGTGCATCTCTCTATCACCCTGCATGCACACCAGTGTGTCTGGCCTCCATGTCCCCGCATCCCAGTGCGCACAGCCTCTGGCGCCCTCGGCATGTGCATCTCCCTATCACCCTGCATGCACACCAGTATGTCTGGCCTCCATGTCCCTGCATCCCAGTGCGCACAGCCTCTGGCGCCCTCGGCATGTGCATCTCCCTATCACCCTGCATGCACACCAGTGTGTCTGGCCTCCATGTCCCTGCATCCCAGTGCGCACAGCCTCTGGCGTCCTCGGCATGTGCATCTCCCTATCACCCTGCATGCACACCAGTGTGTCTGGCCTCCATGTCCCTGCATCCCAGTGCGCACAGCCTCTGGCGCCCTCGGCATGTGCACCTCCCTATCACCCTGCATGCACACCAGTGTGTCTGGCCTCCATGTCCCTGCATCCCAGTACGCACAGCCTCTGGCGCCCTCGGCATGTGCACCTCCCTATCACCCTGCATGCACACCAGTGTGTCTGGCCTCCATGTCCCAGCATCCCAGTGCGCACAGCCTCTGGCGCCCTCGGCATGTGCATCTCCCTATCACCCTGCATGCACACCAGTGTGTCTGGCCTCCATGTCCCCGTATCCCAGTGCGCACAGCCTCTGGCGCCCTCGGCATGTGCACCTCCCTATCACCCTGCATGCACACCAGTGTGTCTGGCCTCCATGTCCCCGCATCCCAGTGCGCACAGCCTCTGGCGCCCTCGGCATGTGCATGTCTCTATCACCCTGCATGTACACCAGTGTGTCTGGCCTCAATGTCCCCGCATCCCAGTGCGCACAGCCTCTGACGCCCTCGGCATGTGCATCTCTCTATCACCCTGCATGCACACCAGTGTGTCTGGCCTCCATGTCCCCGCATCCCAGTGCGCACAGCCTCTGGCGCCCACGGCATGTGCATCTCCCTATCACCCTGCATGCACACCAGTGTGTCTGGCCTCCATGTCCCCGCATCCCAGTGCGCACAGCCTCTGGCGCCCTCGGCATGTGCATCTCCGTATTACCCTGCATGCACACCAGTGTGTCTGGCCTCCATGTCCCCGCATTCCAGTGCGTACAGACTCTGGCGCCCTCGGCATGTGCATCTCCCTATCACCCTGCATGCACACCAGTGTGTCTGGCCTCCATGTCCCCGCATCCCAGTGCGCACAGCCTCTGGCGCCCTCGGCATGTGCATCTTCCTATCACCCTGCATGCACACCAGTTTGTCTGGCCTCCATGTCCACCATCCCAGTGCGCACAGCCTCTGGCACTCTCGGCATGTGCGCCGCCCTATCACCCTGCATGCACACCAGTGTGTCTGGCCTCCATGTCCCCGCATCCCAGTGCGCACAGCCTCTGGCACTCTCGGCATGTGCACCTCCCTATCACCCTGCATGCACACCAGTGTGTCTGGCCTCCATGTCCCCGCATCCAAGTGCGCACAGCCTCTGGCGCCCTCGGCATGTGCACCTCCCTATCACCCTGCATGCACACCAGTGTCTCTGGCCTCCATGTCCCTGCATCCCAGCGCGCACAGCCTCTGGCGCCCTCGGCATGTGCACCTCCCTATCACCCTGCATGCACACCAGTGTGTCTGGCCTCCATGTCCCTGCATCCCAGCGCGCACAGCCTCTGGCGCCCTCGGCATGTGCATTTCCCTATCACCCTGCATGCACACCAGTGTGTCTGGCCTCCATGTCCCTGCATCCCAGCGCGCACAGCCTCTGGCGCCCTCGGCATGTGCATCTCCCTATCACCCTGCATGCACACCAGTGTGTCTGGCCTCCATGTCCCTGCATCCCAATGCGCACAGCCTCTGGCGCCCTCGGCACGTGCAGCACCCTATCACCCTGCATGCACACCAGTGTGTCTGGCCTCCATGTCCCTGCATCCCAGCGCGCACAGCCTCTGGCCCCCTCGGCACGTGCATCTCCCTATCACCCTGCATGCACACCAGTGTGTCTGGCCTCCATGTCCCTGCATCCCAGCGCGCACAGCCTCTGGCCCCCTCGGCACGTGCATCTCCCTATCACCCTGCATGCACACGAGTGTGTCTGGCCTCCATGTCCCTGCATCCCAGCGCGCACAGCCTCTGGCCCCCTCGGCATGTGCATCTCCCTATCACCCTGCAAGCACACGAGTGTGTCTGGCCTCCATGTCCCTGCATCCAGCGCGCACAGCCTCTGGCGCCCTCGGCACGTGCATCTCCCTATCACTCTGCATGCACACCAGTGTGTCTGGCCTCCATGTCCCTGCATCCCAGTGCGCACAGCCTCTGGCGCCCTCGGCACGTGCATCTCCCTATCACCCTGCATGCACACCAGTGTGTCTGGCCTCCATGTCCCTGCATCCCAGTGCGCACAGCCTCTAGCCCCCTCGGCACGTGCATCTCCCTATCACCCTGCATGCACACCAGTGTGTCTGGCCTCCATGTCCCTGCATCCCAGTGCGCACAGCCTCTGGCGCCCTCGGCACGTGCTGCTCCCTATCACCCTGCATGCACACTAGTGTGTCTGGCCACCATGTCCCTGCATCCCAGTGCGCACAGCCTCTGGCGCCCTTGGCACGTGCAGCTCCCTATCACCCTGCATGCACACCAGTGTGTCTGGCCTCCATGTCCCTGCATCCCAGTGCGCACAGCCTCTGGCGCCCTCGGCACGTGCATCTCCCTATCACCCTGCATGCACACCAGTGTGTCTGGCCTCCATGTCACTGCATCCCAGTGCGCACAGCCTCTGGCCCCCTCGGCACGTGCATCTCCCTATCACCCTGCATGCACACCAGTGTGTCTGGCATCCATGCCACTGCATCCCAGTGCGCACAGCCTCTGGCGCCCTCGGCATGTGCATCTCGCCTCCATGTCCCTGCATCCCAGTGCGCACAGCCTCTGGCGCCCTCGGCATGTGCAGCTCCCTATCACCCTGCATGCACACCAGTGTGTCTGGCCTCCATGTCCCTGCATCCCAGTGCGCACAGCCTCTGGCGCCCTCGGCATGTGCATCTCCCTATCACCCTGCATGCACACCAGTGTGTACAGACTCTGGCGCCCTCAGCATGTGCATCTCCCTATCACCCTGCATGCACACCAGTGTGTCTGGCCTCCATGTCCCTGCATCCCAGTGCGCACAGCCTCTGGCGCCCTCGGCATGTGCAGCTCCCTATCACCCTGCATGCACACCAGTGTGTCTGGCCTCCATGTCCCTGCATCCCAATGCACACAGCCTCTGGCGCCCTCGGCACGTGCATCTCTCTATCACCCTGCATGCACACCAGTGTGTACAGACTCTGGCGCCCTCGGCATGTGCATCTCCCTATCACCCTGCATGCACACCAGTGTGTCTGGCCTCCATGTCCCTGCATCCCAGTGCGCACAGCCTCTGGCGCCCTCGGCATGTGCAGCTCCCTATCACCCTGCATGCACACCAGTGTGTCTGGCCTCCATGTCCCTGCATCCCAATGCACACAGCCTCTGGCGCCCTCGGCACGTGCATCTCCCTATCACCCTGCATGCACACCATTGTGTCGGCCTACATGTCACTGCATCCCAGTGCGCACAGCCTCTGGCGCCCTAGGAATGTGCATCTCCGCCTCCATGTCCCTGCATCCCAGTGCGCACTGCCTCTGGTGCCCTCGGCATGTGCGCCTCCCTATCACCCTGCATGCACACCAGTGTGTCTGGCCTCCATGTCCCCGCATCCCAGTGCGCACAGCCTCTGGCGCCCTCGGCAAGTGCATGTCTCTATCACCCTGCATGTACACCAGTGTGTCTGGCCTCCATGTCCCCGCATCCCAGTGCGCACAGCCTCTGGCGCCCTCGGCATGTGCATCTCCCTATCACCCTGCATGCACACCAGTGTGTCTGGCCTCCATGTCCCCGCATCCCAGTGCGCACAGCCTCTGGCGCCCTCGGCATGTGCATCTCCCTATCACCCTGCATGCACACCAGTATGTCTGGCCTCCATGTCCCCGCATCCCAGTGAGCACAGCCTCTGGCGCCCTCGGCATGTGCATCTCCGTATTACCCTGCATTCACACCAGTGTGTCTGGCCTCCATGTCCCCGCATTCCAGTGCGCACAGACTCTGGCGCCCTCGGCATGTGCATCTCCCTATCACCCTGCATGCACACCAGTGTGTCTGGCCTCCATGTCCCCGCATCCCAGTGCGCACAGCCTCTGGCGCCCTCGGCATGTGCATCTTCCTATCACCCTGCATGCACACCAGTGTGTCTGGCCTCCATGTCCCCCATCCCAGTGCGCACAGCCTCTGGCACTCTCGGCATGTGCACCGCCCTATCACCCTGCATGCACACCAGTGTGTCTGGCCTCCATGTCCCCGCATCCCAGTGCGCACAGCCTCTGGCACTCTCGGCATGTGCACCTCCCTATCACCCTGCATGCACCCCAGTGTGTCTGGCCTCCATGTCCCCGCATCCCAGTGCGCACAGCCTCTGGCGCCCTCGGCATGTGCACCTCCCTATCACCCTGCATGCACACCAGTGTCTCTGGCCTCCATGTCTCTGCATCCCAGCGCGCACAGCCTCTGGCGCCCTCGGCATGTGCACCTCCCTATCACCCTGCATGCACACCAGTGTGTCTGGCCTCCATGTCCCTGCATCCCAGCGCGCACAGCCTCTGGCGCCCTCGGCATGTGCATCTCCCTATCACCCTGCATGCACACGAGTGTGTCTGGCCTCCATGTCCCTGCATCCCAGCGCGCACAGCCTCTGGCACCCTCGGCATGTGCATCTCCCTATCACCCTGCATGCACACCAGTGTGTCTGGCCTCCATGTCCCTGCATCCCAATGCGCACAGCCTCTGGCGCCCTCGGCACGTGCAGCTCCCTATCACCCTGCATGCACACCAGTGTGTCTGGCCTCCATGTCCCTGCATCCCAGCGCGCACAGCCTCTGGCCCCCTCGGCACGTGCATCTCCCTATCACCCTGCATGCACACCAGTGTGTCTGGCCTCCATGTCCCTGCATCCCAGCGCGCACAGCCTCTGGCCCCCTCGGCACGTGCATCTCCCTATCACCCTGCATGCACACCAGTGTGTCTGGCCTCCATGTCCCTGCATACCAGCGCGCACAGCCTCTGGCCCCCTCGGCATGTGCATCTCCCTATCACCCTGCATGCACACCAGTGTGTCTGGCCTCCATGTCCCTGCATCCCAGCGCGCACAGCCTCTGGCACCCTCGGCATGTGCATCTCCCTATCACCCTGCATGCACACCAGTGTGTCTGGCCTCCATGTCCCTGCATCCCAATGCGCACAGCCTCTGGCGCCCTCGGCACGTGCAGCTCCCTATCACCCTGCATGCACACCAGTGTGTCTGGCCTCCATGTCCCTGCATCCCAGCGCGCACAGCCTCTGGCCCCCTCGGCACGTGCATCTCCCTATCACCCTGCATGCACACCAGTGTGTCTGGCCTCCATGTCCCTGCATCCCAGCGCGCACAGCCTCTGGCCCCCTCGGCACGTGCATCTCCCTATCACCCTGCATGCACACGAGTGTGTCTGGCCTCCATGTCCCTGCATCCCAGCGCGCACAGCCTCTGGCCCCCTCGGCATGTGCATCTCCCTATCACCCTGCAAGCACACGAGTGTGTCTGGCCTCCATGTCCCTGCATCCCAGTGCGCACAGCCTCTGGCGCCCTCGGCATGTGCAGCTCCCTATCACCCTGCATGCACACCAGTGTGTCTGGCCTCCATGTCCCTGCATCCCAATGCACACAGCCTCTGGCGCCCTCGGCACGTGCATCTCCCTATCACCCTGCATGCACACCAGTGTGTCTGGCCTACATGTCACTGCATCCCAGTGCGCACAGCCTCTGGCGCCCTCGGCATGTGCATCTCCGCCTCCATGTCCCTGCATCCCAGTGCGTACAGCCTCTGGTGCCCTCGGCATGTGCGCCTCCCTATCACCCTGCATGCACACCAGTGTGTCTGGCCTCCATGTCCCTGCATCCCAGTGCGCACAGCCTCTGGCGCCCTCGGCATGTGCGCCTCCCTATCACCCTGCATGCACACCAGTGTGTCTGGCCTCCATGTCCCTGCATCCCAGTGCGCACAGCCTCTGGCGCCCTCGGCATGTGCGCCTCCCTATCACCCTGCATGCACACCAGTGTGTCGGCCTCCATGTCCCTGCATCCCAGTGCGCACAGCATTTGGCGCCCTCGGCATGTGCATCTCCCTATCACCCTGCATGCACACCAGTGTGTCTGGCCTCCATGTCCCTGCATCCCAGTGCGCACAGCCTCTGGCGCCCTCGGCATGTGCATCTCCCTATCACCCTGCATGCACACCAGTGTGTCTGGCCTCCATGTCCCCGCATCCCAGTGCGCACAGCCTCTGGCGCCCTCGGCATGTGCATCTCCCTATCACCCTGCATGCACACCAGTGTGTCTGGCCTCCATGTCCCCGCATCCCAGTGCGCACAGCCTCTGGCGCCCTTGGCATGTGCACCTCCCTATCACCCTGAATGCACACCAGTGTGTCTGGCCTCCATGTCCCTGCATCCCAGTGCGCACAGCCTCTGGCGCCCTCGGCATGTGCATGTCTCTATCACCCTGCATGTACACCAGTGTGTCTGGCCTCCATGTCCCCGCATCCCAGTGCGCACAGCCTCTGGGGCCCTCGGCATGTGCATCTCCCTATCACCCTGCATGCACACCAGTGTGTCTGGCCTCCATGTCCCCGCATCCCAGTGCGCACAGACTCTGGCGCCCCCGGCATGTGCATCTCCCTATCACCCTGCATGCACACCAGTGTGTCTGGCCTCCATGTCCCCGCATCCCAGTGCGCACAGCCTCTGGCGCCCTCGGCATGTGCATCTCCCTATCACCCTGCATGCACACCAGTGTGTCTGGCCTCCATGTCCCCGCATCCCAGTGCGCACAGCCTCTGGTGCCCTCGGCATGTGCGCCTCCCTATCACCCTGCATGCACACCAGTGTGTCTGGCCTCCATGTCCCTGCATCCCAGTGCGCACAGCCTCTGGCGCCCTCGGCATGTGCGCCTCCCTATCACCCTGCATGCACACCAGTGTGTCTGGCCTCCATGTCCCTGCATCCCAGTGCGCACAGCCTCTGGCGCCCTCGGCATGTGCGCCTCCTTATCACCCTGCATGCACACCAGTGTGTCTGGCCTCCATGTCCCTGCATCCCAGTGCGCACAGCCTCTGGCGCCCTCGGCATGTGCGCCTCCCTATCACCCTGCATGCACACCAGTGTGTCGGCCTCCATGTCCCTGCATCCCAGTGAGCACAGCCTCTGGCGCCCTCGGCATGTGCATCTCCCTATCACCCTGCATGCACACCAGTGTGTCGGCCTCCACGTCCCTGCATCCCAGTGAGCACAGCCTCTGGCGCCCTCGGCATGTGCATCTCCCTATCACCCTGCATGCACACCAGTGTGTCTGGCCTCCACGTCCCCGCATCCCAGTGTGCACAGCCTCTGGCGCCGTCGGCATGTGCACTTCCCTATCACCCTGCATGCACACCAGTGTGTCTGGCCTCCATGTCCCCGCATCCCAGTGCGCACAGCCTCTGGCACCCTCGGCATGTGCACGTCCCTATCACCCTGCATGCACACCAGTGTGTGTGGCCTCCATGTCCCCGCATCCCAGTGCGCACAGCCTCTGGCGCCCTCGGCATGTGCACCTCCCTATCACCCTGCATGCACACCAGTGTGTCTGGCCTCCATGTCCCTGCATCCCAGTGCGCACAGCCTCTGGCGCCCTCGGCATGTGCACCTGCCTATCACCCTGCATGCACACCAGTGTCTCTGGCCTCCATGTCCCTGCATCCCAGTGCGCACAGCCTCTGGCGCCCTCGGCATGTGCATCTCCCTATCACCCTGCATGCACACGAGTGTGTCTGGCCTCCATGTCCCTGCATCCCAGTGCGCACAGCCTCTGGCGCCCTCGGCATGTGCATCTCCCTATCACCCTGCATGCACACCAGTGTGTCTGGCCTCCATGTCCCTGCATCCCAGTGCGCACAGCCTCTGGCGCCCTCGGCACGTGCAGCTCCCTATCACCCTGCATGCACACCAGTGTGTCTGGCCTCCATGTCCCTGCATCCCAGCGCCCACAGCCTCTAGCGTCCTCGGCACGTGCATCTCCCTATCACCCTGCATGCACACCAGTGTGTCTGGCCTCCATGTCCCTGCATCCCAGCGCGCA
The DNA here is from genome assembly GCF_040938575.1 of Ambystoma mexicanum. Lineage (NCBI taxonomy): Eukaryota > Metazoa > Chordata > Amphibia > Caudata > Ambystomatidae > Ambystoma > Ambystoma mexicanum. The sequence continues at coordinate 48,760,065 of NC_090939.1, forward strand.
CAGCCTCTGGCCCCCTCGGCATGTGCATCTCCCTATCACCCTGCATGCACACAAATGTGTCTGGCCTCCATGTCCCTGCATCCCAGCGCGCACAGCCTCTGGCCCCCTCGGCACGTGCATCTCCCTATCACCCTGCATGCACACCAGTGTGTCTGGCCTCCATGTCCCTGCATCCCAGCGCGCACAGCCTCTGGCGCCCTCGGCACGTGCATCTCCCTATCACTCTGCATGCACACCAGTGTGTCTGGCCTCCATGTCCCTGCATCCCAGTGCGCACAGCCTCTGGCGCCCTCGGCATGTGCATCTCTCTATCATCCTGCATGCACACCAGTGTGTACAGACTCTGGCACCCTCGGCATGTGCATCTCCCTATCACCCTGCATGCACACCAGTGTGTCTGGCCTCCATGTCCCTGCATCCCAGTGCGCACAGCCTCTAGCCCCCTCGGCACGTGCATCTCCCTATCACCCTGCATGCACACCAGTGTGTCTGGCCTCCATGTCACTGCATCCCAGTGCGCACAGCCTCTGGCCCCCTCGGCACGTGCATCTCCCTATCACCCTGCATGCACACCAGTGTGTCTGGCATCCATGCCACTGCATCCCAGTGCGCACAGCCTCTGGCGCCCTCGGCATGTGCATCTCGCCTCCATGTCCCTGCATCCCAGTGCGCACAGCCTCTGGCGCCCTCGGCATGTGCAGCTCCCTATCACCCTGCATGCACACCAGTGTGTCTGGCCTCCATGTCCCTGCATCCCAGTGCGCACAGCCTCTGGCGCCCTCGGCATGTGCATCTCCCTATCACCCTGCATGCACACCAGTGTGTACAGACTCTGGCGCCCTCAGCATGTGCATCTCCCTATCACCCTTCATGCACACCAGTGTGTCTGGCCTCCATGTCCCTGCATCCCAGTGCGCACAGCCTCTGGCGCCCTCGGCATGTGCAGCTCCCTATCACCCTGCATGCACACCAGTGTGTCTGGCCTCCATGTCCCTGCATCCCAATGCACACAGCCTCTGGCGCCCTCGGCACGTGCATCTCTCTATCACCCTGCATGCACACCAGTGTGTACAGACTCTGGCGCCCTCGGCATGTGCATCTCCCTATCACCCTGCATGCACACCAGTGTGTCTGGCCTCCATGTCCCTGCATCCCAGTGCGCACAGCCTCTGGCGCCCTCGGCATGTGCAGCTCCCTATCACCCTGCATGCACACCAGTGTGTCTGGCCTCCATGTCCCTGCATCCCAATGCACACAGCCTCTGGCGCCCTCGGCACGTGCATCTCCCTATCACCCTGCATGCACACCATTGTGTCTGGCCTACATGTCACTGCATCCCAGTGCGCACAGCCTCTGGCGCCCTAGGAATGTGCATCTCCGCCTCCATGTCCCTGCATCCCAGTGCGCACTGCCTCTGGTGCCCTCGGCATGTGCGCCTCCCTATCACCCTGCATGCACACCAGTGTGTCTGGCCTCCATGTCCCCGCATCCCAGTGCGCACAGCCTCTGGCGCCCTCGGCAAGTGCATGTCTCTATCACCCTGCATGTACACCAGTGTGTCTGGCCTCCATGTCCCCGCATCACAGTGCGCACAGCCTCTGGCGCCCTCGGCATGTGCATCTCCCTATCACCCTGCATGCACACCAGTGTGTCTGGCCTCCATGTCCCCGCATCCCAGTGCGCACAGCCTCTGGCGCCCTCGGCATGTGCATCTCCCTATCACCCTGCATGCACACCAGTATGTCTGGCCTCCATGTCCCCGCATCCCAGTGAGCACAGCCTCTGGCGCCCTCGGCATGTGCATCTCCGTATTACTCTGCATTCACACCAGTGTGTCTGGCCTCCATGTCCCCGCATTCCAGTGCGCACAGACTCTGGCGCCCTCGGCATGTGCATCTCCCTATCACCCTGCATGCACACCAGTGTGTCTGGCCTCCATGTCCCCGCATCCCAGTGCGCACAGCCTCTGGCGCCCTCGGCATGTGCATCTTCCTATCACCCTGCATGCACACCAGTGTGTCTGGCCTCCATGTCCCCCATCCCAGTGCGCACAGCCTCTGGCACTCTCGGCATGTGCACCGCCCTATCACCCTGCATGCACACCAGTGTGTCTGGCCTCCATGTCCCGCATCCCAGTGCGCACAGCCTCTGGCACTCTCGGCATGTGCACCTCCCTATCACCCTGCATGCACCCCAGTGTGTCTGGCCTCCATGTCCCCGCATCCCAGTGCGCACAGCCTCTGGCGCCCTCGGCATGTGCACCTCCCTATCACCCTGCATGCACACCAGTGTCTCTGGCCTCCATGTCCCTGCATCCCAGCGCGCACAGCCTCTGGCGCCCTCGGCATGTGCACCTCCCTATCACCCTGCATGCACACCAGTGTGTCTGGCCTCCATGTCCCTGCATCCCAGCGCGCACAGCCTCTGGCGCCCTCGGCATGTGCATCTCCCTATCACCCTGCATGCACACGAGTGTGTCTGGCCTCCATGTCCCTGCATCCCAGCGCGCACAGCCTCTGGCACCCTCGGCATGTGCATCTCCCTATCACCCTGCATGCACACCAGTGTGTCTGGCCTCCATGTCCCTGCATCCCAATGCGCACAGCCTCTGGCGCCCTCGGCACGTGCAGCTCCCTATCACCCTGCATGCACACCAGTGTGTCTGGCCTCCATGTCCCTGCATCCCAGCGCGCACAGCCTCTGGCCCCCTCGGCACGTGCATCTCCCTATCACCCTGCATGCACACCAGTGTGTCTGGCCTCCATGTCCCTGCATCCCAGCGCGCACAGCCTCTGGCCCCCTCGGCACGTGCATCTCCCTATCACCCTGCATGCACACGAGTGTGTCTGGCCTCCATGTCCCTGCATCCCAGCGCGCACAGCCTCTGGCCCCCTCGGCATGTGCATCTCCCTATCACCCTGCATGCACACCAGTGTGTCTGGCCTCCATGTCCCTGCATCCCAGCGCGCACAGCCTCTGGCACCCTCGGCATGTGCATCTCCCTATCACCCTGCATGCACACCAGTGTGTCTGGCCTCCATGTCCCTGCATCCCAATGCGCACAGCCTCTGGCGCCCTCGGCACGTGCAGCTCCCTATCACCCTGCATGCACACCAGTGTGTCTGGCCTCCATGTCCCTGCATCCCAGCGTGCACAGCCTCTGGCCCCCTCGGCACGTGCATCTCCCTAGCACCCTGCATGCACACCAGTGTGTCTGGCCTCCATGTCCCTGCATCCCAGCGCGCACAGCCTCTGGCCCCCTCGGCACGTGCATCTCCCTATCACCCTGCATGCACACGAGTGTGTCTGGCCTCCATGTCCCTGCATCCCAGCGCGCACAGCCTCTGGCCCCCTCGGCATGTGCATCTCCCTATCACCCTGCAAGCACACGAGTGTGTCTGGCCTCCATGTCCCTGCATCCCAGTGCGCACAGCCTCTGGCGCCCTCGGCATGTGCAGCTCCCTAACACCCTGCATGCACACCAGTGTGTCTGGCCTCCATGTCCCTGCATCCCAATGCACACAGCCTCTGGCGCCCTCGGCACGTGCATCTCCCTATCACCCTGCATGCACACCAGTGTGTCTGGCCTACATGTCACTGCATCCCAGTGCGCACAGCCTCTGGCGCCCTCGGCATGTGCATCTCCGCCTCCATGTCCCTGCATCCCAGTGCGTACAGCCTCTGGTGCCCTCGGCATGTGCGCCTCCCTATCACCCTGCATGCACACCAGTGTGTCTGGCCTCCATGTCCCTGCATCCCAGTGCGCACAGCCTCTGGCGCCCTCGGCATGTGCGCCTCCCTATCACCCTGCATGCACACCAGTGTGTCTGGCCTCCATGTCCCTGCATCCCAGTGCGCACAGCCTCTGGTGCCCTCGGCATGTGCGCCTCCCTATCACCCTGCATGCACACCAGTGTGTCGGCCTCCATGTCCCTGCATCCCAGTGCGCACAGCATTTGGCGCCCTCGGCATGTGCATCTCCCTATCACCCTGCATGCACACCAGTGTGTCTGGCCTCCATGTCCCTGCATCCCAGTGCGCACAGCCTCTGGCGCCCTCGGCATGTGCATCTCCCTATCACCCTGCATGCACACCAGTGTGTCTGGCCTCCATGTCCCTGCATCCCAGTGCGCACAGCCTCTGGCGCCCTCGGCATGTGCATCTCCCTATCACCCTGCATGCACACCAGTGTGTCTGGCCTCCATGTCCCTGCATCCCAGTGCGCACAGCCTCTGGCGCCCTCGGCATGTGCATCTCCCTATCACCCTGCATGCACACCAGTGTGTCTGGCCTCCATGTCCCCGCATCCCAGTGCGCACAGCCTCTGGCGCCCTCGGCATGTGCATCTCCCTATCACCCTGCATGCACACCAGTGTGTCTGGCCTCCATGTCCCCGCATCCCAGTGCGCACAGCCTCTGGCGCCCTCGGCATGTGCACCTCCCTATCACCCTGAATGCACACCAGTGTGTCTGGCCTCCATGTCCCTGCATCCCAGTGCGCACAGCCTCTGGCGCCCTCGGCATGTGCATGTCTCTATCACCCTGCATGTACACCAGTGTGTCTGGCCTCCATGTCCCCGCATCCCAGTGCGCACAGCCTCTGGGGCCCTCGGCATGTGCATCTCCCTATCACCCTGCATGCACACCAGTGTGTCTGGCCTCCATGTCCCCGCATCCCAGTGCGCACAGACTCTGGCGCCCCCGGCATGTGCATCTCCCTATCACCTTGCATGCACACCAGTGTGTCTGGCCTCCATGTCCCCGCATCCCAGTGCGCACAGCCTCTGGCGCCCTCGGCATGTGCATCTCCTTATCACCCTGCATGCACACCAGTGTGTCTGGCCTCCATGTCCCCGCATCCCAGTGCGCACAGCCTCTGGTGCCCTCGGCATGTGCGCCTCCCTATCACCCTGCATGCACACCAGTGTGTCTGGCCTCCATGTCCCTGCATCCCAGTGCGCACAGCCTCTGGCGCCCTCGGCATGTGCGCCTCCCTATCACCCTGCATGCACACCAGTGTGTCTGGCCTCCATGTCCCTGCATCCCAGTGCGCACAGCCTCTGGCGCCCTCGGCATGTGCGCCTCCCTATCACCCTGCATGCACACCAGTGTGTCGGCCTCCATGTCCCTGCATCCCAGTGAGCACAGCCTCTGGCGCCCTCGGCATGTGCATCTCCCTATCACCCTGCATGCACACCAGTGTGTCGGCCTCCATGTCCCTGCATCCCAGTGAGCACAGCCTCTGGCGCCCTCGGCATGTGCATCTCCCTATCACCCTGCATGCACACCAGTGTGTCTGGCCTCCATGTCCCCGCATCCCAGTGTGCACAGCCTCTGGCGCCGTCGGCATGTGCACTTCCCTATCACCCTGCATGCACACCAGTGTGTCTGGCCTCCATGTCCCCGCATCCCAGTGCGCACAGCCTCTGGCACCCTCGGCATGTGCACGTCCCTATCACCCTGCATGCACTCCAGTGTGTGTGGCCTCCATGTCCCTGCATCCCAGTGCGCACAGCCTCTGGCGCCCTCGGCATGTGCACCTCCCTATCACCCTGCATGCACACCAGTGTGTCTGGCCTCCATGTCCCTGCATCCCAGTGCGCACAGCCTCTGGCGCCCTCGGCATGTGCACCTGCCTATCACCCTGCATGCACACCAGTGTCTCTGGCCTCCATGTCCCTGCATCCCAGTGCGCACAGCCTCTGGCGCCCTCAGCATGTGCATCTCCCTATCACCCTGCATGCACACGAGTGTGTCTGGCCTCCATGTCCCTGCATCCCAGTGCGCACAGCCTCTGGCGCCCTCGGCATGTGCATCTCCCTATCACCCTGCATGCACACCAGTGTGTCTGGCCTCCATGTCCCTGCATCCCAGCGCCCACAGCCTCTGGCGTCCTCGGCACGTGCATCTCCCTATCACCCTGCATGCACACCAGTGTGTCTGGCCTCCATGTCCCTGCATCCCAGCGCGCACAGCCTCTGACCCCCTCGGCACGTGCATCTCCCTATCACCCTGCATGCACACAAATGTGTCTGGCCTCCATGTCCCTGCATCCCAGCGCGCACAGCCTCTGGCCCCCTCGGCACGTGCATCTCCCTATCACCCTGCATGCACACCAGTGTGTCTGGCCTCCATGTCCCTGCATCCCAGCGCGCACAGCCTCTGGCGCCCTCGGCACGTGCATCTCCCTATCACTCTGCATGCACACCAGTGTGTCTGGCCTCCATGTCCCTGCATCCCAGTGCGCACAGCCTCTGGCGCCCTCGGCATGTGCATCTCTCTATCATCCTGCATGCACACCAGTGTGTACAGACTCTGGCACCCTCGGCATGTGCATCTCCCTATCACCCAGCATGCACACCAGTGTGTCTGGCCTCCATGTCCCTGCATCCCAGTGCGCACAGCCTCTGGCGGCCTCGGCATGTGCAGCTCCCTATCACCCTGCATGCACACCAGTGTGTCTGGCGTCCATGTCCCTGCATCCCAATGCACACAGCCTCTGGCGCCCTCGGCACTTGCATCTCCCTATCACCCTGCATGCACACCAGTGTGTCTGGCCTACATGTCACTGCATCCCAGTGCGCACAGCCTCTGGCGCCCTCGGAATGTGCATCTCTGCCTCCATGTCCCTGCATCCCAGTGCGCACAGCCTCTGGTGCCCTCGGCATGTGCGCCTCCCTATCACCCTGCATGCACACCAGTGTGTCTGGCCTCCATGTCCCTGCATCCCAGTGCGCACAGCCTCTGGCGCCCTCGGCATGTGCGCCTCCCTATCACCCTGCATGCACACCAGTGTGTCTGGCCTCCATGTCCCTGCATCCCAGTGCGCACAGCCTCTGGCACCCTCGGCATGTGCGCCTCCCTATCACCCTGCATGCACACCAGTGTGTCGGCCTCCATGTCCCTGCATCCCAGTGCGCACCGCATCTGGCGCCCTCGGCATGTGCATCTCCCTATCACCCTGCATGCACACCAGTGTGTCTGGCCTCCATGTCCCTGCATCCCAGTGCGCACAGCCTCTGGCGCCCTCGGCATGTGCATCTCCCTATCACCCTGCATGCACACCAGTGTGTCTGGCCTCCATGTCCCTGCATCCCAGTGCGCACAGCCTCTGGCGTCCTCGGCATGTGCATCTCCCTATCACCCTGCATGCACACCAGTGTGTCTGGCCTCCATGTCCCTGCATCCCAGTGCGCACAGCCTCTGGCGCCCTCGGCATGTGCACCTCCCTATCACCCTGCATGCACATCAGTGTGTCTGGCCTCCATGTCCCAGCATCCCAGTGCGCACAGCCTCTGGCGCCCTCGGCATGTGCATCTCCCTATCACCCTGCATGCACACCAGTGTGTCTGGCCTCCATGTCCCCGTATCCCAGTGCGCACAGCCTCTGGCGCCCTCGGCATGTGCACCTCCCTATCACCCTGCATGCACACCAGTGTGTCTGGCCTCCATGTCCCCGCATCCCAGTGCGCACAGCCTCTGGCGCCCTCGGCATGTGCATGTCTCTATCACCCTGCATGTACACCAGTGTGTCTGGCCTCAATGTCCCCGCATCCCAGTGCGCACAGCCTCTGACGCCCTCGGCATGTGCATCTCTCTATCACCCTGCATGCACACCAGTGTTTCTGGCCTCCATGTCCCCGCATCCCAGTGCGCACAGCCTCTGGCGCCCTCGGCATGTGCATCTCCCTATCACCCTGCATGCACACCAGTATGTCTGGCCTCCATGTCCCCGCATCCCAGTGCGCACAGCCTCTGGCGCCCTCGGCATGTGCATCTCCGTATTACCCTGCATGCACACCAGTGTGTCTGGCCTCCATGTCCCCGCATTCCAGTGCGCACAGACTCTGGCACCCTCGGCATGTGCATCTCCCTATCACCCTGCATGCCCACCAGTGTGTCTGGCCTCCATGTCCCCGCATCCCAGTGCGCACAGCCTCTGGCGCCCTCGGCATGTGCATCTTCCTATCACCCTGCATGCACACCAGTGTGTCTGGCCTCCATGTCCCCCATCCCAGTGCGCACAGCCTCTGGCACTCTCGGCATGTGCGCCGCCCTATCACCCTGCATGCACACCAGTGTGTCTGGCCTCCATGTCCCCGCATCCCAGTGCGCACAGCCTCTGGCACTCTCGGCATGTGCACCTCCCTATCACCCTGCATGCACACCAGTGTGTCTGGCCTCCATGTCCCCGCATCCAAGTGCGCACAGCCTCTGGCGCCCTCGGCATGTGCACCTCCCTATCACCCTGCATGCACACCAGTGTGTCTGGCCTCCATGTCCCTGCATCCCAATGCGCACAGCCTCTGGCGCCCTCGGCACGTGCAGCTCCCTATCACCCTGCATGCACACCAGTGTGTCTGGCCTCCATGTCCCTGCATCCCAGCGCGCACAGCCTCTGGCCCCCTCGGCACGTGCATCTCCCTATCACCCTGCATGCACACCAGTGTGTCTGGCCTCCATGTCCCTGCATCCCAGCGCGCACAGCCTCTGGCCCCCTCGGCACGTGCATCTCCCTATCACCCTGCATGCACACGAGTGTGTCTGGCCTCCATGTCCCTGCATCCCAGCGCGCACAGCCTCTGGCCCCCTCGGCATGTGCATCTCCCTATCACCCTGCAAGCACACGAGTGTGTCTGGCCTCCATGTCCCTGCATCCAGCGCGCACAGCCTCTGGCGCCCTCGGCACGTGCATCTCCCTATCACTCTGCATGCACACCAGTGTGTCTGGCCTCCATGTCCCTGCATCCCAGTGCGCACAGCCTCTGGCGCCCTCGGCAGGTGCATCTCCCTATCACCCTGCATGCACACCAGTGTGTCTGGCCTCCATGTCCCTGCATCCCAGTGCGCACAGCCTCTAGCCCCCTCGGCACGTGCATCTCCCTATCACCCTGCATGCACACCAGTGTGTCTGGCCTCCATGTCCCTGCATCCCAGTGCGCACAGCCTCTGGCGCCCTCGGCACGTGCTGCTCCCTATCACCCTGCATGCACACTAGTGTGTCTGGCCACCATGTCCCTGCATCCCAGTGCGCACAACCTCTGGCGCCCTTGGCACGTGCAGCTCCCTATCACCCTGCATGCACACCAGTGTGTCTGGCCTCCATGTCCCTGCATCCCAGTGCGCACAGCCTCTGGCGCCCTTGGCACGTGCATCTCCCTATCACCCTGCATGCACACCAGTGTGTCTGGCCTCCATGTCACTGCATCCCAGTGCGCACAGCCTCTGGCCCCCTCGGCACGTGCATCTCCCTATCACCCTGCATGCACACCAGTGTGTCTGGCATCCATGCCACTGCATCCCAGTGCGCACAGCCTCTGGCGCCCTCGGCATGTGCATCTCGCCTCCATGTCCCTGCATCCCAGTGCGCACAGCCTCTGGCGCCCTCGGCATGTGCAGCTCCCTATCACCCTGCATGCACACCAGTGTGTCTGGCCTCCATGTCCCTGCATCCCAGTGCGCACAGCCTCTGGCGCCCTCGGCATGTGCATCTCCCTATCACCCTGCATGCACACCAGTGTGTACAGACTCTGGCGCCCTCAGCATGTGCATCTTCCTATCACCCTGCATGCACACCAGTGTGTCTGGCCTCCATGTCCCTGCATCCCAGTGCGCACAGCCTCTGGCGCCCTCGGCATGTGCAGCTCCCTATCACCCTGCATGCACACCAGTGTGTCTGGCCTCCATGTCCCTGCATCCCAATGCACACAGCCTCTGGCGCCCTCGGCACGTGCATCTCTCTATCACCCTGCATGCACACCAGTGTGTACAGACTCTGGCGCCCTCGGCATGTGCATCTCCCTATCACCCTGCATGCACACCAGTGTGTCTGGCCTCCATGTCCCTGCATCCCAGTGCGCACAGCCTCTGGCGCCCTCGGCATGTGCAGCTCCCTATCACCCTGCATGCACACCAGTGTGTCTGGCCTCCATGTCCCTGCATCCCAATGCACACAGCCTCTGGCGCCCTCGGCACGTGCATCTCCCTATCACCCTGCATGCACACCAGTGTGTCTGGCCTACATGTCACTGCATCCCAGTGCGCACAGCCTCTGGCGCCCTAGGAATGTGCATCTCCGCCTCCATGTCCCTGCATCCCAGTGCGCACAGCCTCTGGTGCCCTCGGCATGTGCGCCTCCCTATCACCCTGCATGCACACCAGTGTGTCTGGCCTCCATGTCCCCGCATCCCAGTGCGCACAGCCTCTGGCGCCCTCGGCAAGTGCATGTCTCTATCACCCTGCATGTACACCAGTGTGTCTGGCCTCCATGTCCCCGCATCCCAGTGCGCACAGCCTCTGGCGCCCTCGGCATGTGCATCTCCCTATCACCCTGCATGCACACCAGTGTGTCTGGCCTCCATGTCCCTGCATCCCAGCGCGCACAGCCTCTGGCGCCCTCGGCATGTGCATTTCCCTATCACTCTGCATGCACACCAGTGTGTCTGGCCTCCATGTCCCTGCATCCCAGCGCGCACAGCCTCTGGCGCCCTCGGCATGTGCATCTCCCTATCACCCTGCATGCACACCAGTGTGTCTGGCCTCCATGTCCTTGCATCCCAATGCGCACAGCCTCTGGCGCCCTCGGCACGTGCAGCTCCCTATCACCCTGCATGCACAACAGTGTGTCTGGCCTCCATGTCCCTGCATCCCAGCGCGCACAGCCTCTGGCCCCCTCGGCACGTGCATCTCCCTATCACCCTGCATGCACACCAGTGTGTCTGGCCTCCATGTCCCTGCATCCCAGCGCGCACAGCCTCTGGCCCCCTCGGCACGTGCATCTCCCTATCACCCTACATGCACACGAGTGTGTCTGGCCTCCATGTCCCTGCATCCCAGCGCGCACAGCCTCTGGCCCCCTCGGCATGTGCATCTCCCTATCACCCTGCAAGCACACGAGTGTGTCTGGCCTCCATGTCCCTGCATCCAGCGCGCACAGCCTCTGGCGCCCTCGGCACGTGCATCTCCCTATCACTCTGCATGCACACCAGTGTGTCTGGCCTCCATGTCCCTGCATCCCAGTGCGCACAGCCTCTGGCGCCCTCGGCACGTGCATCTCCCTATCACCCTGCATGCACACCAGTGTGTCTGGCCTCCATGTCCCTGCATCCCAGTGCGCACAGCCTCTAGCCCCCTCGGCACGTGCATCTCCCTATCACCCTGCATGCACACCAGTGTGTCTGGCCTCCATGTCCCTGCATCCCAGTGCACACAGCCTCTGGCGCCCTCGGCACGTGCTGCTCCCTATCACCCTGCATGCACACTAGTGTGTCTGGCCACCATGTCCCTGCATCCCAGTGCGCACAGCCTCTGGCGCCCTTGGCACGTGCAGCTCCCTATCACCCTGCATGCACACCAGTGTGTCTGGCCTCCATGTCCCTGCATCCCAGTGCGCACAGCCTCTGGCGCCCTCGGCACGTGCATCTCCCTATCACCCTGCATGCACACCAGTGTGTCTGGCCTCCATGTCACTGCATCCCAGTGCGCACAGCCTCTGGCCCCCTCGGCACGTGCATCTCCCTATCACCCTGCATGCACACCAGTGTGTCTGGCATCCATGCCACTGCATCCCAATGCGCACAGCCTCTGGCGCCCTCGGCATGTGCATCTCGCCTCCATGTCCCTGCATCCCAGTGCGCACAGCCTCTGGCGCCCTCGGCATGTGCAGCTCCCTATCACCCTGCATGCACACCAGTGTGTCTGGCCTCCATGTCCCTGCATCCCAGTGCGCACAGCCTCTGGCGCCCTCGGCATGTGCATCTCCCTATCACCCTGCATGCACACCAGTGTGTACAGACTCTGGCGCCCTCAGCATGTGCATCTCCCTATCACCCTGCATGCACACCAGTGTGTCTGGCCTCCATGTCCCTGCATCCCAGTGCGCACAGCCTCTGGCGCCCTCGGCATGTGCAGCTCCCTATCACCCTGCATGCACACCAGTGTGTCTGGCCTCCATGTCCCTGCATCCCAATGCACACAGCCTCTGGCGCCCTCGGCACGTGCATCTCTCTATCACCCTGCATGCACACCAGTGTGTACAGACTCTGGCGCCCTCGGCATGTGCATCTCCCTATCACCCTGCATGCACACCAGTGTGTCTGGCCTCCATGTCCCTGCATCCCAGTGCGCACAGCCTCTGGCGCCCTCGGCATGTGCAGCTCCCTATCACCCTGCATGCACACCAGTGTGTCTGGCTTCCATGTCCCTGCATCCCAATGCACACAGCCTCTGGCGCCCTCGGCACGTGCATCTCCCTATCACCCTGCATGCACACCAGTGTGTCTGGCCTACATGTCACTGCATTCCAGTGCGCACAGCCTCTGGCGCCCTAGGAATGTGCATCTCCGCCTCCATGTCCCTGCATCCCAGTGCGCACAGCCTCTGGTGCCCTCGGCATGTGCGCCTCCCTATCACCCTGCATGCACACCAGTGTGTCTGGCCTCCATGTCCCCGCATCCCAGTGCGCACAGCCTCTGGCGCCCTCGGCAAGTGCATGTCTCTATCACCCTGCATGTACACCAGTGTGTCTGGCCTCCATGTCCCCGCATCCCAGTGCGCACAGCCTCTGGCGCCCTCGGCATGTGCACCTCCCTATCACCCTGCATGCACATCAGTGTGTCTGGCCTCCATGTCCCAGCATCCCAGTGCGCACAGCCTCTGGCGCCCTCGGCATGTGCATCTCCCTATCACCCTGCATGCACACCAGTGTGTCTGGCCTCCATGTCCCCGTATCCCAGTGCGCACAGCCTCTGGCGCCCTCGGCATGTGCACCTCCCTATCACCCTGCATGCACACCAGTGTGTCTGGCCTCCATGTCCCCGCATCCCAGTGCGCACAGCCTCTGGCGCCCTCGGCATGTGCATGTCTCTATCACCCTGCATGTACACCAGTGTGTCTGGCCTCAATGTCCCCGCATCCCAGTGCGCACAGCCTCTGACGCCCTCGGCATGTGCATCTCTCTATCACCCTGCATGCACACCAGTGTGTCTGGCCTCCATGTCCCCGCATCCCAGTGCTCACAGCCTCTGGCGCCCTCGGCATGTGCATCTCCCTATCACCCTGCATGCACACCAGTATGTCTGGCCTCCATGTCCCCGCATCCCAGTGCGCACAGCCTCTGGCGCCCTCGGCATGTGCATCTCCGTATTACCCTGCATGCACACCAGTGTGTCTGGCCTCCATGTCCCCGCATTCCAGTGCGCACAGACTCTGGCACCCTCGGCATGTGCATCTCCCTATCACCCTGCATGCCCACCAGTGTGTCTGGCCTCCATGTCCCCGCATCCCAGTGCGCACAGCCTCTGGCGCCCTCGGCATGTGCATCTTCCTATCACCCTGCATGCACACCAGTGTGTCTGGCCTCCATGTCCCCCATCCCAGTGCGCACAGCCTCTGGCACTCTCGGCATGTGCGCCGCCCTATCACCCTGCATGCACACCAGTGTGTCTGGCCTCCATGTCCCCGCATCCCAGTGCGCACAGCCTCTGGCACTCTCGGCATGTGCACCTCCCTATCACCCTGCATGCACACCAGTGTGTCTGGCCTCCATGTCCCCGCATCCAAGTGCGCACAGCCTCTTGCGCCCTCGGCATGTGCACCTCCCTATCACCCTGCATGCACACCAGTGTCTCTGGCCTCCATGTCCCTGCATCCCAGCGCGCACAGCCTCTGGCGCCCTCGGCATGTGCACCTCCCTATCACCCTGCATGCACACCAGTGTGTCTGGCCTCCATGTCCCTGCATCCCAGCGCGCACAGCCTCTGGCGCCCTCGGCATGTGCATTTCCCTATCACCCTGCATGCACACCAGTGTGTCTGGCCTCCATGTCCCTGCATCCCAGCGTGCACAGCCTCTGGCGCCCTCGGCATGTGCATCTCCCTATCACCCTGCATGCACACCAGTGTGTCTGGCCTCCATGTCCCTGCATCCCAATGCGCACAGCCTCTGGCGCCCTCGGCACGTGCAGCTCCCTATCACCCTGCATGCACACCAGTGTGTCTGGCCTCCATGTCCCTGCATCCCAGCGCGCACAGCCTCTGGCCCCCTCGGCACGTGCATCTCCCTATCACCCTGCATGCACACCAGTGTGTCTGGCCTCCATGTCCCTGCATCCCAGCGCGCACAGCCTCTGGCCCCCTCGGCACGTGCATCTCCCTATCACCCTGCATGCACACGAGTGTGTCTGGCCTCCATGTCCCTGCATCCCAGCGCGCACAGCCTCTGGCCCCCTCGGCATGTGCATCTCCCTATCACCCTGCAAGCACACGAGTGTGTCTGGCCTCCATGTCCCTGCATCCAGCGCGCACAGCCTCTGGCGCCCTCGGCACGTGCATCTCCCTATCACTCTGCATGCACACCAGTGTGTCTGGCCTCCATGTCCCTGCATCCCAGTGCGCACAGCCTCTGGCGCCCTCGGCAGGTGCATCTCCCTATCACCCTGCATGCACACCAGTGTGTCTGGCCTCCATGTCCCTGCATCCCAGTGCGCACAGCCTCTAGCCCCCTCGGCACGTGCATCTCCCTATCACCCTGCATGCACACCAGTGTGTCTGGCCTCCATGTCCCTGCATCCCAGTGCGCACAGCCTCTGGCGCCCTCGGCACGTGCTGCTCCCTATCACCCTGCATGCACACTAGTGTGTCTGGCCACCATGTCCCTGCATCCCAGTGCGCACAACCTCTGGCGCCCTTGGCACGTGCAGCTCCCTATCACCCTGCATGCACACCAGTGTGTCTGGCCTCCATGTCCCTGCATCCCAGTGCGCACAGCCTCTGGCGCCCTTGGCACGTGCATCTCCCTATCACCCTGCATGCACACCAGTGTGTCTGGCCTCCATGTCACTGCATCCCAGTGCGCACAGCCTCTGGCCCCCTCGGCACGTGCATCTCCCTATCACCCTGCATGCACACCAGTGTGTCTGGCATCCATGCCACTGCATCCCAATGCGCACAGCCTCTGGCGCCCTCGGCATGTGCATCTCGCCTCCATGTCCCTGCATCCCAGTGCGCACAGCCTCTGGCGCCCTCGGCATGTGCAGCTCCCTATCACCCTGCATGCACACCAGTGTGTCTGGCCTCCATGTCCCTGCATCCCAGTGCGCACAGCCTCTGGCGCCCTCGGCATGTGCATCTCCCTATCACCCTGCATGCACACCAGTGTGTACAGACTCTGGCGCCCTCAGCATGTGCATCTCCCTATCACCCTGCATGCACACCAGTGTGTCTGGCCTCCATGTCCCTGCATCCCAGTGCGCACAGCCTCTGGCGCCCTCGGCATGTGCAGCTCCCTATCACCCTGCATGCACACCAGTGTGTCTGGCCTCCATGTCCCTGCATCCCAATGCACACAGCCTCTGGCGCCCTCGGCACGTGCATCTCTCTATCACCCTGCATGCACACCAGTGTGTACAGACTCTGGCGCCCTCGGCATGTGCATCTCCCTATCACCCTGCATGCACACCAGTGTGTCTGGCCTCCATGTCCCTGCATCCCAGTGCACACAGCCTCTGGCGCCCTCGGCATGTGCAGCTCCCTATCACCCTGCATGCACACCAGTGTGTCTGGCCTCCATGTCCCTGCATCCCAATGCACACAGCCTCTGGCGCCCTCGGCACGTGCATCTCCCTATCACCCTGCATGCACACCAGTGTGTCTGGCCTACATGTCACTGCATCCCAGTGCGCACAGCCTCTGGCGCCCTAGGAATGTGCATCTCCGCCTCCATGTCCCTGCATCCCAGTGCGCACAGCCTCTGGTGCCCTCGGCATGTGCGCCTCCCTATCACCCTGCATGCACACCAGTGTGTCTGGCCTCCATGTCCCCGCATCCCAGTGCGCACAGCCTCTGGCGCCCTCGGCAAGTGCATGTCTCTATCACCCTGCATGTACACCAGTGTGTCTGGCCTCCATGTCCCCGCATCCCAGTGCGCACAGCCTCTGGCGCCCTCGGCATGTGCATCTCCCTATCACCCTGCATGCACACCAGTGTGTCTGGCCTCCATGTCCCTGCATCCCAGCGCGCACAGCCTCTGGCGCCCTCGGCATGTGCATTTCCCTATCACTCTGCATGCACACCAGTGTGTCTGGCCTCCATGTCCCTGCATCCCAGCGCGCACAGCCTCTGGCGCCCTCGGCATGTGCATCTCCCTATCACCCTGCATGCACACCAGTGTGTCTGGCCTCCATGTCCCTGCATCCCAATGCGCACAGCCTCTGGCGCCCTCGGCACGTGCAGCTCCCTATCACCCTGCATGCACAACAGTGTGTCTGGCCTCCATGTCCCTGCATCCCAGCGCGCACAGCCTCTGGCCCCCTCGGCACGTGCATCTCCCTATCACCCTGCATGCACACCAGTGTGTCTGGCCTCCATGTCCCTGCATCCCAGCGCGCACAGCCTCTGGCCCCCTCGGCACGTGCATCTCCCTATCACCCTACATGCACACGAGTGTGTCTGGCCTCCATGTCCCTGCATCCCAGCGCGCACAGCCTCTGGCCCCCTCGGCATGTGCATCTCCCTATCACCCTGCAAGCACACGAGTGTGTCTGGCCTCCATGTCCCTGCATCCAGCGCGCACAGCCTCTGGCGCCCTCGGCACGTGCATCTCCCTATCACTCTGCATGCACACCAGTGTGTCTGGCCTCCATGTCCCTGCATCCCAGTGCGCACAGCCTCTGGCGCCCTCGGCACGTGCATCTCCCTATCACCCTGCATGCACACCAGTGTGTCTGGCCTCCATGTCCCTGCATCCCAGTGCGCACAGCCTCTAGCCCCCTCGGCACGTGCATCTCCCTATCACCCTGCATGCACACCAGTGTGTCTGGCCTCCATGTCCCTGCATCCCAGTGCACACAGCCTCTGGCGCCCTCGGCACGTGCTGCTCCCTATCACCCTGCATGCACACTAGTGTGTCTGGCCACCATGTCCCTGCATCCCAGTGCGCACAGCCTCTGGCGCCCTTGGCACGTGCAGCTCCCTATCACCCTGCATGCACACCAGTGTGTCTGGCCTCCATGTCCCTGCATCCCAGTGCGCACAGCCTCTGGCGCCCTCGGCACGTGCATCTCCCTATCACCCTGCATGCACACCAGTGTGTCTGGCCTCCATGTCACTGCATCCCAGTGCGCACAGCCTCTGGCCCCCTCGGCACGTGCATCTCCCTATCACCCTGCATGCACACCAGTGTGTCTGGCATCCATGCCACTGCATCCCAATGCGCACAGCCTCTGGCGCCCTCGGCATGTGCATCTCGCCTCCATGTCCCTGCATCCCAGTGCGCACAGCCTCTGGCGCCCTCGGCATGTGCAGCTCCCTATCACCCTGCATGCACACCAGTGTGTCTGGCCTCCATGTCCCTGCATCCCAGTGCGCACAGCCTCTGGCGCCCTCGGCATGTGCATCTCCCTATCACCCTGCATGCACACCAGTGTGTACAGACTCTGGCGCCCTCAGCATGTGCATCTCCCTATCACCCTGCATGCACACCAGTGTGTCTGGCCTCCATGTCCCTGCATCCCAGTGCGCACAGCCTCTGGCGCCCTCGGCATGTGCAGCTCCCTATCACCCTGCATGCACACCAGTGTGTCTGGCCTCCATGTCCCTGCATCCCAATGCACACAGCCTCTGGCGCCCTCGGCACGTGCATCTCTCTATCACCCTGCATGCACACCAGTGTGTACAGACTCTGGCGCCCTCGGCATGTGCATCTCCCTATCACCCTGCATGCACACCAGTGTGTCTGGCCTCCATGTCCCTGCATCCCAGTGCGCACAGCCTCTGGCGCCCTCGGCATGTGCAGCTCCCTATCACCCTGCATGCACACCAGTGTGTCTGGCCTCCATGTCCCTGCATCCCAATGCACACAGCCTCTGGCGCCCTCGGCACGTGCATCTCCCTATCACCCTGCATGCACACCAGTGTGTCTGGCCTACATGTCACTGCATCCCAGTGCGCACAGCCTCTGGCGCCCTAGGAATGTGCATCTCCGCCTCCATGTCCCTGCATCCCAGTGCGCACAGCCTCTGGTGCCCTCGGCATGTGCGCCTCCCTATCACCCTGCATGCACACCAGTGTGTCTGGCCTCCATGTCCCCGCATCCCAGTGCGCACAGCCTCTGGCGCCCTCGGCAAGTGCATGTCTCTATCACCCTGCATGTACACCAGTGTGTCTGGCCTCCATGTCCCCGCATCCCAGTGCGCACAGCCTCTGGCGCCCTCGGCATGTGCATCTCCCTATCACCCTGCATGCACACCAGTGTGTCTGGCCTCCATGTCCCCGCATCCCAGTGCGCACAGCCTCTGGCGCCCTCGGCATGTGCATCTCCCTATCACCCTGCATGCACACCAGTATGTCTGGCCTCCATGTCCCCGCATCCCAGTGAGCACAGCCTCTGGCGCCCTCGGCATGTGCATCTCTGTATTACCCTGCATGCACACCAGTGTGTCTGGCCTCCATGTCCCCGCATTCCAGTGCGCACAGACTCTGGCGCCCTCGGCATGTGCATCTCCCTATCACCCTGCATGCACACCAGTGTGTCTGGCCTCCATGTCCCCGCATCCCAGTGCGCACAGCCTCTGGCGCCCTCGGCATGTGCATCTTCCTATCACCCTGCATGCACACCAGTGTGTCTGGCCTCCATGTCCCCCATCCCAGTGCGCACAGCCTCTGGCACTCTCGGCATGTGCACCGCCCTATCACCCTGCATGCACACCAGTGTGTCTGGCCTCCATGTCCCCGCATCCCAGTGCGCACAGCCTCTGGCACTCTCGGCATGTGCACCTCCCTATCACCCTGCATGCACCCCAGTGTGTCTGGCCTCCATGTCCCCGCATCCCAGTGCGCACAGCCTCTGGCGCCCTCGGCATGTGCACCTCCCTATCACCCTGCATGCACACCAGTGTCTCTGGCATCCATGTCCCTGCATCCCAGCGCGCACAGCCTCTGGCGCCCTCGGCATGTGCACCTCCCTATCACCCTGCATGCACACCAGTGTGTCTGGCCTCCATGTCCCTGCATCCCAGCGCGCACAGCCTCTGGCGCCCTCGGCATGTGCATCTCCCTATCACCCTGCATGCACACCAGTGTGTCTGGCCTCCATGTCCCTGCATCCCAGCGCGCACAGCCTCTGGCACCCTCGGCATGTGCATCTCCCTATCACCCTGCATGCACACCAGTGTGTCTGGCCTCCATGTCCCTGCAACCCAATGCGCACAGCCTCTGGCGCCCTCGGCACGTGCAGCTCCCTATCACCCTGCATGCACACCAGTGTGTCTGGCCTCCATGTCCCTGCATCCCAGCGCGCACAGCCTCTGGCCCCCTCGGCACGTGCATCTCCCTATCACCCTGCATGCACACCAGTGTGTCTGGCCTCCATGTCCCTGCATCCCAGCACGCACAGCCTCTGGCCCCCTCGGCACGTGCATCTCCCTATCACCCTGCATGCACACGAGTGTGTCTGGCCTCCATGTCCCTGCATCCCAGCGCGCACAGCCTCTGGCCCCCTCGGCATGTGCATCTCCCTATCACCCTGCATGCACACCAGTGTGTCTGGCCTCCATGTCCCTGCATCCCAGCGCGCACAGCCTCTGGCACCCTCGGCATGTGCATCTCCCTATCACCCTGCATGCACACCAGTGTGTCTGGCCTCCATGTCCCTGCATCCCAATGCGCAGAGCCTCTGGCGCCCTCGGCACGTGCAGCTCCCTATCACCCTGCATGCACACCAGTGTGTCTGGCCTCCATGTCCCTGCATCCCAGCGCGCACAGCCTCTGGCCCCCTCGGCACGTGCATCTCCCTATCACCCTGCATGCACACCAGTGTGTCTGGCCTCCATGTCCCTGCATCCCAGCGCGCACAGCCTCTGGCCCCCTCGGCACGTGCATCTCCCTATCACCCTGCATGCACACGAGTGTGTCTGGCCTCCATGTCCCTGCATCCCAGCGCGCACAGCCTCTGGCCCCCTCGGCATGTGCATCTCCCTATCACCCTGCAAGCACACGAGTGTGTCTGGCCTCCATGTCCCTGCATCCAGCGCGCACAGCCTCTGGTGCCCTCGGCACGTGCATCTCCCTATCACTCTGCATGCACACCAGTGTGTCTGGCCTCCATGTCCCTGCATCCCAGTGCGCACAGCCTCTGGCGCCCTCGGCACGTGGATCTCCCTATCACCCTGCATGCACACCAGTGTGTCTGGCCTCCATGTCCCTGCATCCCGGTGCGCACAGTCTCTAGCCCCCTCGGCACGTGCATCTCCCTATCACCCTGCATGCACACCAGTGTGTCTAGCCTCCATGTCCCTGCATCCCAGTGCGCACAGCCTCTGGCGCCCTCGGCACGTGCAGCTCCCTATCACCCTGCATGCACACTAGTGTGTCTGGCCACCATGTCCCTGCATCCCAGTGCGCACAGCCTCTGGCGCCCTTGGCACGTGCAGCTCCCTATCACCCTGCATGCACACCAGTGTGTCTGGCCTCCATGTCCCTGCATCCCAGTGCGCACAGCCTCTGGCGCCCTCGGCACGTGCATCTCCCTATCACCCTGCATGCACACGAATGTGTCTGGCCTCCATGTCACTGCATCCCAGTGCGCACAGCCTCTGGCCCCCACGGCACGTGCATCTCCCTATCACCCTGCATGCACACCAGTGTGTCTGGCCTCCATGCCACTGCATCCCAGTGCTCACAGCCTCTGGCGCCCTCGGCATGTGCATCTCGCCTCCATGTCCCTGCATCCCAGTGCGCACAGCCTCTGGCGCCCTCGGGATGTGCAGCTCCCTATCACCCTGCATGCACACCAGTGTGTCTGGCCTCCATGTCCCTGCATCCCAGTGCGCACAGCCTCTGGCGCCCTCGGCATGTGCATCTCCCTATCACCCTGCATGCACACCAGTGTGTACAGACTCTGGCGCCCTCAGCATGTGCATCTCCCTATCACCCTGCATGCACACCAGTGTGTCTGGCCTCCATGTCCCTGCATCCCAGTGCGCACAGCCTCTGGCGCCCTCGGCATGTGCAGCTCCCTATCACCCTGCATGCACACCAGTGTGTCTGGCCTCCATGTCCCTGCATCCCAATGCAAACAGCCTCTGGATGCCCTCGGCACATGCATCTCTCTATCACCCTGCATGCACACCAGTGTGTACAGACTCTGGCGCCCTCGGCATGTGCATCTCCCTATCACCCTGCATGCACACCAGTGTGTCTGGCCTCCATGTCCCCGCATCCCAGTGCGCACAGCCTCTGGCCCCCTCGGCACGTGCATCTCCCTATCACCCTGCATGCACACCAGTGTGTCTGGCCTCCATGCCACTGCATCCCAGTGCGCACAGCCTCTGGCACCCTCGGCATGTGCATCTCGCCTCCATGTCCCTGCATCCCAGTGCGCACAGCCTCTGGCACCCTCGGCATGTGCAGCTCCCTATCACCCTGCATGCACACCAGTGTGTCTGGCCTCCATGCCACTGCATCCCAGTGCGCACAGCCTCTGGCGCCCTCGGCATGTGCATCTCGCCTTCATGTCCCTGCATCCCAGTGCGCACAGCCTCTGGCGCCCTCGGCATGTGCAGCTCCCTATCACCCTGCATGCACACCAGTGTGTCTGGCCTCCATGTCCCTGCATCCCAGTGCGCACAGCCTCTGGCGCCCTCGGCATGTGCATCTCCCTATCACCCTGCATGCACACCAGTGTGTACAGACTCTGGCGCCCTCAGCATGTGCATCTCCCTATCACCCTGCATGCACACCAGTGTGTCTGGCCTCCATGTCCCTGCATCCCAGTGCGCACAGCCTCTGGCGCCCTCGGCATGTGCAGCTCCCTATCACCCTGCATGCACACCAGTGTGTCTGGCCTCCATGTCCCTGCATCCCAATGCACACAGCCTCTGGCGCCCTCGGCACGTGCATCTCCCTATCACCCTGCATGCACACCAGTGTGTCTGGCCTCCATGTCACTGCATCCCAGTGCGCACAGCCTCTGGCGCCCTCGGCACGTGCATCTCCCTATCACCCTGCATGCACACCAGTGTGTCTGGCCTCCATGTCCCTGCATCCCAGTGCGCACAGCCTCTGGCGCCCTCGGCATGTGCATCTCCCTATCACCCTGCATGCACACCAGTGTGTCTGGCCTCCATGTCCCCGCATCCCAGTGCACACAGCCTCTGGCGCCCTCGGCATGTGCATCTCCCTATCACCCTGCATGCACACCAGTGTGTCTGGCCTCCATGTCCCCGCATCCCAGTGCGCACAGCCTCTGGCGCCCTCGGCATGTGCATCTCCCTTTCACCCTGCATGCACACCAGTGTGTCTGGCCTCCATGTCCCCGCATCCCAGCGCGCACAGCCTCTGGCCCCCTCGGCACGTGCATCTCCCTATCACCCTGCATGCACACCAGTGTGTCTGGCCTCCATGTCCCTGCATCCCAGCGCGCACAGCCTCTGGCCCCCTCGGCACGTGCATCTCCCTATCACCCTGCATGCACACGAGTGTGTCTGGCCTCCATGTCCCTGCATCCCAGCGCGCACAGCCTCTGGCCCCCTCGGCACGTGCATCTCCCTATCACCCTGCATGCACACCAGTGTGTCTGGCCTCCATGTCCCTGCATCCCAGCGCGCACAGCCTCTGGCACCCTCGGCATGTGCATCTCCCTATCACCCTGCATGCACACCAGTGTGTCTGGCCTCCATGTCCCTGCATCCCAATGCGCACAGCCTCTGGCGCCCTCGGCACGTGCAGCTCCCTATCACCCTGCATGCACACCAGTGTGTCTGGCCTCCATGTCCCTGCATCCCAGCGCGCACAGCCTCTGGCCCCCTCGGCACGTGCATCTCCCTATCACCCTGCATGCACACCAGTGTGTCTGGCCTCCATGTCCCTGCATCCCAGCGCGCACAGCCTCTGGCCCCCTCGGCACGTGCATCTCCCTATCACCCTGCATGCACACCAGTGTGTCTGGCCTCCATGTCCCTGCATCCCAGCGCGCACAGCCTCTGGCCCCCTCGGCACGTGCATCTCCCTATCACCCTGCAAGCACACGAGTGTGTCTGGCCTCCATGTCCCTGCATCCCAGTGCGCACAGCCTCTGGCGCCCTCGGCATGTGCAGCTCCCTATCACCCTGCATGCACACCAGTGTGTCTGGCCTCCATGTCCCTGCATCCCAATGCACACAGCCTCTGGCGCCCTTGGCACGTGCATCTCCCTATCACCCTGCATGCACACCAGTGTGTCTGGCCTACATGTCACTGCATCCCAGTGCGCACAGCCTCTGGCGCCCTCGGCATGTGCATCTCCGCCTCCATGTCCCTGCATCCCAGTGCGTACAGCCTCTGGTGCCCTCGGCATGTGCGCCTCCCTATCACCCTGCATGCACACCAGTGTGTCTGGCCTCCATGTCCCTGCATCCCAGTGCGCACAGCCTCTGGCGCCCTCGGCATGTGCGCCTCCCTATCACCCTGCATGCACACCAGTGTGTCTGGCCTCCATGTCCCTGCATCCCAGTGCGCACAGCCTCTGGCGCCCTCGGCATGTGCGCCTCCCTATCACCCTGCATGCACACCAGTGTGTCGGCCTCCATGTCCCTGCATCCCAGTGCGCACAGCATTTGGCGCCCTCGGCATGTGCATCTCCCTATCACCCTGCATGCGCACCAGTGTGTCTGGCCTCCATGTCCCTGCATCCCAGTGCGCACAGCCTCTGGCGCCCTCGGCATGTGCATCTCCCTATCACCCTGCATGCACACCAGTGTGTCTGGCCTCCATGTCCCTGCATCCCAGTGCGCACAGCCTCTGGCGCCCTCGGCATGTGCATCTCCCTATCACCCTGCATGCACACCAGTGTGTCTGGCCTCCATGTCCCTGCATCCCAGTGCGCACAGCCTCTGGCGCCCTCGGCATGTGCATCTCCCTATCACCCTGCATGCACACCAGTGTGTCTGGCCTCCATGTCCCCGCATCCCAGTGCGCACAGCCTCTGGCGCCCTCGGCATGTGCATCTCCCTATCACCCTGCATGCACACCAGTGTGTCTGGCCTCCATGTCCCCGCATCCCAGTGCGCACAGCCTCTGGCGCCCTTGGCATGTGCACCTCCCTATCACCCTGAATGCACACCAGTGTGTCTGGCCTCCATGTCCCTGCATCCCAGTGCGCACAGCCTCTGGCGCCCTCGGCATGTGCATGTCTCTATCACCCTGCATGTACACCAGTGTGTCTGGCCTCCATGTCCCCGCATCCCAGTGCGCACAGCCTCTGGGGCCCTCGGCATGTGCATCTCCCTATCACCCTGCATGCACACCAGTGTGTCTGGCCTCCATGTCCCCGCATCCCAGTGCGCACAGACTCTGGCGCCCCCGGCATGTGCATCTCCCTATCACCCTGCATGCACACCAGTGTGTCTGGCCTCCATGTCCCCGCATCCCAGTGCGCACAGCCTCTGGCGCCCTCGGCATGTGCATCTCCCTATCACCCTGCATGCACACCAGTGTGTCTGGCCTCCATGTCCCCGCATCCCAGTGCGCACAGCCTCTGGTGCCCTCGGCATGTGCGCCTCCCTATCACCCTGCATGCACACCAGTGTGTCTGGCCTCCATGTCCCTGCATCCCAGTGCGCACAGCCTCTGGCGCCCTCGGCATGTGCGCCTCCCTATCACCCTACATGCACACCAGTGTGTCTGGCCTCCATGTCCCTGCATCCCAGTGCGCACAGCCTCTGGCGCCCTCGGCATGTGCGCCTCCCTATCACCCTGCATGCACACCAGTGTGTCGGCCTCCATGTCCCTGCATCCCAGTGAGCACAGCCTCTGGCGCCCTCGGCATGTGCATCTCCCTATCACCCTGCATGCACACCAGTGTGTCGGCCTCCATGTCCCTGCATCCCAGTGAGCACAGCCTCTGGCGCCCTCGGCATGTGCATCTCCCTATCACCCTGCATGCACACCAGTGTGTCTGGCCTCCATGTCCCCGCATCCCAGTGTGCACAGCCTCTGGCGCCGTCGGCATGTGCACTTCCCTATCACCCTGCATGCACACCAGTGTGTCTGGCCTCCATGTCCCCGCATCCCAGTGCGCACAGCCTCTGGCACCCTCGGCATGTGCACGTCCCTATCACCCTGCATGCACTCCAGTGTGTGTGGCCTCCATGTCCCTGCATCCCAGTGCGCACAGCCTCTGGCGCCCTCGGCATGTGCACCTCCCTATCACCCTGCATGCACACCAGTGTGTCTGGCCTCCATGTCCCTGCATCCCAGTGCGCACATCCTCTGGCGCCCTCGGCATGTGCACCTGCCTATCACCCTGCATGCACACCAGTGTCTCTGGCCTCCATGTCCCTGCATCCCAGTGCGCACAGCCTCTGGCGCCCTCGGCATGTGCATCTCCCTATCACCCTGCATGCACATGAGTGTGTCTGGCCTCCATGTCCCTGCATCCCAGTGCGCACAGCCTCTGGCGCCCTCGGCATGTGCATCTCCCTATCACCCTGCATGCACACCAGTGTGTCTGGCCTCCATGTCCCTGCATCCCAGTGCGCACAGCCTCTGGCGCCCTCGGCACGTGCAGCTCCCTATCACCCTGCATGCACACCAGTGTGTCTGGCCTCCATGTCCCTGCATCCCAGCGCCCACAGCCTCTGGCGTCCTCGGCACGTGCATCTCCCTATCACCCTGCATGCACACCAGTGTGTCTGGCCTCCATATCCCTGCATCCCAGCGCGCACAGCCTCTGGCTCCCTCGGCACGTGCATCTCCCTATCACCCTGCATGCACACAAATGTGTCTGGCCTCCATGTCCCTGCATCCCAGCGCGCACAGCCTCTGGCCCCCTCGGCACGTGCATCTCCCTATCACCCTGCATGCACACCAGTGTGTCTGGCCTCCATGTCCCTGCATCCCAGGCGCACAGCCTCTGGCGCCCTCGGCACGTGCATCTCCCTATCACTCTGCATGCACACCAGTGTGTCTGGCCTCCATGTCCCTGCATCCCAGTGCGCACAGCCTCTGGCGCCCTCGGCATGTGCATCTCTCTATCATCCTGCATGCACACCAGTGTGTACAGACTCTGGCACCCTCGGCATGTGCATCTCCCTATCACCCAGCATGCACACCAGTGTGTCTGGCCTCCATGTCCCTGCATCCCAGTGCGCACAGCCTCTGGCGGCCTCGGCATGTGCAGCTCCCTATCACCCTGCATGCACACCAGTGTGTCTGGCGTCCATGTCCCTGCATCCCAATGCACACAGCCTCTGGCGCCCTCGGCACTTGCATCTCCCTATCACCCTGCATGCACACCAGTGTGTCTGGCCTACATGTCCCTGCATCCCAGTGCGCACAGCCTCTGGCGCCCTCGGCACGTGCAGCTCCCTATCACCCTGCATGCACACCAGTGTGTCTGGCCTCCATGTCCCTGCATCCCAGCGCCCACAGCCTCTGGCGTCCTCGGCACGTGCATCTCCCTATCACCCTGCATGCACACCAGTGTGTCTGGCCTCCATGTCCCTGCATCCCAGCGCGCACAGCCTCTGGCCCCCTCGGCACGTGCATCTCCCTATCACCCTGCATGCACACCAGTGTGTCTGGCCTCCATGTCCCTGCATCCCAGGTGCACAGCCTCTGGCGCCCTCGGCACGTGCATCTCCCTATCACTCTGCATGCACACCAGTGTGTCTGGCCTCCATGTCCCTGCATCCCAGTGCGCACAGCCTCTGGCGCCCTCGGCATGTGCATCTCTCTATCATCCTGCATGCACACCAGTGTGTACAGACTCTGGCACCCTCGGCATGTGCATCTCCCTATCACCCAGCATGCACACCAGTGTGTCTGGCCTCCATGTCCCTGCATCCCAGTGCGCACAGCCTCTGGCGGCCTCGGCATGTGCAGCTCCCTATCACCCTGCATGCACACCAGTGTGTCTGGCGTCCATGTCCCTGCATCCCAATGCACACAGCCTCTGGCGCCCTCGGCACTTGCATCTCCCTATCACCCTGCATGCACACCAGTGTGTCTGGCCTACATGTCACTGCATCCCAGTGCGCACAGCCTCTGGCGCCCTCGGAATGTGCATCTCCGCCTTCATGTCCCTGCATCCCAGTGCGCACAGCCTCTGGTGCCCTCGGCATGTGCGCCTCCCTATCACCCTGCATGCACACCAGTGTGTCTGGCCTCCATGTCCCTGCATCCCAGTGCGCACAGCCTCTGGCGCCCTCGGCATGTGCGCCTCCCTATCACCCTGCATGCACACCAGTGTGTCTGGCCTCCATGTCCCTGCATCCCAGTGCGCACAGCCTCTGGCACCCTCGGCATGTGCGCCTCCCTATCACCCTGCATGCACACCAGTGTGTCGGCCTCCATGTCCCTGCATCCCAGTGCGCACCGCATCTGGCGCCCTCGGCATGTGCATCTCCCTATCACCCTGCATGCACACCAGTGTGTCTGGCCTCCATGTCCCTGCATCCCAGTGCGCACAGCCTCTGGCGCCCTCGGCATGTGCATCTCCCTATCACCCTGCATGCACACCAGTGTGTCTGGCCTCCATGTCCCTGCATCCCAGTGCGCACAGCCTCTGGCGTCCTCGGCATGTGCACCTCCCTATCACCCTGCATGCACATCAGTGTGTCTGGCCTCCATGTCCCAGCATCCCAGTGCGCACAGCCTCTGGCGCCCTCGGCATGTGCATCTCCCTATCACCCTGCATGCACACCAGTGTGTCTGGCCTCCATGTCCCCGTATCCCAGTGCGCACAGCCTCTGGCGCCCTCGGCATGTGCACCTCCCTATCACCCTGCATGCACACCAGTGTGTCTGGCCTCCATGTCCCCGCATCCCAGTGCGCACAGCCTCTGGCGCCCTCGGCATGTGCATGTCTCTATCACCCTGCATGTACACCAGTGTGTCTGGCCTCAATGTCCCCGCATCCCAGTGCGCACAGCCTCTGACGCCCTCGGCATGTGCATCTCTCTATCACCCTGCATGCACACCAGTGTGTCTGGCCTCCATGTCCCCGCATCCCAGTGCGCACAGCCTCTGGCGCCCTCGGCATGTGCATCTCCCTATCACCCTGCATGCACACCAGTATGTCTGGCCTCCATGTCCCCGCATCCCAGTGCGCACAGCCTCTGGCGCCCTCGGCATGTGCATCTCCGTATTACCCTGCATGCACACCAGTGTGTCTGGCCTCCATGTCCCCGCATTCCAGTGCGCACAGCCTCTGGCGCCCTCGGCATGTGCACCTCCCTATCACCCTGCATGCACACCAGTGTGTCTGGCCTCCATGTCCCCGCATCCCAGTGCGCACAGCCTCTGGCGCCCTCGGCATGTGCATCTCCCTATCACCCTGCATGCACACCAGTATGTCTGGCCTCCATGTCCCCGCATCCCAGTGCGCACAGCCTCTGGCGCCCTCGGCATGTGCATCTCCGTATTACCCTGCATGCACACCAGTGTGTCTGGCCTCCATGTCCCCGCATTCCAGTGCGCACAGCCTCTGGCGCCCTCGGCATGTGCATCTCCGCCTCCATGTCCCTGCATCCCAGTGCGTACAGCCTCTGGTGCCCTCGGCATGTGCGCCTCCCTATCACCCTGCATGCACACCAGTGTGTCTGGCCTCCATGTCCCTGCATCCCAGTGCGCACAGCCTCTGGCGCCCTCGGCATGTGCGCCTCCCTATCACCCTGCATGCACACCAGTGTGTCTGGCCTCCATGTCCCTGCATCCCAGTGCGCACAGCCTCTGGTGCCCTCGGCATGTGCGCCTCCCTATCACCCTGCATGCACACCAGTGTGTCGGCCTCCATGTCCCTGCATCCCAGTGCGCACAGCATTTGGCGCCCTCGGCATGTGCATCTCCCTATCACCCTGCATGCACACCAGTGTGTCTGGCCTCCATGTCCCTGCATCCCAGTGCGCACAGCCTCTGGCGCCCTCGGCATGTGCATCTCCCTATCACCCTGCATGCACACCAGTGTGTCTGGCCTCCATGTCCCTGCATCCCAGTGCGCACAGCCTCTGGCGCCCTCGGCATGTGCATCTCCCTATCACCCTGCATGCACACCAGTGTGTCTGGCCTCCATGTCCCTGCATCCCAGTGCGCACAGCCTCTGGCGCCCTCGGCATGTGCATCTCCCTATCACCCTGCATGCACACCAGTGTGTCTGGCCTCCATGTCCCCGCATCCCAGTGCGCACAGCCTCTGGCGCCCTCGGCATGTGCATCTCCCTATCACCCTGCATGCACACCAGTGTGTCTGGCCTCCATGTCCCCGCATCCCAGTGCGCACAGCCTCTGGCGCCCTCGGCATGTGCACCTCCCTATCACCCTGAATGCACACCAGTGTGTCTGGCCTCCATGTCCCTGCATCCCAGTGCGCACAGCCTCTGGCGCCCTCGGCATGTGCATGTCTCTATCACCCTGCATGTACACCAGTGTGTCTGGCCTCCATGTCCCCGCATCCCAGTGCGCACAGCCTCTGGGGCCCTCGGCATGTGCATCTCCCTATCACCCTGCATGCACACCAGTGTGTCTGGCCTCCATGTCCCCGCATCCCAGTGCGCACAGACTCTGGCGCCCCCGGCATGTGCATCTCCCTATCACCTTGCATGCACACCAGTGTGTCTGGCCTCCATGTCCCCGCATCCCAGTGCGCACAGCCTCTGGCGCCCTCGGCATGTGCATCTCCTTATCACCCTGCATGCACACCAGTGTGTCTGGCCTCCATGTCCCCGCATCCCAGTGCGCACAGCCTCTGGTGCCCTCGGCATGTGCGCCTCCCTATCACCCTGCATGCACACCAGTGTGTCTGGCCTCCATGTCCCTGCATCCCAGTGCGCACAGCCTCTGGCGCCCTCGGCATGTGCGCCTCCCTATCACCCTGCATGCACACCAGTGTGTCTGGCCTCCATGTCCCTGCATCCCAGTGCGCACAGCCTCTGGCGCCCTCGGCATGTGCGCCTCCCTATCACCCTGCATGCACACCAGTGTGTCGGCCTCCATGTCCCTGCATCCCAGTGAGCACAGCCTCTGGCGCCCTCGGCATGTGCATCTCCCTATCACCCTGCATGCACACCAGTGTGTCGGCCTCCATGTCCCTGCATCCCAGTGAGCACAGCCTCTGGCGCCCTCGGCATGTGCATCTCCCTATCACCCTGCATGCACACCAGTGTGTCTGGCCTCCATGTCCCCGCATCCCAGTGTGCACAGCCTCTGGCGCCGTCGGCATGTGCACTTCCCTATCACCCTGCATGCACACCAGTGTGTCTGGCCTCCATGTCCCCGCATCCCAGTGCGCACAGCCTCTGGCACCCTCGGCATGTGCACGTCCCTATCACCCTGCATGCACTCCAGTGTGTGTGGCCTCCATGTCCCTGCATCCCAGTGCGCACAGCCTCTGGCGCCCTCGGCATGTGCACCTCCCTATCACCCTGCATGCACACCAGTGTGTCTGGCCTCCATGTCCCTGCATCCCAGTGCGCACAGCCTCTGGCGCCCTCGGCATGTGCACCTGCCTATCACCCTGCATGCACACCAGTGTCTCTGGCCTCCATGTCCCTGCATCCCAGTGCGCACAGCCTCTGGCGCCCTCAGCATGTGCATCTCCCTATCACCCTGCATGCACACGAGTGTGTCTGGCCTCCATGTCCCTGCATCCCAGTGCGCACAGCCTCTGGCGCCCTCGGCATGTGCATCTCCCTATCACCCTGCATGCACACCAGTGTGTCTGGCCTCCATGTCCCTGCATCCCAGCGCCCACAGCCTCTGGCGTCCTCGGCACGTGCATCTCCCTATCACCCTGCATGCACACCAGTGTGTCTGGCCTCCATGTCCCTGCATCCCAGCGCGCACAGCCTCTGACCCCCTCGGCACGTGCATCTCCCTATCACCCTGCATGCACACAAATGTGTCTGGCCTCCATGTCCCTGCATCCCAGCGCGCACAGCCTCTGGCCCCCTCGGCACGTGCATCTCCCTATCACCCTGCATGCACACCAGTGTGTCTGGCCTCCATGTCCCTGCATCCCAGCGCGCACAGCCTCTGGCGCCCTCGGCACGTGCATCTCCCTATCACTCTGCATGCACACCAGTGTGTCTGGCCTCCATGTCCCTGCATCCCAGTGCGCACAGCCTCTGGCGCCCTCGGCATGTGCATCTCTCTATCATCCTGCATGCACACCAGTGTGTACAGACTCTGGCACCCTCGGCATGTGCATCTCCCTATCACCCAGCATGCACACCAGTGTGTCTGGCCTCCATGTCCCTGCATCCCAGTGCGCACAGCCTCTGGCGGCCTCGGCATGTGCAGCTCCCTATCACCCTGCATGCACACCAGTGTGTCTGGCGTCCATGTCCCTGCATCCCAATGCACACAGCCTCTGGCGCCCTCGGCACTTGCATCTCCCTATCACCCTGCATGCACACCAGTGTGTCTGGCCTACATGTCACTGCATCCCAGTGCGCACAGCCTCTGGCGCCCTCGGAATGTGCATCTCTGCCTCCATGTCCCTGCATCCCAGTGCGCACAGCCTCTGGTGCCCTCGGCATGTGCGCCTCCCTATCACCCTGCATGCACACCAGTGTGTCTGGCCTCCATGTCCCTGCATCCCAGTGCGCACAGCCTCTGGCGCCCTCGGCATGTGCGCCTCCCTATCACCCTGCATGCACACCAGTGTGTCTGGCCTCCATGTCCCTGCATCCCAGTGCGCACAGCCTCTGGCACCCTCGGCATGTGCGCCTCCCTATCACCCTGCATGCACACCAGTGTGTCGGCCTCCATGTCCCTGCATCCCAGTGCGCACCGCATCTGGCGCCCTCGGCATGTGCATCTCCCTATCACCCTGCATGCACACCAGTGTGTCTGGCCTCCATGTCCCTGCATCCCAGTGCGCACAGCCTCTGGCGCCCTCGGCATGTGCATCTCCCTATCACCCTGCATGCACACCAGTGTGTCTGGCCTCCATGTCCCTGCATCCCAGTGCGCACAGCCTCTGGCGTCCTCGGCATGTGCATCTCCCTATCACCCTGCATGCACACCAGTGTGTCTGGCCTCCATGTCCCTGCATCCCAGTGCGCACAGCCTCTGGCGCCCTCGGCATGTGCACCTCCCTATCACCCTGCATGCACATCAGTGTGTCTGGCCTCCATGTCCCAGCATCCCAGTGCGCACAGCCTCTGGCGCCCTCGGCATGTGCATCTCCCTATCACCCTGCATGCACACCAGTGTGTCTGGCCTCCATGTCCCCGTATCCCAGTGCGCACAGCCTCTGGCGCCCTCGGCATGTGCACCTCCCTATCACCCTGCATGCACACCAGTGTGTCTGGCCTCCATGTCCCCGCATCCCAGTGCGCACAGCCTCTGGCGCCCTCGGCATGTGCATGTCTCTATCACCCTGCATGTACACCAGTGTGTCTGGCCTCAATGTCCCCGCATCCCAGTGCGCACAGCCTCTGACGCCCTCGGCATGTGCATCTCTCTATCACCCTGCATGCACACCAGTGTTTCTGGCCTCCATGTCCCCGCATCCCAGTGCGCACAGCCTCTGGCGCCCTCGGCATGTGCATCTCCCTATCACCCTGCATGCACACCAGTATGTCTGGCCTCCATGTCCCCGCATCCCA
This sequence comes from Ambystoma mexicanum, assembly GCF_040938575.1. Classification (NCBI taxonomy): domain Eukaryota; kingdom Metazoa; phylum Chordata; class Amphibia; order Caudata; family Ambystomatidae; genus Ambystoma; species Ambystoma mexicanum. The sequence continues at coordinate 48,792,644 of NC_090939.1, forward strand.
GTGCGCACAGCCTCTGGCGCCCTCGGCATGTGCATCTCCGTATTACCCTGCATGCACACCAGTGTGACTGGCCTCCATGTCCCCGCATTCCAGTGCGCACAGACTCTGGCACCCTCGGCATGTGCATCTCCCTATCACCCTGCATGCCCACCAGTGTGTCTGGCCTCCATGTCCCCGCATCCCAGTGCGCACAGCCTCTGGCGCCCTCGGCATGTGCATCTTCCTATCACCCTGCATGCACACCAGTGTGTCTGGCCTCCATGTCCCCCATCCCAGTGCGCACAGCCTCTGGCACTCTCGGCATGTGCGCCGCCCTATCACCCTGCATGCACACCAGTGTGTCTGGCCTCCATGTCCCCGCATCCCAGTGCGCACAGCCTCTGGCACTCTCGGCATGTGCACCTCCCTATCACCCTGCATGCACACCAGTGTGTCTGGCCTCCATGTCCCCGCATCCAAGTGCGCACAGCCTCTGGCGCCCTCGGCATGTGCACCTCCCTATCACCCTGCATGCACACCAGTGTGTCTGGCCTCCATGTCCCTGCATCCCAATGCGCACAGCCTCTGGCGCCCTCGGCACGTGCAGCTCCCTATCACCCTGCATGCACACCAGTGTGTCTGGCCTCCATGTCCCTGCATCCCAGCGCGCACAGCCTCTGGCCCCCTCGGCACGTGCATCTCCCTATCACCCTGCATGCACACCAGTGTGTCTGGCCTCCATGTCCCTGCATCCCAGCGCGCACAGCCTCTGGCCCCCTCGGCACGTGCATCTCCCTATCACCCTGCATGCACACGAGTGTGTCTGGCCTCCATGTCCCTGCATCCCAGCGCGCACAGCCTCTGGCCCCCTCGGCATGTGCATCTCCCTATCACCCTGCAAGCACACGAGTGTGTCTGGCCTCCATGTCCCTGCATCCAGCGCGCACAGCCTCTGGCGCCCTCGGCACGTGCATCTCCCTATCACTCTGCATGCACACCAGTGTGTCTGGCCTCCATGTCCCTGCATCCCAGTGCGCACAGCCTCTGGCGCCCTCGGCAGGTGCATCTCCCTATCACCCTGCATGCACACCAGTGTGTCTGGCCTCCATGTCCCTGCATCCCAGTGCGCACAGCCTCTAGCCCCCTCGGCACGTGCATCTCCCTATCACCCTGCATGCACACCAGTGTGTCTGGCCTCCATGTCCCTGCATCCCAGTGCGCACAGCCTCTGGCGCCCTCGGCACGTGCTGCTCCCTATCACCCTGCATGCACACTAGTGTGTCTGGCCACCATGTCCCTGCATCCCAGTGCGCACAACCTCTGGCGCCCTTGGCACGTGCAGCTCCCTATCACCCTGCATGCACACCAGTGTGTCTGGCCTCCATGTCCCTGCATCCCAGTGCGCACAGCCTCTGGCGCCCTTGGCACGTGCATCTCCCTATCACCCTGCATGCACACCAGTGTGTCTGGCCTCCATGTCACTGCATCCCAGTGCGCACAGCCTCTGGCCCCCTCGGCACGTGCATCTCCCTATCACCCTGCATGCACACCAGTGTGTCTGGCATCCATGCCACTGCATCCCAGTGCGCACAGCCTCTGGCGCCCTCGGCATGTGCATCTCGCCTCCATGTCCCTGCATCCCAGTGCGCACAGCCTCTGGCGCCCTCGGCATGTGCAGCTCCCTATCACCCTGCATGCACACCAGTGTGTCTGGCCTCCATGTCCCTGCATCCCAGTGCGCACAGCCTCTGGCGCCCTCGGCATGTGCATCTCCCTATCACCCTGCATGCACACCAGTGTGTACAGACTCTGGCGCCCTCAGCATGTGCATCTTCCTATCACCCTGCATGCACACCAGTGTGTCTGGCCTCCATGTCCCTGCATCCCAGTGCGCACAGCCTCTGGCGCCCTCGGCATGTGCAGCTCCCTATCACCCTGCATGCACACCAGTGTGTCTGGCCTCCATGTCCCTGCATCCCAATGCACACAGCCTCTGGCGCCCTCGGCACGTGCATCTCTCTATCACCCTGCATGCACACCAGTGTGTACAGACTCTGGCGCCCTCGGCATGTGCATCTCCCTATCACCCTGCATGCACACCAGTGTGTCTGGCCTCCATGTCCCTGCATCCCAGTGCGCACAGCCTCTGGCGCCCTCGGCATGTGCAGCTCCCTATCACCCTGCATGCACACCAGTGTGTCTGGCCTCCATGTCCCTGCATCCCAATGCACACAGCCTCTGGCGCCCTCGGCACGTGCATCTCCCTATCACCCTGCATGCACACCAGTGTGTCTGGCCTACATGTCACTGCATCCCAGTGCGCACAGCCTCTGGCGCCCTAGGAATGTGCATCTCCGCCTCCATGTCCCTGCATCCCAGTGCGCACAGCCTCTGGTGCCCTCGGCATGTGCGCCTCCCTATCACCCTGCATGCACACCAGTGTGTCTGGCCTCCATGTCCCCGCATCCCAGTGCGCACAGCCTCTGGCGCCCTCGGCAAGTGCATGTCTCTATCACCCTGCATGTACACCAGTGTGTCTGGCCTCCATGTCCCCGCATCCCAGTGCGCACAGCCTCTGGCGCCCTCGGCATGTGCATCTCCCTATCACCCTGCATGCACACCAGTGTGTCTGGCCTCCATGTCCCTGCATCCCAGCGCGCACAGCCTCTGGCGCCCTCGGCATGTGCATTTCCCTATCACTCTGCATGCACACCAGTGTGTCTGGCCTCCATGTCCCTGCATCCCAGCGCGCACAGCCTCTGGCGCCCTCGGCATGTGCATCTCCCTATCACCCTGCATGCACACCAGTGTGTCTGGCCTCCATGTCCCTGCATCCCAATGCGCACAGCCTCTGGCGCCCTCGGCACGTGCAGCTCCCTATCACCCTGCATGCACAACAGTGTGTCTGGCCTCCATGTCCCTGCATCCCAGCGCGCACAGCCTCTGGCCCCCTCGGCACGTGCATCTCCCTATCACCCTGCATGCACACCAGTGTGTCTGGCCTCCATGTCCCTGCATCCCAGCGCGCACAGCCTCTGGCCCCCTCGGCACGTGCATCTCCCTATCACCCTACATGCACACGAGTGTGTCTGGCCTCCATGTCCCTGCATCCCAGCGCGCACAGCCTCTGGCCCCCTCGGCATGTGCATCTCCCTATCACCCTGCAAGCACACGAGTGTGTCTGGCCTCCATGTCCCTGCATCCAGCGCGCACAGCCTCTGGCGCCCTCGGCACGTGCATCTCCCTATCACTCTGCATGCACACCAGTGTGTCTGGCCTCCATGTCCCTGCATCCCAGTGCGCACAGCCTCTGGCGCCCTCGGCACGTGCATCTCCCTATCACCCTGCATGCACACCAGTGTGTCTGGCCTCCATGTCCCTGCATCCCAGTGCGCACAGCCTCTAGCCCCCTCGGCACGTGCATCTCCCTATCACCCTGCATGCACACCAGTGTGTCTGGCCTCCATGTCCCTGCATCCCAGTGCACACAGCCTCTGGCGCCCTCGGCACGTGCTGCTCCCTATCACCCTGCATGCACACTAGTGTGTCTGGCCACCATGTCCCTGCATCCCAGTGCGCACAGCCTCTGGCGCCCTTGGCACGTGCAGCTCCCTATCACCCTGCATGCACACCAGTGTGTCTGGCCTCCATGTCCCTGCATCCCAGTGCGCACAGCCTCTGGCGCCCTCGGCACGTGCATCTCCCTATCACCCTGCATGCACACCAGTGTGTCTGGCCTCCATGTCACTGCATCCCAGTGCGCACAGCCTCTGGCCCCCTCGGCACGTGCATCTCCCTATCACCCTGCATGCACACCAGTGTGTCTGGCATCCATGCCACTGCATCCCAATGCGCACAGCCTCTGGCGCCCTCGGCATGTGCATCTCGCCTCCATGTCCCTGCATCCCAGTGCGCACAGCCTCTGGCGCCCTCGGCATGTGCAGCTCCCTATCACCCTGCATGCACACCAGTGTGTCTGGCCTCCATGTCCCTGCATCCCAGTGCGCACAGCCTCTGGCGCCCTCGGCATGTGCATCTCCCTATCACCCTGCATGCACACCAGTGTGTACAGACTCTGGCGCCCTCAGCATGTGCATCTCCCTATCACCCTGCATGCACACCAGTGTGTCTGGCCTCCATGTCCCTGCATCCCAGTGCGCACAGCCTCTGGCGCCCTCGGCATGTGCAGCTCCCTATCACCCTGCATGCACACCAGTGTGTCTGGCCTCCATGTCCCTGCATCCCAATGCACACAGCCTCTGGCGCCCTCGGCACGTGCATCTCTCTATCACCCTGCATGCACACCAGTGTGTACAGACTCTGGCGCCCTCGGCATGTGCATCTCCCTATCACCCTGCATGCACACCAGTGTGTCTGGCCTCCATGTCCCTGCATCCCAGTGCGCACAGCCTCTGGCGCCCTCGGCATGTGCAGCTCCCTATCACCCTGCATGCACACCAGTGTGTCTGGCTTCCATGTCCCTGCATCCCAATGCACACAGCCTCTGGCGCCCTCGGCACGTGCATCTCCCTATCACCCTGCATGCACACCAGTGTGTCTGGCCTACATGTCACTGCATTCCAGTGCGCACAGCCTCTGGCGCCCTAGGAATGTGCATCTCCGCCTCCATGTCCCTGCATCCCAGTGCGCACAGCCTCTGGTGCCCTCGGCATGTGCGCCTCCCTATCACCCTGCATGCACACCAGTGTGTCTGGCCTCCATGTCCCCGCATCCCAGTGCGCACAGCCTCTGGCGCCCTCGGCAAGTGCATGTCTCTATCACCCTGCATGTACACCAGTGTGTCTGGCCTCCATGTCCCCGCATCCCAGTGCGCACAGCCTCTGGCGCCCTCGGCATGTGCACCTCCCTATCACCCTGCATGCACATCAGTGTGTCTGGCCTCCATGTCCCAGCATCCCAGTGCGCACAGCCTCTGGCGCCCTCGGCATGTGCATCTCCCTATCACCCTGCATGCACACCAGTGTGTCTGGCCTCCATGTCCCCGTATCCCAGTGCGCACAGCCTCTGGCGCCCTCGGCATGTGCACCTCCCTATCACCCTGCATGCACACCAGTGTGTCTGGCCTCCATGTCCCCGCATCCCAGTGCGCACAGCCTCTGGCGCCCTCGGCATGTGCATGTCTCTATCACCCTGCATGTACACCAGTGTGTCTGGCCTCAATGTCCCCGCATCCCAGTGCGCACAGCCTCTGACGCCCTCGGCATGTGCATCTCTCTATCACCCTGCATGCACACCAGTGTGTCTGGCCTCCATGTCCCCGCATCCCAGTGCTCACAGCCTCTGGCGCCCTCGGCATGTGCATCTCCCTATCACCCTGCATGCACACCAGTATGTCTGGCCTCCATGTCCCCGCATCCCAGTGCGCACAGCCTCTGGCGCCCTCGGCATGTGCATCTCCGTATTACCCTGCATGCACACCAGTGTGTCTGGCCTCCATGTCCCCGCATTCCAGTGCGCACAGACTCTGGCACCCTCGGCATGTGCATCTCCCTATCACCCTGCATGCCCACCAGTGTGTCTGGCCTCCATGTCCCCGCATCCCAGTGCGCACAGCCTCTGGCGCCCTCGGCATGTGCATCTTCCTATCACCCTGCATGCACACCAGTGTGTCTGGCCTCCATGTCCCCCATCCCAGTGCGCACAGCCTCTGGCACTCTCGGCATGTGCGCCGCCCTATCACCCTGCATGCACACCAGTGTGTCTGGCCTCCATGTCCCCGCATCCCAGTGCGCACAGCCTCTGGCACTCTCGGCATGTGCACCTCCCTATCACCCTGCATGCACACCAGTGTGTCTGGCCTCCATGTCCCCGCATCCAAGTGCGCACAGCCTCTGGCGCCCTCGGCATGTGCACCTCCCTATCACCCTGCATGCACACCAGTGTCTCTGGCCTCCATGTCCCTGCATCCCAGCGCGCACAGCCTCTGGCGCCCTCGGCATGTGCACCTCCCTATCACCCTGCATGCACACCAGTGTGTCTGGCCTCCATGTCCCTGCATCCCAGCGCGCACAGCCTCTGGCGCCCTCGGCATGTGCATTTCCCTATCACCCTGCATGCACACCAGTGTGTCTGGCCTCCATGTCCCTGCATCCCAGCGTGCACAGCCTCTGGCGCCCTCGGCATGTGCATCTCCCTATCACCCTGCATGCACACCAGTGTGTCTGGCCTCCATGTCCCTGCATCCCAATGCGCACAGCCTCTGGCGCCCTCGGCACGTGCAGCTCCCTATCACCCTGCATGCACACCAGTGTGTCTGGCCTCCATGTCCCTGCATCCCAGCGCGCACAGCCTCTGGCCCCCTCGGCACGTGCATCTCCCTATCACCCTGCATGCACACCAGTGTGTCTGGCCTCCATGTCCCTGCATCCCAGCGCGCACAGCCTCTGGCCCCCTCGGCACGTGCATCTCCCTATCACCCTGCATGCACACGAGTGTGTCTGGCCTCCATGTCCCTGCATCCCAGCGCGCACAGCCTCTGGCCCCCTCGGCATGTGCATCTCCCTATCACCCTGCAAGCACACGAGTGTGTCTGGCCTCCATGTCCCTGCATCCAGCGCGCACAGCCTCTGGCGCCCTCGGCACGTGCATCTCCCTATCACTCTGCATGCACACCAGTGTGTCTGGCCTCCATGTCCCTGCATCCCAGTGCGCACAGCCTCTGGCGCCCTCGGCAGGTGCATCTCCCTATCACCCTGCATGCACACCAGTGTGTCTGGCCTCCATGTCCCTGCATCCCAGTGCGCACAGCCTCTAGCCCCCTCGGCACGTGCATCTCCCTATCACCCTGCATGCACACCAGTGTGTCTGGCCTCCATGTCCCTGCATCCCAGTGCGCACAGCCTCTGGCGCCCTCGGCACGTGCTGCTCCCTATCACCCTGCATGCACACTAGTGTGTCTGGCCACCATGTCCCTGCATCCCAGTGCGCACAACCTCTGGCGCCCTTGGCACGTGCAGCTCCCTATCACCCTGCATGCACACCAGTGTGTCTGGCCTCCATGTCCCTGCATCCCAGTGCGCACAGCCTCTGGCGCCCTTGGCACGTGCATCTCCCTATCACCCTGCATGCACACCAGTGTGTCTGGCCTCCATGTCACTGCATCCCAGTGCGCACAGCCTCTGGCCCCCTCGGCACGTGCATCTCCCTATCACCCTGCATGCACACCAGTGTGTCTGGCATCCATGCCACTGCATCCCAATGCGCACAGCCTCTGGCGCCCTCGGCATGTGCATCTCGCCTCCATGTCCCTGCATCCCAGTGCGCACAGCCTCTGGCGCCCTCGGCATGTGCAGCTCCCTATCACCCTGCATGCACACCAGTGTGTCTGGCCTCCATGTCCCTGCATCCCAGTGCGCACAGCCTCTGGCGCCCTCGGCATGTGCATCTCCCTATCACCCTGCATGCACACCAGTGTGTACAGACTCTGGCGCCCTCAGCATGTGCATCTCCCTATCACCCTGCATGCACACCAGTGTGTCTGGCCTCCATGTCCCTGCATCCCAGTGCGCACAGCCTCTGGCGCCCTCGGCATGTGCAGCTCCCTATCACCCTGCATGCACACCAGTGTGTCTGGCCTCCATGTCCCTGCATCCCAATGCACACAGCCTCTGGCGCCCTCGGCACGTGCATCTCTCTATCACCCTGCATGCACACCAGTGTGTACAGACTCTGGCGCCCTCGGCATGTGCATCTCCCTATCACCCTGCATGCACACCAGTGTGTCTGGCCTCCATGTCCCTGCATCCCAGTGCACACAGCCTCTGGCGCCCTCGGCATGTGCAGCTCCCTATCACCCTGCATGCACACCAGTGTGTCTGGCCTCCATGTCCCTGCATCCCAATGCACACAGCCTCTGGCGCCCTCGGCACGTGCATCTCCCTATCACCCTGCATGCACACCAGTGTGTCTGGCCTACATGTCACTGCATCCCAGTGCGCACAGCCTCTGGCGCCCTAGGAATGTGCATCTCCGCCTCCATGTCCCTGCATCCCAGTGCGCACAGCCTCTGGTGCCCTCGGCATGTGCGCCTCCCTATCACCCTGCATGCACACCAGTGTGTCTGGCCTCCATGTCCCCGCATCCCAGTGCGCACAGCCTCTGGCGCCCTCGGCAAGTGCATGTCTCTATCACCCTGCATGTACACCAGTGTGTCTGGCCTCCATGTCCCCGCATCCCAGTGCGCACAGCCTCTGGCGCCCTCGGCATGTGCATCTCCCTATCACCCTGCATGCACACCAGTGTGTCTGGCCTCCATGTCCCTGCATCCCAGCGCGCACAGCCTCTGGCGCCCTCGGCATGTGCATTTCCCTATCACTCTGCATGCACACCAGTGTGTCTGGCCTCCATGTCCCTGCATCCCAGCGCGCACAGCCTCTGGCGCCCTCGGCATGTGCATCTCCCTATCACCCTGCATGCACACCAGTGTGTCTGGCCTCCATGTCCCTGCATCCCAATGCGCACAGCCTCTGGCGCCCTCGGCACGTGCAGCTCCCTATCACCCTGCATGCACAACAGTGTGTCTGGCCTCCATGTCCCTGCATCCCAGCGCGCACAGCCTCTGGCCCCCTCGGCACGTGCATCTCCCTATCACCCTGCATGCACACCAGTGTGTCTGGCCTCCATGTCCCTGCATCCCAGCGCGCACAGCCTCTGGCCCCCTCGGCACGTGCATCTCCCTATCACCCTACATGCACACGAGTGTGTCTGGCCTCCATGTCCCTGCATCCCAGCGCGCACAGCCTCTGGCCCCCTCGGCATGTGCATCTCCCTATCACCCTGCAAGCACACGAGTGTGTCTGGCCTCCATGTCCCTGCATCCAGCGCGCACAGCCTCTGGCGCCCTCGGCACGTGCATCTCCCTATCACTCTGCATGCACACCAGTGTGTCTGGCCTCCATGTCCCTGCATCCCAGTGCGCACAGCCTCTGGCGCCCTCGGCACGTGCATCTCCCTATCACCCTGCATGCACACCAGTGTGTCTGGCCTCCATGTCCCTGCATCCCAGTGCGCACAGCCTCTAGCCCCCTCGGCACGTGCATCTCCCTATCACCCTGCATGCACACCAGTGTGTCTGGCCTCCATGTCCCTGCATCCCAGTGCACACAGCCTCTGGCGCCCTCGGCACGTGCTGCTCCCTATCACCCTGCATGCACACTAGTGTGTCTGGCCACCATGTCCCTGCATCCCAGTGCGCACAGCCTCTGGCGCCCTTGGCACGTGCAGCTCCCTATCACCCTGCATGCACACCAGTGTGTCTGGCCTCCATGTCCCTGCATCCCAGTGCGCACAGCCTCTGGCGCCCTCGGCACGTGCATCTCCCTATCACCCTGCATGCACACCAGTGTGTCTGGCCTCCATGTCACTGCATCCCAGTGCGCACAGCCTCTGGCCCCCTCGGCACGTGCATCTCCCTATCACCCTGCATGCACACCAGTGTGTCTGGCATCCATGCCACTGCATCCCAATGCGCACAGCCTCTGGCGCCCTCGGCATGTGCATCTCGCCTCCATGTCCCTGCATCCCAGTGCGCACAGCCTCTGGCGCCCTCGGCATGTGCAGCTCCCTATCACCCTGCATGCACACCAGTGTGTCTGGCCTCCATGTCCCTGCATCCCAGTGCGCACAGCCTCTGGCGCCCTCGGCATGTGCATCTCCCTATCACCCTGCATGCACACCAGTGTGTACAGACTCTGGCGCCCTCAGCATGTGCATCTCCCTATCACCCTGCATGCACACCAGTGTGTCTGGCCTCCATGTCCCTGCATCCCAGTGCGCACAGCCTCTGGCGCCCTCGGCATGTGCAGCTCCCTATCACCCTGCATGCACACCAGTGTGTCTGGCCTCCATGTCCCTGCATCCCAATGCACACAGCCTCTGGCGCCCTCGGCACGTGCATCTCTCTATCACCCTGCATGCACACCAGTGTGTACAGACTCTGGCGCCCTCGGCATGTGCATCTCCCTATCACCCTGCATGCACACCAGTGTGTCTGGCCTCCATGTCCCTGCATCCCAGTGCGCACAGCCTCTGGCGCCCTCGGCATGTGCAGCTCCCTATCACCCTGCATGCACACCAGTGTGTCTGGCCTCCATGTCCCTGCATCCCAATGCACACAGCCTCTGGCGCCCTCGGCACGTGCATCTCCCTATCACCCTGCATGCACACCAGTGTGTCTGGCCTACATGTCACTGCATCCCAGTGCGCACAGCCTCTGGCGCCCTAGGAATGTGCATCTCCGCCTCCATGTCCCTGCATCCCAGTGCGCACAGCCTCTGGTGCCCTCGGCATGTGCGCCTCCCTATCACCCTGCATGCACACCAGTGTGTCTGGCCTCCATGTCCCCGCATCCCAGTGCGCACAGCCTCTGGCGCCCTCGGCAAGTGCATGTCTCTATCACCCTGCATGTACACCAGTGTGTCTGGCCTCCATGTCCCCGCATCCCAGTGCGCACAGCCTCTGGCGCCCTCGGCATGTGCATCTCCCTATCACCCTGCATGCACACCAGTGTGTCTGGCCTCCATGTCCCCGCATCCCAGTGCGCACAGCCTCTGGCGCCCTCGGCATGTGCATCTCCCTATCACCCTGCATGCACACCAGTATGTCTGGCCTCCATGTCCCCGCATCCCAGTGAGCACAGCCTCTGGCGCCCTCGGCATGTGCATCTCTGTATTACCCTGCATGCACACCAGTGTGTCTGGCCTCCATGTCCCCGCATTCCAGTGCGCACAGACTCTGGCGCCCTCGGCATGTGCATCTCCCTATCACCCTGCATGCACACCAGTGTGTCTGGCCTCCATGTCCCCGCATCCCAGTGCGCACAGCCTCTGGCGCCCTCGGCATGTGCATCTTCCTATCACCCTGCATGCACACCAGTGTGTCTGGCCTCCATGTCCCCCATCCCAGTGCGCACAGCCTCTGGCACTCTCGGCATGTGCACCGCCCTATCACCCTGCATGCACACCAGTGTGTCTGGCCTCCATGTCCCCGCATCCCAGTGCGCACAGCCTCTGGCACTCTCGGCATGTGCACCTCCCTATCACCCTGCATGCACCCCAGTGTGTCTGGCCTCCATGTCCCCGCATCCCAGTGCGCACAGCCTCTGGCGCCCTCGGCATGTGCACCTCCCTATCACCCTGCATGCACACCAGTGTCTCTGGCATCCATGTCCCTGCATCCCAGCGCGCACAGCCTCTGGCGCCCTCGGCATGTGCACCTCCCTATCACCCTGCATGCACACCAGTGTGTCTGGCCTCCATGTCCCTGCATCCCAGCGCGCACAGCCTCTGGCGCCCTCGGCATGTGCATCTCCCTATCACCCTGCATGCACACCAGTGTGTCTGGCCTCCATGTCCCTGCATCCCAGCGCGCACAGCCTCTGGCACCCTCGGCATGTGCATCTCCCTATCACCCTGCATGCACACCAGTGTGTCTGGCCTCCATGTCCCTGCAACCCAATGCGCACAGCCTCTGGCGCCCTCGGCACGTGCAGCTCCCTATCACCCTGCATGCACACCAGTGTGTCTGGCCTCCATGTCCCTGCATCCCAGCGCGCACAGCCTCTGGCCCCCTCGGCACGTGCATCTCCCTATCACCCTGCATGCACACCAGTGTGTCTGGCCTCCATGTCCCTGCATCCCAGCACGCACAGCCTCTGGCCCCCTCGGCACGTGCATCTCCCTATCACCCTGCATGCACACGAGTGTGTCTGGCCTCCATGTCCCTGCATCCCAGCGCGCACAGCCTCTGGCCCCCTCGGCATGTGCATCTCCCTATCACCCTGCATGCACACCAGTGTGTCTGGCCTCCATGTCCCTGCATCCCAGCGCGCACAGCCTCTGGCACCCTCGGCATGTGCATCTCCCTATCACCCTGCATGCACACCAGTGTGTCTGGCCTCCATGTCCCTGCATCCCAATGCGCAGAGCCTCTGGCGCCCTCGGCACGTGCAGCTCCCTATCACCCTGCATGCACACCAGTGTGTCTGGCCTCCATGTCCCTGCATCCCAGCGCGCACAGCCTCTGGCCCCCTCGGCACGTGCATCTCCCTATCACCCTGCATGCACACCAGTGTGTCTGGCCTCCATGTCCCTGCATCCCAGCGCGCACAGCCTCTGGCCCCCTCGGCACGTGCATCTCCCTATCACCCTGCATGCACACGAGTGTGTCTGGCCTCCATGTCCCTGCATCCCAGCGCGCACAGCCTCTGGCCCCCTCGGCATGTGCATCTCCCTATCACCCTGCAAGCACACGAGTGTGTCTGGCCTCCATGTCCCTGCATCCAGCGCGCACAGCCTCTGGTGCCCTCGGCACGTGCATCTCCCTATCACTCTGCATGCACACCAGTGTGTCTGGCCTCCATGTCCCTGCATCCCAGTGCGCACAGCCTCTGGCGCCCTCGGCACGTGGATCTCCCTATCACCCTGCATGCACACCAGTGTGTCTGGCCTCCATGTCCCTGCATCCCGGTGCGCACAGTCTCTAGCCCCCTCGGCACGTGCATCTCCCTATCACCCTGCATGCACACCAGTGTGTCTAGCCTCCATGTCCCTGCATCCCAGTGCGCACAGCCTCTGGCGCCCTCGGCACGTGCAGCTCCCTATCACCCTGCATGCACACTAGTGTGTCTGGCCACCATGTCCCTGCATCCCAGTGCGCACAGCCTCTGGCGCCCTTGGCACGTGCAGCTCCCTATCACCCTGCATGCACACCAGTGTGTCTGGCCTCCATGTCCCTGCATCCCAGTGCGCACAGCCTCTGGCGCCCTCGGCACGTGCATCTCCCTATCACCCTGCATGCACACGAATGTGTCTGGCCTCCATGTCACTGCATCCCAGTGCGCACAGCCTCTGGCCCCCTCGGCACGTGCATCTCCCTATCACCCTGCATGCACACCAGTGTGTCTGGCCTCCATGCCACTGCATCCCAGTGCTCACAGCCTCTGGCGCCCTCGGCATGTGCATCTCGCCTCCATGTCCCTGCATCCCAGTGCGCACAGCCTCTGGCGCCCTCGGGATGTGCAGCTCCCTATCACCCTGCATGCACACCAGTGTGTCTGGCCTCCATGTCCCTGCATCCCAGTGCGCACAGCCTCTGGCGCCCTCGGCATGTGCATCTCCCTATCACCCTGCATGCACACCAGTGTGTACAGACTCTGGCGCCCTCAGCATGTGCATCTCCCTATCACCCTGCATGCACACCAGTGTGTCTGGCCTCCATGTCCCTGCATCCCAGTGCGCACAGCCTCTGGCGCCCTCGGCATGTGCAGCTCCCTATCACCCTGCATGCACACCAGTGTGTCTGGCCTCCATGTCCCTGCATCCCAATGCAAACAGCCTCTGGATGCCCTCGGCACATGCATCTCTCTATCACCCTGCATGCACACCAGTGTGTACAGACTCTGGCGCCCTCGGCATGTGCATCTCCCTATCACCCTGCATGCACACCAGTGTGTCTGGCCTCCATGTCCCCGCATCCCAGTGCGCACAGCCTCTGGCCCCCTCGGCACGTGCATCTCCCTATCACCCTGCATGCACACCAGTGTGTCTGGCCTCCATGCCACTGCATCCCAGTGCGCACAGCCTCTGGCACCCTCGGCATGTGCATCTCGCCTCCATGTCCCTGCATCCCAGTGCGCACAGCCTCTGGCACCCTCGGCATGTGCAGCTCCCTATCACCCTGCATGCACACCAGTGTGTCTGGCCTCCATGCCACTGCATCCCAGTGCGCACAGCCTCTGGCGCCCTCGGCATGTGCATCTCGCCTTCATGTCCCTGCATCCCAGTGCGCACAGCCTCTGGCGCCCTCGGCATGTGCAGCTCCCTATCACCCTGCATGCACACCAGTGTGTCTGGCCTCCATGTCCCTGCATCCCAGTGCGCACAGCCTCTGGCGCCCTCGGCATGTGCATCTCCCTATCACCCTGCATGCACACCAGTGTGTACAGACTCTGGCGCCCTCAGCATGTGCATCTCCCTATCACCCTGCATGCACACCAGTGTGTCTGGCCTCCATGTCCCTGCATCCCAGTGCGCACAGCCTCTGGCGCCCTCGGCATGTGCAGCTCCCTATCACCCTGCATGCACACCAGTGTGTCTGGCCTCCATGTCCCTGCATCCCAATGCACACAGCCTCTGGCGCCCTCGGCACGTGCATCTCCCTATCACCCTGCATGCACACCAGTGTGTCTGGCCTCCATGTCACTGCATCCCAGTGCGCACAGCCTCTGGCGCCCTCGGCACGTGCATCTCCCTATCACCCTGCATGCACACCAGTGTGTCTGGCCTCCATGTCCCTGCATCCCAGTGCGCACAGCCTCTGGCGCCCTCGGCATGTGCATCTCCCTATCACCCTGCATGCACACCAGTGTGTCTGGCCTCCATGTCCCCGCATCCCAGTGCACACAGCCTCTGGCGCCCTCGGCATGTGCATCTCCCTATCACCCTGCATGCACACCAGTGTGTCTGGCCTCCATGTCCCCGCATCCCAGTGCGCACAGCCTCTGGCGCCCTCGGCATGTGCATCTCCCTTTCACCCTGCATGCACACCAGTGTGTCTGGCCTCCATGTCCCCGCATCCCAGCGCGCACAGCCTCTGGCCCCCTCGGCACGTGCATCTCCCTATCACCCTGCATGCACACCAGTGTGTCTGGCCTCCATGTCCCTGCATCCCAGCGCGCACAGCCTCTGGCCCCCTCGGCACGTGCATCTCCCTATCACCCTGCATGCACACGAGTGTGTCTGGCCTCCATGTCCCTGCATCCCAGCGCGCACAGCCTCTGGCCCCCTCGGCACGTGCATCTCCCTATCACCCTGCATGCACACCAGTGTGTCTGGCCTCCATGTCCCTGCATCCCAGCGCGCACAGCCTCTGGCACCCTCGGCATGTGCATCTCCCTATCACCCTGCATGCACACCAGTGTGTCTGGCCTCCATGTCCCTGCATCCCAATGCGCACAGCCTCTGGCGCCCTCGGCACGTGCAGCTCCCTATCACCCTGCATGCACACCAGTGTGTCTGGCCTCCATGTCCCTGCATCCCAGCGCGCACAGCCTCTGGCCCCCTCGGCACGTGCATCTCCCTATCACCCTGCATGCACACCAGTGTGTCTGGCCTCCATGTCCCTGCATCCCAGCGCGCACAGCCTCTGGCCCCCTCGGCACGTGCATCTCCCTATCACCCTGCATGCACACCAGTGTGTCTGGCCTCCATGTCCCTGCATCCCAGCGCGCACAGCCTCTGGCCCCCTCGGCACGTGCATCTCCCTATCACCCTGCAAGCACACGAGTGTGTCTGGCCTCCATGTCCCTGCATCCCAGTGCGCACAGCCTCTGGCGCCCTCGGCATGTGCAGCTCCCTATCACCCTGCATGCACACCAGTGTGTCTGGCCTCCATGTCCCTGCATCCCAATGCACACAGCCTCTGGCGCCCTTGGCACGTGCATCTCCCTATCACCCTGCATGCACACCAGTGTGTCTGGCCTACATGTCACTGCATCCCAGTGCGCACAGCCTCTGGCGCCCTCGGCATGTGCATCTCCGCCTCCATGTCCCTGCATCCCAGTGCGTACAGCCTCTGGTGCCCTCGGCATGTGCGCCTCCCTATCACCCTGCATGCACACCAGTGTGTCTGGCCTCCATGTCCCTGCATCCCAGTGCGCACAGCCTCTGGCGCCCTCGGCATGTGCGCCTCCCTATCACCCTGCATGCACACCAGTGTGTCTGGCCTCCATGTCCCTGCATCCCAGTGCGCACAGCCTCTGGCGCCCTCGGCATGTGCGCCTCCCTATCACCCTGCATGCACACCAGTGTGTCGGCCTCCATGTCCCTGCATCCCAGTGCGCACAGCATTTGGCGCCCTCGGCATGTGCATCTCCCTATCACCCTGCATGCGCACCAGTGTGTCTGGCCTCCATGTCCCTGCATCCCAGTGCGCACAGCCTCTGGCGCCCTCGGCATGTGCATCTCCCTATCACCCTGCATGCACACCAGTGTGTCTGGCCTCCATGTCCCTGCATCCCAGTGCGCACAGCCTCTGGCGCCCTCGGCATGTGCATCTCCCTATCACCCTGCATGCACACCAGTGTGTCTGGCCTCCATGTCCCTGCATCCCAGTGCGCACAGCCTCTGGCGCCCTCGGCATGTGCATCTCCCTATCACCCTGCATGCACACCAGTGTGTCTGGCCTCCATGTCCCCGCATCCCAGTGCGCACAGCCTCTGGCGCCCTCGGCATGTGCATCTCCCTATCACCCTGCATGCACACCAGTGTGTCTGGCCTCCATGTCCCCGCATCCCAGTGCGCACAGCCTCTGGCGCCCTTGGCATGTGCACCTCCCTATCACCCTGAATGCACACCAGTGTGTCTGGCCTCCATGTCCCTGCATCCCAGTGCGCACAGCCTCTGGCGCCCTCGGCATGTGCATGTCTCTATCACCCTGCATGTACACCAGTGTGTCTGGCCTCCATGTCCCCGCATCCCAGTGCGCACAGCCTCTGGGGCCCTCGGCATGTGCATCTCCCTATCACCCTGCATGCACACCAGTGTGTCTGGCCTCCATGTCCCCGCATCCCAGTGCGCACAGACTCTGGCGCCCCCGGCATGTGCATCTCCCTATCACCCTGCATGCACACCAGTGTGTCTGGCCTCCATGTCCCCGCATCCCAGTGCGCACAGCCTCTGGCGCCCTCGGCATGTGCATCTCCCTATCACCCTGCATGCACACCAGTGTGTCTGGCCTCCATGTCCCCGCATCCCAGTGCGCACAGCCTCTGGTGCCCTCGGCATGTGCGCCTCCCTATCACCCTGCATGCACACCAGTGTGTCTGGCCTCCATGTCCCTGCATCCCAGTGCGCACAGCCTCTGGCGCCCTCGGCATGTGCGCCTCCCTATCACCCTACATGCACACCAGTGTGTCTGGCCTCCATGTCCCTGCATCCCAGTGCGCACAGCCTCTGGCGCCCTCGGCATGTGCGCCTCCCTATCACCCTGCATGCACACCAGTGTGTCGGCCTCCATGTCCCTGCATCCCAGTGAGCACAGCCTCTGGCGCCCTCGGCATGTGCATCTCCCTATCACCCTGCATGCACACCAGTGTGTCGGCCTCCATGTCCCTGCATCCCAGTGAGCACAGCCTCTGGCGCCCTCGGCATGTGCATCTCCCTATCACCCTGCATGCACACCAGTGTGTCTGGCCTCCATGTCCCCGCATCCCAGTGTGCACAGCCTCTGGCGCCGTCGGCATGTGCACTTCCCTATCACCCTGCATGCACACCAGTGTGTCTGGCCTCCATGTCCCCGCATCCCAGTGCGCACAGCCTCTGGCACCCTCGGCATGTGCACGTCCCTATCACCCTGCATGCACTCCAGTGTGTGTGGCCTCCATGTCCCTGCATCCCAGTGCGCACAGCCTCTGGCGCCCTCGGCATGTGCACCTCCCTATCACCCTGCATGCACACCAGTGTGTCTGGCCTCCATGTCCCTGCATCCCAGTGCGCACATCCTCTGGCGCCCTCGGCATGTGCACCTGCCTATCACCCTGCATGCACACCAGTGTCTCTGGCCTCCATGTCCCTGCATCCCAGTGCGCACAGCCTCTGGCGCCCTCGGCATGTGCATCTCCCTATCACCCTGCATGCACATGAGTGTGTCTGGCCTCCATGTCCCTGCATCCCAGTGCGCACAGCCTCTGGCGCCCTCGGCATGTGCATCTCCCTATCACCCTGCATGCACACCAGTGTGTCTGGCCTCCATGTCCCTGCATCCCAGTGCGCACAGCCTCTGGCGCCCTCGGCACGTGCAGCTCCCTATCACCCTGCATGCACACCAGTGTGTCTGGCCTCCATGTCCCTGCATCCCAGCGCCCACAGCCTCTGGCGTCCTCGGCACGTGCATCTCCCTATCACCCTGCATGCACACCAGTGTGTCTGGCCTCCATATCCCTGCATCCCAGCGCGCACAGCCTCTGGCTCCCTCGGCACGTGCATCTCCCTATCACCCTGCATGCACACAAATGTGTCTGGCCTCCATGTCCCTGCATCCCAGCGCGCACAGCCTCTGGCCCCCTCGGCACGTGCATCTCCCTATCACCCTGCATGCACACCAGTGTGTCTGGCCTCCATGTCCCTGCATCCCAGGCGCACAGCCTCTGGCGCCCTCGGCACGTGCATCTCCCTATCACTCTGCATGCACACCAGTGTGTCTGGCCTCCATGTCCCTGCATCCCAGTGCGCACAGCCTCTGGCGCCCTCGGCATGTGCATCTCTCTATCATCCTGCATGCACACCAGTGTGTACAGACTCTGGCACCCTCGGCATGTGCATCTCCCTATCACCCAGCATGCACACCAGTGTGTCTGGCCTCCATGTCCCTGCATCCCAGTGCGCACAGCCTCTGGCGGCCTCGGCATGTGCAGCTCCCTATCACCCTGCATGCACACCAGTGTGTCTGGCGTCCATGTCCCTGCATCCCAATGCACACAGCCTCTGGCGCCCTCGGCACTTGCATCTCCCTATCACCCTGCATGCACACCAGTGTGTCTGGCCTACATGTCCCTGCATCCCAGTGCGCACAGCCTCTGGCGCCCTCGGCACGTGCAGCTCCCTATCACCCTGCATGCACACCAGTGTGTCTGGCCTCCATGTCCCTGCATCCCAGCGCCCACAGCCTCTGGCGTCCTCGGCACGTGCATCTCCCTATCACCCTGCATGCACACCAGTGTGTCTGGCCTCCATGTCCCTGCATCCCAGCGCGCACAGCCTCTGGCCCCCTCGGCACGTGCATCTCCCTATCACCCTGCATGCACACCAGTGTGTCTGGCCTCCATGTCCCTGCATCCCAGGTGCACAGCCTCTGGCGCCCTCGGCACGTGCATCTCCCTATCACTCTGCATGCACACCAGTGTGTCTGGCCTCCATGTCCCTGCATCCCAGTGCGCACAGCCTCTGGCGCCCTCGGCATGTGCATCTCTCTATCATCCTGCATGCACACCAGTGTGTACAGACTCTGGCACCCTCGGCATGTGCATCTCCCTATCACCCAGCATGCACACCAGTGTGTCTGGCCTCCATGTCCCTGCATCCCAGTGCGCACAGCCTCTGGCGGCCTCGGCATGTGCAGCTCCCTATCACCCTGCATGCACACCAGTGTGTCTGGCGTCCATGTCCCTGCATCCCAATGCACACAGCCTCTGGCGCCCTCGGCACTTGCATCTCCCTATCACCCTGCATGCACACCAGTGTGTCTGGCCTACATGTCACTGCATCCCAGTGCGCACAGCCTCTGGCGCCCTCGGAATGTGCATCTCCGCCTTCATGTCCCTGCATCCCAGTGCGCACAGCCTCTGGTGCCCTCGGCATGTGCGCCTCCCTATCACCCTGCATGCACACCAGTGTGTCTGGCCTCCATGTCCCTGCATCCCAGTGCGCACAGCCTCTGGCGCCCTCGGCATGTGCGCCTCCCTATCACCCTGCATGCACACCAGTGTGTCTGGCCTCCATGTCCCTGCATCCCAGTGCGCACAGCCTCTGGCACCCTCGGCATGTGCGCCTCCCTATCACCCTGCATGCACACCAGTGTGTCGGCCTCCATGTCCCTGCATCCCAGTGCGCACCGCATCTGGCGCCCTCGGCATGTGCATCTCCCTATCACCCTGCATGCACACCAGTGTGTCTGGCCTCCATGTCCCTGCATCCCAGTGCGCACAGCCTCTGGCGCCCTCGGCATGTGCATCTCCCTATCACCCTGCATGCACACCAGTGTGTCTGGCCTCCATGTCCCTGCATCCCAGTGCGCACAGCCTCTGGCGTCCTCGGCATGTGCACCTCCCTATCACCCTGCATGCACATCAGTGTGTCTGGCC
Organism: Ambystoma mexicanum; assembly: GCF_040938575.1. Lineage (NCBI taxonomy): Eukaryota > Metazoa > Chordata > Amphibia > Caudata > Ambystomatidae > Ambystoma > Ambystoma mexicanum. Next base: position 48,812,499 of record NC_090939.1, read on the forward strand.
TCCATGTCCCAGCATCCCAGTGCGCACAGCCTCTGGCGCCCTCGGCATGTGCATCTCCCTATCACCCTGCATGCACACCAGTGTGTCTGGCCTCCATGTCCCCGTATCCCAGTGCGCACAGCCTCTGGCGCCCTCGGCATGTGCACCTCCCTATCACCCTGCATGCACACCAGTGTGTCTGGCCTCCATGTCCCCGCATCCCAGTGCGCACAGCCTCTGGCGCCCTCGGCATGTGCATGTCTCTATCACCCTGCATGTACACCAGTGTGTCTGGCCTCAATGTCCCCGCATCCCAGTGCGCACAGCCTCTGACGCCCTCGGCATGTGCATCTCTCTATCACCCTGCATGCACACCAGTGTGTCTGGCCTCCATGTCCCCGCATCCCAGTGCGCACAGCCTCTGGCGCCCTCGGCATGTGCATCTCCCTATCACCCTGCATGCACACCAGTATGTCTGGCCTCCATGTCCCCGCATCCCAGTGCGCACAGCCTCTGGCGCCCTCGGCATGTGCATCTCCGTATTACCCTGCATGCACACCAGTGTGTCTGGCCTCCATGTCCCCGCATTCCAGTGCGCACAGACTCTGGCACCCTCGGCATGTGCATCTCCCTATCACCCTGCATGCCCACCAGTGTGTCTGGCCTCCATGTCCCCGCATCCCAGTGCGCACAGCCTCTGGCGCCCTCGGCATGTGCATCTTCCTATCACCCTGCATGCACACCAGTGTGTCTGGCCTCCATGTCCCCCATCCCAGTGCGCACAGCCTCTGGCACTCTCGGCATGTGCGCCGCCCTATCACCCTGCATGCACACCAGTGTGTCTGGCCTCCATGTCCCCGCATCCCAGTGCGCACAGCCTCTGGCACTCTCGGCATGTGCACCTCCCTATCACCCTGCATGCACACCAGTGTGTCTGGCCTCCATGTCCCCGCATCCAAGTGCGCACAGCCTCTGGCGCCCTCGGCATGTGCACCTCCCTATCACCCTGCATGCACACCAGTGTCTCTGGCCTCCATGTCCCTGCATCCCAGCGCGCACAGCCTCTGGCGCCCTCGGCATGTGCACCTCCCTATCACCCTGCATGCACACCAGTGTGTCTGGCCTCCATGTCCCTGCATCCCAGCGCGCACAGCCTCTGGCGCCCTCGGCATGTGCATTTCCCTATCAACCTGCATGCACACCAGTGTGTCTGGCCTCCATGTCCCTGCATCCCAGCGCGCACAGCCTCTGGCGCCCTCGGCATGTGCATCTCCCTATCACCCTGCATGCACACCAGTGTGTCTGGCCTCCATGTCCCTGCATCCCAATGCGCACAGCCTCTGGCGCCCTCGGCACGTGCAGCTCCCTATCACCCTGCATGCACACCAGTGTGTCTGGCCTCCATGTCCCTGCATCCCAGCGCGCACAGCCTCTGGCCCCCTCGGCACGTGCATCTCCCTATCACCCTGCATGCACACCAGTGTGTCTGGCCTCCATGTCCCTGCATCCCAGCGCGCACAGCCTCTGGCCCCCTCGGCACGTGCATCTCCCTATCACCCTGCATGCACACGAGTGTGTCTGGCCTCCATGTCCCTGCATCCCAGCGCGCACAGCCTCTGGCCCCCTCGGCATGTGCATCTCCCTATCACCCTGCAAGCACACGAGTGTGTCTGGCCTCCATGTCCCTGCATCCAGCGCGCACAGCCTCTGGCGCCCTCGGCACGTGCATCTCCCTATCACTCTGCATGCACACCAGTGTGTCTGGCCTCCATGTCCCTGCATCCCAGTGCGCACAGCCTCTGGCGCCCTCGGCAGGTGCATCTCCCTATCACCCTGCATGCACACCAGTGTGTCTGGCCTCCATGTCCCTGCATCCCAGTGCGCACAGCCTCTAGCCCCCTCGGCACGTGCATCTCCCTATCACCCTGCATGCACACCAGTGTGTCTGGCCTCCATGTCCCTGCATCCCAGTGCGCACAGCCTCTGGCGCCCTCGGCACGTGCTGCTCCCTATCACCCTGCATGCACACTAGTGTGTCTGGCCACCATGTCCCTGCATCCCAGTGCGCACAACCTCTGGCGCCCTTGGCACGTGCAGCTCCCTATCACCCTGCATGCACACCAGTGTGTCTGGCCTCCATGTCCCTGCATCCCAGTGCGCACAGCCTCTGGCGCCCTTGGCACGTGCATCTCCCTATCACCCTGCATGCACACCAGTGTGTCTGGCCTCCATGTCACTGCATCCCAGTGCGCACAGCCTCTGGCCCCCTCGGCACGTGCATCTCCCTATCACCCTGCATGCACACCAGTGTGTCTGGCATCCATGCCACTGCATCCCAATGCGCACAGCCTCTGGCGCCCTCGGCATGTGCATCTCGCCTCCATGTCCCTGCATCCCAGTGCGCACAGCCTCTGGCGCCCTCGGCATGTGCAGCTCCCTATCACCCTGCATGCACACCAGTGTGTCTGGCCTCCATGTCCCTGCATCCCAGTGCGCACAGCCTCTGGCGCCCTCGGCATGTGCATCTCCTTATCACCCTGCATGCACACCAGTGTGTACAGACTCTGGCGCCCTCAGCATGTGCATCTCCCTATCACCCTGCATGCACACCAGTGTGTCTGGCCTCCATGTCCCTGCATCCCAGTGCGCACAGCCTCTGGCGCCCTCGGCATGTGCAGCTCCCTATCACCCTGCATGCACACCAGTGTGTCTGGCCTCCATGTCCCTGCATCCCAATGCACACAGCCTCTGGCGCCCTCGGCACGTGCATCTCTCTATCACCCTGCATGCACACCAGTGTGTACAGACTCTGGCGCCCTCGGCATGTGCATCTCCCTATCACCCTGCATGCACACCAGTGTGTCTGGCCTCCATGTCCCTGCATCCCAGTGCGCACAGCCTCTGGCGCCCTCGGCATGTGCAGCTCCCTATCACCCTGCATGCACACCAGTGTGTCTGGCCTCCATGTCCCTGCATCCCAATGCACACAGCCTCTGGCGCCCTCGGCACGTGCATCTCCCTATCACCCTGCATGCACACCAGTGTGTCTGGCCTACATGTCACTGCATCCCAGTGCGCACAGCCTCTGGCGCCCTAGGAATGTGCATCTCCGCCTCCATGTCCCTGCATCCCAGTGCGCACAGCCTCTGGTGCCCTCGGCATGTGCGCCTCCCTATCACCCTGCATGCACACCAGTGTGTCTGGCCTCCATGGCCCCGCATCCCAGTGCGCACAGCCTCTGGCGCCCTCGGCAAGTGCATGTCTCTATCACCCTGCATGTACACCAGTGTGTCTGGCCTCCATGTCCCCGCATCCCAGTGTGCACAGCCTCTGGCGCCCTCGGCATGTGCATCTCCCTATCACCCTGCATGCACACCAGTGTGTCTGGCCTCCATGTCCCTGCATCCCAGCGCGCACAGCCTCTGGCGCCCTCGGCATGTGCATTTCCCTATCACCCTGCATGCACACCAGTGTGTCTGGCCTCCATGTCCCTGCATCCCAGCGCGCACAGCCTCTGGCGCCCTCGGCATGTGCATCTCCCTATCACCCTGCATGCACACCAGTGTGTCTGGCCTCCATGTCCCTGCATCCCAATGCGCACAGCCTCTGGCGCCCTCGGCACGTGCAGCTCCCTATCACCCTGCATGCACAACAGTGTGTCTGGCCTCCATGTCCCTGCATCCCAGCGCGCACAGCCTCTGGCCCCCTCGGCACGTGCATCTCCCTATCACCCTGCATGCACACCAGTGTGTCTGGCCTCCATGTCCCTGCATCCCAGCGCGCACAGCCTCTGGCCCCCTCGGCACGTGCATCTCCCTATCACCCTACATGCACACGAGTGTGTCTGGCCTCCATGTCCCTGCATCCCAGCGCGCACAGCCTCTGGCCCCCTCGGCATGTGCATCTCCCTATCACCCTGCAAGCACACGAGTGTGTCTGGCCTCCATGTCCCTGCATCCAGCGCGCACAGCCTCTGGCGCCCTCGGCAGGTGCATCTCCCTATCACTCTGCATGCACACCAGTGTGTCTGGCCTCCATGTCCCTGCATCCCAGTGCGCACAGCCTCTGGCGCCCTCGGCACGTGCATCTCCCTATCACCCTGCATGCACACCAGTGTGTCTGGCCTCCATGTCCCTGCATCCCAGTGCGCACAGCCTCTAGCCCCCTCGGCACGTGCATCTCCCTATCACCCTGCATGCACACCAGTGTGTCTGGCCTCCATGTCCCTGCATCCCAGTGCACACAGCCTCTGGCGCCCTCGGCACGTGCTGCTCCCTATCACCCTGCATGCACACTAGTGTGTCTGGCCACCATGTCCCTGCATCCCAGTGCGCACAGCCTCTGGCGCCCTTGGCACGTGCAGCTCCCTATCACCCTGCATGCACACCAGTGTGTCTGGCCTCCATGTCCCTGCATCCCAGTGCGCACAGCCTCTGGCGCCCTCGGCACGTGCATCTCCCTATCACCCTGCATGCACACCAGTGTGTCTGGCCTCCATGTCACTGCATCCCAGTGCGCACAGCCTCTGACCCCCTCGGCACGTGCATCTCCCTATCACCCTGCATGCACACCAGTGTGTCTGGCATCCATGCCACTGCATCCCAATGCGCACAGCCTGTGGCGCCCTCGGCATGTGCATCTCGCCTCCATGTCCCTGCATCCCAGTGCGCACAGCCTCTGGCGCCCTCGGCATGTGCAGCTCCCTATCACCCTGCAAGCACACCAGTGTGTCTGGCTTCCATGTCCCTGCATCCCAGTGCGCACAGCCTCTGGCGCCCTCGGCATGTGCATCTCCCTATCACCCTGCATGCACACCAGTGTGTACAGACTCTGGCGCCCTCAGCATGTGCATCTCCCTATCACCCTGCATGCACACCAGTGTGTCTGGCCTCCATGTCCCTGCATCCCAGTGCGCACAGCCTCTGGCGCCCTCGGCATGTGCAGCTCCCTATCACCCTGCATGCACACCAGTGTGTCTGGCCTCCATGTCCCTGCATCCCAATGCACACAGCCTCTGGCGCCCTCGGCACGTGCATCTCCCTATCACCCTGCATGCACACCAGTGTGTCTGGCCTACATGTCACTGCATCCCAGTGCGCACAGCCTCTGGCGCCCTAGGAATGTGCATCTCCGCCTCCATGTCCCTGCATCCCAGTGCGCACAGCCTCTGGTGCCCTCGGCATGTGCGCCTCCCTATCACCCTGCATGCACACCAGTGTGTCTGGCCTCCATGTCCCCGCATCCCAGTGCGCACAGCCTCTGGCGCCCTCGGCAAGTGCATGTCTCTTTCACCCTGCATGTACACCAGTGTGTCTGGCCTCCATGTCCCCGCATCCCAGTGCGCACAGCCTCTGGCGCCCTCGGCATGTGCATCTCCCTATCACCCTGCATGCACACCAGTGTGTCTGGCCTCCATGTCCCCGCATCCCAGTGCGCACAGCCTCTGGCGCCCTCGGCATGTGCATCTCCCTATCACCCTGCATGCACACCAGTATGTCTGGCCTCCATGTCCCCGCATCCCAGTGAGCACAGCCTCTGGCGCCCTCGGCATGTGCATCTCTGTATTACCCTGCATGCACACCAGTGTGTCTGGCCTCCATGTCCCCGCATTCCAGTGCGCACAGACTCTGGCACCCTCGGCATGTGCATCTCCCTATCACCCTGCATGCACACCAGTGTCTCTGGCCTCCATGTCCCTGCATCCCAGCGCGCACAGCCTCTGGCGCCCTCGGCATGTGCACCTCCCTATCACCCTGCATGCACACCAGTGTGTCTGGCCTCCATGTCCCTGCATCCCAGCGCGCACAGCCTCTGGCGCCCTCGGCATGTGCATCTCCCTATCACCCTGCATGCACACCAGTGTGTCTGGCCTCCATGTCCCTGCATCCCAGCGCGCACAGCCTCTGGCACCCTCGGCATGTGCATCTCCCTATCACCCTGCATGCACACCAGTGTGTCTGGCCTCCATGTCCCTGCAACCCAATGCGCACAGCCTCTGGCGCCCTCGGCACGTGCAGCTCCCTATCACCCTGCATGCACACCAGTGTGTCTGGCCTCCATGTCCCTGCATCCCAGCGCGCACAGCCTCTGGCCCCCTCGGCACGTGCATCTCCCTATCACCCTGCATGCACACCAGTGTGTCTGGCCTCCATGTCCCTGCATCCCAGCACGCACAGCCTCTGGCCCCCTCGGCACGTTCATCTCCCTATCACCCTGCATGCACACGAGTGTGTCTGGCCTCCATGTCCCTGCATCCCAGCGCGCACAGCCTCTGGCCCCCTCGGCATGTGCATCTCCCTATCACCCTGCATGCACACCAGTGTGTCTGGCCTCCATGTCCCTGCATCCCAGCGCGCACAGCCTCTGGCACCCTCGGCATGTGCATCTCCCTATCACCCTGCATGCACACCAGTGTGTCTGGCCTCCATGTCCCTGCATCCCAATGCGCAGAGCCTCTGGCGCCCTCGGCACGTGCAGCTCCCTATCACCCTGCATGCACACCAGTGTGTCTGGCCTCCATGTCCCTGCATCCCAGCGCGCACAGCCTCTGGCCCCCTCGGCACGTGCATCTCCCTATCACCCTGCATGCACACCAGTGTGTCTGGCCTCCATGTCCCTGCATCCCAGCGCGCACAGCCTCTGGCCCCCTCGGCACGTGCATCTCCCTATCACCCTGCATGCACACGAGTGTGTCTGGCCTCCATGTCCCTGCATCCAGCGCGCACAGCCTCTGGTGCCCTCGGCACGTGCATCTCCCTATCACTCTGCATGCACACCAGTGTGTCTGGCCTCCATGTCCCTGCATCCCAGTGCGCACAGCCTCTGGCGCCCTCGGCACGTGCATCTCCCTATCACCCTGCATGCACACCAGTGTGTCTGACCTCCATGTCCCTGCATCCCAGTGCGCACAGCCTCTAGCCCCCTCGGCACGTGCATCTCCCTATCACCCTGCATGCACACCAGTGTGTCTAGCCTCCATGTCCCTGCATCCCAGTGCGCACAGCCTCTGGCGCCCTCGGCACGTGCAGCTCCCTATCACCCTGCATGCACACTAGTGTGTCTGGCCACCATGTCCCTGCATCCCAGTGCGCACAGCCTCTGGCGCCCTTGGCACGTGCAGCTCCCTATCACCCTGCATGCACACCAGTGTGTCTGGCCTCCATGTCCCTGCATCCCAGTGCGCACAGCCTCTGGCGCCCTCGGCACGTGCATCTCCCTATCACCCTGCATGCACACGAATGTGTCTGGCCTCCATGTCACTGCATCCCAGTGCGCACAGCCTCTGGCCCCCTCGGCACGTGCATCTCCCTATCACCCTGCATGCACACCAGTGTGTCTGGCCTCCATGCCACTGCATCCCAGTGCGCACAGCCTCTGGCGCCCTCGGCATGTGCATCTCGCCTCCATGTCCCTGCATCCCAGTGCGCACAGCCTCTGGCGCCCTCGGGATGTGCAGCTCCCTATCACCCTGCATGCACACCAGTGTGTCTGGCCTCCATGTCCCTGCATCCCAGTGCGCACAGCCTCTGGCGCCCTCGGCATGTGCATCTCCCTATCACCCTGCATGCACACCAGTGTGTACAGACTCTGGCGCCCTCAGCATGTGCATCTCCCTATCACCCTGCATGCACACCAGTGTGTCTGGCCTCCATGTCCCTGCATCCCAGTGCGCACAGCCTCTGGCGCCCTCGGCATGTGCAGCTCCCTATCACCCTGCATGCACACCAGTGTGTCTGGCCTCCATGTCCCTGCATCCCAATGCACACAGCCTCTGGATGCCCTCGGCACATGCATCTCTCTATCACCCTGCATGCACACGAATGTGTCTGGCCTCCATGTCACTGCATCCCAGTGCGCACAGCCTCTGGCCCCCTCGGCACGTGCATCTCCCTATCACCCTGCATGCACACCAGTGTGTCTGGCCTCCATGCCACTGCATCCCAGTGCGCACAGCCTCTGGCGCCCTCGGCATGTGCATCTCGCCTCCATGTCCCTGCATCCCAGTGCGCACAGCCTCTGGCGCCCTCGGGATGTGCAGCTCCCTATCACCCTGCATGCACACCAGTGTGTCTGGCCTCCATGTCCCTGCATCCCAGTGCGCACAGCCTCTGGCGCCCTCGGCATGTGCATCTCCCTATCACCCTGCATGCACACCAGTGTGTACAGACTCTGGCGCCCTCAGCATGTGCATCTCCCTATCACCCTGCATGCACACCAGTGTGTCTGGCCTCCATGTCCCTGCATCCCAGTGCGCACAGCCTCTGGCGCCCTCGGCATGTGCAGCTCCCTATCACCCTGCATGCACACCAGTGTGTCTGGCCTCCATGTCCCTGCATCCCAATGCACACAGCCTCTGGATGCCCTCGGCACATGCATCTCTCTATCACCCTGCATGCACACCAGTGTGTACAGACTCTGGCGCCCTCGGCATGTGCATCTCCCTATCACCCTGCATGCACACCAGTGTGTCTGGCCTCCATGTCCCCGCATCCCAGTGCGCACAGCCTCTGGCCCCCTCGGCACGTGCATCTCCCTATCACCCTGCATGCACACCAGTGTGTCTGGCCTCCATGCCACTGCATCCCAGTGCGCACAGCCTCTGGCGCCCTCGGCATGTGCATCTCGCCTCCATGTCCCTGCATCCCAGTGCGCACAGCCTCTGGCACCCTCGGCATGTGCAGCTCCCTATCACCCTGCATGCACACCAGTGTGTCTGGCCTCCATGCCACTGCATCCCAGTGCGCACAGCCTCTGGCGCCCTCGGCATGTGCATCTCGCCTTCATGTCCCTGCATCCCAGTGCGCACAGCCTCTGGCGCCCTCGGCATGTGCAGCTCCCTATCACCCTGCATGCACACCAGTGTGTCTGGCCTCCATGTCCCTGCATCCCAGTGCGCACAGCCTCTGGCGCCCTCGGCATGTGCATCTCCCTATCACCCTGCATGCACACCAGTGTGTACAGACTCTGGCGCCCTCAGCATGTGCATCTCCCTATCACCCTGCATGCACACCAGTGTGTCTGGCCTCCATGTCCCTGCATCCCAGTGCGCACAGCCTCTGGCGCCCTCGGCATGTGCAGCTCCCTATCACCCTGCATGCACACCAGTGTGTCTGGCCTCCATGTCCCTGCATCCCAATGCACACAGCCTCTGGCGCCCTCGGCACGTGCATCTCCCTATCACCCTGCATGCACACCAGTGTGTCTGGCCTCCATGTCACTGCATCCCAGTGCGCACAGCCTCTGGCGCCCTCGGCATGTGCATCTCCCTATCACCCTGCATGCACACCAGTGTGTCTGGCCTCCATGTCCCTGCATCCCAGTGCGCACAGCCTCTGGCGCCCTCGGCATGTGCATCTCCCTATCACCCTGCATGCACACCAGTGTGTCTGGCCTCCATGTCCCCGCATCCCAGTGCACACAGCCTCTGGCGCCCTCGGCATGTGCATCTCCCTATCACCCTGCATGCACACCAGTGTGTCTGGCCTCCATGTCCCCGCATCCCAGTGCGCACAGCCTCTGGCGCCCTCGGCATGTGCATCTCCCTATCACCCTGCATGCACACCAGTGTGTCTGGCCTCCATGTCCCCGCATCCCAGTGAGCACAGCCTCTGGCGCCCTCGGCATGTGCATCTCCGTATTACCCTGCATGCACACCAGTGTGTCTGGCCTCCATGTCCCCGCATTCCAGTGCGCACAGACTCTGGTGCCCTCGGCATGTGCATCTCCCTATCACCCTGCATGCACACCAGTGTGTCTGGCCTCCATGTCCCGCATCCCAGTGCGCACAGCCTCTGGCGCCCTCGGCATGTGCATCTTCCTATCACCCTGCATGCAAACCAGTGTGTCTGGCCTCCATGTCCCCCATCCCAGTGCGCACAGCCTCTGGCACTCTCGGCATGTGCACCGCCCTATCACCCTGCATGCACACCAGTGTGTCTGGCCTCCATGTCCCCGCATCCCAGTGCGCACAGCCTCTGGCACTCTCGGCATGTGCACCTCCCTATCACCCTGCATGCACCCCAGTGTGTCTGGCCTCCATGTCCCCGCATCCCAGTGCGCACAGCCTCTGGCGCCCTCGGCATGTGCACCTCCCTATCACCCTGCATGCACACCAGTGTGTCTGGCCTCCATGTCCCTGCATCCCAGCGCGCACAGCCTCTGGCGCCCTCGGCATGTGCATCTCCCTATCACCCTGCATGCACACCAGTGTGTCTGGCCTCCATGTCCCTGCATCCCAGCGCGCACAGCCTCTGGCACCCTCGGCATGTGCATCTCCCTATCACCCTGCATGCACACCAGTGTGTCTGGCCTCCATGTCCCTGCAACCCAATGCGCACAGCCTCTGGCGCCCTCGGCACGTGCAGCTCCCTATCACCCTGCATGCACACCAGTGTGTCTGGCCTCCATGTCCCTGCATCCCAGCGCGCACAGCCTCTGGCCCCCTCGGCACGTGCATCTCCCTATCACCCTGCATGCACACCAGTGTGTCTGGCCTCCATGTCCCTGCATCCCAGCACGCACAGCCTCTGGCCCCCTCGGCACGTGCATCTCCCTATCACCCTGCATGCACACGAGTGTGTCTGGCCTCCATGTCCCTGCATCCCAGCGCGCACAGCCTCTGGCCCCCTCGGCATGTGCATCTCCCTATCACCCTGCATGCACACCAGTGTGTCTGGCCTCCATGTCCCTGCATCCCAGCGCGCACAGCCTCTGGCACCCTCGGCATGTGCATCTCCCTATCACCCTGCATGCACACCAGTGTGTCTGGCCTCCATGTCCCTGCATCCCAATGCGCAGAGCCTCTGGCGCCCTCGGCACGTGCAGCTCCCTATCACCCTGCATGCACACCAGTGTGTCTGGCCTCCATGTCCCTGCATCCCAGCGCGCACAGCCTCTGGCCCCCTCGGCACGTGCATCTCCCTATCACCCTGCATGCACACCAGTGTGTCTGGCCTCCATGTCCCTGCATCCCAGCGCGCACAGCCTCTGGCCCCCTCGGCACGTGCATCTCCCTATCACCCTGCATGCACACGAGTGTGTCTGGCCTCCATGTCCCTGCATCCCAGCGCGCACAGCCTCTGGCCCCCTCGGCATGTGCATCTCCCTATCACCCTGCAAGCACACGAGTGTGTCTGGCCTCCATGTCCCTGCATCCAGCGCGCACAGCCTCTGGTGCCCTCGGCACGTGCATCTCCCTATCACTCTGCATGCACACCAGTGTGTCTGGCCTCCATGTCCCTGCATCCCAGTGCGCACAGCCTCTGGCGCCCTCGGCACGTGCATCTCCCTATCACCCTGCATGCACACCAGTGTGTCTGGCCTCCATGTCCCTGCATCCCAGTGCGCACAGCCTCTAGCCCCCTCGGCAGGTGCATCTCCCTATCACCCTGCATGCACACCAGTGTGTCTAGCCTCCATGTCCCTGCATCCCAGTGCGCACAGCCTCTGGCGCCCTCGGCACGTGCAGCTCCCTATCACCCTGCATGCACACTAGTGTGTCTGGCCACCATGTCCCTGCATCCCAGTGCGCACAGCCTCTGGCGCCCTTGGCACGTGCAGCTCCCTATCACCCTGCATGCACACCAGTGTGTCTGGCCTCCATGTCCCTGCATCCCAGTGCGCACAGCCTCTGGCGCCCTCGGCACGTGCATCTCCCTATCACCCTGCATGCACACGAATGTGTCTGGCCTCCATGTCACTGCATCCCAGTGCGCACAGCCTCTGGCCCCCTCGGCACGTGCATCTCCCTATCACCCTGCATGCACACCAGTGTGTCTGGCCTCCATGCCACTGCATCCCAGTGCGCACAGCCTCTGGCGCCCTCGGCATGTGCATCTCGCCTCCATGTCCCTGCATCCCAGTGCGCACAGCCTCTGGCGCCCTCGGGATGTGCAGCTCCCTATCACCCTGCATGCACACCAGTGTGTCTGGCCTCCATGTCCCTGCATCCCAGTGCGCACAGCCTCTGGCGCCCTCGGCATGTGCATCTCCCTATCACCCTGCATGCACACCAGTGTGTACAGACTCTGGCGCCCTCAGCATGTGCATCTCCCTATCACCCTGCATGCACACCAGTGTGTCTGGCCTCCATGTCCCTGCATCCCAGTGCGCACAGCCTCTGGCGCCCTCGGCATGTGCAGCTCCCTATCACCCTGCATGCACACCAGTGTGTCTGGCCTCCATGTCCCTGCATCCCAATGCACACAGCCTCTGGATGCCCTCGGCACATGCATCTCTCTATCACCCTGCATGCACACCAGTGTGTACAGACTCTGGCGCCCTCGGCATGTGCATCTCCCTATCACCCTGCATGCACACCAGTGTGTCTGGCCTCCATGTCCCCGCATCCCAGTGCGCACAGCCTCTGGCCCCCTCGGCACGTGCATCTCCCTATCACCCTGCATGCACACCAGTGTGTCTGGCCTCCATGCCACTGCATCCCAGTGCACACAGCCTCTGGCGCCCTCGGCATGTGCATCTCGCCTCCATGTCCCTGCATCCCAGTGCGCACAGCCTCTGGCACCCTCGGCATGTGCAGCTCCCTATCACCCTGCATGCACACCAGTGTGTCTGGCCTCCATGCCACTGCATCCCAGTGCGCACAGCCTCTGGCGCCCTCGGCATGTGCATCTCGCCTTCATGTCCCTGCATCCCAGTGCGCACAGCCTCTGGCGCCCTCGGCATGTGCAGCTCCCTATCACCCTGCATGCACACCAGTGTGTCTGGCCTCCATGTCCCTGCATCCCAGTGCGCACAGCCTCTGGCGCCCTCGGCATGTGCATCTCCCTATCACCCTGCATGCACACCAGTGTGTACAGACTCTGGCGCCCTCAGCATGTGCATCTCCCTATCACCCTGCATGCACACCAGTGTGTCTGGCCTCCATGTCCCTGCATCCCAGTGTGCACAGCCTCTGGCGCCCTCGGCATGTGCAGCTCCCTATCACCCTGCATGCACACCACTGTGTCTGGCCTCCATGTCCCTGCATCCCAATGCACACAGCCTCTGGCGCCCTCGGCACCTGCATCTCCCTATCACCCTGCATGCACACCAGTGTGTCTGGCCTCCATGTCACTGCATCCCAGTGCGCACAGCCTCTGGCGCCCTCGGCATGTGCATCTCCCTATCACCCTGCATGCACACCAGTGTGTCTGGCCTCCATGTCCCTGCATCCCAGTGCGCACAGCCTCTGGCGCCCTCGGCATGTGCATCTCCCTATCACCCTGCATGCACACCAGTGTGTCTGGCCTCCATGTCCCCGCATCCCAGTGCACACAGCCTCTGGCGCCCTCGGCATGTGCATCTCCCTATCACCCTGCATGCACACCAGTGTGTCTGGCCTCCATGTCCCCGCATCCCAGTGCGCACAGCCTCTGGCGCCCTCGGCATGTGCATCTCCCTATCACCCTGCATGCACACCAGTGTGTCTGGCCTCCATGTCCCCGCATTCCAGTGCGCACAGACTCTGGCGCCCTCGGCATGTGCATCTCCCTATCACCCTGCATGCACACCAGTGTGTCTGGCCTCCATGTCCCCGCATCCCAGTGCGCACAGCCTCTGGCGCCCTCGGCATGTGCATCTTCCTATCACCCTGCATGCAAACCAGTGTGTCTGGCCTCCATGTCCCCCATCCCAGTGCGCACAGCCTCTGGCACTCTCGGCATGTGCACCGCCCTATCACCCTGCATGCACACCAGTGTGTCTGGCCTCCATGTCCCCGCATCCCAGTGCGCACAGCCTCTGGCACTCTCGGCATGTGCACCTCCCTATCACCCTGCATGCACCCCAGTGTGTCTGGCCTCCATGTCCCCGCATCCCAGTGCGCACAGCCTCTGGCGCCCTCGGCATGTGCACCTCCCTATCACCCTGCATGCACACCAGTGTCTCTGGCCTCCATGTCCCCGCATCCCAGCGCGCACAGCCTCTGGCGCCCTCGGCATGTGCACCTCCCTATCACCCTGCATGCACACCAGTGTGTCTGGCCTCCATGTCCCTGCATCCCAGCGCGCACAGCCTCTGGCGCCCTCGGCATGTGCATCTCCCTATCACCCTGCATGCACACCAGTGTGTCTGGCCTCCATGTCCCTGCATCCCAATGCGCACAGCCTCTGGCGCCCTCGGCACGTGGAGCTCCCTATCACCCTGCATGCACACCAGTGTGTCTGGCCTCCATGTCCCTGCATGCCAGCGCGCACAGCCTCTGGCCCCCTCGGCACGTGCATCTCCCTATCACCCTGCATGCACACCAGTGTGTCTGGCCTCCATGTCCCTGCATCCCAGCGCGCACAGCCTCTTGCCCCCTCGGCACGTGCATCTCCCTATCACCCTGCATGCACACCAGTGTGTCTGGCCTCCATGTCCCTGCATCCCAGCGCGCACAGCCTCTGGCCCCCTCGGCATGTGCATCTCCCTATCACCCTGCATGCACACCAGTGTGTCTGGCCTCCATGTCCCTGCATCCCAGCGCGCACAGCCTCTGGCACCCTCGGCATGTGCATCTCCCTATCACCCTGCATGCACACCAGTGTGTCTGGCCTCCATGTCCCTGCATCCCAATGCGCACAGCCTCTGGCGCCCTCGGCACGTGCAGCTCCCTATCACCCTGCATGCACACCAGTGTGTCTGGCCTCCATGTCCCTGCATCCCAGCGCGCACAGCCTCTGGCCCCCTCGGCACGTGCATCTCCCTATCACCCTGCATGCACACCAGTGTGTCTGGCCTCCATGTCCCTGCATCCCAGCGCGCACAGCCTCTGGCCCCCTCGGCACGTGCATCTCCCTATCACCCTGCATGCACACGAGTGTGTCTGGCCTCCATGTCCCTGCATCCCAGCGCGCACAGCCTCTGGCCCCCTCGGCATGTGCATCTCCCTATCACCCTGCAAGCACATAAGTGTGTCTGGCCTCCATGTCCCTGCATCCAGCGCGCACAGCCTCTGGCGCCCTCGGCACGTGCATCTCCCTATCACTCTGCATACACACCAGTGTGTCTGGCCTCCATGTCCCTGCATCCCAGTGCGCACAGCCTCTGGCGCCCTCGGCACGTGCATCTCCCTATCACCCTGCATGCACACCAGTGTGTCTGGCCTCCCTGTCCCTGCATCCCAGTGCGCACAGCCTCTAGCCCCCTCGGCACGTGCATCTCCCTATCACCCTGCATGCACACCAGTGTGTCTAGCCTCCATGTCCCTGCATCCCAGTGCGCACAGCCTCTGGCGCCCTCGGCACATGCAGCTCCCTATCACCCTGCATGCACACTAGTGTGTCTGGCCACCATGTCCCTGCATCCCAGTGCGCACAGCCTCTGGCGCCCTTGGCACGTGCAGCTCCCTATCACCCTGCATGCACACCAGTGTGTCTGGCCTCCATGTCCCTGCATCCCAGTGCGCACAGCCTCTGGCGCCCTCGGCACGTGCATCTCCCTATCACCCTGAATGCACACGAATGTTTCTGGCCTCCATGTCACTGCATCCCAGTGCGCACAGCCTCTGGCCCCCTCGGCACGTGCATCTCCCTATCACCCTGCATGCACACCAGTGTGTCTGGCCTCCATGCCACTGCATCCCAGTGCGATCAGCCTCTGGCGCCCTCGGCATGTGCATCTCGCCTCCATGTCCCTGCATCCCAGTGCGCACAGCCTCTGGCGCCCTCGGGATGTGCAGCTCCCTATCACCCTGCATGCACACCAGTGTGTCTGGCCTCCATGTCCCTGCATCCCAGTGCGCACAGCCTCTGGCGCCCTCGGCATGTGCATCTCCCTATCACCCTGCATGCACACCAGTGTGTACAGACTCTGGCGCCCTCAGCATGTGCATCTCCCTATCACCCTGCATGCACACCAGTGTGTCTGGCCTCCATGTCCCTGCATCCCAGTGCGCACAGCCTCTGGCGCCCTCGGCATGTGCAGCTCCCTATCACCCTGCATGCACACCAGTGTGTCTGGCCTCCATGTCCCTGCATCCCAATGCACACAGCCTCTGGATGCCCTCGGCACATGCATCTCTCTATCACCCTGCATGCACACCAGTGTGTACAGACTCTGGCGCCCTCGGCATGTGCATCTCCCTATCACCCTGCATGCACACCAGTGTGTCTGGCCTCCATGTCACTGCATCCCAGTGCGCACAGCCTCTGGCCCCCTCGGCACGTGCATCTCCCTATCACCCTGCATGCACACCAGTGTGTCTGGCCTCCATGCCACTGCATCCCAGTGCGCACAGCCTCTGGCGCCCTCGGCATGTGCATCTCGCCTCCATGTCCCTGCATCCCAGTGCGCACAGCCTCTGGCGCCCTCGGCATGTGCAGCTCCCTATCACCCTGCATGCACACCAGTGTGTCTGGCCTCCATGCCACTGCATCCCAGTGCGCACAGCCTCTGGCGCCCTCGGCATGTGCATCTCGCCTCCATGTCCCTGCATCCCAGTACGCACAGCCTCTGGCGCCCTCGGCATGTGCAGCTCCCTATCACCCTGCATGCACACCAGTGTGTCTGGCCTCCATGTCCCTGCATCCCAGTGCGCACAGCCTCTGGCGCCCTCGGCATGTGCATCTCCCTATCACCCTGCATGCACACCAGTGTGTACAGACTCTGGCGCCCTCAGCATGTGCATCTCCCTATCACCCTGCATGCACACCAGTGTGTCTGGCCTCCATGTCCCTGCATCCCAGTGCGCACAGCCTCTGGCGCCCTCGGCATGTGCAGCTCCCTATCACCCTGCATGCACACCAGTGTGTCTGGCCTCCATGTCCCTGCATCCCAATGCACACAGCCTCTGGCGCCCTCGGCACGTGCATCTCCCTATCACCCTGCATGCACACCAGTGTGTCTGGCCTCCATGTCACTGCATCCCAGTGCGCACAGCCTCTGGCGCCCTCGGCATGTGCATCTCCCTATCACCCTGCATGCACACCAGTGTGTCTGGCCTCCATGTCCCTGCATCCCAGTGCGCACAGCCTCTGGCGCCCTCGGCATGTGCATCTCCCTATCACCCTGCATGCACACCAGTGTGTCTGGCCTCCATGTCCCCGCATCCCAGTGCGCACAGCCTCTGGCGCCCTCGGCACGTGCATCTCCCTATCACCCTGCATGCACACCAGTGTGTCTGGCCTCCATGTCCCTGCATCCCAGTGCGCACAGCCTCTGGCGCCCTCGGCATGTGCGCCTCCCTATCACCCTGCATGCACACCAGTGTGTCTGGCCTCCATGTCCCTGCATCCCAGTGCGCACAGCCTCTGGCGCCCTCGGCATGTGCGCCTCCCTATCACCCTGCATGCACACCAGTGTGTCTCGCCTCCATGTCCCTGCATCCCAGTGCGCACAGCCTCTGGCGCCCTCGGCATGTGCGCCTCCCTATCACCCTGCATGCACACCAGTGTGTCGGCCTCCATGTCCCTGCATCCCAGTGCGCACAGCCTCTGGCGCCCTCGGCATGTGCATCTCCCTATCACCCTGCATGCACACCAGTGTGTCTGGCCTCCATGTCCCCGCATCCCAGTGCGCACAGCCTCTGGCGCCCACGGCATGTGCATCTCCCTATCACCCTGCATGCACACCAGTGTGCCTGGCCTCCATGTCCCCGCATCCCAGTGCGCACAGCCTCTGGCGCCCTCTGGCGCCCTCGGCATGTGCATCTCCCTATCACCCTGCATGCACACCAGTGTGTCTGGCCTCCATGTCCCCGCATCCCAGTGCGGACAGCCTCTGGCGCCCTCGGCATGTGCATCTCCCGATCACCCTGCATGCACACCAGTGTGTCTGGCCTCCATGTCCCCGCATCCCAGTGCGCACAGCCTCTGGCGCCCTCGGCATGTGCATCTCCCTATCACCCTGCATGCACACCAGTGTGTCTGGCCTCCATGTCCCCGCATCCCAGTGCGCACAGCCTCTGGCGCCCTCGGCATGTGCATCTCCCTATCACCCTGCATGCACACCAGTGTGTCTGGCCTCCATGTCCCCGCATCCCAGTGCGCACTGCCTCTGGCGCCCTCGGCATGTGCATCTCCCTATCACCCTGCATGCACACCAGTGTGTCTGGCCTCCATGTCCCCGCATCCCAGTGCGCACAGCCTCTGGCGCTCTCGGCATGTGCACCTCCCTATCACCCTGCATGCACACCAGTGTGTCTGGCCTCCATGTCCCCGCATCCCAGTGCGCACAGCCTCTGGCGCCCTCGCCATGTGCATCTCCCTATCACCCTGCATGCACACCAGTGTGTCTGGCCTCCATGTCCCCGCATCCCAGTGCGCACAGCTCTGGCGCCCTCGGCATGTGCACCTCCCTATCACCCTGCATGCACACCAGTGTGTCTGGCCTCCATGTCCCCGCATCCCAGTGCGCACAGCCTCTGGCGCCCTCGGCATGTGCACCTCCCTATCACCCTGCATGCACACCAGTGTGTCTGGCCTCCATGTCCCCGCATCCCTGTGCGCACAGACTCTGGCGCCCTCTGCATGTGCATTTCCCTTTCACCCTGCATGCACACCAGTGTGTCTGGCCTCCATGTCCGCGCACCCCAGTGCGCACAGCCTCTGGCGCCCTCGGCATGTGCATCTCTCTATCACCCTGCATGCACACCAGTGTGTCTGGCCTCCATGTCCCCGCATCCCAGTGCGCACAGCCTCTGGCGCCCTCGGCATGTGCATCTCCCTACCACCCTGCATGCACACCAGTGTGTCTGGCCTCCATGTCCCTGCATCCCAGTGCGCACAGCCTCTGGCGCCCTCGGCATGTGCATGTCTCTATCACCCTGCATGCACACCAGTGTGTCTGGCCTCCATGTCCCTGCATCACAGTGCGCACAGCCTCTGGCGCCCTCGGCACGTGCATCTCCCTATCACCCTGCATGCAAACGAGTGTGTCTGGCCTCCATGTCCCTGCATCCCAGTGCGCACAGCCTCTGGCCCCCTCGGCACGTGCATCTCCCTATCACCCTGCATTCACACCAGTGTGTCTGGCCTCCATGTCCCCGCATCCCAGTGCGCACAGCCTCTGGCGCCCTCGGCACGTGCATCTCCCTATCACCCTGCATGCACACCAGTGTGTCTGGCCTCCATGTCCCCGCATCCCAGTGCGCACAGCCTCTGGCGCCCTCGGCATGTGCACCTCCCTATCACCCTGCATGCACACCAGTGTGTCTGGTCTCCATGTCCCCGCATCCCAGTGCGCACAGCCTCTGGCGCCCTCGGCATGTGCACGTCTCTATCACCCTGCATGCACACCAGTGTGTCTGGCCTCCATGTCGCTGCATCCCAGTGCGCACAGCCTCTGGTGCCGTCGGCATGTGCATCTCCCTATCACCCTGCATGCACACCAGTGTGTCTGGCCTCCATGTCCCTGCATCCCAGTGCGCACAGCCTCTGGCGCCCTCTGCATGTGCATCTCCCTATCACCCTGCATGCACACTAGTGTGTCTGGCCTCCATGTCCCCGCATCCCAGTGCGCACAGCCTCTGGCGCCCTCGGCATGTGCATCTCCCTATCACCCTGCATGCACACCAGTGTGTCTGGCCTCCATGTCCCCGCATCCCAGTGCGCACAGCCTCTGGCGCCCTCGGCATGTGGATCTCCCTATCACCCTGCATGCACACCAGTGTGTCTGGCCTCCATGTCCCCGCATCCCAGTGCGGACAGCCTCTGGCGCCCTCGGCATGTGCATCTCCCGATCACCCTGCATGCACACCAGTGTGTCTGGCCTCCATGTCCCCGCATCCCAGTGCGCACAGCCTCTGGCGCCCTCGGCATGTGCATCTCCCTATCACCCTGCATGCACACCAGTGTGTCTGGCCTCCATGTCCCCGCATCCCAGTGCGCACAGCCTCTGGCGCCCTCGGCATGTGCATCTCCCTATCACCCTGCATGCACACCAGTGTGTCTGGCCTCCATGTCCCCGCATCCCAGTGCGCACTGCCTCTGGCGCCCTCGGCATGTGCATCTCCCTATCACCCTGCATGCACACCAGTGTGTCTGGCCTCCATGTCCCCGCATCCCAGTGCGCACAGCCTCTGGCGCTCTCGGCATGTGCACCTCCCTATCACCCTGCATGCACACCAGTGTGTCTGGCCTCCATGTCCCCGCATCCCAGTGCGCACAGCCTCTGGCGCCCTCGCCATGTGCATCTCCCTATCACCCTGCATGCACACCAGTGTGTCTGGCCTCCATGTCCCCGCATCCCAGTGCGCACAGCCTCTGGCGCCCTCGGCATGTGCACCTCCCTATCACCCTGCATGCACACCAGTGTGTCTGGCCTCCATGTCCCCGCATCCCAGTGCGCACAGCCTCTGGCGCCCTCGGCATGTGCACCTCCCTATCACCCTGCATGCAAACCAGTGTGTCTGGCCTCCATGTCCCCGCACCCCAGTGCGCACAGCCTCTGGCGCCCTCTGCATGTGCATCTCTCTATCACCCTGCATGCACACCAGTGTGTCTGGCCTCCATGTCCCCGCATCCCAGTGCGCACAGCCTCTGGCGCCCTCGGCATGTGCATCTCCCTACCACCCTGCATGCACACCAGTGTGTCTGGCCTCCATGTCCCCGCATCCCAGTGCGCACAGCCTCTGGCGCCCTCGGCATGTGCATGTCTCTATCACCCTGCATGCACACCAGTGTGTCTGGCCTCCATGTCCCTGCATCCCAGTGCGCACAGCCTCTGGCGCCCTCGGCACGTGCATCTCCCTATCACCCTGCATGCAAACGAGTGTGTCTGGCCTCCATGTCCCTGCATCCCAGTGCGCACAGCCTCTGGCCCCCTCGGCACGTGCATCTCCCTATCACCCTGCATGCACACCAGTGTGTCTGGCCTCCATGTCCCCGCATCCCAGTGCGCACAGCCTCTGGCGCCCTCGGCACGTGCATCTCCCTATCACCCTGCATGCACACCAGTGTGTCTGGCCTCCATGTCCCCGCATCCCAGTGCGCACAGCCTCCGGCGCCCTCGGCACGTGCATCTCCCTATCACCCTGCATGCACACCAGTGTGTCTGGCCTCCATGTTCCCGCATCCCAGTGCGCACAGCCTCCGGCGCCCTCGGCACGTGCATCTCCCTATCACCCTGCATGCACACCAGTGTGTCTGGCCTCCATGTCCCCGCATCCCAGTGCGCACAGCCTCTGGCGCCCTCGGCACGTGCATCTCCCTATCACCCTGCATGCACACCAGTGTGTCTGGCCTCCATGTCCCCGCATCCCAGTGCGCACAGCCTCCGGTGCCCTCGGCACGTGCATCTCCCTATCACCCTGCATGCACACCAGTGTGTGTGGCCTCCATGTCCCCGCATCCCAGTGCGCACAGCCTCTGGCGCCCTCGGCACGTGCATCTCCCTATCACCCTGCATGCACACCAGTGTGTCTGGCCTCCATGTCCCCGCATCCCAGTGCGCACAGACTCTGGCGCCCTCGGCACGTGCATCTCTCTATCACCCTGCATGCACACCAGTGTGTCTGGCCTCCATGTCCCCGCATCCCAGTGTGCACAGCCTCTGGCGCCCTCGGCATGTGCATGTCTCTCTCTATCACCCTGCATGTACACCAGTGTGTTCAGCCCCCATTTGCCTCTGCACACCAGTGCACAGTGCCTCGCTGCTCTTGGACACCTCAATGTGTTCACTCTCGGGGCGTGTGGCACCTCTGTGCTTATCACGATGTTCCAGGCGGAGAGCTCTGACCCCCAACCGCCCGACCCCTCCTCGCCCCACTGCTCGTGGGATCTGCTGCTGCGTCAAACTCTTCTCGGAGGGTGAGGGACCCCAACAGATGCACAGGCCGGGCCGTGAGGGAATGTGGGGCGGCCTCGGCGTCCGGCCTGCGGAATGAGGCCTAGCGCGCCCCCCTGCCGGCCCGAGGCCTGCCTCGGTGACAGCTGGCCTCTTTATGGGCCGGCTTCGATGACAGTTGGGAGTGGGTGCTGGGAGAGGGGGAGTGTGGCCGCGGGACTCTTTTTTGACAGGAATGAGGTTTGTCATCAGATTCTGGTGCCTGCTGATTTATGGTCCCGCCATTGCTCCCTCCATCGTGTGAGGAAAGGGGGCCCTTATCCAGGGCCATTAACTGCAACAAGCAAAAATAACACAGTATAGCGCCACTCTCGGGATCGATAAAAAATATCTTTAGCGGATAGAGCAGAAAAAACGAAAATCTAAACCTAAAATAGAAATGACGTCCTTTCCCAATCCCAAGACAAGCATTGGCTAAGCCAACCGTTTTAGCATAGTGGGCATAGGGAAGGCATGTACAAGGCATTGCCAAAATGTTACTGCCTGGTCAACAAAAGGCAACTGGTGTGAGTACCTAGGCGTATTATGGCAGTGCCTAGAAAATGCATTTCTAATGGCTTTTAAAAAGGCCGAAGCTGTTGGCTTCGTCAGTGCTTGTTTTGAACAGGACTTCACTTCAAGGAACAAACGCGAGGACACACATGTTGCTTGTAAATCAAGTGGATGGATAGCCACTTGGATGAGACAGTTTGACTACACCATGATCTCATTTACTGCTGCAAGTAAGCCATTATCTTTTAGAGGAAAGCTCCGAGACAATGTAATACCATACACACCAACTGTTTGATGTTACTGTGTGAAAAAGCTGGCTCAAATAGATCCCAAGAGGGTGTTTTTTAAAGGGGAGGGTGCAGGTTTTGGGTGTCATGGCCAGGATAACTTTGCCATTGAATGTGTTGATACAAATGCAAACAACTTCTACGCCTGTGTTTACCTCCTCATATGCCATCTCCTCCACAGCCTGTGTTTACCTCCTCATATGCCATCTCCTTTACAGCCTGTGTGTACCTCCTCATATGCCATCTCCTCCACAGCCTGTGTTTACCTCCTCATATGCCATCTCCTTTACAGCCTGTGTTTACCTCCTCATATGCCATCTCCTCCACAGCCTGTGTGTACCTCCTCATATGCCATCTCCTCCACAGCCCGTGTGTACCTCCTCATATGCCATCTCCTCCACAGCCTGCGTACCTTCTCATATGCCATCTCCTCCACAGCCTGTGTACCTCTTCATATGCCATCTCCTCCACAGCCTGTGTACCTCCTCATATGCCATCTCCTCCACAGCCTGCGTACCTTCTCATATGCCATCTCCTCCACAGCCTGTGTACCTCTTCATATGCCATCTCCTCCACATCCTGTGTACCTCCTCATATGCCATCTCCTCCACAGCCTGTGTTTACCTCCTCATATGCCATCTCCTCCACAGCCTGTGTACCCCCTTATATGCCATCTCCTCCACAGCCTGTGTTTACCTACTCATATGCCATCTCCTCCACAGCCTGTGTGTACCTTCTCATATGCCATCTCCTCCACAGCCTGTGTACCTCCTCATATGCCATCTCCTCCACAGCCCATGTTTACCTCCTCATATGCCATCTCCTCTACAGCCTGTGTGTACCTCCTCATATGTCATCTCCTCCACAGCCTGTGTGTACCTCCTCATATGCCATCTCCTCCACAGCTGGCGTACCTTCTCATATGCCATCTCCCCCACAGCCTGTGTGTACCTTCTCATATGCCATCTCCTCCACAGCCTGTGTACCTCCTCATATGCCATCTCCTCCACAGCCTGTTTTTACCTCCTGATATGCCATCTCCTCCACAGCCTGTGTTTATCTCCTCATATGCAATCTCCTCCACAGCCTGTGTGTACCTTCTCATATGCCATCTCCTCCACAGCCTGTGTTTACCTCCTCCTATGCAATCTCCTCCACAGCCTGTGTGTACCTCCTTATATGCCATCTCCTCGACAGCCTGTGTTTACATCCTCATATGCCATCTCCTCCACAGCCTGTGTACCTCCTCATATGCCATCTCCTCCACAGCCTGTGTTTACCTCCTCATATGCCATCTCCTACACAGCCTGTGTGTACCTCCTCATATGCCATCTCCTCCACAGCCTGTGTGTACCTCCTCATATGCCATCTCCTCCACTATGATTTCTTCTGTGAATAGTCTAAACCTGAAGCACCACCTAATAGCAAAACTAAATCAAGACGTTTATACATGGTCAAGTGGTTCTGAGGGCCATTTCCTTTTCAGGATTGCTTTTGGCACTGGTGGGGACCCCAGTGCCAACACCGAATCGCAAAGAACGAAGAAGGGTGGGAAAGCTTCTATTCTGAGCTCTGTAGGAACAGAAAATGCAGATTCCATGTAACCCCACACCCTTTGATATACTTTCAGTGAGAGAGTTTAACTGTTGATGTAGTCCCGATGCAAAGTGAACTGCCTTTTGGCACTGTTTGAGCTGCAATTGTGGGCGGACACGTATGCATGGAAAGCATGGCTCTGCAGGACACTTCTGGAGGATGGTATGGTATTGTTTATTTATAAAGCGCCTACACACAGGCAAGTGTTTCAAAGCACTCAAGCAGGGTGGGAACAAGGGGATAAACAACAGTCGCTCAGAGCCCTTGACATTCTGAGACGATAATAGTCTGCACAGGCAGAGTAATTGCGTGAAAAATACATTTAACAGGTTGGGAGACAGCAAATAGGCCTGAAAGCGATTCTGCAGTTTTACCAGTGCAATTAAGGGGTGAAGATAATGGAGAACAGACAGACGATCTTCCTGCATGGTGCGGACTGATCGTACAAGTGCACAGACAGTCACGGGGTGGGGGGGTCAAGTGCACCCGGTCAGTGGAGACTGGAGTAAGTGCAGAGAGAGCCGCTCTGTTGGGTTATTTCTCAAGTGCAGTGAGTGTGGGTGAGGCAAGTGCAAAAGAGGGACTGGCGGGGGTGCCAGGGACCTGTGAGACTCTGAGGTACGCCAGCCGGCCAGTCACCATGCTGTAAGGAAGAGGAGGGAGAGAGGGAAAAAACAGAGAACTAGGTTAGCAGGGTAGAGGGAGAGAAGGAAGGGGAGAAGAGGAAGGTCTTGAGGAGTTTCCAGAACTTAAGAAGATCAGGCTTAAGACGGAAGGTGAAAAGGAAAGCTGTTCCAGAGGGAGGCACCTGCTGAGGATAAGGACTTACCTTCAAATCTCTGCTTGGAGAACCGGCTCACTCGCAAAAGGTTGGAGGTAGATGAGCAGAGGGCTCATGAAGGACAGTATTTAGGTAGGAAGCGTTGCAGGTAGGTAGGTCCCAAGCCCCAGAAAGCCTTGTGAACAATGCAGAGGGTATTGAACTTGATCCTTGCAGCCACACGGAGCCAGTGAAGGGATTTCAGCACTGGGAGATGCGGTCCCTGGGTTTCAGGCCAAGGATAAGTCTCACGGTTCGGTTCTGGATGAGTTGCAGAGGGCACAGGGCAATAGACGGGAGGTTGGGAAAGAGGCTGCTGCAATAGTCGAGCCTGGAGTGAACCAGGGCTCTGGAGACAGTGTGCCTCTGGGGGAAGTGAGAAAAGGTAGAGTACCCCTGAGGAGGTGAAACTGAAAGACGTTTTAGAGATGTCCGAGATGTGAGAGGAGAAGGAGAGAGTGGAGTCAAAGGTCACCTCAAGGTTTCTTGCATCGCAGGTGGGTGAGGGCGCAGGGCCAAGGGAGGCCGGCCAGAGTGAAAGTGGGAAAGCGGGAGCAGGGTTCCCAGTGTGAACGATCTCAGCCTTACTGGCATTGTGGCAGAGGTTGTTTGCAGCACACCATGACTGAATTGCGGACAGTCAGTCAGATATGAGCGAAGAGCAGGAGGCTGCTGAGGGTAGCCTGAAAGATAGTTGCGTGTTATCCGCGTAATATTGGAAGTTAGAGGTGAAAGTGGCAATCACACGTGCCAGGGCAGCCCTATAGACGTTGAAGAAACAGGGGGATATATTTTAGATCCCTGAGGAACGCCACAGGTTCAGAGAGCTATAGTAGAGAGAAAGGCTCCAAGTTCCACCGGATTGGAGGTCGGAGAGAAAGGACGTTAACCACGCCAAAGCCCAGCCTGTGATTCCTAGGGTATCAAGGAGACGTGCAACCAGGATGTTATGGTTAACTGTGTTAAAGTCAGAGGAGAGGTCAAGGGGAATGAGGACATAGGGAGTGTTAGTGTCAAGATTTGAGAGCAGGTCTTCACAGGTGTTCAGAAGAGCAATTCCATGCCTCTGGGTGCTCTAAATCCAGACTGATGGCCATGGAAGCAACCAATAGATTCAGTGTGTAGGGTCAGCTGAGTGATAGCCCGTTCCTCCAGGAGTTTGCCCAGAAAAGGAGTGATGGAGACAGGGCAGAAGTTTGCCGGAATGGGGGGGTCGGCTGAGGATTTTTTGAGCAGAAGGTGCACAAGGGATCGCTTGAGGGCAATTGGGAAAACTCCAGTGGAAAAGGAGAGATTGCGAAGATCAGCCAAGGCTATAGCAAGGGAGTCAATATTGTCCTTAATGGTTTGAGAGGGGCAGGGTTCCACCTGTTTGGATGAAGTCTTCATAGTTCAGACTTGTCTGGTACCTCTTCAGGTGTGATTGGAGAGAGTGAAGAGAGGGTAAGTGGATGGGGGGCCAAGGGATGCTCCGGTGTTGGTGTACGCTGTGGTGTGGAGGAGAGGGTGGAAAGGATGTCTAGGGTTTTTGTGATGAAGTGTGCAGCCAGGGCCGAGCACATGTCCTGCGTGGGTGTGACGGAGGAAGAGGCTGCTGCAGGTTTGGCCAGTTCCTTGCAAACTTGACAAATCTTTCTTGGAGCTTATGGTGAAGTGGCAGTTGATTCCCCTGTTGAAGGCCATTGATGTCGAAACATTTGTCGGCCCAGGCTTTACAGTTGTTAGTAAGGGCTCAGAGAAGCATTTAAGAGATGGGTTTGGGGGATACTGTAAATTAATGCCATTTGATTCTTTTGAGATCTATAAAGAGGGTCATGTAAATCTCTTTGGAGATGAGGGAAAGAGCTGCAGATTTTAAACTTCAGCCCATAGGGTGCTAACAGCCGCTCTATCATGTAAACCGCTACCCTAACAGGTGTGTGCTCGTCGGAGGGGAAATGCCAGAGGGCATGGAACACCATAGCCCCTTACACAATATAAGGCGTGCCGCTTTCACACGTCAGGCTTGGGTGGGCTCTCAACCTTTTAGGGGTGGGGAGTGCTGAGGACTGCTGTGAGGCTGAGCTCAGGCGCCGTCAGCCTTCCATCGTGGAGGACCCAAGCACCCTTTAAAGTCTTATTGGCAGTGCACCTTGGCCCAAAGCTTGGCTACTTGGCCATAGAACATTTGCCCTAGCTTTGGAGGGGGTACTAGCCAGCGCGTCCTCCCTCTACCCCCGATTTATTCTGTGGTAACCAACATGCTATAGCTGTTTGTTTCTGAATACTTTTTTCCGTCCTGGAATCATCTCTCAGTGCAAACGAGTTGCTCTCGTTTACAGGTGGGAGGGGCAACTATGCACTTGGGCGCACAAGCATCAGGGGATGGGTGGGGCCTTCATGCTGGTGCACGAAGCAGGCGGACCACAGAGGGACCTTCATCATTTGCACCGGCATGAAAATCCATCCCGCCGAAGATGCTGGAGGGAGTGGCGCAAATGCAAGTGGCGCTCTGCGCTTCCTGTCCGCCATACAAATGCTGGAAAATGAGCCGTGGCGTGAATGCAAGGCGTGAAACGTTAAAGCCGCACTCAAGGCTTTTAGGCCGTCCATTCGCGTTATGGCTCTCATGACCGCGAGCCCTTATAAGTTTTAATACTCACCCAAATTCTGAGCATGGGACCTGAAACCCGTCAAAACGACATGTTTTTATGTCGAGGAAAGGTCAGTGATGTGTTTCCATGAGCACAGTCCTCTGCATCTGGCCTCCCCTGCCAGAAAGCAGGTGCTGGGAAATACCCAACACTGACAAGGGTCTTTTTGCCGTTTTTTCACTACCGCAAATTGAAACGCTCATGCTTGGCATGAGCGTTCCTATTTATGTTTTCCTTTTCCAGCTCCCAAATGGAGGCGGAAATGTAAACAAGTAATTTGCAGTGATGACCCTTTAAAGGTGCGCACTGATGTCTCCGGTAGGGGGGCGGACCCCAATAATCAGACTGTGTCAGGTCAGTGGCTTAATAATGTATTACTAGGAGGCAGAAACAGAGCCGACATTTCTGTATGCATGAAGGGTCTGGCTGTGTGTCCTCCGTGGGCACTGCCAGCCCCCCTGTGCTTTCAAAGTGTATCTTGAGCATCAGGGACTTGTGAATTGGCAAGTGCGGGCACAGAGATGTGAAGGGCAAAGTGACACTCACTTTCTGTGACCCGGTTCCTTTGCGAATGGGCCTTGATGTTAAAAAGATTGCCAAGTTTCTCCCAGCACATACGCTTTTACCACTTACGTTTTTATAAAATGATTATAAACTTAACAATGTTTAGGGTGGGATGCAGGCAGGAATTGGCCCCTCAAGCAGCAGCTGTGTACGCTCCCATCACTCAGGAAAGGCAAAGGCCGCCAGTAGCGCCCTCTAGAGATGGAACCATTTGGACACACTCTGATTATTAAATCAGTGGGTGCACGGCGGAAACGACCAGCGCATAGCATGAAGCATTTGCAGAAGGTTTGCAACAAGTAACTGAATATAACGTCAAGCAGAGGGAGGCAAGCGTACATACATGTGCAGCCGTTGGGAATCGTCAAGTCTGGCAATCTGTCCCTTTCCCTGCCTGACAAAATACTCTGGACACGACTTAGGGCCTGGTTCATGGAATATTTTGCACAGCGCAAAGTGGCTTTTCCATTCCATGGTGCAACGGGACTTTGCACTAAATACACTTTTCACTGCTCAAGCCTGATTCACGCAACAGTGCAAAGTGTATTTTTGCAGTACAATATCACGTGTGGTTCCTTGAAAATAAGAACCCTACACAATTGCCATCTCACCCATAAACACACAAAAACACAACCTTTCATGCTCAGCATGTACATTCAATGGTTTCAAAGATATGCGCAATTGAAAAATAAAGACATTTAACAGGCGGGTCACGTGTTTGTTTGGAGGCGCCAACGCTCAGTGCAGTTTCCCCCCAAAGCTGCCGGTGCAGTCACCTGCTGCGCAGGTCATATTTCCGCCCCTCCATCAGCGTCCTGGTGCGTCTCTTGCAGTGGTGACCCCTGACCCCTATTCTGATTCCCTCCGCCATTTTGTCTGAGCCCTTCCTAAGAAGGCACAGGAATGAGTACCATATCGTATTCTTCTTCTCCATCTCGTGTCGTAGCCGGTATGTGACCCTTTACTCAGCCGGCCAGTGTCACTATTCTCGTCAGCCATTCGTTGATCTTTGAACCATTCCCCCTGTGTCAATGCCAAGGAACGCGCAGTGTGACTGCATTACAGGACTTCTGGCTCGCCCTCCTCTGGCGGATATGACTGGTCATTTACCATGCTTAAAGCCTAAAGTGCCGATTCACAAAGGAGTTACTATGAGCAGCCGGGGCATGGAGCGAGAATATTCAATACTCTAAATAACTCTGGCGTGTCCCTGCAGAGAGGCGATTCTATCCACAAAGAGGCTTCTATGAGTAATTGTGAGATACTCCTGGAGAAAGCTAAATTCACAATCAAGTTACTGTGAGGGATATTCGATTCACAAATATGTTACTATGAGTAACTCTGAGATACTCCTGGAGAAAGACTATTCCACTCACACACAAGTTATTATAGGCAACTCTGAGATACTCCTGAAGAAAGACTATTCCACTCGCACACAAGTTATTACGGGCAACTCTTAGATACTCCTGAAGAAAGACTATTCCACTCACACACAAGTTATTACGAGAAACTCTGAGATACTCCTGAAGAAAGACTATTCCACTCACACACAAGTTATTATAGGCAACTCTGAGATACCCCTGAAGAAAGACTATTCCACTCACACACAAGTTATTATGAGAAACTCTGAGATGCTCCTGAAGAAAGACTATTCCACTCACACACAAGTTATTATGACCAACTCTGAGATACTCCTGAAGAAAGACGATTCCACTCACACGCAAGTTATTATGAGCAACTCTGAGATACTCCTGGAGAAAGACTATTCCACTCACACACAAGTTATTATAGGCAACTCTGAGATGCTCCTGAAGAAAGACTATTCCACTCACACACAAGTTATTATGAGAAGCTCTGAGATACTCCTGAAGAAAGACTATTCCACTCACACACAAGTTATTATGAGAAGCTCTGAGATACTCCTGAAGAAAGACTATTCCACTCACACACAAGTTATTATGAGAAACTCTGACATACTCCTGAAGAAAGACTATTCCACTCACACACAAGTTATTATAAGCAACTCTGAGATACTCCTGAAGAAAGACTATTCCACTCACACACAAGTTATTATGAGAAACTCTGAGATATTCCTGAAGAAAGACTATTCCACTCACACACAAGTTATTATGAGAAACTCTGAGATACTCCTGAAGAAAGACTATTCCACTCACACACAAGTTATTATGAGAAGCTCTGAGATACTCCTGAAGAAAGACTATTCCACTCACACACAAGTTATTATGAGAAACTCTGACATACTCCTGAAGAAAGACTATTCCACTCACACACAAGTTATTATGAGAAACTCTGAGATACTCCTGAAGAAAGACTATTCCACTCACACACAAGTTATTATGAGAAACTCTGAGATACTCCTGAAGAAAGACTATTCCACTCACACACAAGTTATTATGAGAAACTCTGAGATACTCCTGAAGAAAGACTATTCCACTCACACACAAGTTATTATGAGAAGCTCTGAGATACTCCTGAAGAAAGACTATTCCACTCACACACAAGTTATTATGAGAAGCTCTGAGATACTCCTGAAGAAAGACTATTCCACTCACACACAAGTTATTATGAGAAACTCTGAGATACTCCTGAAGAAAGACTATTCCACTCACACACAAGTTATTATGAGAAACTCTGAGATACTCCTGAAAAAAGACTATTCCACTCACACACAAGTTATTATGAGAAACTCTGAGATACTCCTGAAGAAAGACTATTCCACTCACACACAAGTTATTATGAGAAACTCTGAGATACTCCTGAAGAAAGACTATTCCACTCACACACAAGTTATTATGAGAAACTCTGAGATACTCCTGAAGAAAGACTATTCCACTCACACACAAGTTATTATGAGAAACTCTGAGATACTCCTGAAGAAAGACTATTCCACTCACACACAAGTTATTATGAGAAACTCTGAGATACTCCTGAAGAAAGACTATTCCACTCACACACAAGTTATTATGAGAAACTCTGACATACTCCTGAAGAAAGACTATTCCACTCACACACAAGTTATTATGAGAAACTCTGAGATACTCCTGAAGAAAGACTATTCCACTCACACACAAGTTATTATGAGAAACTCTGAGATACTCCTGAAGAAAGACTATTCCACTCACACACAAGTTTTTATGAGAAACTCTGAGATACTCCTGAAAAAAGACTATTCCACTCACACACAAGTTATTATGAGAAACTCTGAGATACTCCTGAAGAAAGACTATTCCACTCACACACAAGTTATTATGAGAAACTCTGAGATACTCCTGAAGAAAGACTATTCCACTCACACACAAGTTATTATGAGAAACTCTGAGATACTCCTGAAGAAAGACTATTCCACTCACACACAAGTTATTATGAGAAACTCTGAGATACTCCTGAAGAAAGACTATTCCTCTCACACACAAGTTATTATGAGAAACTCTGAGATACTCCTGAAGAAAGACTATTCCACTCACACGCAAGTTATTATGAGAAACTCTGAGATACTCCTGAAGAAAGACTATTCCACTCACACACAAGTTATTATAAGCAACTCTGAGATACTCCTGAAGAAAGACTATTCCACTCACACGCAAGTTATTATGAGAAACTCTGAGATACTCCTGAAAAAGACTATTCCACTCACACGCAAGTTATTATGACCAACTCTCAGATACTCCTGAAGAAAGACGATTCCACTCACACGCAAGTTATTATGAGCAACTCTCAGATACTCCTGAAGAAAGACTATTACTCTCACACACAAGTTATTATAAGCAACTCTGAGATACTCCTGAAGAAGAGAGGCCATTTGATTAATCAAAAAAAGTTCTATGAGCAAGTGTGAAATATACTTGGAGAGATTTGATTTGATTGACAAGGAAATTACCAGGAGCAACTCTGAGATACTTTGGAAGAAAGGCTATTTGATTCGCAAATAAGTTACAATGAGCAACTCAGAGATATTGCTCAAGAGAAATTATTAGATTCACAAATATGTTACTATGAGCAACTCTAAGGTACTCTTTGATCTCACCGATTTACAAATATGTTACTATGCAGAACTCGAAATACTCTTGGATAACAACCATTCAATTAATCAGAGAAGGTACTATGAGCAACTCTGGTAAACGTCTGGGAAGAGACGATTCGATTAACAAAGAAGCTTCTATGAGCAAGTCTGAGATTCTCATTGAAAGAGAAATTTGATTCAATTGTATTTAACTTTGAGTAATGTTTAGAGCCATACTCCTGGAGAGAGTTATTCAATTTAAAAATAAGGTGCTGTCAGTAACCCTGATTTAGTCCTGATTGACTAGTAACTTTCACTTACTTTTGACTTACTAGTAGGCCAGGGGTAAGTCAGAGTTACTCATATTAACTTCTTTGTGAATCGGCCCCAAATTACGCAATAATCAAAGATTTTAGATCTTTTATTGAACTAAATATAAATAATATCTCAAGATGTTGCAAGGCATTTTGTTTTCAGATTCCCATAGATGTCTTACTAGGATAGTAGCCGTTGAGTAGCATTATTTTCCTTCAGCTTGATTGGATGCAGGAAGAACATAAAAGGCTGAGCAGAATGCAGGTAAGTCCTGAGATGGTCAACTTCTCTTCCAGAGCAATAGGTCTAGAACCAGCCCCATGTTAGTCCAATGGCACCCTTATGACAACGGAGAATGGGTCTCGACTGATCACATCTGTCCTCTGAGCTTATCCAAACTTTCCCTTTTCCCTCCCTTCCATGACTCTCCTATTTTTATAATCAATTGTTCCTTCCTGTGTTTTCGCCATGCTTATCTGGAATCGTTATTATTCCATAAAAATCACCTGATCCAACCTCTTGTAGTTTTGGGCATGCTCATCTGGGACTTTTATTATTCCATAACACGCTTCTGATCCTACCTCTCGTAGTTTTCGGCATGCTTATCTGGACTTGGTATTATTCCATAACAAGCTTCTGATCCTACATTTTGTAGTTTAGAGCATGCTTATCTGGGCCTGTTATTATTCCATAACAAGGTTCTGATCCTACCTCTCGTAGTTTACAGCATGCTTACCTGGGCCTGTTATTATTGCATAACAGGTTCTGATCCTACCTCTCAAAGTTTTGGGCATGCTTATCTGGGCTTGTTATTATTCCATAACAAGCTTCTGATCCCACCTCTTGTAGTTTTGGGCATGCTTATCTGGGCTTGTTATTATTCCATAACAAGCTTCTGATCCCACCTCTTGTAGTTTTGGGCATGCTTATCTGGGCTTGTTATTATTCCATAACAAGCTTCTGATCCCACCTCTTGTAGTTTTGGGCATGCTTATCTGGGCTTGTTATTATTCCATAACAAGCTTCTGATCCCACCTCTTGTAGTTTTGGGCATGCTTATCTGGGCCTGTTATTATTCCATAACAAGGTTCTGATCCTACCTCTCGTAGTTTTCAGCATGCTTACCTGGGCCTGTTATTATTGCATAACAGGTTCTGATCCTACCTCTCAAAGTTTTGGGCATGCTTATCTGGGCTTGTTATTATTCCATAACAAGCTTCTGATCCCACCTCTTGTAGTTTTGGGCATGCTTATCTGGGCTTGTTATTATTCCATAACAAGCTTCTGATCCCACCTCTTGTAGTTTTGGGCATGCTTATCTGGGCTTGTTATTATTCCATAACAAGCTTCTGATCCCACCTCTTGTAGTTTTGGGCATGCTTATCTGGGCTTGTTATTATTCCATAACAAGCTTCTGATCCCACCTGTTGTAGTTTTGGGCATGCTTATCTGGGCTTGTTATTATTCCATAACAAGCTTCTGATCCCACCTCTTGTAGTTTTGGGCATGCTTATCTGGGCCAGTTATTATTCCATAACAAGGTTCTGATCCTACCTCTCGTAGTTTTCAGCATGCTTACCTGGGCCTGTTATTATTGCATAACAGGTTCTGATCCTACCTCTCAAAGTTTTGGGCATGCTTATCTGGGCTTGTTATTATTCCATAACAAGCTTCTGATCCCACCTCTTGTAGTTTTGGGCATGCTTATCTGGGCTTGTTATTATTCCATAACAAGCTTCTGATCCCACCTCTTGTAGTTTTGGGCATGCTTATCTGGGCTTGTTATTATTCCATAACAAGCTTCTGATCCCACCTCTTGTAGTTTTGGGCATGCTTATCTGGGCTTGTTATTATTCCATAACAAGCTTCTGATCCCACCTCTTGTAGTTTTGGGCATGCTTATCTGGGCTTGTTATTATTCCATAACAAGCTTCTGATCCCACCTCTTGTAGTTTTGGGCATGCTTATCTGGGCCTGTTATTATTCCATAACAAGGTTCTGATCCTACCTCTCATAGTTTTCAGCATGCTTACCTGGGCCTGTTATTATTGCATGACAGGTTCTGATCCTACCTCTCAAAGTTTTGGGCATGCTTATCTGGGCTTGTTATTATTCCATAACAAGCTTCTGATCCAACCTCTTGTAGTTTTGGGCATGCTTATCTGGGCTTGTTATTATTCCATAACAAGCTTCTGATCCCACCTCTTGTAGTTTTGGGCATGCTTATCTGGGCTTGTTATTATTCCATAACAAGCTTCTGATCCCACCTCTTGTAGTTTTGGGCATGCTTATCTGGGCTTGTCATTATTCCATAACAAGCTTCTGATCCCACCTCTTGTAGTTTTGGGCATGCTTATCTGGGCTTGTCATTATTCCATAACAAGCTTCTGATCCCACCTCTTGTAGTTTTGGGCATGCTTATCTGGGCTTGTTATTATTCCATAACAAGCTTCTGATCCCACCTATAGTAGTTTTGGGCATGCTTATCTGGGCTTGTTATTATTCCATAACAAGCTTCTGATCCCACCTCTTGTAGTTTTGGGCATGCTTATCTGGGCTTGTTATTATTCCATAACAAGCTTCTGATCCCACCTCTTGTAGTTTTGGGCATGCTTATCTGGGCTTGTTATTATTCCATAACAAGCTTCTGATCCCACCTCTTGTAGTTTTGGGCATGCTTATCTGGGCCTGTTATTATTCCATAACAAGGTTCTGATCCTACCTCTCGTAGTTTTCAGCATGCTTACCTGCGCCTGTTATTATTGCATAACAGGTTCTGATCCTACCTCTCAAAGTTTTGGGCATGCTTATCTGGGCTTGTTATTATTCCATAAC
This sequence comes from Ambystoma mexicanum, assembly GCF_040938575.1. NCBI lineage: Eukaryota > Metazoa > Chordata > Amphibia > Caudata > Ambystomatidae > Ambystoma > Ambystoma mexicanum. The sequence goes on from NC_090939.1 coordinate 48,847,806, forward strand.
AAGCTTCTGATCCCACCTCTTGTAGTTTTGGGCATGCTTATCTGGGCTTGTTATTATTCCATAACAAGCTTCTGATCCCACCTCTTGTAGTTTTGGGCATGCTTATCTGGGCTTGTTATTATTCCATAACAAGCTTCTGATCCCACCTCTTGTAGTTTTGGGCATGCTTATCTGGGCTTGTTATTATTCCATAACAAGCTTCTGATCCCACCTCTTGTAGTTTTGGGCATGCTTATCTGGGCTTGTTATTATTCCATAACAAGCTTCTGATCCCACCTCTTGTAGTTTTGGGCATGCTTATCTGGGCTTGGTATTATTCCATAACAAGCTTCTGATCCCACCTCTTGTAGTTTCGGGCATGCTTATCTGGGCTTGTTATTATTCCATAACAAGCTTCTGATCCCACCTCTTGTAGTTTTGGGCATGCTTATCTGGGCTTGTTATTATTCCATAACAAGCTTCTGATCCCACCTCTTGTAGTTTTGGGCATGCTTATCTGGGCTTGTTATTATTCCATAACAAGCTTCTGATCCCACCTCTTGTAGTTTCGGGCATGCTTATCTGGGCTTGTTATTATTCCATAACAAGCTTCTGATCCCATCTCTTGTAGTTTTGGGCATGCTTATCTGGGCTTGTTATTATTCCATAACAAGGTTCTGATCCCACCTCTTGTAGTTTTGGGCATGCTTATCTGGGATTTGTTTTACTCCACAAGAAGCTTCTGATCCTACCTCTCGTAGTTTTCAGCATGCTTATCTGGGCCTGTTATTATTCTATAACAGGTTCTGATCCTACCTCTTGTATTTTAGGGCATGCTTATCTGGGATTTGTATTACTCCACAAGAAGCTTCTGATCCCACCTCCTGTAGTTTTGGGCATGCTTATCTGGGATTTGTATTACTCCACAAGAAGCTTCTGATCCCACCTCTTGTAGTTTTGGGCATGCTTATCTGGGATTGTTATTATTCCATAACAAGCTTCTGATCCCACCTCTTGTAGTTTTGGGCATGCTTATCTGGGCTTGTTATTATTCCATAACAAGATTCTGATCCCACCACTTGTAGTTTTGGGCATGCTTAGCTGGGCCTGTTATTATTCTATAGCAGGTTCTGATCCTACCTCTTGTATTTTAGGGCATGCTTATCTGGGCTTGTTATTATTCCATAACAAGCTTCTGATCCCACCTCTTGTAGTTTTGGGCATGCTTATCTGGGCCTGTTATTATTCTATAACAGGTTCTGATCCCACCTCTTTTATTTTAGGGTATGCTTATCTGGGCCTGTTATTATTCCATAACAGGTTCTGATCCCACCTCTTGTAGTTTTGGGCATGCTTATCTGGGCTTGGCATTATTCCATAACAAGCTTCTGATCCCACCTCTTGTAGTTTTGGGCATGCTTATCTGGGCTTGTTATTATTCCATAACAAGGTTCTGATCCCACCTCTTGTAGTTTTGGGCATGCTTACCTGGGCTTGTTATTATTCCATAACAAGCTTCTGATCCCACCTCTTGTAGTTTTGGGCATGCTTATCTGGGCTTGTTATTATTCCATAACGAGCTTCTGATCCCACCTCTTGTAGTTTTGGGCATGCTTATCTGGGCTTGTTATTATTCCATAACAAGCTTCTGATCCCACCTCTTGTAGTTTTGGGCATGCTTATCTGGGCCTGTTATTATTCCATAACAAGCTTCTGATCCCACCTCTTGTAGTTTTGGGCATGCTTATCTGGGCCTGTTATTATTCTATAACAGGTTCTGATCCTACCTCTTGTATTTTAGGGCATGCTTATCTGGGATTTGTATTACTCCACAAGAAGCTTCTGATCCCACCTCTTGTAGTTTTGGGCATGCTTATCTGGGCTTGTTATTATTCCATAACAAGCTTCTGATCCCACCTCTTGTAGTTTTGGGCATGCTTATCTGGGCTTGTTATTATTCCATAACAAGCTTCTGATCCCACCTCTTGTAGTTTTGGGCATGCTTATCTGGGATTTGTATTACTCCACAAGAAGCTTCTGATCCCACCTCTTGTAGTTTTGGGCATGCTTATCTGGGCTTGTTATTATTCCATAACAAGCTTCTGATCCCACCTCTTGTAGTTTTGGGCATGCTTATCTGGGATTTGTATTACTCCACATGAAGCTTCTGATCCCACCTCTTGTAGTTTTGGGCATGCTTATCTGGGATTGTTATTATTCCATAACAAGCTTCTGATCCCACCTCTTGTAGTTTTGGGCATGCTTATCTGGGCTTGTTATTATTCCATAACAAGCTTCTGATCCCACCTCTTGTAGTTTTGGGCATGCTTATCTGGGCTTGTTATTATTCCATAACAAGCTTCTGATCCCACCTCTTGTAGTTTTGGGCATGCTTATCTGGGATTTGTATTACTCCACAAGAAGCTTCTGATCCCACCTCTTGTAGTTTTGGGCATGCTTATCTGGGCTTGTTATTATTCCATAAGAAGATTCTGATCCCACCACTTGTAGTTTTGGGCATGCTTAGCTGGGCCTGTTATTATTCTATAACAGGTTCTGATCCTACCTCTTGTATTTTAGGGCATGCTTATCTGGGCTTGTTATTATTCCATAACAAGCTTCTGATCCCACCTCTTGTAGTTTTGGGCATGCTTATCTGGGCCTGTTATTATTCTATAACAGGTTCTGATCCCACCTCTTGTATTTTAGGGCATGCTTATCTGGGCCTGTTATTATTCCATAACAGGTTCTGATCCCACCTCTTGTAGTTTCGGGCATGCTTATCTGGGCTTGGTATTATTCCATAACAAGCTTCTGATCCCACCTCTTGTAGTTTCGGGCATGCTTATCTGGGCTTGTTATTATTCCATAACAAGGTTCTGATCCCACCTCTTGTAGTTTCGGGCATGCTTATCTGGGCTTGTTATTATTCCATAACAAGGTTCTGATCCCACCTCTTGTAGTTTTGGGCATGCTTATCTGGGCTTGTTATTATTCCATAACAAGGTTCTGATCCCACCTCTTGTAGTTTTGGGCATGCTTACCTGGGCTTGTTATTATTCCATAACAAGCTTCTGATCCCACCTCTTGTAGTTTTGGGCATGCTTATCTGGAATTGTTATTATTCCATAACAAGATTCTGATCCCACCTCTTGTAGTTTTGGGCATGCTTATCTGGGCTTGTTATTATTCCATAACAAGCTTCTGATCCCACCTCTTGTAGTTTTGGGCATGCTTATCTGGGCCTGTTATTATTCCATAACAAGCTTCTGATCCCACCTCTTGTAGTTTTGGGCATGCTTATCTCGGCCTGTTATTATTCCATAACAAGCTTCTGATCCCACCTCTTGTAGTTTTGGGCATGCTTAGCTGGGCTTGTTATTATTCTATAACAGGTTCTGATCCCACCTCTAGTAGTTTTGGGCATGCTTATCTGGGATTGTTATTATTCCATAACAGGTTCTGATCCCACCTCTTGTAGTTTTGGGCATGCTTATCTGGGCTTGTTATTATTCCATAACAAGCTTCTGATCCCACCTCTTGTAGTTTTGGGCATGCTTATCTGGGCTTGTTATTATTCCATAACAAGCTTCTGATCCCACCTCTTGTAGTTTTGGGCATGCTTATCTGGGCCTGTTATTATTCCATAACAAGCTTCTGATCCCACCTCTTGTAGTTTTGGGCATGCTTATCTGGGCCTGTTATTATTCCATAACAAGCTTCTGATCCCACCTCTTGTAGTTTTGGGCATGCTTATCTGGGCTTGTTATTATTCCATAACAAGCTTCTGATCCCACCTCTTGTAGTTTTGGGCATGCTTATCTGGGCTTGTTATTATTCCATAACAAGCTTCTGATCCCACCTCTTGTAGTTTAGGGCATGCTTATCTGGGCTTGTTATTATTCCATAACAAGCTTCTGATCCCACCTCTTGTAGTTTTGGGCATGCTTATCTGGGCTTGTTATTATTCCATAACAAGCTTCTGATCCCACCTCTTGTAGTTTTGGGCATGCTTATCTGGGCTTGTTATTATTCCATAACAAGCTTCTGATCCCACCTCTTGTAGTTTTGGGCATGCTTATCTGGGCTTGTTATTATTCCATAACAAGCTTCTGATCCCACCTCTTGTAGTTTTGGGCATGCTTATCTGGGCTTGTTATTATTCCATAACAAGCTTCTGATCCCACCTCTTGTAGTTTAGGGCATGCTTATCTGGGCTTGTTATTATTCCATAACAAGCTTCTGATCCCACCTCTTGTAGTTTTGGGCATGCTTATCTGGGCTTGTTATTATTCCATAACAAGCTTCTGATCCCACCTCTTGTAGTTTTGGGCATGCTTATCTGGGCTTGTTATTATTCCATAACAAGCTTCTGATCCCACCTCTTGTAGTTTTGGGCATGCTTATCTGGGCTTGTTATTATTCCATAACAAGCTTCTGATCCCACCTCTTGTAGTTTTGGGCATGCTTATCTGGGCTTGTTATTATTCCATAACAAGCTTCTGATCCCACCTCTTGTAGTTTTGGGCATGCTTATCTGGGCTTGTTATTATTCCATAACAAGCTTCTGATCCCACCTCTTGTAGTTTTGGGCATGCTTATCTGGGCTTGTTATTATTCCATAACAAGCTTCTGATCCCACCTCTTGTAGTTTAGGGCATGCTTATCTGGGCTTGTTATTATTCCATAACAAGCTTCTGATCCCACCTCTTGTAGTTTTGGGCATGCTTATCTGGGCTTGTTATTATTCCATAACAAGCTTCTGATCCCACCTCTTGTAGTTTTGGGCATGCTTATCTGGGCTTGTTATTATTCCATAACAAGCTTCTGATCCCACCTCTTGTAGTTTTGGGCATGCTTATCTGGGCTTGTTATTATTCCATAACAAGCTTCTGATCCCACCTCTTGTAGTTTTGGGCATGCTTAGCTGGGCCTGTTATTATTGCATAATAGGTTCTGATCCTACCTCTTGTAGTTTTGGGCATGCTTATCTGGGCTTGTTATTATTCCATAACAAGCATCTGATCCCACCTCTTGTAGTTTTGGGCATGCTTATCTGGGATTTGTATTACTCCACAAGAAGCTTCTGATTCTACCGCTCATCATTTTGGTTGTAAATTTCAGCATCGGATGTGTAACACTGCAAACTTCGTGGGCAGAGTCTCGCATCTACTCAGTTGATTTTTATGGTCCAGACATTCCAATACTATCTGAGTTGTGGTTATTAGACGGGGAGTAGATATTTCTGGTTCTCAGAAGAGCATTTTCAGTGATAGAAGAGTACCACAAAAGTAGTAGAACTGTGACAGCCGTGGGGGACTGAGTAGGAAGGAAAGGAGCAACGTGCAACACATTTGTCAAGGGTTGCAGTCAGGCAGGTTGCAGGCAATTAAGTTGAAATAGATTTCAAAAGTGGAGACGTGCGCTTTAACTTCATGAAGAACAGTTCCGGAACGGTGAAAAGGGTTGCAAAAAGTAGTGGAGCTGTTAAAAGTAAAAAATAAAAGTAGTGGAACACCTCTCCCGACCATTCCCATCCACTTTGACCACTGACCATAGAGCATTGCTTTCACTTGGTTTTCGTTTTACTTGAACAATGGGCGTTCAAACCCATTCGAATGATTAAAGCCATTTGTAGCTGAAACGTTAACCATTCAAAAGATTTGAAACCGGTTCTGAGCAACTCAAATTGATAAGTGGATCATTTGATGCGACTTAGTTCGAGCTTTTAGCTACTTTTTTCTTTTGCTTTTTTTGGGGGATGTTTTATGACTTGGTTTGTAGGATATGAATCTGGTATTTGGCCTTTGCTCTGGGTGAATGCATTCAAATATGATTCCTATCTGACTGGAATAAATAGCTGCCGGAAAGTGTTGCGTCTCCTGCACTGAGAATGAACAGGGCCACTGCTGCATGGAAGGATTTCCGCTTCCGGTGCCTTGCAAGGGGAGACCTCGCCATTCGCGTAACGTTCTGGTCCTGCCCCCAGGAACAGTTCAGCATTGACTGCTCCCATCTGAACAAACCTACCAACAGCAACCCCAGCTCCTCAAGGGCAGCGCAACACCGAAAATCGAATTAAAGGATGCCTCGGGCTCAGACCAATTAGAAGACAATGTGAAGCGGGTTTCAGCCTCTGCAGGGTTCCTCTGATTTTAACCGATTTAAACCTTGTTTTGAATTTTCGAAGTTAAACCAATGTCACCACTGGAACCGTGCACACCTGCCTGGCCAGCAAGAGCTTGCTCCGAACCCCCAATATTCAAGCTGACCCGCTCATCTAGAGCAGTTTCTCCTTCAAGTATGCAGTGTGAAAGGGGCAGGTGCGACAGCTGCCCCCATTCTCTCCCCTTTGTGAAACATGCACAATGGGACAAAAGGTCACACTGTTAAAGATTGAGGATGCACCCCATATCATGTCTTGTAACAATAAGGGTGTATGGTGTGTAGTGCATTCGAACATGTCCCCTCTGACAGGCACACCTATGTTGGGGTAGCGGGTTATGGGATATAGCGCTTTTTGGCACGCAATAAACGGAAGATTGAAATCCACATCTCTTTACTTCATCTACAAACAGACCAACCTCTTTATCTTCTCAAAATAAACACATTTAATCAATTTACGGGATACCTCTAACCTTTCTATTAAATGCATCTCTAAGCCCTTACTAACTACTATAAAGTCTGGGTCGACAAATGTTTCGACATCAGTGGCCTTCAACAGGGTCATCAACTGCCACTTCACCATAGGCTCCAAGGAAGATTTATCATCCTTCAGAAGTGTCTCATATAGTCATGTTTTCCATACATACCTGTCCGTTCTCTATTGAAGCTGAAACAGTGCCAAGAGGCACTTCACTTCTCAGCTGCACCACATCAATAGTTGAACTTTTTCACCTCAAGCGTAGTAAGAGGTGTGGAGTTAAAAGGAGTCCACATATTTGCATCATAGCCCAAGTCCAGTGGAAACCTAAATAGGGCTGTAGACTTTCTGATTAAGGCTGCCAGTGATTATGAAAAAAAGAAGGGATTCCAGAGCGCAAACGCCACACATTAATTCAGCGCAGCAGAGGTATTTGCAGCGCTGGCGGCAATAAATGAGGATTGCTGGCTGTAGCCAGGAGACTTGGGTCTTTCACAGCGCAAGGCATTAGAATGCAATTTTCAGTTCATGTCATCTATAATTTAGCACTCGCAGGCCCGTGAAAGACTCCCCTTCAGAGAAAAGCCAACAGTTCTTTACTGTAAGTCACATTAACTGCCTAACAGTGAGATATCGGCGCTAAACGGTCACCGCCTGGCACGCCACCAAACCACACAACTTAGTGAAGCCTTTCTTGCTTGTAATTGAAATTTGTTAATCTCTGAGTGCTTTGGGGAAGCGCTCGGGCACATGTAAATGAAATCACTTTCAGGCAGGCTTGCAATGTGGCCTTGTTAGACGGATTTATTTTAACCATTAACACCCTCTTTCATGCCCCGCACAATGGAGTATATTATTTGGGGTCAGGGGTTATGGCAACAGTCATGTGTCATGTTATGTGACGTTATGTTGATTTATACTGCGCACCGCTATGGAGCACCCTCTCGTCTTGAGAGCTTAGCCTCCAACACTGGAAAGTTAAAAAGAGGAACACGTCAACTCAAGGGAAGAGACAGTTGGCATCCTCTGGAATGGGAAGCTTTCACAAGAATCCCTGGTGTGGCAAAAGGGGGCACCCGGTGCATAATGGCGTCACAAGTCCTCACTCATTCTGCCTCGCACAGCACTGCATTCTGGGAGCACCGTGCATGACACAATGATTGTTCTCTGCTTCAAGGCACAGAAGCCCCGCAAGCTCTCGTGTGGGTCACTTTCCACGCCTGCAGGGCCTTGTACCTGCAGCCAGTAGGGGACGCAAGGGAGCATGAACCATTGCAAGCCTTGCAATTGTTTATTTAAATGTCCTGCTCACGTTTCCTATCAGTCATGCTGGAAGGGAGGAAAGTGCCAATAGACTGCCCTCCTGCTTTAGTTTGCTGCACAGGCCATGGAAGACATCAGCAGAGCCGGGCAACCAGGCGTGGGACTATTCTTCAATATCAATAAGTTTAAGGAAAATAAATGTGTGTGCTTGCTTGAGTGTTGTGTGAATGTGTGTATGTGTGCGTGCGTATATGTGTGTGTGTGTCTGTGTTCATTTACTGTATGTGTGCGTGGTAGGAGTCGTCCATGTCGGTGATGGAGAAGTTGGCTGAGGGTTGACTCAATGGGGCTGGCACCGGTAAAGTTATTTCATGGCAATCCTTCGCATATTTTGTGAAATGACAAGGGAATAATGACAGAAATGTTCTGCACTGCCAGAATGAACATGTATTCTTACAGTGGCAATTCTGGCATTATTGGGCAAGATCAACACACATGTGTTGTTACAGTTGTAATACTGGCATTAGTAGGTAGGCAAAGCCAATATGATTGTGTTCTGAAAGTGGCAATACTGGAATTATTGGGTAAAGTGAGCATGAATTTATTGTTACAGTGGCAATACTGAAATCTTTGGGCCACACCAAAATAACTGTATACTTACAATGGCACAAGTGACATTATTGGCATAGCCACCATGAGTGTATTCCCACAGTGTCAGTACTAGCATTATCAACCACAAACATTATAAGTTTGTTCTTACAGTGACAATGCTGTTCTATCTTAGCACAGTCAGCATGGACATGTCTTATTGCAGTAGCAATATTGCCATTATTGGGTAAAGCCAATACAGATGTATTTTTACAGTGGCAATACTGGCATTATTGGGAATAGTCACTATGAGTGTGTTGTTACCCTGAATTTCCTGGTATATATGTGCATAGGCAACGTGAACATGTCTTCTTACAGTAGTAATACTTGCAATATTCAGCACAACCATGAGAGTGTGCCCTTCCTTGGCATATATTATGGGTACAGACATCAAGAAAAATGGTTGGAAAATTCTGCAGTGCATATTTGGATAACTGGAATCTATACGATTGTTTTCACTTGTTACTCCCCAGAACTGATGGTGAATTGTGTGGCTTTATTCCAAATGTTTTGCAAAATGTCTGGTGCAAAATGCACCATGTTGTCCCATTATTCTGAATACTTCTATAGGGGAGAACACACCATGCCACACCCCAGAGCTCCCTTGGTTGGTTTGGGTTAAACTCGGTATCTTGTGCTCATTACTGGGTAATATTTACGGCCCTCCAAAGAAGAAACTGCCCAGCTGGCGTTTCCAGGATTCCCAATGAGTGCTACCCTTCCCTGGGAAGAAATTCAGGAGTTCTATAAAAGAAAAATGCTGGTGTTGCTCCGAGGAGCCAGGATTGGTCATGGTGAGAGGGCCCTGGGGATGGAGACTACACACTGCTATTCAGGACCAGAGAGGCCCGAAGGCCGCAGGGGCTTTCTTGGGTTTACGTCTTGATGCCGTGCATGGACACCCACCCCACCAGTCATCATGGGGGTGATTGAGGTGGTCTGCTGGCTTATGCAACTAAGTTGGTGTGTTCGGAGATACAGTTGGGTCAGCTGGTGAAAATGTGGCTAAGCATTTGATGCATCTGTGGTGAGAGCGGTGCCAGTGGATGTGGGCATCTGGATTCGAGGTACTTCATCTTGCCACACTTTTGCCATTGCTTATCTTTGGCTGACCCTGTTCAAACAGTGTATGGGTACGACCCAGCATCGAGGTAATGGCCAGCAGCATTCAGGTGGGGAATGAGGTTGGTGTCACCTTGTGCCAGCTGGCAGCGGCATGGTGGACCGCCACCAATGTTATGGGGCTGAAATTGTGCCTCTGCATGAAGCTTGCTTGTGCGTTCTCCCTTGGGAGCGTGCAGTATTTAAATGGCAGAAAGAGAGGGGCCAGAATTGCCTCCCATGAACCTGTGGAGGCTTGGGCAGTGCCGGCATCGGAGGATTTGGGATCTAAGGGCTTGTTGACTATTGTTTTGTTTTGTTTGTTAGTTTTATGCATTTCTAATGCGCACCAGACCCGAGGGTAAACGGGCGCAGCAATAAGGGTATGCGAAGTTTACAATGGTTACAAAGGTTACAAGATACATTTTACATAATGAAAATACTATAGACAGGATAGGCAGCAATACAGTACATTATATACAGGTATTATACAGAGATATACGATAAGTTAAATAAAGGATATGCCGTTAAATACTGCTTGCTGGTGGGTATCATCAGGCAGAGCAGTACAAGGCCATTTGTAGTAAACAATCTGTATCTCTAATAGAGGCAAGAGGATGGTGGGGGTTGCTGATTAGTTGATCGATTGCTTCAAGTGATTGATATAGTTGGTTCTAAATTTAAGGTAGGATTTCTCAGCACGTATAGTTTGGGGCAGTGAATTCCATACTTGGGCTGCCCGGACGGGGAAACTAGCACCTCCGGCCTTGGACAATTTAAATCTTGAGATGATAAGGGTATTGGCATAGGTGCTTCTGGAGGGTCTGGATGATTGTCTTTCTATGAATCTATCCGAGAGATATGGAGGCGCCGCGTTGTTCAGGGCTTTGTGAGTGAGGGTGGCCACTTTCAGTAAGATTTTGTCTTGGGTCGATAACCACTTGTTATTTCGCCTTATCTTAGAGATGTGGGTTCGTTTGGGGATGCCAAGAGCTGCTCTCAGGGCATTATTTTGTAGAATTTGTATTCTATGTGGGATGGATTTGTTCACCCCAATATATATAGGGCATTACAATAATCAAGTCTGGATAAGATGAGGGCTCTCGCTAGGATCAGACAGTTCTCATCAGAGATGAAATGTTTACCAGCTCTGATAAGCTTACATGTATAAGCTGTGGCTGAGGCCAGAGAAGAGGGTGGCATCTAGGTAGAAGCCAAGAGTCTTCACTTCCTTGGCAACGTTGATAGTGTTTCCATCGATTTCAAAGGCGTGATATTTCTGGCCTAGTTTTTTGAGGGTGGAGTGTGTACCTAGAATGAGTAGCTCTGTTTTATCATCATTCAGGCATAGACCATGAGTAGCCATCCATGCCTGGATGATGAGGTACACCCTATTTACCAAGGCCAAATCCTTGTTGTAATCCCCGGAAAGTGGGAGGAGAATCTGGGTATCATCTGCATAGTTAGTGTAGGTGATACCAAGAAGGTCCAGATCATCAAAAAGGGGCTTGGTAAATATGTTGTACAATGTTGGAGATATGCAGGAGCCCTGGGGAACACCGCACAGGATGGGGATAGGGTCAGCTGCATCTGAGAGGGAGAACACCCTCATGGTCCTTTGATTCAGGAAAGATTCGATCCATTGTATAGCTTCTTTGGAGAAGTGAGCTGCAGAGTTAAGGTGGTTACAGAGGACTTTGTGGTCTGCAAGGTCGAACGCGGCCGAGAGATCCAAAAGTAGAAGGAGTGCTGTTTGACCTTTGTCTCTTAGCTCATCAATTTGGGCCTTCAAGTCGATGAGCGCAGTCTCAGTTCCATGTTGTGGGCGGAAGCCAGACTGCCTTGTTCCTAGGAGCTTGTGTTGTTCTAGAAATTATTGCATTTGGGTGTTAGCTATCTTGTCCAAGATTTTTAGTAGAAAGGGGACTGTTGTTATGGGGCGGTAGTTGGTGGGGACGAGGGGGTCGAGGGATTGTTTTTTTAGTAGAGGCAGTACCCATGATTGTTTCAGGTTGGATGGTACTATGCCTGTGGTGAATGAGGAATTCACAAGCTTGGATATGAAGGGCGAGAGTTCTCTGGCAGCATATTTTATGAGTTGTGCTGGGCACAAGTCGCCTTGACAATTGGAGGGCTTGAGAGAGAGGATCGTTTTTTCCACTTCGAGGATGGAGGTTTTAGTAAATCTGAATTGGTTAGTTGTATTTTGTTCTGGTGGAGATGGGTTGGTGTTGAGTATGTTTGGGTTGAGGGTAGCTTTCTTAGCCCAATTTTCTTTTACAGCATGGTGACTTTGTTGGTCAGAGCTTGTTGTATCTGCGTACACCAGGCTTTGTCCTTTGTACATATATCAGGGATGGGAGTGGGTGACTCTAGTTCTTTTAGAATTGAGAACAACTCCCTCATGCTTGAGTTAGCCGTGGTTATGCGCTTATTATAAGAATTCCGCTTGGCCAGGACAATTTCTTTTTTATAGTGTGAGGAGATTTCGGTAAGTTTGTTTTTGTGCTCTTCTGTGGGTGAGATTTTCCAGGACGATTCGCAGCTTCTTTTGAGTTGGCAGAGGTCTTTTAGTTCAGGGGTGAACCATTTATTGAGGTGGTTTTTAGGTTTACTGGGTCTGAGTTTAAGGGGGGCTATGTTGTCAAGTGTGGAACGTACGATTTTGTCACTCTCTTCCACAAGTAGCTCTGGGTTAAGGTGCTCATCTAGTTGGTTCAGGGTGGGTAGAATGGCCGGGATCACTTTGTCTTTAGTGATACTCTTTTTGTTCCTGGTCGGGCATGAGGGGGCCATATTGGCTACATGTAGAAGTGGCCTGATGGTGGCTAGGTCAAATGTGACCAGGTAATGGTCTGTCCATAGTAGTGGGGAAATGGAGGTTATGCTTGCAGAGCAGTTATAGTTTGCTACCCAGTCGAGGGTTCTCCCTCTGTTGTGGGTGGGTTCCATAATTCTTTGGGTTAGTCCCAGTTCCGTGAGGGTATTAGCCACATTGGAGGCATGTTTCTCTAAGGGGTCGTTATAGCCTAAGTTAAAATCTCCCAGAATAAGTAATTGCGTGGAAGTTTTAAGGTGGTGGATAATAGGCAATTGATATCTTCATCAAATGTGCCCATCGGGCCCGGGGGCCTGTAAATATGTAGATGGTCAAGGTCTGTGAATTATGAAGTGGGAGCTTGATGGTGCACACTTCGCAGGAGTTGGAGTCTGGAATGACAGTGGTTCTCATATTTAGGCTAATTTTTGCGATAATGGCTACACCGCCGCCTCGCATATTATTTCTGTCTTGTCTTAGAATGGTGTAGCCATCTGGGATTGCTAGAGATAATAAGGGTCCTGCCGCCTCATGCAGCCAGGTCTCTGTGACAGCAAGGAAGTCTAATTTGTTGGACAGTATAATCTCGCAGATGTCTGTGCCATGTGCTGTTAGGGATCGTGCATTTATTAGTCCGCCTTTTCTTGAATGAACAAGACGCTGTGAACTATGGGTGATATCAGCCAGTGGTTGCGTCTTGCAGAAAACTATGGCTTTGTGTGGCAGATGAAATGTCTGGTGAGGGCTTCACTCCTTCACTGTGCAGGGAGATTCTAGGTAATCTGGAAAACATCTGGGCAAGCAGGGTAGCAAAGGAGAGCATGCTGGGTGTCAGAGTGACCCTTAAGAAATGCTTGAGGACATAGATCCTGCTGGGACCATTAGTGGTCAGTGATTGGAGTGACCAGAATAGTGGCATTACAAGGATATTGGCTGTTTGTGCAATTGGTATCATATTTGCAGACTTGTGTTTCCATTCTGGAGTGGTCCTAACAGTGTAAGGGCTACACACGGGTTGTGGTGGGACTGAAGCACTCTTTGGAGACCACCAGCCCCCTGAGTCTGGTTGTGTGATGTTTTCACTCTTTAATAGACTGTTTGTAGGATGAGTCCTGGGGATGACCTGCAGGCTACACTAGGGAGGGGCAAACAGTGGATGAGTCTTGGAGGCCACCTGTGGTTTGAGACTTGGCGGGCATCAACGGGTAGGTGCATGAACCGACCCACGTTTGGGCCGAGCTGCATTTCATTCAGGCCATATCAGGGAAGTGCCAGAGGGCGTGTGTGGAGCTTGACTGTTGTGGGCTGTTCTAGGACTGTGGTGTTGAGACATTGCTGCACCTCAGAGGACCCTTCCCCTTTGATGCTGATGTGTCAGAGGACCCTTCCCCTTTGATGTTGATGTGTCAGAGGACCCTTCCCCTTTGATGCTGATGTGTCAGAGGACCCTTCCCCTTTGATGCTGATGTGTCAGAGGACCCTTCCCCTTTGATGTTGATGTGTCAGAGGAACCTTCCCCTTGATGCTGATGTGTGCATGCTAGAGAGAGTTCTCCTATAAGCATGAAAGGGGCCATAACTAAGTGGAGTGTGATTGCATTGGGTGAGCTTGGGGAAATGGAGATGTAGTTAGTTTTACCTTTTCATTATGTGGCTAAGAACGCAAATCTAAACGTAAGATATTAGTTGAGCTTGGTTTGGGCACACAAGCACTGGTGGTCCAGTGTGGGCTGCACTGCACTTGGTGTGCACTGGTGGCCTTCACTTTACATTGTACTGTAGTTGAGCGCAACCTTTGTAGACATCGCTTTTTTGATCTGCCAAATCCGCCATCTTTCCGATACATCTCAGCTCTATTTTGGGGCTATTGATCGCCCCTACGTGCTGGGCACAGCCTTCTGGGGTGCTGTTTATCATTTCACCATCAGGTGGTTCCTCATCATTTAACGGGGGTCAAAGCATTTGCCCCCTCATGCGCGGGCCCAGATATTGAGTGTGACGTAGGCAGCCCTTTAAAGATGGCGGATGCAGGCCAAGCCGTGATGTGCATGGGCTGACATCAGAAATTGCTTTGGTTTGCATGCGGATGTAAAGAAATACCCTAGTTCATTATTTCATCAAAGGCCTTGCCCTGCATTTCCTGTTGACGTAAACAGAGCAAAAAGCTCATTAAAATATCACCAAAGAAGAATGCATGGGATTAAAATACTTGAAGTGTGCGATCAGGCACCCCGGAGTCTACCATCACCCTGTATTGGTCACAGTAGTACTCATGAGACATCCACCGGGCCTCCATTGGCCAAATCCACTCCGTGCCTGCAAGGGCCTAAACCCTGGGCACACGCACTTCCTGGGCCATTCCATCAAGGCCTTCAGGTAAGCGCTTTGAATTCTGGTGCCCCAGCCCCCCTCCATAGCACCATCATGGCGATGCCTTCCCCCACTGCGACCGTTGCTGCCTTGGAACACCGGCGGCAGCTTCCCCTGCTGGGCCCGCCTCCCGAGAACTCCCTGGGCCTCCATTGGCCAAATCCGCACAGTGCCTGCAAGGGCCTAAACCCTGAGCACACACGCTTCCTGGGCCATTCCATCCAGGTCTCCAGGTAAGCGCTTTGAATTCTGGTGTCCCAGCCCCCCCTCCATAACACCATCATGGCGATACCTTCCCCCAATGCAACCCCCAACATGACCCTTGCTGCCTTGGAACACCGGCGGCAGATTCCCCTGCTAAGCCCGCCTCCCCAGAACTCCCCTGGGCCCCGATTGGATCCTGGATCTGACCTGGGCAGTCCTCTATCCGGCAGCCCCTGTGGCTAAGTGCCCCAAGGCAAGGGCAGCTCCTACATTGGCGGCTCCAAGACGTGTCTGCAGGTGTCCGCAGGGGAAGCCAATGAAGCCAGCAGCACACAGACACCAACAAAAACTGTGAGTGTGGCATGGGTGGGGAGTAGAGCAATTACTCTACTCCAGAAACCCCCCCCCCAACTCTTTCTTACCTTCCCATAACATAGACTGCCATAGACTTAAACCAGGCATAATTGGAAATATTTGTGGCCACCAGCCCGAACCTATTCATGACAGGATTGTAGATGTTGCCTTGCACTATATGCTAACATACTTGTCAAGGTCAACAAGCGCCACACTTAGATGAAACTGTGAACACTAGCCTGTTCTGCATCCTGATAGAACTGTGAACGCTAACATGTGCCACACTCAGACAATATTGTGAATGCTAGCAGGAGCTACACTTAGACGGAAGTTTGAAGTCTAGCCAATGACACACTTAGATGGCATCGTCAATGTTAGCATGTGCCACACTTAGATGGAATTATGAAAACTACAAAGCGCAACACTTAAAAGGAATTGAGAATTTTAGAATGTTCCACCCTTAGATAGAATTGTGAACATTAGCCTGAGCCGTAACAAGATAGGATTGTGAATGTTAGCATCTACCACACCTAGATGGAAATTGAAAGTTAGCATGCGCAACACTTAGAATTGAGAACATTAGCCTCCGCCGTATCTAGATAATATTGTGAATTCTAGCAGGCGCTACACTTAGATGGAAGTACGAAGGCTAGCCAATGACACACTTAGATGGAATTGTCAATGTTAGTATGTGCCACACTTAGATGGATTCATGAAGATTACCAAGTGCAACACTTAAAAGGAATTGAGAATGTTAGCATGTCCCATACTAAGATAGATTTGTGAACATTAGCCTGCTCTGCATCTAGATAGGATTGTGAATGTTAGCATCTGCCATACTTAGATGGAACTTGAATGTTAGCAAATGTCACACTTATAATTGAGAACATTAGCCTGAGCCGTATCTAGATAATATTGTGAAGGTTAGCGAGTGCCACACTTAGACGGAATTATGTAGGTCAGCAAGTGCTACACTTAGAGAGAACTGTGAATGTTAGCATGTTAAATACCATATAACCCACTAACCAATATAAGCTCAAACTCTCTGCATACTTATCTCACTCAAAAAACTCACACAACCATCTCTCGCACAACAAGCTGCATGCACTTCACCACGCTGCAACAGCACATAAGCCGCACCAACAGCACACGCGGACTGACACCAATCAAAAACTCGCACCAAAGCTCAGCACCCGGTGTCTACCGAGTTGAAGCTGCCAGCAGTACACCACTCCTCTCACTATCCTACTCCCTCTTCACCTTACTAACCCATCCCACCTTCTCGTTTACAGATCCACCAGAGCGCCTGGGAACCAATTCCGTTGGTGACGGTGCGCAGTACAAATAGCTTTAAAATAACATAACATAACATGTATCAGGTCCCCTCAGTACTACTCATGTATCGTGCCCCTACAGTACTACTCATGTACCGGGCCCCCACAGTAATACTCATGTACCGAGCCCCCACAGTACTACTCATGTATCAGGTCTCCACAGTACTACTCATGTACCGAGCCCCAACAGTACTACTCATGTACTGAGCCCCCACAGTACTACTCATGTACCGAGCCCCCACAGTACTACTCATGTATCGGGTCCCCGCCGTACTACTCATTTACCGAGCCCCCCACAACACTACCCATGTATTGGTCCCAACAGTACTACTCATGTAACGAGCCCCCACAGCACTACTCATGTATCAGGTCCCCACAGTACTACTCATGTACCGTGCCCCCACAGTACTACTCATGTACCGAACCCCCACAGTACTACTCATGTATCGGGTCCCCACAGTACTACTCATGTACTGAGCCCCCACAGTACTACTCATGTACCGAACCCCCACAGTACTACACATGTATCGGGTCCCCACAGTACTACTCATGTATCGGGCCCCCACAGTACTGCTCATGTACTGGGCCCCCACAGTACTACTCATGTATCGGTTCCCCACAGTACTACTCATGTACCAGGCCCCCACAGTACTACTCATGTATCGGATCACCACAATACTACTCATTTACTGAGCCCCCACAGTACTACTCATGTACCAGGCCCCCACAGTAATACTCATGTACTGAGCCCCACAGTACTACTCATGTATCAGGTCCCCACAGTACTACTCATGTACCGAGCCCCAACAGTACTACTCATGTATCGGGTCCCCGCCATACTACTCGTTTACCGAGCCCCCCACAACACTACCCATGTATTGGTCCCAACAGTACTACTCATGTAACGAGCCCCCACAGCACTACTCATGTATCAGGTCCCCACAGTACTACTCATGTACCATGCCCCCACATTACTACTCATGTACCGAACCCCCACAGTACTACTCATGTATCGGGTCCCCACAGTACTACTCATGTACTGAGCCCCCACAGTACTACTCATGTACCAAACCCCCACAGTACTACTCATGTATCGGATCCCCACAGTACTACTCATGTATCGGGCCCCCACAGTACTGCCCATGTACCGGGCCCCCACAGTACTACTCATGTATCGGTTCCCCACAGTACTACTCATGTACCAGGCCCCCACAGTACTACTCATGTATCAGATCCCCACAGTACTGCTCATGTACTGAACCCCCACAGTACTACTCATGTACCGGGCCCCCACAGTAATACTCATGTACTGAGCCCCACAGTACTACTCATGTATCAGGTCCCCACAGTACTACTCATGTACCGAGCCCCAACAGTACTACTCATGTACTGGACCCCACAGTACTACTCATGTACCGAGCCCCCACAGTACTACTCATGTATCAGGTCCCCACAGTACTACTCATATACCGAGCCCCAACAGTACTACTCATGTACTGGACCCCACAGTACTACTCATGTACCGAGCCCCCACAGTACTACTCATGTATCAGGTCCCCGCAGTATTACTGATGTACCGAGCCCCCACAGTATTACTCATGTATCAGGTCCTCACAGTAATACTCATGTACCGAGCCCCCACAGCACTACTCATATATTGGGTCCCCACAGGACTACTCATGTACCGAGCCCCGACAGCACTGCTCATGTATCAGGTGCCCACAGTACTACTGATGTACCGAGCCCCCACAGTATTACTCATGTATCAGGTCCTCATAGTAATACTCATGTACCGTGCCCCCACAGCACTACTCATGTATCGGGTCCCCACAGTACTACTCATGTACCATGCCCCCACAGCACTACTCATGTATCGGATCCCCACAGTAATACTCATGTACCAGGCCCCCACAGTACTACTCATGTGCCGGGCCCCCACAGCACTACTCATGTACCAGGCCCCCACAGTACTACTCATGTGCCAGGCCCCCACAGCACTACTCATGTACCAGGCCCCCACAGTATTACACATGTACCGAGCCCCCACAGTACTACTCATGTACCAGGCCCCCACAGTATTACACATGTAGCGGGTCTCCACAGTACTACTCATGTACTGAGCCCCCACAGTGCTACTGATGTATCGGGTCCCCACAGTACTACTCATGTACCGGGCCCCCACAGTACTACTCATGTAGCGGGTCTCCACAGTACTACTCATGTGCCGAGCCCCCACAGTACTACTGATGTATCGGGTCCCCACAGTACTACACATGTACCGGGCCACCACAGTACTACTCATGTATCAGGTCCCAACAGTACTGCTCATGTACCGAGCCCCCACAGTACTACTCATGTATCGGTTCCCCACAGTACTACTCATGTACCAGGCCCCCACAGTACTACTCATGTATCAGATCCCCACAGTACTACTCATGTACTGAGCCCCCACAGTACTACTCATGTACCGGGCCCCCACAGTAATACTCATGTACTGAGCCCCACAGTACTACTCATGTATCAGGTCCCCACAGTACTACTCATGTGCCGGGACCCCACTGCACTACTCATGTACCAGGCCCCCACAGTACTACTCATGTGCCAGGCCCCCACAGCACTACTAATGTACCAGGCCCCCACAGTATTACACATGTACTGAGCCCCCAGAGTACTACTCATGTACCGGGCCCCCACAGTACTACTCATGTACTGAGCCCCCACAGTACTACTGATGTATTGGGTCCCCACAGTACTACTCATGTACCAGGCCCCCACAGTACTACTCATGTGCCGGGCCCCCACAGCACTACTCATGTACTGGGCCCCCACAGTACTACTCATGTACCGAGCCCCACAGTACTACTCATGTACCAGGCCCCCAGAGTACTACTCATGTAGCGGGTCTCCACAGTACTACTCATGTGCCGAGCCCCCACAGTACTACTGATGTATCGGGTCCCCACAGTACTACACATGTACCGGGCCACGACAGTACTACTCATGTACCGTGCCCCCACAGTACTACTCATGTACTGGACCCCACAGTACTACTCATGTACCGAGCCCCCACAGCACTACTCACGTACCGGGCCCCCACAATACTACCCATGTAGCCAGTCTCCACAGTACTACTCATGTACCGAGCCCCACAGTACTACTGATGTATCGGGTCACCACAGTACTACACATGTACCAGGCCACCACAGTACTACTAAGCCCCCACAGTACTACTCATGTACCGGGCCCCCACAGTACTACCCATGTAGCCGGTCTCCAAGGTACTACTCATGTACCGTGCCCCCACAGTACTACTCATGTACCGAACCCCCACAGTACTACTCATGTATCGGGTCCCCACAGTACTACTCATGTAGCCGGTCTCCACAGTACTACTCATGTACCGAGCCCCCACAGTACTACTGATGTATCGGGTCACCACAGTACTACACATGTACCAGGCCGCCACAGTACTACCAAGCCCCCACAGTACTACTCATGTACCGGGCCCCCACAGTACTACCCATGTAGCCGGTCTCCAAGGTACTACTCATGTACCGTGCCCCCACAGTACTACTCATGTACCGAACCCCCACAGTACTACTCATGTATCGGGTCCCCACAGTACTACTCATGTACTGAGCCCCCACAGTACTACTCATGTACCGAACCCCCACAGTACTACTCATGTACTGAGCCCCCACAGTACTACTCATGTACCGAACCCCCACAGTATTGCTCATGTACCGGGCCCCCACAGTACTACTCATGTATCGGTTCCCCATAGTACTACTCATGTACCAGGCCCCCACAGTACTACTCATGTATCGGATCCCCACAGTACTACTCATGTACTGAGCCCCCACAGTACTACTCATGTACCGGGCCTCCACAGTAATACTCATGTACTGAGCCCCACAGTACTACTCATGTATCAGGTCCCCACAGTACTACTCATGTACCGAGCCCCAACAGTACTACTCATGTACTGGACCCCACAGTACTACTGATGTACCGAGCCCCCACAGTACTACTCATGTATCAGGTCCCCGCAGTGCTACTGATGTACCGAGCCCCCAAAGTATTACTCATGTATCAGGTCCTCACAGTAATACTCATGTACCAAGCCCCCACAGCACTACTCATATATTGGGTCCCCACAGGACTACTTATGTACCGAGCCCCGACAGCACTGCTCATGTATCAGGTGCCCACAGTACTACTTATGTACCGAGCCCCCACAGTATTACTCATGTATCAGGTCCTCACAATAATACTCATGTACCGTGCCCCCACAGCACTACACATGTATCGGGTCCCCACAGTACTACTCATGTACCATGCCCCCACAGTACTACTCATGTATCGGGTCCCCACAGTAATACTCATGTACCAGGCCCCCACAGTACTACTCATGTGCCGGGCCCCCACAGCACTACTCATGTACCAGGCCCCCACAGTACTACTCATGTGCCGGGCCCCCACAGCACTACTCATGTACCAGGCCCCCACAGTACTACTCATGTAGCGGGTCTCCACAGTACTACTCATGTACGGGGCCCCCACGGTACTACTCATGTAGCGGGTCTCCACAGTACTACTCATGTACTGAGCCCCCACAGTACTACTGATGTATCGGGTCCCCACAGTACTACTCATGTACCAGGCCCCCACAGTACTACTCATGTGCCGGGCCCACACAGCACTACTCATGTACCGGGCCCCCACAGTACTACTCATGTACCGAGCCCCACAGTACTACTCATGTACCGGGCCCCCAGAGTACTACTCATGTAGCGGGTCTCCACAGTACTACTCATGTGCCAAGCCCCCACAGTACTACTGATGTATAGGGTCCCCACAGTACTACACATGTACCGGGCCACCACAGTACTACTCATGCATCAGGTCCCAACAGTACTACTCATGTACCATGCCCCCACAGTACTATTCATGACACCGGGCCCCCACAGTACTACTCATGTAGTGGGTCTCCACAGTACTACTCATGTACCGAGCCCCCACAGTACTACTGATGTATCTGGTCCCCCCAGTACTACACATGTACCGGGCCACGACAGTACTACTCATGTACCGAGCCCCCACAGTACTACTCATGTACTGGACCCCACAGTACTACTCATGTACCGAGCCCCCACAGTACTACTCATGTACCGGGCCCCCACAGTACTACCCATGTAGCCGGTCTCCACAGTACTACTCATGTACCGAGCCCCCACAGTACTACTGATGTATCGGGTCCCCACAGTACTACACATGTACCAGGCCACCACAGTACTACCAAGCCCCCACAGTACTACTCATGTACCGGGCCCCCACAGTACTACCCATGTAGCCGGTCTCCACAGTACTACTCATGTACCGAGCCCCCACAGTACTATTGATGTATCGGGTCCCCACAGTACTACACATGTACCAGGCCACCACAGTACTACCAAGCCCCCACAGTGCTACTCATGTACCAAGGACCCACATTACTACTTATGTACGGTGCCCCCAGAGTACTACTCATGTATCGGGTCCCCACAGTACTACTCATGTACAGAGCCCCCACAGTACTACTCATGTACCATGCCCCCACAGTACTACTCATGTACCGGGCCCCCACAGTAATACTCATGTACTGAGCCTCACAGTACTACTCATGTATCGGGTCCCCACAGTACTACTCATGTACCGAGCTTCCACAGTACTACTCATGTACCGGGCCGGCACAGTACTACTGATGTATCAGCTCCCCACAGTACTACACATGTACCAGGCCACCACAGCATTACTCATTTACCGAGGCCCACAGTTCTACTCATGTATCGCGTCCCCACAGTACTAATCATGTACCGAGCCTCCACAGTACTACTCATGTACCGAGCCTCCACAGTACTACTCATGTACCGAGCCCCTACAGTACTGCTCATGTACCGGGCCCCCACAGTACTACTCATCATTAGCCGTGCAACCTTTCAATCATAGAAAGCCATGGGCCAAGGAAATGTGGTGCCCCTAAACAATTGCAAGTCTCACCCCCTGACCTTAGTAGACAAAACCCCTGGGCAGGGCCACAAGATGAGACTCATGGGGGCCAACTTGCCCCCCCCTCCCAGGGGAAATGAACCTTTTTTTAATTTGTTGTAGTTCCTCACAGGTTTGTGCAACTGGCTATAATGAAAAATACATTTGCTTTAAATTAAAGGGTGGGGACAGTGTGGGGGGTGGACAAGAGGGGTGCAGAGACGGTTCTAGATAACCAAAAGTCTGCACTCCAGCTTCTAACAAAGGAGAGGGTGAGAGAAGCACGGGCACGTGGGAGTGGGTGGAAATGGGGTTGGGATCTGAGGGAATGGTCACAGTTGAGCTAGGCGACCACATTCCAGTTTCCCACTAAGGGGAGTGAGAGGGAGGAAAGAGATAGGGGCAAATAAGGGTTAAATGAGGGAGGGAACATTCAAAGCTAAGCCAGAGAGCTGCATTAGGGAAATAGCGGCTAGAGAAGCAAAGCCGAACAGTAAGCACATGGAAGAGCTCTTCAGGGCTCTCCTAAGCTCAGGCTCGCGATGGGGGGGGGCAACGTGAGTAACTAACTGGGACCCCCGTACCTAGTCAACAAGTACACCATGGTCTAGTGCAATGGTGTTCAAACATTTTTGGCCTGAGACCCCCTTAAGCAAAATCTGGGCAGGCAGGAACACCCAAAAAATGCCAAATGTACAATAAGTCCAAATGGCTATGAACTATCACGTGCCATCACTGCACCCTACTCCCTGTATGATCCCTGGGCTCCCCCTACCTGCTCCCATCAGTCTCTGGGCTCCCTCATCCCACTCCTAGCCCAGACCCTGGCCTCACCCCACCCTGCTCCCACCACTATCCCATGACCCCATCCTGCTTCTACCACAGTCCCTGGGCTCTTCCCTCCCCGCCCCACCACAGACCCTTGGCTTTCCTAACCCTGCTCCCACCACTATCCCATGGCTCCTGCCCATCCTGCTCCCACCACAGTCCCTGGGGTCCCCCACCCCGCTCCCAGCACAGTCCTAGGGCCAGTGGCGGATGGTGAATTATTTAAGTGGAGGGGCATACATATTTCCTAAGGTAGGTTTCCCAGTCTCACTGCGCCAACTCAATAATCACACTGGTACTGCTTAAGTTGCAGATGTATTACACAATCCAATGAACAGCCTGACACGTGTTTCGAGCAGTCCTTGCTCTTTCTCTGAGGCTTATAAGTGAAGACGGCCACGCGGTCCAGCAGACCCCCGAGCACGGAGGGTCCCATTATCTTTTCTTCCCGCAACTGCGAAGAAATATCATTTCAGCGAACTCATTATTTACCTGATAAGAGCGCGTTATCACGTCACGTCACGTCTTGGCGCAGTGAGACTGGGAAACCTACCTTAGCATTTCTGTACCGTGTAGTGCCAGGGCAAGGAACTGACATCCTCCGGTCACCTGCTGCCTTCCTATCATTAATATTTACGACAATCAAGCGCAAGGTTCCAAATGTGGCTTTTTTTGTGTGCCCAATACCTGTTTTTGCATAAATATTTCCCTCAGATATGCCATAGTGACCCAGTATAGCGAGGGAGCCAGAACCAATCAAGAGGGGCTCGGGGGTTTGGGGGGATTGAAATTCTGCATTTTAGAGGAGACTTTTTAAATTAACCCTGTTCACCACTCTAACCCCCCATCCCTAACGCTTATTAACAAGTCTTTCTAGAGCAAGTGCTGTCATGTGAGGCAGCAGAAGGAAAGAAGAAGCAACATGTGTATGATATATGATATGAAATAATATCAGATGATATGATATGGCATTTATAACGCGCCTATACACAAGTGTTTCAAGGCGCAGTGAGGCAAGGGAGGGGAAACAGGGGGAAGACAGACAGCGATCCTACTAGGCCAGGTGACATTGAGATTGTGCAAGTGCAGGGGAGGGGGGAAGGGGAAAAGTGTGAAGGGAAAGGGGAGGGACAGTGCAGTACATAGGATAACAGTAAGCAAAATAAAGACAATAATTAAAAGTGTGGCCAGCAGGTGGCAAGTGCAAGGGTACGTGCAGACATCAGGTGTCAAGTGCTAGTCGGGGCTGTAGGGATACAGAACAGTCCACGAGTGCAAGGGTTGCCAAGGGGGCAGTGCAGGTGATTAACTGGCGGGGAGGGACCTGGGCCCGAGATCAGAAGGTGGCCAGGTAACCAGTACAGTTTCAGTGTCAGGGTGGATGTTTCTTTATTCGATCAGGCTCACTTGTTTTGCACCTGCAATGGCGGTACTCGTTCAGAATCTGCACACTCACTGTTGGACTGTCAAGCATGTAGCATTGGACGAGTCACTACCATTTCAATACCGAAAGGGTACATTCACTGTAGGGCTAATACAAATCTGTTTCCTGTCTCAGGCACACTCGCCTGCCTCACTCTGGCAATGACAGACATAGTTCAGTATTTAGCTGATGGTGCCCTGTCCTGAGTGAGGTGCTTTTCTTCACACCGTACCCACAGCTACCATCACTATTATTCATTGCAGTAGTGACATTCGTCTCTCATTTGATGGAACTTGTTTTAGTAATATTGCATTCGTCACCTTGCAATAGTTGTTATATATAAGTTGCACTTGTGTCAGTCCTACTGAGGATTACCTTTTCGTATATTGCTGTGGCGGTGCCCTGTGTGAGTTGTGCTTGCGTCATTCTTGCACTGAAGGACGCATTTCAATATTTTAATACAGGTGGTTTGTCCTGGTTGAGGTGTTTGTTTTAATCCTAATCCCGCAGTGTGAGTCACATATTAGTAATGCAGTGCTGGTGTCTATTCCTGTGTGACGTAGGCTTGTTTCAGTCCTTCAGTGATGGTCACTATTCAGTGTTTTATTGTTCATGTCATGTTCTGGCTGAGATATCTGTGGGGCACTTTTACCTATGCCCTCTGCTGTATTGAGGTGCTCTTGTTTTAGTCTTGCAATCACTGTCACCTTTCGATTTTGCATTGCTGGTGTCCTGTGTGAAGTAAATTGATTGCAGTCATGTAGTTGGTGTCACCATCGAGCATTGCAGTGATGGTGTCCTGTTTGGTACAAGGCACACTTGTCTCAGCCCCCCCCCCAGTGGAGGTGTCCTCTCTGGTGTGAGTTGACATCATTTGTCTTCAGCAAAAGCCCCCTGATGAATAGTGGGGTGCCTGAGCAGATTTCCCCTTTGAAATCTCTGTTGGAGAAATTAAAGTTGCACCTAATTGAGATCAACAGTGCTCCCCGATTTCCAAAGGAGAAAGCCCCACTAAACCTATTGTGCACATATAACTCATAGAAGCATGTGCTCTGTGCTATGAAATGAATGCCTGCCACCCTATGGCTCCTTATAAATCACCTACATATAAAACAGCACTCTGAAGTGGCTGCTTGCGACATCAAGGTACAATATAAAACTCACAAATATTCGAACTGAAGGAATAATTTAAGACATGTCTCTCTCTTTCCATTACAATGCACTAGCATGCATTCTTTAGGAACCTACGCTGACATGATTAAACAGGCAGTGATAAAGCCCCCAGTTCTGGTTATTGTGTGGAAAGGAGGTAGGCCTTTGCAGGCACTAAGGGAACAGTGGTATCTGTCCATAAATTATGAACGCTGGCGAATCGTGTGAGTAAATGAGCACATGCATGGCAGTGGTTGGCAGTGGTTGGCAAACTATCTAATAGCAATAAAAGAGCCAACAGTGGCTTTGCCAAAACTTCTTTTGTTTGCCATTTTTTGTGATGAAAAAAATGTATCGAAGCAGATTTCAACTTTTTTTAAAGCTTTGAAAAAATCTCAGCCGAGAATAAAAAAAAAGAACACAGAAAACAGGAAGCCCTAAAAATGTCTTATCAAGCATATGGAGGTGGGTATCCTGTAGAAAGACCCATCACGGGTGCAAATCCCTTTGTTTGCTCAGCAATCACCCTCTTTTTATGGTGGCCTTCAAATCGTCTGCATTTTAAATAACACACTTAGCTAATGTCATGGTTTAACAGAACATGCTAGGTCCAATGCCCAGTAGTGTAGAGAGCTACAATACTGTATGTTGTGGCCATTATACTATATGCTATATCTGGTCTCCAGCACGCAATGAATGTTGTGTGTAATGATAGCCGTATGCAAGTAAATGGTAGCATTATACATGATATTCATTGAATGAAGAAGACCAGATTTCTTTTAGTCTCGAATCTAGACTGAACTCCTAGCCTGTGCTGGTCTTGAGGGATTTGTTGGCCATCTTTAGAAGGTGTGGAGACTGGGTGCCATAGAAGGAGGCGGGAGAGCAGGTTAACGGCAAAATGAGCAGTATCCTTTTTGCAACTGCTCTTCACCAGCCAGCCGGGGCAGTTGCCCTAGCCAGGGTAAAACCTGATGAGCGTTAGTCCCACTCCAAACCTCAGGCACTGTTTAGCCTCTGCTAATAAGTGGGTCAGGAGGGTCTGGAATGGAACCTCGGGGGCCTTTTACTTGTCCGGACTGTCATTACAGGTAGACATGATTCCATGCCCAATCACATGGTAAGGAATGCTGAGAAGGTGCTGGGGAGGCAGAGAGGGGGTCCTGCTGGAAGAAAACATACCACACCTCACCCCTCCAGAGTCTAGGGGAGAAGGAGGCAGCCATCTGCCTGAAGATGCCTTGTGTTTCTCTTGGGTGTCCTGGCCGGCTGTCCCGCATCCACTATGACTTCCAGTCTTATAAATTACAGATTAAATGGGACCATGTCCATCACTTTACCATGCCATCTGCAATGCCCAATAGATAACCAGTGCAACCAGATTCCAGAATCACTCCTCAAACACCAAAAGGTGGGACTGACTAGGTATGAAGCAGGAGACAGAAGCGTCATCGGATGGAGGAAAGATGGCAGCCACAGGAAAACAGGGGCTTAAATAGCCATTATCATGAACCCTGGGTTCCCCCAATCCTTAAAGAACTGCTCGCAATTACGCTAGGGAGTCGCTTTGATGGAAATGCCATGCTGGCATCACGGTAGAAGTGGGAACACCGCTTGGCAGTTTTCCCTGTCGGGCACTAAAATGGCGACTGGGCAACCTAATCGAGTGGTGCTGCCACAACAGCCCATCATACAGAATCTCTCATGCCTCTACGTGATGATACCATTACTCAATTGACGTGGACTGAAGTATAATGTTCTGGGCATGCCTGCCAGTATGGACCTTGTGATATGCAGGTTGCGCTCGGATCTCTGTAGCAGTCAGTCATCTCACTGAGATGTCTGACCTGCCAGAAACTGGGGGAAATCATTCGAAATATATCGGTCCAGTGGCAACACTTAAGTCCCCCCTTCACACTTAGTGTGCTCTGTTTAGGCGAGGCTTTAAAACCGTGAGCTGATGTATGCACCCGCTTTCTGCCATTCATTACACTGACCATTTGCAGGCAATCTGTCCTAAAGCTATGATTCTAACGTTATTAGAGATTTGCTGACTAGGACTGGGGTTCAACTGTATCCAAATAATGCTTTGTGAGGAACAAACAAAAGGGGAGCGTCTCCAGGACTTTGCACCATTCTCCTTAAGTGCCAGCCCCTAGATTTAAGAGCTATCCCAGTCTGGTCTCCGTAAGCTCTACCAACCACACCATGCATGAATGATAACCATTGACTTTGTAAATAACTCCCATTCAATTCACTGTATGTAAATGTATGGTGTGTGGACATCCTGAAAACATGGACTGGAGTTGGATCTTGAGGAGTGGACTTGGAAATGATTGCCCTGTAAGCTTGCAATATCTCGACACTTATACAATGCAATATAATATTGCGTCATAAAACATGTACTCAGGAGATCCAAGATGGCCGCCGGGGTGAGGAGTCGCATCTAAACAGCGCTCCGCCCGGGCCGCCAAAATAAAGCACAAAATGAAGCAGTGACGGCCCGTTTCTCGGCCCCCCCAACAGCTAAAGTCCCCGCCCCGCCACCCCCCCACCTGGGAGGAACGCGACGCCGAGCGCGGGACAAGGACCGAAGAGAAAGGAAGACCGGCCCCTCCCCGTCCAGGGCCGATCTTGACTCTCCCATGCCGAAGAGGCACAAACAGCGCGGAACATGAAGACGGCAAGGCGGCAGCCAGCGTGGGAGCAGGATCGGAGGCTCTGCTGGACCCCGCGGAGAAAGCCCGCCCTCCCCTGCAAGCTCTGACGAGCAGGGCCCAAGGCGAAGAACGGAGACGCCGCGACCGCAGCTGCGGCCAGGGAGAGGAGCGGCGCCGGGGAGATCTGGGCGGACCGCTGGAGAAGAGAAGCGGGGGCCGCCCTGAAACAATGCGTCTGAAGCGATAAAGGTGAGCCAACCCGGGGGGGAGGCAAACAAAGCGCCCACCAGCGCATACAAGGACAGATACTTACCCCGGGCGGAGGGGGGAGACCAAAATTCACGCGTTAAAAATAAAAAAGACGCGCTTAAAAGTGACATCCATAACAAAGCCCCTGCAAGGCGCAGTATACAGCCATCAGATCGGCAGAGGGTTCACCCATATCACTAAGTATACACCACGCAAGACCCCCCCCCCACGCAGCCCGACCCAGGAACGAGGAAAGAGCGATACAGGAGCCTCATCCCCCATAAGCTAGATGGGGAAAGCGCAGAGGGGAAATCAGAAAAGGAGAGACGAGCGGCCATAAGCATATTGGCATGACGAGACGACGGGGGAAGGAGCGGAATTATAGACATTACGCCTAGCAAAGGCAAGAACCCCCACTCACAAAACCACAACGGGGGAACCAAACTGGTGGAAGGCCTACCGGAGGGCTGCACGAGGGCGCAGAAGCCCCACAGACACTCTAACTAAGCACTCCACCATGTCAAGAGCAAAAGGGAAGGGTAACCCCTCCCAACAGACACCCCAATCGACGAAACAAGGCGCAGACATACTACAAATGTGGTCAGCAGAGGGTTCATCGCAAGCACGAGGGAGAAACCAGGGAGAGCCCATGGGTGAGGCAGAAACACTCTCCCAGAATCAACAACCATTGACTAGGGAAGACATGCAAACCTGGTTGATGGACTTGTAAGAAAAGTTCATGTCTACAGTTCAAGAACAATTTGCAACCATGAAGAACGAAATGAAACAAGCGGTACAAGACATGAGAATCAATATAAACAACCTTGAAGAGAGAACTGACATGGTGGAAAAAACTGTGCAAAGTCTTGAAGAAGACACGAGACAAACAAGCGAAACACAAGAACATTTGGTGACACTCACTCACAACTTGGAGATACAATGTGAGGATCTGGAGAACCGCTCCAGGCGCTCTAACATTCGAATCAAGAACATGGCAGAATCAGTGCTAGACAAAGATCTGAAAGAGGCGGTAAAGGAGATGTTTAGAGACATACTGAGGACGCAAGAAACTGAAGATATTGGAGTCGACAGAGTCCACAGGGTAGGACCAAAAAGATCTGGGGCCCCAGGGGAAAGACCACGCGATGTCTTGGTGGCTCTCTCTTCTTACCCGCAGAAAGAACAGATCCTAAGAAGGGCCAGGGAAATGGAGCATATTAAAATGAATGGGCAAGACATCCAATTGTATCAGGACTTGGCTCTAGTAATCCTCCAAAAAAGAAGAGCAATGGCCCCATTGGTGAAAGTGTTAATAGAAAAACAAGTCTGATACAAATGGACCTTCCCATTTGGGCTACTATTCACATGGGAAGGAAAACAGAGAAGAGTGACCACCCTGGAAGAAGGCCTCAGCACTACGGGACTACAAGATGAAGAGATGGAACCGGGGGAGGCCACAAACAGGAGAGAAAGAACGAGAAAACCAATGGGCTGGGAAACCAGCAAACAGAAGAAGGCTAATACAGGGAGGGAGACCCGGAGAAAAGTACCATGAAGAACTCAGGAAAAGCATATACTTGGGGGACAGACATAGAAACGCCGATACTGAGACCCTGTCGGGGGGGTATGGGAACGGAGCTGAACGGACAATTCACGGATGGCGGTCTGGTCGAGACCCGACGGGTTGGAACTCGGTAAAGACAAATGGTTCAATGGGGTTTAGGAATCCCCATAACATACCCCCCCGAGGATATGGAGGGCAGGGAGCGAAGGGCGCAACGCCCAAGCATCAATAGGAACCCTCGCCCTACTCGGGGTACAGTTTGTTTGGTTTAAAGTTAAATGTTGGGGGAGGCGGGAGGTTCGAGGGAGGGGAAAGGGTCGGAAGAATCAAAGAATAGAAACAAGCACAGAAGGGGACCCGAGGCAATGGTACATGAACATAACAGAATGGGGATGATTTGCATATTGACCTACAATATTAGGGACATGAATCACCCAACAAAAAGAGCGAAACTGGAGAAACAGTTCAAAAGGGGGAAGGCAGATATACTGCTTCTCCAAGAAACCCATATTAGAAAAAGGGATAAGCAGAAAACAAGGATAAAAGGATACAAAATATGGGCACAGGCAACGACAGCGGAAAAAAAAGCTGGGGTGCTAATTGCGGTAAAAGAAGGGAAGGACTCTAAACTGCTAGATATAACCTTAGATAAAGAAGGAAGATACACCTTTGCCAATGTGGAAATTGAGGGATTTCGCATTACACTTGCCTCAATATACGCACCCAATCAGGGACATGATGGTTTTCTTAGAGACGTCCTGTCAAAACTGGAAGTCTTTGCAAAGGGGGAAGTGATCATGGGAGGGGATCTTAATATGGCGTGGAACCCACATTTAGATAGGAGTACGGGGTATACACAGGGCCAGGGGGCGCCATCAAAGCGTCTGAGACAACAAATGGACCACATGGCCCTGAATGATGTTTGGAGGGAACTGAAGGGCGAACAGAGGGGGTACACATATTTCTCACATGTTCATAATACCATGTCTAGGATCGACTATTTCTGGGTTTCGGTGGGACTACTGGGAAAGATACAAGGGCTAGATAAGGGCGCAATAGCCCTCTCGGATCATGCCCCACTATGGTTAGACGTGACTTTCCCAGGGAGAAAGAATGGGCTCTGGAAGTGGAAGCTACCGCAGGAGCTGATCCAGGACCCAGTTACCAGAGAGTCCATAAGGGAAATGATAGAGGAATACTTCATACAAAATGACACTGGGGAGGTAGCAATGAGCGCAGTATGGGACGCGTTTAAAGCAGTGTTGCGGGGGAGGATGATAGCGCTGAAAATCACGAGAGATAAACAAAAGTTTTTGTGGGAAAAGGAATTGGAAAAAACAATTGAAGATATCCAAGAGAAAATACTGACACACCCCACTAAGTTTCTGAAAAAATCACTGAAACACACACAGGGCCAACTAGAGATGCTACACACAAAGGGCGCAGAAAGGAATCTACCTTATCTGAAACAGAGATATTACATTAGAGCGAACAAAGCAGATAGACTCCTGGCGAGACAACTCAGGACAAAACAGAAAGAAACAACGATCAAGGCCATATGCGATGCGAAGGGGGACATCCAAACACGCACACACGACATGGGGGAAACACTGAGGCAATACTATCAAAATCTCTACTCCACTGAACGCCCTAATACAAGCACCCAAGATTCATACTTAGAGGCCTTACAGATCCCGAAAATATCAGAAGAGGATAAACAGTCATTAGAGACCCCTATTAGGGAAGAGGAAGTCAGTAAAGCAATAAATGGACTCCCAAGTAACAAAGCTCCAGGCCCAGATGGGTTTACTGCTCCATTTTATAAAAAATACCCAGACATACTGACCCCGATCCTAACCAGGCTCTTGAACTCATTTAAAGATAGCGGCAATGTGACCCCCACAATGAATGAAGCGAAAGTACTGGTGTTCCACAAATCAGGTAAAGACCCAATTAACCCTGCATCATACAGACCAATATCCCTGATTAATCTAGATGCAAAAATGTATACGAAGATTCTGGCAACAAGGCTGTCCCCACTACTCCCAAAACTAGTTAGTGAGGATCAATCAGGCTTCATTCCCGGCAGGCAAACCCATGACAACACAAGGAGGCTCGCCCATCTAGTAGAAAAAATAGGTATATCCCACACCCCAGCGATACTACTGTCGGTAGATGCCGAGAAGGCTTTTGACCGGGTGGAATGGTCAATTTTATTCAAAGTTCTGAAGTGCATGGGGTTCGGGGAACAGTATATTGCGAGCATTAGAGCGAACTATAACTCCCCATCCAGTAGAATAGTCATTAATGGCGAGGTTACGGACAAGGTAATAATATCAAGAGGAACGAAACAGGGTTGCCCCCTTTCACCATTGCTGTACGCTCTATTTTTGGAGCCTCTCCTAATAAAAATACGTGAGTCAATACACATTAAAGGGATAGATATGGCCGGACAGCAACATAAAGTAATTGCGTACGCGGATGATATGCTAATAACCCTAGAGGACCGTGAATCCACTCTATCAGCCGCGGTGAGGGAATTAGAAAATTACGGGGCCATCTCAGGCCTAAAGATTAATAGGAAAAAATCAGAGATCCTAATCTTGGCAGGAGACAGAGCAAACATAAAAAGGGAAGCAAAGATACAGGACCTTAAGATTGTAGAAAAAGGCATAAAATATCTGGGAATAATAGTACCTC
Organism: Ambystoma mexicanum; assembly: GCF_040938575.1. Taxonomy (NCBI): domain Eukaryota; kingdom Metazoa; phylum Chordata; class Amphibia; order Caudata; family Ambystomatidae; genus Ambystoma; species Ambystoma mexicanum. The sequence continues at coordinate 48,881,122 of NC_090939.1, forward strand.
CAAAAATTGAGCAATTCTATGGGGAAAACTACCCACGGCTAATCACAAACATTCGAAGTGAATTAGGCAGATGGAATCCACTACAGATATCCTGTTGGGGCAGAATACAATCAATCAAGATGACTGTCCTCCCAAGGGTACTATACTATTTTCAGGCTCTCCCGGTGGGTGTCCTCGACACGTTCTTCAAAACCCTAACAAAATTGGTATCATCCTTTGTATGGAAAGGGAAAACGCCCAGGATAGCTAGGATGGTACTCACGGCCCCAACCAGAGAAGGGGGGATGGCGCTCCCCCATTAAAAAAAATTCTATCAGGCGGCACAGCTTAAAGTCCTGAGGGAGTGGGTGGGGGAGAATCCGCAGCAGATATGGGCCAAACAAGACACAGCAGTGGCGAGGACCACACTGGTAGAGCTTCTTTGGAAACAGAGGCAGCACAGACATGAGAACCTAGGGATTAGCGAAATAATGAGGACCACGCTGAAAGCATGGGATAGCCAAACACGAAAAGGTATAATGACCACAGCGCTGGGACCCTTTACACCCATCTGCAGAAATCCACAATTCCCACCGGGGATGGAACAAGGGGCTTACGACAGCTGGGAGGAGGCGGGCATAACCAAAATTGGCGAGATGTTTGCAGGCAAGCAAATTAGATCACTAGAATCCTGCTTTACAGGCTCAAATCTCCACAAAGGTGATAGATATAGATATGAGCAGCTAAAACACTGGCTAAACTCCCCGAAAATCACCGAGGCAGCAACCAGGGATCTCACAGGGTTTGAGACATACATCATCTCCAACACGGGGGAGAAAAAGTGGGTATCTACTCTGTATAAATACATAAACACACAAGGGGAAGACATTAAATGGTCATATAGAATAAAGTGGGGCAGAACGCTGGGGGAGGAACCAACGAATAGGCAGTGGGAGGACCTATGGAAGCAGATCCCCAAGATGACCCGATCGGCACAAACCAGGGAGATGGGGGTCAAAATTATGACACAGTGGCACTACACCCCAGAGAGGCTCCATTCAATGTACCCAAACACGCCAAATCAATGCTGGAGAGGATGTGACGAAGTGGGAACATGGAGACACATATGGTGGGACTGTAAAGGCATCAAACACTTTTGGGAAGAAGTAAGAAGTGAAATGGGTAAAGTATTCCCGGATGTGGGGTCGCTTGGGGAGGGAGTGTAGCTCTGTGGAATCAGAGATGATACAGCAAGGCTATACAGTAAATCACAATGGAGAAGCTTTATGGGACTTCTAATAGCGGCATGGACCACGATAGCACAGAATTGGAAGAATAAGAATACCCCACTGACCTATACCTGGCTACAGAAAGTATGGGCCCACATAACAATGGAGAAAATCACCCACAAAATCCAAGGAACTGGAGACAAATTCGGAAAGGAATGGGAAGGGACCTTGCAATACCTCCAGTCAGACTTTAAGGAACAGTGGTGCCCCCATAATATCAAAGTTTCAGACATCTTCAACGCATAAGTGGAATCCGGGACAATATGATGTCATCCGACCTGAGGGGAGGGAGGTGGGAGGGCGAAGGGAATGTTATAATGTTCAATTGCTATTTCTTTTGTTCTATTTATGTAAAACTAATAAATACAAGTTTAAAAAAATAAAAAACATGTACTATTGTAGTACATCCATGACTAGTTGAATGGCCACTTCTGATACATAGAACAACACAATTTCAATTGTATCCAATTTACATTTTTTTTTAATCTTTTCTGCCAACATTGGTAGAAAACAAGTGAATTGAAGTTTAGCGGAAAAGCCCACTAGCAATCCAGCATTAACTACTAGATAGACCGCATTTAAGTGAAGCCAGCAAGCAATGGCGCTGTGCTGGCAATGAGGTGGGTCCAGTGCATATGCTTGGAAATGACGCCAATGATTCAAAGAGGAACACAGGACAAGCCGGCATGGATCGGCTATCTCTCCCTTGCTTGGGGTGGGGTGATCCCTGAAAACCAAAACGCCAACACTCATAAAACTGGTCTTCCGCTATCATCTTGCCTGTAGGCATCCTACGGCAAGCTCCCTGCATATCTTCTTGGCAGGAGTTCAAAGAGTGCCAACATGCTACTTCACGGTTTGTCACCCACGTGGCCTTCTTCAGGAGCCAGGCGCCGATTATCAGTCCAAGCACCCAAGTTTGAAACAGTGACCCTTTGGGGTATAGCTGGGCTTTATAAATGCAATTACTCAATCCAGTCATGGTGGCATGGCACAGAGGAGGGCATTGGCTGGGTATGGATGTAACACAGGACTTTTCCTCAGTTTTATTTAATGATTTCTCTCGGGTTAGGGGAACCAACTCTTCCTCAGGTATATTGGATTGCAAGAGAGATTATGATGGCTAAACGAGCCGGCAAGGTCTTGGAAATTGGAAATCACAAATATGTCCCGTTACAGACACGTATGACTCTGGTTTGTTGCATGCGGCATCTCTTGGCAGGCTGACCCACAGGGGATCAGACAGTCAGAAGGGTAAATTGCACAGAGGAAGCCGTCAAAGTGGTCTGCTTCACACAGTTTTCCTCGTTTCCACCACAAAGTGTAAAAAGTGAGTGTTAAACCTGATGAAAAGGGTTGACATGCATGTCTTGCACGTCGTAGCTCACAGACGTGTTGAATACCTCCTGTAATGAAAGGTTGCACGACGTGGGCAGGAGGGAGGATTTACTGTGGATTCCTATGGGAATCTGCTTACTTTCAGCTTAGCTAAAGCCAGGTAGATTTCAATAGGAATCAAAATAGTTTTCATCCAGAATAAAAATGATGTTGTGCCCTGGAAAACATTCCATTTATTGCAGTCGGAGCAAGAAATGGAGGCAGACACAGTAATCCTGTTCTGTGCCCTGCAAAAATTAGGAAAATCCACTGGAGTGCAAAAAGGGGTATTGGACCACATGTAACCTCTTTAATACGGGTCTTATTATTTTTGATTTTATTCTACATTGTAAATTACCTTTACAATATTTAACTTACATTTTTTGACATCAACTATCTCAAATTTATCACATAAATACACTTCGGATAAAATGCATCACCTTAATTATACACTTTATCTCATATTATCAATCATCAGATTTCAAATTTGAATAATTTTATAACATTTAAAATCACAAATACTACAGAGTTAGAGACGCCATTCAATAAAAAATACCAAAAACACAATGTCAATAAAATCGAGCCTATAAACAGATTTCCTAAAAAGCAATAATTTTTTTAAAACTGAAAAAAGGACCTACAATTAAAAGATTCTTCAGGGTTCACCAAACAAAATTTACAGAAACTCTTTTCTGTTCCAATTATTTTTCTTCTAGCGAACACTTCCGGGTAGAGAGAATATTGAATCTCCAAAAATCAAGTCTCCCCTTAATATATGTAAAATGTCGCATATGGGAAGGTCAAATTCTGGCCTTCTTATGTTTGTACCGGAGATGTTTCAATATTTTCAATGGTTCTTCTGCAATCATCAGTGAAGAACATCTTCTTAAATAGTCATCAACTTAGTATTTGTATCGGTTAGAACAAAGTCCAATACTCCCAAAATCTTGGAACATATTTCCACATACAATAGCATTGCCCGATTGTGCCTTTTCTCCAAGATATAATTCATATCTTCATAGAGGGGATGTTTAACTGGATTAAAAAATGTACATACCAAATTTTAAATTCTCCATTCTGCTCTTCATGATAGAGAATATAACCCTAATTAATGTCTAATGACTGCCGTTGATTCACAGTTCAGTAATGTTAGAACTTTTCTCTACATAGATGCTTCTAATTGTTCTAACCTATCCAGCAAACATAGGGAAAGACCTCAATACCATATAATAACTTCAGTATCACTCGACCCCCCTAAAATCTTATTAAGAGAAGAATAGAAAAAGTACCGTGTTTATTATATATTCTTTTCATTTGACTCCCCGAGCTTTCAGCTTTTATTTTTAAATAGTCCATATTTTTCAATTTAGGTGGCTTACTAAAATGGGAAAACCTAAATAAATTAACCTATAATACACTCTACTTTTTAAAATTTAAAAACCACAAATATTCTGCCCTTTTGTTTTTATCAGAAAAATACATAATTTTAGTTTTTTCTGTACTAATACTTACAATTCTTTTTTGTTGCATAATCAGCAAATGCATGCAACGGACCCTGTAATCCATGACAGGTACAATCAAACAACATTATGTCATCTGCATAAACCATACAGCAATACCTATATTTCTAAATTTTAGGAGATACAAATGCAGCTTGAATTATTTCTTCTTCATGGTCAGATATATATAAATTAAAAAGACAGGGCGCTAAATGACAACCCTGCCTAAGACCTGAGTCCATTAACATTTCTTTTGACAAGGGTCTGTTTCTATCCAACATGACCTTTATATAGGTGTTGCTGTACAATTTAACTATCGATTTCAACAGACCTTCAGGAATACCCAATTTAATCAATTTATGCCATAAAAGATTACGATTAATTGAATCGAAACCCATGGTTAGGACAATTGATACTCAATATACATAATCATATTTTCCATACCATGCTAGACCTTGTAACATTCTAATCATAAATCCATTTATAATGGTACTTTGTGATTTGGGGGAACCAACCTGACATTTATGCAATCTACCACTATCAACAGCCCAATCCTCTAGATGTTGCAAAAGAATTGCTGTAAAGAGTTTCTGATCAGCATCCATCAACATAAGAGGATCATTTATTTCTACATTCTTGAACATTGCGAGAACATACACTATTTGCAACGATTTAGGAACATATTCCATTATGGAAAGGTGCAAGAAAAATTAATTCAGAATTTTGGCCCATAATTCAGGTCCTTTCTTTGAAACCATGTTACTAATTTCATTAGGTCCTGGTGCTTTCGATGAGCCGGCTTTATGAGCTAGCTTTATAAATAGCCAGCAAAATGTAATCAAATGACATCAAATGACATCATACCAATTTTTGGGGAATTTTTGGGGAAGTTTGGTCAAACCTCAGACTTATATATATATCAGTGCCTCACGTTTTTTTTTTTTAATAAATAGAGTCAAATGAGCAATCCAGGAAGCTTCTGATATGGAATTTTGCTGTATTAATGTTTGTGATCCATAAATTCCATTGATCGCTTCCAAAAATGTGTAGTGTTCTTTTGTCCCATGAGTCATACACCATGATTTAAAATATCACTTTTCCGTCCTGATCTGTTCCCTGTTCACCTCTATATCTGTCAAGCTCTTAGTGATGTGTCTTAATTTCACTCTCAATATCCTTTTGTGATCAACCAAAGTTCTATCATAATGATGAAAATGCTTGACCTCTTACAATTTTTTATTCACATAACGATTCTTTCCTAAAATAATTCCCTGCATCATTTCCTTTAAATAATCATTAAATCCTTCCTTATTAAAGGTATTTAATTTCCATTTATTGTTTCATTGGTTTCAGTCCTTGGCGATTCTCCCATTAATTGTATCTATTAGGGAACGAGGCAAACTGATCTTATTTTGACCCTGTCTTATTAGCAATGGAGCACACTTCATTACCTTATTTGCCGAAAACAGAATATTAAAATTAGCTTTTAGCATTTGACGATCACTTTATATGGTCCCTACTATTTCTTATTTCCCACAACAGTCATATAAATGCATATTTACATATATGTAATCTAATGAAGCCTTTGTATCACATTTTTCAACAATGTTACTAAGGGAATACCCTCCTTTGAGGTTTCATTCAACATTTTCATACCCAAAGTATTTAACATATGACTCCATTTGATGCCATTTCTCACTTTCAATTTCCAATCAAGCAATTTTAAGAATTCAGCATCCTCCATGGACACTGTCACATCTACACAAGATACATTTAAATCCCCTACTATAATAATATAGCTCTCTCTGTTTGTTGTTATCCAATTATACATACAATGTTAACAATGTTCCAATAATGTGTTATAAACACTTATACCAACATGCCAATATACATTCGCAATAACGTAATGTATTTTTTTGTTATCCTCCAATTCAATTATATTGTATAAGGCACCTCTTTGAATATTGCCCTCCACTACTTTCTTACTAGAGAGATGAGATTTAATAAGTATTATAAGACCCCCTGATGGTCTTACCCTTTTGCCTTTGACAGCAGGCTGGTGAGATACATTATTGCCATCAAATACCGGGCCGTCCATGAACCAAGACTCCTGTATCAAAATTATTCTAAAATTCCTAATGTAAAGCTCCAATTCTGGGTTATTAAAATAAATTAAACGACCTCTTGAATTCCAGCTAATCAAATTCACACTTTTCTTAAGCTCAGGAGTGCCAAAGTTCCATCCTCTGTGTATCATTATGAATGGATGTAGCCATTCTTTCCAAGGGTTCAACTTCTAGGAATATATAATATCTCTGGATTTTCCCATAATCCTGCCTTCAAATTCAGCACTAGAGACAATAACATTGTATTGCTTTAATCTAGAAGCTTCACTCATGATTAGGTCAAAAACAATTCATGATATGATCTCAATTGTAACAGTATCAACTCTATTTTCATTAATAAATTCCACCCATTGTATATCGTGTGTAGTGATAGCTGTAAGGGCTGGGATTTTAGCAAATAGTATATTCCTACGATTCATTGGAATATCGCCAGCATTTCTTCCCACATATTCATTCCGTAACTTACTCATATACTTTTTAGAGGGCCCTTTAATTTTAGCCCCCCTCGTCTGTTCATTCCCCTCTGATTCAACAGTCATTTTATCCTATTTAGTTCTTTCTTCTTCTATATCTGTTGATCGAGCTGCTCTAAATATACTTTTTGGCTCTCCTATACTTAATCCCTTTTGCCCAATAGTATCTCCTGTATCATTATTTCCTCCCTCTATATGTCTCATATTTTTCAATCCTTTTACTTTTGTATTAAAGGACTGATATAAATTGTTATGTGAGCCTTCACATCACACTTGTTCAAAATCCTCAATTTTCAGCGTTGGCGTGGATGGAAGGGCTAAAGAAGTCTTGTCATGATTAATTACAAATCTCACATCCCTCCCACTGGTGTGACCCCCATTTCCCCCACCTCATCCCCAAACATTTTAGCAGCAGAAACAGCAACATTAGGTTCTTCAAACCCCCTTTTAAATATTGAGGCATTTCCATATACATCTTTTTAACAGTGCTCTCAAGGAGACAGTTATGTTGCTCATATTGACTTTTCAAAATGAATGCTAGATCATATTGCAATTTCTCTCGCAGCTGTTGAACCTGTTGGATCACCTCATTACTTTTCGGTGCACTCAACTCGATACTATTCAGGTTATTATCTACCTCCAACACAGAGTCATTTGTCTGTTTTCCTTCAAATAAAGTATCAGCCTCCTTCGGACTAGTCAAGTTTCTTAAACCTTTTCTAGATAACCTTCGATTTATTATAGTATTTTTTAAATGTTTATTTTTCTTAGTTTGTTTCTGATGTTTAAAGGAGTCTACTTGTTGAATAGTTGTTAATTCATTCACGGTATCTGCAATTTCAATTATCGGTAGTACTTTTATGGACGTAGAATGTTGATCTCAAGTAGATGTAAAATTTATTATTGAAGACTGTTGTATTGAATTCACTAGTAAGCATGAATCTACCAGGGGGGATAACTCCTTCCTCAAGCAAGTCTTGTGCTTCGCTGCAACTCATTAATAGAGGATTTCTTTGTATTATTCTGCTCGTCCCATTTTTAATTTAACAGTGTCAGAAAATCTGTAGTTTTATGTATAGTAGAATCAAAACTATCAATTTTAGTTTGTAGTTTTTCTAGTTTACCCATGTTCTTTATACATCATCTGCTATTTATTTGTATAAATATGCAAACTCTGTTCAAACATTATTCTCTGCTATAATAGCAGTTGAATTTTGATCACTATTTTTGTCTGTCTTAATAGACTCGTAAGATTTTTTCCTTCGTGAGGTTTCCAATTCCATATCTGAGTCCTCACTCCCAGAACATGATTAATGCATTTCTTTAAAAAAAATGAGAGGGGTACCCATTAGACTATTATTCATACTATCATCAATGATACTAATATTAACCTCTGCAGATCCCATGACATTTTATTCATCACAGTTGGTCAATGGTGACTCGCTCCTAGTATTTGACTGTGTGCATGACTTGTTTGCATTTCAAATACATTATTGGCCAATTGCAACATTACGTTCGATATCCGGTGATGGCAGAAGAGGCAGAGATTTTGCCTCTTCTAGTTGGTTGGCCATATCTGCTAGTGTAGTGTCACTCATCATGAGTTTTTTCTAGCATCGCTTCTCAGATAGTGCATTCAATAGTGTATTTTAAAAATCGCTTATCCACTCACCTCAGTCCTCCAGTTCGCCAGTCAAACCGTCACCACACTTGGCCCATACTTGCCATGCACGCGCTACACGCAGCAATGGGCTTTTTGATTTTGAATGCAGTGTCAGATGCCAAAGCTGACCCGAGTCAAGGATCCCAAGTAAAGCAGTAGATGACCTATCCCGCAAATATCCTCAAGGTCTCTGTGTCAATTTCAGACAAGTACGATATCGCTCGGTATCATTATAGGTTCCTGAAACCTTATCCCAGCGTTCTGCCAACAGCCAAACAGAAATCACACTTGGCCCACACTTGCCACACTCTTTAGTCCAGTTTTTAACACCTGTTTTATCACCTTGATGGAATTCTATATAACCTCTGCAGACTTCAAGGAACAGAGGAGGATAGTGAGAAGACGCAGATGCTTCTAGTTAACTTTATGTTGCGCCAGGAATGGTGTAAATAAATCACTCTAAATACCTTGAACCTTACACTCATCTGTATTGAACATATTCTACTTGTGTTATATGATTTGAAATGAACAGCTGTGTTCTTTGCTTGGTTGTTCATGTTAAGGTGCACGGAGGAGGATATTGCGTCTTGGCACTAGCACACCTGGGGAGGCACTACGGGTGGAACTGGGTACCAAGTAGTAGGCTACGTGTTGACCGACATTTTTAGAGTTCTGCTGGAAAGCATCTACTAAGAGCATGGAAAACCCAAACATCATAACGTTATGGGGGAAATGGAGTCTGAGTTCCTACACGTAAACTACCCATAGTTTAATAAGTGTGTCGCCCTGTACAAGACTTGGGTAGTAGATTTTATGCAGCTTAGGCAAGCAGGAAAAAATAAGTTAGATCTAAAAAGGAGAGCCAAGGTGTTGGAATATGACCGTGCCATGAGCTGTATTGTGATCCTGAGTTCCCTGAAGCATCTAGTGCCGCCCACAGCTTAGCTCCTGAAGGAAATAAGGTCTCCTGAACAGAAGGGCACTATTATAATGCTAAGACTTAATGTTCTACCTCTAAGAGGAGGAATGCCCTGGCTGTCTTAAAATGGGCACTGCTCCTCTGGGCCTGAGGCTATTGAAGACCTACCCCCTTTTAGACTGATAAGTAATCTCCTTATTGATGTAAGAAGACAGTGGCTGAGGAGGTATTTTATATATTATAATATCAGAACTATAGCTGAGGCAATGTCATTTCCTTTATGCTGTAATGAAAGCAGTATTATTTCTGATCTGTGTGAATACGTGAAAGCGGCTTTTAAAAGACTGAACAATTTTAATTCAATTTTTGAACATATTTATATATTTTGTAGCTAGATAACGTTGAGATTTGTATAATGTGTTGAAATTGTTTTGAATGATATTGTATTTATTTATTTATTTTCACATTTGTATAGCGCACAAACAGCCCATGGGCATCAAGGTGCTGTTGCTTGCAAGGGGCTTAGTTACAGAGTGGGTACAGCTGGGACACGTATTTACAAGTTTGTACATTGATACATTGATGTGCAGAGTTGTTATCAGAGTCAAGTCACTTGGCAGGAGTAACAAAATACAAAAATGCATTAGGGGTTAGGCAGGCTGAGCTGATGATGCTTGTTCCACATTAAATAAAGAGCACCATTGCATGGCCTTTCGGAAAGCCATGAGGGATACCTCGCCTCGGAGGGTAGGAGGTAGGGCATTCTAGTGTGAAGGTGTGAGGTAGGGGAAGCTAGAGCCACCTGATCTAGTTCTTTTTACCAAGGGCACACAAAGCATGTTGGCGTAGGGTAATCTGGTTGGTTTTGTGGAGGTGGCAGAGTGGATCCTTTGTGATAGGTAGTAAGGTGCGGTAAAATGGATCCACTTGCGGGTCAGGGTCAGAGCTTTGAATATGATCCTTTCCTTTATAGGGAGCCAGTGAGCTTATTTCCTGGCCTCAGTGATGTGTTCTCTTTTGGAAATGCCTTGGGCTGCAAGCAGCGCGTTGTTCTGAATGACTTGAAGTCTGTCCAGGTTTTTAGTGGAGGTCCCTAGGAAGAGTATGTTGCAATAGTCTAGCCTTGAGCCAGTGATGGCTCTGGCTATGTTGGTACAGTTCTCTTTAGAGAGAAAGGCCTAGCTGTGTTGATTAGTTTGGCATGGTAGGCTGCAGAGGAGGTGATTGCATTGATTTGTCTGTTCATGGATAGGTTGGAATCCAAGTAGACTCCAAAGCTTATGACTGAGTCTGAAACTAGAATTTTGATGGAGTCAATGGTGAAATGGCTGAATTGTGTGTCAAGGTTTTTTAGAGTGTCGGGGCATCCTACCAAGAGGAGTTCTGTCTTGTCAGAGTTGAGGCACAGTCCGTTGTCTGCCATCCAAGCTTGGATGGTGTTGTAGATGTTGTTGAGAGTAATGGAATCTGTGTTATAGTTGCCAGTGAGGGTGAGGAGGATCAGAGTATCATCCGTGTAGTTAGTCTAAGAGATACCCATTGCATCAAGGATGAGGAAGAGTGGGCGAGTAAAGATGTTGTAGAGAGTAGGTGAGAGGCAGGATCCTTGGGGCACTCCTCAGAGCATGATGGTGGGTGAAGCAGAGGCCAATTCAGAGAATACTTGCATGGTCCTGTCTTGTAAAAAGGAGTTGATCCAGATTGTGGCATTGGGGGAGAATCTGGCAGTGGAAGAGAGCTGGTGGCATAGGACGGTGTGGTCTACGAGGTCAAAAGCCATGGAGAGGTCAAGGGGTAAGAGTAGTGCTGCTTTGCCCAGGTCTCTGGCATCGTCCATCTGTTTTATTAGGTCCAGTAGGGCGGTTTCAGTCACGTGTCTTGGGCGAAAGCCAGATTGGCGTAGTCCTAGGAGCTTGTTTTCTTCAATGAAGTGTTGCACCTGCAGGTAGGCTGCTTTGTCCAGTATTTTGAGTAGGAACGGGACAGTGGTGATGGGCCTGTAGTTATTAGAAGAGGTAGGGTCAAGCATAGGTTTTTTTAAGAGCGGGCGTACCCAAGCTTCCTTGAGGGAGGAAGGGACTTTCCCTGTGGCAAAAGAGGCATTGACGAAGGCGGTCAGGAATGATGCAAGGGGTTCAGCACAGTCCTTAATAATAGTGGCAGGGCAGGAGTCCCCCTTGCAAATGGATGTTTTAATGGTCCTCGTGAGGTTGATCATGTCTTGCTCCTGTAAGGCTTTGAATGAGAATGGTGGGGGGGAGTGCAAGTCCAAGGAGGGGGAGGGGGCAGGGATGGGAGTATTGGGGTGCGCTTGTTTCGTGGATTTTTATTTGGTTTGGAGAGAGCTCAGCTTGTTTCGCATGGCTGTTTGAATTTCATTGCATCATGCTTTATCTTTGGTGAAGTTCTGGGGGGCAGGAGTGGGGTCTCTAGCTCTCTGAAGATAGAAAAGATTTCTTTTGTAGTAGATTTGGCTTTGGAGATTCTGGCTTCAAAGGATTTAGCCTTTGCTTGAGTGATTGCCTTCCTGTACTTTTTTGAGCAGGCTTGGAAGTCAAGTTTGTCTTTTTCCGAGTGGGAGGTTTGCCACTGTGTAAAGGCGGCCTGTTTTTCCGTGCGGAGTATGATGAGGTCAGGGGTGAACCAGGTATTAGAGTGGGTGGTGGGTTTAGATTTACGAGGTTTGAGCAGAGCTATGGAGTTGATCGCTGCTTTGATAGCGACATCTTAGGCTAGTTCAAGGGTTTCTAGGTCAGAGGAGAACAGTGGTCTGGAGGCTGGGCCCTGGAGGAAGGGTAGTAGCCTTTTGTATTTTATTGTATTTTATATGTTAATGGCGCAAGCCGAATAAAAATTGTTTCTCTCTCTGAGGGTAATCCAACCACAGTGTAATGGGTTTCCACTTTCACCGCCCTGGTTTTGTTTTTATGTTGTTATATTAATCAAGGTCTACAGCAAATTGATTTAAATGAATGTTTTTATTTATATACTAATAGATTGTTTCAAGATGCTGTTGGAAACCTTTCTTTATGTTTCTCCAATAAAATCAGTAAAGACGATTTGACCACATGCACCCACCAACCATCACAGAAGGTCTCGTTGAGGGCAGGACCTTTTCCTAAGGGCAGTCAAAGGTTAAAAGCATCTCCTCTCGGTATTTCTGTTTGCAGATATGTTATGTTATGTTATGTTATGTTATGTTATGTTATGTTATGTTATGTTATGTTATGTTATGTTATGTTATGTTATAAGGCATTTATAGAGTGCCAAATCACAACACTAGTAGAACCAGGACACCTAGGCTTCTCTGTTGGGGCGGGGGACACTGTCCGCGGGAAGATGCGCGTGGTGAAGAAAAGAGGACGGGAAAGTGAGATTGATGCTGCAAACACAGAAAGGGGGCGATGCAGCCGGGAGAATGTATTGTGATAGCGTGGGAACGTGTCAGTCCCGTTGGGTGCACCCTGGCTCTACAGGGCAGGAGGCAGATGCGTCCTGAAGGGTTGTGATAATTGGGTTGTGTTTTTGAGAATTGTAAGTTAGTACACAACTTTTTTGGTTGCATGCCTGAGGGCTTGAGAGTGTGCTCAGGGAATCCTGGAAGTTTGGTGGCATTGTTATCCTGGGTGTCTCTGTACTTTTGTACCCCAAGTCAAACTCCAGAATGATGTGGGGTTCAAGCCTGCGCCTAGAGCGGCATGGTCAACGATAGACTGTGTGTAAAGGTGAATGTGGTTAGCAACAGAATTTAAGGGGAGTGTCTGGTCAAATGGGTCCCGTGAAATTAAAAAGGCCCAGCACCCCCAGATTGCATTTGCACATCTCGGGCCATGTCGCCCAATGTGTGGTGCTGCACGGGTCACGTGGGCCGAGCACAGAGTGATGACTTCTGAAGGGAGGGAAAGAGTAGAGGAGATATTGCATAGAGGGGGCCTGTAGGTTAAGGTCAGTGTTAATTACAATATGTTTTGTGTTAACTTATTGCTTCTTCTTAAGTAGGGAAGGGCGAGAAGCCTCCCCCATTGGTCAGTAATAAGAGTTGCGTGTGGGGAATGTTTTAAAAGAAATTGAAAGGGGACTTGGTACAGACCTTGGGAATGTATCATCAATGCTGCTTTAATGCACGAAGAATCACAGGGTCAGAGCTCGACTCTGCTGCCACACCTGGTGAACCTTTGAAATTACAACTTGTTGTTTCTTTTAACAGGAGGTCAGTGGCTCAAAGCGAAAGTATGCAACGGCTTATGGAAAGTTGAGGCAGGAACTCTGACTGGTGGACCTAGGTGAAGTAGGCTCTCCATTGGATGCCAGTATTGAATAGATAGTAGTTATTCATCAGAGGACTATGTATAGAGCTCAGGGGCAGGGTGCCTGTCTTGCAGCCATCCAATGAAAGGCTGTTAACAAACATTTGCACCCGGGGAAGGGCCCTTAACCAATCAGGTGGCTGGAACAGCGGGCGAGAATATACATCTTTATATATATTATTTTCTCCTTTCCAAAAAGACCCACGCACTCTGTAAACATGAATGGGATCACCCTCCTGGCAACCCTGTCCAAAAAACTCCTTTTCCTTTGACTTCAATGGAACGACCTGTCGACAACATCTGAATTCTTCCACTTGGAAACCCAAAAACTTGAGAGGTATTCAGGAGCCAAAACTAATGGTGGCACAAAAGAAAACACATATATGAGCCCATCCAACATTGGCGCAAAGCAATTCTTATGATCCAACACTATGCAGCCTTACTAGGTGGTGCTTTAGCGCATCTCTGAGATAAAAGTAAAAGTGCAGATACTGTTACCTGTGACACAAAACTATGTGGCTATGGGCACATCATACACACTGCAGTGCTATTAAACACACACACACTCCCTACACCAATATTGCATCTCTCAAGGTGGCGCTGTAGTTCTGGTAGGGAACCTAAACTAATACTGAAAAGAAACACTGAATTTGTTCCAATCATCCTGGCCCCTACAGATCAATAAGATTCCGGAGAATGTGTAGAAAGCTGCCTGCCCTCCTCGCCGCCCCCGAAAGGCCTCTAGATATAAGCCTTCAGCGCTGCATTATAGCAACATGAGTAGTACGTCGCCCCAGCCAGGAGGGCTGTCAAGAAACAGCCAGAGAAGGCGAAGGGAGGCCCTTACAAACCCTCCCTGCAATGGGACTTACATATTCTCATAAGTTCAGATTTATGACGTGTGCAGAACGTGGCACTGCCAAGAGGAAATGGCTGGATACCGCTGTAGCGAGGGGCAAAATACACAGTGATTAGAGTGAAACATTATCATTTCCAAGCCTGGCTTGCTTTGCCTCAGATCTTACAAGAAAGGGCTTTAAAAACGGCTCTGACAAATCTCCACTAAGGCTGGACTGGACAGCAGACAGTAAATATGACAGAGGGGGCTTTCAATCACTCCGGTCTATAATACCGGCCGCAAGCGGGCTCAGAACTCCTCCCCGGGTTCGCGTCAATCCTGCCAGCTCAGGAAAGGACTCTGGAGCTCAGAACTCCTCCCCATGATTGGGTCAATCCTGCCAGCCCAGGAATGGAATCTGGAGCTCAGAACGCCTGCCCAGGATTGCGTCAATCCTGCCAGCCCAAGAAGGGACTCTGGAGCCCAGAACTCCTCCCCAGGATGGCATCAATCCTGCCAGCCCAGGAATCGAATCTGGAGCCCAGAATTTCTCCGCAGGATTGTTTCAATCTTGCCAGCCCCAGAAGGGACTACGAAGCCCAGAAGTCCTTCCCAGACTTGCGCCAATATTGCCAGCCTGAGAAGGCATTCTAGGGACCAGAACTCCTCCACAGGCTTGCACCAATCTTGCCAGCCCAAGAAGTGAATCTGGAGCTCACAACTCCTCCCCAGGCTCGTGTCAATCCTGCCAGCCCAGGAAGGGAATCTGGAGCCCAGAACTCTTCCCCAGGACCGTGTCAATCCTGCCAGCCCTAGAAGGGACTCTGGAGCTCAGAATTCCCGCCCCCCCAGGCTAGCGTCAATCCTGCCAGCCCAGGAAGGAATCTGGATCCCAGAACTCCTCCCCTGGACTGCGTCAATATTGCCAGCCCAGGAAGGTACTCTGGAGCGCAGAAGTCCTTCCCAGGTGTGTGCCAGTATTGCCAGCCAAGGGTGTCCAGTTAAAGGGTCAAAAGCAAAAGGGTCGAATGCAAAAGGGTCGAGTACATTCGACCGAAAACCAAAGGATCGAAAACAAAATATATATATATATTTCTTTTTTTTGCTCTAGTGTAGCTTTAAAAGGGTGTTTTTACCCCAAAAACGGGAGTTTGTGGGGGTGACCCCCCCCAAAAAAAACATTAAAAAAAAATAATGTGATCCTTTTTTTCGGTCGAATTGCCTCGACCATTTTGTCATTCGACCCTTTTTTTCGATCCTTTGACCTATAACCCCTGAGAAGGGATTCTGGGGCCACAGAACTCCTCCCCAGGATCACGACAATCCTGCCAGCCCAAGAAGGAACTCTGGAGGTCATAACGCCTCCCCAGGATTGCGTCAATATTGCCAGCCCAAGAAGGTACTCCGGAGCTCAGAAGTCCTTGCAAGACTTGTACCAATATTGCAAGCCTGAGAAGGGATACTACGGCCTAGATCTCCTTCCCTGAATCACATTAGGCCTAAAAGCCCTCAACGGGTTTCTGGGGCCCAGAACTCCTCCACAGGCTCACGTCAATCGTGCAGCCCAAGTAGGAATTCTGGGGCCCAGAAATCCTTCCTTGATTCGCATCAGGCAGGCTAGCCCTCAAAGGGATTCAGGGGCCTGAGATCTCCTTCACAGTCTGACATCAATCTTGCCAGCCCAAGAAGGGATTATTGTGCCCAGAAATCCTTCCCTGAGTCGCATCAAGTCTGCTGGCCCTCAAAGGAATATTCTGGGGTCACAGAACTCCTTCCCAGTCTCATGTGAATACTGTCTACCCAAGAAAGGATTCTGGGGACACAGAACTTCTCCCCAGGTTTGCATCTATCCTGCCAGCCCAGGAAGGGACTCTGGAGCCCAGAACTCCTCCCCAGGATCGTGGCAATGCTGCCAGCCCCAGAAGGGATTCTGGGGCCACAGAACTCCTTCCCAAGCTTGCACCAATATTGCCAGCCGAAGATGGGATTCTGGGGTCCAGAAAGCCTTCTCTGAGTCGCATCAAGCCTGCTAGCCTTCAAAGGGATTCTGGGGCAACAGAACTCCTACCTAGTCTTGCGTCAATGCTGCCAGCCCAAGAAGCGATTCTGGGGGCACAGAAATCCTTCCCAGTCTTGTGTCAATGCTGCCAGCCCAAGAAGGGATTCTGGGGCCACAGAACTCCTTCCCAAGCTTGCACCAATATTGCCAGCCGAAGATGGGATTCTGGGGTCCAGAAAGCCTTCTCTGAGTCGCTTCAAGCCTACTAGCCTTCAAAGGGATTCTGGGGCAATAGAACTCCGACCTAGTCTTGCGTCAATGCTGCCAGCCCAAGAAGCGATTCTGGGGGCACAGAAATCCTTCCCAGTCTTGTGTCAATGCTGCCAGCCCAAGAAGGGATTCTGGGGACACAGAACTCCAACCCAAGCTTGCGCCAATATTTCCAGCCAAAGAAGGGATTCTGGGGTCCAGTAAGCCTGCTAACCCTCAAAGCGATTGTGGGACAACAGAACTCGTTCCCAGTCTCGTATCAATGTTGCCAGCCCAGCAAGGGATTTTGGGGTCCAGAACTCCTTTCCAGGCTCGTGACAATACTACCAGCCAAAGAAAGGATTCTAGGGCCCAGAAATCCTTCCCTGAGTTGCATCAAACCTGCTAGCCCTCAAAGGGGTTCTGGGGCCACATAACTCCTTCCCAGTCTCTCATCAATACTACGAGCCCAAGAAGGGATTCTAGGGCCACAGAACTCCCTCCCAATCTCGCGTCAATACTGCCTGCCCAAGATGGGATTCTGGGGCCACAGAACTCCTGCTTACTCTTGCATCAATGCTGCCAGCCGAAGACAGGATTCTCGGGCCACAGAACTCCTTCCCAACCTTGTGTCAATGCTGCCAGCCAAAGAAGGGATTCTGGGGCCACATAATTAATTCCCAGTCTCGTGTCAATGCTGCCAGCCCAAGAAGGGATTCTGGGGCCATAGAACACCTTCCCAACCTTGTGTCAATGCTGCCAGCCAAAGAAGGGATTCTGGGGCCACATAATTAATTCCCAGTCTCGTGTCAATGCTGCCAGCCCAAGAAGGGATTCAGGGTCCAGAAAGCCGTGAGTTGCATCAAGCCTACTAGCCCTCAAAGGGATTTTGGGGCCACAGAACTCCTTCCCAGGCTTATGTCAATACTGCCAGCCCAAGAAGGGATTTTGGGACCCAGAACTCCTTTCCAGGATTGTGCCAATACTGCCAGCCCAAGAAAGGATTCTAGGGCCCAGAAATCCTTCCCTGAGTTGCATCAAAACTGCTAGCCCTCAAAGGGGTTCTGGGGCCACATAACTCCTTCCCAGTCGCATGTCAATGCCGCCAGCCCAAGAAGGGATTCTGGGGCCACATAATTAATGCCCAGTCTCGTGTCAATGCTGCCAGCCCAAGAAGGGATTATAGGGTCCAGAACTCCTTCCTCGAGTTGCATCAAGCCTGCTAGCCCTCACAGGGACTAGATGAATCACAGGGAGGGCCACCCCCAGGGACAGCATTGGAGCACAGCTCTGCTTTATGCAGGACTGATCTGCCTGTACACTGAGGGCCTGCTGGGGCAGAAGATGCCCTGCACTCACCGCAGCTCTAGGGAACTGCTCCACACAGACAAAATAGACCAGGGGACCAGAGCATCTTGGGTCAAAGTATCTCACATTATCTCACCAGTGCTAAGCATTGAGAACATGCAAAGATAATAGCAAATAGAGGAAACCGGTTTTGTCACAGTCCACATTATCTAAAAAACATCTGCACTGGGAAAACAAGAATCAAACTGTCTTCTGTGCTACGTTCTGTGCACACAGGAAAAAGAAATGTGGTGATTGCATTTCTTTTCATTTTATGCAACAATAAAACAGTGCTCTATTTTTACCCAGTAAAGATTTTTGATATAATACAGATTGGGGCTAAACCGATTTGCTCAAATCCCCCTTATCTAAGCAGCAACATTGGTGCTAGAATTATTTGCTCAATGTGTTTGCACGAGGGCAAGGTTTTGGCAACTTGGCCCCTGTAGAGCAGTTCCTAGCTTCTTACCCCTGGATGATTAAAGAAAGTGTGCGTGCAGTCACAACATGTTTGAGCAATACTTTCTCCACAGGTGTGCTGTATACCTGCAAGTTCTTTTGGAAAGATCAGCTGATTTGACACAGATGTTTTTCACTAATTAGCAGTAATTAGCATACACATTATCATGTTAATGCTAATATGCTTTATGCTAGTTAGTATGCTAGTATGTTAGTATGCTAATTAGGAGAACAGATCTAGGGCTAGATTACAGAATCACATTAAATTCGCATTAGTGCAGAACATGCATTCTTGCAGTGCATTTTGGCACCAGGGCAATGTGTTTCCTAGTTTAAGAACCAGGACCGAATTTTTCATGGTCCAAAATGCATTTTAAAAAATGCGTTTTTTCACACAGCAATTTTTGCCCTGGTGCTAATTACACTTGCACTGATGCAAAGCGTCTGTAATACGCCCCCAATGCCATATTTTATACACAGCTGCATCTGATTTAAGGCAGAATTCTGCGTCCCTTTTTCCTCTGTATTCAGTTGCCGCAAGCAGTGGCACACCATGTGCTCGTAGTCATTTTTGGTTTACGTATTCTGGGACAAGAAGAATGTTTTTTTGAAACATTATAAAGATTTTTTTTTTGAAGTAAACGTGCATAAAAAAAAGCTACAGAATGGAAGGTCATTCTAATGTTCATGAATTACAGAAAGCCACATTGTGAATTTTGCGCCATACAAAAACCTGATTTATTGATTGATTGATATGAGAATCGCAAACCATAGTTTTATTCCAGTACAAACTGACTTCACTTCATGTTTCCACTTTATAAAGGCTGCGGTCTCTGCCCCTTCTCTGCTAGGTTTTCGCTTTTCCCAATACAACACTTTACCCCCTGTCCTTCCTGCGTCAGTCGCACTCTGGCAAACTGTGTTTTGCGCATCAGACTTGCAGGTTGTGTTGCAGGCTTGAGGTAAAACCCCCCTCCCCTTCCTCCCCCCTCAAAATGTGAGATGAAACTTACTAGAAAAATGTTTTTGCACAAACGCAGCAAAACTTTAAAACTGCTACTTTCAAGAAAGGCTTCCATCACCTGAATGAGTGTAGGAATGCTGTGTAAATGGGTGTGCGCGCGCTCTTTTGTGTAATGCTGGGAAGAGGAGCTGATTTTAGTGGGTGGAGGGTAGGAGTAGGAAGGGCCTGGGGGTGGGTGGGAGAGGGAAGGGTGCTGGAACACTGCACCACCGCCTGGTCCCTTGATGGTCACTTTTGCTTAAAGGGTGAGGCCTGATCAGATACCTGGGCTTTAGATATAAACATTATCAAAGGAAGCAAATGTGTAGGTTCTCTTTATATTCAATCTCTCGGTTATTCTCACGGGCATATTGCTCTTACCTTAGCCCCACGCCAGACATCCCTTTGGGATTGAACAGAGGGGCGGAGCCTCCACGTTTTCCCTGCCCAGTTTCTGAAGTGCACCCTCCCAGCACCAGTTTGCCCCCTGTGCCTCTGTTGTGTTGCAACCTCTGACTCTGCTTTTATTAAATATGGCGTGGCATTTAGTGTGGTGGGCGTGAGGATTCAGCCACCCCTCTGAGGTGCTGCTGGAGGCAAGGCAATAACATAACCACAGCAGCACTTGAATCAGGTACAGCCACGTCTGGACTGTGTGGATGACACCAGAACGCTTGTGACCATCAAAGAAATGATAAGTACAGCATTGTGTTCTTATCCAGCAGTGCATGTGTATAAGGTAGTCACACTCACGTCACCCAGCTACCTCGCGGAGACACTCAGCATCTCCAGTGGACAGACAGCACAACACCAGAAGCCAGGACGCATGCTGTAACGGTGTGAAGTGGGAGAGCACATCAAATGGTAGGGGTGGGAGCCGGAAGGCACGGGGAGTGTGGTGGACGGGAGAGGGGAGTCAGATTATGCTTGGAGTTGGAAGAATAAAGATGCCTGATCTTTATCCTAGCTGTCTGTGCCTTATTTGTATGTCTGATAAGTGTGGCATGAGGTAGCCATTCTGAAGGTCGGGTAGCCCCTGACCCACAACATAGCACTGGTGAGGACTGTTTCTCGGCCGAGATGAGGGCTGCAGGTGGAAGAGCATGTCAGTGCGAAACTCTGGAGGTAGGTGCCTCAGGACCAGTGCTGATGGTGGTGATAAGGTGGTAAACGGCAATCCAAGGAGCCATTATCAGCGGGGGAGGCCCACACGGAAGCCAAACCGTGTGGAGACAGGGAGAGAGGCACATCATTCAGAGCGCACAGCCCACTCTCGCAACACGCATTGGTGAAGGTCAGCAGGCCCAGCGGGGAATCTCCCAGCCACAATGCATACACAATCAGACTGCCAGGAATGCTCTGGTCCCAGTGGGAGGGACTATTTTGTAAACAGAAGTACTTTTCCTGTGGTGAAGGGCGGGATCACCCATAAGTATCTCCACCTGGGCTGCATCTCCACCAATGAAAGACTGGAAAAACATTAATAAAGTGAATGGAAGTAACACTACAGGGGCCTGTGCACAAGGGTAAGCCAACCTGAAAAGTAAAGGGCCCTCAGTCAGTATATACCCTATCCCATACACACCTCGCACAATGACAGCAGGGTCAGTCGTCAGATCATACAGGGGCTGACAAGGTCACAGGGTCTCACCAGCATCACCCTGTCCTCACTGGCCATGAGCACAGAGGGAGGTGCTACTGTACTATCTGTTACATGACATCCGACAAGAGTTCCACCAGGCATGAGGAACTGAACACGCCCCTCAGCCTTGAAAATGTGTGACATGGAAATCCTCACCGTACCAGTCACGCTACAAGGGGTCCTAATGCCAAGGCTGCAGGACTCCCTAACCATGCAACTACCCACCCATTTTGACTTCTGAGAGACCAGCAGCCTGGGACCAAGATGGACAAGGTGGGCGAGAGACTTTGATGTGTACAACAGGGCCATAGGACCTTTGGATGATAAAAGGAAGCATGACCTGCTGACGCTGGCCATGGGACCAAATGTCAGAGACATCATGGATGAATTCCCGACAGGCTCCAAAAAATCATATGTTGGCGTGTGAGCCGCACTCACCGAGTATTTTACACCAAAGTGGACTATGAGCGCCACATGTTTCACACGACCAAACAACTAAAGGGCGAATCGATGGATGCCTACATAATACGCATCTGCAGACGCATGAAACACTGCGATTTTAACAACTACTCCAATGAGGAGGCCTTGAGATCTCAAATTATAACATAATGTGAGTGCACTTGTAGAGGAGGTCTATAACCCCCCGCCCCCCCTTCTTATGGCAGACAAATAAATATGGTAGTTAGGGCCAATACCACACTCTCTTGGTCAACATTGTAAAAATCAGGATTATTGTCTGTTTAGGTAGCTGAGCACTGCACTGGATACACTTATTCACGTCAACATAAAACATAAGTATGTTTACATTACCCACAAACATTAAACACAGAATATGGATTTCTGATCCGCAGGGTTAGCAAAAGATAGCCATTTGCATTATAAATGGTGGTAAGCTTTAGCTTTCAAGGAAATAAAAAAACTGCTGCGAGCATATAAAATATATTGTTGTGTGCAAACTTGTTTGGACAGAAGCCATGGTACAGTGAGATGGCAGAAATCAAATAGGAATATGTAGTTTTCTGTGGTGTGATTCATGAAACAGACTGGCTTTTAGTCAGGAAAGATCGGATAGGGAAGCTGACCTTGGACAGAATGTACTGAAGAAATGCGTCACAACTCAAAAAGATTTTCTACTTTTTAAAATTGCTTGTCATCTAGGAAGTGTGATAGATAGCAAGTCATCCTGACCAGGTGGTGGTTTGTGTCCAATAGGGACACGCATGATACTTTGACCTTTTAGTAAAATGACCAATAGGAATATATTGAAATCTAAGGTGCATATTAGCATACATTGTTGTGCAATCTGTTGCCATGGTATAAAACCCATGGTGTATGTGTTACAGACTAGAGATGTTCTTTATTGACTGTGAAGAGGAGTGAATAAACAAATTCAATCCCAGAGCCGGCTGATGTCTCAATTCCTCACACAAGAAGTATGTGTATTGTCAGAAGAGGCGGGCTGTAGAGAATTATGGCTGAGAATTAATCTTTAACACACTGACTTTAGAAAGAGACTACTCCAGAAGCATTGCACACTGGAGGAAATGTTGCGATTGGTAAGGGTGAATGTAGCTTTAGCATGACAGGTTGAAGCCATGAGCAATGTTAAAGTAAGCAGAGGGCTGTCGGAGGTGATCAACAAAATGGAATCGGTCTCGTCGCATTGAGGCAATGGAGAGCCCTTATGCTATCGCTGCGGATATGATATGAATTCCCATATGACGGTGCATGCCCTGCCCTGGGAGAACAATACCTGGCATGTGGGGGAGAAAACCACTTCAAAGCTGAGGTGAAGGAAGTTGTGCAATGGCAGGGCATGTCAAAGAGAAGCCCATGGACTCCCAACCAGGAACTAGCCAAGTTTGTGAACCACCCCCACAGAGACATAAAGAGAGAAAGGAATAAGGGAAGACACATGAGAAAGCAACACCGGAATGGCAGTCACACTGGTCATAGATGTCCAAAGTGAGAAGAAGACCTAGGGGATACATCTGCTAGCTGGTCGAACAGTCGCAATCAGAGAGTGGTTCCAGTCAGT
The DNA here is from genome assembly GCF_040938575.1 of Ambystoma mexicanum. NCBI lineage: Eukaryota > Metazoa > Chordata > Amphibia > Caudata > Ambystomatidae > Ambystoma > Ambystoma mexicanum. The sequence goes on from NC_090939.1 coordinate 48,904,329, forward strand.
CATCAACTGATGAGCCAAAGAAGAAAGGGTACCTATATGCATTAGGTAACCTGATTAACAAAGAGCAGACCCAATACTAGTGATACAGGTCAACATCCTTTAAGCTGAATTCCTGGTTGATAAAGGTGCAACCGCCAATGTCATCAGCAAGGAGGTGTACAGTGAAATTTCACAAGACCCTAAACTCAGACCAACAGAGGTGAACATTTACGCCTACGGATCACAGATACCACTACTGTGTAAAGGGTATTTCATGGCAGACTGCAAACAGAAGACACAATCAAAGAATATACACATACATGTATTAGCAGCTGCCACAGACAGTGGATTCATCGTAAGCTTCCAAACAGCACTGGACATGAGGCTGATACACATATTCTACAGACTCATGGCTTGCAAGTACATTGATGCGTCAACAAAGATCGAACAGCTATTCCCCACATTATTTAAAGGCCTAGGAAAACCAAAGAACAGACTCGAGAAATCCCTGTGAACATCCAGAGACAGGTGGAGGCCGAACTATACAACCTGCTAGAGCAGGACATTATCTAATCTGTGACAGGGCCCACTTCAAGGGTATCACTGATAGTCCCGGTCCCTAAGAAAGACTCTTATGCCATCAGGTTATGTGTAGACATGTGCCATCCGAACAAGGCCATACTGAGAGAGCAACACAAATCCCTGAGGGTCACTGGCATGATCCATCTGCTCAATGGCACCATCGAGTTCTCCAAGCTGGACTTAAACAAAAGGTACCACCAGCTGGAGCTGAGCAAAGAGTCCAGGTATATAACTACTTTTGTCACACACCTGGGCATGTACAGGTAAAAGTGCCTCAGCTTTGGAGTGTCTTCTGCGGCTGACATATTCCAGGATGAAATACACAAGTAATTATGCACATTCCCCACTGTCTCAATTACAGTGACGACATCCTGGTGGTCGGGACGGACCAGGATCAGCACGACAACACGCTGATGAGGGTGTGCAAGGCATTGGAAGCAGCCCACCTCAAGCTCAACAGGGAACAATGCGAGTTCAGAAAAGGAACCCTTGCATCAGTGAGCGGGCCACTGAGTGCCCTCACGAAAAAACAAGCCCCATATGTCTACTCGGAGGCTTGCCAACAAGCATTTGAGATTATCTGCCAGCACATTTCTTTCTGTCGAGAACATGGCATACTTCAACCCTGCAAGAGAGATGGAACTCTTTGTGGATGACAGTCCCGTTGCACTAAGTGCAATTCTGACACAAGTGGATCCTGACGATGCTGAAAAAAGACACATAGTGTCAAAGGCCAGCAGACATCTCTCAAAAGCAGAGCAGGCTTACTCTCAGGTTGAGAAGGGGGAGTTGGCTGTATTGTAGGCCTGCAAACATTTTCATTTGTTTTTATATGGCAAGCCATTCGCAGTGGTCACTGACCACCAAGCATTGTTGTTTATATGTGGGAATCTGCAGGCAGAAATGACCCACTGGATCGCAAGATGGGGTCTGTGGCTTCAAGGCTATAACTTCTGTATTTTTCACTGGTCGGGGAAAGAGGAAAACACAGAGGACTTATTATATCGTCATCCGATCACATCAGCGGACCAATACATACACTACATAGTTCAAGCAGCGACCCAGATGGGGGTTAATCTCCCGAACATTGAACAGGAGTCGGAAAATGGTCAGGCGATGCAGGTCATCCTCAGATGCCTTACATTGAGCCGCTGGAAATAGGCCAAACATGCAGGAGAAGGTGCCAGTCCCGAAGTGCAAGGGGATATAGGAGGTTTGTGTCTAGCCAAAGAGGAGCTGACATGCTCAGAGGAAAGCTTGTTGCAGAACGCTGCAGGGAAGGATACTAGCTGTAGCCCATGAATGCCACAGGGGGATAATATCTACCAAGAGATTACTGAGACAAAAGGTGTGGTTTCCTCACTTGGACGCATAGGTAGAAACCCTCCTCAAGAACTGCCCCACATGTGCAGTACTAAGCCTCACACCAGGACATAATCACCTGAAAAAGCATGGGATGAGTTTACCATTGACTTCTTTGCGCCCATCCTTGGGTGGGAGTACATATGAGTAACTATGGACGTATATTCCTGCTTCCCAGAAATCCAACTGGTGAGCTTGACTTCGGCCTACCACACCATTGCAGCACTGGATAGAATGACCACCACATACGGGGTACCCAGAGTGGTCAAATTGGACAATGGGCCCCCGTTCATGAGACTAGACTTTAAAGCATTTGCGGAGTACATGGGGTTCAAACATTGGAGGGTCACACTCCTATGGCCATAGGCAAATGGGACGGTGGAATGCTTCATGAGCAACTTAAAACGTAACGTCCATATTGCACATCTAACAGTGGAATACTTCCAAAAAATGTCGTATGAATTACTTTGAGACTACTAAAACATCCCCTGCAGCACCACGTGGAAAGCCCGGTCAAAGGTCTTGTTTGGCCGTAACATCAGGACACAGATACCCCACATCACCCTCAGTGAGGAGAACGATGCAGGTGATAAGGCCATAAGGGATCACAAAGCTTGGGTGAATGAGAACATGAAGCAATGGGCCGACACAGTCAGGCAGGCCCATGAGAGAACCTGTTACCAGGGGATACCGTGATGACCGACCGAGCCCTTTAAAACGAGGTTGCGATGGTAGGCGATGCAGAATATACTCAAACATCAATAATAAAAACTGACTCAGGAAGTTGGCAAAGTTTAGCTGTTTTAATATCAATTACCTAAAACAGGGAGCACAACGGACATCATCCGATGTTGCAAAGCACATTCTCAAAAAACTTTATAAAAACATGGCTCTTATAATAAAAATTCATCATCATTGACGTCTACCTACGTGACAAACTACAAAAACCTATTTGGACATCTAGGTATACGTTCCATACTTTTCTGGAAAGGTGATTGGGTATCTAACATCAGGTGGTCAACTAAGCCCTCCCCTAGTGCAGGTAATTATGAATGTCATCAAACACACGACGTCCCATTGGTTACACAAACTATAGGGCTCTCAATTAGGTGTCCTACTATACTTGGTTGGCACCCTTGTATCTTTCTGTAATATTCCACATGCATAAGCAGCACGCAGGCTGGCACCCAGGTGCTTGGTAGGCTGGTCATAACCATAGCTTCCCACCAATTAGCCCACTATCTCTCCTCACTCTGCTGTCTGCCAGTCAATTAGCCCTTTGAAGTTTGGCCTTGAGTTTGTTCTTCGTGCCTGGGAATAAGAGGGAGTAGAGCCATCCCTTGCCTCCCAGTTTCAACTCAGCTCAGTCCAGCGTCTATTTCCATCCAACCATGTGACTGCTGACCATGATTTCGAGCCTTTTACTGTATTAATCTTCAGTGCTCTCATCTCTTACTTAGGACAGGTGTTTTGTTCTTTCACACATTTTGTATCCATTGCTTCGAACATTCAGATCCACTGTGGCCTTGACATCCTGGTCTTGGGCCAACCAAGCCCTTCCTTGGTTCACCTCCATGGTTCAGCTTCCAATTTCTGACTGCGACACACTGAGAAACTCCTTTTGCTCACGGTTACCAGGTCTGCTAAAGTGCATTATGGAATATCTGTAGTTCCTATACATATACGTTGGTGCTTTGCCGCAATCTATTCACTACATAGCCAGCCTTAAAGAATACTTTGTCCGCTGGCGTTGCTGCGACTGTACTTTTATAAAATGACTTGACATCTTCTTCTTAGTTTTCTGTATAGCACGAGCATCTCCACCTCGAGCCTGAAATGTTGCTCATCTTCGACACTTCTTCTTAGGTGCCTATGGATCATCTATGTTTTCTCGTCTATGCATCGCTTCTCGGTGCGTCAGCTTTGCTCTGTATGACGTCACCAACCAGCACTTTCGCTCGTCTTTATCACTTCCTTGAGGATTACATTCAAATGGCCATCATATTGTCGTGAATGCATATGTGGCTTTCGCATTGGGAATCCCTCTTCCATGATCCACTTCGGTGTAGGTATTCCTACTGGCACTGAACGTGTCTCACACTCTGGCTCCCAACATAAGGGGGAGGAGCTTTGGGTGGGGGTACTTGGCTCCACCTTTGCAATAGTGCGACAATCACAGACTCACAAGCATACGTCAGTGTTAGACAGCACTCTGTTGACAGTCGTTAAGGTTCAAGGTTCCCTCATCACTGCTGAGAGTGAAACAAGGAAGATAACCTGCAACTCATCACATTTCAAGAAGATGCCGGGGGTCATCATGAGAGAGGGAGGAGTAGAGGAAACAGTCATCGAAACATGGACACCTCACACAAGGGGGATGGTCAGGAGTCGGGGGGTGATCTGGCTGATCCCCAGGGCAGAGGGAGCCCAGTTCAAGGTCAGGTGAGTGGCTCTGTCCGGCCTCAGAGAGCCTGCAACAGGCCACATAGACTAATTGAAGAGATGGAATATAGGTTAACGTTATGTTTAAAAAAAGGGGGGCGGTTGTGACGTTGTAAAGTTGGGGAGCACATCACATGGTAGGGTTGGGAGCCAGAAGGCACAGGGATCAGGGTGGGTGAAGAGGCGGAGTCAGATTAGGTATGGAGTTGAAAGAACAAAGATGCCTGATATTTATCCCAGCTGTCTACGCCTTATTTTTATGTCTGATAAGTGCGCTGTGATGGATCCATTCCAAAGATTGGGTATCCCCAGACTTGAACTCTGCCGCTGTAAAAGGAAAGGACCAGAAAACAAGCATTCTCTGCCTACACCCCAAGACTATGGAACCTACTCCTGCCAGCATCAGACTCGCCGCCATGCTCCTACAATTCAGTAAATAACTCAAGACCCACCTCTTCAAGGAGTCCCTCCTCCTCAACACCTATGCCATCACGTTGCCCGTTGCGCCACCTGACTCGCTAGACGATGCCTGCCACTCTCCTGCCCGGCACCGGCACCCAGTATAGCTGTATCCCTCCTCTATGCCCCTCTGTATCCTACCCCCCACTGACTATCAGTTCTGTTACCTCTGAAAAACGCTCTGTTATGCATCTGTATTGTTGTATATCTCTGTGAGGCGCTCCGTTATGCATCTGTAAAGTGCTCTGTTGTGTATCTGTATTGTTGTATACCTCTGTAAAGCGCTCCGTTATGTATCTGCATTGGTGTATACCTCTGTAAAGCGCTCCGTTATGTATCTACATTGGTGTATACCTCTGTAAAGCGCTCCGTTATGTATCTGCATTGGTGTATACCTCTGTAAAGCGCTCCGTTATGTATCTACATTGGTGTATACCTCTGTAAAGCGCTCCATTATGTATCTACATTGGTGTATACCGCTGTAAAGCGCTCCGTTATGTATCTGCATTGGTGTATACCTCTGTAAAGCATTCAGTTGCTTCTCGAAGCTAGGTCCGCGCTCATTAAATACCATAATAATAATAATGTGTATTGAGTGGGGCACAGAGGCAATCCGTTTTCCTGCCAGCACAATGTTAGGTGATTTCTAGTCAAACAAAACTGTGGCAGCCACTGCTCTCAGACATGGTGGTAGTGCTGCGGTACCTGGGTCTAAATATGTGTACTCAGTGCTTTAAGTGGGCCGGGGTCTGCCGGGGCCAGGCCCTGGCAGTCTCCAAAGAGTGGGACTGAGCCGGGGCCCTGCCCAGGACCCCCGTCCTACCGCAACATTGGCGGGATGCATTATCCCGTCGCGGCCGCAGCCGAGACGGGAGATGCGCCTGCCATGAAGTCAGGCAAGCTGACAATAGTGGCAGCCAGCCACAATGACGCTGTGACTGGCTGCCACTTCCGTCAGTCATAGTAACTCCCTCTGGTGACCTCTTACGTGAGGGGTCACCAGAGGCAGTTACTGTCCATTTGTTTCCCCAGGTCGCTGAGGCATCTTTAACCCACAGCGAACCTGGGGATTCCTCGACATATTTCGAGGTTTATAAAAGATGGCTTTGAAAGTACACATTTCAAGCCATATTTTGTAAAGCTTTGCTGACGGACAATTTTGAAATATGTTACATATTTCTATGTTTAGAAAAGATGGCTTGCATAGTACACAAACCATAGTAAGGTACGCACACAAATATATAACATTTATATATATTTGTGTTGCATACCCTACGATTTGCGTACTTTTTAGGCCACGCCCCTCCCACAAGCCACGCCCCCAAATGAGGCCCTGCTCGATTTCTTACCCCACTTAAAGCCCTGTGTGTACTGTAGTATGAACGTAGCATTTATTATGTTTTGTTATGTTATGAGTTTTTGTAAAGCGCAACATTGTGCGCCCTGAGTCCTGCAGGTGTGTGGCGCGTATTATATGAATTCCATTAAATAATTAAATACATAAATAAATGCACCCCAGGGCATCTTGGCGCTAAGATAACTCCGGTAAGAGGCTTCATAGAAGAAAAGGGGAAAAAGCGATAGGGTTTAGAACAGATAGGCCTTCAGTGAATGCTAAAATCGCAGGTGATTCTCTAAGGCACAAAGTGCAAAAGGGAGGGAACTCCATAGCTTGTGTAGTGCAATCGCAAAAATGGCAGTAAGACAGCGCTAGTTTCACTTCTGTGTGAACGTGCTGCAGCTGTTTTAGCCATGGCAATTGCTTGCTAGCGTCATAGTTAGCGCATAAACAGTAATCCCCGCAGTAATCCCTGGCGTGCAGGCATGTGGCAGCATTAGGAAGAGAGTGCGTGATTTACTGTGCCACTTCTCTGTTGCATTTACTGCGCCCAGCCACAGAAGACCCAGAAACCATGGGGTGTAGTTCGCAGAACGTTTAGCACTGAGCAAAGGGACTTTACTCTGCAAAAATACACTTTGCACCGCTCTATGAATTAGGCCCCGTGAAGCGTGTTTATTGGTCGTGCAAAGTCACTTTGCTCCGGTCTAAACGTTACATGAATTAGGCCCTAACGCCTTTTGGGGGAATTAGGCCCATTTAGCGCAGTGCAAAGAGTACTTTTGCAGCGCACAGTCACTTTGCTGCACGCGAAACGTTGTGTTAATTATTCCCATAGTGTGTAGACAGAGGCACGTGCGGTTGCAAGTTGCAGGAAGTAAAATCAGCAATGGCTGTTCTTACTGTCTTGGCCTCAGCCATTGCTGAACTCTCTGTGCCTGAGGCGCCTGGCGGCAGTGTTGTGCTGAAGGACGCTGCGTACGTGATGACGCAGCTGCACGTGGTTGCAAAGCTCTGGCGATGCGTCTGCTGCCCATGTATGAGGGAGCACATCTGTAGAACAAGGGTTCATTCACTGACTGCAGATGTCAGGGGCTCAAGTGCTACAGGTCTACAGGTTAGAGCGTGAGCGCATGGTATGCCTTATGGACTCTTACTAATCGCCAGAGCTCCCTTCCAAGCGCTGTATCAAGGCGCTGGGTCTCTGGCAGCAAGCTTACCCCAGTGCACTCCTGCGGATGTGGCATGCGACTCGACATGAGGTTCACACATACTCAACCTTTCTAACGGGGTCTGCTGAACCGAACCCCACAAAGGTTGCATTGTATAGACTGGCACAGACGCTGACTGTTACGGGGGCCATCGTTTGCACCCATAGCATGTTGTAATGTCCAAGTAATATGCTCAGCTGATCGCATCATGAGACTGTGTTATACAACCCTTCCTTCTTCACGCTATGAGCCCTTTACATGTATGTGCAGCTGCAGCACACCTGCAACGACACCAGCACTGCAGCAGGAAAGCAGCTGGCTGCTTGCCGAGTGTTTCTGCTAAACACCAACACGCTTTGTCATTTGTTTGTCCTCGTCTCATACTTATCTTTAACCAACGTAATACGTGCTTTTATGTGGGTGACAGTGTTTGCTGCATCACGCCCATTTCACGCATGAAGAACCACCCGGAACAGATATATACTGTTGCCCACTTCCAGCTGCACACATAATGTCCCCCCTCCCTCACACATGCCCAGACTTCCTCTCACCCCCCCCCATCCACTGCATGCACTACTCTAAGAATGCAGCTATCCCCCAGGATAAAATGCAGTCTAGCTGCATACATAATGTCCCCCTTCTCTCCCACACTGTCCAGACTTCCACTCAACCCCCATCCACTGCATGCACTACTCTAAGAATGCAGCTATCCCCCAGGATAAAATGCAGTCTAGCTCCATACATAATGTCCCCCCTTCTCGCACGCACTGTCCAGACTTCCACTCAGCCCCCATTCACTGCATGCACTACTCTAAGAATGCAGCTATCCCCCAGGATAAAATGCAGTCTAGCTGCATACATAATGTCCCCCTTCTCTCCCACACTGTCCAGACTTACTTTCACCTCCATCCACTGCATGCACTACTCAAAGAATGCAGCTATCCCCCACGATAAAATGCGGCCTAGCTGCACACATACTGTCTCTCCTGCTCTCACACACTGTCCAAACGTCCTCTCACCCCCACATACACTACATGCACTACTCAAAGAATGTGAATAGAAGTACTTTTCCTGTGGTGAAGGGCAGGATCACCCATAAGTATCTCCAGCTGGGGGGCGTGGCTTGGACGCCATGTGAAAGGACGTGCCTGAATGGGAGCTCCCGCTGATCCGAACATTATCCGGCTGAATCCGCGCAACGGCCGCTACGATGTGGCATAGACGGTGATGACTGTAAATGCGAAGCTCGGCTGCACATGTGGATGCATTTTCACACGGGATTTTGCAGCGCTTGTGTACTCAGGAGCCGCGAGAAGTTTTGGTGCCGGAGCTTCGCCGGCAGACAAAATGGCTGCCGTCGCCTGATGTTGGGACAAAGGATCGGGGACCGGGATTCTGGAGGCCATTCCCTCAGTTCACGTTCAGCGCGATCCAGCGAGAGCAAGCCTGACTGGAGGTAGCCGAAACTGTGTGGCGACGGGGGGACATAGTGCCCCCAGGCCTGGGGCCTAAGCGAGATCGAAGGGACGCTCCTGATCGAAGATATGTCGAGCAAGCTCCTGAGGGCGAAGAATAAACAGCCCACGCTCGACGAATTTGCCAAGACGTCGCCTGGCACCGAGGGGACCAGGAGCAAAGAGAAGGCCCAGCCCAAGGAGATGGCCACAGGAGGAACGAACCAGGAGGTCCTGGCAGCGATCGCAGATCTGAAGGCGACATGGGAGACCAAACTCCAACTTGCGGTGGCCGAACTGAAAACTGCGATGGAACTACAGGTCGGGGCGGTACAGGAGGACGTGAACCTCCTGAGGCAAGATGTGCGAACCCTAGCCGAGCGCACAGAGACCCTGGAGAAGGAGATGGGCCCGACTGTGGCGGAATGCACCGCGCACAAACGAGAGATCCATGCCCTGGTGCAGAGGGTAGGCAACCTGGAAAGCAGGGCTGAAGAGGCAGAAGATCGGGCCCGCAGAAACAACATCCGGATTGTGGGCCTACCGGAGGGAGCTGAGGGCCAGAATCCCACAGATTTTATTGAGACCTTGCTGCTGCAGGAGATCACCGGAGGTGCCCTAACGCAGGGATTTGCAGTGGAGAGGGCACATAGGGCCCTGATCAGAAGGCCACCGCCGGGTAATCCGCCCAGGCCCGTGATCGCCAAGATCCTCAACTACAAAGACCGGGAGAAGATTCTGTAACATTTTCGTAAAGGGGGCACCATACGGCGAGGGGAGGCAACCATCACTGCTTACCCCGACTACACTCTACAAGTGCAGCGCAGTCGGATGAACTTTGGGGCGGTCAAAAGGCGCCTGCGGACGGCCGGTTTCAAGTATATGTTACTCTACCCAGCCAAACTTAAGGTCTTCTTCAAGGCTAAGACGCTGTTTTTCGACACCCCTGAGGAGGCCATGGAATGGCTCGATGCGCAGAACTGCCCGCAGGAGCCCGATGAGCAGATGGCGGATGGAGCAGGGAGAGTTAAGTGAAACAGTGGGCCCGGCTGACTTTGAACATTTGGACTGGAATATAGTCTTTGCCACTTTGTGATGGGGATGCACTTTTTAACTGTTTCGAATATGGTCCGCGAGCGCGGATATAGATGTGCAGGGGGCATCCGAGGGCCGTTTTATTCGTACCCCAGTGTGTGTTTAGATTAGTCACTGTGTCGGGTTCTCTACACGGGCTTCCGGAGAGAACCGGACACGGGGATGCCTGAGATCCAGGGATGGAGCTGGGCAGTTGGTTGGGTTAGGGGGGTGGGGGGTGTTAGTTGTTATGTGAGCCTGGGGAAGAAACTGAGAAGGGAACTAGTCGGGACTGGGGGGAGGCGATCAGACCAGAGGGGGAAGTGGGAGCTACGGATAAATCATGGGAGACCTCAAGGTATTGACATGGAATGTTAGAGGGTTGAATAGCTACCTGAAGCGTAATAAGGTCATGTTGTATTTGAAGAGGCAGAGGATAGACGTGGCCTTGTTACAGGAGACGCATTTGACACGGGATAAACTTGAAATGGTGCGGAGAAAATGGAGGGGGACAGTGGTTGGATCCACATTCTCTGCGTATGCCAGGGGTGTGCTGGTTTGGGTTGCACCACATGTCCCGTTCAAGCTCTTGGGGGAGGTTGTGGAGTCGGACGGGCGGCTGGCCATGGTTCGGGGGATTGTGGAAGGTAGAGTTGTCTGTATCATAAACACTTATGCGCCCAACCAGGACACAGCGACTTACTTTAAGACACTGTGCGCGAGACTCGGTGAAGGGATGGGGAGCACAGTAATCTGGGGTGGAGACTTTAATTGTGTGCTTAACCCCAGGGAGGACAGGTCGGATGACAAAATGGTTAGGCCCAGCCCAGCGGCCAAGGTATTGCAGTCGCTGCTAACGGATCTAGGCCTGGTAGACGTGTGGAGAGCGAGACACCCGGGTGGGAGGCAGTATTCGCACTATTCGGCTCCGCACCAACGGCACACGAGGCTCGACTACTTTTTTGCCACTCCAGACATTCTTACGGAGTGTGAACAGATTGACTACAGGGCGAGGGTCCTCTCGGACCACTCGCCCCTAATCATGCAATGGCGGCTGCGCCCCCCACGTGCACGGATTCCAACATGGCGCCTTCGGGCGGAAGCGCTACGGGATCCGGTATTCAAGGAGGACATGAGGGAGGAGATAGTCGCGTACTTTGAGTCGAACACAGGGAGTGTCAAGTCGGCTGGTACTTTGTGGGAGGCTTTTAAGGTGGTGATGAGGGGAGTTGCTATCGCGAAGTCCAAGGGATTAATGGGCGGAATCCTGACCGACCTGCGAGAGGCCGAGATCGAGCTGGAAAAAGAATTGGAGAAGGGTGTGACGGATATGGAAGTAGTTACTGAGCTGCAGCAGCGGTGCTCTGGGCACTGGGACAGACTTTGTAACCTGAATTATATGAAGTACATTGAGAGGTTGCATGCGGGTGGGGACAAGACAGGCAGGCTCCTCGCTTGGCTATATAAGATCCGATCGGTCATCACCGAAGGGGGCGCGGAGATCGACACGCAAGAAGGGGTAAATGGGGCATTCGCAGAATACTACCAAACATTGTATGAAGATCGGGAAGGGGGGAGCCGAGAGGAGATAGATGAAGTACTCGGGGATATAGGCCTGCCCAGAATCAGCGATGAAGAGCGAGAGGAGATGGATGCTCCGATCACTCTGGAAGAGCTCAGAGAGATAGTGCGACAGCTGCCCACTTGCAAGGCCCCGGGGGCGGACGGGTTCCCCAGTGAGTTTTATAAGGCGTATGGGGAAGAGGTACTCCCACCCATGCTGGACATGTTTAATGAGGCGTTTGAGCTGGGACAGCTACCAGAATCACTCAGGGAAGCGGTCATAGTGCCACTCCCCAAGCACAATACACCGGGACACGGTTGCGGCTCCTATCGACCCTTGTCGATGCTGAACCAGGACAGCAAGATCCTAACAGCTGTCTTGGCGGCTAGAATGAGGAGAGTGATAGGCAAGCTGATTCACCCTGACCAGACGGGCTATGTCCCGGACAGGAACATTACCCACAACCATAGACGCCTACACAGAGTGGTCGAATGGGGATGTAGCAAGGACGGCGAAATGGCGATAGTGGCGCTGGATGCGGTCAAGGCGTTCGACTCTGTTCGTTGGCCGTGGCTGTTGGCGGCACTGGATCACTTCGGAATGGGGCCGGGGTACAGGAGGTGGGCCGAATTATTATACAGCGCGCCTCTAGCCAGAGTTCGTACGGGGGCAGTAGTGTCGGACAGGTGGCAGTTAGGTAGAGGCACCAGGCAGGGATGTCCTTGGTCCCCAATGTTGTACATCCTGGCCCTTGAGCCCTTGGCAATTTACCTCCGGCAACAGTATGACCCAGTGGGCATAGAGGTGGGGGGGGAGAGCCATCTGATATCCCTGTATGCCGACGATATGCTGTTGTACCTCCAATACCCTGAAGAGAACTTGCAATATGTCTTGGAGGTGATGGAGAGGTTTGCTTGGCTTTCTGGCATAGCGGTCAACCCTCGGAAATCCACTCTGTTCCCGCTGGGCGGCTATGTGGGGATACCGGCTGAGAGGTTGCCAGTATTGTGGATCCCATGGGCGACAAGCACCTTTCGGTACCTTGGCATAGACGTATACCACACGACCGGGGAGGAACACAGGCACAATACTGAATTGGCAGTGGGGAGGATTGAGAAGTGCATGAGGTTTTGGGAGAAACTACCCTTAGCGATGATGGGCCGGGGTGCTATGCTTAAGATGGTCGTGCTACCTAGGCTGCTGCATTATTTCAATAACATTCCATACATGATACCCAAGGGGTTTTTTGCTAGACTACATAGGGTATGTAGAGATTTCTTATGGCAGGGCACGCGTAACAGGGTCGCATTGTGGAAATTGCAGAATGCTTATGAGAAAGGCGGCGTGAGGCTGCCGAACTTTGAGGCCTACTACGTGGCAGCGCAGCTGCAGTACGTGGCCAAGTGGCTTTCGGACGACGAAACCCCGGAACACAGACTGTTGGGAAAGGACTGCTCCCCCTTCTACCTGCGAGAGATTATTTGGGCATCCAGCACATGGATGAGGGGGCGTCCCAAGATGCTAGCGTTGGGCAGGAACATGTGGCGAAGAGCCTGCCGGATGATGGGGGATCCCCTGCCGTGCATGCCGCAGCTGCCGCTGGTGGCCTTGGCAAGGGAAGACGGACAGCTTGGGGCCATCCTGCGAACATACTGGGAGTCAGTGGGGCTGGTCACTTTGGGTGACATTTGGCAGGATGGGGCCTTGGCGGAGTTCGCAGATCTAGAGGCGGGGGCGGGGCTGCACACGGGGCAATACATGACGTTCCACAGAGTGATCAGGGAGGTCCGGAGCACTTGGCCCGAGACCATATTGGCTGACGAGCCGGATGCGACGCTGGAGATTATGTATGACGCATCCGAGGGCGGGCATGAGGTCTCCAGGCTGTACGATATGCTGATGGCAAAGGTTGGGAAGGATTTGGGGTACCTGAGGTTGGAATGGGAAACAGAGATGGGGGCCCCGATGGCGGATGGGCAGTGGGAGCGCGCCCTGGGGTACCACAAAAAAGTATCGAGGAATGCCAGGTTTAAACAGATACAACTATATATCACGCATAGGGCATACATGACCCCCCTGAGAATTTCCAGATTTCGAGACACTGGGCGCCAGGCGTGTCCCAAGTGTAACACAGAGAACGCTGATATGATTCACATGTTCTGGGCCTGCCCTGTGATTGCAACCTACTGGAGTTAAGTAGCGCAGAAGCTGGCAGGGAGGGGCATTGTACTTAAGATAGATTCGGCCTGGGCCTGTTTGCTTGGAGGGTACCCCAGGGCGCGCAAGCTTCGGCACGTGGAGAAGCTTAAAGATTTGGCTTATGTACTCGCCAAACGCAGAATAGCCATGGGATGGAAGAATTGCCAGAGGCCACGGGTGGAGGTATGGTGGCGTGACCTCCAGAAATGGGCTGCCGCCGAGACGACGGCATGGTGGGAGGCCAGCAGGGCGGGAGGGGAGGAAGAGGTGAGCTCCCTCACGGCATGGAAGGTGCTATTGGCTGAACTGTTTAGTACGGGGTCGACCTCGGCTGGATCTGAGAGCGACGGAACCCCACCACACGGAACGGACAATGATGGTGGACACCCTACAGGCTCATAGGGGGGAGGGAAGGGGATTGTTAGGTTAATTCTGTTCTGTTTTTTTCTTTTTTTTTCTTTTTCATATCTGTTGTTTGGCCTTTGTTGTGGCTTGATGTGTTCTATTTATGTTCTGTTGCACTGTGTGGTCGTTATAAAATAAAATACATTTAAAAAAAAAAAAAAAAAAGTATCTCCAGCTGGGCTGCATCTCCACCAATGAAAGACTGGAAAAACATTAATAAAGTGAATGGAAGTAACACTACAGGGGCATGTGCACAAGGGTAAGCCAACCTGAAAAGTAAAGGGCCCTCAGTCAGTATATACCCCATCCCATACACACCTCGCACACTGACAGCAGGGTCAGTCGTCAGATCATACAGGGGCTGACAAGGTCACAGGGTCTCACCAGCATCACCCTGTCCTCACTGGCCATGAGCACAGAGGGAGGTGCTACTGTACTATCTGTTACATGACATCCGACAAGAGTTCCACCAGGCATGAGGAACTGAACACGCCCCTCAGCCTTGAAAATGTGTGACATGGAAATCCTCACCGTACCAGTCACGCTACAAGGGGTCCTAATGCCAAGGCTGCAGGACTCCCTAACCATGCAACTACCCACCCATTTTGACTTCTGAGAGACCAGCAGCCTGGGACCAAGATGGACAAGGTGGGCGAGAGACTTTGATGTGTACAACAGGGCCATAGGACCTTTGGATGATAAAAGGAAGCATGACCTGCTGACGCTGGCCATGGGACCAAATGTCAGAGACATCATGGATGAATTCCCGACAGGCTCCAAAAAATCATATGTTGGCGTGTAAGCCGCACTCACCGAGTATTTTACACCAAAGTGGACTATGAGCGCCACATGTTTCACACAACCAAACAACTAAAGGGCGAATCGATGGATGCCTACATAATACGCATCTGCAGACGCATGAAACACTGCAATTTTAACAACTACTCCAATGAGGAGGCCTTGAGATCTCAAATTATAACATAATGTGAGTGCACTTGTAGAGGAGGTCTATAACCCCCCGCCCCCCCCTTCTTATGGCAGACAAATAAATATGGTAGTTAGGGCCAATACCACACTCTCTTGGTCAACATTGTAAAAATCAGGATTATTGTCTGTTTAGGTAGCTGAGCACTGCACTGGATACACTTATTCAAGTCAACATAAAACATAAGTATGTTTACATTACCCACAAACATTAAACACAGAATATGGATTTCTGATCCGGAGGGTTAGCAAAAGATAGCCATTTGCATTATAAATGGTGGTAAGCTTTAGCTTTCAAGGAAATAAAAATACTGCTGCGAGCATATAAAATATAGTGTTGTGTGCAAACTTGTTTGGACAGAAGCCATGGTACAGTGAGATGGCAGAAATCAAATAGGAATATGTAGTTTTCTGTGGTGTGATTCATGAAACAGACTGGCTTTTAGTCAGGAAAGATCGGATAGGGAAGCTGACCTTGGACAGAATGTACTGAAGAAATGCGTCACAACTCAAAAAGATTTTCTACTTTTTAAAATTGCTTGTCATCTAGGAAGTGTGATAGATAGCAAGTCATCCTGACCAGGTGGTGGTTTGTGTTCAATAGGGACACGCATGATACTTTGACCTTTTAGTAAAATGACCAATAGGAATATATTGAAATCTAAGGTGCATATTAGCATACATTGTTGTGCAATCTGTTGCCATGGTATAAAACCCATGGTGTATGTGTTACAGACTAGAGATGTTCTTTATTGACTGTGAAGAGGAGTGAATAAACAAATTCAATCCCAGAGCCGGCTGATGTCTCAATTCCTCACACAAGAAGTATGTGTATTGTCAGAAGAGGCGGGCTGTAGAGAATTATGGCTGAGAATTAATCTTTAACACACTGACTTTAGAAAGAGACTACTCCAGAAGCATTGCACACTGGAGGAAATGTTGCGATTGGTAAGGGTGAATGTAGCTTTAGCATGACAGGTTGAAGCCATGATCAATGTTAAAGTAAGCAGAGGGCTGTCGGAGGTGATCAACAAAATGGAATCGGTCTCGTCGCATTGAGGCAATGGAGAGCCCTTATGCTATCGCTGCGGATATGATATGAATTCCCATATGACGGTGCATGCCCTGCCCTGGGAGAACAATACCTGGCATGTGGGGGAGAAAACCACTTCAAAGCTGAGGTGAAGGAAGTTGTGCAATGGCAGGGCATGTCAAAGAGAAGCCCATGGACTCCCAACCAGGAACTAGCCAAGTTTGTGAACCACCACCACAGAGACATAAAGAGAGAAAGGAATAAGGGAAGACACATGAGAAAGCAACACCGGAATGGCAGTCACACTGGTCATAGATGTCCAAAGTGAGAAGAAGACCTAGGGGATACATCTGCTAGCTGGTCGAACAGTCGCAATCAGAGAGTGGTCCCAGTCAGTCATCAACTGATGAGCCAAAGAAGAAAGGGTACCTATATGCATTAGGTAACCTGATTAACAAAGAGCAGACCCAATACTAGTGATACAGGTCAACATCCTTTAAGCTGAATTCCTGGTTGATAAAGGTGCAACCGCCAATGTCATCAGCAAGGAGGTGTACAGTGAAATTTCACAAGACCCTAAACTCAGACCAACAGAGGTGAACATTTACGCCTACGGATCACAGATACCACTACTGTGTAAAGGGTATTTCATGGCAGACTGCAAACAGAAGACAAAATCAAAGAATATACACATACATGTATTAGCAGCTGCCACAGACAGTGGATTCATCGTAAGCTTCCAAACAGCACTGGACATGAGGCTGATACACATATTCTACAGACTCATGGCTTGCAAGTACATTGATGCGTCAACAAAGATCGAACAGCTATTCCCCACATTATTTAAAGGCCTAGGAAAACCAAAGAACAGACTCGAGAAATCCCTGTGAACATCCAGAGACAGGTGGAGGCCGAACTGTACAACCTGCTAGAGCAGGACATTATCGAATCTGTGACAGGGCCCACTTCAAGGGTATCACTGATAGTCCCGGTCCCTAAGAAAGACTCTTATGCCATCAGGTTATGTGTAGACATGTGCCAGCCCAACAAGGCCATACTGAGAGAGCGACACAAATCCCTGAGGGTCACTGGCATGATCCATCTGCTCAATGGCACCATCGAGTTCTCCAAGCTGGACTTAAACAAAAGGTACCACCAGCTGGAGCTGAGCAAAGAGTCCAGGTATATAACTACTTTTGTCACACACCTGGGCATGTACAGGTAAAAGTGCCTCAGCTTTGGAGTGTCTTCTGCGGCTGACATATTCCAGGATGAAATACACAAGTAATTATGCACATTCCCCACTGTCTCAATTACAGTGACGACATCCTGGTGGTCGGGACGGACCAGGATCAGCACGACAACACGCTGATGAGGGTGTGCATGGCATTGGAAGCAGCCCACCTCAAGCTCAACAGGGAACAATGCGAGTTCAGAAAAGGAACCCTTGCATCGGTGAGCGGGCCACTGAGTGCCCTCACGAAAAAACAAGCCCCATATGTCTACTCGGAGGCTTGCCAACAAGCATTTGAGATTATCTGCCAGCACATTTCTTTCTGTCGAGAACATGGCATACTTCAACCCTGCAAGAGAGATGGAACTCTTTGTGGATGACAGTCCCGTTGCACTAAGTGCAATTCTGACACAACTGGATCCTGACGATGCTGGAAAAAGACACATAGTGTCAAATGCCAGCAGACATCTCTCAAAAGCAGAGCAGGCTTACTCTCAGGTTGAGAAGGGGGAGTTGGCTGTATTGTAGGCCTGCAAACATTTTCATTTGTTTTTATATGGCAAACCATTCATTCGCAGTGGTCACTGACCACCAAGCATTGTTGTTTATATGTGGGAATCTGCAGGCAGACATGACCAACTGGATCGCAAGATGGGGTCTGTGGCTTCAAGGCTATAACTTCTGTATTTTTCACCGGTCGGGGAAAGAGGAAAACACAGAGGACTTCTTATATCGTCATCCGATCGCATCAGCGGACCAATACATACACTACATAGTTCAAGCAGCGACCCAGATGGGGGTTAATCTCCCGAACATTGAACAGGAGTCGGAAAATGGTCAGGCGATGCAGGTCATCCTCAGATGCCTTACATTGAGCCGCTGGAAATAGGCCAAACATGCAGGAGAAGGTGCCAGTTCCGAAGTGCAAGGGGATATAGGAGGTTTGTGTCTAGCCAAAGAGGAGCTGACATGCTCAGAGGAAAGCTTGTTGCAGAACGCTGCAGGGAAGGATACTAGCTGTAGCCCATGAAGGCCACAGGGGGATAATATCTACCAAGAGATTACTGAGACAAAGGTGTGGTTTCCTCACTTGGACGCACAGGTATAAACCCTCCTCAAGAACTGCCCCACATGTGCAGTACTATGCCTCACACCAGGACATAATCACCTGAAAATGCATGGGATGTGTTTGCCATTGACTTCTTTGCGCCCATCCTTGGGTGGGAGAATATTTGAGTAACTATGGACGTATATTCCTGCTTCCCAGAAATCCAACTGGTGAGCTTGACTTCGGCCTACCACACCATTGCAGCACTGGATAGAATGACCACCACATACGGGGTACCCAGAGTGGTCGAATTGGACAATGGGCCCCCGTTCATGGGACTAGACTTTAAAGCATTTGCGGAGTACATGGGGTTCAAACATTGGAGGGTCACACTCCTATGGCCATAGGCAAATGGGACGGTGGAATGCTTCATGCGCAACTTAAAACGTAACGTCCAGATTGCACATCTTACAGGGGAATACTTCCAAAAAATGTCGTATGAATTACTTTGAGACTACTAAAACACCCCCTGCAGCACCACGTGGAAAGCCCGGTCAAAGGTCTTGTTTGGCCGTAACCTCAGGACACAGATACCCCACATCACCCTCAGTGAGGAGAACGATGCAGGTGATAAGGCCGTAAGGGATCACAAAGCTTGGGTGAATGAGAACATGAAGCAATGGGCCGACACAGCCAGGCAGGCCCATGAGAGAACCTGTTACCAGGGGATACTGTGATGACCGACCAAGCCCTTTAAGACGAGGTTGCGATGGTAGGCGATGCAGAATATACTCAAACATCAATAATAAAAACTGACTCAGGAAGTTGGCAAAGTTTAGCTGTTTTAATATCAATTACCTAAAACAGGGAGCACAACGGACATCATCCGATGTTGCAAAGCACATTCTCAAAAAACTTTATAAAAACATGGCTCTTATAATAAAAATTCATCATCATTGACGTCTACCTACGTGACAAACTACAAAAACCTATTTGGACATCTAGGTATACGTTCCATACTTTTCTGGAAAGGTGATTGGGTATCTAACATCAGGTGGTCAACTAAGCCCTCCCCTAGTGCAGGTAATTATGAATGTCATCAAACACACGACGTCCCATTGGTTACACAAACTATAGGGCTCTCAATTAGGTGTCCTACTATACTTGGTTGGCACCCTTGTACCTTTCTGTAATATTCCACATGCGTAAGCAGCACGCAGGCTGGCACCCAGGTGCTTGGTAGGCTGGTCATAACCATAGCTTCCCACCAATTAGCCCACTATCTCTCCTCACTCTGCTGTCTGCCAGTCAATTAGCCCTTTGAGGTTTGGCCTTGAGTTTGTTCTTCGTGCCTGGGAATAAGAGGGAGTAGAGCCATCCCTTGCCTCCCAGTTTCAACTCAGCTCAGTCCAGCGTCTATTTCCATCCAACCATGTGACTGCTGACCATGATTTCGAGCCTTCTACTGTATTAATCTTCAGTGCTCTCATCTCTTACTTAGGACCGGTGTTTTGTTCTTTCACACATTTTGTATCCATTGCTTCGAACATTCAGATCCACTGTGGCCTTGACATCCTGGTCTTGGGCCAACCAAGCCCTTCCTTGGTTCACCTCCATGGTTCAGCTACCAATTTCTGACTGCGACACACTGAGAAACTCCTTTTGCTCACGGTTACCAGGTCTGCTAAAGTGCATTATGGAATATCTGTAGTTCCTATACATATACGTTGGTGCTTTGCCGCAATCTATTCACTACATAGCCAGCCTTAAAGAATACTTTGTCTGCTGGCGTTGCTGCGACTGTACTTTTATAAAATGACTTGACATCTTCTTCTTAGTTTTCTGTATAGCACGAGCATCTCCACCTCGAGCCTGAAATGTTGCTCATCTTCGACACTTCTTCTTAGGTGCCTATGGATCATCTATGTTTTCTCGTCTATGCATCGCTTCTCGGTGCGTCAGCTTTGCTCTGTATGAGGTCACCAATCAGCACTTTCGCTCGTCTTTATCACTTCCTTGAGGATTACATTCAAATGGCCATCATATTGTCGTGAATGCATATGTGGCTTTCGCATTGGGAATCCCTCTTCCATGATCCACTTCGGTATAGGTATTCCTACTGGCACTGAACGTGTCTCACACTCTGGCTCCCAACATAAGGGGGAGGAGCTTTGGGTGGGGGTACTTGGCTCCACCTTTGCAATAGTGTGACAATCACAGACTCCTCACAAGCATACGTCAGTGTTAGACAGCACTCTGTTGACAGTCGTTAAGGTTTAAGGTTCCCTCATCACTGCTGAGAGTGAAACAAGGAAGATAACCTGCAACTCATCACATTTCAAGAAGATGCCGGGGGTCATCATGAGAGAGGGAGGAGTAGAGGAAACAGTCATCGAAACATGGACACCTCACACAAGGGAGATGGTCAGGAGTCGGGGGGTGATCTGGCTGATCCCCAGGGCAGAGGGAGCCCAGTTCAAGGTCAGGTGAGTGGCTCTGTTCGGCCTCAGAGAGCCTGCAACAGGCCACATAGACTAATTGAAGAGATGGAATATAGGTTAACGTTATGTTTAAAAAAAGGGGGGCGGTTGTGACGTTGTAAAGTTGGGGAGCACATCACATGGTAGGGTTGGGAGCCAGAAGGCACAGGGATCAGGGTGGGTGAAGAGGCGGAGTCAGATTAGGTATGGAGTTGAAAGAACAAAGATGCCTGATATTTATCCCAGCTGTCTACGCCTTATTTTTATGTCTGATAAGTGCGCTGTGAGGGATCCATTCCAAAGGTTGGGTATCCCCAGACTTGAACTCTGCCGCTGTAAAAGGAAAGGACCAGAAAACAAGCATTCTCTGCCTATGCCCCAAGACTATGGAACCTACTCCTGCCAGCATCAGACTCGCCGCCATGCTCCTACAATTCAGTGAATAACTCAAGACCCACCTCTTCAAGGAGTCTCTCCTCCTCAACACCTATGCCATCACGTTGCCCGTTGCGCCACCTGACTCGCTAGACGATGCCTGCCACTCTCCTGCCCGGCACCGGCACCCAGTATAGCTGTATCCCTCCTCTATGCCCCTCTGTATCCTACCCCCACTGACTATCAGTTCTGTTACCTCTGAAAAACGCTCTGTTATGCATCTGTATTGTTGTATACCTCTGTGAGGCGCTCCGTTATGCATCTGTATTCTTGTATACCTCTGTAAAGCGCTCTGTTGTGTATCTGCATTGGTGTATACCTCTGTAAAGCGCTCCGTTATGTATCTGCATTGGTGTATACCTCTGTAAAGCGCTCCGTTATGTATCTACATTGGTGTATACCTCTGTAAAGCGCTCCGTTATGTATCTACATTGGTGTATACCTCTGTAAAGCGCTCCGTTACGTATCTGCATTGGTGTATACCTCTGTAAAGCGTTCAGTTGCTTCTCGAAGCCAGGTCCGCGCTCATTAAATACCATAATAATAATAATGTGTATTGAGTGGGGCACAGAGGCAATCCGTTTTCCTGCCAGCACAATGTTAGGTGATTTCTAGCCAAACAAAACTGTGGCAGCCACTGCTCTCAGACATGGTGGTAGTGCTGCGGTATCTGGGTCTAAATATGTGTACTCAGTGCTTTAAGTGGGCTGAGGTCTGCTGGGGCCAGGCCCTGGCAGTCTCCAAAGAGTGGGACTGAGCCGGGGCCCTGCCCAGGACCCCCGTCCTACCGCAACATTGGTGGGATGCATTATCCCGTTGCGGCCGCAGCCGAGACGGGAGATGCGCCTGCCATGAAGTCAGGCAAGCTGACAGAAGTGGCAGCCAGCCACAAAGACGCTGTGACTGGCTGCCACTTCCGTCAGTCATCGTAACTGCCTCTGGTGACCTCTCACGTGAGGGGTCACCAGAGGCAGTTACTGTCCATTTATTTCCCCAGGTCACTGAGGCGTCTTTAACCCACAGCAAACCTGGGGATTCCTCGACATATTTCGAGGTTTATAAAAGATGGCTTTGAAAGTACACATTTCAAGCCATATTTTGAAAAGCTTTGCTGACTGACAATTTTGAAATATGTTACATATTTCTATGTTTAGAAAAGATGGCTTGCATAGTACACAAACCATAGTAAGGTACGCAAACAAATATATAACATTTATATATATTTGTGTTGCATACCCTACGATTTGCGTACTTTTTAGGCCACGCCCCTCCCACAAGCCACGCCCCCAAATGAGGCCCAGCACGATTTCTTACCCCACTTAAAGCCCTGTGTGTACTGTAGTATGAACGTAGCATTTATTATGTTTTGTTATGTTATGAGTTTTTGTAAAGCGCAACATTGTGCGCCCTGAGTCCTGCAGGTGTGTGGCGCATATTATATGAATTCCATTAAATAATTAAATACATAAATAAATGCACCCCAGGGCATCTTGGCGCTAAGATAACTCCGGTAAGAGGCTTCATAGAAGAAAAGGGGAAAAAGCGATAGGGTTTAGAACAGATAGGCCTTCAGTGAATGCTAAAATCGCAGGTGATTCTCTAAGGCACAAAGTGCAAAAGGGAGGGAACTCCATAGCTTGTGTAGTGCAATCGCAAAAACGGCAGTAAGACAGCGCTTGTTTCACTTCTGTGTGAACGTGCTGCAGCTGTTTTAGCCATGGCAATTGCTTGCTAGCGTCATAGTTAGCGCCATAAACAGTAATCCCTGCAGTAATCCCTGGCGTGCAGGCATGTGGCAGCATTAGGAAGAGAGTGCGTGATTTGCGGTGCCACTTCTCTGTTGCATTTACTGCGCCCAGCCACAGAAGACCCAGAAACCATGGGGTGTAGTTCGCAGAACGTTTAGCACTGAGCAAAGTGACTTTACTCTGCAAAAATACACTTTGCACCGCTCTATGAATTAGGCCCCGTGAAGCGTGTTTATTGGTCGTGCAAAGTCACTTTGCTCCGGTCTAAACGTTACATGAATTAAGCCCATACGCCTTTTGGGGGAATTAGGCCCATTTAGCACAGTGCAAAGAGTACTTTTGCAGCACACAGTCACTTTGCTGCACGCGAAACGTTGTGTTAATTATTCCCATAGTGTGTAGACAGAGGCACGTGCGGTTGCAAGTTGCAGGAAGTAAAATCAGCAATGGCTGTTCTTACTGTCTTGGCCTCAGCCATTGCTGAACTCTCTGTACCTGAGGCGCCTGGCGGCAGTGTTGTGCTGAAGGACGCTGCGTACGTGATGACGCAGCTGCACGTGGTTGCAAAGCTCTGGCGATGCGTCTGCTGCCCATGTATGAGGGAGCACATCTGTAAAACAAGGGTTCATTCACTGATTGCAGATGTCAGGGGCTCAAGTGCTACAGGTCTACAGGTTAGAGCGTGAGCGCATGGTATGCCTTATGGACTCTTACTAATCGCCAGAGCTCCCTTCCAAGCGCTGTATCAAGGCGCTGGGTCTCTGGCAGCAAGCTTACCCCAGTGCACTCCAGCGGATGTGCATGCGACTCGGCATGAGATTCACACATACTCAACATTTCTAACGGGGTCTGCTGAACCGAACCCCACCAAGGTTGCATTGTATAGACTGGCACAGACGCTGAATGTTACGGGGGCCATCGTTTGCACCCATAGCATGTTGTAATGTCCAAGTAATATGCTCAGCTGATCTCATCATGAGACTGTGTTATACAACCCTTCCTTCTTCACGCTATGAGCCCTTTACATGTATGTGCAGCTGCAGCACACCTGCAACGACACCATCACTGCAGCACACCTGCAACGACACCAGCACTGCAGCACACCTGCAACGACACCATCACTGCAGCAGGAAAGCAGCTGGCTGCTTGCCGAGTGTTTCTGCTAAACACCAACACGCTTTGTCATTTGTTTGTCCTCGTCTCATACTTATCTTTAACCAACGTAATACGTGCTTTTATGTGGGTGACAGTGTTTGCTGCATCACGCCCATTTCACGCATGAAGAACCACCCGGAACAGATATATACTGTTGCCCACTTCCAGCTGCACACATAATGTCCCCCTCCCTCACACACTGCCCAGACTTCCTCTCACCCCCCCATCCACTGCATGCATTACTCTAAGAATGCAGCTATCACTACTCTAAGAATGCAGCTATCCCCCAGGATAAAATGCGGTCTAGCTGCACACATAATGTCTCTCTTGCTCTCGCATACTCTCCATACCACCTCTAAGCACTCATCCACATGCCAGCTGGTCGACATTGGTGACTAGCAGGGACATAGCCACCCCTTCCTACCTTCATCTTCGCTAAAATTCACAAATGTATTCTATACCTCCCTCACCAATTTCCCATACCCGGACTTCGGTCCCACACAGGCATCAACCTACAGTGCTTTGGGACCATACCAATGGGGACAGGCGCTATAGACATGAGAGATAATAATGATCATGACTTCTGTGTTAGGAATACAATGGACCCCACATTTGGAATGCTGGACTCAAGATGTAGGTGTCTGCTTTTCAGTGTGGGAGACTTGCCTACTCACAGGAAAAGGCTGGCCATATTGATGTGTTCTGTTGTGTCTTTTATAATGACTCAACCGGAAGGAATAGCTCTTCCCCACCAAGACTGTCAATAAATATTGAACTGAGGTGCTCCATAACCTGAGGCTGTGGATCTACCAATATATGAACACACGCTTGAAGGCTTTGAGGGAGAGCTTAGTAGAAAAGACACTACAGAAATGTTTTTAGTTTTGGCCATTAGGTGGCACTGAAGGCGCTGCTTATAGGCCAAAACTACTGCTATAGGAAGTGACGATAGGGGAGAGACCAAATGTGAAGCAGGAACACACTGTCGGTGGCCGTTGTTTGGATATTTTTTAACGGTTGACTACCCATGCGCGTGCTAGTCCTTACTGGTATCTCAACTAACTATATGCGCCCCCTCCCCCACCATGAGGCTAGCTCTGTTCTTTCTGAGTAGAATTCTGATAGAGAAAGGCTTACATTCAGCACTAAAGCAACTCAAATAGCTCCTTGTGAAAAAAAAAACTGTCTTTAACAAGTCTGCCTTCAGCCACTTGATTTATAAGCAGTATGTGTGTCCTTGAACTGATGTCACAGCAAGAGTTGGCAAAGCCAACAGTTTTGGCTCTTGTGTACGCATTAGCAAGACATTTGCCAGGCGCTGCCATAATATTCCCAGATGCTAGCATCATTTTCCAGCTCTTGAAATGTTATTTCCATGTACTACTATTATGGCAGTACCTAGAACAGGAGGCTGCAACCGTTGACTCTCCAGATGCTTTGGACTACAATTCCCATGATACCTCACCATTGACTGCTAGCTAGGGCTGATGGGAGTTGAAGTCCAAAATATATATTTTTTTTATTGATATAGTTGAAAAATCAATTTATCAATATTTTTTCATGTTACAACATATAATGTTACAATATAGAACTGATAACACATAAAACATAGAACATAATCATCGCGAGCAATAAAATATAAGATACAAGGCATGATCATCAGAAGCAAACAAGCAATGGCAAATCAAAAGAGATTATGTACATTTTCACATTCATCTAAGGTGTCATTTTCTAAATCAAGTGTTATCAAATAATTTAGAAGTGCAATTATAATTTTGTTTAGACCAGTGTTCTACATGATATGCCACCATTGTTCAGCAGTTATGATTTTAAAGCTCTCGAAATGATGTTTAAAATGCTCTATGCAACGATTTAGCAAGGCAGGACAACTCGTTATCAGATTGGGTAGAGTTTCTGGCTCTTTTGGATTATTACAAAAGCAACAGATATTTTGCGATGAGGAGATTAATTTCCATTTGGCTAGGATGTCTCTCGTATGCCAGACGTTTACACTAAACCTAATGAAAAGGTCTCAATATTTTGCATCTGGAAATTGCAGCATATAAGATTACGGAGTTCTTACTTTCTTAATCAAGGTACAAAAGATTTTTAGTGTTTGCTTGTTAGACATTGAGATCTTGTTTGAATCCAGTCCGATAGCATGATTTTTTCTTTTGCTTTATCTGGATTGGTGATCAGTAGATTTTCAGTAACATCTGTTTCAAGCAAATAATCTTTAGCCTTGAGTCGCCATTCTTTCATATTTTGATGCTCAGTTACTTCTTTATACTTGGATAAAATATCAAGAAGTATTCCTGCCTTGGAGCCTATAATGCATTTTCGATATAGACTGCACGTTTTCCACATGTACATGGCATACAATGATGTTAATCCTAATTCATACCGTAATATGCACATTGGGATGGATTTCGGTAGTTTCAACAGTTTTTTCCAAAAAATCCCCTCGATCATTGACCAGAAGGAATTGTCACGCCATACTCTTGTCTCTGAACTATATAGGACTGTCAGTACTGCTTTTTGGCAATAAAAAATCATTGCCGGTTTCAAAGAGAATCTGCCATTTTTGTAATTCAAAATTTTTGCTTGTGAAGTGGCTGTATTCATTTTGGCTCTGATTTCATTGTAATATGGTGCATCAGATATCACATTGTTAACATTTAAACCCAGATATCTGTACTCAGATACAGTCTCTATAGGTTTCTGTTGCAAGCACCATGGTTGACAAATCCTTCTTTTTGCATAGTTGGTAGCTACTATCATAACTTTAGATTTATTCAAGTTAACAATCAGCTTGTTGCTATTGGCTGAGTTGTGTAGTTGATCTAATAAGGCTTCGGGTCCCCTGGCCGTTCTCGCCAACAGCACTAGGTCGTCGGCATAGAATAGCCAGGGGATCGCATGGCCTGTCAATCGAGGGGAGTCAGATATTATGCTTGTGAAATGATTTATAATGTAAGCTATGAAAAAGATGAACAAGGAGGATGCCAAAAGGCATCCTTGTTTGAGACCTCTATATGTATATATACATTTAGTTAGTTTGTCGTCCATCCAGAGTCTTATTTGAATTGAAGTATTGGTATGAAATTCATGTATCCAGTGTTGGAGGTGAACAGCACAGTTGTTTTTTGCTAACTTGTCAAAAAGCAGCCCTCTGGATACCGAGTCAAAGGCAGTTTCAAGGTCAATGAATGCCATGAAAAAGGATTGTTTCAGCTGCCATTCTTTATGTTTGATAGCATGTAATACATTTAAGTTGATGAAGGTCCCCAACCCAGCAATGAAGCCTGTTTGATAGGTATCATTAATATTAGATTTTTTAGACCGTGCTACAAATTCGGCCAAGATTAGGCGGGCAAATAGTTTTCCAGGCACGTCTAATAGTGCTATTAGTCTATAGTTTCTAGGATCTTGTCTATCTTGCTCTTATAGATTGGTAGGATTATGGACTTTTGCCACGACTGTGGTATTAGTTGAGAACAGATTACTTGTTGAAATATTACTCTTAGTATGTTAGCCCAAGCTTCAGCATGGGCCTTCAGCATTATGTTAGATAGGCCATCCAGACACGGGGCTCTAGAAGCACTTTGTTTCTTTATGTGTTCTAGAATGTCCATTAAATCTATTTAAGGTAAATTGTGAGGAGGCATATGAACAGGCTGATTGGCCCAAGGAAAGTCAGCATAGAAAGAGTTGTAATACGCTACCCAAGTTTCTTCAGATACCGCATTAATCTGTATGATGGATTGCTGAGGAGTATAAATGGTTTTAATAAGACCCCAAATCATGGCTGAACTTTTCGAGGCTATAGTACGCAGCATAAGTTGGGCATCTTTAAGCTGCATGCTAGCTTTAAGTTTCTTTGTTTGTGGTAACCTCTGGTCGAGGGGTAAATGATACAGCTCTCGAATTTGTTACTTCATAGTGGCTTTTGATCGCTTAACAAGATTGTCCGGAGCATGCATATGAATTATTGTTTAAAGACTGGTATTTTAACTTGTTCTTTGTTC
The DNA here is from genome assembly GCF_040938575.1 of Ambystoma mexicanum. NCBI lineage: Eukaryota > Metazoa > Chordata > Amphibia > Caudata > Ambystomatidae > Ambystoma > Ambystoma mexicanum. Next base: position 48,932,544 of record NC_090939.1, read on the forward strand.
AAATATTCGAAGAGCTGCAACATAATTTCCGTCTCTGGTGACGATGTCTGGACGTAGAATGTCAGCGGGAAAAGATATGGCTTCAAGTAAGTCATTTAGTGTCGAAGGTGTACATTTATATGTATTGCCTCTCGCTGAAAAGGCTAGCTGAGTGTGGTAATCTTCACTTGAGTTTGTTGGAGGGAAAGTCGACCAAGACCAGATCATTTCTAGTATGTCATGGTCACTGATGTCTTGTTCAATTACACTGAAGGATTTTAGACAGGAATGGAGATTGGAATCAACACATATATAGTCTATAAGAGACGCTTGTCTACCTCTTCTGCGGGTGTTTCTAGGTGGTGCATCATTTTGAATGGAACCATTCACCATAAACATGCCTCTTTCTTTCATTAGATGATTCCACTTTTAAATTGGAATTTGATGCGTGTTGCCTGGTTTCCCCATGCAATTCATGCTAAGATCGCCTGCTATGAAGATATGATCTATTTTTGGATATGTAGCAATGAGATTGAGGCACATTTCTATATCTTCAAAGAATTGTTTATCTTTTATTGCCACATGACTCCAATACAGGTTTAAGCAAGCAACCTGTTTAGGAGTCGAAATGACTCTGACCAATTGTATATAGCTTTGTGGGGCCGAACAAGCTACTAAACTCCGTTTTTTGTTGTTCTTTACTGCTGTTATAAGACCACCCATCGGTCTTCCTCTTAGCACATTGGTTTGCCGGATTTAGCAATAGTTGATGATTATCCCAGACTCGAGGATTAGTGAGTCATACTTCTTGAAGAAACACTATGTCACATTTCGCTAGCCAACTCATCGAAGATGCTGCTAGGTGTTTATTACCACGAGTATTCCATGAGGCCAAATTAAGACGTTGTTGTGATCTAGGTTCGGATTGTTATTGATGATCTTTTGTTGGATGCCCATTTGGGAGGATCCCTGATCGCATGTCTTTTTGATTTATTGTGGAACAAGAGATCGTCATTGCTGTAGATAACCAAGGGTTTTCCAAATTCTGTCCGCTGATCTTGGATGAGTTCTGGATGTCCTCAGATAACTTATCGGTTGTGTTCAATAACAAGAAACCCAATTGATAACGTTTGTGTCTTGCCTGCCATATGGTGTTGCTTACCAAACCTGATGACATTCATAATTTAACTACAGATGTGTCATGGGGATGTATAAACTCTACTTGGGCTATGTCGGTTGTGGTTACATCTTGCAGACTAGATGTGTTACTCATAATGTTCAGAACTGAAGCTCTGTTAAGATTGTGTGTTTCATAATCACTGCTACAGCACTGAAGTATCAAGCTGAAGCAAGCTACATTTTCATTTCTACTTCGTGGTTGTTTCATTTTGATATTATTTAACTGCTTTACAAAAGATAATTCTTTATCCGATATGGACACTGTGTTCTTAGATAGTTGTTTATCAGTGTTCTGTTGGAAAGACACATAATTATCATTGTTGACATTTTGTTAGGACATGTATGCCTCTTCTTGTGGCTGCAACTGTCGCATAACAGATTTTGGGGGACAAGACATAAATATATTAAGAGATTTTTGTATCTCTTCTCTTCTTTTTTCTAGCGTTGTTACACATGTTTCAGCTGGTTGTTTTACAGTCAGTAATGGAAATAGTTTTGGTTTTATTTGAAAGTCAGATACAACATCATTCACTGGCACAGGGGGTAACTGGTTCTGTTTTTGTACTTCTTTTACCAGATTATCCAATTGAGGATATGTTAGGTTCAAATCAGGTGAAATCACATTGTTGGAAGTGCTCAAACTTAATTTTGGTAAAGATGCTTTGAGCTTGGATAATGCTGTGTACTTCCTCATGATGGCAGATCCTCGTTCTTTTGCTCTCCTATCAGGCACAGACACCGATCAGATGAATTGTCGAGTGTTGTTTTTCTTCTGTGCCTTTGTTATCTGCTGGTTTTTAGTTTTCTTTGAAGATACTTCAGTAATTGGGATACATTTTCGTTCAGATTGAGGAGTAAATATATTAAAAGATAGTTTATCTGACGTTTTTTGATCTGGTAACAGTTCTGGTGATTTTTCTTGAGTCTTAGAAGGTATCAGATCAAGTGATTGAATTACTTCAACCTGTCGTTTTCCATCGTGAACACAATCCATTTTCAATGATTTCTTATTGTCCACCTTCTGAAAATGATTATTGTCTCTCATTTCAGATGATTAGGTTTCTTTAACATTTTCTGGGAGGATTTTAAAAGATTCTTTTACGCTGGGACGTTTTGCACTCTCAATAGTTCAGTCCTTTTCAGACGGCGGAATGTGCTGTTGAGTCATTGTTGATGCTTCCATCAATGGAAGAACTTGTCGTTTAGTTTCCAGTATTTCCTTTAGAAGAAAATTCTGATCAGTAAGACGTGGGTCTAAACTTTCATCAAGTTTAGCCAAGGAAAATAATGCTGTATTCATGGCTTGCAGCATTATTTCAGGAAACAACATTGCATTTGGAGAGGGAATTTCTTGGGGATGTATCAAAGAAGGTCTGAATTGCTTTGGTGTGGGCTGGGTATAAGAAATTGATAGAACAGAAGACTCATTCGGCGAATGAGTAAACATGACAGGCGATTGAGATAAATGTCCATATTCTTGAGACTCATTTATTTTTTTTGTTGGAGTTGGGGATGGTTGAAAATTCTGTGATTTAGCCGGGGTTAAAGTAGGTACTTCCATTACCTTTTTCATGTTAGTGATAGAATGTTGATCATCCGGTGTTATAAGATCCGTTTGAGCATCGGTAGAATTTTCATGAATTTGAGCTTGAGCTTCAATTCTGTTTGTAGATGGTAATGCAAAATCTCCTAAAAGACTCGTTTCAGAAAAAGCCGCTAATAACGAATCAGAAGGAGTACATAAATCGATCTGGGGAGTTTCTATCATTCCCATGGGCGGATGGATTGCACTCGATGAGGACATGGGAATAGTTTGTGTTGCATCAAGCACATTTTTTGTTTTTGTCTGGATTTTATCTGGGTAGAATTTACGTATGTCTGTTAAGCAGGACGTTGATTTTGCAAGCCCTGCTAATTTATTCATATGAGCTCGATTTGAGCGTTTCGGTGTTTCATTATTTGAAAATAACGCTACTGCCACCTGATCTGGCGGTGGCATTCCAGACATAAGGGTATATAATTTTACCATAAACTCTGAAATTGGCAAACTTATAGAAAATGTAAATGGCAACAAGAGAATACAATCAACATACAACATTTTTCAAACTGTTGTTCAAATTTCTTCACCGTTTTTTTTCGCAAAACAAGAAGGTTGGAGTGTCGACTCCACACTCTCTTTTTCTCCTCACATATCTGACGTCTCTAAGAAGTCACACTACCAGCTACACCTCCTCAGAGGTATCCTATCTTTCCTCTCCTTCCCCCAGAAGCTCACTGTCTTCAGAGCCCTGGTCCTCTCTAAGCTGGACTACTGTAACAGCCTCTATCTAAATCTGCCTGCCTCCACTCTCAGCCCTCTGCAACTTATCCAGAACAGGACTGCGAGACTTGTCCTTGGCCTCAAGCCCAGGGACCGTATCTCTCCAGGACTGAAATCGCTACACTGGCTCCCAGTGGCTGCAAGGATTATGTTCAAAACCCTCTGCATTGTCCACAAGGCCTTCTTGGGCCTTGGGCCAAAATACCTTCAATTCTCTCTTCCTAAATATCTTCCTTCTCGAGCTCTTCGCTCATCCACCTCCAACAACCTCAGGGTCAGCTGCTTCTCCAAGCAACGAGATGGGGTAGATCTCTCTCCGCAGCAGGGGGCCCCCTCTGGAACAGCCTTTCTGCCTCCCTGAAACTTGAGGAGAACCATCTCCGGTTCCGGAAGCACCTCAAAACCTTCCTCTTTGCCTCCGCTTTCTCTCCCTCTTTCCCCTGCTAAAATCACTGAACCTGCACTGAATCTGCAACTGGGCCACTCACCGATCTCGGTCCTTGGCCCAACCACTCTCCCCTGCACTGCCTACCTGCACTACGGGACTGTCTATGTATCTTACAGCCCCTTCTCCCGGCACTTACCTTGCACTTGCCACCAGCTGGCCCTATTATTTATCTTGCATTCTACTAACCATGTACTGCACTCTCCTTGCACTTGCCACCAGCTGTCCCAATTATGTATCTTGTATTCTACTAACCATGTACTGCTCTATCCCCTTGCACTTTTCCCAGTCCCTCTATCCTTGCACTTGCGTGATCTGAATGACACCTGGCCTAGTAGGATCGTTGTCTGTTCTCCCCTTGTTCCCCCCCGCCTCGTCACGCCATGAAACTCTTGTGTATAGGCATGTTACAAATGCCATATCATATCAGGAGTCTTCTAGAGACACTGCAGAGTGAAACAAAGATGCAATTGTATCAATTGTGTTAAGGTAGAGGTGCTTAAAGTCCACTCTTATATGCTCGCATAAAAGTCTTTGTATTGTACGTATGCAGAGTTTATACCGTTATCCTTGGGTCCAAAAAAGACAAAACGAAGCTAACAGAAGCAGACAGCACGGCCAGCAACAGCAATAACAGCCCTTAAACGAAGCCCTTGCTCGAATGCGCGTCCAAAATATCTGGAGAGCCAAACGTTGCAGACCCCCGACTTAGAAAATACAGATCATGTGGAAAAACAAAAGACAAAGCAGTTGGCTTTGCCAATGCTGCTTGTTGTTTTAATGAACTAACAATCCATACAACATGTGTGCAATATGTGTGCAAAAACTGTCGATTGTGTGAAGAAAGTAAAACATTGTAATCGAGTTTCAACAAAATGGCATTGTTGTTCGGTGTGTGGATAGTGGTGTATAGTGTTGCACCCTCACTAATTACATTGTGCTGGTAATAAACATTGTAAACTCCACTCACATTTCTGTGCAGCCAATGAACTTAAAAAGTATTAATCACACAGAAATAAGTGTCACTTTTCAACATCTGACAGTGTGCGTATTTCACACAGCACACCATGAACACATGTTTATTTTTTTATCAGACAGGGGTCTAATGCTTGAAATGTTGCTGTTCCTGCATGATGTCGGGGTCCTGTATAGAAGACAGACGCGCTGTTGGGTGCACTTGTGCCTCTGCCGGTTGCAGCATATACTTGCTTTTGGGTGCACATGTTCCTTTGCTGGTTGCACATGTACTTGTTGTTGGGTACACATGTTCCTCAGCCGGTTGCACCCTCTACTTGCTGTTGAGTGCACATCTTCTTCTGCCGGTTGCACCATGTACTTGCTGTTGGCTGCACATGTTTTTCTGCTGGTTGCTCATGTACTTGCTGTTGGGTGCACATGTTCCTCTGTCGGTTGCACCATGGACTTGCTGTTGGGTGCACATGTTTTTCTGCTGGTTGCTCATGTACGTGCTGTTGGGTGCACATGTTCCTCTGCCTGTTGCAGCACGTACTTGCTGTTGGGTGCATGTATTTCCTCTGTCGGTTGCAGCACACACTTGCTTTTGGGTGCACATGTTCCTCTGCCGGTGGCACCACATACTTGCTTTTGGGTGCACATGTTCCTCTGCCGGTGGCACCACATACTTGCTTTTGGGTGCACATGTTCCTCTGCCAGTTGCACCACATGCTTGCTGTTGGGTGCAAGAGTTCCTCTACCAGTTGCACCATGTACTTGCTGTTGGGTGAACATCTTCTTCTCCCGGTTGCACGACGTACTTGCTGTTGGGTGCACATGTTCCTCTGTCGGTTGCACCATGGACTTGCTGTTGGGTACAGATCTTCTTCTGCTGGTTGCACATGTACTCGCTGTTGGGTGCAAATGTTCCTCTGCCGGTTGCACCATATGCTTGCTGTTGGGTGCACGTGTTCCTCTACTGGGGGTTGTGTCCAATCTGGAGGGGGCTGCCTGAGGGGGGTAACAGGTGAGGGGGGCTGTGGGTTTGGTGTCCAGTCTGGAGGGGGCTGTCTGTGGGGAGTGTCCAGTCTGGAAGGGGCTGCCTGTGGGGGGGTGTCACAGTTGAGGGGGGCTTGGGGTGGTGTCCAGCCTGGTGGGGCCGCCCTGTGAGGGTGTCCAGTCTGCAGGGGGCTGCCTGTGGGGGGTGTCATAGATGAGGGCGCTGGGTGTTGTGTCCAATCTTGAGGGGGCTGCCTGTGAAGGGTGTCACAGGTGAGGGGGGATGGAGGTGTTGTCCAGTCTGGAGGGGGCTGTCTGTGGGGTGTCCAGTCCAGAGGGGGATGCCTGTGGGTGGTGTCACAGGTGAGGCGGGCGGGGCTATGTCCAGTCTGGAGTGAGTTGCTTGTGGGTGGTGTCACAGGTGAGAGGGCCGCTGGGGTGCGGCATGGGCTTGCGAGGGAGGGCACGTGATTTCACAGGGGTGCAGCCTGGGCTTGCGAGGGATGGCACGCATTTTCTCTGGGGTGCGGCCTGGGATTGCGAGGTGAGGCACGCGATTTTGCTGAGGTGCAGCCTGGGCTTGTGAGGGAGGGCACGCGTTTTCTCTGGGGTTCGGCCTGGGATTGCGAGGTGAGGGGCCCAATTTTGCTGGGGTACTGGAAATACCATCGGCTTTAAATGTTAGCGCCGCACCTGTAATTAGGGCCGTAGTGATTGCGCAAAACAAGTGATCAGATCAGTGGTTATACCGCGTGTTTAGCGCCTCCGGATTCATGCCAGGTCATTTCGTAATCACGCGCACTGTGTTTTTGACAATGTTTGCATTTACCAGGCCCACATTTCTGTCCAAGAGATGGCAGATGTGCGTCTGTGTGATCTTGCGCAGATGCCTTTCAGAGGCTCAGCCAGGCATGTCAGGGGCCGGTTTCCTGATGATTTCCTGCTTTAGAAGGACTCTCCTTAATGAAGATAATCCACGTTGAGTCGCTGCAGGTCGGTTTCTCCATCACCTGCCACACTCGGCCTGATGACTCCTGGGGTCATTTGGGGGAAGCAAGGGCGTAACAATCACTTAACGCATAATATGAGCCTCCTGTCTTGTCATAGAATCACAGCGCCTTGCTGCAGCTTGCAGTTTTGTGATTTGGGGGCAGTCTGGGGAATGCTCGTTCTCATTACAAGTAATTGCGGTTTCCGAGTTTGCTAGTTTGAGTGGTTGGGTCTGGGTGTTTGTGTCTGTTATCAGTCGCTGTATAGCAAGCTGACACAGCCTTGCGTTTTTCCTAAATAATATGTCCATACACCACACAAAACCCCAATGGGGTAGCCGGAATTTCACAATAGGTTGAGCACATGCATGTGGGGCCAAGCAATGGTGCCCATAAACTTAGGGAAATATATTTATTTAATTCGAGTGTTGTAGTTTGCAACCTGCGCGACCAAGCCACATTGTTCACTTGTAGAGACAAGCTTGACTGCATTGTAAATAACCGATGCCACTATTACTCAAGCATATGCCACTTATTTTAAAAGATTTTGGGCCACATTATGAGTTTGGTGGTAGGGGGGAAATGGTGGTAAAATGGCGATAACAGAATTTCCGCCACTTAGCCGCCAGTCTCCCGCAGCACCAAATTATGGGATGGAACGTGAAGTGGACAAAATAACTGGAGGTTAATCCCCCACTGTACCTCCAAAAATCAGTAAAATTACAGCTCGTGAAAAATCCCCCTCCAAATCCCCAGAGAGTTGTTTGAACTCTAAACATGGGCACTCACTGTGCCATTAGCCCGCTGGCAATCGAGTGCTAAATCCACAGGCGCGAGAGGCAGTACCAGTAAACAAGATTGGCGGTAATTACCAGCAACCCCGAAATGAGGCCTTTTGTAAAGATGAAAATCCAAAACGACCCTAGAGCCGATCACATCATCCCCCACCCAAATATCTCCGAGCATCTGTATGTAGCCAAACCTTGAGCGATGGAAGGAACCCTCTCCATAAGACTCAGTGGCAATGCTTTCCTTGTCATTCTCTCTCTTTCTTCTCTCGCTTTATTGTTCTGCACGCCCCCCCCCCTAAACCCCCAGACACTGCAGGTACTACACGTGTTCATCTTTAATAGAAGGTGACAACACTACTCACCAGGATCACAGATCTTGGAAACACTTCTACCCACCATTGACAAAACTGTTGACATATAGCAATGTATTCCAAGTGTTAGAAAAAGAGCATTTAATGATATGCTTATATAAATGGTTACGTGCACACAACAACACTAGCAAAAATGTAAAACTTAACCTGGAATCGCAACATCATTTACATACAGTCCATCAATATGCAGTTGGTTGCTTGACAGAAAAATATTGCAATTGAGCGAGAATTTGAATACAATTCTTTCAAAGCCCACTGTGTCTCCTGGACTCCTGAGTTCCCTAATTGCTTAATCACATCACTGTTATCCAATGTTCTTTGTTTCCTTACGTACTACTGTATATGTCTCTATCAAACTCCCAACATGTTTCTGCCCCAATTGCTAACAGTAATTGTAATTGTTTATTTGTAAAGCGCTTATACACAAGTGAAGTGCTTCAAAGTGCTTCAAGGTGGGAAGGAGACAAGGGAATGCAGTCGTCATTCTTAGGTCTTGAAGATTCCGAATGATCTAACGATAACTAGACTACTAGGCCAGAGGCATATCTACTGGTGTAAGTGCTTGACAAAGAGTGGGGAGAGAAAAGGTGGTGGGGGGAAAGGACATACAGAACAATAAACTACCGTTCTAGGCCTGGTGACATTTCGGATTGATTGGTGGTTGGTAATCAATACGCCTAAGCATGAGTATTTCAGGCACAAACAGGCTAGGGAGGTGAGACAGAGGGAAAACAGGACAGACAACATTCAGGGTCGTGCAACTGCGCAGACAGGAAGTGCAAGGGAGTGGGAGGGTGATAAGTGGGCCCAGTTCAGCGGGGACCTGGGTTAAGTGCAGAGTGGTTGCCCCTCACATGGAACATATTCTGAGTGCAGTAGTGCCAATCATAGTGCAGAGGCCTGTGGGCAAGAGCAAGACTGACGGGGGAGCCTGGGACCTGTGAGGCTCTGGGGGTGCACCAGGCCACCAGTCAGCGAACATAGCAGGTTGGGGACGAGAATGAGGAGGGAAACAGAAAGAAGGAGAGAGGAGGGAAACAGGTGATAAGAGAAGGAGATTAGCAGGGCAGAGGGCGAGAGAAAGATGAAGAGAAGAGGGGGGCACTGAGGAGTTTCCAGAAATTAAAGCGGTCCGGCTCAAGATGGAGAGAGGCAGGGAGACTGTTCCGGAGTAAGGCACCTGCAGAGGATAAGGACCTACCCATAAATCTCTGTTTGGAAAAACAGCTCACCCGCAGAGAGTTGGAAGAGTCCCGAGCAGAGGGCTCTAGCAGGAGAATATTTAGGAAGAGAGTGTTGTAGATAGTAAGGGCCCCGGGCCCCAGAAAGCCTTGTGGACTATGCAGATGGACTTGAACTGTTATGTTGTGGCAACATCAATCTGCATGCAAAGTAAAGTTTGTGGAAATGCTCAAGCTTATAACGCAGGCAAACTATTGCCCACTTTATCACCCACCTACTGTGTTTACACTCTGGATTCGTAAATGAATTATGAAACCGAGCTCTCAAATCATGTTCTGTAAGTTCCGCCATTGTCAGCACATGGCATTTTACATTCGTTTACAGTTTATAAATAAAGAACTACAAGCCCCATAATGCAATGTGATTGTGCCTAAATGAAAAGGCTAGTTGATTATTTCAAACCTGAAATGTAACAACTTGTGATCCTGCTCAACTGGTTGTATTGTTTTCAAGACTTAGAGACACTACAAAAGAGCCGGACACACTTGCAGCCACTTGCTGATGCAGTCATGCAGCTGGCTTGTATGAATGACATGGCCAACATGGGTAGTTCCACAAATACATTTGACATTGTTTTGGCACAGCAAACAATACAATATGTATCCTTAGCTGCCAGGAACAGATCTCAACGTATGTAAGCTGTGGCCAGCATGACAGGTTGGGGCCTGGAACCATTAGGGTGGCCCTTTCCCGTCATGACACGCCCTATCTATGCCACCCCAAAAACCTGCCATCAGGTTCAAAGATCATGTGAATCGCTTTTTGCAATGTCATTGGGTGGGGAGAGGGGTCAGGGGTTGAGTGATATCACTTCCTCTAATCCTATGATTTTGGGGAAATGACATGATCGTTTTGTTTCATTTTCTTCAATTACAAATTTCACTGCACAGTCTTCTTGTCTTTCCAATGCAGTTAGTATATGCTGTGTCGTGGAGGCGTGAATTCAAGATACCTTTGATTTTGTGATAATGTGTGCAGAAATGTGTACCCTGAGATCTTAATGGGAGTGTGTTCCTACATGTTCTTCTGTGTCGAAAGCATGCAGGCATGTGTGTGTGGAAGAACCCTGTGGACCCCTTGTGCTGGGATGCGGTGGCTGTGGTGTGTACATTGGTTGTAGGGGTGTAGAGGTTTTCTTCTTAATGTCTATTGGGTGGGATAATAAATTGCTATGCATGAGTGGCTTAGTTGTCTGGGATAATACATTGCTATGCATGAGTGGCTTAGTTGGTCTGGGATAATACATTGCTATGCATGAGTGGCTTAGTTGGTCTGGGATAATACATTGCTATGCATGAGTGGCTTAGTTGGTCTGGGATAATACATTGCTATGCATGAGTGGCTTAGTTGGTCTGGGATAATACATTGCTATGCATGAGTGGCTTAGTTGGTCTGGGATAATACATTGCTATGCATGAGTGGCTTAGTTGGTCTGGGATAATACATTGCTATGCATAAGTGGCTTAGTTGGTCTGGGATAATAAATTGCTATGCATGAGTGGCTTAGTTGGTCTGGGATAATACATTGCTATGCATGAGTGGCTTAGTTGGTCTGGGATAATACATTGCTATGCATGAGTGGCTTAGTTGGTCTGGGATAATACATTGCTATGCATGAGTGGCTTAGTTGGTCTGGGATAATACATTGCTATGCATGAGTGGCTTAGTTGGTCTGTGTATAAAGTGTCAGAGCATTGAGTTGTCAATGCTGGTGCGTTGAGGTTAGTGAGGCTCAGCAAGTTTCTGACTGTTACTCACCACATCCCGTACCCCAGCTATCCTGCGTCCTCTGTTCTCATCTGAACTTGTTATAAAGGGATCTGTCATTATTCATGGGTTTTCATATATTTTCTGGGATGAGCCATACATATGCATTGGCCATGTGGGGCTCCTGAATCCCACAACACATTTCTGTGGAAACCTTTGGGTTTACCTATTTGCGCACCTAATTTATCTGCTAGCCTTGAATTGAATCTACAGCCCATTGAATTTGTTTGCAGGGCTGAGCCACTGTTCTACTGGACAAGGGTTTGGACCAAAGAAGAGTCATTCAAGTACAGACTAGTTGATTATTTGGCTAACCCTGATACCACTGGTAGTGGTTCCAAACAATGTATTGCTAATGTTCTTAAGGAAGTAAGGGACAATGAAATCTGTGTGGGGCTGGTCCCTTCCAACCAGTTTTTTAGATACTGGTTCCCAAAGCAGACTGTGGGTTATGAAGATTATCTGGACCAAATGCATCCAAAACAAACGAGATCTTTGTTCACTGAAGCCCATATGGGCATTCTCCCTTTGGCCACCACAAAGAGAAAGCGGGAACCATAACGTTACTTCTACTCACCCATATGGATGCAATGGAGGACATGGTTCCTTTTGTCCTGCTTTGCCCATATTATGGTGATCTGAGAAAAGGACCTTTGACGCCTCTTTTCAAGTCCTGTAGAGTCAACGCCACGGCTACGGCCTTACGCCTAGCGGCCAAAGATAGCCTTGCAACTTTTGCAATGGGCTGGTACTTAATGAGGGCATGGAGTAGAAGATCTAATCATGTCCTTCCATCCAAGAGGACTGGTGAGGGTCCTGCAGAATGGGTAGCGCCCATATGAGCCATGTTCTCCTTGCTGGTGTAGCTGCCAGAATCAATGAAGATCGAGGGTAGAGAATGATCACTTTGAACACTATATATGGCTAAAATATTACCTTTATATCAGAACTGTATCTTATTGTATGCACTGCACTTCATGACTATGTGGGATTGTTCCTGGTCCACTAGTCTTGAAGGCACCTTTTTTGCACGTTTGCATTTTGTAAAGAATTCTACTATGCATAATGAACATCTATGCCAGTGGAGTTGTAGAATATGTCTTCTAATATACCCTGAAGACCTGTTTTAGTAATGCGTATTAAGTGATTTAATTGTTTCCATTGTTACTATTGATGCTTTAAAATCTTGTTTTTATTGTGTATTGTATGTGTTGGCATTTACAGCAAAGTACTGAAATAAAGCAGGAACGAAAGAATCCCTCGGCAGACTTGCAGTGGGATATCACAGCACGGCCTGTGCTACAAATAGTATTATTTCTATTTCTATTATGGTCCTCTGCCACTAGAAATAGAAGAAACACTACGATTTAAAAAATAAAATGTCTAGCCGGGGTCCATAGAAGTCGTTTCTTTTCTAGAAATTGACAATATTCGTGTTGTACTGCAGGTCACGCAGGGGTCACGTTCCTACACTGGGGACAGAAAAAATACTCTTTGCAGCACAGGTTGGTTGTAGAGCCATAAGCCAATTGCACTGAGATGCCAGTGTGGGGGATGTTTTCTTTTTTTAAATAAAAATCCTTGGTGTTTGTTATTTGTTTATTTGGTCTCCTGCAGTGGAGGGCAGCCTGTACCCTAAAGGGCCTCATTATAGAATTTTATTGAAAGAGATCAAGGATAATGTTGGCGATTCTGTTGAACTCAAATTTCTAGAAAATGTGAGTGGTTTAGGTTTAAGCTGAAAAGGGATCACCCAGAAATACCGTGCATCTTGTTACCGCACTTCCTCGAGCTCAACAAGGTTTCACAGGTGCCCATGGAGCCAGTCAGTGAGCCCTTTCTTGCTCCTCCATCAAGTAGATTGCGGCTCTGGAGTTGTGAGGGAGTGCGCTGCACGTTGAACTGCACTCATCACCCTATACTAATCACTTCGAGGCCCTCATTCTGCTGCTTTTGGAATCATATGAAAAAACTAACATAAAAAATACCATGACAGCGGAATAACTGACAAGCATTTGTTTTCTTATGTATCAGTGGTGGACGTATTTAGAAGCTTTATGTAAACAGAAAAGGGCAACATCAAAAATTGAAAGAATTGAAAAATCAATCTAGGAATTAAAGGTTCGAACCCAGACGATTAAGGAACATTTTAATTTTGTTGGAAATTGAACAAGGAAAACATTTTCCATTTCTTCATCAAAATTAAAGGCCACTTTAAAAGAGGATTTGTAGGTTCTTTGGTTGAGGAACTCGCTAGAAGTGTAGCAATTGGAGAGTATCTAAAGACTTGATACACCAAAGCTGTGTTCCCAAAAAAATACCTCGAGCTGTGAGCACAAAGTGGCTAGCCAAAGACACCCATGAAGAACCCTTGGCACACCTTTAAGTAGCGTAGGCCAACCTCAAGGCTTAATCTTTGCCAGACGTGCCTATTGCTGCAGGAATTAAACTGAAACCATCCAATACAGTTAGGAACAGAATCATTTAAGAACTTTAAGCACCAAACAAAATGATTTATAAAACAAGCTTGCTGTACTTGGCATATCATACACAGATCTTGCAATCTCTCTCTCTCCCTTCTTCGCGGCATCTCTTTTCTTTTTTCTCTCCCTCTGTTAGATTTCCCTCATTGTCTCACTCTGTCTCTATCTCTGTTCCACTCTTAGTCACGGTCTCTCTTTCTCTCGCCACGTGGGTGAGAGTCGTATTGCTTGAGCTACCCCTGTCGTTGCTGACAGCAGCGAAATCGGAGAAAATATATAAGGGTTAGGTGGCAAGGAACCGTGGCCTGTTTAACCAGGGTGCTGCACCTGAGTGCCCGCAGTCACAACTAAGGGTAGAATTGCACAGATCACTAGGATTCACGTGAAAACTCACATTTTAATGCACCATACTATTTATGGCACAGCACCGGTGAGTCATACGGATGTTACTGTACAGGCCTGTGCTTTTGTGTGTGCTGTATGATCATTCTACTACATGCAGCTGTTTGTGTTCTTTGACAATTGACTATCCAGGAAGGTGTGAGGGTTTATTTTTGTGACTTTATTAAGTGGTACGTTTCCTTGGCTGCCACAGTGGCAAGGGGTTGTTCGGCACAAGCGGGTTGCCCCCTGAGATGATTTCTCCAGGTCGGGCGGAGTAGCCAAGCTACATACCCAGACTGTAGCGTACGATGTGTGTATGCCATTGACCTAGGGGTGGTCAGGCTTAGAGGCCTTCAACAATGTCTGGGGGTCATTGTTAGTGTGGGTCTGGTGAGGGAATGCATAAGAGAACAGGAGAGCAAATAACCTTCTACTGGCTCCACTGAACCCAGAATGGCAGCATGTGGGCAGTTATTGAGACAGGAAAGCTGGGAGTAACTTCAGCACTCCTTAAGGAGGGTGGGCTTTGAGCTCTGGCTCCTCTAGGACACATGCCCTGGAGTGGGGTAGGTGGAGGTTTGTGACCTCTTTCAAGGAGATGGTTATAGTGATGTAGAAGTCTGGGTTCTTTATGGGCCGAGGCTGGGCTCTACTGGGCGTTAATCAGCATAATCAGCATAATTAGCATAATCAGCATAATCAGCATAATTGGCATAATCTAACCTCTTCTTCTCTTTGTGGCGTGGGCAGCAGTTACCTCGTACGGGCAACTTTTTCTCTCACAGATTAGAGACAAAGTGCCCCCTCATTTAAAAAAATTAAAGAGGCTTACAAAATACCTTGCCATGCCTGGTACACTCCCAACCACCAAGATACTCTGAGACTAACAAAGAAAGCAGTTTAATTGAGATCAGAACCTTCTTTCTATGGCTTCAGAAAAAAGACCAAAACATGGTTGCTGTCTCAAGATGTATAAATGATCCTAAGAGTCTGATTATTGTAGATATCTATTTTATAATGTAATTACCTGTAAACTTTGTATCATATTGTAGACAACTGACCTCATGCCTTGTACCTTTATTGCTGCTTATGTATATGACATGTAACTTTGTAATGTGCCCAGATACCCCAGGGTTTGGTGTGCTATATAAATAAAGAAACAAACAAACAAACAGAAACAGACTGGATTTCGGCCTCATCATAGAACAGATAGCTGTGCGGGTTTTCAGGGTGGAGACACTCGGGCGCATGGATGACCATCCAAACACGTTCCTTTTCATGATTGACCTGCCAGTGGCCTTCGACACCCCGGACCACCAGATTATTCTAGGAAGAGTAACGTCAGTGGCAGGGGTGACAGATGCCGCCCTGAGATGGACCACATCGTTCCTCAGAGATGGACACGCGTACTTCAGCCTGGATGGCCTCTGCACACCCGTGCTCCCAGTCAGATGTGGTGGCCCCCAGGGGTCTTCACTTTCACTTTTATTATTTAGCCTTTATCTTTAACCACTAAATGTCCTTCTTTGCAACATACGCTTTGTTTAACCCTCCCACGCAGATGATATCCAAGTTCTCCGTAAACGCTCTCACGATAAATTACAGGTCAATAAACATTGGACAGGCACCCTTATTCAAACTTGAATAAACCAACATTTGCTGAGCTTAAACCGTCTGACAACCAGGTTTTCGGTTCTTAGCACTCGAGCCACCAGCAAGTAATATGCCACTCAACATCTACCTTATACAAGTGATTTCACCTCCTCTACTATCCTGCCAAAACTAAAATCACTCAGTGGCTGTTTGGACCACCAGCTTAATATGGGTGTCTGATTGTGGAACTAGCCGTGCACGGGCAAACCTTGGTAATGGGCACAAGGAAGTGCTGACTATGAAAAGCTGGAATCAGACCTCCCTGTACAATGAACATTTCCTGTGAAGTCATTTCTAGTACATTTCTGGATGGTATTAGAATTAGTCAGCGCATGGTTGTGTTGATGGACTCCGGAGTTGCTCAAGCGTGCTCTGGAAGTATGGAGAACTCTTCGCCAGATACAGTTTGGAAGGTCCTCCCCATCACCAAGGAGATAATCTGGGATCACTGAGCTGACTGACAGAAGTGCCGGAACCAAGAGTTGGTCGTGTACAGCAGAATGGGGGTAGCACAAGAGGGGGAAAGAGGCAAAGCCTGCCCTTCAGCAGCCAAGCCTGCTTCACCATCTGGTGGGACATTTCATTAAATTATCCCTGTTATGTGTTGAGGGACAGTGACGGTAGGAAATGTTAGATCTTGGTAACATGTACTCCTCTATTTTGGGGGAAAACTTCCCCCCCTCACTGTGTCTGGACATAGGGGATCATAAGACGTGATATATTTAGAGTTGGTCTCCGATGCTCAGGTTGTCGAAAGAGAGCTGATGTAAAACTTTGGAATGCAATAGCACTTAATGTAACATGCTACACTAAGGACCTTTTATTCTGTGCCAAATGGCCGCCATAGTAGCCTCAAAATGCTGAGGCTTGTCTTGAAGTTGCCGCAGGACCCAGGCTGTGGTATCCAGACCACAGTTGGCAGAAGAGAAGGGAAGGTGTGAAGCAATGGGTGAATGAGAGTTCATGCTAAACGAACCAGGGAAAAAAGTGGAGGCGGGGTAGGTTACAGGAGGAAGAGCAGTGTTTGCGACAGTTTCGATGCATGCCGATCCACCCAAAGTCGATCAAAGATCTTGATTACAGAAATTATGAAGGTAAATTCCAACAATATTAACAAATTAGAAGTGGCCAAGGTAGGCCACGGGAATGTCGGTTATGCTGTGGAATCAGAAAGTACAATATTAAGGCTTTTACACCATGCAAAGAGAAATACACCAACACGGGCCTGTAAAGATTCCCAGAATCTTTATTGCAATACTGCACAGTTGTTTACAAAGCAAAGTACACAAAAAGCTATTTGGCCGTCAGAACACCACAGAGAACACCAGCAGGTTCAATGTGAGCAGTGAACAGGAATTGCTAACTGGACATCAGCATATTTATACAGTTTCTTCGTAACTATGTCCAGCCTCCTACAAGTTAATCATGTACTGGGCTAGGGTTCGCGCCAGGTTCATTCCTAATTTACATATCTCGTGCATACGGTTTACTTCTTAATACATTTACTAACAAGTACTATTATTCTCTGGATGTGACTTTACACTCTTTACACATTTGCTTCAATGCAGGTAAAACAGATGTTTCGCATATCATGTTT
Organism: Ambystoma mexicanum; assembly: GCF_040938575.1. NCBI lineage: Eukaryota > Metazoa > Chordata > Amphibia > Caudata > Ambystomatidae > Ambystoma > Ambystoma mexicanum. The sequence continues at coordinate 48,949,697 of NC_090939.1, forward strand.
AAATAGCATTATTGTTCGTGTATACTTGTAGGTTAACATCGTCGATTCAAATAATCCCCTGATCTCGAGGTCAACAAAGGACAAGGTCTACATGACCCTAACATGTAGCCTGCAGGCAGGTTGGACATTAACTCGCCTACAGAGGTTGAAGAGGTTAAAGTAAGAACAAGAGAACACAGGTCGGCCATTTTAGGCCACAGGGTGACTTTGCACGACGAACCGAAATGGCGGCTTTAACCTAAAATGGAGGCTTGATTAACTTAAGGTCACGACCTTGCAATACGGATTTCCTCGCAAAGTAACTGGGCATAGGCCAACATATACAATGAAGACGAAACAATATTATATCAGTTTCGACAATGCCACAGTTTTTGACGATTCCCGTTATTGAATGCCGAGCTCAGGTCCATAAACCCCAGGTAAATTGGGCATCCATACCTTGAAATACTTGTCCAGTATCAATCTGAGGTTGAGGACCTTCTTGAAAGCCCCAACTCCCGAAAGATAGGGGTGCATGGCCTTAAGTCATGGCCTTTGCACAAACCCCAGAGCAGAGTGATTTAACAATACTCACAGCCATGTTCAACTGCAAGTGTAGTTACGACCATAGTATAACAAATGAATTCTACATCATATTGTTAATGCTCTCTTTTTCATAATCAGGGACACAATTCACTCAACACACTGATGTGAGTTTATTTTTTGTATTTTGCACTTTGTTGTTTGCTTTATATTTTTCTGTTTGTTTGTCATGTACCAACGATGGGAATAAAATGTGATTATGACATGTATCTAGAGAACCCAATAGGGTCAATTTCATACATGCCACTAACATCCCTGAAGAAGAGCAAAGGTTGAAACGCGTGTGGGCTGATTACTTGTTTTTTCTAATGATTGAGTTCATTTAAAATGACTCAATCTATCATGCAATACGTACAGTTATAAGTACACGACTCTGGATTTCTTAAGTGAGAGGCACATCTTGAGACTTTGTGTGTTTTTTGGTACATGACCGGGAGGATAGCTCAGGGGCAACGCGCTTGTCTTGGAAGCAAGACAACTCATAGCAACCCAGATTCGAATCCCAGTCTAATGGTATTAAACGCGTTATAAAAGAACAACGATAATTATATATGGTCATGATGTAAGCCCAAGACTTTACCCTCAAAGATAAGTGCCTCTTGGTAGACACTCCAGTACTTAGTATTAGCAAGTCTGTCAGTTCAGAAAGATGCAGCTGGACTTGAACACACACACTACTTAACCCTTTCCCTCTGGGATTAATTATTTCGCAATTGTGTTATCACCTGCTCTCATACCGCAGATAAGGTCTCTCAGAGGTCACAGTGAAGTTTAGGAGCACGACTAGCATAATCCTACATGCACTTCCATAAGTAAGCAATACCTATGAATGCTATAAATTAATATAGCTTGCATTAAGCACTCAACACTGGAGCCCAGTCTCCAAGCGCAGGCACCAGGATTTGAACCTGTGTTGCTCTGCGTTGTCTTGCTTCCAAGACAAACGTATTGTGCCTAATCGAAATCATCATGAATGCACTGAGACGCCCACTTCAATCCCCATAGACTCACTCTTCTCCTCCAGCGCTGTGAAGCCGCGTCTGTCCAGTCTTAAGCGCTTCATCAGCAAACTAGGGTTGATGCTGCTGCGTGTCTCCCCTCTCTACCAGTCACCTGGGCCCATGCCTTCTATCACACCTCCTCCCCCCCATATAATATAAAGCTTAAAGTAACGTTTTTCCTCGCTCTTCACAAACAGATGAACCCTTTTGTTTAACTACATTGTAATCCCTGTACCTGAAAACATGCTTTAAAATTCACCATTTGGACAAATGTTCCTTAATTTTCTTGGGAAGGAAAAACCACCTAAACCCGCCCTGGGGGTGGAGGGGTGGGCTTGTTCTCCACAATCCTACGCACTGTCTATTAATGGGTCACTTTAAAATAAATGTGCACTTCCACATTTCGTTCCTAGTCCACCCCTGCACTTAGTAGCACAGCACAAATAAATAATAAATAAATAATTGAGGCATCAAATGATATTTCGCAGAATAGTTAATTGCGTTTTGTTTTGCTAAAGGTACACAATTGCGGAAACAGGTCTGCCATGTCCCTTCCTTGCTCACCAATACTCTCTGAGCCTGGCCCCTGTGGGTGTGGTAATGGGGTGTGCGCGATGGACGGTGTGTGGGGAAGTGTAATGGCGGGAGAAGCTCGGTAAGGAGATGGGGGACGGGGGTCTCTCTTCGGCAGCCACCTCTTGCAGAGACCCCCCCCCCCCTCTCCATCCTAGCCCCCTCCCCCCAGACCCCTCTCCTATTGATCCGAGCCGGAATGCAGGCACCATCTGCGCCCGCAATCCTGGGCTGCAAATAGCCCGGGCCCTTTTTCCTGTCCCGCTGCCCGCTATGCCAGCCATGCCACCTATGTCCTGCGCGGCCCCAGCATGCACCCGGACGCCTGTGCCAGGCTTATTTTCAGACCTTTTATGTGTTCCCATTAATCACCGCGTGCTTAAAGCATCTGGAGGCGCAAACAGAGAAAATGGCGACAGGGGGGTCTGCTAAACCCGCGGACGTGAGAAGTGGTTCGCGGCTTCCGCGAGCATCTTCGCGGCTTCTAAGCCCCCCTGCCTGCTCCCAAAGCTCAGTTGGGCCTGTGAGACCATGGGGAACGGTGGGACAGGCACGCCGAAGGTGGGCGGAGGGAGGAAGGGGGAGCAGAGGGAAGGCGGAGGGAGAAAGAGCGATGCAGTGAAACAGGGAGAAAGTGCAAGCCAAAAAAGGCAAAGACGAGGGCAGAGGAACAGAACTGCAAAGGAGAGGCAAAGAGAGAGGGACAAGGAAGCAACAAGTGACAGAGAACTAAAGAGAGAGAAAGAGGCGACACAAGGCAGGGAAAGGCAGAAGGACAGCAAAAGGCGGGCAGAGAGAGGGACAAAGATGAGACAAAAGGCAGTGAAAGGGGGGAGGACAGAGGGACAGCAAAAGACAGGCAGAGAGGGGGACAAAGAGGAGACACAAGGCAGTGAAAGGGAGAAGGACAGAGGGACAGCAAAAGACAGGCAGAGAGGGGGACAAAGAGGAGACACAAGGCAGTGAAAGGGAGAAGGACAGAGGGACAGCAAAAGACAGGCAGCGAGAGGGACAAAGAGGAGACACAAGGCAGTCAACGGGAGAAGGACAGAGGGACAGCAAAAGACAGGCAGAGAGGGGTACAAAGAGGAGACACAAGGCAGTGAACGGGAGAAGGACAGAGGGACAGCAAAATACAGGCAGAGAGAGGGACAAAGATGAGACAAAAGGCAGTGAAAGGGAGAAGGACAGAGGGACAGCAAAAGACAGGCAGAGAGGGGGACAAAGAGGAGACACAAGGCAGTCAACGGGAGAAGGACAGAGATACAGCAAAATACAGGCAGAGAGGGGGACAAAGAGGAGACACAAGGCAGTGAAGGGAGAAGGACAGAAGGACAGCAAAAGACAGGCAGAGAGGGGGACAAAGAGGAGACACAAGGCAGTGAACGGGAGAAGGACAGAGGGACAGCAAAATACAGGCAGAGAGAGGGAACAAAAGAAAGGCAAAGAGAGAGGGATAAAGCAACAACAGAGAACTAGAGAGGGACAACGAGGAGACAAAAGGCAGGGAAAGGGAGAAGGACAGCAAAAGACAGGCAGAGAGAGGGACAAAGAGGAGACAAAAGGCAGGGAAATGGCATCAAAATACAGGCAGAGAGAGGGAACAAAAGAAAGGCAAAGAGAGAGGGACAAAGAAGCGACAAAATACAGAGAACTAGAGGGGGACAAAGAGGAGACAAAAGGCAGGGAAAGGGAGAAGGACAGAGGGACAGCAAAGGGTGGGCAGAGAGGGGGAGCAAAAGAAAGGAAAAGAGGGGGTCAAAGAGGAGACGAAAGGCAGGGAAAGGGAGAAGGACAGCAAAAGACAGGCAGAGAGAGGGACCAAAAGAAAGGCAAAGAGAGAGGGGCAAAGAAGCAACAAAATACAGAGAACTAGAGAGGGACAAAGAGGTGACAAAAGGCAGGGAAAGGGAGAAGGAGAGAGGGACAGCAAAATACAGGCAGAGAGAGGGAAAAAAAAAAGGTAAAGAAGGGACAAAGATGCAAGATCAGACAGAAAAGTGAGACGGTTATGGAAGTGGAAGTGGCGTGCACCCATGAAAGAATGATGGTTGCACAAACCACACCGGAAGCCTATAACGATCTTGGGCAAACACAACTAATGGAGCTCCAAGGGGAGGCACCACAGGAAGAGAAAAACTTGTGGAAAGTTCGATGGTGTTCCTTAAACCCCTCTGACAGCTTGTGGCAACAAGACAGGACTGGTAAACCAGTAATGCCTGTAGCCCTACTAAAAATAGCACTGGAACAGTTGCATTACCCGATGCACATGACAAAAGAGAATCTAGCAGCAACGCTCGCGGAAGACTGGTTCATACCGAATTTAGCTGAGCATATTGCACTCTTTATGGTGAACTGCATAATTTGCCAGCAATTCACTGCTGGACACACATTAAAAGTAATAAGGGGAGTCATCCCCAGGCCAAATGGGCCTTTTCAGCACTTGCATGTAGATTACGTCAACATGATTCAAGTATGCAACGGGTACAGATATTTAATTGTCATGGTGTGTCCATTCTCTAAGTGGATAGAAGCAGGTCATGTACACACCCAAACTCTACATGTGCGGCCATATTTTTAGTGAGGGAAGTGTTCCCCAGGTGGGGGGTGTGTGAAGTGATGAGATCAGATAATGGGGCTCATTTTGTAAATGCAGTCTTTGAGCAGATTAGCTTGCTGCTTGGTATAAAGCACAAGTTCTCGTCGGCATATCATCCAGAAGGTAATGGGATCTGTGAGAGGCTCAACGGCTTGTTAAAGGAAAGGTAGCCAAGTTGAAGCTTACTCTAAAGAGAGGATGGTTGCACTGCCTTCCTCTGGCACTGTATGCTCTACGGAACCTACCTGGCTCCGACCATCATTTTACGCCACACGAGATAGCCACGGGAAGAAGAATGAGAACTCCCCTCAGACCCCAAGATAGAGCTAGATGTGACGCCCAGTCGACAGGAGGGGTTCTAGGATCTGAAATGCAAAATTATCTGAACTGCATGACATCTTTCCTTACTGTAATTTCAGACCAGCTGCAGCGATGACGAACAGGGTGCAGTGCAGCACAGAACACAGAAAGAGACACTACACCAGACTCAGTTAAAGGTCTACGTGTTCCACTCGTCTTCCCTGGAGACACCGTCTTGGTGAGGAATCACACAAGGAAAAAGTGGGACAAGCCAAGGTCTAACGGACCATTCACAGTTGAAGACATGACTCCATCCGCAGTCAAGCTGCAAGGAAGAAGAGCTTGGATCTTCCTGGGTGATATCAAGCCATACATCGGAGGAACCCCCCTTCGTGCACCCCACCGCGAAGAGACTACAGACAACGGGGAAGAACCACAGCACATGCAGACGAGATCCATGACAAGGAAGAAGGACGCATGACCAGCAAAGTAAAGACAAAGAACTTTTGAAGGTTGTGGCTTAACTTGGACACTTCCTCTAAGCAAAAAAGGGGATAAGGACATAAAAATGGACACTCTGTGCATCCTATTTGGAGGGTGAAGAAGAAAATTGCGCATATAAGCCACAGCACGTTTTGTTGACTTGAACTTTTGAACTGAAGCACTCTCAAGCCGTGAGGAGAAAAAGACTATGACACACTTTGATCAAGGATATTTACATTGGAAATATATACAGCATCCCGATTCATCCAAAACCGAGACTTTGCTTGGAAGCACTTATGGTGTCCCACAGTAGAGACATCACAAAGGATGTGGCCATATATTTTGACTTAGGCCCTCATTCCAAGGTGGGCAGTAAGGGATACCAGGCACCGGTAAGGAGACTTGTGGCGGTAATCCCTTACCGCCCTTTTACGAGGTCCCTTAGCGGGTCCCTCCATTAACGGCTGGTGTGACCAGCCGGTGTGGACGGGACCCGTTAAGGGACCAGGGTGCAAATAACAGGCTTGACATTCGCTAGGCCGTTATTTGCGCCCTCCCCATTCCCATTGAACGCTATGGGGGCTCAAATGGGAATGGGGAATGGTTGGTGCAATGGGGATTTACCAGTCCCGCCAAGGTCGGACTAGACCGGTAAGTCCCCATTGCACCAAACTGGACACGGTCCCGTTATTGGTGGCAGTCATGGCGCAAATAGCGCCATGACTACCTCCAAACTCGGAATGAGGGCCTTAGTGTTAAGATCATACCCGTCACTGGTAGGGAGATTGACCAGTATCACAGACTTTCTCCAAGATCCTGAAAATGAAAAAATAATAAAACAACTGCTCACAGTCATTGCCGAACAATTTATAGTACTCCCTGAGTACAATGAGAAGGAAACAAATGCTTCCACCACAGGCGGAAATAGATTAATTCATCAATACACTTTTCTTTTGCATAATCAAAGACTGTCCATCTATTGTCAGGAGAACAAGTGACACTCTCACATTCCTTCGAGATCCAGCAAACACTGAACATTTGAGCCATCTTTTAAATAAAGTAATGATTTTTGTCGCACTCCACGCGACCGGACAGTGCAGACATTGTTTACGTCAAGGAAAGAACGTATAATCCTGAGTCTCAATAAAGACAGGACAAATGTCCCTATCACCAGAAGACAGCAGATATGCATGCCATGTCTTCTTTCACCTCATTGAGAACTTTCCAGAGCTAGTGGGAAGACCAACCAATGTTGACGTACTTACATTTCTCGGAGATTGTAAGAGGATTCAATTCAACACTACAGCTAAGTCAATGCCTAGTCTGGGATACTGAATGGAAACCCTTATTGATATATCTTTATGTCCAGTTCATGCGTTCTGGATGACTACCCCTATATAACACCCCTCTCTTAGAATCCCCCTGACCCCACTGAGCCAAGAAGTAGTTCTGTTTTGCAAGTTAAAAGGTTTGTTGGAGAATTTAAACAATATATATATATATATATATATATATATATATATATATATATATATATATATATATATATATATATCACACTTTATGATAAATTAATACTTGGATATCACACTTAATCTGAGCAGTAATCAATAATGGATAGTCTGGCACTAGCACACTTGTGAGTAGGAACAGAAGAATAAGGTGGTAGAGAATGCTTTATATAAGTTCAGATGGATGTAATGTTGAATGAAAATGCAATACAGAAAATACTCAATATGATTTCAACAAAACAATGTAATCACTTTTCTCTGGCAATCCCCTCCCCCCTTTATGCAATGCAAGGAAATGGAAGGAAAGCACACAGTTCTCAGAAATGCAATCAAATGTAATTCAGTTCACCCCAGCAAGCTTAGACTACAGAAGTTTGAAACACAGGCCCAAAATGCTTTTATATGTGCTGGCAATGAAGTGAAAAATATGCTAAAATGCTTTTATATGTGCTGGCAATGAAGTGAAAAATATGCTAAAATGCTTTTAATTCCCTCTAGAGGTTCAGGGTGAGTGGTATCTAGTTAATATTAGTCCAGGCTCACTCTAGCAATGATTCAGGGATGGTTCTTAAGAGGCAAACAAATTTTTAGCAAGGAAAGCAAGGAAACTGCTGTTTTCACACGTGGAGAAATTTGCAAATCGCGGCAAAATTCGCGAGTGCGTTTTTCACGATTGCGGCAATATTGTATGGAATAGGAATGAGGTTCGTTGAAAAGCCAAGATTCCCAGCTTTCAGAGGAAAGTTACTGCAAGTCTCTAAGACAAACGGTCACGGAGATATGAGCGATATGGTAAAGGTCGTTTTTCAGATTTGAAATTTTAAAGTTCAAAGTGACAATTGACAGCTAGCAACTAGAAATGACAGGTGACAGCTTTGCAAATGACAGGTGACAGTTAGGGGGCAGTTCTACTTAGATTAAAATAGCTTGGATTAGATTATTTTAACTAAGAGATTGGTTCTGCACAGTTCTGCTAGGTACTCACAATATATTTAGAAATAGAATGGGCCTCGCCACGGATCTGGTCAGGTTTTAGACTGGACTCTGGTCTGGTCTCGGCACTTCACAGTGATCTCGGTCAGCTCTCTGGTTCTGCTAACAGTGGTCTGGGTCAGCTCTGCTCTCTCTGGGTACAGCACTGCTTCTGGATCTTTCTGCACAGCTTTCTCTGGAGATTGATGGATTTGAAGTCTGGATCGCTGGATGTGGTATGGTCCGGCAGCATGCTCCGCAGCAAACGGAATTGAATGTCCCTATCTGTCCTGACTGTCTGCTTTTATGTGTTTTGAAAGTGGGTGGAAAGGCTACCTTCCTAGGCCCTACCCCTCTCCACTTGTCATTGGCCACTTCATCCTCTTCCCCTTGATTGGGGGAATGAAATGAAGTGTCATCATGATGAGGTCTGTTTATGGTACAGAGAACCCACCCCTGTCAAATTACACATAATCTATATTTTGACCCAAAAGACATATTTGCACAGGTACACATTTGTTTAAAATTACATGCACCCATCACATATCACAGGAGGTATACCCTGTCCAAATCTGCTCTTCCTGAGAGCTTTCATTGAGAAATGGCAACATATTTCACTTTTTGGTCAGGTTACCAATATCAGATTCTTACTCAAATTTACCCAAATGTGTGCAAGGCATGCAGGCATTAATTGATGAAGTATCAGATTTTTAACATGCATACATTTTAAGTAATACCCTCTTAACTGCTAGTTTGCCCCCAGATCATGCCACCGGTTCTAAAAACCTCTTAAAATGTGGGCAGAAAAATCACAAGAATTATGGTACAATTTAAATAATTATGACAAGTCCGTACTATGAGTTATTCATCTTTTTCTAAAACCATATTCTGGCTCCAAAGGGGTGTGGTTTCCCCCCAGCACAAGGTTGAATTTCTGGTTTTTCCAGTTCTGCCAAGCCAGCTTGCTCTCACAGGCAGTGCTCCTCCCCTTTCCTTCCAGGAGGAAGCCACATTTACGGCCCCCATAATAAAACATTTGCCTGGGCCCTGGAAGGCCCATTGTTCAAGAGGAAGCCATTCATGGCCACTTCAATAAACCCTCTGCCTGGGTCCTATGTTTAGTCTCTAGCAGTCCCTTGGTAATCCAATTAGAGAAGTGTCATATCCCTTTTGGTGGGAACAGCAAAAGGCAGCTAGGCCTGGGAACACAGCCGTTGTGCAAGTCTCAACTCCTGTCGGGGGTAGCTTGTGGGCAGAATTCAGTTCCTTAAGCCAGGCCCCAGCTAATGTCACTTTTAGTTACCCAGTTTTCTGCATTCAAATAAAACTAACCATTTTTACATATGCAGCTAGAATTCTGATTCTAAGTTTAAAACTATGACATTTAAACAATTGCAACCTATGTGACACTCAAAAGTAGGTCACTCATTTCTTTTAAACAATTAGATTTTTAGTGTCTTTCAGTCCAAATTTACTTAAACTGCTGAAATCCACAGCTCAGCCAGTCTTGTTATAAACCTTCAAGTCACTTCAGAATATAACTTTACATTGTATCCACCTCTCAGTAAGTCTTTCTTTGGCCTGCTTTGGGTTCATTTATTCAGTTTTACACAAAAAGAGAAAAAAGTCTGGTGTTGTTTTAAAACGCCGGCTTTCTGATAGTAGTGAGTACTGGTAATGCACCCATTTTTGGGATTTAAGAAAATGAATTCCCCACAATTCTAGGTTGCTTTTGGCAATCAGCATTGCCATTCCCAATGGTTTCAGGCTACTGTGTGGGTAGTCCAATGGTGGTTTTAGGCAGTGCCCTTCTGTGCCCATAACATCGGCAAAATGGGTGGCAGCCTATTCTTCATGCACTTCCCTGGGCATTTTCTGGGAATCTCTGGCCATCATGATGTTTTCCATGTCAGTACTGCACAGTTTTGAGGTAGGGCTTGGATGCGTGGATAAAAACATCCCACAAGCCCCCCTCTTGCGATGGCCATTCTGTTTCACTGATGGGACTCGGAAGACTTGGGATGTTTCCTCATCTTCTTCCAATAGATGGCACAGTTCAGCATCTTTTCCTCCATCCGGTCGGATCGATCGGTTCTCCTCGCCGGTCCTGATGGGAGTATTGGGCGGTACACTGGGCCCCTTGCGTCTCTGCTCCCAGTCTCCGGATCGTCCTCCTTGGCCCGTCTCCAGGTTTTCTTTCTACTAGGACGACAAAGGAAGTGCGGCAATACCTATTCATGGACATTTCTCCCCCACCATTGATATAGTGGGGTGGCATACAAATTTATAGTCAAAACATATGAACATGCACATTTCTTTTTGCATTCAAAAACAAAAACACCCACATTGAGAAACTCAGAATTTGATAGGCGATATGTAGGATATTTTAAGTTAGAACTGAATTAATCTGAGACAGTACCCTCTAGGATTCCAGAGGATTCCTCCAGTTGTTGCAGAGTGTGCCTGGGATGGCAACACTTCAACTGGTTAATGTGGACCCACTCTGCCAAACCGCCTTTGGGGATGCGGATCTTGTAGGCCACAGGGGAGATTTTGTCTATAATCTCAAAGGGTCCCTTCCATGTAGGCAAAAATTTTCGCTGTTTGGCCTGGTTCCTTTGGAAATTGTATAGATAGACCCGGTCCCCCACCTGATATTCCTTCCTGGAAGTTTTCAGGTCATAGTGGGTCTTCATGCTATCAGCTGATCTTTCTAGATTCCGCTGAGCATAAGCAAAAGCATGTTGAAGGTGTTTCCTTAAATTCTCCACATACTCATGAGTTGTGGAGGCATTTATCAGTGTCTGCTCTTGGGTCCTGTAGAGCAAATGCTGAGGAAGCACCATCTTGCGCCCAGTCATCAACTCAAATGGTGACATTTTGGTTGCAGATGAAGGGGTAGATCTGATGGCCATTAGGACCAGAGGTAATCGGATATCCCAACTTGGCCCAGAATCTGCCACAAACTTCTTTAATATGCTCACAATGGTTCGGTTATATCTCTCTACTGCCCCAGAAGAAGCTGGCCGGTAAGCAATATGCAACTTCCTTTTGACCCCCAGTATCTCCCACATCTTTGTCATTACTTCACTGGTGAAGTGGCTACCCCTGTCTGACTCAATCCTTTGAGGTAGACCAAAACGGGAAAAGATGTGGTTAATCATCAGTGCAGCAGCAGTTTCTGCCTTGCAATTTGGGGCTGGGAGACATTCCACCCACTTGGTAAACAAGCATGTCACAGTCAACATGTACTTATTCCCCCTAGCAGAGCGAATCACGGGGCCTACAAAGTCGATTTGTAAATCTGACCATGGCAGTGTCATCCCCCTCTTTTGGAGAGGCGCGCGGTGTGTGAGGGACGTCGGCTGAAATTGCGCACAGACAAGACACCCCTTCAAGTATTGGTCAAGGTCCTGCCCCATGTGTGGCCAGTATGCAACCTCTCAAGATTTCCAATGTTGTGTGAAACCCCCTATGACCGGCGGTGGCCGCATCATGGGCGTGACTTAACATCAGGCTTCGGAATGAGGTAGGAACCACCCACTGATCGTGGCCAGCTTTGGATTTCCTTACCAGCAAACCGTCTTGGATCCGGAACATTTTTGGACATTTCATCAACACCCTTAGGTCCTCTTTCCCAATGTAATCGGTATCCGTCAGGGGAAAGTTCTCAGGGTCCTCAAGGTGTTGGTAAAACCTACCAATAATTGGATCCCCCTTCTGAGCGGTAATCAAATCAGCATCAGGGGTCTCCTTACTCCATTGGGCAATTGAAAGGTCGTTGTGAGCATTTGTCTGGGACCTAGTGATAGCAGTGACCTGGATTTCCCCCAACAGGGACTCAATCTCAATTAGATCCCTTGGATGGCCCCGGTTTTGGCCAGCTGATTAGCTAAGTCATTTCCAGTTTTGTCTGGTCCCTCTACTTTGGAATGACCCTTGATCTTTTTCCAATAGATGGTCATCTCATTCGAGGTGACCAGATCATCAATGTTTTGGATCAACTTCCCATGTTTCAAGGGTTTGTTGTTAGCACATAACATGCCTCTGGTTTTCCAATTAACCAGGTGCTCCACGAACCCGTTCCGTACATAATCCGAATCTGTGATTATGACCAGTTCGCGGAGTTGATGCTGGACAGCAGTGAGGATGGCCTGATGCACAGCCATCAATTCTGCCACCTGACTACTTCGGGGACCAATTTTGTATCCAGCAGAGGGTTCTGAGGACTCATTCACCCATGCATTCCCTACGCCGGCCACCAGTTCTTTCTCCCCGTGGTTGTCAACATGGTACGAGCATCCATCCACATAGACAGTGGGCATTCCCTCACACTTGTCTTCTTCAAAGACTTTGTGTGGGGAATTAAGGTATGCCTCCGTGTTGTCCTTGATTTTTAGACTTTCGTCCTCGAGACAGTTTTCTCTGGCACAATCATGCAAGTCAGCCAGGTCTTGCGCGAGGGGACTCTTCTTGTTTTGGCCATATCTGACCTCCACAGGAAAGCCTTGCATTGACAGAATCCAGGAAGTAATTCGGGAATTACTCACATTTCCGGCCCGGATTCTATCACTTTGGAAATATTGCAGAGGCTGGTGTGGAGTCTCCACTATGATGTGTTCCCCCTGGATAAACGGGCGGTAATTCTTCAATGCCCACACCGTTGCCAGGAGTGCCTTCTCACAATCATTGAATTTTTCCTCCACAGAGGATAAAGTTTTGCTCGCATAGGAGATTACTTTATTGACCTTGTCATGCTTTTGGTATAATACTGCTGTCAAGCACGTATTAGAGAACCCCGTCTCCAGGAAGAACTCCTTGTTTCTGACAGGGTAAGCTAGGCAAGGCGCTTGTGAGAGGCTTCATTTGAGTTGTTTTACTGCCTCGGCTTGTTCTGGACCCCATTCCCACTTGACCCCCCCCCTTCAGGAGATGAATCAGGGGTCTGGTGATCTCTGCGTAGCCCTCAATGAACTTTCTGCTGTAATTAGTCAGTCCAAGGAGGCTCCTTAGTTCCCGCAGAGTTGTGGGGTCTTTCAGTTTCTGAAGTGCTTCCACTTTCTTTTCCTGGGGACAGAGACCCTGAGGAGTAATCTCATGCCCCAAGAAATTAACACGGGTTCTACACCACTGTGCTTTCTGAAAGGAAAGTTTTGCTCCGGCGGCCCTCAACTGGGTCAGAACATAACGGATCTCCGCTATGTGTTCCTCCACAGATGAACTTTTGATGAGGACATCATCTACATAAGCCAGGTTACCCCTCGCACCCAGGTCGGGCATGGCCTTATGTAGGAAAATGTTGAATTAATTGCCGGAGTTGAGGTATCCGAAGGGAGTACGGGTCCATGTGTATTGCTGGCCCCCAAAGGTAAAAGCCAGTTTGTATTGGTCCTCCCTGCTGACAGGCACGGTCCAGTATCCATTGGTCAGGTCTATTGCAGTGAATACCTGTGACCCCTGGATCTGGGCCAGCCCTTGGTCAATGTAGGGCAGAGGCCATCGGGAAGTATGGACCCGTTTGTTGAGCTCCCTGAGGTCGGCACAGAGTCTCCACTGGCCGTTTGGCTTCAATATTCCCAGCACCGAATTATTGAAGGTGCTGTGAACTGGACGGATTATTCCCCGGGACTCAAGGTTCTTAATTATTTCAGTAAGGGACTCCATGGATGCGAGAGGCAAACGATATTGCTTCGCAAACACTGGAGTCATGCCAGGGTCCGTGGGGATTGTTGTTGTGTGGATGTCGGTGCGGCCACAGCCATATGAGTCTACTGCAAAGAGATCTTGGAAATCCAAGAAAACTTGTTTCAACTTTTGCTTTTGTTCCAGAGTCACACAGGCATCAGCTAGGTTGACTCTCTCTTCCACCATCTGCCTGAAGCCTGGAAAGACTTCTGGTTTGGCTATTTCAGCGGCCTCCTCCAGCTGGGTGGAGAAGTCCCTGGTCAGAGTGCTGATTTGGACTGGAGGCTTCAGGTGGGAAAGGCAGCCCTCATGGACCTGGAAAATCACCTCATCCCTCCTGAAGTCACAAGTCACATCTTCCTTACCATAAGGGCAAGAAGTGTACACCAGGAAGTTTCCCCCATGCCGGGTAAAAATCCTGTCTGGTGTTGTATTGTCCTCACTGTCACTGTCAAAACAGTCCTTGGGGATTGGTCCTAACAGTTCATTACCTAAATCAATGGAAAAATGTCGGTCATCAACCGCCATTCCAATAATGGTGCCTGCGGCTAGAGTAATACTCTTTAAGTCGCTGTTATCCACCTCTATTAGAATGGTGTCATGTTCTATGTTGACTAATGGAGTTGGGTTTACCCTCAACCCTTGCTGTTGGAGAGAAGCGTTTAGATGTATGTAAGCATCAGGGTTTTTCAAATGTTGTCCTCTTTTAGCTTTCACTTCCAGGGAGAATTGTCGGGTCCTTTCTGGGATGGTGACTTCCTCTTTGATCTGAATTTCAACTGCATAAGGTAGCAATTGAGCTGACCTAAATGCTTTTTCTGGATCATCAAAGCCCATGGGATTATCCGCTAATCGGGACCAAGATTTGAAGTTTATTAGGTCCAAACTAATGGCAAAGCGATTGAGAATGTTACTGCCTAAGTAAAAGGCGGCAGGGACGTCTCGCACGACCCAACAATTGTGGACTATGCTCTTGTTGCCAATGGAGATTTTGAGCATACACCTGCTTGGCAGGAGATGTTTGGAATTAGGTGCTTCCAGGTCCATTTCCCATTTGTCTATCAGTTTGAAGGTGGGGATGGCTGGATCTTTTGGGAGTTGGCGAAACATGGCTTCGCTGATGAAGCTCTTACCATTGTTCACGCACACTCGAGCGAGAACAGAGTCCTTCCCATCATTTAACTGAACAGGGATGAACAACTGCTCTCCAATTTGCTGAATATCAGCCAGGCTCTGAGCTGATTTCACATCTTTCTGGACTATAGGAGTGGGAGTTTCTGATTGTGGATTGGTAAAGAATTTCAGGGTGTTTCCTTCCAGTGTGGAATACCACCTTAAACTGGAAGGAAGGTTGATTTTCAGAAATAGAGAGGACCCTCCATCACCAGTCTGTTGTCCTACTGCTATTACTATCACGTCTGGAATTTGGTTGTTCTGGAAGTGAAATTCTACTTGGTCAGATTTTTGTTCAACCATGTGGCAGGTGCCGTTTAAACTAACATGGTTGACACTCTGTTTTAATTTTATTGGTCGGCTAGTCTGGGTCCAGAGGACCTTGTTTACGCAATCTATTAAGGGTGACAACCTCCTCAGAAGGTCATTCCCCAGTAAACAAGGGGTGCCCTCTGGAGTCACAACTATGACCGGGTGTTTCAACTTGTGTCGCCCAATTTTAATGTCCAAATCTGCCGTCCCCTCGACGGGAATTTCCTTCCCGTCAAAGTTCTGGAGTTGTCCAGGAAGAGAGGTGAGAGGAATTTGGTAATTCTCTCCCCTTCCTGCATTAAGTTCATCAAAGGCCCTTCTGGACAGAAGGGTAGCTTGAGATCCCGTGTCCACCAGCGCTAAAATTGTACCCTGCCCCTGTACTTGTACTGGGGCATAATATCTTCCCTCCTTCTCCTCAAGGGGGCACAGATAATGCACATTTTTGGACAACTGGTGGGATAACTTTCTGGTTTTGGACATTGCTAGAGAAGAGATTTGGGCAGAATTCTGTGGAGAGCCTTGAGAATCTGAAAGAAAAAGTTGGCAACTGGAGATCAGAGCCATTGTGGGGTCCCCTGGCTCCGGTTCCGGGCCGCCCCCCTTTTTGGAGGCAGTCACCAGGATGGGCTTGAACCAGGGGATTTTCTTGCTGTTGGTTCTGGGATGAGATGGTGGGCGGCGGTAGCTCAGTCTCCACATCTCCCCAGTCTGAATTGACATCCTTTGGGACCCATTTTTCTTTGGGAGGAGTTCCCCCATCTCTGAAGGAGAAGATCCTTTTCTCAGGATCTTCTGAAGATCCCTCTCCCTCAAATTGGAAGATCTGTACCTCCTCCTCAAACTGAGTCTGTTTGGGTCTTTTGTTTCTCCTACCCCCCCTCTGCTCCTTTGGAGGCAGACTTTCAGGGGCAGGATATTTTGTTTCCGGTTCCTGGTTTTCCAGGGGCTGTTTACAAGTTGTTAAGGAAGCTTCCTCCAAGGCTTTACACCCCCCTTCCCCTTGTGCCTCCTCCCTGGGAACCGGTGAGTTATCGGGGTGCTGCCCCCGTCATTGTTCTGGAGCACCAGGTCCAGAGTTGGGTGCGTTCTGCGCCGGCATGCCAATCTAAGGGTTCTGCTGAGCCCTCAGTATGTGACCCAGATCCCGCGCCATGTTTTGAACCTGGCGCTCTAACTGGGAAACCCGCTCAGGCTGATACGGGGCCCTGTTTTCTCCCCTGGGCTGATCCCGGGAAGGGTAGCTATCCCTTCTTTGGTAGTACCCCTGGTTAGGAAGATTTGGATACCCCTCCACCCTTGGCCTCCCCTCTCCCGGATTCGGTTGTCTGGGCTCAGGGAATTGGGGAAAGAAGGGTGGAGGATTTTGGGGCTGGAAGTTGGGTGGATACCTGGGGAAAAAGTTCTGCCCAGGATTTGGAGAATTTCTGCCCTCCGGTGGGAAGTTAGGAGGGAAGTTGGGTTAGGTGCTTGGCTGGATCCCCCCCTTGGGCTGGAGGAGTCCACACATAACCCAGGATGGGTCGATTTCCCTTGTAACGGGGACTTACATAATCAGGAGAGCGAGGGACCCCATTTGTGGGGCTGCCTCCCTGGCTCCCTGTCTGTGACTGGCCCGAGGACCTTCTGGGCCTAGCATTATTAGGTGCAGGTAGGTTTTTAGGCCCCCCCATCTCCAACTCTAAAACGGGGGTGACCTTTACCTCTGCCACCTTGGCAGCAGCAGGGGT
The DNA here is from genome assembly GCF_040938575.1 of Ambystoma mexicanum. Lineage (NCBI taxonomy): Eukaryota > Metazoa > Chordata > Amphibia > Caudata > Ambystomatidae > Ambystoma > Ambystoma mexicanum. Next base: position 48,966,618 of record NC_090939.1, read on the forward strand.
GTTGTTGGCTTTGGGGTTTTTGGGCGCATTATTTTTATTTTCTATTGGCTTCTGCACCTCATAGATCCGGGTCGCCTGTTCAATGACCCAGTCTAAAGATCTTTTCTCGTGAAAATCCCTCACGAGCTGGGTCATTATGTATTTGGGCAAGGCATGGAAAAACGTATTAATAAATTCTCTGCTATCCGTGCGCACCCTTCTTGTGGTCTGTGCAAAAGCACGCTTTAACTCCTGCACAAACTCTTGTGGGGCCTGATCCTCCCCACATTGTAAATTGTAGGCTGCCTTGCGAGCCTCTTGAGGATTTCTATGAGTAGAAAAATGTTTCAAGATGGCCGCCTTATAGGTGGACCATCTTAAATGATTTTGGTCCTCCAGCCCCGCAAAGAAACTGGAGTATTCCGGGGAGAAGGTCCACTTTACATATTGAATACAGCTTTGGCTGTCCTTCAAATGGAAAGTCTCCATCATTTGCTCAAACAACTCTAAGTGCTCCCAAACAGAATACTTGGCGTTCTTATGATAAGGCGTGATGACACTCCTGAATTGCCTTAATCTGTTTCAATGGGTCCTTAAGCAAGGCCCTTTTTGCCTTATTGGCCTTTTTGGTTCGGGTAACCCTTGTCCATTCGTCCTCTGACTCAGAGGCACTGCTCCCAGAGGTTCCTGTCTCATCTTCCAGGTTTTCCCAGATTCTGCGAGCCTGGGAATGGCTGGCAGAATGTGGGGACCTGGTCTCCTGTGTCCTGTACCGTTCAGAGGAGTCTTCAGATTCCTCTTTGCTGCCAGGATTTGATGGGTACCCCCCCCACTGACCTAACTGGGCAGAGGTTTTCAGGATGCCCTTAATGGGCCTACTCACCTGGGGTTCCCCATCAAATTGCACTGTGCTTGGGTGCCCATACCCGGATGCCCGCCCCTCCATTCCTGGGTGGTACTGGCCTATGAGCCCCATGCTTCTGGCTGGATAGTAATCTGCCATCCCTGTGGCCCTGTGCTCATGTGCGCCAGGGGACATGGGGGTGGCAGAGTCCAGGGACTGAGAGAAATAAAGGCCTCTGGTACTAGGGCTCCTGGGGTTATGCTCAGGAGTTTCTCTTTCCCAGCAAACCTCATCTCTATCCGCCCCTGCTCCCTGTTGCAATGCAAGAGCCTGCGCCTTCAGTTCCTCAGTTAAGGCCTTACTAGACTCTATCAGTCTCTCCTGCATCGCTACCTGTTGTTGGAGTCTATCATTGTGCTGGCAGAGAGCCTCATTCTCTCTCTGCGTTTCCTGATTGGTCCTGGAGCACTGGGCCAGTCTTTGCTGCAGGAGGGTTACTTCCTGAGCTGTGTCCCTATTGGCCTGCTCCTTTCTTGCCAGAGCATCCTCCACCTTCCTGGTGTGCTCTAACAAGTTATGGTGTTCCTTTTGGAGGTCACCCAGTCCCTGGAGGGCCAGGTGATTTTCTTCCATTTTCCTTTTTAAGTGGCAGACTTCCTGGCCTAAGGTATCCCTTTCCTGACTAAGAGCCTGCATCTGTGCCGCCAGGTCGTCCCTTTGCCTTTGGAAGGCACCAGCTTTCTGGCGCTCCTGGTCAAACTCTGCCTGGGTATCCAGGTCTTTCAAAATCCGTTTATTGCTCTCTGCCTTCTCCCTATCTAGGTGGCTTTGCAGGGTGACTACCTGCTCAGCACATACCCTATTGAAGTCTAACTGTTGCTCCAGCTTTTTCTGGCTCTGCAGTAGGGAGTCCAAACCTTCTTGGTACTCCTTCTGCAAGGCCAGAAATCTGGTATCCTGGTCAGCCTTTTCCTGTTGCAGGATGTCCATATCCCTCTTTATTTTAATGATGTGCTGTCTACTCTCATTTTCTGACTCCTGGCTCCCCTGCAGCCTCTGCTCAGAAGAGACCAGGTCAGATTGGACCTTCTCTAACGCCATCTGTCGCTTATTCGCCAGATCTTGGCTTTCAGTACATTTATCCTGCATGTCTCCCATATATAGGTACAGGTATGCCGCTATCCTAACCATCTTGTCTTGTTCATCCTTAGCTTTAGGAGCCATGTATAGTTCACTCAGGGCCACATGTAAGGGACCCTGGTCTCTCCATATATCTGACCCTGTTTCCGTGACCTGTTGCGTGATGGCCTGCAACCAGACCATGCGGTCCTGGTGAGTCCACTCACCTCTCACAAATAACTTATGTAAGAAGTGCTCTCTGGCTATTTTCATGTCTACTAAGGTTGTCATTCTGGAATTTTAGTTCCTTCCTGACTTACAGAAGTTTGTATTTTATTTTTGCAAAACAGACCTTTTCCTTAGAGCGTTCCTTTGAGGAGTGCTTTACAGCGTAACACAGCGTGGTGATCCGACCGGATATGTGTATCTGGTCAGCTGGCACACTGTATTAATCTGCACAAGTGATAGATCTAACCCAAACGTCCGGCTGGAGCCCCCAATTTGTAAGAGGATTCAATTCAACACTACAGCTAAGTCAATGCCTAGTCTGGGATACTGAATGGAAACCCTTATTGATATATCTTTATGTCCAGTTCATGCGTTCTGGATGACTACCCCTATATAACACCCCTCTCTTAGAATCCCCCTGACCCCACTGAGCCAAGAAGTAGTTCTGTTTTGCAAGTTAAAAGGTTTATTGGAGAATTTAAACAATATATATATATATATCACACTTTATGATAAATTAATACTTGGATATCACACTTAATCTGAGCAGTAATCAATAATGGATAGTCTGGCACTAGCACACTTGTGAGTAGGAACAGAAGAATAAGGTGGTAGAGAATGCTTTATATAAGTTCAGATGGATGTAATGTTGAATGAAAATGCAATACAGAAAATACACAATATGATTTCAACAAAACAATGTAATCACTTTTCTCTGGCAATCCCCTCCCCCCTTTATGCAATGCAAGGAAATGGAAGGAAAGCACACAGTTCTCAGAAATGCAATCAAATGTAATTCAGTTCACCCCAGCAAGCTTAGACTACAGAAGTTTGAAACACAGGCCCAAAATGCTTTTATATGTGCTGGCAATGAAGTGAAAAATATGCTAAAATGCTTTTATATGTGCTGGCAATGAAGTGAAAAATATGCTAAAATGCTTTTAATTCCCTCTAGAGGTTCAGGGTGAGTGGTATATAGTTAATATTAGTCCAGGCTCACTCTAGCAATGATTCAGGGATGGTTCTTAAGAGGCAAACGAATTTTTAGCAAGGAAAGCAAGGAAACTGCTGTTTTCACACGTGGAGAAATTTGCAAAACGCGGCAAAATTTGCGAGTGCGTCTTTCGCGATTGTGGCAATATTGTATCGAATAGGAATGCGGTTCTAGGTTCGTTGAAAAGCCACGATTCCCAGCTTTCAGAGGAAAGTTACTGCAAGTCTCTAAGACAAACGGTCACGGAGATATGAGCGATATGGTAAAGGTCGTTTTTCAGATTTGAAATTTTAAAGTTCAAAGTGACAATTGACAGCTAATAACTAGAAATGACAGGTGACAGCTTTGCAAATGACAGGTGACAGTTAGGAGGCAGTTCTACTTAGATTAAAATAGCTTGGATTAGATTATTTTAACTAAGAGATTGGTTCTGCACAGTTCTGCTAGGTACTCACAATATATTTAGAAATAGAATGGGCCTCGCCACGGATCTGGTCAGGTTTTAGACTGGACTCTGGTCTGGTCTCGGCACTTCACAGTGATCTGGGTCAGCTCTCTGGTTCTGCTAACAGTGGTCTGGGTCAGCTCTGCTCTCTCTGGGTACAGCACTGCTTCTGGATCTTTCTGCACAGCTTTCTCTGGAGATTGATGGATTTGAAGTCTGTATCTCTGGATGTGGTATGGTCCGGCAGCATGCTCCGCAGCAAATGGAATTGAATGTCCTTATCTGTCTTGACTGTCTGCTTTTATGTGTTTTGAAAGTGGGTGGAAAGGCTAGCTTCCTAGGCCCTACCCCTCTCCACTTGTCATTGGCCACTTCATCCTCTTCCCCTTGATTGGGGGAATGAAATGAAGTGTCATCATGATGAGGTCCGTTTATGGTACAGAGAACCCACCCCTGTCAAATTACACACAATCTATATTTTGACCCAAAAGACATATTTGCACAGGTACACATTTGTTTAAAATTACATGCACCCATCACATATCACAGGAGGTATACCCTGTCCAAATCTGCTCTTCCTGAGAGCTTTCATTGAGAAATGGCAACATATTTCACTTTTTGGTCAGGTTACCAATATCAGATTCTTACTCAAATTTACCCAAATTTGTGCAAGGCATGCAGGCATTAATTGATGAAGTATCAGATTTTTAACATGCATACATTTTAAGTAATACCCTCTTAACTGCTAGTTTGCCCCCAGATCATGCCACCGGTTCTAAAAACCTCTTAAAATGTGGGCAGAAAAATCACAAGAATTATGGTATCATTTAAATAATTATGACAAGTCCGTACTATGAGTTATTCATCTTTTTCTAAAACCATATTCTGGCTCCAAAGGGGTGTGGTTTCCCCCCAGCACAATTTTGAATTTCTGGTTTTTCCAGTTCTGCCAAGCCAGCTTGCTCTCACAGGCAGTGCTCCTCCCCTTTCCTTCCAGGAGGAAGCCACATTTACGGCCCCCATAATAAAACATTTGCCTGGGCCCTGGAAGGCCCATTGTTCAAGAGGAAGCCATTTATGGCCACTTCAATAAACCCTCTGCCTGGGTCCTATGTTTAGTCTCTAGCAGTCCCTTGGTAATCCAATCAGAGAAGTGTCATATCCCTTTTGGTGGGAACAGCAAAAGGCAGCTAGGCCTGGGAACACAGCAGTTGTGCAAGTCTCAACTCCTGTCGGGGGTAGCTGGTGGGCAGAATTCAGTTCCTTAAGCCAGGCCCCAGCTAATGTCACTTTTAGTTACCCAGTTTTCTGCATTCAAATAAAACTAACCATTTTTACATATGCAGCTAGAATTCTAATTCTAAGTTTAAAACTATGACATTTAAACAATTGCAACCTATGTGACACTCAAAAGTAGGTCACTCATTTCTTTTAAACATTTAGATTTTTAGTGTCTTTCAGTCCAAATTTACTTAAACTGCTGAAATCCACAGCTCAGCCAGTCTTGTTATAAACCTTCAAGTCACTTCAGAATATAACTTTACATTGTATCCACCTCTCAGTAAGTCTTTCTTTGGCCTGCTTTGGGTTCATTTATTCAGTTTTACACAAAAAGAGAAAAAAGTCTGGTGTTGTTTTAAAACGCCGGCTTTCTGATAGTGGTGAGTACTGGTAATGCACCCATTTTTGGGATTTAAGAAAATGAATTCCCCACAATTCTAGGTTGCTTTTGGCAATCAGCATTGCCATTCCCAATGGTTTCAGGCTACTGTGTGGGTAGTCCAATGGTGGTTTTAGGCAGTGCCCTTCTGTGCCCATAACATCGGCAAAATGGGTGGCAGCCTATTCTTCATGCACTTCCCTGGGCATTTTCTGGTAATCTCTGGCCATCATGATGTTTTCCATGTCAGTACTGCACAGTTTTGAGGTAGGGCTTGGATGCGTGGATAAAAACATCCCACAAGATCCAGTAAAGAGTAGTCAGCTAAACATGCACTTGCATGCCATTGTAGCCCAAATTAAAAATTCCAAGCTCCCATGTGGAGCCCAGCACACTCAAAGATGGCCGCCCGCCACCCATTTGAGGCATCCACTGCCTAATCCACCCAGCAGACGCTGTTGAGTCCTGATTGGCTGGTGACCCTTCTTCAGCTACCTATCGGGAGCCGGCAGGCGAAGCCGGCCCACTCGCACCAAGGCCCAGTGAAACAAGGCTGACTCCTGTCCTAGCCTGTCCCAGCCTTACTCGCCGTTCGCCTGGACACTATGCCCTTTTTCACCTCGCACTAATCCCTGCTTGTGGTTACACAGCTGACTCTCCTCCTCGTGAACCTATGGACTAGCGCTCTCATCATCCTGAAAGTAAGACTAGTAACGTTATCAACTATTTCAGCGCTTCCGAATGCTATGCTTATTCCCACGAGCTTGCTACCTAGTATAGCTATATAAGTTGTCGGCTCTGTGCCTACTGCCCTACAAGCATTTATCTTGCCTGTTGAACTAGCTGACATACTATCTATCCTGATGTTGATAATGCCTTTACTATGCTAATATATCACATACGCCACTTGATGAGCTGTAGCAACGTAGCAACGTGCTCCATGCACACCTCTGTACTAAGTCTGCACATCTATTACGAGCGTCCTGACTTTAATCAACTGAGCCAACTGCATATTTGAGCCACTAGTCGCTACCTATTCGCGGTTGCTTACCACCAAGTGATCGCACAATTTCAGTGCCTTATTTGCTTGCATTGCTTATTTCTGTTCTCATTGCCGCCCAGCCCAGACCTTCCCATTGCATGACCACGGCACCGCTTTCATTTGCGGCTTTGTTCGCCTGTGCTTGCCTTGAAATTACTATGCTGCCAACCCCATGCTCGCTTTTGAAATGATTGAGCTCTTGCTCTGAACCGCAACGTGGACCCACTTGTTAGCTCCATGATATATGCTACTCTAACTGCCTGATACGCTCATTGTGTATTCCCTAATTAGCTGCGCCACACCTTGATCTATGCCTGCATATGTTGCACCGCTCCGCATAAGACATGTCCACATGATCTAAGCTAACTCCAGGGTACCTGCCTTACTCTGCCGTGCCTTTCAACTTGACATTAACCTGATCTGCCAATACTTGCTGCCAACACTAGAATGTCTTCTCTGCCTGAATTGTTGCACCGTTACAATTAGATCACGCTTCTTGCATTCTGCATTGTTCCCTGCCTAACATCCTAATGTATATGCAAGGTTTGGTATTTGCTTTGCCTGTGTACCCTGATCTGATGCACCCCCATTGCTTGACTCTGAATAAGTAGACTTAACTTGTCTTAAACTCATTAGCCTGCATTGCTCGTACAGAGCACGCACTGCCTAGCCAAATAGTGCCTGTAACGCTTACCTATAACTGCCTCACAGACCCGGCAGCCCTTCCTCTCTAATCTCGGTAACAAGCTACCACGCTGGTCCTCCCTAAGGTCACTGCTCTCCTCATTACAAGTACTACTCTCAGTGTGGTCAATTACCAGGTCGTCACACCTACCACCTCCCAATTTAGCTGCACCTAGCTCCTTGCACACCTCATCCATGGCCACCTCTCACAGATCTCCTGATACCTACCAAAGTACTGCACCTCAAAACCACAACATCTACCTCAACGATCCGGCCCTATGGCTCGACCATTTTGCCAAAAAACCCTCACCCAACCAACCATGTCCTATCACTCTTAGAAACCTAAGATTAGGATCTAGACTTATGGGTAAGAAGGGACACCCCATGTACCTGAGCCCATACCTCGAAACTCATACGCACAGCCTGCCTCCACAAACGGCCACCTCACCCACGCCCCATCACCCTCAAACCATCACAGCTTCATCAAGCAACGTTGGTTTAATTAAAGCTGCCCTGATTAAAGCAAGATCCCTAGCTGCGCACGCTCTGGACATTGCTGATCTTATCAAAACTCAGGAACTCAACTTCATCACCATCTCCGAGATCTGGCTGCACGCGGCTTCCGGCCCGGCACTCTCATTGGCCGTCCCCACTGATTACTCCATCATCAGATGTGATCGCACCTCGAGAGGTGGAGGAATTGCTTTCATTGCTAGAAACTCATTTGGACTTAGAACCATCCCAAGCACTAAGATGGAAACTGCAGAGTTACTCTCTGTCAAGCTCGGACTCTCAGCTAACCAAACGGCTACCATCCACCTAATATACAGACCCCTCCTGGTCCACCCACATTCTTTGTGGATGATATCTCTACGTTAGTACTCAACAATGCTAAATCCAACTCCCAAACCATCATTCTTGGCGACCACAATCTAGGACACCAAGACCCTAATGATCCTGCGGCCCTCGATCTAGCTAATACCTTAACAGATTTAGGTTTCACTCACCACATACAGGAACCCACCCACATTAAAGGGCGGTCCCTTGACTGGCTTAGTGACACCAATTGCAATATTAGCGTAATCTCCAACGCCCCTTGCTTGTGGTCTGACCACCATGTCATCACTTTCAGCATCGAAGCAGCCCCACCACCCAGGCCTTTGGTCGCCCCAGCCACCCTCACTAGAAATAAAAAGAACATTACGACAGAAAAACTACTCCCCCTTATCCTTCCCACACTAAATAACGCTCCTGACACTTGCTCAGACCCCACCAACCTAGCTGACATGTATAACCAGTCACTGCTTGCAGCCATCAACTCTATCGCCCCGCTCAAACTGAGGAAACCCAAACAACGAGCACACCTTAACTCGTGGTTTACTCCCCAGTTTAGAGTGTTACGCAAAGAGAAACGCACAGCAGAGTCACGCTGGAGAAGTCACCACTCCGGCGCCCACAAGGACAGTCTTCTGATAGCCACCCTTAACTATAAAGAAGCTGTACTCCAGGCAAAAAAAGATTCTTATAATAACCACATTATGTCAGCCCAGTCCAATACTAAGGAACTCTTTAATATCCTTGAGGAACTTGAGACACCTGCAGCCCCCCCTGACTCTTGCTCCAAAGACAACACTTGGTGCACCAATATTCAGTCAGCACTCCTGGGTAAAATTGCTACCCTCCAATCTAAAATCAGGGACAAACAGAAATCCCTACAGCTTGACCAACCACCAACCACACCTACACTTAATACACATTTAACCTATCCGCATAAACCTTTCTCCTTCTCGCCACTCACTACTCTCGAAGTAGAAAACATCATAAACAATTTAAAACCTTCCAATTGCCAAGGCGACCCCTGCCCAGCACCTATTATCAAGGAAGCATCTCATGAGCTAGCCCCGTTCATTACAGCATTCATAAATGCTTCTTTCAAGACGGTTATTGTCCCAGACAACCTAAAGGATGCATGGGTTATCCCACTCCTCAAAAAACCCTCCCTTGACCCTAATATCCTAACTAACTTCAGACCTATCACTACAGTCCCATTCCTGCTCAAGATCCTGGACCGCGCAGGCTACCTGCAGATTCAGGATTACCTCGAACTAAACAATCTCCTGGGCTTAAGACAATCAGGGTTCCGCCCTAAACATGGCACGGAGTCAGCTCTGATCGACTTGAAAACTCAGATGGAGTCACTGAAGGACAATGGGGAAGCTAGCTCTTCTCCTTCTCCTCGATCTCTCCGTGGCTTTTGATCTGGTCAACCACCAAATACTCTGCCAGCATCTCAAATCCGCAGCCCACTTGTCCGACTCTGCCAAGGCCTGGATCCACTCATTCCTGAGCAATAGATCCATGAGGGTCTTCTCACCACTGGCATCAGCGGTTCCCTCCCCTATTCACTGTGGCATTACTCAAGGCTTGTGTGTATCCCCTACGTTGTATAACGTATTCACCAAGCCCCTCTTCGATGTGCTTGACTATCTGGGTGTGTCCTACACTAACTACGCGGACGACACCCAGATACTCATCCCTATCACAGGAGACTACACAGCTGACACCAAAGCCCTTAACGATGTTTACTCGGTCATCCAGGCCTGGATGGCACAGCACGAACTTTGCCTTAACGATGATAAGACTGAGCTCTTACTTTTAGGATCAAATCATCGGCTCAACAAACTAGACCAAACCTACAAGTGCTTCATTATTGACGGCAATGACATTAAAGTCTCCAAAGATACTAAGACGCTAGGGGTCTATCTTGACTCCTCGCTTTCTCTGAACAGACAAATAAATGCAGTTAGGTCAGCTTCGGCCTATACCTGCAAACTTATCACTGCCTGTAGACCCTTCCTAAATTCCACCAACTGTATCACACTCGCCAGAACTCTTGTTACGGCCAAAATCGACTACTGTAGTGCTCGCTACCTAGGGACCAGTCAGTCTAACCTTAATAAATTGCAAACTGTATAAAATAATGCCTTAAGGACAGCCTTAAACATCCTGAGACACTCTCATATCTCCTCCGTCAGATCGGACTTATGCTGGCTCCCGGTAAAACAGAGAATTGCCCTGAAAACCCTAGCTTTGACTCACAAATGTCTGAGCAACAACGCCCCACCTTACCTGTCCGCTCGCTTCTCACGCCACACCTCCACTTGACCTACCAGAGCAGCCCAAACTCACAGCCTCATCGTGCCTAGATGCAAACTCCAAAAAGCTGGTGGGGTGAACTTCCCCGTCCTGGCCTCCAAACTCTGGAACACCTTGCCCACACCTATCAGAATTGAACCATCATTCCACTCCTTCAAGAACAATGCTAAAACATGGCTGCTCTCCCAAGACTCATGAGACCTTGACACAGTCCAGACTGCATGTGGGGTACAGGACTGAATATACATTTTCTCTCTGCTCTGTCCCTGTATTATACGCTGTTAATGGTACCCTTCGGTACATGTATATATGCTGTATATTTTTGTAACTCACTGTAACTACTGCTTTTTGTAACATGTTTAAGAGTATGCGCCGGGTTGCCCCTGGGCCTGGTTTTTTGCGCTTTATAAATAAAATAAAATAAAATCCATCGAATCCTGAGGAGATCCTGAAGAGACGTTTGCCGAGGGACAGCTCGAGGGAGCAGAGTCAAGAACCTTATTTGTTATATTTGTTGTCATTTTTCCCTACTTCTTCATACTGACCAGTGTCCAGCATGTCCGCAGGACTGAAGCTGATTCGGGGGGTGGACTGGGAACTCACGTACTTTTAACATGCACAGTAAAGGTGACTCATCGAAGTGTTATTTTAATCTATTTTTCCCATAGTTTAGCAAAGGAACTGTACCCTGTATTAAGAGACAATCGTCACTCGCAAGAGGGGGAACACTTGTGAAGCACTCAACACTTTCGACTCAGAACTCGAAGAACGATAGTGGGTGGGGAAACAATAATATTGACATTTGGCAAATGATCGAGATGGGGGCCCAGAGCAGTAACCTGGTCCTCCCACAATCAGAGAGGCACCCCCACTTCTCTGGAAGAAAATGCTGTTACCTTACATATCGAACCATAATGTTCTTATGTATTATAATTGTCATTATCTTTCTGTCATTAACGATTAGAACTGCATTCTTTATTGGTGCACGAAGTGTTCCGATTTCAGTGCACCCACCTGATGATACATGCATGAAACCCACAAAAGCACCCAGACCTTATATAGTTATTCCAGTCCCTAGAAGATCTGACGGTGGAGTGAATGAACTTGATTAATGGTGATATACACACATCTATGGTAACGAATGAGCAGGACAGCCGGAGACAGGGTCGGCATGAAATGAATGAAGGCAAAACACTGACAAATACATCCACACACACACACACACACAGAATGCACACAAACCAGGCCTAGTGTCAATGACCACAGAACCTCAAACGAAAACATCAGAGAACATGAGGCTACCTACCGAAAAAACGTTCACAGTAGATAGTGAGTAAAAATGAGAAGAATTAAGAGAAAGGCCAACAGAAGCAGTCATATCAGAAGCGGCCGCAGAAAATCTCTCTGCAAGGACACAAATGTTAGTAGACCTTCTATTTCCACACATGTCCAGAGCGAGAAAATGACAAGAGGAACTGAAGAACAAGATGACAGAGGCTGTATTACCCAGCACGCATATCCCAACACAAGGGACACCTGCCAGGCCTACAATACAGCCATATACCGGACCAGGCTGGTTGGCATGGACACTTGCACAAAGCAGTGAAAAGATGCATATGGACCAGGAAAGAGCAGCCAGACTCTTGTCCACTCAAATGCGGCAGATGAAGAAGCTTTCACCACATAGCAGGATACATGAGAATCCTCCGGCAAGAAAAGGCCAAACAGAGGCACTCAGAGATGTAGTTATAGCAAGCTACAGGAAAACATTAAGAATCGAGAGAAGCCTACATGAAGATAATAATGAACTAAACGATTACCTGGACAGCACAACACATCTAGGGGACAACATTTGGTAACAGCACATGAAAGAAGTTATAAGACGAAATTCAGAATGCTTAGTTTGTGCACTTTTACCATACAGCATGGAGAAATCCAAGATCTTCGTGGTCGTAGAAATCGATGCCCCGACAGCACACTGTCTCTCACACATAGCAATGTGCAACACCAAAGGCCAGTTCATGGGAAGTGATGCCTCATTGATATGGGCAACTGAAACAGATTATCCCGATGAAGATGAGTATGTTCAGGACATTAAGACGAGAAATAGAACCCATACTCTGAATCACGTGATCAGGTACGAGAAACCTGAAGTTAAAGAAGCAGGAATAAGATGGGAAGTAAACACGAGACTGAACGTCCAAGGAAAACTCCAGAAGAGGCTCAAATTTGTAAAAACAGAGGCCAAATGCAGATTTGGGAACAGTGCTTTCACCAAACAGATGGGAAGAAGGAGTCGTGATCTGCCGAGCATGGATGGTCCTTGGAGCCTGCAAGGAAGCAGTAGAAAACTCACAGAGACTGTGCAAACCACTATGGCCAAAGCTTACAAGATTACTGACATGGGTCGAGGACAGAGGAGGACACTTGCAGATAGTACCACTAGAAAGCCCGAAATTGTGCGTCAGGAACAATGGCACAAGGAAGATGGGAGAGAATCAGAACTGCGGACGAATTTCTGAAGCTCCAGGAATGACTCACGGGACTGCAGTAATTATGGATCATTATTGGGCATGTGGATCCAAAGCATACATCAGTCTGCTGAAAAACAGGGGAGACATATGCACAATAGTGAATGTCCACGTTCCAGCACTAGTGATCCCAAAAAGTGACCTGAGTATTGATAGTTTCCCGAAAACAGACGCTCACCTGAGGAAGAAGAGATCTGTGGAACTGACAACTCGAGTGAAGAGAGAAAATTATTTCTCTACCAAATCAGAAGAAGCATTTCATGCAATCCCATATGAACACATGTCATGACCCATAGAACTTGCCCTTTCTGGACTTTCTGGTCCTTATCGCGACAGGGTTTGTATTCTTTGTTACTCCCAACATGGCCGCGCCAAGCGACTTGCCTCGCACCAGCCTTCACGTCGCACACGGCACGTTCTATAAATTGGCCACGCCCCGGGGCCCCGCGCGTCTCCATGCTATCATTAGGTAGTGACTTGCCGTGTGTGTGCTGTTCGGCGAATCCACTATTCCTAGTTCTTGGTTCCTTCTTCCTTCCTTTCACCCCTTCCCTCTAATCTGCTCCCAGAATCCTCATTCCTAGATACCGCTACCTTTTTCCTGGACATCCTGGAACAGCGGCCTTCCCGGAACTCTGAACGCACTCTGCAGCCGGACGAGACTCGAGCGAGCCTATACAAGACCCAATCCGTCCACAAGAGGAATCCTCCCGCGGAACAGAGCAAGAAGCGATCCCAGGTGAGACGGGGGAGATTTACGACAGTTTGAGACGCCAAACGACCGACACTGATACTGCTATGGAGAAAGCAGTCCAGGACCTTATGCGTGGCATGCAAGAGCTCACAACTGAAGTACAGAACTTAAAGGCTGAGAATGCTGTGTTAAGGCAGCTTGTTTTGTCTAGCGACCCCGCTAACAAGGACAGTGTGTTACTGGGTGGCGTGGTAGACAAATATGATGGCTCGGCAAAATCCTTACGTGGATTCCTGGATTCCTGCTTGGTGCATTTTACTTTTAAGCCCTATTATTTTTCAACTTCTAGGGCGAAGGTGGGCTTCATAATCTCTCACCTCACAGGGAACGCATTGACCTGGGCCACTCCCATAGTCAACTCAGGGGATGCCCTCCTGGATGATTATGATGAGTTCATTCCAGGCTCCTATGGATCTAGCTATGCAAATAGACTTCCGAATCCAGGAAAGAAAGGCTGAAAGAAGAAATACCAAGACACCCTTTCAAAAGAATTCCCTTGAGACCTCTGTTAAAACCGATTCTGCCCCAACCCCTGACATAGATCCGGAACCCATGCAAATCAGAGCCTTCCGTGGGCCTCTTTCCCCTCAAGAAAGGATGAGAAGGATCCACACAGGCCTGTGCATGTATGGTGCCTCGGATAAACACCTTGTTAGAGAATGCCCTCTAGCCCCTCCACGGCGTTCGGGAAACGCCAACTCCCGATCCTAGATGGAGCGAGGTGTCGGGAGAGAGATGTTTGCTCCACATCAATTCCATCCTTGAACTCTCCTGGACAAAACAATTTGGTGATACTACAGGCCTTCCTGTCGCCCTCCAAAGACAAGACATATCCCATTCTGGCCTTTGTGGACTGCAGAGCTATGGGAATTTTCATTGATCAAGACTGGGTTGTTAGTCATCATATTCCGTACGAGACACGAAACACCATGCAGCGGTGGAAGCAATTGACGGAAGACCCCTCTCTTCAGTACCCATAAGCCTGCAGACTAAAGAGATCCAACTTTCCACAAAACCATCATCAAGAGCGGATTACATTTGACATCATTAAGTGAGCCCATTTCTCCATGGTTTTGGGTATGCCCTGGTTACAAAAGCACAATCCGTATATCAATTGGACAGCAGGATCATTATTCCTGGGCTCAGAGTTCTGTATGTCCCACTGTCTATCCCTGGATCCCTCCTCGATAACTCCTAAAGAACTACCAAGAGACCAAGAAACACCACTCATGGTTTCCAATATCATACAAGTTCCAGAGACCTATCAGCGATATGCTGATGTATTTTCTACTGCCATAGTCCAAGCTTTACCCCCTCACAGGCCCAAAGACTGTGCCATAGATACAAATCCCTCAGCTGTAATTCCCTTCGGCAGAATGTTCATTCTTTCCGAACCTGAGAAAAAGGCCCTTCGGGAATACCTAGACACCAATCTTGAAAACGGCACCATAAGACCCTCGAAATATCCAGCGGGTGCTTAGTTGTTCTTCGTTCCCAAGAAGGATACCAAGGAACCCAGACCTTGCCTCGACTATCGAGGCTTAAATTAATGCACCCTCAAAGATCGGTACCAACTGCCCCTGATCTCGGATATCCTGGAAGCTGTGAGAGGCGCCGTAATATTCATGAAGTTGGATCTCTGGGGTGCCTACCACTTAATCCGTGTCCGGGAAGGAGACGAATGGAAAACAGCCTTTAGAACACCCTTTGGTCACTATGAATACCTAGTCATGCCCTTTGGACTAGCCAATGCTCCCGCAGTCTTTCAACGTTTCATGGATAGGGTGTTCTCTGATATGTTGTTCCTCTTCGTCATTGTCTATCTGGATGACATATTGATTTTTTCCAAGGATCCTCTAAAACATGAAGAACATGTAAAGGCAGTACTACAACGACTTCGTGAACACAAACTGTTAGCCAAACCAGAAAAATGCTTGTTTCACGTTACTTCTGTTCACTACCTAGGATTCATCCTTAGCCCAGAAAGAATTGGTATGGACCCTTCAAAGGTAAAGGCCATACTGGCTTGGCCTGCTCCCATATCTGTGAAACAAGTTCAATCCTTCCTGGGGCTCGCCAACTTCTACCGGAAGTTTATTTCTACCTTTTCCGAGATCGTTCAGCCGATCGTTGCTCTATTAAAGAAAGACACCCCCTTTATCTAGTCTACGCTGCAAGATAAAGCATTTCAACGATTGAAGACAGAGTTCACGCAAGCCCCCATCCTGACTCAGCCCGACATAAATCGCCCATTCCTAGTGGAAACGGATGCCTCTAACTACGCCATAGGGGCGGTCTTGAAACAGGAACTTGAGGATGGACTGGAACACCCCATTGCTTACCTTTCACGAACCCTGACTCCCAGCGAGACACACTATTCCATCCTGGAGAAGGAACTGTTGGCCATCCGCCAAGCCTTCACTGAATGATGACACCTACTTCTGGGTGCTAGATATCCAGTTCAGGTCCGCACAGACCATCGGAATCTCCAAATTTTACAGTCGTTGGAGTGCAGGAACAGTCGTCAGGCGCGTTGGGCCTACTTTTTTGCCCAGTACCAAATACCAAATCACTCATGTTCCCGGATCACAAAACATGATTGCTGACGCCTTATCTCGATGTCCTGACTACGTAGCCACTGAGGACAAGGCCTATCCTAAGATGTTTCCCCACACTATCTTTGTAGCTCAAGCAATCAACCTCCTGGAAGAAATCCGAGTGCAAACCCAGTCCTCTGACCTCTGGAAGGATATTTCAAGGAAGAATCCATGGAATCTAAGAGTTAAGGAAGAATATCTATTCAAGGACAATGCACTGGTCATTCCTACGCAGAAATTACAACAAAGGATAATAAACCTCTGCCATGATACCCTTCACTCCGGTCATCGTGGTATAACTAACACCCTCTGTCTTATACAAAGACAGTTTTGTTGGCCTCGAATGAAGACCGACGTACAACAGTACGTCAAGGCTTGTGCTATCTGCAGTCAAAACAAACATGATAACAAGAGACCGGCGGGTCTTCTACTGCAACCATCGCTGCCAACAAGACTATGGGAGTTGATTGCTACAGACTTCATTGTGGAATTACCACCTTCCCGAGGATACACGACCATCATGGTAACCATAGACCTATTCACTCATATGGCTCATTTTACACCTTTGTATAAACTACCATCCTCCTCAGAACTTGCTGGAATCTTCCTGGAACACATTTTCCGTCTTCATGGACTTCCTTCCAAGATCATATCGGACCGAAGACCTCAATACGTCTCACAATTCTGGAAACATCTGTGTCGTATTCTAGGGATCCAACGCGCTCTCTCATCAGGTTATCATCCACAAACCAAAGGAGCCACGGAACGTGTAAATCAAACTCTGGAGCAATATCTTCGTTGTTTTGCCACCAAGGTTCAGGATGACTGGTCTCTCCTCATACCCCTGGACAAGTTTGCCTACAACAATTCCGATCACTCAGCACTCAAGGTCAGCCCTTTCTATTGCAGTCAAGGTTTTCACCTGCCCGTTTTACCTTCTGTTCTTCCACATCCCACTCCAGTACCTACGCTCGACTCATGGATACAGACTCTCATCAACATACACAAGGAAACCAAGGAACAATTGAAAGAGGCCCAAACACGCACTAAGCTTTATGCGGATTCTTATTCTGTTGATGATCAAGTCTGGTTGTCCTCGAAACTAATACCGCGACATCTACGGCCTAACAAATTGGCCCCTCGGTACAATGGACCATTTTCCATAAAGGAAATCATCAATCCTGTCTCATTCCGACTCAAGCTACCTGATTCCTGGAAGAAAATACACCCAGTCTTTCACACTTCCCTATTGAAACCTTTCATCCAATCCACCCGAAAATCCTGCAGACCCAGTCCTGTTGTTGTGGACGATCAGCTGGAATATGAAGTGTCCAGAATATGCGATTCCAGGTATAAACGGGGTCGACTTCAATACCTGGTTGAATGGAAGGGATATCCTCCTAGCGAGAGAACCTGGGAACCAGTTTCTAACTTAAATACCCCTCGATTGCTTAGAAGATTCCATCTCATACACCCGGGCAAACCTGGTGGAACAGTTCTTCGGAGGAGGCATGCTGTCATGACCCATACAACTTGCCCTTTCTGGACTTCCTGGTCCTTATCGCGACGGGGGTTGTATTCTTTGTTACTCCCAACATGGCTGCGCCAAGCGACTTGCCTCGCACCAGCCTTCACGTCGCACATGGCACGTTCTATAAATTGGCCACGCCCCGCGGCCCCGCGCGTCTCAACGCTATCATTAGGTTGTGACTTGACGTGTGTGTGCTGTTCGGCGAATCCACTATTCCTAGTTACTGGTTCCTTCTTCCTTCCTTTCACCCCTTCCCTCTAATCTGCTCCCGGAATCCTCATTCCTAGCGACCGTTACCTTTTTCCTGGACATCCTGGAACAGCAGCCTTCCCGGAACTCTGAACGCGCTCTGCAGTCGAACGAGACTCGAGCGAGCCTATACAAGAGCCGATCCGTCCACAAGAGGAATCCTCCCACGGAACAGAGCAAAAAGCAATCCCAGGTGAGACGGGGGAGATTTACGACAACACAGGCTGTTCAGCCTCACTGCATCAGTGTTCGCAACAATCCTCATGCCAAGATTCCAAGTAAGAGCAAATACTAAATGGTTGCAGATAACCAGATTGGAGTTACTGCAAACCATCAACTCAACAATCAAAGGATTCAATGCAATCAAGGAAGAGTTAAGAGCCATCCGACTGATGAGTCTCCAGAACCAATACGTACTTGACATGATCACAGCTATGGATGGAGGAGTTTGTGCAAAAATTGGAGTATCATGTTGCACATTTATACCTTCTCACGACGAGGAAAATTGAACTTTAACAGAAGCTATAGGTATGCTGACAGACCTACAGAGCCAGATGATCAATGAAACCGACGAAGTTGATGATGACAGCTGGCTTGGATCACTGTTTTCATAGATTCCGCAATGGATGGCGGATGCATTCTAATTCCTAGGATCCCTGCTAGTAATGATACAACTAGGATTTTGTGTTATCAAGATAATAATCTCGCAATGCCAGAAACTCCAAAGAAAGCCATAGGGATGAAGATCATGATTGATGTCAAACCAGGATGGAAGCCCAGAGATCTTACTGATGAAGAAATAAGAGACTTTGTGAACGCCAGCGAACACACACCAGAAGGTAAAAAGTTTCTGTATCCCAGGAAACGCAGAAATTATGAAGGAAAATGGATTTATTGCAGTCCAAATGGACAATGTCAGCTAATGACATGGAAGAAAGATGAACATGTAATGACAGCAGGAAGCCTGAAAGGAGTGATAAAATTATGGACTCCAAAGAGACACTCCTTCAAACCATCATGTACAAACCCAGAAGATGAAGAAGAAATGGATACAGAGGATTCAAGTAAGATGAATCAAAAAGAGGAAGCGGAAGTGGTCGATCACCAACCAGAGGGGGGAGTGTAGAGGAGGTCCCAAATATGGCCTGCACTCCTGTCACCCATTTTGAAGTACCAAGAACCAACATTCATGCCAAGATATGTGACGTATGATGAGCAAATAAACCAGCAGAGAGCCGCATTAGGGCTCTGCCCAGTGCCTATCAGAAGAGCAATACCTATTTAAGTGCCAATAACCAGACAACCATGGGCAGTAAGGTATCCATTGAGAAAACCCTACCAGCAAATGACACAAAATGAATATTACTTAAACACTGTCCCAGAAGAAACTCAACAGGCCTTAATTGAAGATGAATGGTGACATCACAAGGGCCCGAACAGACTCACAAATGAAAGAAACGACAATCAAAAAATTACACACAGAGATGAAACGTCATGAATAAGGGCATCACAAATTTAGAAGGAGAGACAATGTTGAAATATAAAGAAACTTAAACCATTAAGCAGAATGAAGCTATTCAACCAGCTAATGCCTGTACATATGCTTGGAACCACAAGAAGCTAAGAAAACAGTGTGGCTTGCTATGCTTACCTGGAGAATAGAGCGGCAAGTGCCACCTATATATCTACCTCATTGAAGCACACTATATAAGTGCAGGTCCACTTTATACAAAAGCAGAATTAACTCATGTTACTAGGGATGAAACAGGAAAGGATTCATAATCCAGCTAAAAAAAAGAAGAGACGGATGATTCGAAACTCAACAAGAGCAGCCCGTGCCTGGGAAGTTGAGGTCAGACCAAGTAAGGGAGGCAGACAGTAGCTCCGGAGAATCGAAACTTAAGAACAGAGCAGCCTGCCCCGTGAAGGTTGAGATAAGGAGGCCCAGGCAGGTGGCAAGGCAAATAAGAAGTAAATGCACAAATAGAAGGAAAACCAAGCAGATTCACGGTGTGCTAGCATGTGACCAGCCAAGCGAGAAGAAGCACCTACGCCTGACTGTCTCCCAAACAGAAGATACCATAACATTTCCTGACAAGAAGCTACAGTTTCGAGGCCGACCACAGCCAACTAATTAACACATAGCACTAAAGTACTGATTGATGGAAGGGAGGCCGGGTGAATCTTGGGGCATCATGCACCTGGTTGACCATTCTGCGTGCTGCTAATTAAAGTGGAGATTTATGCATGGGGTTGAAGTCAACCCAATCACAATGGACCAAATAATCTAGGGTCCAATAGCTAGTATAACCAATAGGACGTCGTACTTTTAGTGACGTCCATTGTAGTCATTTTTGAAGGAAGGGCTTAGACGCCCACCTGACAGTGTTTATCCAATCCCCACACTCTGTTACCATGTACAGATATAGCACCTATATTAAAGTTACCTTTTCCAACCAATGGAATTGCATGACAAACTTTTGAGTGTTACACGTCAATGATGACGAATTTTGGGTATAACTGTTACTGTTTGCATGAAGTCATTGGGAGTTGAAGCGAGACGGGCTATCGCATCACTGTTGATTCCCGATGTTTCCCCGTTTTTTGTACTTGTCATTAAACAGACTCCCCTTTGCCAAACCATTGAGTTGTCCTTATTGATTGGTGTTGGAGTAAGAAATCCCACACCCCATCCACCTCAAGGTGCAGCTATCTTGTCTTAAAAAGTACTGCAGTGCAAGCTCTGACTCTATGGGCCGGTCAGGGGTCTCTTGCTCTCCCAGTACAGGACAAAGAAGCAACATAAGACTGAGAACTAGAGAGAGACAAAGAGGAGACAAAAGGCAGGGAAAGAGAGAAGGACAGAGAGACAGCAAAAGGCAGGCACAGAGAGGGAACAAAAGAAAGGCAATGAGGGGGACAAAGAAGCAAGATAAGACAGAGAACTAGAGATGGACAAAGAGGCAGCAAAAGGCAGGGAAAGGGAGAAGGACAGAGGGACATCAAAAGACAGGCAGATAGAGGGAAAAAGAGGCGACAAAAGGCAGGGAAAGGGAGATGGACAGAATACCACAAAAGACGGGCAGAGAAATGGACAAAGAGGAGACAAGAGGCAGGGAAAGGGGGAAGGACAGAGGGACATCAAAACACAGGCAGAGAGAGGGACAAAAGAAAGGCAAAGAGGGGGACAAAGAGGAGACAAAAGGCAGGGAAAGGGACAAGGACAGGGGGACACCAAAAGATAGGCAGAGAGAGGGACAAAGAGGTGACAAAAGTCAGGGAAAGGCAGAAGGGCAGAGGGACAGCAAAGGACAGGCAGAGAGAGGGACAAAGAGGAGACAAACGGCAGGGAACGGGAGAAGGACAGAGGGACACCAAAAGACAGGCAGAGAGAGGGAACAAAAGAAAGGAAAACAGGGGGACAAATAGGAGTCAAAAGGCAGGCCAAGGCGGAAAGAGCAAAAGATGGATACGGGGATACAGAGAAAACGAGAGCTATAAAAAGGCAAAGACACTAGAAAGGACTGCAAAAGACAGGCAAAGATATAAGAACAGAGGGACAGCATAAGACATGCAGGGAGAGGGACGAGGGGGAGCCAAAGGAAGGCAGAGGGAGATACAGCAAAAGGCTGATGCAGGGAAACAGAGAAAAAAAGAGCACTATAAAAGGCAAAGACAGAGGGAAGGTAAGGACGACAAAAAAGAGGCAAGGACAAACAAACAGAGGGATAGCCCTGACGATGGCCACGACACCTTGCTGGTTATACTCGACTGGTTGGCCACTTTGAACGCAGTAGACCACCAGGCACTTACAGACACCCTACATCAGCGCATGGGGATCAGCAACCTGGTCCTATGCTGGTTTAAGTCCTACCTTGCCAACCGACCAGCAGTTTGTTCAGATGGAATCCTCTAGATCGTCAATGCTACCCGTCACCTGTGGAGTCCTGCAGGGTTCCATCCTCTTCCCAGTGATCTTCAATCTATTCATGGTGCCGCTGGGAGCACTCCAAGCTACACACAACATCCACATCCATCAATACGCTGACAGCACACAGCTATACCTCAAGAACGACTCCATTAAAGATATCCACAGGCTCAAAACCTGCCTCTCGCTTATCCAGTCTTGGATGTCCAGTGCACTTTTGAAGCTCAGCCCCTCCAAGACCTAATTCCTACTCCTCACCACATTGACAAACACTGATCTTTCAAGAGACACATAGCTAAGAAAACTCGGCTTGGTATCAGTTCTCCCTTCGGCAGAGAGTCAAGCCCTTTCTCCCCCCAGACAGCTTTAGATCCACCGTTCAAACAGTGGTCCTATCCTACCTGGATGGGGGCAATGCCATCCTCGAAGGCCAACCGTTGTCCTCCCTTGTGGCCCTGCGAAGTGTGCTACATGCGGCCACACACTCATCATGGGTCTACGCAGATACAACCACATCACCCCAGCCCCCATCGACCTGGTGAGAGCAGGAATAAGCAAGAAGGAACAAGTGGGAGAAAGTGGGAGCAGGATAGAGCAGGAGGAAGCTGGTGAGAGAAGGTGGGAGCAGGAGAGAGCAGGAGGAAGCAGGCGGGAGCAGGAGAGAGGAGGAGTGAGCAGGTGGGAGAAGGTGGGAGCAAGAGAGAGCAGGAGGAAGCAGGTGGGAGCTGGAGGAGGTGAGTGGCAGCAGGAGGGAACTGGTGGAAGCAGGTGGCAACAGTAGGAAACAGGGGCATAGTGGGGACCAAAGGGTACAGGTTAGTGCAGAAGGAAGCAGGTGGGAGGAGGAGTGAGCAGGAGTGAGCCAGTGGGAGCGAGAGGACACAGATGGGAGTAGAAAGGAGCAGGTGGGAGCAGGAAGGGGTGGTGGAAAATACGAGAGCCAGAATGAGCAGGAGGGAGCAAGTGGGACAAGGTGAGAGGAGGAGGTAACAGGTGGAGATGGGCGCTGGAGAGAGCAGGAGGAGGCTGGTTGGGGAATGAGAGGTATGGAGGGAACCGAAGGGAGCAGGTGGAAGGGATGGGAGGAGGAGAGAGCATGAGGCAGCAAGTGGGAGAAGGTGGGACAGGTGGAGATGGGCGCTGGAGAGAGCAGGAGGAGGCTGGTTGGGGAATGAGAGGTATGGAGGGAACCGAAGGGAGCAGGTGGAAGGGATGGGAGGAGGAGAGAGCATGAGGCAGCAGGTGGGAGAAGGTGGGAGAAGGAGAGAGCTGGAGGAAGCAGGTGGGAGAAGGTGGGAGCAGGAAGAGGAAGCAGGTGGGAGAAGGTGGGAGCAGGAGAGAGCAGGAGGAGGAAGGCAGTGGGAGAAGGTGGGAGCAGAAAGAAGCAGGTAGGAGAAGGTGGGAGCAGGAGGGAGTAGGTGGGAGCAGGAGGCAGTAGGTGGGAGCAGCAGTGAGCAGGAGTGAGCAGGTGGGAGAAGGTGGGAGCAGGTGGCAACAGGAGGAAACAGGGGCATAGTGGGGACCAAAGGGTACAGGTTAGTGCAGAAGGAAACAGGTGGGAGGAGGAGTGAGCAGGAAAGAGCAAGTGGGAGATGGTGGGAGCAGGAGAGAGCAGGAAGAAGCAGGTGGGAGAAGGTTGGAGCAGAAGTGAGAAGGATTGAGCAAGTGGGAGCGAGAGGACCCAGATGGGAGTAGAAAGGAGCAGGTGGGAGCAGGAAGGAGTGGGGGAACATACGAGAGCCGGAATGAGCAGGAAGGAGCAAGTGGGACAAGGTGAGAGGAAGAGGTAACAGGTGGAGACGGGTGCTGGAGAGAGCAGGAGGAGGCTGGTGGGGGAATGAGAGGTATGGAGGGAACCGAAGGGAGCAGGTGGGAGGGATGGGAGCAGGAGAGAGCATGTGGCAGCAGGTGGCAGAATGTGGGAGAAGGAGAGAGCTGGAGGAAGCTGGTGGGAGAGGTGTGAGCAGGAGAAATCAGGAGGAAGCAGGTGGGAGAAGGTGGGAGCAGGCGAGGGTAGGAGGAAGCTGGTGGGAGAGGTGGGAACAGGAGAAAGCAGAAGGAAGCAGGTGGGAGAAGGTGGGAGTAGAAAGAAGCAAGTTGGAGAAGGTGGGAGCAGGGTGGAGTGGGTGGGAGCAGCAGTGAGCAGGAGTGGGCGGGTGGGAGAAGGAGTGAGCAGGTGGGAGAAGGTGGGAGCAGGAGGGGGTAGGTGGGATCAGGAGGGAGTATGCAGGAGCAGGAGGGAGTAGGTGGGAGCAGCAGTGAGCAGGAGGGAGCAAGTGGACAAAGATGGGAGCAGATGGGAGTAGGTGAGAACAGGAGGAAGCAGATGGAAGAAGGTGGGAGCAGGAGGGAGTCAGGTGGGAGCAGGAGGGAGTAGGTGGGAGCAGGAGGCAGTAAGAGGGAGCAGCAGTGAGCAGGAGTGCACAGGTGGGAGATGGTGGGAGCAGGAGGGAGCAGGTGGGAGCAGAAGTGAGAAGGATGCAACAAGTGGAAGCGAGAGGACACAGATGGGAGTAGAAAGGAGCAGGTGGGAGCAAGAAGGGGTGGGGAACATACGAGAGCCGGAATGATCAGGAGGGAGCAAGTGGGACAAAGTAAGAGTAGGAGGTAACAGGTGGAGACGGGCGCTGGAGAGAGCAGGAGGAGGCTGGTTGGGGAATGAGAGGTATGGAGGGAACCGAAGGGAGCAGGTGGGAGGCATGCGAGCAGGAGAGAGCATGAGGCAGCAGGTGGGAGAATGTGGGAGAAGGAGAGAGCTGGAGGAAGCAGGTGGGAGAAGGTGGAAGCAGGAGGAGGAAGCAGGTGGGAGAAGGTGGGAGCAGGAGAGGGTAGGAGGAAGCTGGTGGGAGAGGTGGGAGCAGGAGAGAGCAGGAGGAGGAAGCATGTGGGAGAAGGTGGGAGCAGGAGAGAGCAGGATGAAATAGGTGGGAGAAGGTGGGGGCAGGATAGAGCAGGAGGAAGGAGCAAGTGGGAGAAGGTGGTGGCAGGAGAGAGCAGGAAGAAGCAGGTGGGAGAAGGTGGGAGCAGGAGTGAGCAGGAGGAAGCAGGTAGGAGAAGTTGGCAGCAGGCAGGAGTAGGTAGGTGGGAGCAGGATTGAGCAGGAGGAAGCAGGTGGGAGAAGGTCGGAGAAGGAGGGAGTAGGTGGGATCAGAAGGGAGTATGTAGGAACAGAGAGGGCAGGAGGAAGTATGTGGGAGAAGGTGGGAGCAGGAGGGAGAAGGTGGGAGCAGGAGTGGGCAGAAGAAGGTGGGAGCAGGAGGGAGTAGGTGGGAGCAGGAGTGAGTAGGTGGGAGCAGGAGAGTAGAAGGAATCAGGTGGGAGAAGGAGAGAACAGGAGGAAGCAGGTGGGAGAAGGTGGGAGCAAGATGGAGCTTGGTGAGCAGGTGGGAGCAGGAGATAGCAAGTGGGAACAAGAGGAGAAAAAGGGGACCAGGAGGGAGCAGGTGGGAGCAGGAAGGGGTAGGCGGAACATTTCAGAGCCAGAAGGAGTAGGGCGGAGCTAGTGTAAGAAGGTGGGAATAGGAGAGAGCAGGAAGAAGCAGGTGGCAGAAGGTGGGAGGAAGAGGGAGTAGGTGGGAGCGGGAGGGAGCAGGCGTGAGCAGGCAGGAGCAGGTGGAAGCAGGAGGAAGCGTGGGGCATTGTGGGGATCGAAGGGTGCAGGTTAGTGCAGATTAGAGTAGGTGGGAGCAGGGGTGAGCAGGAGGGAGCAAATGGGAGAAGGTAGGAGCAAGAGAGAGCAGGAGCAAGCAGGTGGGAGAGGTGGGAAAAGGAGAGAGCAGTAGGAATCAGGTGGGAGAAGGTGGGAGCAGTAGGGAGTAGGTAGGAGCAGGAGGGACGTGGAGAGAGCAGGCAGAAACAGGTGGGAGCAGGAGGAATCAGGGGGCATATGAGGGACCAGAGGGTAGAGGTTGGTGCAGAAGGGTGCAGGTGGGTTGCGGAGTGAGCAGGAGGGAGTACGTGGGAAAATGTGCGAGCAGGAGGAAGCAGGCAGGAGAAAGTGTGAGCAGGAGAGAGCACATGGAAGTAGGAGGACAAATATGGGAGTATGTTGGGTGCAAATTCAGCCCCAGAGTGACAGGAATTGAAAGGCAATACAAGGCCCATATTGTGAGAGTAAAGCTGGCTGATGGATGAGACCGATTGGAACATGCAGGCCAGTTCAAAAGATGGTTTTCCAACATGAGACCTAGTGAATGAACAAAAAGGGGCCTCCCTCAACTTTGCCAAAACGGAAAGGCACTGTAACGCTCACCTTGCTTTCCCACGGGGACGTCTTCCGACACACCGGTGGGCTCCTCGGGTCCCCTCGCCAGTCCCGGACTCTGGATAAGCGGGATTTCACACTAGAAGACAGGAGGGGCAGCTTAGTTGCGATTCCTTCTTCTCCACCCTCTTCCCGTGTTCCCTGGTAGATCCCCAAGGGACGACTCTCACCTTATTGAAGATAACGGTGTGCTCTCCGTCCTGCCGAACTGGGCAGGGGCACGTGGATTTTGGCCCCATACCACCGTGTTACTGCACTGGCGGGGGCCGGAGTTCAGACCGACTGCAACTCCTTTTCCAGGTAGGTTTTTAAAGATTAGAGCAATGTCTTTATAGATGAAGTTTAGTCATTCTCGGCTAAGCAATGTCCTTGCCGATGATAGTTATATCCTTGTCTTCTTGTTGCAGGTGATGGAAGTTGCGGCGGCTACCGAAGACTGGTTCGAGCAGGTAAGATGACACGCCGAGCGGCGCTGAGAGCGTCCTTGCAAATGTCTAACCTGCGGTTTTTGCCTTGCAGACCATAATGAACTGGAGAAGGGGATGAGGTTGTGGCAGGCCGCACGAGTTGGGCGGCTTCGAAGACCAAAGGATGCAGCTAAGCAGGTGAGGATGAAGTTGGTACCCACCTCGGGTGGTTGTGAACCCAAAGGATGCTGCGGAGCAGGTAAGGATGACAATGGTTCCTGCCTTGGATGACTTCGAGGACGATGAATGCAGCTGAGCAGGTAAGGATGGTGACGGTTCTTCGTTTAGATGACTTCGGAGCCGATGAATGCAGCTGAGCAGGTAAGGATGGCAGAGCAGGATGAGCGTCACCTTGCTAGAGCAGAATAACGCAAAGCGCGTGCCCTTAGACGGGCGTGGTTTAAATAGCAAGGCAGTACCTAGGTGCCCTCGGGGAGGGCCCCACCCTGGAAGCTGGACCGCAGTATCCCACCCTGGAAGCTGGATCGCAGTATGCAGTTCTTCCAGTATTCCGCATGGGGACAGCCATGCTTGTCCATCGGCCATTGAAAGCCTGTCCCAGCAAGCGTCTCCTATGCCAGCAGCGCCAGGACTGACTCCAGGGCATCCGAGGGGAGCCAGATAGGGTTCATAGGGGCCCGTGCGCCCTTGACGGAGATAAGGTCGTGACAGCACTCCCCCCCCCAAGGCCCCTCCCAAGGCGATCCCCCGGCCAGGCCCCGGTTTGGAAGGGAACGCCCGATGAAACCGCTGGAGTAAACGAGGAGCATGAACATTCTCGCTGGGTTCCCATGACCTATCCTGAGGTCCATACCCTTTCCAATCCACTAGATAGTAGAGTTTTGATCTCACCACTTTAGAGTCTAGAATGTCTTTCACTTCGTACTCAGGTTTGCCCTGAATGACGATCGGTTCTGGTGGAGTTGTTAACTGGTCCCCGGTTTACATGGTTTCAGCAGGGATACATGAAATACTGGATGCATTTGCATGTTGGTTGGTAGAGTTAATTTTACTGCTGCCGAATTGATGACGGTTTCCACTGGATTCAGTCCCAAGAACCGTGGGCGAAAAGTTAGTTTTCCCTTGAGTGGTACGTGCTTGGAAGCAAGCCACACCATGTCCCCCACCTGATAGACGGGAGCTTCAGAACGATGCTGGTCCGCAAACCTTTTCTGGCGTGCCTTAGCTAGCCGTAGGTGTTCCTGCGCTTTGGTGAAGGCTTGAGTGTTGGTATTGTGTAGGGTCTCAACAGCAGGCATTTCCAGGGTCGTGGGGATGTCTAGCTCAGATGTTCGGGGCTGTCGCCCATAGATCGTAAAGAATGGTGTTTGTCCTGTGCTGCTATGTTGCGAATTATTATACGCGTACTCTGCGATCCACAGAAGTTCTCTCTAATCTCCTTCACTCTGATGAAGCATGCAGCGCAGGTATTGCTCAAGAGTCTGGTTTGTTCTGTTGGTTTGACTGTCGGTTTGAGGGTGGTGACTTGTGGACAAACGGATGTCTATCTGGGCCAGAGAGGAGCATTTCTTCCAAAAGTTAGATACAAACTGAGTTCCACGATCTGATATCAGGACTGAAGGAAATCCGTGCAGGTGGACGACCTGTTCCAGGAAGACCATGGCGAGGCTGGAGACAGTCATTAGACCCTTGAAGGGGAAGAAATGGCCCATTTTAGAAAATAGATCCACAATCACCAAGATGGTATCGAAGCCTTGACATGGAGGAAGGTCTAATCTAGCGATAGCGTGTGCCATGGGGCCGGGGGAACGTCCAACGGCTGAAGGAACCCAGCTGGTCTTTGCTTGCAGGATTTGTTTTGGGCACAGACCCCACACAAAGACACAAATTCGATTACATCCTTGCGCCAGATTGGCCACCAGTAGTTCGTTTTGATTTTGGCTAAGGTTTTGGCGAATCCTGTGTGGCCTTCCATGAGGGAATCATGGTACTCGGAGATAACCTGTCCCTGTAACTCCTTCACTGGAACAAATAACCGGTCTCAATAATACGGCAGTTGCCCCTTGACACAGTAGTGCTTTCCTCTAGAGGCCCATTCCTGTATCTTTTCTTGGGTGAGAATCTGTTGGATTTCGTATAGGAGTTCACTTTGGGTCATGGTGGTGGTGATACCTAAAACCCGATTTTCCGGTATGATGGCTACTGGATCCGGCGGCGTGTGTGCCATTTCATCCGTGCCCATGCAGGAGAGATCGTCCGCTTTGCCGTTCTTAATCCCGGGTCGATATGTAATTACAAAGTCGAATTCAGTGAAAAACAGGGCCCAACGCAGTTGTCGTGATGATTGGGCTTTAGCTTCTTTCAAGTATTGGAGGTTCCGGTGATCTGTTATTACAGTGACGGTGTGTCGGGCCCCAAGCAGGTAGTGTCACCAGGCCTTGAAAGCAGCTTTGATGGCTAGTAACTCCTTATCGGTGATAGCATAGTTAAGATCCGCTGGTGTGAATTTGTGCGACCAAAAGGGCACCGGATGCAATTGGCCAGGTAGAGGGTCCTTTTGGGACAAGACTGCCCCCATGGCCAGACTGGACACATCAGTTTCCACGATGTAAGGGAACTCTGGGCTTGGATGTCGCAAGATGGGGGAAGAGGTGAACCGTGTCTTAAGCTCTTGGAAGGCCCTTTCCACTGCTTCGGTCCAATTAAACGTCTTGTTGCTTTTTCGGAGCAGTGAAGTTATCGGGTGCACAATTTGGGAGAATCCGGGGATGAAGCGACGATAGAAGTTTGCAAACCCCAACAGCTCTGAACTCCTTTGATTGAAGAAGGAGCTGGCCAGTTGAGGACTGCGTCCACCTTGTGAGCGTCCATTCGAATGCCTTGGGGAGAAAGGACGAATCACAGAAATTCCACCTCAGTGACATGGAACAAGCACTTTTCCAGCTTGGCGTAAAGATGGTGTTCACGAAGTTTAGCCAGAACAGCCTGCACATGCCCAATGTGTTCTTGTTCGGACGAGGAGTACACCAGGATGTCGTCGATGTAAACGAGAGCACAGACATCGATGAGTTCTCGAAGGATGTCATTCATAAAATACTGGAAAGCGGCCGGCGCGTTACATAGCCCAAATGGCATGACTTGGTACTCAAACAGGCCGTACTTGGTACGGAAGGCCGTCTTCCATTTGTCCCCTTCTCTTATGCGCACCAGGTGGTAGGCCCCTCTCAAGTCCAGTTTAGTATAGATCTGGGCATCCTTAACCTGGTCCAGTCACTCCGGAATCAAGTGTAGTGGGTAGCGGTTATCTGGTTCAATGCACGATAATCTATATACATTCTCAGATCACCTTCCTTCTTCAGTATGAAGAATAACGGGGCCGCGGCCAAGGACTTGGACGGGCGAATAAAACCATTGGCCAGGTATTCCTTCAGGTACGTCGTCAAATGCTGATTTTTGGGCTCGGTGAGCGCGTAAATGCACCCACATGGAATCTGGGCTCCTGGTAGCAGGTCTATTTGGCAGTCATAAGGCCTGTGAGGCGGCAGCGTATTAGCCCGCTCCTTCTGGAAAACATCCTAGAAATCTTGGTATTGGACCGGCAAGGGCAGGACCCCTCCGAGGGCATGAGCCAAGCCTTCCCGCACCAGAGAAGGTGCAAGTTGGGTCTTCCGCCCTTTCGGGTAACAGGTATGTGTACAGCTGTGGGCGAAAACCAGTTCACAAGCTCGCCAGTTGATTCGGGGATTATGGGCCACCAACCAAGGCATTCCCAGGATCAGCCGCAACTGAGGAGCTTTGATCAGGTCAAAGGGCCTCATTACACGGTAGGCGGTAAGGGTTTACTGGTACCGGTATTTTACCGGTACTGGTAAATCCTTACCGCCTTACTACGAGGTCCCTTTGCGGGTTGGGGAATTTAACGCCTGCTTTTTGCAGGCGTTAAAAACCAACCCGCAAAGGGACCCAGAGAGCTAATTACGGTACCGCAATTTGCGATGCCGTAATTAGCGCCTTCCTCATTCCCATTATGCCCTATGGGGCAAAAATGGGAATGGGGAAGGGCAATGGTGGAAGGGGGATTTACCGCCCCGCCAACCTTGGAATGGGGCGGTAATTCCCCTTTCCACGAAGGCGGTGCCGGTATTTTACCGGCATGAACCATGGCGCTAATAGCACCATGGTTCTCCACCTACCGTGTAATGAGGCCCAAAGACTATGATTTCGCGATGCCCATCTTTGCACAGGAGGGTGAGTTCCGTAGTACACTCAGACAAAGGGCCAGAAGCAATTTCGGTTCCATCAACTGTGGTTACGGTTTCTGCGGTTGACTTGGAGCACAGGACTAGGCCCATCTTTGTTGCAAGATCTTGATCAATATAGTTCCTGACTGCCCCGCTGTCTAGGTAAACTTCTAAGGAATGCATCTCAGACGACTGTTGGTGGGGAATTATGATCACTGGTAGCGCAAAATGGGAGGTCTGAAACTGGATTTCCCCGCTCGACAATTGGACCCCTACACAATTGACGGGCTCGGCCGTTTCCCAACTCCTCCTCCTGTGTTTCCTTATCTGTGGCACCAACTGCTCATCTGGGGGGCTTAACTGGTCAGTCCTTTAAGAAGTGACCTGCTTTTACACAATACAGACACAAGTGCATCTCCCTCCTTTTGTCTCTTTCAGCCTGGGTCAACGGGGGCCTAACTCCACCTATCTGCATTGGTTCACTGGCCCCATCCGAGCCCTGTGGAGTGTGATCCTTGGGATTCAGGATTAAAGGAAGTGAATCTGATTTTCCACAGTCACTCTTCCTGTCCTGCAGGCGACGGTCCAACTGTATCACCAACTCAATGAACTCAGCACAATCCCGGGGGGATTCACCACTTGGGCCAGGACATCTTTTAACTCCCCACGAAGACACCAGTGAAATAACGTGGTCCGTTTATCCTCAGGCCAGTCCGCTTCGAACACCAGTCGATTAAAAGTTGCAATATAAGTCAGCAAGTCCTGGCTCCCTTGGCGGAGTGACAAGAGTTTGTTGTCCAGGGCCTGCCCATGGTAGCGTTGGGCGAAGATTTTCTCCAATTCCCGCTGAAACCCATCAAAGTCTCGCAGCAGAGGATCATCTCGGCTGATCAACGGCACTGACCAGTCGGCCGCACTTCCGCTAAGGTAAGAGAGCACAAAAGCCACACGTGCTTGGTCTGTGTGGAAAGCCCCCGGCCTGCACAGAAAATGAAGGCGACATTGGTTCATGAAGGTGGCGTATCGCCGGGGTTCTCCCGCAAACCATTCCGGAGGAGCCAGTTGTCAGTCTAGAAATCTAATTTGAGACCGCAAACGCATTTTGGTGGCCGTGGGCCAACTGTCTCATGCACGATACGACAGAATATAGGTTTTCGAGTTTGCCAATGAACAGCCATTTTGATGTAACAATAATCGCCATTTTGTTTTCTAACCATTGCTCATTGCTTTCTGTTCCTATTGCTTCGCAGTATATTATATTTTCTGCTTACACTGCTCAACTGTGGAACATTGTTGTCTGAATATGAAAAGGACAAGGCCACAGGGCCGAGAGGATAACAAGAGTGTCGCTGAAACACAAACGTAGGCAGCGCCAGGAAGAATGCCCGGCTCCCTCCTTAATGAAGCCTTGAAGCAGAGGCGCAGGGCATTTAATCATTTCACAGCTGCCAGCCAGTCTTGTTATATGGTAGAATATGTTAGAATAATACCGCTAAAGGCTTGAATTATGCTTTTCTAACGGCCCCCCTTTTGCTGAGCCCGCTAAGAGCATGTCAGGACACGAATAGCACCTGATAGATAGCAAGGTCTGGAATGCAACTCACTCTGTATGTAGTTCACTTCCAAGAACAGAAGCGCCATGTTCTATTCAATAACTGAAAGATGCCTACGCACTCACAAATTGCAAATTGTTACTAGAATAGATGTTTGAAGGTGTCATAGTGGTCGGAGATGTCCATCATCACACCAAGTTCAAAGAAACCCAATGAAGAGGGGTGTTATAGATGTCATAGCTGATTGTTTGATATGCATTTTGTATATATGTAACTGATGTATGTAATTCACTCTCTTGCGTCCATCGAGGTCTAGAGATACACGTCGCGGGGCGTGAGACCGAGTTGGCCAACTGAGACTTTTGCTTTGCAATAAAACCCTAGCTTTGGGAATACAACCTCGTGTCTGACGTCTCTATCGTGTGTGGTGACCCGCCTTGTTTCCATAAACGTCAGGGTCCCCTAGGGGCCCCTTTCAAGATGGCACCCGAATAGGGACCCTCCCCCACTTGTTCCTTCGTGTAACGTTGTAATTGAGAAAGGCAGTGAACGGCGAGGACGGGACGATCGAACCGGGATCAAGAGGTGTTCGGGGCGCCCTGTAAAAGTGATCAGAGACTCCTTTGCAGATATGCACACATCTGATCCCTGATCGACGTGCCTGGCTAGAGAACAAGGAGGCGAGGGTCCAACAACGAGGCGGAAGCCAAGAAACGCAGACACAACGTCCTTTGGTGCGTCAGTATACAGACGACTTGATTTATCAGGTGAGTCATTCCCCGATTCAAAGCATCCTGATATTGGTTGAGAGTTGACTTTGCAAAATCAAACGCCCTAGGTAAGGTTGATTAACCAAGAGGAAGGTTGAAACATGCCTGGGGTATTGTCCACCTTAGCGGGGTTTTTCCGCTGCGGTAGACAATCTTTGGAAAATGGCCAAATTGTACCACCTAGGGGAACGCCGGCGAATGAGATGTATGTGAAGTATGGAGTGGGTGCGATAATATTCTGTGAGACTTGGCATAGGCAAACCAGAAAACAACAAGACCATTAGTGGCCGATTAATGGTAGTTTTCAGATGGTGAGGATAGATAACTTAGAAAGGGTGTTGATAAGAAAGAAAGCGCGTCCTGCAGCATTTGAAACTATTAAAGACTGGAGAAAGGAAGCAATGCTCCGATTTAAAAGCAGAGCAAAGCATGCGCGTAGGCATAAATCAAAAGGTTAGGTAGCGGAAGAAAAAGAAGAGGAGGAGTGGACTGAGAGTCTAAGAAGGGCAGGCAGGCATGACCAGTTGAATATAGAAAAGATATACCCACAACGAGAATTACACATGACAGATGAACTGATAGAAAATACATTGACCCATACAAAACAAGGCCCAAGATCAGAAATAAGACCAGATACGTCAGTAGCTATTGCCCAGACCCCGCCCATAGCTCAATCTCCCCCTCCAGTAGCTCAAGCCCTCCCACAGCCACAGACCGCACACGTAACACTTCCTACTAGCCAACCAGGCCCACAACAGACACTCGCTGTTCCCATTGTCCCATCCGCACCTCCCGCCTTAGACACAGACTCGGTACCGTCCGTTCCTACCGGGGTTGAAGTTGAAACCACGGGGGCAAGAGGCGGGACTGACCAACGGCAGTGCACGAGGGTAACCCACAGCGCAATCAGCAAGGAAAGGAAGGTGGAATTGCAGCAACAGGCAGAGATGTATATAGACGGGAATGATGGGACGGCAACATTTGCTTCGATATATGACTTTCGTAGAAGCAACGAAAGACAGGTAGTGTTGGAATGCATGGGTGAATATTTGGTGGAGAGATGGAAACAGCTAATTGGGAAATTACCACCGCAGCGATTGTTAGATTTGAATGCATTAGCACGCTGTAGGGAGAAGGATGAGGAAGTGAGAGAACATGTGTATAGACTTTTTGAGCTTAAAGATGAATTAGATAATGACTATGCCGAAATGTTTACTGCACCCGGGTACAGGAGTAAAGATATTGGGAGAAATAGAAAGGAAACTGTAGAGCCATATATACAGCGACGACATTCGATGTCATCAGTACAAAGGGGCGACAAGTTAAAAGTATGTATGCGAGAAGCGTCTAGATGGATGTCAGATCCTAGTATTCCCACAATGGAGATACATGAGATATTTGATGAATATTCCATGCCTATGAAAAGAAAAGCGCTACAATCGATGGTTGAACATTTATTAGATAAAGATATAAAAAACGATAAGGCCAGCCCGCCTGAAATAATGGCAGTATATGGGAGAGCATTAGAACGAGGGACAGGAGAAACAGCCCTATCATTGGATCTGGGAATATTGTTGCATCTATGAGAAGGGGGAGGGACGGTAAGTGGGGCATTTCCTATGAGAGAGGTCCCACCTACCTTTGTGCCCAAAGTGGAGGTTCCCGCAGCGGGCAATGTAGCGGCGCAGGTAACACCAACCCATTACACCGCCCAATACGTACATGTCCCCTTTTCCAGACAAGAGGTGAACAACATAAAGCAGATGATTCCGGATATAAGAAAGAATCCTGCAGGGTTTTACAAGGAAGTAGAGTCCTGCCTACAGTCATCCGTGCTTACCATGGGTGATATAGACCTAATATTCCCGGTGATCCTGCCAGCAGATATATGGAAACAAATAAGGAAGGTAGATGACACAACTGCCTTTGGTGCCACATGGGTGGATTTGATGATAGAGGATAGAAATAAAGCGGTTGGAGGAACACCAGGACCGAACCTGGTGGCATTACCAGCACGTATAGTACAGAAGTTAAAAACAATTGTTCCAGAGAAAAGAATCCAATGGGACAAATTGACTGCGTGTGTACAAGGCAAAGATGAGTTGGCTACAGATTATTTTAATAGATTTGAAGAAGTATTCACAGACTTCAGCGGGCAGGATGTGGGTTCAGAAGCAGGGAAGAGGTTATTTGTTGACAAATATGTGAGGGGGTTAAAACTTCCAATTCAGGATCTAATAATGACATCAGAGAGTGCATGGCAAGCAAAAATGTTGGGCGAAGTACTGCATATGGCCCAATATTATGAGCGCAGAGTGACTGCAGGAAAAGAAAAAGAAGAGAGGGATAGGGTAAATCTAAAGACAATGGTATTAATGCAGCAAGTAGTAGGACATAATAGAGGGCGAGGGAACGCACAAGTAAGGAGTAGTTCGAATATGCATGGGGGAACAGTGGGGCCGAATCAGTGTGCATATTGTAAAGAGGAAGGACATTGGCGAGCGCAATGCCCGCATCTACAGAATAGAAATGGGACTGGTCAGAGGAGACAGCATTGAGGACACCCAGGAGCGAATGGACCAAATAGAAATAGTATGCAGCAGCATCATAATAATGGAGGTAATCAAAACCAAGGCCAAAACCAAAATGCCCCAAACCAGAGTCAGGGACAGCAAAATCAACAATATGGAAATCAGAGTGGGGGAAATAGAGGGAAGAGTGGAAATGTTTTCGATACACAGCCAAACACGTATTACAGTAATAGTAATGATTACACATCGGACGATGTGTTATTTCCCCAATAGGACAGCCCAGGACAGGGGTCGGAACCAGTGTCTATTCCCGTGAATCAGAGAGGACCCTACGTAGAAATGAGAGTCGGGAATGAGGAACACCACTTTCTTGTAGATACAGGAGCACAGAAGTGTTCAATAGACCATCACTTGGTTCCGAATATACCACTGTCAGGGCAAAAGAATATTTCCGTAGGGTTCGCAGGTACACCAGTCATAAACCCAGTGTCCAAACCAGTCCCAGTTACCATAGGACCATTTACCGAACATTGTCCTTTCCTTCTAACAGAAAATTGTGGAGAAAATTTGTTGGGATTAAATTTGTTGAAAAAACTAGGTTCTGTTATACATTGCACGGCAGACGGAGTGTTTCTAACGATATGGCCACACGATGCCCCTGTGTCAGAATTCATGTCCGAAGCATTACCAGGGGAACTGTCAAGACCGGTGGGGGGTCTGTACTTCCGCTCTCTATATGGTAGAGGAGAGGCACAGAGGACCCCAGCCAAGATTCTC
This sequence comes from Ambystoma mexicanum, assembly GCF_040938575.1. NCBI lineage: Eukaryota > Metazoa > Chordata > Amphibia > Caudata > Ambystomatidae > Ambystoma > Ambystoma mexicanum. The sequence goes on from NC_090939.1 coordinate 49,002,923, forward strand.
TATTATGGTAGCTATGGACGAGCAATCAAGGCCTAGCTTCTCAGGAGGTGATGCAGGCTGGTTCTTAAGTACAGTGTATCCCCAAGCCCCCACAAAGGAATGTCCACACACTGTATTACTGAAAACACAGTCTTTATATAATTAATATTCAAGGGTCATGTACACTTATCACAACAACGCACTTTGTGCTCAGGAAAATCAATAATGGTAAATATCTACAATTCTAAAGTGGTACCACTAATATTAGACCTCATTAAAGTGCATTCATAATACTGTAAAAATGGCACGCAGATCAATAAGAAGGAAACCAGCAATAGAGAGAGGAGAGATAACAGATGGTTGAAACAATAGGCAGAAGACTGGCCCTCGCTACTGGACACAGTTCGGTGTGGAGATCCCCCCACCTGGGCAACCGGTAAAATAAAGAGATATAACACAAGCCCAGTCCATATATTGTTCAATAGTCTTATTCTCTCCTACAATGTTTTTACCCCCCCAATGTACCTGGTGGAGTCGAGTTCTTCGAAGAGGCGTCGACAGATCCTTCTTGAATGACCCCCTTTAAAGCGGGAGTCACAGATCGTCGAGAGGCGTCGAGAAACGTCGAAGACCTCGGGGTTCGGCGACGGGGAATCGACGGCCCTTCTTGAATGCCTTCCCTTTCAAGCGGGAGGCACGGGCCGTCGAACGTCCGTCGACAAACGAGGTAGAACGATGTCGAAGAGGCGGCAGCTTCGTCCGAGCGGTGCTCGTCTGCGTCGGGGCGTCGGCGTCCTGCAAGGCGGAGGTGTGCGGGGCACCTCGATGACAATAGTTCTGGACCGCAAAGATTGTAGAGACGGAAGCCCAGCAAGGGCGTCGGGTCGTCCGAGTCTTTGAGGTCGTTGGGTGGCGGGAAACCCACCGGCAGGTTTCTCCTCGGCGCGTTGGTCGTCCTCGACTTTCTCCGGCAGGATAAGCGGTCGACGATGCGGTCGAGGGAGTCCTTCGATTGAATGTTCTTAGGCAAAGGAGCGGACGGCTCCGGTCGTCGGCGGCACGGCGTCAAGTGGTTCCCACGGCTGGGCAACACAACTTCGACGGGCCTCCAGCGGTTACACAAACCTGCGAACCCTGGTCGACGGCAATGGACTTCGACGGCGTCGATGTCCGGGTGCTTCACTTCGATCTCCTAGGCGGTCCCGTCTCGGGTCGGCAGCCTTTCGAGGGTCTGACTTGCAGGGCGCTTCGGTGAAGATGTAGCGGTGCTCGATGATCCCTCGGAGCACGGGAAGAGGGCGCCTTACCAGGTCCTCTCTCGGGTCAGTCCTCGACGAATTCGGCAACCTTCAGATCTGTCGAAGCAAATGCAGCAGCAAGTCTTCTTCTTCCAGCTGGACGTCGAGGATCAGCAGTTCCAGTTACTCTTGAGTGGAGACTCAGCTTCTGAACGCTTCTGAACAATTCCCAGTGGTGAGAGGTCCCCAGATATACTATTCTGTCTCTCATCCACACTGCTGGCACACACACAGCAGCCAATCACACAGAAGGGCATTCATGCAGTCAGTCAGCCAATCAGGCACACAGTGCATTCAGGCCACACTCCTCCCTTTCAGACACTCACAACAAGGAATGTGGATTGGGACAAGTACCCAGCCATTCAACACTACACACTGCATTCAGGCCAGTTTCGGGCAGGGCTGTCTCAGTCTTTGTCTCACATGCCAGAAACCAGACAACCACAACAAGGAGTGTATATTGGTCACACACTCCATTCACCCAGGTCCCACCCACAGGAGGTACCCACAACATACAGTGAATGGGAAGGCTCCAGTCAGTCTAGCTGGGCCTTCACAACAACACCATATATGGAACTTCCACCCAACAGCCAGTCAGGGGGAAGGGACAGAGTCAGGGCTTCCCAGGGCTTTGGGAAAACAAGGTAAGAGGCAATAGAAAGCAAGAGGCCACAGGGGCCATCTTGTTTCCTATCAGGAATCAACTGATTCCAATGCAGGGCCTGGGTATCCCAAAATGGAGGACACCCAGAGCACCTGTCAAATTCAGCATGGAGCTGCCACCAGCCCATACCCTGCTCTGTGGGCCACCCACAGGTGCCCAAAAACATACACTAGGGGCACAGGGTTGTACCCCTACCCATGGGTGCCATAAGGGTATCCCATGGGTCTGTTCACCAAACCAAAAGAGAGAGCTGCACTGCCAGGAGTCCCAAATGGACTCATGGGCAGAAAACATGACAGAACACACGAAAAAAGGCAGTAAAGGACAAGGATTCAGAGGCCCTGTCCCCCTGATGCATTTCCAGCATCACAGGAACTAAGCAAAGTACCAACCTGTATATGGGCAATGCATGACAACGATGTGGGATGTTTAAAGATAGAGCCAGTAAAGATAATTTTAAAAGAAGGTGTTACCCTACCGCGAATACCCCAATACAAAATTTCGGTTGAAGGTGAGAAAGGATTGAAGAGTATTGTTACTGATTTGGTGAAATTAGGGGTAATAGAGGAAATCGCAGGCAGTACATGTAACAGCCCGATCCTTCCAGTTTATAAAAAAAGGAGGTAATGAGGAACCATACCGTTTCATAATTGATCTACGCGCATTGAATAAAGTAGTACATCCGCAATTTCCTCTAGTGCCAGACGTCACTACAATATTGACAATGATACCTGTTTCAGCAGAATATTTTAGTGTAATAGACTTGAAGAACACATTCTTTAGTATTCCAGTGGACAAGGACAGTAGATACTTGTTCGTGGTCACATTAGGACATGGGTGCACAACATACGGCCCGTGGGCCAGTTGCGGCCCGCCATGCTGTTTTTTCCGGCCCGCGAGGCACAAAGACTTTCCTCATGGAAGGCGGCCCGCAAGCAGCATCGGCCGCCCTCCATGAGGAAAGTCTTTGTTGTCTTCCTGGCCACGTAGTGCGTGTGTGCTGCACCAATGGAGTGCCAGCACTACGGCTGGCGTGGCCAGTAAGGCTTGATGCCGGAAGGCATTTCAGCCTTGCTAGACACGCCAGACGTAGTACGATTCCACTTACCTCGCCAGCGTTCCAGCTTACCTGCCTTCCAGCACGTCTCCGGTAAGTGGTCTGTGTGTTTGTGTTTGTGTGTCGGGTCTGTTCTGCTGTATATTTGTGTTGTGTATGTTGAGATGGGGGGGTGTGTCGGATGTGTATGAATGTTTGTTTTTGAGTGTTTGTGTTGTGTATGTTGAGCTGGGTATGTGGGGGGGCGTGTCGGATGTGGATGAATGTTTGTTTTTGAGTGTTTGTGTTGTGTATGTTGAGTTGGGGGCGTGTTGTATGTGTATGAATGTTTGTTTTTGAGTGTTTGTGTTGTGTATGTTGAGACGAGGGGATGGGGGCGTGTCAGATGTGTATGAGTGTTTGTTTTTGAGTGTTTGTGTTGTGTATGTATAGATGGGGGATGGGGGCGTGTCAGATGTGTATGAGTGTTTGTTTTTGAGTGTTTGTGTTGTGTATGTTGAGATGGGGGGTGTGTTGTATGTGTATGAATGTTTGTTTTTGAGTGTTTGTGTTGTGTATGTTGAGATGAGGGGATGGGGGGGCGTGTCGGATGTGTATGAATGTTTGTTTTTGAATGTTTGTGTTGTGTATGTTGAGATGCATGTATGGTGCATGCTTGAGAGTGTGTGTGCTGAGTTGGGGGGTGGGGGGTTCGGGTCTGTATGGGTGCATGTAAGATATTATGTGTCTTGAGTTGGGGGTTGGGGGGTTCAGGTCTGTATGGGTGCATGTTTGCGAGTGTGCTGAGTTGGGGGGTTCGTGTCTGTATGGGTGCATGTTTGCGAGTGTGTGTGCTGAGTTGGGGGGTGGGGGGTTCGGGTCTGTATGGGTGCATGTTTGAGAGTGTGCTGATTTGGGGGTGGGGGGTTCGGGTCTGTATGGGTGCATGTTTGAGAGTGTGTGTACTGAATTGGAGGGGTGGGGGGTTCGGGTCTGTATGGGTGCATGGTGTATGCTTGAGTGTGTGTGCTGAGTTGGGGGGTGGGGGTTCGGGTCTGTATGGGTGCATGTTTGAGAGTGTGCTGATTAGGGGGGTGGAGGGTTCGTGTCTGTATGGGTGCATGTTTGAGAGTGTGTGTGCTGAGTTGAGGGGTGGGGGGTTTGGGTCTGTATGGGTGCATGTTTGAGAGTGTGCTGATTCGGGGGTGGGGGTTCGGGTCTGTATGGGTGCATGTTTGAGAGTGTGTGTGCTGAGTTGGGGGGTGGGGGGTTCGGGTCTGTATGGGTGCATGTTTGAGAGTGTTTGTGCTGAGTTGGGGGGTGGGGGGTTCGGGTCTGTATGGGTGCATGGTGTATGCTTGAGAGTGTGCTGAGATAGGGGGTGGGGGGTTCGGGTCTGTATGGGTGCATGTTTGAGAGTGTGTGTGCTGAGTTGAGGGGTGGAGGGTTCGGGTCTGTATGGGTGCATGTTTGAGAGTGTGCTGATTTGGGGGGTGGGGGGTTCGGGTCTGTATGGGTGCATGTTTGAGAGTGTGTGTGCTGATTAGAGGGGTGGAGGGTTCGGGTCTGTATGGGTGCATGTTTGAGAGTGTGCTGAGTTGGGGGGTGGGGGGTTCGGGTCTGTATGGGTGCATGTTTGAGAGTGTGCTGATTTGGGGGGTGGGGGGTTCGAGTCTGTATGGGTGCATGTTTGAGAGTGTGTGTGCTGAGTTGGGGGGTGAGGGGTTCGGGTCTGTATGGGTGCATGTTTGAGAGAGTGTGTGCTGAATTGGGGGGTGGGGGGTTCGGGTCTGTATGGGTGCATGGTGTATGCTTGAGAGTGTGTGCTGAGTTGGGGGTGGGGGGTTCGGGTCTGTATGGGTGCATGTTTGAGAGTGTGTGTGCTGAGTTGGGGGGTTCGGGTCTGTATGGGTGCATGTTTGAGAGTGTGCTGATTAGGGGGGTGGAGGGTTCGTGTCTGTATGGGTGCATGTTTGAGAGTGTGTGTGCTGAGTTGAGGAGTGGGGGGTTTGGGTCTGTATGGGTGCATGTTTGAGAGTGTGCTGATTTGGGGGTGGGGGTTCGGGTCTGTATGGGTGCATGTTTGAGAGTGTGTGTGCTGAGTTGGGGGTGGGGGGTTCGGGTCTGTATGGGTGCATGTTTGAGAGTGTGTGTGCTGAGTTGAGGGGTGGAGGGTTCGGGTCTGTATGGGTGCATGTTTGAGAGTGTGCTGATTAGGGGGGTGGGGGGTTCGTGTCTGTATGGGTGCATGTTTGAGAGTGTATGTGCTGAGTTGAGGGGTGGGGGGTTCGGGTCTGTCTGGGTGCATGTTTGAGAGTGTGCTGATTTGGGGGGTGGGGGGTTCGGGTCTGTATGGGTGCATGTTTGAAAGTGTGCTGATTTGGGGGTTCGGGTCTGTATGGGTGCATGCTGTTTGGTTGGGGGTGAGGGGGCCATGGGGCATGGTGTTTGGTTGGGGGTGAGGGGGCCATGGGGCATAGTGTTTGGTTGGGGGTGAGGGACAGGTGCATAGTGTTTGCTTGAGGCGTGGGGGCCATTGGGGCATAGTGTTTGGTTGGAGGTGAGGGGGCCATGGGGCATAGTGTTTGGTTGGGGATGAGGGACAGGGGGCATAGTGTTTGGTTGGGGTTGAGGGACAGGGGGAATAGTGTTTGCTTGTGGGTGAGGGACAGGGGGCATAGTGTTTGGTTGGGGGTGGGAGCCATGGGGCATAGTGTTTGGTTGGGGGTTGAGGGAGCAATGGGGCATAGTGTTTGGTTGGGGGAGAGGGGGCCATGGGGCATAGTGTTTGGTTGGGGGTGAGGGACAGGGGGCATAGTGTTTGCTTGGGGGTGAGGGACAGGGGGCACAGGGGGCATAGTCTTTGGTTGGGGGTGGGAGCCATGGGGCATAGTGTTTGGATGGGGATGAGGGGGCCATGAGGCATAGTGTTTGGTTGGGGGTTGAGGGAGCCATGGGGCATAGTGTTTGGTTGGGGGTGAGGGGGCCATGGGCATAGTGTTTGGTTGGGGGTGAGGGAGCCATGGGGCATAGTGTTTGGTTGGGGGTGAGGGACAGGGGGTATAGTGTTTGCTTGAGGCGTGGGGGCCATGGGGCATAGTGTTTGCTTGAGGTGTCGGGGCCATGGGGCATAGTGTTTGGTTGGGGGTGAGGGGGCCATGGGGCATAGTGTTTGGTTGGGGGTGGGAGCCATGGGGCATAGTGTTTGGTTGGGGGTGAGGGGGCCATGGGGCATAGTGTTTGGTTGGGGGTGAGGGACAGGGGGCATAGTGTTTGCTTGGGGGTGAGGGACAGGGGGCATAGTGTTTGCTTGGGGGTGAGGGGGCCCTGGGGCATAGTGTTTGGTTGGGGGTGAGGGGGTCATGGGGCATAGTGTTTGGTTGGGGGTGGGAGCCATGGGGCATAGTGTTTGGTTGGGGGTGAGGGACCATGGGGCATAGTGTTTGGTTGGGGGTGAGGGACAGGGGGCATAGTGTTTGCTTGGGGGGTGAGGGACAGAGGGCATAGTGTTTTGTTGGGGGTGAGGGTCCATGGGGCATAGTGTTTGGTTGGGGTGAGGGGGTCATGGGGCATAATGTTTGGTTGAGGGTGAGGGGCCATGGGGCATAGTGTTTGGTTGGGGGTGGGAGCCATGGGGCATAGTGTTGCACTCCAAGAGTGAACTCAATAATAAAGCTAAAACAGGCACAGTTAGGAGATGTACATCGTTTGCTTTTTTGAGGAAACCTGACTCAACAAAGGCCATACTCCTCTTGGGCAACCCAAACAGCAAACTATAGCAGTCCAAAATAACGGAATGTCCAATCAAGGGTCAATAAAATATATATAATTTAATTAAACAGACGATATACAATAACTAAATCGAAATAAATAACAATGGAAAATGTGCAGTACAAAATGTAAGTTTGAAATGCAATAAAAATCGTTACCCCTCAAATACATATTCTTTTTCCAAGTGTTCAATACAAATTGGGGGTTGAAAAAGCCTCCTGATATGTCCCGCCTACCGCCCCGCCCACTTTTACTTTTCGGCCCACTATAGCCCTCATGTAAGGTACTTTCGGCCCTCTGTCAAAATCAGTTGTGCACCCCTGCATTAGGAGGACGATCATTTACATTTACACGGATTCCGTAAGGTTATACGGAAAGTCCAAGTATTTACAGTAGAGCATTAAAAGAACAACTAGACATGCTGGAATTAACCGTGGGTTGTGTACTTTTGCAATACATAGACGATTTATTGCTAGCTGCAGACACAGAGGAGATTTGTAAAGAAAGCACTGTATTACTACTGTCACACCTAGCGGCACATGGCCATAAAGCTAGTTTGAAGAAATGTCAGTATAATCGAAAGGAGGTAGTTTACTTGGGCTACCTACTTTCGAAAGGAGGGAGAAGACTAATGCCAGAACGCATAGAAAGTGTTTCTTGTATGCCTATTCCAAAGACACAAAGAGGAGTCAGAGCCATAATAGGCATGGCTTCATATTGCCGACAATGGATTGGTAATTTTGCGTTGATTGTGAAACCATTAGTGAATTTGACTAGAAAAGATGCGGTTATGCCTTTGCAGTGGGATGAGGAATGTCAGAGAGCATTTGATGGATTGCAAACTGCATTATGCTCGGCTCCAGTTTTAGGTACGCCGAACTATAAGAACATTTTCAGACTATTAGTGTGTGAAAGTGAAGGATGTGCATTGGCGGTTTTGACACAGGAACAAGGTGGAGGAAATAGGCCGTGCGGCTATTTTTCTTCTGCGCTGGACCCTGCAGCGTGCGCACTACCACGATGCTTGCGATCTGTTGCGGAGGCTGCTGCGTCAGTGAAACAAACAGAAGGGATGGTTTTGGGGCACACTTTAAATCTGATGGTGCCACATGCCATAGACGTTCTATTAAATAGGACACAGACGCAACACCTCACCTCTGCTAGATTGACAAGATATGAGATTATCTTGTTCGCGCCCCATATTCAAATTATGAGGTGTAGCGCTTTGAATCCTGCAGAATTAATGCCACTAACCATAAAAGAAAGTGGGAAGAATGAATCACCCCCCCACGATTGCTTAATGGTCACTGAGGACGAAACCAAGGGGAGAGTTGATTTAAGTGATACCCCACAGAAAGAGCCGGATGGAGAGTTCTTTTGTGACGGCTCATGTTTTAAATTACCAGATGGCACGACAACTGCCGCATACGCTATCACTACCCTAGAGAGTGTTGTAGAAAGTAAAAGAATCCCCTATAATTCAGCACAAGCCGCGGAAATAATAGGAGTAACCAGAGCCTGCAAGATTTCTGAAAATTTGAATGTGAATATATATACTGATAGTCAGTACACGTTTGGAGTGGTTCATAACTTTGGACGACTCTGGGCCGAGAGAGGGTTTCTGACATCACATGGTGCCAGAATTCAACTTGGCCCTTTGATTGTACGATTGCTGTCTGCACTCACGTTACCAAAGCGCCTAGCAATAGTGAAATGCGAGGCACATAAAAAGGTATCATGCAAAATAGGAGAGGGAAACGCGTTTGCAGACAGGATTGCGAAACAAACTGCCACTGATTTGAATACCAAGATGATGATGGTTCAGACAGAGGAAGTACCCTGTATGATAGAAGATGGAGTTGCGACTGTCAAAGAAATGCAGGCCGAGGCTACGGCCGAAGAAATACAGGGATGGGCAGAGGGATCTGCTGAGTTGGATTTGGAGGGTTGTTGGGTGGACAAGGGAACTAGAAACTGGATGTTGCCAAATTCATATGTGACTGCAATGGTCACAATGGCCCACAGCCCTACCCACATCTGTGCCAAGAAAATGATACAGCACCTTTCTACAGTATGGCAGAATGCAAACATAAAAAAGAATGCAGAGAGGTTGGTGCAGAACTGTATCACGTGTTTACAACACAATGTAGGAAAGGGAACAGTGACACCAACAGGCAGTTTTGGCCCGCCCTCCATGCCGTTTGAGGTAGTTCATTTTGATTTCATAGAGATGGAAAGGTGCCAAAATTTAAAATACGTCTTGGTGGTAATCTGTGCATTCAGTAAGTGGGTGGAGGCATATCCTTAAAAAGACTGCACAGCAATGACTACGGCAAAAGTAATGTTGAAGGAGTATTTTTCCAGATTTGGCTTGCCCCTTGTCCTATGATCCGATAATGGACCACATTTTGTGGGTGCAGTGGTGTTACAGATATGTGCAGGTCTCCAGATTGATAAGAGATTCCATAGTTCAAGGCATCCGAGTTCTGCCGGTCTTGTGGAGAGGCACAACGGGATTCTTAAATCAAAGATTAGCAAGATTTGTGCGGGAAGCAAGTTGAGTTGGGTGGATGCATTACCAATAGCACTATTATGCATGCGTACGTCTGTACAGGCTAAAACTGGGCTCTCCCCATACAAGATCATAAAGGGGAGGCCGGCAAATGTATGGTGCGCACCTCAGCCAAAACGACTCCGTGAGATAAAACATCCTGTGCTTAGTACTTATTGTGGCCTTTAAATGCAGAAATTGCGTTTGATTCATCAGCAGGTGCAGGAGGCATTACCCGTGCGGTATACCGGTCCGGGGCACGCACTGGAGCCAGGAGACTGGGTGCTGCTAAAAAACTTCAAAAGAAAGTCATCATTAGCATCCAGGTGGCGCGGGCCCTATCAGGTACTTTTGGCGACGCAGACGGCAATACGGGTGGATGGAAGGAAGTCGTGGATCCATGCCACCCATGCCAAAAAGATTCCAACTGGACTGAAAGTCTTGCCTGACACTGATGACCGGAAAGAGACAGCGGTCGCAGAAACGAAAGAAACTGTTGCCAGTGTGCAGCCACCTGATCTGCCAAAACGTGAAGTGAAACTCGAAACAAAGCCTGAGACGATTGCCAAAGAGGGGGAAGGGCAAAGTGTGCCCCAATGTTGCCCAGCAGAATCGACATCACTGCTGATCGACGTGAAATCTGCCTTGCAGGTACCAGCAAAACCAAATCGTGTACCCCTTTGGCGCCCACCAGCACTTGCCAGCATGCCAAAGACCGAATCTGCATCATTGGCGCGGCGCACACCAGCACCTCCAGAAGCGCCACAGGCTGACTTCAAGCCTGAATCTGAAAGTGCACTGGCACTGTTCATGGATCATACGATACCAGGAGCAAGGCGATACAACCTGCGGCCTCGGAAGACAAAGTGATCCGCATTCTTTTTCTTTTGGTGTTTATGTCAACCTCTGGTTCAGCTCATGGACGGAGAAGGAACCAGGGGTGTAGAGGAGAGAAGAGTGAGAATTGTGCAAGTCGGACAATTCAAGACTCGCGGCTCCTCGGTGCGATCATAAAAGTACATGTGTCCGGAACCAGAGCGGACAAGCTGGGCGCACATGGTACTATGACAAGTGAGATCATTGATTAACAGTACATGTGTCCGGAACCAGAGCAGACAAGCTGGGCTCACATGATACTGAGGCGAAAACTGATCAAAGGTCCTCTGAGCAGTATAAGAAGGGACAAGTGATCTCGCCTAAAAATGAATAATCGAATCCAGGCTAAAAAAAAAAAAAGGACAGGCGAAACTGAATTGTGAGAAATCCATTGAATTTATAGACATCAGAGCAAACGCGACGAAGAGAGATATCCACAACGAACTGTGATAAGGAAGAAGAAGGATGACGAGAAACATGCCAGGACCGGTTCCAGCCTCTTCCTGCACCACCACTGCTGAAAATGATTCAGTCATAAAGACTATAAGTTTAAGAAAAACGCATGGTAAAACAAATTGTATGCCGACACTAACGATAATGATGTGCTTTATGAGCGTAGTAGCACCAATATCGACAGCCCTAATATTATGGTGGGTAGAAACAATACACCCATTAGAAATGTTTATACCAATAATTCATATATCCACTACTGAAAGCCCGGTTCAGGTGATCACTTATACCCTACCCCCAATGGAAGAAAAACACACACATGCAATCCTGAAGAAAACAAACTGCTGGGTATGTGCCCATTTACCACAGCATGCTGGGAAAGGAATAGGGTGGTATGTGCAGCCATTACCATTAAGTTCTGCATGTAGTGCATCTTTAGGTGCAATGTTCTATGGGAAATGGAATGAGAGTAGTACGGTTCAATTAGACAGAACCAACATGAATGAGTTTGAGTGTTTATAGTCATAATATCGAAAACATAATTTCGAATTACAAAAATGTCGAAACAAAAATGTCGAATTCAAAAATGTCGAAAACACATACATATAATAGAAAAAGTCATTAATTCGAAAAAAAAATGTCGAAAAAAAAATGTCGAAAAACCAATGTTAAAATAACTATGTAAAATGTCACAAATACTAATGTTTTTTATGGGGGGGTCCCCCCCACCTCCTCATCCCAAACCCCTACCCCAACCCCCCCCTCCTCCCCATCCCCTCCCAACACCCCCCATGGATATACTTTTAATTTAAAAAAATATATATTTAATAAAACATTAATTAAATAATTAATTATTAAAAAAACCCATCCCAAACCCCTACCCCAACCCCCCCTCCTCCCCATCCCCCCACCCACCATGGATATACCTTTAATTATTTAAAACAATTATGTTTAATAAACTATTATTAATTAATTATTTATTTAAACATTAATTCGAAAAAAAATCGAAAAAAAATCGACATTTTTGTAATTCGACATTTTTATTTTCGAATAAATATTTTCGACATTTTGACTTTCGAAAATATTGTATTCAATATTTTGACTGGACACCAGTTTGAGGAGATAATAATGAAGCCTGTGGGTTGTTCCATTTTCCATAAAGCACAAGTAATAGCCCCAGATCCCACGAGGAAAAGCACACGAAAGATAACACTACAAAATAGATGAGATAGATTGTCCCCGCCAGAAAAAACATCTGTAATGACGTTTCGTGTATGAACAGAAGGGAACAAAGATGCGATTCCCCCATCTTACACGGTGAATTATAGCCCACGAACTGTTTCTTTTTACCTAAAAATGAAAGGATCTTTTTCAGTCGGAACATATACTGGTTGTATGAATACAGTGGTACTAAAATGGGAAATAGAACCAGTATACGTAGGTGATCCAGTTTATTGTATATGTGGAGAGAAAGCATACCCTTGGTTGCCCAGAAACTGGGGAGGTACATGTTATCTCAGGCTATTGTTCCCAGGAGTATTCCTCTTGGAAACAGCAGCCATGGCCAAATTATCCAGAACTAGAGTCAAAAGGACTGACAAAGGTGTTTTAATAGCAACTGATGTAGCAAAATTATTAATTCCATTTTTAGGACAGATAGTGAACTCCTATAATATAAGGCAACTGTCCAGAATCCTAAAGGATACAATAAACACAACAACAGATATATTATTTAACATGACGTTGGAAGAAAGAGGAATCAGGTTGATGACGCTGCAAAATAGAATGGCTCTCGATGTAATCCTGGTTGATCGTGAGGGAATTTGCAAAATAGTGGGATCAGCATGTTGCGTTTATGTCGGTGACTATTCCTCAGCGATCTTTGAAGCAATAAAGAAAATGCACGTTCTAAGCTCTGAACTCCCCACGGGAGAACGGAGCTGGGAAATAGGATCTTGGTTTGGGGGAATACTACGATCTTGTGGATGGAAGCTGATCTCAATATTAGTAGTGGTGTTCGGAATATTCCTAACGGGTTGTTGTTGTATACATTGTTTACCCATAGTTTGTGCAGAGGTAACTGAGGTATGTACGGAAGGATGCATGCAAATGATAACAAAGAAAAAACAACCTCATGATCGAACTAGCCCAGACCCAAATGAGATGAGAGTAATGAAAGAGTTGATGGCAATAGATATCAATGAAGACAATGATGACCACGATATCATGCGAGACTCAGACATAAGTACTTCAGATTCATCATCACTAGAGGAGGTTCAATAAATAGATGAGACGTTTGGCATACGGCCAAAGGAGGGTTTGTCAGTCTAGAAATCTAATTTGAGACCACAAACGCATTTTGGTGGCCGTGGGCCAACCGTCTCATGCACGATACGACAGAATATAGGTTTTCGAGTTTTCCAATGAACGATCATTTTGATGTAACAAGAATCGCCATTTTGTTTTCTAACCATTGCTCATAGCTTTCTGTTCCTATTGCATCGCAGTATATTTTCCGCTTACACTGCTCGACTGTGGAACATTGTTGTCTGAATATGAAAAGGACAAGGCCACAGGGCCGAGAGGATAACAAGAGTTTCGCTAAAACACAAACGTAGGCAGCGCCAGGAAGAATGCCCAGCTCCCTCCTCAATGTAGCCTTGAAGCAGAGCCGCAGGGCATTTAATCATTTCACAGATGCCAGCCAGTCTCGTTATATGGTAGAATATGTTAGAATAAAACTGCTAAAGGCTTGAATTATGCTTTTCTAACGGCCCCCCTTTGCTGAGCCCGCTAAGAGCATGTCAGCTCCCAGGACGCGAATAGCACCTGATAGACAGCAAGGTCCGGAATGCAACTCCCCCCGTATGTAGTTCGCTTCCAAGAACAGAAGCGCCATGTTCTATTCAATAATCAAAAGATGCCTTCGCACTCACAAATTGCAAATTGTTACTAGAATAGATGTTTGAAGGTGTCATAGTGGTTGGAGATGTCCATCATCACACCAAGTTCAAAGAAACCCAATGAAGAGGGGTGTTATACATGTCATAGCTGATTGTTTGATATGCATTTTGTATATATGTAACTGATGTACGTAATTCACTCTCTTGCGTCCCTCGAGGTCTAGAGATACACGTCACGGGGCGTGAGAGCGAGTTGGCCAACTGAGACTTTTGCTTTGCAATAAAACCCTAGCTTTGGGAATACAACCTCGTGTCTGGCGTCTCTATCGTGTGTGGTGACCCGCCTTGTTTCCATAGACGTCAGGGTCCCCAAGGGGCCCCTTTCACCAGTGGCACAGTTCCAGGGAGGTTAATCTGAATGGGATTATTTGCGGTGGCCGAGGTGGAGGGACTAATTGCGGGCAACGGGGCTTGTCCTGCTTGTGACTGGAGGAGTTGCCTCCCAAGGTCGTCTGTTCTCTGCTTGGTGACAACCAGGTCCCTTCATAAAACATTAGTCTCCTGCTGTGCGGAATGGACCTCTGCATGCAACTGCCCCAAAAACTGGGCTAGCTGATCTGTTTCCGACGTTTCCATAGTAGACACCCAGGTGGGTTGGTAAGTTAGGTCTTCGCGTTCTGTAACGCTCACCTTGCTTTCCCACGGGGACGTCTTCCGACACATCGGTGGGCTCCTCGGGTCCCATCACCAGTCCCGGACTCTGGGTAAGCGAGATTGCACACTAGAAGACAGGAGGCCAGCTTAGTTGCGATTCCTTCTTCTCCACCCTCCTACCATGTTCCCTGGTAGATCCCCAAGGGACGACTCTCACCTTATTGAAGACAGCAGTGTGTTCTCCGTCCTGCGGAACTGGGCGGGGGCGTGTGGATTTTGGCCCCGTACCGTCGAGTTACTGCACTGGCGAGGGCCGGAGTTCAGACCGGCTGCAACTCCTTTTCCAGGTAAGTTTTTAAAGATGAGAGCAATGTCTTTATATATGAAGTTTGGTCCTTCTCAGTTAAGCAATGTCCCTGCCGATGATAGTTATATCCTTTTCTTCTTGTTGCAGGTGATGGAAGTTGTGGCGGCTACCGAAGACTGGTTCGAGCAGGTAAGATGACACACCAAGCGGCGCTGAGAGCGTCCTTGCAAATGTCTAACCTGCGTTTTTTGCCTTGCAGAACATGGCGAACTGGAGAAGGGGATGAGGGTGTGGCAGGCCGCACGAGTTGGGCGGCTTCGAAGACCAAAGGATGCAGCTAAGCAGGTGAGGATGAAGTTGGTACACACCTCGGGTGGTTGTGAACCCAAAGGATGCTGCGGAGCAGGTAAGGATGACAATGGTTCCTGCCTTGGATGACTTTGAGGCCGATGAATGCAGCTGAGCAGGTAAGGGTGGCTTTGGTTCCTGGTTTAGATGACTTCGAAGCTGATGAATGCAGCTGAGCAGGTAAGGATGGCAGAGCAGGATGAGCGTCACGCTGGTAGAGCAGAATAACGCGAAGCGCGTGCCCTTAGACGGGTGTGGTTTAAATAGCAAGGCAGTACACAGGTGCCCTCGGGGAGGGCCCCACCCTGGAAGCTGGACCGCAGTATGCAGTTCTTCCAGTATTCCGCATGGGGGCGGCCATACTTGTCCTTCGGTCATTGAAAGCCCGTCCCAGCAAGCGTCTCCTATGCCAGCAGCGCCAGGACTGGCTCCAGGGCATCCGAGTGGAGCCAAATAGGGTTCATAGGGGCCCGTGCACCCTTGACGGAGATAAGGTTGTGACAGGCACTCAGTTTAAGGAGCGTGTGCCTTAGCGCTGAAAATTTCTGAATGTGCCCAATGTATTACAAAGAACATGTGTCGCTGTAAATCTTGATTCGTTAGACTGCGAAAAGGCACAATTTGGCTCAGAAAGATAGACAGCAGCAAATTTCATTGAAGTTATGCAATGCTAGTCTGTGATTTGGAAATCTAAGTGAAGCAAATTAATAAGAAACACTTACTGTTCAACAAAGAAACTGACATTAAAAGGAAAAGCTTATTTGGAGTTTTAAAATGGACATTGCTTCCCATGTTAAACTGTGGCCTATGTGTGAACAAAACAGAAGGGACTCATATCTTTTCAACTATTATATTAAAGAAATCCCTTACACATGGACAGAAGGCCCACAGGCAATGTAAAATGTTACATGTAAAACACATCTTTTCAATTTAAAATGCTATTTTTCTCAGAATTATGCATGTAGCTTGCTGCTGCAGCTTCCCCCACTGAACAGTCAGGTTTTGTATCTAGACCCCAGCGACCTTTGGCTGAAGCTCACCAGGAAACAGGTTGGTGTCAGTTAAATCCAAAGAAATACAACATTCTACATTAACATTGTAGAACGGTCAGATAAAGCAGACAACAGAACTAACCTTTCAGGACTGTCATTACCTCAATAAACTGCCTCTCAGAGAATCCTAATGGAACTTCAAAGTCTAGGTAGAAACAGATAACATAGAAAAGCAGATGGCCAGGTCATTTGACTTTGGACAAAATGAAACTGTTAGGGAGTGATCAGAATGTGAAAATTGAGGCTTCTATATTAATGACTTGCCATTCAAATAACATGGGGCACCTTTTCATTAATAGGAGAACAGTGCTTCATAGTGGGCTCATTCAGGACTAATTTCAAAGGTCACCAAAAGCCTGTCAGTTCTATGTAAATATTAACAATATGCAATGTGTACAATTAGAGTTAGAGATGAAAATGGGTTTGTGACACTCCTATAAATCATAGAAATCCAAAACTTGGTGAGCTGATAGAAAGTAAAATGAATGTGAGTTCTGTGAAATGTGATGTTAATAACTATTTCAGCACACGAATAGACCACGAAAATTGATCGAATTAGTGTCCCCCAGATCTGTCATAAATTGTAGAATCCAAAAATATATACTTTATTGTAGTTATATGAAAATTGCAGAAAGTGGTCATGTTGTGACATTCTGAATAAACATACATGTAACTTAAAGGTCATTTTGAAATTATGCATGTCTATCATCCTCTCATTATCCATAATCCAGACCTTCTGAACCCCTTGCCCTATTGGCTGGCAGGGTGCCGGATTGGTGGGAGGGAAATGAAAATAATGTCCAATCGAAAGCGTGGGAATATTCATAATGTGGATGTGTCATGAGTACTATATAATAACAGTTTCTCATCTACAAAAGGAGAAACAAGGAAAACCAGGCAAAACAAGGAAGACCAAAGGAGAGAGTGTCAAACCCATAGAGATAGACAAAAAGACAGAAGGACAAAAGGACAGAGAGAGAAAAGGAGGCCCCTAGATGCTTGCCTGGGACTTCTTCTTGGAGAACTGAGAGCCCTATCTGAGAGAGGCCTGTGGCTGGTGGGACTTTGCTGTGAATATAGGCCTGAGGTGTGAGCTGCCTACCTGTTACCAAAAGAGGGTCCTAATTCTGTCTAGCCTCCTGATCTAAGAAAAGAGATCTCCTAAGTAAGTAGATATCTCCCAAAGCTATCCATTGTGTGGGGGAACTACCTGACTTAATCATTTCCATTTAATTGTGGGTGGGGTGTCAAAACTGTGTAGACCTTTAGCATATTTAATACAAATAAATCAATTAATTCCCCTATAGAAAAGATCACAGGATGATATTTGTTAAAATTTAAAATTAACAAATCTCATTCCTGGTGTTTTATAGCCACTATAGCAATAGAATAATTGGGTGAAATTACAGAAGAGGGTGGCCTTGATTCCAAAATAGGAATCCTCAAAACCCTGTATTTCTTTTGAATGTAGTCTGTTCCAAAACAACTGTTCCCCTTTATTCCAAAACCAGAATCCCAAAGCCCTGCATTTCATTTAAATGTTTGTTACAAAATGAATTTTCCCATTGAGTTCATTTCTCAAACCTTACTTTTCAAAATAAAAGCCAAACGAAATTCCCAATATATTCCCACCCCCTGTACCTTGCCTTCAAAATCAAAGGTGTCACGTATAACTGATGCCTGGGGGAGGGTTGCTGAGAGAAAAGAGCATTGTGATAAGTAAACCTATGACTGTGTCATTGTTCAGAGGGATCGCACATGTGTTCTGATTTGAAATTCAATTTGTGTTGTTGTTGCAATTGAAAGTTCATAAAAAAATGCATGTCAGTCTATAAATGCAAGTACATTCCATATGTGATTATTGTGTTATGCGACAGAGTTAGTGGCTGGTTATCGAAGGTATTATAAATTGTGTACATTTAAATAAAAATATATTATTATTTCTGTACACCTGCCTGGTTCCTGGCTTATTGGTGACACAGGGGGAACAAGCAGGTATTATACAGGTTGGAAACCTGCAAAGCGCTGTGTTGTGCGACACCTTGATTGGGGGGGGACTCCCAGAGTTGAGGGTGACCATCCAATAAACCGTGACAAGTAGAAGGAAGCAGGTGGGAGCAGGAAGGGGTAGAAGGAACATATGAGAGCCGGAAGGAGCAGGAAGGAGCAAGTGGGATAAGGTGGGAACAGGAGGGAGTAGGTGGGAGTAGGTGTGGGCAGGGTGTAGTAGGTAGGAGCAGGATAAATCAGGTGGGAGAAGGTGGGAGCAGTAGGGAGTAGGTGGGAGCAGGACACTGTGGGTGGGAGCAGGGGAGACCAGGAGGATGCAAGTGGGAGAAGGTGGAAGCAATAGGGAGTAGGTGGGGACAGGAGGGCGTAGGTGGGAGTAGGCAGAAGCATGGGGGAGCAAGAGGACAAAGATGGGAGCAGGAGGGAGAAGGAGGGAGCAAGTTTGACAAGATGGGAGCAGGAGGAAGCAGGTGGGAGCGGTTTGGAGCTTCAGAGAGCAGGTGGAAGCAGAGGGGGGGCAGGAGTGATTATGGTGAAGCAGGTCAGAGCAGGCAGAAGCCTGTGGGGGTAGGGGAGCAGGAAGGAGCAGGTAGGAACAAGAGGACACAGATGGTGGAGGAGGAGGGAGCTTGTGGGAGAATGAGGGATATGGGGGAGCAGGTGAGAGCAGGAAGGATCAAGACGGAGCAAGTTGGAGAAGGTTGGTGCAGGAAGAAATATGTGGGAGCAGGTGGACAGGAGAGAGCAGGCGGGACCAGTGGGGCAGGTAGAAGGGGGGTAAGGAGGGAGCAGGATGGGACAATGTGTCAGTGGTCGAACTTTTGAGCCTGTCCAGTGTTTGGAGCCCTTGTCCATTGAGTACCCCCAGTGCTCTGATTTTCGCAATCTTGAGCTCAGCACTGTCTTCCGAGATGCTTCTAAAGACTACATGAAGAACAGAATGGCCTAGTCTTTTTTGTTAGCTTTCATACAGCACATTGTTCTAATTTTGACAGATTAGTAGAAGGATGGACACAGAGGGATGTGATGATTTGCCCAGGATCACACAAATGAATAGAACTGCATTAACATTGATGGAGGCGTCACTGGCTGATCTTCTGACCAATCCATGCAAGATCAAGAAATAATGATGGGCAACTGACTGGATTATCACTATCGATGAAGCAAACAAATATAAACTACTTCGAGGTCTGATACATGAGATAAGAAGCCAAGGCAAGATCCCAGAACACCTGAAAAAATTCCCAGACCCTCGTTTCAGATCTCAATTCATGAGGAAAAGACTGAATCTGTGTAGCACAGGGGAAGTGCTATCAACCAGAGCAGGATGCGTCACAGAAAATAAGACCTGCAGGTTCTGTAAAGTGAAAGGTTTGGTGGAAAACCTATTCCACCTTTTTACCATCTTCAGTGGCTTAACCCAGGATAGGACCTTGTACTCTGGACAATTCCTGGAAGGATATAGAAATATATCAGCCAAAGTTTGGTGGCGGCAGCTGTTGAGAGGGGAAAGAATCTCACTGTCAACAGCTGTGGTTAAATATTTTAGGAACTGCTTGAACCCACGGCTTCGGGATGGAGCCAACCATACTTAAGGCTTACCTACCATTTGAGGGGGGAATAAGCAGGGGAGGTACTGGCGTTTGTCTGGCTGGTCTCTCTTTATTAGCCACTTAGGAAACTACGCTCAACCACCTTAGCGTTGGTAAAAACTCAAAATTCTCTCTCGACAATTGCTTGGGAAGAGCTTTCCCTATGAGGGCCACTAAAGTATGGAATGCCCTAACCCTGGAGCTCAGACTGATAAAGGAATATGATATATTTTGCCGGAAACTGAAGACTGCTCTATTCATCTAAAATCTTTTAAGCTCTACCTTGAACTAATGCCGTTTCCCTGACGCACTGGTTCTTCCTGCACTTTTGTCCTGTGCCTTTATGTTTGTCCACAGTGTTTTTGTTTGTATGCCCCTGGCTTCGGCGCCCTACAAATCAGTAAATACAAAATAAATAAATAAATAAATAAATAAAATTTAATCTGATCAACTAAAATTGCTTAATAAAAAAAAAATCCCCAATTTTGGAACCGGGGAGGGCAGGATTGGGACCTAGATTCATTGCTTCCAAACACACATCTCCTAAAAAACCCACTGGGCCTCATTATGACCCCTCCGGTCTGGAAACACTGGCGGCGGTAAACCCGCCCCCACCGTTGTTTCCGGACCGGCAGATTAAGAGTTCTGCAGGCGGGTGGTGTCACTCCCGCCAGGACTGACCTGGCGGGAGTAACGCCACCCGCCTGTAGACGAAAATGGAAACACTGGCGCCGTTAATTAGGGTGCCAGTGTTTCCAGGGGATGGGGAGTAATGTTATTCTGCCTCCGGAATCACCGCATTACCAGGGCTGTAATGCCCTGGTAAAACCAGCAATTCCGGAGGCGGAAATTCATTCCGGGTCCGGTGGCAGCCTGCCGGTTTTTCCAGTACACCTACGCAGGACTCGTAATGAGGCCCACTAACTGTAAGGTGGAGTTAAGGGTCTGCGATAAGGATAAGCAGAGAAGTCAATCGGAAAGGGGGGCATCTTTCCTACTGCATTAGACAGGTGTTATTATTTTCCTCCACGCATCGCTGAGGGTATATGGGGTGGGTGGATGAATGAATGAAGCAACGTGCACAGCATGTCTGTGCAATCCAGGGCTGGGCCCGTGAGAAGGGGGTGAAGGGGAAGAGCGAGGCCCTCTGTGAGAGAGTGAGAGGGCAGAGGGAGGAGGGTGGAGAGGGACGAGCAGTCCATAACAGGCGGGCGCTTCCTCCCCGCAGCTATGTTGATAACCCTCCGCGGGACGCGCCATAAACACGTCATCGCTGCTCAATATGTCAGCGCCTCTGGCTCGGGAGCTGCCTTTACTGTCTCAGCTGCCCGCGCCTTCTGTGCATGGCTCAACTTCCCGTGACCCCCACGGTGGGAACCTGCCATGCACCCCCAAGAATGGGACCCCAGCCCCCAGAGTCAGAGCGAGAGAGAGAGAGAGAGAGAATCCCAGCAACTGACTGTGGAACCCCTTGGCATCTACTCACCTGCTCTGGAGAAGTTTCAATTGATCCCACTTGCACCTTGGAGCGACTGGGATCCACCAGTTTAGAAATATCTATGCATTCTTACACTGGAACTACATTGCCCAATGTCTAGGTGTTGCAACTGGATACAGTAGAAAGCATGTATAACTGCTCCACTCAATTCACACCAGACTAAAGCAACCCTGTCTCCTCACATGTGTGTAATTCTGACGCTCTACTATTTATATTTTAGGCGTTGGCATGCTAACCACAGGCCACTGGTACGCCTGCAAACTTAGCATTTCATGCGAACTCCATCACGTGACTGGCTACCCCATTATTTTCCTTTATGCGCACACCTGCACCGTTGCCACCTGTTGGTTGTCTTGCCCTGGCATGATACACACATGGCATGGCGTCAACTTCATACTAATCTATCGCCCACCCCCATCGATATGCCATCCTTCAACCCATCTCCTGAACCCTCTGGACAGACCTAAACCGCCATAGTCTTTCTGGGAGACCTACACTGATGGAAAGGGGATACTAAGGATAACGATGCCATGGAGTAAGCGCAACATCTCTCCAGCATGGGTATCCTAAAGCTAAAGCAATGCCCGCTCACATAAAAGGGCACATCCTAGACTGGGTAACGACTCGCAATATTAGTATCAGCCATGTAGAAGCCAAAGTACGCATCTGGTCCGAGCACTCTACCATAGATTGCATACTAACCTCTCCCTTTCGTGACCCTGGCCCCTGCACCCCCCAAAAAACTCCTAAATAGGAAACTCAACACTGCAGACTTAGAAAGCTGCCTTATTTATTTCTTTATTGTCTGCTTGTTAGGCGCATACAGGAAGTAAATAGTGTTTCAAAGCGCCCACAGGGCAACACGGAGGGGACAGGGGATGAGAAACAAATAAATACATAACAAATAATAAATAGAGTTGAAGCGGGGGGCGAACCTACTATGCCTTGTGAGTGTTCAGAATGGGATAGGTGCTGGGGTGCATTTGGGTGAGTAACAGGTGAAGTGCAATGAAAGGTAAGTGCAAGCCTCCAGGATGGAGGGTGTGCCAAGGCAAGTACTGAGGATAGACAGAAGTTGGGGGGAGATTCAGTGTGAGAGGTCAGAGCCGAGGATGCATAAAGGCCCTGAACACCAAACAAGCAACTGTGAGATTAGCAGAGGAGAGAGCGAGGGACGGAGGAGGTAAAGAGCAAAGTCTTGAGGAGCTTCCAGAATTTAAGAAAGTCCTGTTCAAGATGAAGAGGCAGCGGAAGACTGTTCCAAAGAAGGAGCCAGCTGAGGAAAGTGATCGACCACTTTCCTCTGTTTAGCGAAACGCTTTACACACAAGGAGTTGGTGCCAGAGGAACACAGAGGTTTAGAGCGATAATATTTGGTAAGAGAAAGTTGCAGATAGTGTGGTCCCCTGCCCCAGACAGCCTTGTGGATGATACAAAGGGATTTGAAATGGATCTGTGAAGCAACTGGAAGCCAGCGAAGACATTTTAGGGCAAGAGAGATGTGTTCCCTGGGCTTGAGGAAAGATAAGTCTTCCTGCCCTATTCTGGATTAGCCGGAGAGGTTGTAAAGTGGAAGAAGGTAGATTCAGGATATGCTATTGCAGTAGTCAAGCCTAGAGAGAGTCAGGGCTCGGGTAACATTGAGCTTCTGGGGGAAAGTGAGAAAAGGTAGACTTCCTTTGAGAAGCAAGAGTGGAAAGTGGGACTTCTTGGCAATGTCCTGGTGCGAGGGAGGAAGGAGAGAGTGGAGTCGAAGATGACTCCAAGGTTTCTGGCTTCTGAAGACAGAGCAGGAGGAGAGTCCAAAGTGGAAGGCCAGAGTGAAGGGAAGAAGACTGGAGCACGGGTCCCAATGGGAAGGATCTGCTTTTTACTGGCATTGAGACAGAGATCATTGGAAGTGCACCAGGCCTGACTGGCACATAGGCACTCAGGGATGATGGAAGGTGCAAGAGGGTCAGCAAGAAGTTTGAAAAAGATTTGTGTGTCATCAGCATAACAATGGACGTTGAGGGAGAAAAAGGAGATGAGCATTGGCAGCTGAGTAAGGTAGATGTTAAAGAGCCAAGGCAAGATAATGGAGCCTTAGGGGATACCACAGGTGGAGAAGGTAGTTAGGAGAGAAGGTGCCCGGGATGACTTGGGAGGAGCAGTCAGTTAGGAAGGAGGTCATCCAATCCAGTGCTTGCTCCGAGATACCAAGGATGTCGTGGAGCCTTTGTATGAGGATGGTGTGGTTGACCGTGTCAAATGCAGAAGAGAGATCAAGAAGGATGAGGACAGCTGGGGAGTTGAAACCCAGGGATGCGAACAGTTCTTTACAGCTTTCCAAAAGAGCAGTTTCCATGCCTCTGGTTGCTCAGAATACAGATTTATGGTCGTGAAGACCACCAACAAGTTCAGTGTGAGCATTGACTTGGGACAGGGCCAACTTTACCAGCAGTTTCCGTAGGAAGGGGGTGATGGAGATAGGGTGGTAGTTTTTTGAGGAGGGGACACAGAAGGCAGTGATTGAGGGAGGTGGGGAAAGAACCAGTAACAAAGGAGTTGTTACAGAGATGAGCGATTGCAGGGGCAAGAGAGCCAATGTTGTCCTTGTTGGTTCTAGATGAGCAAGGGAAAACCTGTTTGGAAGAGACCTTCATGGAGCAGACAACTCTGGTAAGTTCTTGTGGTGAGACAAGGACAAAGGAGGATAAGGAAGAAGGAGGAGTTTGAGTGTCCAAGGAAGACAGGGGGTGAGGGATTGGTTGGAGAGTGTGTAACTAGGCTGCTCAGGATGTCCTGGGTTTTGGTGGTGACGTGAGTGGCGAGTGCATTGCAGAGAGGCTGAGAGGGAGTAGGGGAGGAGGATACTGTGGACGGATTGGCTAGTTCCCTGCAGATTTTGAAAAGTTCAGCCATGTTGTTGGATGCACCAGACACCCGTGCCTGAATATGGGCCCTTCTCTTGGCACTGATGGAGAGTCTGTATTGCCTTTGGGGCAGGCGGCAGGCCAGTTTGTTAGAGGGTGAGCCTGAGGTTTGACACTTTCGTTCCGCAGCTCTGCACTTTTGTTTCAGGGCTGCAATTTCAGAGTCATACCAGGTGTTGCGCCTAGACGTGGCTTTCAAGTGGATCCTTAAGAGCCGGTCAAGAATGTCAAGGGTGTTGGTGATGGACAGATGGAATTTGCTGAGAGCAGTGTTGGTGGTAGAGTCTGAATTGGGAGGGCAAGTGGAGATAAAGGTGTAAGAGAAGTCAGCAGCTGACACTCGTTTCATCGGGTGGATGTTCATGAACGAGATTGGCAGGGCTTTTGCAGGAGTGGTCATAGGACCATAGGGTCCCAGGTGGAAGGAGAGAAAAGAGTGGTCAGACCAATCGAGAGGGGTGACCAGGGGAGATGAGAGAGGGAGGTCGGAATGTATGAGGGCGTCCAAGGTGTGTCCAGCAGAGTGGGTTGGACCAGAAGGGAGAATGGAGAGGGATAGAGAGGCGCAGAGGTCAAATAAAAGAGTGGGTGCTGTGCCAGGGGAGTCCAATTGGATCTTAAAGTCACCCAAGAGGAGCAGGTTGGAGGAGGTCGAAAGGAAGGAGGAGCAGAAATCATTTGCCTGGTTACTGTCACCATTTCTAAGATATAGCATCACATTGGTTAATTCACAGAACATGTCAGGGTATATGGAAAGATTTATATAAACTTTACTGGAAAATCCATATCTTATATTACAGATACAGATGGCATCATTAGAAAACTATGTTTCAATAGCCATGGGACTTATTGGACATTTTCCATCCATCCATCTGACACAAACAAGGGTTAAGATCAGTACAATTATTTCATCAAAATACATGATTGGGCATTTATATGGCACACAATGAACTACTAATATGTTTAATCAATTTTACCCCAAACTATAATGTTTTCATGTATGACAGCACATGGGGGAAACAAAGGCACTGCCATGGGTGTCACATTTGCTAATACATTAGCTAATCCCAAATCGGATTTCAGGCGATAGTCACTTCTAGTGCTATAAAAATAGCCAGTATTATAGAAATTATCAGGATGTTTCTAGTACTATAGAAATAGCCTTTTGGGATTGTAAAATAATGTAATTATTATTTGAAATTGGGGTTGTAAAATAATGTAATTATTATTTGAAATAGTAGTATTAAAACGTTCAGGTATTATCCTAAAAATCTAAACTCTTCAATGATTTAAATTTGAAATTCACCGTCAAAGCCACGTTGTCAGAAATGATGTTTTGGATGTAAGAATTCACATTAGTGAGAATAAACTTGAAACTTCCACTCATAGAAAATCAGTAGCGGTTAAAAAGCTTTCACCCCACAAAACTCAAAAACAGCATCTCATAAACTGTTACCATGTAAAAGAAATGTAGCCCAAAGGATTTCTCTGAATAACAAGAGGGGGATTTTTTTTTTTTTTTAAGCAAGTGGATTTTCCAAACACAAGCTTCCATCAGCCAAGCCCAAGTAGCCACATGGAAGCAAGAACGTTATGCTCACATCAAGGTTTACACTGACCCCAAGAAAAGATTACGTTGCGTTGGTTACTATCTTTTATTTGTAAAAAATGTACACAATTTTACAAAATTCTCAACAAGCATTGGCACATTTTGCAAATCTCTCCTGGCTTTCAGGGAGTCATGAAGAAATACGCTCTGTGGGGGGGAATTGAATAAGGCATGATTATAAAAGTACCCCCCTGTTACCCGACCATTGTGTGACAGTATATTTTATATATTATTATTATTATTATGCCATGTCTAAACCACTGTCTCTAGTCTGCATAAAGGGTGGCTGGTAGTCTCCACTGTGCATGTCACCCTCAGAACAAAGCTTTGCACACGACTTAAGAATGATCGCCTTCACTGTTCACGCTTCTGACAAATATCTGTTATGGCATAGCTAAGCGTGTTCCCTGCTGGCAGATGTCATATTACTAGACGTCTCGCCTGCCCGGAGGCGAGTGTGAAACATTATGGAGTATATTTACCTTGAAGAAATGCCTTGCACTGTGCTGCTTTTACTGATGTGACTAACAAGCGTTGCCGAGTGCAGGTGGGATGGAAAGATGAGGGTTTATCTTGGTCAGCAATTAAAATCGCAAGGTGTGACCTTGCCAGGCTGAGATCACCCCCCCCTTCCATTGACACTCATTCCTTCCTGTGAGTACAAGAGATCTGCACCAAAGGGGAGAGGGAGTTCACTTGCGCCGAAGTCTCGTGTTCCCGTTGGTCATTTGTTCATCAATCCACCGGAATCGTGAGTGGTCGTTATTGTTGCACTACATTTCTTTTGGCTTTCAAAAATAGCTCACCTTATTAAACACATGGTTAGTCCAAGCTTGTGTACTTGTTATCCAATCAGACTCATTGACAAAATGACGAGCTTTTTCAGGTGTGGAAACGGTTCAGCTTGGAAATAAGCAGATAACATGTCGAAGTGACAAACACATGTAATTGTTATCAAGAATCATAATGGGATATTTGGATTAAATAATAAGAAAGTAGCTAATTGAATTGAAAAACTAGAAATCACTTTTGTTTATTGAAAAATGGTATGTGACGTAGTTAGTATTGAGTGGTGAGAGGAGTATCATGTTGGCATGCCATGTCCAGGGACTCGCATCATTGCCCAGGTGTTGCCACTATATGATCAGATGTGACCATCATGTGTACGGTATCAACATTATATGTGCTGGTACTCGCAGCTTGTGACACGTGTTGTCTTCAAAAGCACAGGTTCCCCACAACATTAACAGCAATTGAAATCATATACCCAGGTCCTGAAACCATCCACCAGGCAGTATCATCAAATGCCTGGGGGTTCCTGTAACGTGCCATGCGTTGCTGTCATTTATTTATTTAATTCATTTTTTACATTTATAAAGCACACAAAGCAGCCCTCGGGCATCGTGGCGCTGTTACATGCAATGCTTATTTGGTTACAGGAGACAGGGAAAGTACAGCCTGTCTCTGGTTCATGGTTACAGTGAACCTAAGGCCAGACAAGTAATGGTTAAGCGTGAAAGGTTTACAGAAGAGTGGGGGCTCTACAGTTCATGGGGTATAATGGAACCGGTTACGACTAATACATTCTGAGACGCAGGTAACGAGGGGGTGATCCCAGATGTGTAAATTGACCTAGTTGAAGAGCCTCGTTTTGAGACCTTTGTGGAAGGACAGGTGAAAGGTCTCATTCCTTAGGGTATTTGGGAGGGCATTCCGTTGTTTAGAAGCTAAGAAGGGGAAGCTGGTGCCGCCAGCCTTGGGCCGTTTGATGGAGGGGAGGTTCAATTGGTTAGCATAATGTGCGCGTATGGGTCTGGTGAACTAGCTCTGGCTACTTTCTCTGAGAGGTAGGAGTGGGCTGTGAGGAAGAGGCATTTCTGGTTGATGGCTTAGGTCTTAAAGATGATGCATCCTGTAACCGGGAGCCAATGAGCAGCGCCCCTAGCATGAGAGATATGCTCCCTTTTGGAAATGTTCAGGGCTGCTCTGAGTGCATTATTTTGAATAATTTGCAATCTGTAGAGATTTCTTGCAGAGGTACCAGCAAAGAGTACATTGCAGTAGTTCCGTTTTGCACCAATGGTAGCCCTAGCTATTGAGAGACAGTTTTGTGAGGAAAGGTAGGGTTTGACTGCGTTGATCAATTTCGTTGTGAAAGATGCCGATGAGGCGATGGCGCTCAATTGATGTGTCATGGCAAGTGTCGAGTCGAGGTACACCCCCAGGGTCTTAACTGAGGTTGAAACCATGATTTGTGTGTTGTCAATGGTGAAGGAGCTATATTGTTTATTAAGCTTTTGTAGAGTTTCTTTTGGGCCTAGTAGGAGGATTTCGGTTTTATCCCCGTTAAGGAAGAGCCTGTTGGCTCCATCCAGGTTTGGATGGTGTTATAAGTATTGAGCAGTGTTGTGGCAAACATTTCCTATGAGCCAGAGAGTTGGAGGAGGACCTGAATGTCATTGGCATAGTTTGTGTATGCTATGCCGAGCGCGTCCAGCTTGTCAAAGATCGGTTTCGTAAATATAAACCTTCAGGGACTCCACAGTGAATGGTGGTGGGTGACACGCAAGCCTGCTCAAAGAACACCTTCATGGCTCTTCCTTCGAAGAAGGAGGTGATCCAGGTAGTGACTTTGTGAGTGAATTGCGCAGATGTAATAAGATGTCTGCAAAGGGTCTTATGATCCACGAGGTCAAACGCTGCAAATAAATCAAGAAGGAGGAGAAGGGCTGGTTTGCCTTCGTCCATGATTTCCGCTAGTTGGTTTTATGGTCCAGTAATGCAGATTCAGTTCTGTGGCCAGGGCGGAAACCTGATTGTCTCTTTCCCAAGATGCTGTTGGTTTCAAGGAAGTGCTGTATTTGGGAGTAAGCAGCCTTGTCGAGAATGTTTAGCAGAAAAGGGACTGTAGTGATGGACCAGTAGTTGTTAGGGGAGGAGGGGTCTACGGAAGGTTTCTTCAGGTGAGGGCATCCCCAGGCCTAGTTAAGGCATGATGGAACAGTGCCAGATGCAAATGAGGCATTTATGAAGGCTGTCAGGAAGGGTGCCAGTGTGTCGGCGCAGTCTTTAATAATATTGGCGGGGAGATATCACCTTTGCAGTTGGAATGTTTTATATTATTGAGGAGGGTCAAGACTTTAGTTTCTGAGATGTCTCTGAAGGAGAAGATTGTCTTGTCAAGGGCGAGGTGATGGTGGAGGGCGAGATGGGCGGTTCAGTACTGGTCAGGGAATTCTGGTGGGATCAAGTTTTGCCCTGAAGGAGGCCTACTTTATTGAGAATAGCTGATTGAATACCTTCGCACCACGATTCATCTTTGATTAAGTCTTGGGTGCTGGGAACTGGGGTAGCTAGTTCCCTGAATATGGCAAACATCTCTTTGGAACCTAATTTAGTATTGGTGATTCTTGTGTCGAAAGAGTTGGATTTGGCTTGGATAATGGCTCTTTTATATTGGGTAGATGGTATTTTAAATTCTTCTTTATTGGAGTCATTAGGATTGGATTGCCATTTGGTGAGCGTGATATGACTGAGCTTGCATAATTCCTGAAGTTCCGATGTGTACAAGGAGTTTGCATGCCAAGTCATTTTGACATTCTTTCTTTCTAGCGGAGCTACAGAGTCGACTGCATTCTTGAGCGTGCAGTTGTATACTTCGGCTAGAACATCAGGACCAATGGAGAAAGGAGGTTTGTGGGCTGGAACCTCCAGATAAGGTAAAAGGTTGTCTTTGGTCAGTGCGCGGGCACTCCTAGCTAGTGTTGGTGGAGAGGGATTGGTGGGCTTGGTGGACTTTGGGTTGGAGAATTGAATGAGGTGGTGGTCGGTCCAAGGACAATGGGTGTTGGCACTGATAGCGGCTAAACAGTTATGGTCAGCTATCCAGTCAAGGGTGCGTCCTTTGGCATTCATCAGGTCGGTGACTCATTGAATGAATCCCGTGTTTTGTAGAGCTTTGGCATTGATTTGGCTTGCTTGTCTTTGGTATCATTAAGGCCTAGATTTAGGTCACCAAGTACTATAGTTTTGGCTGTGGTTTTTTGGTTCTCTCCCAGTAAGTGGAGAAGGTTTTCCTGAAAGTCTGAGGAAGGGCCTGGGGGTCGGTACATAATGTGTTTAGCAATGGTGCAGTTGGAGGTCAGGGATAGTTTGATGGCCATGGATTCAGTGTTGCCTTCCAGGGTAGAATTTACTTGTCGGGTGGGTAGAGATTCTTTGGCTATGAGAGCCACACCACCGCCTTACCAGTGTATGGTGTACCCTGGTGGAATGGCTAGGACAATGGCGGGTCCCGCTGTCTCATGAAGCCATGTTTCTGTAATGGCAAGGAGGTCTACATTGAGGTTGGTGAGGAGGTCTCGGATCTCTGTGGCATTAGCTGGTAGTGAGCGTGCGTTAACGAGTGCACTTTGGAGTGTGTTGGGGGAGGGCTAAGATTAGAGATGGTTGAACCAAGGGGCGATTTGGGAAGAGCGCTGTTGGTCGCTGAGTGAGTTGGGTGGTTGGTAGGGCATGGCGAGCGTGTCTTGGCTCTGGCGAGATGCGATAGGAGGTCTGAGGGGGCTGGGCGGAGTGATGTTGATGATTCACATTGGGTGGTGTGAGGCAGATGAAGGTGGAGGCCGGGCCGTGTTTAGTAGGGGAACGTGAGCAGATGGATGCTATGTTAATTGAGGAGCGCAAGCCCAGAAGTTGGTTTCTGAGATCAGTTGGCTTTGGGCGCTTTTGGTACAGCAAAGGTTTGGTGCAACTTCTCAACATAGTTAGCCTGAAGACTAAGTATTTGCAGGAGCTAGCCTCAAAGTGAAGCTTCTGAGTGTGGAGGGCCATCGGAGAGCTGGAGAGAGCAGGAAGGAAGGCAGTAGGGAGGACGTCATTTGAGTTAGGCAGTATCAGGGCCATGGCAAGGTTGTTGGTGCAGGGAGCGTAGATGTAGTATGGCATTGTGCTGCGGTTGTGCATAGGAAGGGGTGGCAGCCTATGTAGTGCACTCTGGAATCTGGGGTGAGCTAGCTGCGTAGACCCGGGAGGGTCACCAGAAGGGATGGCACACCTGGTGAGGAAGGACCAGCAGGTAACACTGGGGGAAGCAGGGGGCCTTCGAAGGTAGACTGCCATAGCAGATGATAGGCAGGTGCTTGAACGTGGCTGAATAGGTGCAGTGCGCGCGCAGAACTATAAGGGTGAGAGAAGGAATACCTGGCCATTGGCAGTGGTGTTGCAGCGGCAAGGGTAAGCTACTAGTGATGGATTGTGGGACGTCTGCACTAGGTTGCCTGGTAGGAGGGAAATTGGCAGAGAGGGCAGTTCCTAGAGCTATATGCATTCGAAGCCATAGTTCAGAGGCACATGAACCTAGTACCTGGAGGTTTGGGCAAGCATGACACTTTGGTACATGCAGAGCGAAGC
Source organism: Ambystoma mexicanum (assembly GCF_040938575.1). Lineage (NCBI taxonomy): Eukaryota > Metazoa > Chordata > Amphibia > Caudata > Ambystomatidae > Ambystoma > Ambystoma mexicanum. Next base: position 49,033,848 of record NC_090939.1, read on the forward strand.
TGAAGCCTAGATGGACACATACAGGGATATCTGAGACCATATTATGCAACTTGGATGAAAATACACATTAGGTAAGAGCGTACCAAGAAGTGCAGAACGTGTGTGAACATAAGCAAGGAAACAGTGAAATTACTTTTGGCAAATAACACAGATCTTGAGACCGTTCGCAATAAGCTTGCACTTACTGTGGAAGCAATCTCGTAGCTGAAGGGTTAATAGTTCTCACTGCTTCTCAGCGTTTCCTATGGGTGATAACAATATGTCCAGGTTCTAGAGTTGTTACCCAGGGTCCTTTTGCAAGTACTGCACGAACAGGCCCAGACAGGGCCTTTCTACGGGCCTTGACTACAAGGGTCGGCTAATGCCTTGTGGCTACGGAGGGGGTTTAAATGGGTGCTAGGATACCTGTTGCTAGGCAACCAGCTAAACAGGAAATAGCACAGCCATTTTGTGGTGAAACGAAAAGTTAGTCGTGCAATCCGATGCAATGTGCTTCTGAGGGAGAAGCGTGTCAGGCATCAGACACTTCATAAATTATTCTTTGTTGCAAAGTGAAGAAAGTTGCACGGTGGTAAGGGATGATGCCAGGTTGGCAGGGGGAGTGCGCGCCACCCCTGATGCTGGAGGCACTGTGATGTTGAGGGAGAAGCTGCTGCTGCAGCAATGCAGATGTCGGGCACCAGCTCTTCTCACTCGAACTGTAGATAGAGCAGTTTTAGACATCAGAGACTCTTAAATAAGGCACAGACAGGGGCCTTCTCCATGAGCCTTGACTACTATGGCTGGCTAACGGCTTCTGACTACGGGAGCGGGGGGTTTAAATCGGCACTAGCTTACCTGTTGCTAGGCAACCAGTTAAACAGGAAATAGCACAGCCATTTTGGGTTGAAAACGAGAAGTTGGCCATGCAATCCAATGCAATGTGCTTCTGAGGGAGAATCATGTCAGGTGTCAGACGCTTCATAAATTATTCTTTGTCGCAAAGTAAAGAAAGTTGCATGGTGGTGAGGGATGATGCCAGATTGGCAGGGGGAGTGCGCTCCACCCGTGATGCTGGCGCCACTGTGGTGTTGAGGGAGAAGCTGCTCCTCCAGCAATGCACATGTCAGGCACCAGCCCTCCTACTTCAGATAGAGCTCTTTTAGACATCACAGCCTCTTAAATAAGGTACAGACAGGGGTCCTCTCTACAGGCTTTAAATGGGTGCTAGGCTACCTGTTGCTAGGCAACCAGGTAAACAGGAAATAGCACAGCCATCTTGGGGTGAAAAAAAGTTGGCCATACAATCCGATGCAATGTGCTTCTGAGGGAGAAGTCTGTCAGGTATCAGACGCTTCATAAATTAATAAGTGTCGCAAAGTGAAGAAAGTTGCACGGTGGTGAGGGATGATCCCAGGTTGGCAGAGGGAGTGCGTTCCACCCCTGATTCTGGTGATGCTGTGGTGTTGAGAGAGAATTGCTGCTGCTGCAGCAACGCAGATGTTGGGCACCAGCCCCCCTCCGTCGAACTTCAGAAGTCATATATCCATATATGCATATCAAGTGTCAAGTATTGCTAGCATGTAAGAGGTCTGGACATCACGCAGCCAGGTCCTCAGATCATAAGTCAGTTATTTATTTACCGGATTTGGCAAGCCTTTTATCATATGCCAACTACTCACTTTATTTGCCTGGGTATCATGGCCATTGGTCCATGGTCATCATATGCCAGGTATTACCATCAAATACCCAGCTATAAATGCCATTTAGAGATATTGCCATCAAAAGGCCAGGTACTAATCCCAGCGCCTGGTAATGACATGTCCTTCCTTCTAGGGGGGGTACCATCGTCTCTTCCCTCCCTCTCGGGGATACTGAGATGGGCATGGGGTGTTCAGGCCTCACATTCAGGTTTCTGGTCTCATTAGGGACATCTCAGTCTTGGGCTGTGCCAGGAGTCATTGCTGCAGTAATCTGCACCTGACACCAAGACTTGTGCCTGAAGCTGTCCTGGGAGAAACTCATGGCATCCCTTCTGCTCTGGAGCTGCACCCCGCTCGGTATAACTGTAACCTCCATGGGTCCATCTCAGCCACTGACCCCAGCCGCTGCCACCCTGGTGACGGAAGCAGCAAGTGTGCAGCGGGTCCTGCAACGCCACATGTGAGTAGAGGGACTCTCATGTCTTCTTGTAAGACATTGGACTCTATCTTGGCCCATGAGGTCCCCTTCTTACCTGGAAGGTCACATTTGCTGCCTTGGACAGGACACAGTCATGACCTGTGGTCATTGCAAATAGCGCATAGAGCAGCATAGTGCTGTGTCCTGGGTAAGTTACAGATCCTAGCTCCTCCAGTCGGGTGTGTGATCCTGGACACTGTGAACCCCCTGTCTGTGTGAGCCTTGGTGTAAGGCCTTTGCCTCACTCATGCACTGAAGGCCTGCGTTATGGGGGCAGGCCTCCCTTTACCTCACTAAAGCCTAAAGAATTGTCGGTCGCAACCGGGTAGCCGCTTACTTAAGAAGGCAGCCCCCAACCCAAGTAAGATCGACTTACAGACCGTACCTACATTTAAGATTCTAGAGGTCCCAACTGGTTCACGCTGTTTTCTACGCACCATCTATTTCACTGCACTTAATTGTGTTTTGGTAGCATATGTTATTCTAACTTTAGGAAACTTGGCCAAAATTCTGTATCACTGTTCACCCAATTATTGGAGGTCATCCTGATTGTTGGGCCTCCGTTTCGAATGGGCAACAGTGGACCCCCTGATCTTCTGGTTTGGCTTTAGATTTGGGCAGATACTGAGTTTAGTATACTTGGATTTTGGGGCGCTCCTATGCTTCCTACATGCAAGAGAACTGTGCTGGTCTTACTCTCCAACATGCTCAAAACCTTGACTGTAGCACTGTCTGATCCCAGCCATTGAGATGTTGCCTTGGTCAGGCGATCACAAGACACCTCACTCCTTGTTAGACCCTGGCAGTGAAGGGTCCTATTCCCCACCGATTCCAAGATATTTGATGGCTGATCCCTTGACATGAGATTTCAAGAATGAACTCACCTTCAGAGAAAATCTAGAAAGACATCCACCCAAAGCCCCCTGGACCTTTCAGCAATCTCCAGGGTCCGGTATTGAGGTTGACTGCTTGGACCCATCTGACTAATAGAGCAATTCAAACGTTATTACTAATTAGCATGCAGCAGAGGCCGCCGGCCACTCAGGTTGCCAGGATCGCAGGCATTACTTACTTGTACAGGCGTGAATTCTGTGCATCGTGGTTGGCTTCTCAGCCTCTCACCTCTGCCCCCTGCCTCCAGTGCTTTAAATGGAAAAAAAAGTGCAGGTACTCACCAATCTAGGCTTTAAGTGGGCTGGGGCTCTGCCTGCGAGGGTCTTAAATTTGCTGAGGCATTGTGTGTCTTTCTCCAACTCAATTTTCCTTGTTCTTCATTTGTCTCACTTTATTTGTGTGTGTGTGTGTGTGTCTTTCTTTGTGTATCATTCTCTATTTGTGCCAATTTCTGGATGCCTCCATTCCCACACTCACACTTCAGTTATGTTCTCATACCCTCTTTAATTCTCTGTAAAGTCTGGCCTCGGGAGCATGCTTTGCTAAAACAGCTCAGTGTTTCCAATCCACATGTTAGTATAATGGTTTACTGTTAAGTGATTACCTTCAAATTTGATTCCGTCGGCCTAATGCAACCATCTCTCAAAGACACTCATCAATCAAAGACGTATTTTGACCTATTGCTATGTACACAAGATGGCACACTTTGAGAACTTCCAATTTTTCCTGGCAATGCACAATGGAATTAAATGATTTGGAAATGATCACACACCCACTTTGGCTAAGCAGTGCATCTCAGATTATTTCACTCAAACGTCCAGTCTGTTGTTATGCACTGTGTGTGAATAGCCACATAAATGGACACTTCCTTTTTTGCATGTTAAACTAGCAGATATCATAACTGTAAACTAAGCTTTAAAAGGGGTGCTTTATTATTTCTCACTATCATTGTCTAATAATAAGACCTTTGGTAGGTAACTGGAGCTGTGTATTCAGAAAATAACTAAAATCTTGGCTCTTATCCCCATAACTAGAAGACATTCCTACGGGGACACTTATGCAGCTGAAACAATACTCAGAGAGGGAACCGACCCTCCCTATCTCCCCAGGCTAGCCCCCATAAACAGAAGGAGGGAAAAACAATCTACGGCACATCGCTATACCAATTGGAAAATTGCTAATTTTTGTATCATACTAAAGAACGATTATGGAGAGATCAGGAGGGAAGGCATCAACACATCTTAGCCGACAAAGCCAGCATGGGCAGCGATGGATCTCCAGCAGAGAAATGGGTAGGAAGGGTACAGATGAATGTAAAACATGCAGCACCAATACCAGCGCGGTGGACAATGCGCGCCTCAACCTAGTACACAAAGGTTCGATATAGCACAGATGGAACCCATCACACCTAGCAATTAGATGGACAGACTAAAATGCCAACTCCATAGGACAATCAGATACGTGGTACAAGAAACACAAAGACTTAGAGACATAATACCCACTAACCCCAAAAGCTCAAATTTCTGCATATATATATCTCACACAAAAACCCACACAACCACATCTCCACACAGCAAACCGCACGTACTTCACCACACCACAACAACAAACAAATAGCACATAACTCGCACCAACAGCATATGACGATTCACTTCGATACGATATTCACATCCAAGCTCAGCGCATGGTGAAAACCGAACTGAGGCCACCAACAGGAGACCACGTTTCCCACTTTCCTACTCCCTCTTTACCTGACTAACCCCCTGCCCCTTCCTTCTAGTTTGCAGATCCGCCTGAGCGCCTAGGGACCAATTCTGTGGGGGCCGGTGCACGATACAAATACCTTTAACATTAACATATTAGAAAAGGCGCTTCTAATTTATCAACGTGTTAAAAAAAGTAATTATCTAGGCTTTCCAAACAATCTGTGCTCCATATAAAACTCTCCATGCGTGGCAGGTGAAGCCCACTTAGCAAAACGGAGTTCCAAGCCTGGTGCTCCGAGAGCGCAGGAGATGCACGTCTGTCCCTCCTTTTGACCTGCAGAGAGGGCCGTGAAGGAGACATTATGGACATTCTGGGTGGGAGAGAGAGAAGGAGGAGGAGGTAGGGGCACTACGTTCCCCAGTAAAGGCTGCAGGACCTTATTCCTTCATTGTTAATGTTAATGTTAAAGGACATTTGTAGCGCGCACTATCACCACCGGAGTGGTCCCCTGGTGCTCTGGCGGCTCTGAAAGAGGGAGGGAGGGGAGTTAGTGGGAGGAAGCTGGAAAAGTGCAAGAGAGCAGTGATGTGCTGTTGGTGGCCTCAGCCGGTGGTTCCGTTGGCTGGGCCTGGGGTGTTTGCGGCCGGTAGTCGTCGTGTATTGTTGTGCGAGTCTATATGTGTTTTTGTTTTGTTGTTGCAATGTAATGAAGTTTGTGCGGGTTGTTGTGCTGTAGGTTTGTGGTTGTGTTTGGTTTTGGTTTGAGAGATGTATGTGGAGGGAGGAAATTAGTACTGAGTGACATGAGTGACATTTTGTTTTGTTTAATTTGTATATGGTTATAAAAACAACCTTTACAACATAAAGGCAATAAAAAAGATACTCATATAGTTCAGCAACAAATACATCATATCATTACAGTATCAAGAAATCAGGAATAAGCAAATTAGAAAAAGAGAAAAAAACGGAGGATAAAATAAACAAATAAAAAAAAATCCCTTTTCAAGAATTACATAGAGAGGCCACAGTTCTAATAAAATATAACAAAACAAAAAAAGATAAGAACGCTATTGGGAAGCAATAGCTAAGCGGAACATAGCAGCATTTTTTTCAATCAGTTTTCAACATTTCAGTTCTCGATATTTAAACTACTTCTCTTTCAAGGGCAATCTGTAACAGCGCGGCCAAGAGTAAAATGAAACTCTTTCCTTCTCCCCTAGTCTCACAGTTGAGTGCCGGTACTCTCTTTCAGGCTTTGAGAAGTGCCTGTATCGAAATGTTAAAACATAAGAAGTGGAGGCACTGAGTGCCGGAGAGGGCCGGCCCCTTTAAAGCACTGCCTGTCACCAGTCTCTGTCCCCCTTCCTACCGGAACCCCTCTCCTCCCTGCTCGGTTCTTCCCAGCACCCAGCTTGCATAGCTGAGTAGCCATTTTTTCTGCAGGAACGCTCTTCCGCCATGCAAATGTAGGGTGGGATTCTGTGTTTTGGCCGCCCACCTCTTTCATGCTGGCAATCTTCATTGCAGTTGTTTTTCATTTTGGTGAATAAAACAGGTGGCATGCTTGATAGCGTTCATCCGCCCGTCCATTTCTTCTTTGGAAGCTCACCTCTGAAATCCATCATTGCAGCGCTCTCAAGTTTCCTGCAGCCATTAAAAAAAAAAGTTACGATTTAATATTTCGCCTAATGCCAGAGGCAAGCCTTCAAGGGCGGGGCCGGGATTTGAACCTGGGATGCCCTGCTTTGCCTTGTTTCTAAGACAAATGCGTTATCCCTCAGCTATCTTCCCAGCCTTGAAAGCTCCCCTGTAATTTTTTCCCTTTGGATTGTGGGACTTGTATTTTTTTCTATCCCATTCAAAATTTGGAGTAAATACATTTCCTATAATTCCAAGCAAAAACAGGGTTGCAGGACCTTCTCACGCATGACCAGGGGAAACTTGAGAGCTCTGCCTTCTTGTGGCATCCTTGTCTCCTTTCCACACAAGTTCTTCCTTCTTTCTTCAGCCTCATAATTCAATCTTTTCTTATTTCCTTTCACTAATATTCTTTAACATGCTTTTAGTTTTGCCTCATAAATGTCACAATGCAACACCTGCAGAATGTCTGTAAAGGGGAGGTGGTTATGAGGCGGGGTACCATGGCCAGCACCTGCTGTAGGCTGGAGCACAGCGAGTAGTATTATTGGAATGGAGACTTGGCCAGCATAATCCAGTGAAGGCTTCCCTATCTTGATGAATCAATTATTAATGTTCTATATCCTAACATGATGTGCAACTGGAGCATCTACAAACACACACATGCACACACACTAGAGCAGGGAGAGTCCGGCTAGACTCAGACCACCCCAGTCTTATAAGGTAATATTCACCCTGGGTCCCCTCCGAAACAAGGGGCAGTCCCCCGTACCTCAATGAGCACAAGGACAACGGGTCTGCTTGCTACGGTTCCCGGCGGTCACTGCCGAACCAGGGATCCCCTTTATTCAATGCGCATGCGCGACCCACACCTAGGCGTTGTGCATGCTTACTCCATCCTTCACTCCGTAACATCCCTCCTTGTTCATAACAAACAAACATAGCCACAACTTAAATTAACATGAAATGTCAACATGACACACACAACAGTACACAGTGTACAACTTATGATATGGGCCCAACGTGGGCGTTTACCCTCCCTTCTGGTCCTCAGGGATTCGGGTCCAGAATGTAGTACTTGAACCTGGTGGGACATCTTCGGCCTTCATGGTGGGGATAGCACACCTCCTCTCTGCCAACGTCACAGTGAGGTTCCTCTGGTGCAGGGTCCCCTCTGTCTTCTTCGAGCCCCGGTGCTGCGCTGGAGGTGCGAGTCGGTGTCCTGCACTCGCGAGGTTCATCAGGGTTATCCCTGGCATCGACCTTCTTTAAGAAACAAGAGTTCCATTTGATTGTTCCTCTTCTGTCAGTCGCTGTCACCATCGACCCGTTGACATGAGTCATGCCCATAGGGGTGGGGTCATAGTTGAAGGACAGCTTTCCTTCGGGGTGCCGGTTGCGTACCAGGACTGTGTCCCCCACTATGATGCTTGCCGGCTTCAGATGTCTGTGGGTGTTTTCATGCTCATTGCGTGTCCGCCTTTCTTCCAGGGTCCTTTGGTCCTCATGACCACATGGTGGGGGTTGTCCATCGGTTTCCGGTATCAGACCTCTCTGGCACTGGTTAAACAGGGCCTCTGCTGGGGCCACCCCTGTGGACTAATGGAGTGTGGAACGGTACTCGCAGAGGAATTGGTACAGATTCCTTCTCACTTCCAGCCCTTGGCCCTGAGTGATCCGGAACAACTTGTCGAGAGTCCGCATGGAGCGTTCCACCTCTCCATTTGCTCTTGGCCACCTGGGAGTTACCTTCCTGTGTCTGATCCCACATTCATCCATGAAAGCGGCAAACTGACAGCCATGAAACGGGGGACCATTGTCCGAGCACAACTCCCAGGGAAACCCATGGGTTGCAAAAGATCTTGTCCATCGCTTCAATGGTTTGTTCACTGGATGTAGACTCCACCAGCTCCACCTCAGGATAGCGGGACCATATAAAGACTAGAAAGTACATTCCCCTCCCGGTACACCCAAAGTCTGCATGTACTGTACTCCAAGGCTTGTTGCTCCTTTCCATGGACTCAATGCATGTTCTTTAGCTACTGGTGCGGCTGCTTGGCAGCAGAGGCAGCGGTGTACGTACTTGTCGACCCTCCTTTCGATGTCCAGGAACCAGGCTTTGGCTCTCAGTCTCGCCTTCGTCTTGGCCGTGCGCTGAGAGCCACTGTGTGCCAGTTGCAGCACCCTCTCCGCCAGTGCTCACGGGATGACGATCTGCCTCCCCCTCAGTAACAGGCCCTCGTCGGACATGGACATCTCGTGACGCGCGCGCCACAGGGCTTGTAGGTCATATTGAGCGTCTTTTCCTTTCTGGGATATGTCCGCCAGAGCCGACTTCCAGTCCCCCCTGCCCATGGTGGTTTGGATCAGCTGGAAACACCCATCGTCCTTTGAGACTTTGGCCAATTCCTCCAGTTTTAGAGCTATAGGCTTGGCTACCTCCACCACGTGCCGAATGACCTCGGCACAGTCTCCTTCTGGCTGCCCTGACTGTGAGCCGCTGCCCCTGAGATGGCGGGACATGTAGGCCACTGAGTTGTGTGTGCCCGACCTGTACTGCAACTTCAACCCGTATTGCATAAGGGTGAGCATCCACCTCTCTAGCCTCGGTAGTGGTTTGGAGGATGCTCCTGTCATGATGGGGATCAGGGGCTTGTTGTCTGTGATGACTGAGACTAGTTTGCCTAGGACGTACATTTTAAAGTGCTTGCAGCCCCACAGTATGGCCAGTACTTCCCTTTCAATTTGAGAACACCTTTGCTCGGTGTCCGTTAGGGCTTTACTGGCGTATGCGATGGGCCGCATCCGTCCTTTGAGATCAGGTTGGAGTAGCACCCCACCGAGTCCCACGGGGCTGGCATCTACATCCAGCTCAGACTTCTTCTTCGGGTCGAAAAAGGCCAGAGTTTCATCACCGATGAGGGCGGCCTTGATGGTATCAAAGGCCTTCTTCTCCTCGGCTGACCATGTCTAGGTGGTGTCCTTTTTTCTTAGGGCCCTGAGTGGCTCAGAGAGGGAGGCCAGGTTCTTGATACACTTCCCGCAGTAATTCACTATTCCCAGGAAGCTGCACACCTCTAGGTGTCTGGGGGCGTGGCATCCCTAATGTCTTTCACTTTCTGTGGGCCTGGTGTGATCCTTCCGGGTTGGAAGATGAACCCGAAGAGCTGGATGCTCTCCTTCACAAATTTGCATTTCTCCCAATGCAGGTTCAACTACAGATCACGGATCCTCTCCAACACCTTCTCTAGCCTGATCATGTACTCAGTTTCGGAGGTGGCATAAACCAGGATGTTATCGCTTAGGTTAAGTACTCCTTTCAGTCCTGCGAGGGCACCCTTGATCACTTTCTGAAACACCTCTGCAGGTGAGGAAATCCTGAAACTGAGCCTCTTTTACTGGTACAGGCTGTTATGTGTGGAAAAGGTGGTGATGTACTGGGATTCCGGAGGCAGCTCCAACTCGTGGTACCCCCAGCACTAGCTTCGAGAATACCTTGGCACCTTGCAGCTCCCCCACCACGTCATTTAGCGTCAGCGTTAGGTGGCCCTCTCTCTTGATGGTCAGGTTGAGCAGCCTCATGTCTACGCAAATCCGTACTGCCCCTGGCTGCTTGTGTTTGGTCACCACGACTATGGGAGACACCCACTGGTGGGGCCCTCCACTCTCTCGATAATGTCCAGCTCTACCAGGTTTTGAAATTCTTGCTCCACCTCTGCCTGCAAATGAAAGAGTATGTGTCGGTGCTTCAATGCCTTTGGCCTCACTGATTGGTTGAAATGTAGGCAGATGGGTTACCCTTTCAACTTGCCCACCCCTTCGAAAAGGTCTGCAAACTGTTCAGTGATTCCTTGGATGTCAGCTTGGTACACCGAAAGCGCAAAGTGTACTATGTCCAGTGCCTCAGACGCGGCACAACTCAGGAGTGAATGCGGGCTGACATCAGTCACAAAGAACTTCGCCTTGATTGAGCGGTTGGCATGTGTGATGGATGTTGTGAACACCACTTGGAGTGGAAGTGGGTTAACACCCCTGAATTAGTATATTCTAGCTTTGGTATCATCCAGTGCTGGTGGTCCGGGCAGTGTCTCGTAGTGTTGCGTTGCCATTACACACACCGATGCACCCGTATCAATTAACACCGGGGTGGGGGTCTCACAGATGTTTACCATGCATGTGGGCTGCCTGCGCATCTTGGAGATTGAATCAATGTTTGAAATGAAGAATACTTCCTCCTCCTCCTCCTCTTCAGCAATGTTTAGCTCCTGGAGGTCCTGTTCCATGGTGGCCACATTTGGCTGCTTGCACTGCCCACTATTGTTGGACGAGCTCGGACATCTCGAGATGGTTACTGGATTTTCCGCCCGGCACAACCTGGCAAAATATCCAGCGGTCCCACAGCTCCCACACACCCTTGTTTTTGCGGGTCAGTCGGAGTGCAGGAGGTCATACCCGCATTTCTGACATTGCTCTGGCGAGTCAGTTTTCTGTGGTGAGTCGGCTTTCTTCTGGGTCCATCTCGGGCGTTGTGGCCCATATTCGATGTCCGCCTGATGGCGTAGGCCTCCTCACTCTTCCCTGACTTGGCTGCTGCATCCATTCTGGTGTCACGGCTGGCAGCCAGTTCATAAAACCGGCCCATATCGAGGATCTACGTCAGTGTATGCCCTGGTTCGCGGAGTACTTGGCGCCAGAGTTTCCACGAACTGCAGCCTTGGATGAGCTGGTTGCGGACCATCCCCTCTTCATTCTCCACTGGCATGTGCTCGCCAGGTGTTGCAGAAACTATCAAGTGACTTGTCCTCGTGTTGTCTCTCGCTGCACACAACGAAGGGATCAAAGTCCTGGTTGGCCAACAGAAAGAAATGTTCCCTGAGGTCAACCTTCACAGCCTGGTACGTGACTGCGGAGGGTTTAGGACTTGAACACCCGATGTACCGCAGATCCAGCTGCATACAACATGGTGGCCACCTTCGCCTCTTCGTCCATCTTCCCAGTGACCCGGAAATACATCTCCAGCTTCTTGACCCACAAGATCCATTTGGGGACCAGTTTCGATGGAGGACCTGACATGTCAAATTCTGGCATGGGAGCCAGCGTGCCCTGCTGCCTGGGAATGGGCCTGACAGGAGGCTGTGCACCATCTCGAGGTGGGGCCCCAACCCCTTGGGCACCACTCGCATTGTCAACCATGGCTGCAGACCGCACAGGCACCTCTCACTTCCTCAGAGGCTACAAGTCTGCAGCGGCGAAGGAGTCCAGAAACAGCAGCAAGTCCTGACACAGTTGTCCGCACTATTCCCAGTGCGAGACGTGCCCCACCCTTGAGTGGTTGAACAAGGATGATGGGACGTAAAATGTTGCTATACCCGGGAAAAGTATATTCACAGGGGGCCCCGACACCTAGTCCTGCAGATGGCCCAACTTGCCCAGGAAGACGATGAATCCTCGTGGAAAGAGAACACCCAATAGTCATTGGTATCCTGGTGGTGTATGAACTTCACCAATGCCACTGACCCTGCTGAAGACCCCCCTGCAAGGACTCCACACTGTCGGAGTGAAGGGAAAGTTTGCCTCTGTCTTCACTGCAATCTGCACAAAGCACATGAAAATGTCCTTTAAGTGACTGCAAAGGCTCCAAATACGGAAAAGTGTCTATAATTTCCTTGAAAATGTCCCCAAAAAAACAAATTGTCCTTGGGAATCCTGTAAAGCGTCCAAAAACTGTCCTCAACGGCTCACGAGCACCCTGCTTGGGGCCGCAACCGTCAGATAGACAAGATGGCAGTCACATGTGCACCGCGCATCTAGTGGGCGTCTGAAATAAAATGCTCCCAAATCGAGTCATTTGACTCCGAGCGTTTCTCCTCACTCAGCGGCGTCCTCGTTGCCAATGTTATAAGGTATACTTCTCCCTGGGTCCCCTCCGTAACAAGGCCCAGCTCCTCATACCTCATTGAGCACACGGACAACAGGTCTGCTTGGTACGGGTTCCCGGCGGCCACTGCCGAGCCCAGTCTCCCCTTTATTCAATGCGCATGCGCGACCCACGCCCAGGCGTCGTGCATGCGTACACTATCCTTCACTCCGTAACACCCAGGTCATAGCTGGGGCATTGGACTGACCCTCCTCTCAGGTTGGTGCCTGCCAAAGCAGAGGCTGTCACAACCCCCAATGACTTCCCACTCACCCCCAGTATAAAAAGAAGTGCTGAGAAAACTCCGGAACAGCCGGCACCACTTAGAAGAGCACGGCTGCTTGGCTTCCTGTCCTGGCCTCCTGACTTCCTCTCCCTCCTCAGCAGTTTTGCCAGGTCCGCTTATTATAAGCGACTTTGGGCTTGTTTTTGCCCAAAGTCGCTTATAATATTTGGAGGTCGCTTGTCGCGGTTTTTGTCCGCTTGTTGGACCGTCTGTGCGCGTGTAATTGGGCTTGTTTATATTGCAGTTAAGCCCATTACACGTCGCACAGAGCGTCCTGCACTGGACTGCTGGCAACACTTGACGGCAATTGCTGCTTTGTCTTGCTCTGGGGTGCACCCTGTATTTTGCATATGCATAGGTGTTTGGCACTGATGGGATCGTTACTTGCCCACCAGGTGGCCCATCAATGCCAAATGCCTAAACATATGCAAAAAGAAATCGCCCTTTAAAAGTGTTGTCATGCAGACAGACACACTGACACGTAAAGAAGGGGATTGTTTTAGTGTAGCAAGCGTCACTCTATAACAATATTATCTTGGTGATATCCCTAGTGCTGACGCATTATCCACTAAAATCATTTATTTATTTTTTGAAAACTTTTTTTGCAAGACTGGGTTAGAGGATTATTGGAATCTATATACAACATTTTCTCAGAGATATGTATTCAGGAAGGCCATGTTTCTTTTCAGCTTCCAATTGGCCATGTTACAATATTATATAGCGCCTTGGATTAAGGCGCTATATAAAACAATAAATACAAATACAATGTATTTCAGGGCCGTATTATTTTGCAATCTGGGACTTCTAGTCACCATGCAATCAAATATTGTTCTAACACACTATGTAGTGTTCTGTCTATGTATGTTTTTCTTGTTGTGTTATGTTTCTTACTTTTGAGACCTTTCGACAACTTTTTAGGTGCACGCTTGTTTTTTCAGCTTATTTGGATGGGAGTCAGCTTGTTTTGGGCTTGTTTTGGAGGGACATTCAGCTTATTTTTTCCTTCCGACCTGGCAACACTGCTCCTCAGCCACTCATTGATTGGCTGGGACAGAACAGGAGACCTTCATGTGCGAGTGTTCAATGTACCGGCTGGAGGGGCAGTGAAATTAAAGGTAAGCAAAATAGAGCAGAAAGAGGAGACAGACAGCGCTTAGCACCTCTTTCCTCTTGCTAGCTCCCATGCCCCCACCCTTCTCTTCGCCAAACGCTACCGCTGTCCCTGCACCGCGAGCCCTTTTCTCGTCCTCAGCCCCTTTCTCACTCTCAGCCTCTGTTGCTTCTCTCCAGCCCCTTTTCTCCCCCCAGTCCCGTTTAGCCCCTTTTGTTGCTCCACTCCTTTTAGCCCCTTCCCTAAATCCCCTTGCTTGCCCCCTTTACTCATCCGAGTACCCTTTAGGCCCTTTTTAACCCCTTGTCTTGCCCTATTCCATTTCACCCCCTTTTCTTGCCCAAACCTTTTACCCCTTGTTTTGCCAATGTACTCACTTTTCTTGTGCCAATCTCTTTCTGCCCCTTTTCTTGCTCCCTTTAGCCCCTTTCGTTGCCCCCCTTTTCTTGCCTAAGCCCCTTTTTCTATCCCCCTTAGCCCTTTGTTCTTGCCACCAGTCCCTTTTAGACCCTTTTTTGCCCAAGTCCCTTTTCTGCCCCCTTTGCTCACCTGTTCCTTTTAGCCCGTTTTCTTGCCCCCTTAGCCCCTGCGACAGGCCCGCCACCCATTTTGCACTGCCATTTCCCTGACTCGGCTGGTGTTTTGCCTAAGGGCCAGGCCAGGACCAGAGGCTCATCTGTGGCTTAACCCTACCCATGAATTCACCCACCCCACACACACACACAGAACGTCGAATACTGCATTGTGCACACACAAACACAGACTGCCCCCTCCACCATCACACCAATAGCATAGCATAGCACTGCACACACACACAACGCTTCTAGCATTGCACGATGCACACACAAACACAGACTTTCCCCTGCACTGCCACACCAATAGCAGAGCGCGCACCAATTGCGGTTTAGCCCACATGGTACCGTTTACAACATTTATCGCCACTGTGATGGAGGAAATACCTGAACTGACAACCAGGAGGTGCGGTAAAACTGGCGGTATTTGTAAATACCGCCAATTTTACCGTTGACGGAATACTTACAATGAAGCGCACAGTGATTGCCACATACATCCATACGTCAATGACAACTTCTCGGGAATTAAGTATCTGTACACACTCATGCATTCCACTAAGAATGCACGAAATGGACTCCAAAGACCCGGGTCTCCCCGGGCCAGCGCGCCTCGTGCCAGGCATCGAAACTCGCCATCGTTTTTCACGTGCTGGTTGTAATTTTTCATGGATACGTCCAGGATCCTCTCCTGGCACTTGGCCGTCCCCACTTAATTTGCATAGGATACATAGTTGCATATGTTCTCGGAGGTGAGTCATCGCGGGAGTCGTGATCACGTGGTTGGAACACTGGACAGGCTTGTGTCATTTCACCTTACATGACTCTAGAGGAGCAAGGCCAGCGACGATTTACACCCCCCGCTGTGATCATTTATCGGAACTGCTATAATGCCGTCCATTAATCACACGCACATGTAATCAGATACTCACAGTACTCCGTATTCTCCCCTCTCCACGTGTCAAAGCTGACCTTGGCGGAGTGGAATAACGGCTTATTGGCTGTATAATTAACCAGAGGAAATCTCTAGACGTGGCAACATGTCTACTTTGATATTAGTCAGCGAGTGACTGAGTGTGCATGTAGCGCCACGTACCACCTGATAGCAGGTTCCAGGCGCTGGAAGCTTATCTTCTGCATATGCTTAGCTGAAAGAAAAAAACAATGCCAATGTCTTCCTGAAAGCCTGGCAGGACGTGGTATTATCCATGTCCTCCTCCGAGGCAGAGTTATAACAAGCATTGGCAATGCCAACAGCTGTGGCTTTTGTGTAGACTGGAAAGACATTTGCCAGGCACTGCTGTAATAGTATAAAATAATTAGCCGTTAATGGCAACAGCTGCAAAATGATGCAAGTACCTGGGCATACAGAGGAAGTATCTAGCAAAGTCTGATACTTATGCACAAGCCAAAACTGTTGGCTTTGCCAATGCTTGTTTGTAGCAGGACCTCAGTGAAGGGCACACATAGTGCTTATAAATCGAGTGGCTGATGGCAGACCTGGTTAAGACATCTTTATTATACCAGTAGCAGGTTTACTGCTCCAATTAAATCATTCGCTCTGAGAGGACTGCTTTGAAAAAACACTGGAAGGCACGTTGAGTGCAACGTTTGATAGCTAAGGCTTGATACAACTACCTAAAAGGGATCCCAGGAGGGTATTTTTGGATGGTGAGGGGCAGAAATTGGGTGGAAATGGCCAAAGAAATTAGCAGGGCATGGGTAGTGCATATGTGGGTAAATAACCAAACAACACCTACAAGCATTGTGTTTCTCCTCATATGCCATCTCCCACAAGCTGTACGCCAATTCAATAGTTTCGGTTTATAGGTGATGCTAAAGTACCACCTTATAGTCAATAACAAAAGGGGGTTGTGGAGCGGACCAATTTGTTGTTCTTCAAAAGTACTTCTTCATATAGGACTGGACACACAGGGAGCGAATATAACTGATAAATAAAGTGATGCCAAGGCATGGCAGAATTTACAGGCCCAAAACAGTGTAATAGACTACCATCTGTGAGGGTGTAAAAGGCTTAGCTTATTTGATGTTTATTAATAAAATGATTCAGGTAATTCTGTTTCTGAAAGGCAGACCTGCTAATCAGACCCCCTTTTATAATTTTCCATGCCAAAATAATTGTGTACTCATGCGCCTTGGTTGTGATCATCTCCTGACATCTCCAGCCACTGCCCTGCAGTGGCAGCAGTGCAGGTCCAATGGTCACATGTACGTTCCTGACAGCTACTGGACTGCAAAGTTCCAACAGGCACAGTTGTGAGCTTATGGCCCTTAGAACGTGCATTTGTTATTGGATGAGATTACACCAGAATAATTCTGAGTCCAAATAACCAGGCAAACTCAAGAAGATGGAAAGTTACTATTTTATTAACAATGATCTAAAACAGAGAGTTTACAATGAACAACAATGGATGGACGCTCAGTCTCTCAGTGATCTACACAAAAAGTACAATTCTTATACTTCATTATGCGTCAGAGTGACATCATACTACGTGGTGATAGTCAATACCTATCGTGTGTCGGGACTGGTTAAGGGAAACATCCAGATACACAATCATATAGGAGCTAGGATTGTTATTGGCTGTCCAATATCAGGCGGGCAACTTATGCCTACCTCTAAAACATGTAATTTCAGAAACATTAGATACAAAATACACACTTTTTCCATTGGTCTTACAAGCTAAGAGGTCCTTCGTTATATGGACTCATGAAATTGGTTGGCACGCTTGTGCCATGTCTGGAATATTCGGTTAATTTAGTAGCACGTGTTAGGAAAGATTTCATATTGTAGGTAATTTTCCTTCCATGTGGCAACCCCCAAACTTTTTGCTGTTGTTTTACACCCTGATCTAGACTTTGCCAAAGAAGTGCAGCCTTCCACTGCACTCCTCTGGGCTTTCACTCCATTCTTACGGGGAAACTGACATGCCCTTAAGACAGTCAGTACCGGGAAACGTTGTTTTCCGTAGTTCTTTTCTCATGTTGCAGCTTTCGCACAACATGGCACAAGAGTGCACCGTAACTTACATTACCGTGCTCTTGGGTCTCTGGTCATTCTACAGGCCCTAGTAACTCTCTATGGATTTATAACGAACTATGCAAGTATGTCACGGACGGGACTGGTGGCAGCGATCGTTTCTTTGTGTTTTGAACTCCCTTTTGCCCTGTTAACCGTGCTTCTCGCGTTTGGCCAAAATGGGTGGCCTGGCTTCTAAAATGGCCATGCCACGAGGTTCTTTGTCCTGTCCGTTGACCGTCTTGCCCCTTCACCTTCCCCCGGTCGAGCCGACCTGGGGCCATCCTTATTTGGGCATGTACTTTCCCACGAAACATAGATGCTTTTGCGGGCTTCTACAGGCCTTGTGTGTGCCTCCAGGATGTGGCCTGGGATGTTTGGTCCCAATACACATCCTGGGTGCCAGAGAGTCTAGTATGTCTTGAATGCCTGGGACCACCGTGGTCCGTGATAGGTCCACGTATGGTGTGAGTGTTTTGTGAGTAGATCTCCCATTGGGTCCTCTCCGTTTTGGCACGATGGGAACTCTGGATAAGAGGAGGCTGGAAACACCTCTACCATGTCGATCTCCTGAGTTCTCACGAACGACGGATACAGGAGCCAAGCATCCTGCAATCAAGAGGCTGAACCGAGGAATCGCTGGTGACCCGCTGAAGGACTGCTCCTCTGCACTGCTGTCGCCCTGTGAGACCATTCTGCCTCTGATCGAACGAGAAGGCCAGTACTGGTACTTCGACCCTTTGGAATAGTGGAAACAACTATTCTCGGCATCTTCATCATCTCCTGCACGTAAGCCTTTGGAAGCATCCCTGAGCCATCCAGTGGACTGACCAGCCTACCCAGGAGCCTTGCTCTGTCACCGCCGTCAGGTTGCTGCTGTATTCCGAGTCCTTGACACTCTCACACGATTCGTACACTTGGCATTCCCAGGTCTGAAGTGAGAAGTGTACATTGGGCTGAAATACACACAGCCGCTTCGTTGCCCTGCTGTGCTAACAATCTGTGCAGGTTCACTGCGTTTGGGACATCCTCAACTCTAACTTCTGCTGCCGTGGAATCTACACGACGCCTAGATGTCCCCTGCTCGTATCTGAACCTGCCAGCACTGAAACTGACGCGGAGAAGCCTGGGTCTGCCTGCATCGGGGACCGGTGTGTAGCCAAGATAGGAACAGGTTGCCCTCCTGCAGTAGCCTGTAGCTTTTCCTTGCTGTGTTAAACAGCACGCTTTTTTCGCACTCGCACTGGTGCTCTGCTTCTGCCTGCAAGTGGAGGCCGCGCTTGAGTAGTAGAGATCTGTTTGCCCTCCTTTGTTCACCGCTCTGAACTGCCTGGTTTCCTTGAAGAGACTCCCCTTGGCCTGTTGGCACCAGCGTGTGCAGGTACTTTTGAGCACAAGGCTCCACTCTTCGTAGGGCTCGGACTTCCTTCTAGTTAGGTGGCCTCTGAAGGCGAACTGGGTCTAACGATTACTTGCACTGTCTGTTTTCCTCCCTATCTAGGTGGTCTGCATATTTCATGCTTCAAACTCTTTAGACCCTTCGGTAATTGTACATATATTGTATTTGATTGTGATGTGTTGATTTACTTGAGTTTTACAGTGATTCTTTACTATGGTCAATGTTACAAAGGCCTTGTGATAAATGTGTCTATATTTTTAATATAACACCTGCTTGGAGTAATTTGTAAGTGTCCTTGCTTTGTGTGCTCATTGCGGGCTTTCTGTCACCCTCACACCTTTTGAGACCTAGTCTTGACCGCCGCCATCGCTACCCTGATTGGTCTGGCTTGTCCAGAGGTTACCCTGTTCCAAGAAACTAGGCTGGCCTTCTGAACCTCTGCCCCTCCAGGACAGAGTTCAGAAATCCATTTTAACAGCACGTAAGCCAAGATCAGGTGCATGGAGATAGGACATGAAGCTACCTCACCACCCAATTAGCATCTCTCATCACCCATGCCTTCTGCCATGAATTTGTCTTTATACTTGGCCCTGCAGAGTATTCTCACACTGGGAATGCACGGCAATGAAGGCACTCGCTATTGTGTCTGGGACTCCAAGTTTAAACTCTATTTCCATCCTTGGCTCGTGTGACAAGGGACCGCAATTTGGTCCATTCTACAGCTTTTAAATGCTTTAACCAAATTAAATTTGCCATACTTTGTGTTTGTTCTTGCACCTTAACGTGAGAGGGTTCATTCTCTGCACACTTGTTCTTCTTCAGAGTAGACAGCTGACCTCGCTTTCTAGGATCTTGACTTCAGGCCAGACAGCCTTGACGAGCCTCTCCACAAGCCTGTCATTTTACAGCGACACAGCTTCTCGTTCATTCTTAATGATTCTTTGGCTTACTATTTTATGATACCAATGTCCAGTTTCTATTCAATGGCGACTTCGCCTGCATTCTATTTACTACTCATAGCTAGCCTAGACATTGACTTGCTCTATCTTGTGTTTCACAGTCCGTACATTCATCGAACTTCTGTTTTCTGAAGAGCTTTTTATTGTGTAATTTTCTTCCTTTACACTTGAGAGTTTGCTTGATTATTTACTTCATCCTTTCTCCTCTAGAATCCACACATCATCTTCATTCAGTATCTTGGGACGTTGTGCACACTTTCTTAGGATGTTATTAGTTAATTTTCATAGCTTTTTCTCATATTCCTTCAGGGAGTTCCTTCCTGTAGGCTGTCATCACCTCGGGGTTACATTCAATATGGTCGTCTTAATGGATATGATATGATGTGATATGATATTGCATTTATAACGTGCCTATAGATAAGTGTTTCAAGGTGCGGAAGAAATGGATACCTAAGAAACCATTTTTCAAGAAGCAATCCAAAGAAATAGGAAAAGTTGAAGAGGGTGTAGTGGGGCAGTTATTGGCTAGAGAGCAGGTTCCCCCCTACCTCCCCCAGAACACACGGAATTACAAAATCAGAAAGAACACATTTGAAACTGCACTTTAAAATCTCCTGGAAATGCTGCTGGCACAAAGAATAGTTAGTTTTGCTACACAAGTAGGGACAGAGGAGGCATTAGCTTGCACGATTAGTGTGTCCTTTTAAATAGAATAGATTAGGTAGCAGGTAAGCGCGTACCAAGGATGAGGGACTCACAACACCAGAGGGCAGTATTTCTATAAGTAGGGATGAGTTTGCAGTGTACCTATATGTAGAAATTGTATGTGCCAGACATGCACCAGTCTCGGTAGGCAGCAAATAAATGCAGAAAAAATATGTCCTGCAGAAGAAAGATAACAGGTCACTTAAAAAAATTGCACCAGCAGAGACTTCAGCCTTGCAACTTTAAGAAAAGCCCAGTTGAGCATGCTTGAACAAATCAGGGAAAATGCTGTAGACGGCTAGATGGTAGCTACCCAAAGGAATGTCAAGGCCGAGCCTTTACACGGAGTGTACATGGTGAAAAAAGACATTATTGTGTTTGGTCAACTGTCAGATACATCAAGTTGCAGAGACAGGGCAAACCATTTGAAGTTTATGGGACAGACTGGGAATCCCAGGAAATCAGAAGGAGTTGGCAGATTAATGTATTCTGCAACCAGCTAGGCGTGACAGGAGGATGCAAGAAGCAGCTAAAGGAAAACCAACTAAATGCTGCAATGAAATCTTAACAGGGTAAGAGCAGGATGACTCACAAAAACAATTATTCATAAATATGTCAAGCAGGATAGCGATCATTGTGCGAGAGAATTGTCCCTAAGAATGGCGACTCATGAGAAATGAGGTAACATGGGCTATTTGATTTAATTAAAATAAGGCGATATGCTTGTCTCTCTCTCTCACTTACCTGTATAAATATGTCATCATGCAGCAGGTTCATGGATAATGTGACCTCATTCTGACCGAAGAAGCACATGTTTTTATTTTACCGCAGAAATAATTTAGGGTCTACCAATTAATTTCCAAATGTGATGAGGTAGCACTTTTTAGATGAAGGTCGATGGGTGGGATTTTAGATAACAATTGTCCAATGCCTAGTTGTACATATATATATTCCATATGAAGCTTAGTAGAGGGAGCCAATGAGGAGGAGCGATAGGTTTTCATAACTGTGACATCACAATGACTCATTCACATTATATAAACTCCTGTTTTCCATTCAAACATTGGAGAATGTTGGAGTGGGAGCGTGGCTGTTACCTTGCTTTGTCCCCAGTATATTGCATAAACTGGTTACCATGCATTTGGCATACCACAATCACTCTGTGTTGTCTCTTGTTTTGACAAATACCAGTTAGAGGGCTTTTTTGGCTTTTGACCTCAGCTTCTCATCATGGTCGAGGACTCGACCAGAGCGGGGAATGTAGAGGAGCAGATACCGTCTTCCATGTGCTCACTGTATCGTTGGTGCAGTAGCTGAGGTTAGACAGGGCATGGTCTCATGGCTCCAATACAAGGGAGGTGGGGGGTAAGATCTCCTGCAGATATGTACATCTGCTGCTCTATATTCCCCCTCGGGTCGAGTCCTCAACCACCTCTTTGAGTTTTCCTGTTCCCTGGATCGCTTCTTGAAGAAGGGTTTCTTGGGTATCCATATCTTCATCACCCCCTCAGGGTACCCCCATTTTTAACGTGTTCATCCACACTCCAGGTCATGTAATTGCCTTCCCCACTTGGGGCACAGAGACCCAACGGCCTATGTAATTCTTATGATTCTTTGGATACCAGAATTTTGTTCCTTCAAGGGCCACAAAACTTGCTTTTATCTAGTCTCTGTTGGCACTATCGGTCAGAACACTGTCTTTTGGTTCATCCTTTGCATCAATCAGGATCTTCATTCCCACTGCTTTCGTTGTAATTTTCTGGCATTGTCCAATTACTATCTTATGATACAGAATCAAAACATTATTAACACCAATATTGCTCCAAGAAACTTGAATAGATTTGCCACCCAATAAGAGAATCCATGAGAACAGGAGTGAGAATCAACTGTCATCTCCAATGTCATCTCTCTCCTGCTCCATTATTGTGGGCAGGTGCGTCAACAGTGATATAGCCTATGGCAAAATTCTGTTCTGGCCGTTGTGAGATGGTATGAATGTACATCATGATGGCCCGATCTTGGCGTGAACACCTCCTTCCATTGCTGTAATCACGTCAAGGACATACCTATTCTGGAGGGCCATCAAACGTATGGCCCTCAGCTCTTCTTTTATAACTTTAAATTGTTTTAATTGTTCACTTCTGTTTGAATTTCAGACATGGACATGGATGTCCGCATCATCACATTCTTGCTGAACAACTTGTGCTTATCAGGAATATCTCCATTAGCCTTTAGTGATTTTTGTGAGAAATAATTCTCTCTTCAAATGCCGCAGTTCAAGTGACCTCCTTTTCCTCAGGTGGTCATCCACCTTTGGAAATTCTTCAATTTTCAGATCACTCTGAGGAATCACTGATGCTAGAACATGAACATAAACCAAGGAGCACACTCCACCCCAATTGCTGGGCAGTTTCATACATGCTTGAGGCCCGCAATCCCAATATGTATCCATTAAGAGGGCGTGGCTTGGACAGCCATGGAATAGGCTGTGAGCCCTGTGTGCTCCGTGATCCGACATCCTGATCCGTTCAACAAACACATGTATTCCACTTGAATCGGGAAGCAAAACACACATAAGCGTGTGGGAAGGTGTTGGGAAGAGCGTGAGCATGTAAGCGGCTCACGGCAGACTGGAGAACTGCTGAACGGACACATTGTATCCTGGGGAGTGGCCGCAGACGAAAACACCAAAATGGCGGCGCCCCCAGAGAACAAAGGGATCTAGCAGGACGCGGCGGCGAAATGAAACTGCCCTCTCCCTGATGCAGTTACTGTATCAGGCGACGGCCATGGATTAAAGGAAAGACATTTGCAGCTGCGCCCGGCTGCTGACAGCGAGCCCCTTCGTGGACAGCGCTGCATCGGAGGAGTTTGACGGGTGCGTGTGCCCGACCTTGTGTTCCAAAATAGAAGGGCAGCGCCCGCTGGGCGCAGGGCCCGAGGCGGACAGTAGAAGCGGCGACTGCCTCAGCACTGCAATGGGAAGCCGCTGCTTTAAGATTCCCTGAAGTGCACCGGAGCGTGGCCCTGGATGGATCACACTCCAAAGTGCAACGAAGCATCCTATACTTACGCAGGGGGCCAGGGCATAGTGTTGTGTGCTGTGCAGGGAGCTGGTAGGCCCCCTACCACGTTACATTTGGGCACCACGGCCCAGGGAGGTCCTGCACTGGGAAACTACTACGACGCATCCCCATAGGAGTGATCCTGTTGGTTGCTGGGGATTGGAGCGACGCTGTACCTCCAGAAGAGAAAAACTGAGGGCAATGTGCATGAACTGGTGGCTGAGACATGTGAGTGTGTAACACACTATTACCAGGACATACCCCAGTCTGGCAAAACCTACATGTGACTAGGCCATTGCAAAGGAGGTGAGAAGCTGTTGTGTTCTGTGTGGTACCTCGAAGCACGTTGATGGCGCATGGATAATTGTGTGCAGCAGGACTACATGGGAGAAGACAGCCCATTTGAATACATTGCCGCGCCATAGCGCAATGCAACCCTCCGTAACTAGCGCCCTAGCGTTTGGAAGACCTAAGCACGACACAACGGCATCGCAGGGTCGGGACCAGATACGAAACGGAATCGCGAGATGTCTGTGAAGGGACTGAGAGCCAAATCCAAACAATCCACAATGGAGGCCTTTGCGAAAACACAGCGGACCCCCACGACAGCGGCGCAAAGCACGGGCGTGGCCCCCGCAGATGGTGCCGCAGAAGGAGATAACCGTCAGGTCCTGGGGCCATAACGGATTTGAGCACCAAATAGGGCACAGCAATGGCGGACTTGCGGATGCCCTGGAGAATAAAATTGACGCTGTGGGAATCGAAGTTACCCTGCTGCGTCAAGATGTCCGTGCGTTGGCGGAGAGAACAAGGGGCCTGGAAAGCGCAGTGAAAGTTAACATGGAGGTCAGCACGAGCAATGCAAAGGAGGTCCACGTGCTAAAACAGCAGGTCGCCAACCTTGAAAATCGAGTGGAGGAGGCGGAGGGAAGAGCGAGGAGGAACAACTTACGTGTGGTGTGTGTGCCCGAGGGGGAGGAAGGCCATGACCCCACAGACTATGTAGAGAACATGATCCTCCAGGAGATAGGAGCAGAAAAACTCTCATAGGGGTTTACTGTTGAGTGTGCACATCGGGCCTTGATGAGGAAGCCACGACCTGGAGCTCCGCCAAGGCCAATAATCGCAAGGATTCTGAATTACAAAGACAGGGAGAAGATCCTGGAGTATTTCCGTAAGGGCGGGACAATTGAGAGAGCATCCACCAATATCACGGCGTACCCGGATTGTACCATGCTGGTGCAGAGGCAAAGGTATAGTTACGTGGCCGTCAAGAGGAGGCTACATGCAGCGGCCATCAAATATATGCTTCTGTACCCGGCGAGGCTAAAGGTGCTGCATAAGAGCAAGGCGCTTTTTTTTACACTCCGGAGGAGGCGGCTTCGTGGCTGGACCTGCAGGGCTGCCTGGAACAGGAGGCTGACCGAGATTGCCTTGAGCGTAACAAGTGAGGAGTCGGTGTCATGGACATTAAGGGGATAAGTGGGAAGGTGGACTTGTTTCGGGAACATGGGAGATTTGAGTGAATTTTGTAGCCTTTGGACCTTGTGCTCTGGCTGGACTTGAATATAGAGTATCAACTGCATGCTGGAGCTGAATAGCATTAACATCATGCGTGATAGTATAGGTAATAGGAGCAATGGGATGCTAGCAACCTACCCCCGAGAATTGGTAGTTAAGTAGCCATTAGGGAGACTTTACCCTGCAGAGCCCTGAGTATAGACTTGCTAGGCAGGGCTAGATGTGGGGGTGCCTGAGATCCAGGGATGGAGCTGGGCAATGGTTGGGGAGGGTGTTGTTGGGTGTGGGTGGGGAGGTGGGTGGGGGCGAAGGGGAAGTTTGTAGTGTACATAGTTTTGGGGAGTTTTAGTTTTAGTTTGTGTATGAGCCTACATGGAAATGCCGAACAAATCAATGGCATCGGGTAATCTCAGAATTGTGACCTGGGATGTGCGGGGCCTTAATAGCTATCTAAAACATAACAAGGTGATGATGTACCTAAAGAGGATGCAGATTGACATAGCTCTGCTACAGGAAACCCACCTCACCAAGGAGAAGTTGGAGGTGATTAGGAGAAAATGGAGGGGAAATGTCCTAGGGGCCACATACTCGGCATATGCAAGAGGGGTAATTACATGGGTGGCACCGCATGTGCCATTTCAGCTGCTTAGCTCGACAATAGACCCAGAAGGCAGAATGGTGGTGGTGGTGGTGGGACTCCTGGAGAACAGAGAAGTGAATATCATAAATTTATATGCCCCTAACCATGATACAGCAGTATATATTAGGTCTTTATATAGTAAAATTAGCCCCCTGGTGGGTGGCGCGATGGTGTGGGGAGGGGACTTTAATTGCACTCTGAACCCCAGGATAGATAGGTCAGATGACAAATCAGAAAAGCCGGCGCCAGCAGCTAAAGTGCTGAGGACACTGTTGATGGACCTCGACCTAGAGGATGTGTGGAGAAGGCTACACCCAATGGATAGGCAATACTCGCATTATGCAGCATCACATGACCTGCACACAAGGCTGGTTTACGTGTTTGCATCTGCCGGGATAGTGGGAGAAATGGTGGGGGCGGAATACAAGGCCCGGGTACTCTCCGACCATTCGCCTTTGGTCATAGAGTGGCAACATCAAGCCCCCAGAGCGTGGATCCTGACGTGCAGGCTCAGAACTGAGGCTCTACAGGATGCAGGCTTTCGAGAGGATCTGAGGGAGGCCATCGAGGAATGCTTTGAAATTAATATGGGCAGTGTACATTCTGTGGGGACAGTATGGGAGGCATTCAAGGTGGTGGTGCAGGGAGTAGAAATATACAAATCCAAAGGGCTCCAAGGGTGTATTGAGCGGGAACTGCAAGAGACAGAAAGAGAGCTAGAGGGCCTGATACGAAATTAGGGGACCACCCGTGCGAACAGGGTTAAAATAAAGGACTTACAGTTAGCTTGTAGGGAACTTTGGGACAGATTATGCAAACTAAACTATAAGAAATACACGGAGAGGCTGCATGCAGGGGGGATAAGCCGGGTAGGTTATTGGCTTGGTTATACAAGAATGAGACCCCCCGCTCGGTGATCAGAGAGGTAAGGGACACGGAAAGTCAAATCCATAATACCCAGGAAAGGGTAAATGAGGAGTTCCTCAAGTATTATAGACGATTATACAAGGACACAGGAGAGGACATGAGTCAAGAAATACTAGATACGATAGAGGATATAGGGCTGCCCACCTTAGATGACCTAGAACGAGCAGACCTAGACGCCCCCATCACCGTGGATGAACTGGAGGCGGTGGTCCAACACCTGCCCACATGTAAAGCGCCCAGGTCGGATGGGTTACCCAGCGAGTTTTATAAAACGTATAAGCAGGAGCTGCTCCAGCCGCTGCTGGCCATGTTTAATGAAGCATATGAGTGGGGGGAACTGCCGGCGTCCCTCCGCGAGTCCGTGATCATCCCGCTCCTGAAACCAGGCAAACCGGACGTGGAATGCGGATCCTATAGGCCCTTGTCTATGCTCAATCAGGATAGCATGATACTCACGGCAGTGCTGGCCAATAGGTTAAAGAGGGTAATTGGCAAGTTGATACACCCAGACCAAACGGGTTCTGTCCCCGGTAGAAATATCACAGACAACCACAGGAGGCTACACCATATCATTGACCAAACTGAGGGAGACTCGAGTGAGCTGGCTATCGTGTCATTGGACGCGGTGAAAGCTTTTGATTCAGTGCAGTGGCCGTGGTTGAAAGCGACTCTGAAAGAATACGGGATGGGACCAGGATATATTAGATGGGTCCAGATTCTATATAGTACCCCGATGGCGAGAGTTAAAACCGGAACCACAATCTCAGATAAATGGCAACTTAGCAGGGGGACGAGACAGGGATGCCCCTGGTCACCCATGGTATACATTCTGGCATTAGAGCCGCTGGCAATATGCCTGCGGCAACAATACGGGGAGGTGGGGATCCGCACGACAGGGGGCACACACCTGATATCATTGTATGCAGATGATGTGCTCCTCTACTTGCTCTACCCGGAGGAGAACCTGCAATATGTGTTGGTGGTGATGGGTCGTTACGCCACCCTCTCGGGCATATCGGTGAACCACGGGAAGTCTAGTCTGTTCCCCTTGGGAAGGTACAGGTGTACCCCACCGGAGAGGCTGCCCGTCTTGCAGATACCCTTGCAGACCGTGACATTCAGGTATCTAGGCGTAAATGTTTACCACAAAATAGAGACAGAGCACAAACATAACACAGAGAAAGCAATGGAGGGAGTTAAGAATAGCATGGTGTTCTGGTCTAGATTACCCCTAGCCATGATGGGGAGAGCAGCTCTACTCAAAATGGTGGTCTTGCCCAGACTCTTGCACTTTTTTGTGAATGTCCGGTACTTGATCCCCAGACGCTTTTTTGTGAAACTTCATAGCATGCGCAGGGGCTTCATATGGGGTAACTCCAGGAATAGGGTGGCCCTGTGGAAACTACAGGACACATGTGATAAGGGGGGCATAAACCTACCAAATTTTGACCTGTATTACATGGTAGGACAGTTGTTGTATGTGGCTAGGTGGTTGTCTGTGGAAGACGCGGCAGAAGCTAGGCTTTTGCAAGGTGAATTAGCTCCTTACTTTTTGAGGGAGACAGTGTGGCTGCATAAAACTAAAATGGCAAGGATGGGGAGACTATTGGGGTTGGGCTGGGAAGTTTGGCGCAGAGCATGGAGAACAGTGGGCGACCCAGACCCCCTTTCTCAGCAGGTCCCGCTGGCGGTGCTATGCGGGGAGGACTCCCAATTGTTCGAAGTGGTCCGCAGATGTTGGGAACCGGTGGGCCTAGCCACCCTTGGAGATATATGGCAGGAAGGGGAGGCATTGGAATTTCAGAGGCTGCAGGAGGAGACAGGGGTGCATAGAGGCCAGTACATTACTTATACCAGGCTCTTGAAACGGGTGAGAGAGAGGTGGCCTGAGATGGTGCTAGCGGAAGAACCTGATGCTACCCTAGAAATGATGTATGATGTCTCGGAGGGTGGGCACGAAATATCTAGGATATATGAGCTCCTGAGGGCGAAGACGGGGAAGGAGCTGCTCCAATTGAGACTTGACTGGGAAGAGGGGGTGGGGGAACCCATGACAGAGGGACAGTGGGATAGAGCCCAAAGGTACCATAAAAGGTGTCCCGGAATGCGAGACTCCAGCAGATCCAGCTGTATGTCACGCACAGAGCTTACCTGACTCCCAGTAGAATAGCCAGGTTTGGAGGCTCGGCTGTACAAAAATGCCCCAGGTGCGGGGAGGAGGAGGCAGGACTACTGCACATGTTGCACTGTGAACCTGAGGTGCACAGATTCTGGGAGGAAATAAAGATGAAAATGGCTGGTGGGCGAGTGGTACTGGACGTAGGATCTGCTTGGGCTTGCATGCTCGGGAATTTTTCCAGGCCACGTCAATCAAATCATATCAGTAAGATGAAGGACCTGGCCTAAATTTTGGCTAAACGCAGAATCGCAATGTGTTGGAAAGCGGCCCACAGGCCCAGAGTGGAGATATGGTGAGCGGACCTCTTGAGATGGGCGGAAGCAGAAACTGTGGTGTGGTTTGAAGTTGTCACCAAGGGGGGAGAGGAGGAAGCGGGCCCCATGATAGCCTGGAGAAAGCTGGTGACCTCAATGGAAAGCCCCCACCAGGTCAATCATGACACAGAAGACTCAGATGAGTCAACAAACACAGAGATTCCTGAAAATGCTCATGTAAATGATGTGGCTGAGATGGCTCGAGTGTGTGGGGAGGGAGGGGGGAGGACGGAAAACAACACTGTATAATGTGATGTTTTGATATTGATTACGTATGTCCTAAAATATTACCATGGTTGATGTATTTGTTATAAAATAATAAAAATTGTTAAAAAAAAACTATAATTAAGATAGTCAAAAAATGTAAAGTTGAAATTAATCGCCAGCCTTAAAAATTCACTTGCCACCTCAATTCTACACACACATACATAGTACATCATTTCTTACTCGCTAACAATCAATTATCACTAGCCAATGGCTAGGGCAAATGTTGCACTCTGAATGGGCATGCAAGTTGTTACATTTCCAATTCCATAGAATATTTGTCAATAAACCAAGTGTGCTTACTAAAGTGGTTTGGGTTAGAACATTCCCCCAAAAATACATTTGAAGCTCCAGAATAAATGAAATGTTACTACCTATATTGACAGATGATGTTTTATTGCAAGTTAGGAGACCCGTTTAGCCTATCTTTAGTTTGTTTTGGGGACAACTCAGATTATGTTAAAATCATCCAGGTTAATTTGCCACAGAACTCAGGTCTCCTCAGGAAGCGTGCAATGGTGGGGGGGGGGAGGGGAGGCTGGAACCTTACTAGGTTGGAGGCAACTGATAGCTGAACTATTTGGGCCCACGCATGAAGAGTCAAGCGATCGGTATCCAACAGGTACCGCTGGAGAGGAATCCCTACTACAGGATGTAGCAACGGAAAATTAGGGGGAGTAGGCTTGGGGGGGGGGGTGGGAATGGGAGAAACAGTGGACTTGGATGTAGCAATGTATATTCAAATATTATTTGCACTGTAAATTTGGTTTGTATTGTTTGTTGAAATAAAATCAATAACATTGTTTTAAAAAAAAATGTATCCATTAAGACAGCTGTTCCTTTTCTCATTCCTGGAACATCAATTATGGTTTTGCACCCCTTACGCTCTCCAACTCAATTTTTTTTCCTTGCTTCGAAAGCATAGTGTCACATTAACCAATGGGACTACCGTCACTGGGCCTGCTTCGTCTTCAACCCATGTCAGTAGTTTGGAGTAATTGGCCCATTACTTCAGACACTCATTATTCACCTACTGCACCTCTTGCACTGCTTCTTTCCTCAGCAGGTGAGCTGCACAGGACATCATTCCATCTTCCCATCCTTTGTTTGTGCTAACTCGTCCACAGATTAGCAGCTGTGAACATTCCCAGCATCCAGGCATTCCAGCCCTTTCTGTCATGGCAGAACAATTCATCCTCTTTATTTCTTCAACAATCAACTTATCTTGTCGTGCCGAAGGATACATGAGCATCCTATCTGTCCATCCAGGCTCCTTTTCCATTTGTGTTGTCTTGATATAATCATCCTGGTATGGAAATGTCTGTCTTGATTTCCACCGCAAGGTTGCCCAGTTCCCTTGAAACTGTCCTCGAGTAGTGCATGCGGCTAGATGACTGAGGCATTTTGCATCTTGCGCTGACATCTCTTTTGAAATAAACGTTCTTACTGTACTCATGGCACAGGGGATAAGAGAGCAGACATAGTGGTTCTCATCAGATGCTCTCTCTCCCACCTTTGTCATGTGTTGGTACCACATATTATTCCCCAGGTGAGCTGAGTTATCAAGATAGGTATTTATTCCCTGATTATCCTCCTCTGCATTTCTCATATGTCGTTTGACATGGCCAAAGAAATCACCATCATTTGAACTTATACTAGGAAAAATCTCAGTAGTCGTTTTTTCAATTGGACTTTTAGGATAGTAGATACTTTGAAATGTAAGGTACAGAAAGAAGAAGAAATGCACATGCATATATATATTAGGCATAAAAGTCTAGAGAAACATTTGCTATGCCATACCAATACTCATTGAACTCGTTCTCTATCAATAACCACATTATGTTCTTCCCAAATCATTTTAATACACGTGTTCAATTTACATTCGTAGTTGCACAATCTGTTCAATTATCACAATCAGGAGTCTTCTTATCACTGGGCAATGTTTTGGGTCATGAAGAAAAGTGTGTATATTAAAGAGCAGTGTACGACTGAAGTATAAACACAAAAATAGCAATTACAAACCAATGTGTGTCACTGTCGATGGGTATCATATATGATCTTTGAAACAGATATGTTCCTAAAAACGAATCTGGGTGTTGATCTCTCTTCCAATTGCTAATCTGGAACTGACGTTTAGGCATAGTCCTGATGCAGTTAATATCTTTTCAAAGGAATACTAGAAAGTACGTTTTAGCCATTGGAATTTTCTGCAAGTCCATGGACTTCCTGCTAAAATCTTAAGGAGTGCCGACTGAATTCCAGTCCAAAAGAAATGTGTGCTAACCAGACGCTGTTTTATCGATCAAGTCTGCACACGCAGCAATTCTTCTTCTTGTCTTGCTTTTTGGTCAACGAATGCTGGAGGGAGAGTCCCGCCTTTGCAGATTTGTATGTCTCCTAAATGTAACCAAGCTCTTCTTCCAGATACCCTAACTTCTACACAGAATGGGCCATTAAATCTCTGTTCATGCCATCTATGAGTGAAATTCTTTACAAGGACTTGGTCTCCAACATAAAACTTTGGTGGTGGCAATAATTCACTCGGATTGGTTACTGCCGTCTTCTTCCGTGTTCCTTGACCCCTCCCTCCGATGCTTGACTTGATCTGCAATGAAAGAAACACTGGTAATCACACATGTCAAATAATCATGTATTACATCACCTAGAGTCCGCGCTACACTCTGGGCATCACTCCTGACTCTAGATGGGGGCATAAGAGGTGTCTTCATGCGACGCCCTGTCACTAACTCATGGGGTTTAAGATGATGGTCCGAACCTGGTTGATTCCGAAAGGCATAGCCAAGGGGTAACAAATGTAGCCCTCCCTTTTTCAAAGTTAATCTAATCTTGGCTATCCTTTCCTTTAGGAGATGGTTGAGTCTCTCACATACTGTGTTTGCTTGTGAATGATAAGCAGAAGAAAACTTTGTTTTATACTTAATGGAAGTCCAATTTGTTCAAATAGCTCATTGACAAAATGTGCCCATTATCTGACGTCAGTACTTCGCACACACCCCATCTCGGAAATACTATGTGCACTATAAACTTTTCTGCGCAAGTGGCGTCAGGGTGTGTACAAGGACCACTACGATCTACCTCGAAAAGGGACACACCACTAATAGATACCTGTATCCATTACATGTCTGTAGCATATCGATGTAATCATGTTCTCATTGTAGGCCGAACTGTAAACTTCTGACATACAATGCAATTCACAATGAACTGTGAAACGTGTTCCAATACATTGGGAACAAACTACTCTTCTGTAATGGTGGCAGCAAGACTTTCTCTGGTAATATGTGCAGGGTAATGCAACTTCTCGAGTGTGACTTTCAACAATGCCGTGGGCATCACTGGCTTTCCAGTGCTTTCCTGTCTCCATAATGCTTCTCTGGGGTATAAAGAACACCCCCTACTTTTCCATAGCTTCTGCTCTTCTTGTGGGGCTCTACCCTGAATCTCTATTAGTTGTCTAACTGACAGCATATTAGATCAGTCTCGCACTAGCACACTTCTATTCAATACTTCTTTAAAATCCTCAGTAACAAACTCAAAATTTCAGAAGAATACGCAACCCTTTTGGCTTCCAAATCTGCTGTTTCTTTTCCGCGAGAGATAAAGTCTGTTTGTTTGGTATGCGCTGCACGTTTTATGACTGCTATGACTACTGTGAATTGCTGTGCCTTAATGAACCTGTCCAATAAAGACACATGTTGTACTGGAGTGCAGTCTGTGTGGCGATAACCCCTCCTTTTCCAGCATAATAGCCCTTCATGTACGGTTGACATCACATAGACGGAGTCACTGTACACCGTCCCTTTGTCACCTTTGTGTTTATAGAGCACAACAATAAGCACAATAAGTGCTACCAATTCTGCTGTATGTGCTGAAAAATGAGATGTAGTCTGGCACTCGCCACAACCTCAAATTCACCATTTAATCTGTGTCTTAGAAATGCAGATCCTGAATGCCTCTCCCCACTAGGTTGGTCAATATTCGAAGAACCATCAATAAAGAGAAACTCCCCTCCCGCTCGTGCATTTTCTTTCACCCGGGGTATATCATCAATAAATTCGATATAATTTGAGTAGTCATGCACATGATCACCTTTTTATACAGGTTTAGCTACAAACGTGGTTGGGCTCACCATTTTACACCTCACTATTTTGATCTCAGGATTAGAGATCATCACTTTGTATGCAGATGCTCTTTGGGACATCAATGAACATTTGGGTTTCTCTAAAATGGTAAATAAGGTGTGCTCCACGTAAACAGTGATGGAACAGCCCATGGTAATACTTGTGGACTTCTCAATTGCAAATGCGGCAGCCGCCAAAGATTGCTTGCATGGACAATGTCCTCTCATAACTGGGTCTAGAATCCCACTATAATACGCCAAAGGTTTATACCCGAGGGTTGTTTTATGTTTGAGTACTCCTGTCATTACTGATCCATTGGTGTGAGAAAACAAATACAATTCCTTGCTATTGTTGGGAATCCCTAAAGCTGGAGCTGTACAGATTGCTCTTTTTAATTCTTCAAATCCTTCCTCTATTTCTTCTGTCCAGTTAATCTTTTCCTTACCAACTTGTGCTTTCTTAAGCGATGACAAAAGTGGTTTTGTGTATGTACTGTAATTGAACACCCATGGCCTGCAATAATGGCATAAGCCCAGAAATTGCTGCATTTGCCTAACTATATTCGGCTTTGGTGTCTTCATGATAGCCTCGGCTCTTTCAAGTGTCACTCTCTTTCCTTCATGGAAAATCCTTATCTATCTTGTATCCCTTGTCTGCCAATATAGTCATCAACTGAACAGAGTCCTGCCTACATTCTTCCCCTGTTTCGCTGCAGATTAATATGCCATCTACGTACTGAATTACTACACTCTTGAGTTCAATGTTACCTAGATCCATCTGTAGGGCTCTGTTAAAGATGGACAGGGACTCACAGTAAACTTGAGGTAAACAAGTATGTTTTAGTCTTGTTTGTCGTAAAGGAAGTAAGGTCTTGTGAGTCTTTGTGCAACGGAATTGAGAAAAACACATTTTTCAAATCGATCACCGTGAAATACTTAGCTTCAACTGGGATGCTGCAACAATATTGTTGCAGGATTCGGAATTAATGTAAACCCATCTTATAAAATCTGATTAAGAAGGCACAAGTCCTGGATAAATCTCCACAACCCCCCTTTAGATTTTCTAATTGGATACACTGCAGTGTTCCACAGTGATTCCGATGGCACGAGGATTCCCTGATTCATCGGCACTGAAATAGTCTTAGAAATACCTTCATCAGCTTCTCGCGACATAGGGTACTGTTTTGCTGGGGGTAAAATTGCTCCTGGCTTGAAATTTGCTTTAACCTCTCCTATTCTTCAATAGGCCTACATTATATGGGTCCATAGTCCAAAGGGCACTTGGCACCTTTTCTAGGTCATTTGAAAGAATGCTGGTTATTGCCTCATTAGTGCCATTCGCTGGGGGATTTCCCTTTTCTCAAATTCTATCCAATATGTAATGCTTAAAAAAAAACTACCTCATCATCTATATGTTCATCTCTGAACATATCTTCATCTGTTATGTCAGTTAATCTGTATCCTTCCTCAAGAGCTATCACTGTCCTCCATGCTCTGCCTTTGTCATCTACTCCTTCAAGCATTGCAATTTCTACTCATACTATAGCTGCTTCCAATTCTATAGGAATAATCTGCCCTTCTTCCTCATCCATAGGTACTTGTGATTTAAACAAACATTCATCAGGTATCCTTACGATTCTCCCCACTAGTCCAGGTAGCCACGTTAATAAAATGCTTACCCCATACATGAAGACCTACGGATCTACCGGGACTCCTCGTAGAGCCACTTGTCCTGTAAATGCCAGTATAAACTCTCCTGCACTAAATAGTGTATTACCGGAGTGGAGCACACTATTCCTTGGTCCGTGAATGAAATGGTCATGTTAAGTTTCATCATCAAGTCTCTAACCAGAATGTTAACTGGTGTTTGTCATGAATATTACAAGGGGACAGACATGTCACATTCCCCTATAGAAACAGGTAGTTTGTCAATAAAAGGAACTAAATTCATAGCTCCAGAGAACCTTTGAGCATTCAGGGCAATACCTGTTATTGGATATTTTCCCTCCCGTATACAAGAGCAAGTTGCCCCAGTGTCTACAAGAAAAGAAAAGGATTTGCTTCCTATCGTCACATCGACCCTTGGTTCCTCTTGGGGGTCTTGTGTTACTGATAGTCCTGAACACATCAAGTCACCCTGTGAGTTGTCCTATTGAGTGTACAAATTCATCCCTATCCCTGTAAAAGGATTCCCTCCTACCACAGTGACACCCCCTATTGTAGCAGTTAATATTTACCCTATGTTTGCATTCTTTTTGCACCAACCCATGCTGTTGTGTCTGCTGTTCTTACAGTACCTGTGTCTGATAAGATGTGTGATTCGGGGCAAAGCCCTCTCGTGTTTGTGTACTTTTTTGCAGTGGATAAGCTGTCCCCTCTCTTGAAGGTTGTTCATTTTGTTGTGTGTTTCCTCGGCTTCTACAAACGCTTGCAATATGCGATGTCATCCCACAGTTCCAACACACTATGGCAAACTCACCATTATATCCTTCATGAGTATTGTGATTCCCACCCAGGGCATTTGAAAATCCACCTTGGGTGTTCTTAAATCCACCTTAGATGTTCTGAAATCCACCTCTTCCTCTAGATCCTCCACCTCTACCTTGTGACCAAAACCCATACCCATTTTGATCCATTGCGAGTGCATTATTCCCCTGTGACGCACCCATTATTTCTTGCGTTCCTACTCCTTCTCCACTTGTCAATACTGCCCCTTCTATAGAAAATGTTGACAATTTATTCTGAGCTAACGTAGCTTCCTCAATTTTCCTTTACTCATCTTTCTTTTTGTTCTTCTCTTGTAATAACCGACATTGATGTACTATTGTCAACTGTGTGTCAGCCAATGGCTTTTCTTCCATCCCTACTTGTTTTTTCATTTGTCTCTGTACCATCTCTGGCAACCCCTGA
Source organism: Ambystoma mexicanum (assembly GCF_040938575.1). NCBI lineage: Eukaryota > Metazoa > Chordata > Amphibia > Caudata > Ambystomatidae > Ambystoma > Ambystoma mexicanum. The sequence goes on from NC_090939.1 coordinate 49,070,188, forward strand.
CACAAAATATGGATAGCGCCAACATTTCTTCCCAAGATTCAAGTGTCTCAAGCTGCCACCTCTCTTGAATATCCTGAATATAAGCAATAGGGTGCTCATCTTCTTTCATCTTACGTATCATAATTGTGCCCATATCTGATGTATCGGGGGTACTGTACTCTGGACACACCAGCAAGAGCATCCCTCAATTCCCCCAGCCACGTCCACAGCACTGGGGGATGCAATGGAAGGGTGAATGACTAGGGATTCAGCCACAGGGTAGGATGAGTGCAGTTGGAGTTACTGTCCTCAGAGCCTGAAGGCTAGTCCTCAGATATTCTGGGTGTGGCTCTCAATGGGATCACAATAATTGGAAGAAGACACACAGTTGCACTATAGTCTGCAGAGAAATAAGTTGATAGAGGATTTTAGAAGTTAACTGGAGGGAAAGTAGCCAATTCCGACTGGAATGCAATTATTGGGCCACATTTTAGCCCACAAGTTTGTGATCTAGAATCCTAAATTGCTGGGAAAACCTCCATAAAATCCTCAGGTGACAAACCATGTTTTACCTGTTCTTACACATTTTTTAACACAACGTGCAAAATGCTGCTTCCAGCCAGGAATGGACCCATTGTATTATTCAATCTTTTGTCATGGGTGGAAGAAAGGAAATGTGTATTTGATGTGGTGGCAGCATAGGAAAAATGCATCAACTGAATTAACTGTTTTAATATTACCAGGGTAGAAATAGTAGAAGACAAAAATAGGATTTTGAAGAGCATCTGAGGGTAGAATATACAACCAACTGGCTAGAATGGCTAGTTTTTCAGGATCATACTTGGTTACTTCTGTAAATACGCCATCTTGCTGTCGTTGGTTGCCAGGGGAGATTGGTATCTTTTCTAAAGCAAGTGTTTAGATGTTTTTAATCAAGCACAAGAAAGAAGTAAATTCTGTTATAGAACACAACAAATTCACAACTGTAAATGATTGCAGTTGTAACATGCGTCAAATGTTTCTGTACTCTCTCATGAATAGCAGTGAGTGGAGTAGGAACAATGTGTTCCTGCTTGCAGCTCTTGCTACCCAGGTAGATCTAAAAAAAAAAAAGACATGGGAGCATCTGTGTTTCCTGTTGTAAGGTGACTCTCTGTGCCTTGTAGTCGTTATTAAATATAAAAACTAGTACTCCAGAAGATAACAGTAATCGCACAAACGCTAATGGCACCTATAACTAGTCAGTCAGCCCCACTGTTGCCTGCCACGAGAGGCATGGCTCAGCAGAAGAAGCAGCATTTCCTGTGTTGGAGTGGATGCGGAATGACAAGGTGGCTTGCTCCGTGTGGTGAGAATAATAATAATAATAATAATTTGGCATTTATATAGCGCTACGAACCCTCAGGTATCTGAGCGCTGCTTATTATTACCCACGGTGTGTGGTGCTCATTTATCGACCTCGGAAGGATGAAAGGCTGAGTTTGGCCCCACCGGGATTCGAACCTGCGTTAGCATGCTCTGGACGAATGTCAAAGTGAGCTCGCTGTGCCACTTGACCGGCTGGAGTTCAGGACATCTGTGCTCATCCCAGTCCTGAGCATGATGTTCCATCATATGGCACTGCAAAGAGGTACTACCTGACCGTATTGCACACTTTCCCTGGTTCCCAGTTGTATTGCACAGAGTGCAAGTGGTGAGATGTTGTCATTCTGTGTCCAGTAATAGGAGGACTTTTTGGTACTTTTTGGTCTTCTAGACTGTACTGGCTTTGAAGGTGCTGGTGGAGGTGGCTGAGTTGGCGCTTTGGCTGCCACACGGTGAGATTGCGTACTTTCAGATCTGACCGGCTGTCATTGAAAGAGCTTGAACCAGGGTGGCAGGTAAGCTTTTTCCTTCCCTCCAGTCTATGTGACTGCTATCCCCCCCCCTCCTTTTCTGCACAATTGGTTTGCAAAATATTGTGTTGTGGTTGTCTGGACTCAGATGGGTCACCAACTTTATATTGGTTGCCATCATCAAGACTCAGAACCATGGTTGTCCACCTCTGCACTTGTTTGCACTGGTTTCTGCCAACTCGCCAGTATATACAATCTCTAATTCCAATCACCCTCATTCTGCCCAGAAGAAGTCTGTCTCAGTTTCCCATGGGAATTCCTGGTGCTCCAGACATGCTGACACTCAAAATGGTCACTTCCATGTAGCCCCAAGAATATGGCACATTTAAGGCTCATTTACAGACACAGAACACACTGCCTCGTACAAATACAATCCAATATGTGTTCATCACAACTCTGCAAGCAATTAACATTTGGCCTGCCGGCTAATAGAAGATGCAAGCACTTACAGGCACTGAATACAGCCTGCTAATGGCCATGAAGCAATATCAGACTTTCTCTCTGCAACTCGTATTTGGTATGGCCGCTCCGACAAAACACCAAGTTTCAAACAGATATGCCTTTTATGCCTCAACTAGTATTTGGCATGGTCACTCATGTATGGTGGAGTCATCTACTGTCAAGTTCTATTAAGTATTACTTCTCTATTACTCAGGCAGATTACAGACAACATGAACAAAACAATGTTGGCTTCTAGTCATTGATGGCTGCATTATACAAAATAAAATGTTACATCTTAATCTTAATTAAATAATCAAATACAGTGAATCATTGTAGGAAGCACATGGGCTTTGTTTTCGTCTTCCTTTTTGGACATGAGATTAGGATTTAAGAATAAAAAAGGGCTTGCAAGAAGGAATTGTGGGCATGATGGCACCTGGCACCTGGTATTTGATGACATACTCTCCTGTAGGGAGAGGAGCATTATACAGTGAAATCATTTGTGTAGAGGATCAAACCCACAGCTCCTGGGGCTGCGTAATTCCCAGGCAAAGTGTCAACCTCTTCCCCCTCCACAACTCTAAAAATGAGACATGTCTGAAAGTACTGACAAAATGACAGTTGTCAGAATGGAATACCCGAAGAAGCCAAGAAGATAGTAAAGGAAGATGAATGGTGACGTCATAAGACATCGAACGACACACACATAGATGGTATAAGACCAGAGAATGCTGATGGAAACCAAAATCAAAAGAAGATACTATGGATAAATGACATCTTGAACCCAAGATGAAGAATCGTATGCCATATGCACGATGAAGATATTCAGTTAGTTTAAGTATGTACAGATGCAAGAAACCGCAAGAAGCAAAGAAATTGTTAAGCTTGCTCATGCTTAATAGTAAATAGATTGCGGCAAGCGCCAAAATATACATATACATATACATGTACATATACATACCTCAAAGCACTTTATACATGAGTATAATTCCACTAGGCACATGAGCAGAATCAAAACAAAGGTTACTAAAGGTCTAAAGAGGAGAGTGTCGCAGCAAACAAATCGAGAATTAAGACAGAGCGAAACTCAGCTGAAGGTAACCATGCCAAGAAGCCAAGGTCATATCTGGTTGGAAAAGGCCAACAGTGGATACAATTAAAGAGAAAAGAACAGAGTATCCTGTTCAGAAAGGTCAAGATAAGCCACAGCTGGTAGAAGACTGGCAGAATTAAAATTAAATACACGAAAATACATGAAGAAGAGGTTGATTTCACAGTGTCCTAGTCATGTGACAAGGCAGGCTGGAAGAGTGAGACTTTCACACCTATGCATGGATCTCCGCCATGCCCATACGCCTTAAAAGTTCTCAGACCAAGAAGCAGACTCGAGGCCAAACTTCAAAGCAGTAATTGACACATGACCACTGACCACTGAGGTGATGATTGATTGTAACATAATGGGAAGGAAGGTTGGCTGCAGACTAACTCCCTGCACCTGGCTGGTCTTTCTGCATGCTGCTAGACGTAAGTGGAAAAGTATGAGTGTGGTTGATGCCAATCCAATCATAGTGGACCGTGTAATCTAGGGTCCTATAGAGTGTAGAGCCAATGGGACGTTGTACCTTTAGTGAAGTTCATAGTGGCCATTAGAAAAGCAAGGGATTAGTTGCCCTACCTGATATTGATTGTACAATCCCCTCTCCCCGTTACCCATACAGATATAGTACCTATGATAAAGTAACCTTCCTATAACTAATCACGTTGCATGGTAGGTTTTTAAGATTGCATGTCAATGATGACGAATTTTTGCTATAAATACAATGTTTTTCTGAAATTGAGTGGAGTTGGAAGAGAGAGAGAAGATCGAGTGATTGCTGATGTTTGTTGTACTCCCTGTTTTATGTACTTGTCATTAAACAGACTCCCTTTGCCAAACTATTGAGTTGTCATAGTTATTTGAAGCATGAGTATGAATCTGCATCCCCATCTATCTCGAGGGTGCTGCTACTCCTCTTAAAGGGCTGTTTGGAGATCCCCAGTCAGAAAGCTGGCTGGAGACCATCCAGTTCACTTGGTAGCAGAGATTGATGGTTCGATTAGATAAGATACCCATCGGCCATCAACATAAGTAACTTTGGGTCCTTTGCAATATCACAAGTTCTTTGCCATCCGGCTGATAGAACGAGAAACCCCCCCATAGATAGTGGTATGTGTAATTGAAAACCCTGCAGGTTAGGTGTGAAGGGACCTTTGCTTTCTCCCAAAACCCCCGTCCCACTTCTGCGAGCTGCTGATCGAACGAGCAGCACGGAAAGGCGGTAACAAAGGCGGTGATCCCGAGCGTCCGGAGAGGAAAAACATGCGAACGGTGAGTGAAAAAGACTGTATGTTTTGGCAAAAGCTTGCATGCCTTAAAAAACAAGTAAAGGGAAGGTAACGGAGGGAGGTGGGACAAATATAACATCAGAATAAGAGTATAACGTAAATGTATATATAAAGGGAAAACATTGACTCAAGTGTGGCTGAGCAATATAAAGAGATATTGTGAGTATGGCCGCGATAGGAGTATATGCCCAGTGACTAGGTTTTAAAGAGTGCTAGCAAAGCCTTCATCTAAAGTCCTGATTGATAGGATGACGTAGGAGACCAGATCGATTAAAGACAATCTGAAAGAGATGGGCTTACATTCCATATCGGAATACAAATAGGGGCAGGATGCATCTGAAGAAGCAGATGGCACAACATTTGTGTGGCCGGCCAGAGTCTGTCTGTCTGTTTTATGTGTTTTAGTTAATTTATGATGTCCTAAGGTAAAAAACTTTTTTTTTAAATAGCATGAAAATTGCACGATTATAAAGAAAAATGTTACATGGCATGGATTGATAGTTGTTGACAAAAGTGAAAAGTAAAATTATTGTTGAAACAACAGGATTGGAGCTTGCAGCGATTGGTGCTCGCTCATATTGATGATTTTGGTTGTGAAATGTAAAGTATAATAAAGTGTTATATAAAGAGAGGATAAACACGTTAAGCATGGAAGACTGCAGACAAAGGGCCTCATCACGAGTTGGGCGGTAACGCTGGCGCTAACATCGCCGGTGTTATTAGCCCTACCGCCAAACCCACCGGCGCTATTAGCGCCGGATCACGGGTTTGGTGGAACGGGAGATCCCCATTCCCCACTGAGCCCATTCGGGAATGCCCCATTCCCCATTGGGCTCAATGGGGAAATGTTACGCTCTTACCGCCGGTGGATTTCCTGCCTGTGGTAAGAGCGCGAGATTTTGGCGGATTTCCCCCTAGCTAAGAGCTGGGGGGAAATCAGCCGAAGCCGTGAATTGGCGGACCCTTAAATGCGGCAGTAATAGCTCTACCGCCGCATTTAAGGGTTACCGCCAAACTCGTGATGAGGCTCAAAATGTTTATGCCATGGCCCCAAGGTGGATCGCTATCTAAAATGGTCCTGCAGCACATGACAACATATTTACATGCCAGCGACACGGGAAAAAAGTTAGACAAATGCCTGGCTAGTTTGGAAAATGTACCAAGAAGAAAAAGAGGAGGAGCCACCATTAGATTGGATACTGAATATAAGCACAGAGAGGGCTGAAGAGCCTTCTGCGCCACCCGCCATGTCTGACACAAAAAGCGAAGCTAGTAAAGACGAAGGATTGTACCCAGTAAGGGAACTTAAAGCAGCCACGGGAAATAGCAACCCGTCATATGAGTCGCCTACGCAAAGTAGTGACGAAAGCCCAGAAAAGGACAGAGAAAGAGATATTACCTCCAAATTCCTGAAGGACATGGAGAGAGGCGAAAAGGAAAAAGGAGACCAAACACAAGCAAGTACATCTCTAGGTACGAGAAGAGAGGTAAAGAGATGGAAAGGAGATGAGGATCAGACTGATGAGATGGCATTCACACAGAACAAATGGATGGGAGGTCAGATTTTATTGAAACTCGATGATAAAGGCATTGAGGATATGAGACAAAGGGGAGAACAGGGCAAATTAGAAGAAAAAGAGAAGGAAAAGGAAAAACAATTAAGAGACAAAGGTGTTAGGAAAAAAGATAGGCAGAAACGAGAGCAGTTATATCAAAACAACCAGGTCAGAAAACAGGAAAAGGTGGAAGAACAAAGAACACGTGATCATAAGTAGAGAACAGCTGATTATCAGGATAGAATACAACAAAGGAGAATAGAAGAAGAAGAACAAAAAATACGGGAGAAAAGAATAAAAAGACGAAGAGATGAGGAAATGCGAAGAGCACCTGAACGAAGATATGTGATGAAACAAGAAGAAGATAGGGCCAGAGAGGAAGAAAGGAAGCATAGAGAATTTGATGATGACATAGAACGCAAGCAAAGACAGAGAGCACAGGATCTCGAATATCTGAACGAAAGGTTAAAAAACCTGATCCAGTAGTAGGATGGGAAGATATAGAAGAATTCTGAGTACGATTCAGTACCAGGCACGTTTAGAGAAAATCTAGAAGATGACTTCGACACCAGAAGTATCAGAGAGACAATTGATAGAATATATGATGAGACAGGGCGAGAAAAGATACCCCAAGGGAAAGGAGAGGATGAGAGTCTTGAGAGCACTCGGTTGTATGATACTGAGGATGCCTCTTGAAGTAGGTGACATAGAGAACTGGCCTTAGATGGGCTGACACTGAATAGAAATGAGGAGGATGAGAGAAGTTACACGAGTTGGGCACAGACAATATCAGACACAGAAAGAGAAGAATATGAAGAAAGAGAAGACGAGAGAAGTCGCAAGAGACGCTTCTCTAGGGGAAAGGGAATAAGATGGTCGGATTCTACTGGGTCTGCACTTAAAGCACCGGAGTTAGCCATACAATCAGATCGGCATGAAGGAATGTCCCAAGGTCAGAGGGGGGTTCTCCAACACCATACTGGAGCATGTTAAGGACATTGCCAGGTAGACGGCGATGCAGGAGTATTACCCCTGCGTTAGACAGATAAATGATGATAGAGGAAAGGAGTTTAATGTGTCTCAGTTCCCCTTATTAGAAAAAGGAGGAACGAGGCCACAATATATACCTTGGCCACAGATGGATAGGGAAAACCTGAAAAATGGAGCCGTAAAATGGATACATGAGTTAGAAAAAATGACGGGAGGGAACACTTTAGCTATAGTGGATATTAAGGGTGTTTTAATTGCCATACCTGGTGATAGAGCTGATGAGGTGTGGACACGTGCAGGTTGCCCTGGGGTGACTACAGTTAATACTGCGCATGATGGAGCACCGTTTAACAATTACAGAACCGCAGTATGGAAAGGCCTTCGAGTGCTATACCCAGACTCTTCTGATATGGGAGCTATAATGACAGGCAAGATGAAGGAGGGAGATGATCCGTTGCTTTATATTCAGAATTTCCAAGACGCATGGGTATTGGAAATGCAGGAATCTTGGGGGAAATCTATACCTGTGTTTTACCATATATTATGCCAAGGGCTGCCAGAACAGGTACAGAAGCAGCTCAAGAAATTGGTAGGGATTGAGACTAAGCCATGGTCTGAAATACAGCTGACCATCGCGCACTATTGGAGGCTGCTGCAAGAGAAAAATCACAAAAAAGGATGCTGCACGAAAGGGCGAAGAGGCTAAACTAGTGCAGAAAAAAATATCAAAATATGCCATTGAGGGGGCAATGATAACTAGTACAGATGGGTCACATACACAACAGGTCAATAACCAAAGGCAGTTTGAACAAAGCAATAATGGGTTTTACCCAAGATGAAGAGACTTTCGAGGAAGAGGGTGGCAGAATAATCAGGGAGGGTTTCAGAGTAATCAGGGAGGTTTTCAAAATATGCAAAACGGAAACCAGGATATGCAAAATGGGCAAGTAATCAGACCACCGCCAACATGTTGGACGTGTGGGATGCTAGGGCATCTAGCACGTATGTGCAGAAGTCAAGGAATGGTGCTAAACAACCAATTCACAAGAGGAGGGATGGTGAATCCATCTGCGTTCCCGCAGCAGGGTTGAAATAGAGTTGTGCAGAATCACACGATACAGCAGCAAGCACCAAGAGTACAGCAACGCTTGCAACCGCAGCAGAAGGTGACACATTTTCCACAGGGACTGTCTCAACAGTCTCCGATGCAACTGTCACAAACAACAGGTACAGGACAGGTACTGAATTCTGGAATAGGAGATGCCACTGGTGATGGAGGAAATCCATTCACTCAGTGTGGGACAAGATTATATATGGACTAGGACAGCTCACTTGGAGACCAGATGTGTTCTATCCTATCAGTGACACCAAACCCTCACGAGGAACCATGGGTAGAAGTCTTTATAGGGGATAAGGACACATGAAGGCAAGTTTTCTTTGTCCAGCGAAGCTATAAATACTCAGGGCTTTACAGGAGCAACAAGTTGTGTTCCTTTTACAAAAGAACTTCCAGTTTCCATAGGAGAATATGACATAAAAGTGCCACTGCTATATTCGAGGCAGACTCCTGTAAATATATTAGGACGAGACTTAAAAGCTAAACATGACAATTTCGTTCACGGAGAAGGGCATAGTATGTTCAACTTCAGGAATGCATTATTTGAACATGTGCAAAATGATGAGAGCATACGCAGGACAAATGGCTATGAGAGCTATTCCATTGGAATCAGAGATATTCGCATATGGAGTGCGCATATTCATATCATGGCTACCAGGCCTTAGAGACAAAACCATGAGAACCCCAGATGAGTTTCTGTTCAGACCAAGAATACCTTAGCATGAGGGAAAGGGACGAGTGTTTACCTTAACAATACAAGCAGTCATAGTGCGAGGAGAGATGGCTTTGCTTGATGGTTGTGATGATGAAGGCAGACAATGGTGCACAGTAATCACCATTGGGGAAGGTTACAGATTGACTGACGTCACTGATGATAATCTATTTGAAGAACAAATAGGCAAAGATGAGATGACAGTTGAGGTAAATCTCATTTATTGGGTGGAAATTATTAAAATAGAGGTGCCGTAACGAATGATGTTGGCACAAAAACTTCCTGAATATTTTGATGACGACAAGTCAAAGGTACCTTTTTCAGAATGGACTACAGGCCCTTATGACGTAGGCCTACTGAAAGGAGTCGGAGAAGTGAAGATTAAATTGAAACCAGGAGCAATTTTACCAAAAGCATGACAGTATCCCATGTCTGGGGAGGCAGATGAAGGGATTGTTAAGACAGTTTCTGCCATGATGGAGCAAGGCATCTTAGTAACGTCAGAATCATCCTGTAATAAATACATCAGTGTACCCGATTAAAAAATCAAAGGGAGGGTCTTGGCGTTTAATACAAGATCTTAGCCCGATAAACCAGATAGTAGAGTCCGAGTTCCCTCTAGTCCCGAACCTGTCCACGATCCTATGTAATATACCCGTTGAAGCATGATATTTCACAGTGATTGACTTGAAAAATGCATTTTTCTCAATCCCATTTCACAAGCATTCGCAGGACTTGACATCATTTACATTCAGACAAGTTCATCTGAAAAGTACAAGACTACCTCAAGGGTATTGTGAGTCTCCTTCGATTTTCAATAGAGTCCTGCAGATGGACTTAAGCAATATTGCATTAGAGAGTGTTGACTTGCAATATGTAGATGACATTCTAATTTGCAGCACAACAGAGGAAAAGTACAGATGCGATTCCATTCAGCTATTGACTATACTTGCAAAGAAAGGATATCAAGTTGACAAAGAGAAGTTACAATGTTGTCAACAAGAAGTGCTGTACATAGGCCAGTTGATCTCACATGAAGGGAAAAGGGTTACCCCTGAAAGAGCTGAAGCCATTTTAAAAACAGCTAAACACACACGATAAAACAAATACAGAGTTTTCTAGGGTTATGCAATTACGTCAGGGCATGGGTCTTTGATTACAGTTTGTATACTAAGTCCTTATTTCAAGCCTTAAAGAAAGCACAGGCAACAGAACAAAAACTCAAGTGGACTAAGACCATGGAGGAAGGGTTTGATGAACTAAAAAAGGCCATTTGCACAGCACGAGTCTTAGGGATTCCCAATTATGCAGAGGAATTCTATCTGTTTTCACACACGAATGGCAGTGTTATGACAGCAGTCCTCACACAGAAAACTACGTTGGGGTACAAGGCCCTGGCATACTACAGTGGGAATTTGGACCCAGCAATGAAAGGTCACTTCCCGTGCAAATAAAGTTTGGCTGCCGCAGTGTTCGCCATAGAGAAAGCTACAACCATTGTGATGGGGTGCCAAATGACATTAATCGTCGAACATGCATAATTTGCCATTTATGAGAAAAAAAAGGCACATTGACATCTCAAAGAGCTTCGATTTATGAAGTAGTCATATGAAATCCAACGATTAAAATAGTTCTTTGCAAAATAGTAAACCCAGCTTTGTTTATAGCAGAGCCAGTTACTGAAGGAGAGCCAATACATGATTGTGCGAACTATGAAAAAGTTTATGATGAGACTCCCAGAGTGAAAGAAAATGCATTGGCAGAAGGAGAAATCGTTTTTGTTGATTGTTCTTCCAGGATCAATCCAAATGATGAATTAAGATATATAGGTGCCGCTGTGGTGAAGCACACAACGAATGGGGAATTCCGAGTACTCATTAGTGCACGGTTACCCTCCCATTATTCAGCACAGGCTGCAGAATTATTAGCGTTGATACTCGCACTCGAGAATCACGCAGATCAGTAAGTAAAGGTGTACAGTGACTCCGCCTATGTGACATTGAAAGTGCACGCAGGCTTAGCACGCTGGAAAAGGAGGGGCTACCTCAGAGTGGACGGCACACCAGTGCAGCACACCACCTTATTGGATAGGCTCATTAAGGCACTACAGCTCCCAGTGGGCATAGTCATTGTGAAATGCGCAGCCCACATGAAAGGGACAGATTTTATCTCACGTGGAAATCAATCAGCAGACACTGAAGCCAAGCGTGTGGCAACCGAAGATGAAATAATAATGAATGTGGAAATGTCTGATGTGCGTGAGAAATGATTGTTGCACGAAGTGAGCCGGCAGGCTATAGCAATATGCCAAAAACTCAGCTAATGGAGCTCCGAGGAGAAGCACCACAGGAAGAAAACCTATGGAAGCAAAGACTGTGTTCTTTAAACCCCTCTTAGAGTTTGTGGTGACAAGACAGCACTGGTAAACCAGTGATGCCTATAGCCTTATTGAAGATAGCACTGGAACAGTTACACTATCCAGCACACATAACAAAAGAGAATCTAGCAGCAACAATTGCCAAAGACTGGTTTATACCGAACTTGGCAGAGCACGTTGCATTTTTTATGATAAATTGTGTAATCTGTCAGAAGTTTACGGCTAGGCATACACTACATGTGATCAGAGGAGTCATCTCAAGGCCTGATGGGCCTTTTCAGCACTTGTATATCGATTATGTCGATATGATTCAAGTATGTAATGGGTACAGGTATTTAATTGTTGTGGTGTGTCCATTCTCTAGATGGATAGAAGCAGGTCCATGTACACACCCAGACTCTACCTGTGCGGCCAAATTCCTGGTGAGGGAGGTGTTTCCCAGATGGGGAGTGTGTGAAGTGATGAGGTCAGATAATGGTCCTCATTTTGTTAATGCAGTATTTGAACAGATCAGCTTGTCGCTTGGTATAAAGCACAAATTTTCATCAGCGTATCATCCTCAAGGGAATGGGATATGCGAGAGGCTCAACAGATTGTTAAAGGAAAGGAGAGCCAAGTTGAAGCTTACTCTGAAGAAGGGATGGTTGCACTGTCTTCCACTGGCATTGTATGCACTCGAAAACCAGCCAGGTTCTGATCACCATCTCACACCACACTAAATCGTTACAGGCAGAACGATGCAGACACCGTTAACACCTCAGAATAGAGCTAGATGTGATGTTCAGCCAACAGGAGAAGTGTTAGGATTGGAAATGCAAAACTACTTGAATTGCATGACATCTTGTTTTTCTGTAATTTCAGGACAGCTGCAGCGACGACAAGAAGGGTGTAGGGCAGTACAGAACACAGACAGAGATGCTACAACAGATAACATTTCAGAATTACGTGTACCTCAATCATTCCCTGGGGACACTGTCTTAGTAAGGAATCACACAAGGAAAAAGTGGGACGAGCCAAGGTTTCACCGCCCGTTCATTGCAGAGGACATCAAGCCCTCTGCAGTCAAGTTACAGGGAAGAAGAGCTTGGATCTTCCTTGGTGACATCGAGCCATATATCGAAGAAATCCCTCTGCCCGCACTCCACCACGAAGAGTCTACAGACAATGGGGAAGAACCACATGACGTACAGACAAGATCCATGACAAAGAAGAAGGATGCATGACCAATCAAGCAAAAGGAAAGAAACTTTTGTGCAAAGTTGTGGCTTGGTTCTGGACATTTCCTTTAAGCAAAATAAGGGAAGAGGGACACAAAACACGAACACTCTGTGCATCCTAGTTGCAGGGTGAAGGAAGAGAATTGCATTTATAAGCCATAAACTAGCTTGTTGATTTTGAACTTTGGACTGAGGCACACTGAAGCGTTGATAAGAAAAACTATGCAAATTTTGATCGAGGACATATAAACTGGAAGAAAATACAGTATCCTGAGTCCTTCGCCACAGAATCCTTGTTTGGACTCTCTTATGGTGTCAGGCAATAGTGACCTCACCAAAGACATTCTGATCTATTTCGAGTTAGTATTGAGGTCCTACCCGTCGTTGGTGGGAAGACTCACAAACATAACAGAGTTCCTTCAAGATCCTGAAAACGAAAAAAGACAATAAAGAGGCTGCTCACCATGATTGCAGAACAGTTTCTTTTACATCCGGAGTACAGCGAGGACAAGAAAAATGTCCCTATCACAAGAAAATAACAGACTAGCTAATGCTGTATTTTTTCATTTAATTGAAGACTTTCCAGACCTTGTGGGGAGACATGCCAAGGTCAACGTCATCACTTTCATCAGAGATCCAGCAAACACTACACATTTGAGTATGCTCCTGCATAGCATTGTGTTTCAGGTTGAACTTTCCAGTCATCATCGAAATCACAGAAAAGTGTAGAAACTTTCCTTCGAGGGACAGATCGTGAAGGTGTTGCCAAGGACTTCACTTTGCTTATGCTGACAAGAAAACAACATGTCATCTGGAGTGAAGCAGATCAGAGGCATAGACTGGGAATTGGTCTATATGGAACATGCAATTTAAGACTTACTGAATTTATTGCCTCATTTGGAACTTTCATTAATGGAAAGAGAACTGTTTTCAGACCCAAGAGACAGTCTGTTATTCGGACCAAAAGGATAATCGTTCCAGCACTCGTGACCTGCAAGCAGAGACAGCAGAGTCCAGATATAGTGACACTATTTAGCATGTATTAAAAAAAATAGTTTTGCTTCCTTAGATGATCGAGATGGGAAGCCAAAACAGCAGCATAATCCTCCCCCATGAGGATAGACATTCATATTGGCCCAGGAACAAATGCTGTAAAATGACCTACAGGTGTATAATTTACACATGCATTGTATTCATTATCATACTGTTGTCATTAACGATTAGAACTGCATTCTTCATAGGTGCACAAAGTGTTCAGAATCCTGTGCACCCACCTAATGATGTATGCATGAGACCTACAAAGGTGCTCAGACCTTACATAGTCATTCCAGTTCCTAGAAAGAATGATAGAGTGACTAAGCTTGAGATGGGTGTGATAAACAATGAGACACACACAGCACTTGTGTTAACAAATGAATTAACACACCGGAGACAGGGTCGGCAAAGTAAATCCGATAAGCGATTGATGAAAGATACATCTACACAGATAATGGGCACATAAACACCTGGTCTAGTGTCAATGGCCCTCATTCCGAGTTAGGACTACACCATGGAGTAAATAGCTCCATGGTTGGCAACCATGGAGCTATTTACTCCATGGAATACCGGCATGGTGAATGGAGTAATTACTGGTCCATTCCAAGGTTGGATGGACCGGTAATTCCCCATTCACCATTGCCCTTCCCCATCCCCATTTCTGCCCCCATAGGGCTCAATGGGAATGGGGAAGGAGGTAATTACGGCACCGTAAATTACGGTGCCGTAATTTACTCCAAGGTCACTTTGCGGGTCCCGTAATTTACTCCTGCTAAAAGCAGGAGGTAAAGAGGGACCCGCAAAGGGAACTCGGAATATGGAGGTAAGGGATTACCGCCATCGGTGCCCTTACAGGCGCTGGTAATCCCTTACCTCCAACCTCGGAATGACCCCCAATGACTTCAGAATCACATTCCAGAGAATGGGGAAAGCCTGGACAAAATACGATGAGAGGTTTTATGCCAAAAGAAAATGAGAGACAAATGGAGGAAGCTGAACCTTTAAGGACACAAAAAACTTTAGATAATGAACAGATGTAGACAGCACCTACGAGCACACCTGATACAGTGATGAAAGGTTCAAGCTCAAGTCCTGCAAGACAATCACGTGCAGAGATAATAGCAGAATCAATATGGCCATTTATAGCCATTGCCAGGAAGAGACATAGGGATAAAGAAGGACTAACAGAGCTTTCTACTACTCAGGGAACCCGGATAGATGTTCCTATAAATCAACTAGCCAGAAGAAGCTATACAGATGAGTTTTAAGATGGGGTTTTAGCAAACTGGAGAAAGCCGTTAAGAATTAGAAGAAGCACACAAGAAGACAACAACAAACTGAATGATTACCTGGATAGCACAGCACACTTGGGAAACAACATATGGTACAAACACATGAAGGAAGTTGGAAGGTAAACTTCAGATGAAGAGTACTTTGTTTGTGCACTCCTAACGTACAGCAGGGGGAAGTCAAAAATCTTCGTAGCTGTTGAGATAGATGGCAAAACAGCACACTGCTTATCACATATAGCAATGTGCACGACCAGAGGCCAGTTCATGGAAAGTGATGCTTCGCTCAAATGGGCAACTAAAGCAACTAATCCAGATGAAAGATGACTATGTCCAAGACATAAAGACGAGAAATAATGGCAAAACGAAGAACATTGTGATCAGATATGAGAAACCTGGAGTGAAAGCAGCAGAGATCAGAAGAGAAACAAACAAAAACCTTAACATCAAAGGAAAATCTGCAGAAGACGCTTCAAGATGGAAGGACAAAGGTCAAATGCAAATTTGGGGAAATAGTGCTTTCTCCAGAAGGATGGAAGAAATGAGTGGTGATCTGCAGAGCATGGATGATTAGTGGATACTATAAAGAAACAATTGAAAATGCACAAATGATATGCAAACCATTATGGCTGAGGCTTGCAAGACTGCTGACATGAGTCGAAGACAGAGGAGGACCCTTGCAGATAGTGCCCTTGGATAGTTCCAAACTATGCTCTAGAAACAATGGCACAAGAAAAATGGGAGAGAATGAGAACTGTGGACTATTTTTCATGCTACAAGAATGATGCATAGAACTGCAGTGATCATGGATCATTATTGGGTGCGTGGATCCAAAGCATACAACAAATTGCTGAAGAATTGGGGAAGTATATGCACATTGGTGAATGTCCATGTTCCAGCATTGGTGATTCCAAGAAGTGATCTGAATATTGACAGTTTCCCGAAAGCAGATGCTCACGTGTGGAAGAAGATCTGTAGAACTGATGAGCCAAACAAAAAGTATAAATTACTTCTCTGCCAAATCGATTTGAAGCCTTTTATGCAATCACGTATGACCATAGTTTGTTCAGCTTAACCTCATCAGTGTTCACGACAATTCTGATGCCAAGAATTCAGGTTGGAGCAAATACTAATTGGTTGCAGATAACCAGATGGGAGTTACTGCAGACCATCAACACAACCATAAAAGGATTTAATGCAATCAAAGAAAAGTTAAGAGCAATTCGACCAATGACGCTCCAGAACAGATATGTCTTAGACATGATCACAGCTAAGGATGGAGGTGTTTGTGCAAAAATCGGAGAATCATGTTGCACATTTATACCTTCACACAATGACGAAAATGGAACCTTAACAGAGGCCATAGGTATGCTGACACAACTGCAGAATCAGATAATAGATGAAGTTGATGAAGTTGATGATGATAGTTGGTTTGGAACACTGTTTTCATGGGTTCCACAATGGATGGCAGATGCATTCAAGTTCCTAGGAGCCCTGTTGGTGATGATATTGCTTGGATTCTGTATAATCAAGTTAATAATCTCTCAGTGCCAGAAAACTGCAAAAAAGGCCATAGGTATGAAAATCATGATTGATGTTGAGTCAGGATGGAAGCCCAAGGACCTGACTGATGAAGAAATAAGAGATTTTATGATCTATCTATCTCGAAGGTACTGCTACTCATCTTAAAGAGCTGTTTGGAGATCCCCAGTCAGAGGGCTGGCTGGAGACCATCCAGTTCACTTTCCTCGGGTGATGATAGAGAACCATACGAGGCAAAGACGGGGTAGATTCCCATCCAACCCCTCTCCTCAGAGGAAGAGAATCATATGAGGTAAAGACTGGGTAGATCACCCTCCAACCCAGTTCCTGAGGGATGATGGAGAACCATACGAGAAGAAGACTTGGTAGATTCTCCTCCCCTCGGGGGAGTATAGAGAACCAAATGAGGAGAAGACAGGGTAGATTCCCCTCCAACTCCTTTCCTCTGGGCTGAAAGGGAACCATATGAGGCTCTCTTGAATGTGGTCACTGATTCTGATGAGGAGATTAAAGTAGTTGAAAATGAGGAACTGGGTCCTGCATGGCTCCAGTAATACAGGGGTAAACCCATGTTTAACCTGATTCCCAAACTCATCCCAAATCTACAGACTAGGGTCCTTTAGAACGAGCGGCCCATACACAAACACTTACCTGAGGAAGAAAATGGTGTCACCACTTGTAATAAAATGAGGACGGATTAACCCTGTCCTTTCATGCCTAAAAAACCTGCAACTACCCCAAATCTAGACCCAAACATTAACATCCCATTTTCCATGTATGGACACGATCTATGCAGGAAGTGGTAAATATGGCTGAGGAGGGAACATTTTGGGGAAGGTCGTGGACCCGGTTGTAGTGATGGGCTTGATGCAGCATGGTTTGTGCTTTCTATGCAATGCTAAAGCATTCCTGTCACATGGGTGCAGGAAAGGATCCGTTAGAAGATCAGTCTGAAACTCAGTGGATTGAAAGAGGAGAATGAAAATTATATTATGGGCCCTTGCTTATTTGGAAGTTCTCTTGTGAAGAACTTGAAAAGTATCTGCTAATGAGGTGCAGCCGTCAATGTGCAACAATTGTTTCACCCGGATTTCTGCAAGGACCGCCCATGGCGGAGGCCGCACAGCTGGTCGTTACTCCCACAACCTTGACCTCAACAACTGTAATAGACACAACCAGCATAGGTTTGTAAAGCAGAGACCCACCTTGGCCCCAGAGATGTCAAATATTTAGATCAAGGGGTTTAGGGGGACTTGGGTGGGAGGTAGCATTAGCCAGGGTTAGGATGCAAAGGTGGGGGTGTTAGGGTCTTTCTATGCTGGGAAAATGCAATACTGTTATCAAAAGATAACAGTATTTGTCAAGACACTTGGGTACGACAAACGGCAAAAGGATTCTTGTTAGACTTTGCCAGTCCTCCAGTCCAGAGGTCAGCCTTGAGGGAACTAGCTTTCTCAAGGTTGAACGGGCTCTTGATAGGCAAGGGGGTGGCACATTTTCAAAAAGAAGGGAGCAGTAGAGACTGCACCCAGGTTTTGCAGGAGTTTTGAGAACAACTTTTGTTTTATCCAGAAAAAGGGCAATGGTTTCAGGCCAGTGATCAAGCTAAGAGACCTCACCGGCTTCATTGGGTGCAGAGACCTCAAGATGGAGACGCTCTTTGGGCCTGTAGATGTGTTGAGGCTAGGGGATTGCTTGCAGAGATCAAATGTGAAGAATTCTTTCCTGACTGTTCCTAGCCACACCATCCACAGGAGGTGTCTTCATGTTTTCTGGAGAGGAGGGCAGTGCCAATTCTCCTCTCTCTCATTTGGGCTGGCATCCGCTTGGCAGCGCTTCACAAAGCTTCTGTGTCCAGTTGCTGCCTTTCTCAGGGTATGAGGGCACGAATTGTCCTTTTCATGGATGTTGTCATTCTGAGGGCCCAATCTCAGTCTATGATTCTGATTCAGCTGCATCTGCCAACCTCTCTTTTGCAGAATCTGAAATTCGGTATTAATTGGGAGAAGTCAGAGGTAGTTCCCTCTCTGAGCATGCAATTTCTGGGCTCTGTCATCGATAGCAGGGCATTCACTTTACGTCTGCCCAGCTCCAAGTTGATGTAGAGGAAGCGGAAACTCAAGATGGCCGTTGTATGACCAGTAGCCTCGTTAAAAATCCTGGCAGAGCGCATAGGCTTGATTAAGGTATGAGAGGGCCTGGAACAGCAGTGCTATTTTCACTTCTGTCACTTATTGTTGCCTAGAATCGCCTGCCTGTGGGGGCACGGTGTCGTTCAGTAGTGAGTGGAGGGCAATGGACTTGACAGGAGTCTCTTCGGGGCACACATTTTTTAGAGGTCCATGATAGGTCCTTTGCACTCACCAGCTCTGAGAAGAATTACTCTCACTGCTAGGCAAGCCTTATGATGGACAATCAGACCATGCTAAGGGATATCAAAGAAGCAGATCTGGCAGTGAACATTTGGAACTTTTTCCTACAGTATCACATCAAGGTCAAGGCAGAGATGTTGCCGGGGACACAGAATTTAGTGGTGGGTTGGTGTTCTCGCCACTGGTCAGAAGCAAGTGACTGGAAACTGCAAAGGGCTATCTTTGCAACTAGAGAAACTGTAAACTCCCTGTAAGATAAATCTTGTTGTATCTAGTTTGAACAACCAACGTTCGTGTTATGTTGTGGCCAGACTCTTTTGTGATGGCCACAGATGTGTTGTCTTCAGGTATGGTGGAAGAGGAGACTAGTTAGCTTTCTGCTTTTTTTCTATGATAGCACGGATGAGCCGGCACCGCTGAATGCAGAAGAGTTCTTTGGTAATCATCACCCCATTTGCCAAGCTCATGCATGGTTCCAACTGATGGAAGGTTCAGACGTTGTTCCAATTGATGACAGGCTCAGGCGGGGTTCAAATTGATGACAGGCTCAGGTGTGGTTCCAATTGATGGAAGGCTCAGGCGTTGTTCCAAATGATGGCAGGCCCAGGTATGGTTACAACTGATGGCAGGCTCATGCGTGGTTGCAATTGGTGGCAGGCTCAAACGTGGGTGCATTTGATGGCAGGCTCAGGCAGGCATGGTTCTAATTGATGGCAGGCCCACGTCTTCGTCCTATCGATGGCAGGCTCAGGCGTTCTTCCAATTGATGGAAGACTAAGGCGTGGTTCCAATTGATGGCAGGCTCAGGCGTGGTTCCAATTGATGGCAGGCTCAGGCGGGGTTCAAATTGATGACAGGCTCAGGCGTGGTTGCAATTGATGGCAGGCTCAAACGTGGGTGCAATTGATGGCAGGCTCAGGCAGGCATGGTTCTAATTGATGGCAGGCTCACGTCTGCGTCCTATTGATGGCAGGTTCAGGAGTTCTTCCAATTGACGGAAGACTCAGGCGTGGTTCCAATTGATGGCAGGCTCAGGCGTGGTTCCAATTGATGGAAGGTTCAGGCGTTGTTCCAATTGATGACAGGCTCAGGCGGGGTTCAAATTGATGACAGGCTCAGGTGTGGTTCCAATTGATGGAAGGCTCAGGCGTTGTTCCAATTGATGGCAGGCTCAGGCGGGGTTCAAATTGATGACAGGCTCAGGCGTGGTTCCAATTGATGGCAGGCTCAGGTGGGGTTCAAATTGATGACAGGCTCAGGCGTGGTTCCAATTGATGGCAGGCTCAGGTGGGGTTCAAATTGATGACAGGCTCAGGCGTGGTTCCAATTGATGGCAGGCTCAGGTGGGGTTCAAATTGATGACAGGCTCAGGCGTTGTTCCAATTGATGGCAGGTCCAGGTATGGTTGCAATTGATGGCAGGCTCAGGCGTGGTTCCAATTGATGCAGGCTCAGGTTTGGTTACAATTGATGGCAGGCTCAGGTTTGGTTACAATTGATGGCAGGCTCAGGCGTGGTTGCAATTGATGGCAGGCTCAGACATGGTTGCAATTGATGGAAGGCTCAGACATGGTTGCAATTGATGGAAGGTTCAGGCGTGGTTCCAATTGATGCAGGCTCAGGTTTGGTTACAATTGATGGCAGGCTCAGGCGTGGTTGCAATTGATGGCAGGCTCAGACATGGTTGCAATTGATGGAAGGCTCAGACATGGTTGCAATTGATGGAAGGTTCAGGCGTTGTTCCAATTGATGGCAGGCTCAGGCGGGGTTCAAATTGATGACAGGCTCAGGCGTTGTTCCAATTGATGGCAGGCTCAGACATGGTTGCAATTGATGGAAGGCTCAGACATGCAATTGATGGAAGGTTCAGGCGTGGTTCCAATTGATGCAGGCGTGGTTCCAATTGATGCAGGCTCAGGTTTGGTTACAATTGATGGCAGGCTCAGGTTTGGTTACAATTGATGGCAGGCTCAGGCGTGGTTGCAATTGATGGCAGGCTCAGACATGGTTGCAATTGATGGAAGGCTCAGACATGCAATTGATGGAAGGTTCAGGCGTGGTTCCAATTGATGCAGGCTCAGGTTTGGTTACAATTGATGGCAGGCTCAGGTTTGGTTACAATTGATGGCAGGCTCAGGCGTGGTTGCAATTGATGGCAGGCTCAGACATGGTTGCAATTGATGGAAGGCTCAGACATGGTTGCAATTGATGGAAGGTTCAGGCGTTGTTCCAATTGATGGCAGGCTCAGGCGGGGTTCAAATTGATGACAGGCTCAGGCGTTGTACCAATTGATGGCAGGTCCAGGTATGGTTGCAATTGATGGCAGTCTCAGGCGTGGTTCCAATTGATGGCAGGCTCAGGTTTGGTTACAATTGATGGCAGGCTCAGGCGTGGTTGCAATTGATGGCAGGCTCAGACATGGTTGCAATTGATGGCAGGCTCAGGCGTGATTCCAATTGATGGCAGGCTCAAACGTAGGTGCAATTGATGGCAGGCTCACGCAGGCGTGGTTCTAATTGATGGCAGGCTCACGTCTGCGTCCTATTGATGTCAGGCTAAGGCGTTCTTCCAATTGATGGAAGACTCAGGCGTGGTTCCAATTGATGCAAGGTTCAGGCGTTGTTCCAATTGATGGTAGGCTCAGGTTTGGTTATAATTGATGGCAGGCTCAGACGTGGTTGTAATTGATGGCAGGCTCAAACGTGGGTGCAATTGAAGGCAGGCTCATGCATGGTTCCAATTGATGGCAGGCTCAGGTCGCGGTCCAATTGATGGCAGGCTCAGGCAGGGTGTCAATTGATGGCAGGCTCAGATGTGGGTCCAATTGGTGGCAGGCTCAGGCGTGGTTCCAATTAATGGCAGGCTCAGGCGTGGTTCCAATTGATCGCAGACTCGGGCGTGGTTCCAATTGATGGCAGGCCCATGCATGGTTTCAATTGTTGGCAGGCTTAGGTCTGGGTCCAATTGATGGCAGGCTCAGGCGTGGTGTCACTTGATGGCAGGCTCAGGTCGGGGTCCAATTGATGGCAGGCTCGGGCGTGGTGTCAATTGATGGCAGACTCAGGCGTGGTTCCAATTGATGGCAGGGCCCATGCATGGTTTCAATTGTTGGCAGGCTTAGGTCTGGGTCCAATTGATGGCAGGCTCAGGCATGGTGTCACTTGATGGCAGGCTCAGGTCGGGGTCCAATTGATGGCAGGCTCAGGCGTGGTTCCAATTGATGGCAGACTCAGGCGTGGTTCCAATTGATGGAAGGCTCAGGCGTGGTTCCAATTCATGGCAGACTCAGGCGTGGTTCCAATTGATGGCAGGCTCAGGCATTCTTTCAATTGTTGACAGGCTCAGGTGTGGTTTCAATTGATGGCAGGCTCAGTTGTGGTTTCAATTGATGGCAGGCTCAGATGTTGTTCCAATTGATGGCAGGGGCATGCATGGTTCCAATTGATGGCAGGATCAGGTCTGGGTCCAATTGGTGGCAGGCTCAGGCGTGGTTCCAATTGATGGCAGGCTCAGATTTTGTCCCAATAGATGGCAGGTCAGGCGTGGTTCCAATTGATGGCAGGCTCAGGCGTGGTTCAAATTGGTGGCAGGCTCAGGTGTGGGCAGGGTCGGACAGGGACAAGAAATAGGCCCAGTCACCCAAAATAAGTGGCCCACACCTTGCCTCAAAAAAGTGGCCCACACGTCGCCTCACGACCCTTGACCTCTGATGACATCACCAGAACTAGACAGCAGTTGTTTTTAGAGTCAAGTCAGGTTTTCTCATTTTGGAATGTCTGCAACGGCTCGATGGCTGTTGAGTTTTCCGACTTTCTTAATGGTACTTCCCAAGATGGCAAAAGGACTATCAGAAGACAGCATTAAAAAAGAGGGTGATTTATGGAAATAGGAGCCGTTTAGAGAAACTGGGGGGCAGGGATTTGTGAAAGAGGTATTGCACATTCAGGGTGGTCTATGGGAGTAGTAGCATTGTGTTTTTACTCCCATATATAAATAAAGATAAGCGTGTGTACATAATACTCCGCACTGTGTCCTTAATAGGACCCCAAATCAATGTCATAAACCTAGGAACAATAAAAACGAATTTTGAGGAGAGCGAGCAGGCATTCTGCCACTGGGTATTTCCCTGTGGGTAGATTTAATTTATGGCAGAACAGGATGCCTTTTGTTTACAATTAAGGCTGACTTCTTCATTTGTGAGTGTACAGAATTGGTTTGGTCCTGAAGAAGCACCTGTGCAGCGAAACATCTTGACCAATTTCCGTTTTTGATGTATTCTTTGTAATTATATAAATCATTTATTTCCCAGGCTGCATTAGGTTCGCGCCTGATTAATCATCAGGGGCAATGAAGCCTGAAGTAAAAAAACAATAAATGATAATCATAACTTTCTTTTATAAAGTTCTTGCCATAACCATTGTTTTTTCCACCAGTTGGTGGCGCTGTAAGTAGCAGTTTCTGCTGCTGCCCAATTTAGTGGCGCTAAAATCATCAGCCTTGAAACGATGAAGGGCCGAGTCGGCGTAACCTAGTTTCGGCTTTGGGACATGTACTTTTCACTTAGATGTCTCCGGTGAGTGCAATGATTGTTGAAAATAATGGATGCATAGGAAGCTGAGTCTTGATAGGAAGCGGGGGGAGTCACTCCCTACAATACCGGGTTTTGACAGGTTGATTTTTGTGCTGTGTTCGTCCAATAACCAAAGCCAACATACGTTTGTTTATCAGAGCAGTCGTGTAAAGTGCCAGGCACTTGAAATGCATTTTCCCCTTTTTTAAGGTATTCGTAAATATTTTAGGAACTTTGACAGGGGGTGTCCTATTTGTTTGCCTCGGTGAGAAGCACACACGTTCAGTGTTGGGGGATCATAACAGAAGCACGAGTTGGGGTTCTGTATAGAACCCCACTGGCATGCCTGCATGCTTGTAGGCGAGAGCTCCACGTGGTTTTAGCATTTATAAAGCACTAGACCGTAACAGGTGCGACCTGGGAGAGCGACGGTCTGTTATCTAGCTGGGATGCCAGTGGACTGTAATGTGACACAACCAACATGGCGCACACAAAGGCAGAGCAGCCGCTTCCAAGAAACTTTCACAAAGTAGATCAGTCCACAGGAAACTTAGCCATGGTTCTATAGGCCGGGCCTAAGAAGCCGCAGCGCCTCTAGCAGCAAATTTGGCGCCCCTCCCCCACGCACCCCTATTCATTGGGGGAGCGCCACATTTTTCAATAGGCATGGCAGGCACCAGACTGTTATTATATGCGCTCAATTTCAATAGGGTGCCTGCCGCGCCTTCTCCCACCACGCCAGCTCGGGGAGACCTTGAAAGACTCCCCCGAGCTGGAATGGCTGGGTCTAATAGCAGGGAACCCCGGGCGGAGGCCCGGAGCGCCCTGCCCTAAGGCCGGCCCTGGCTATGGGCAAGTGTTGTTATTTGTGGACTGGCAGTGTGCTGTGTGGGACTATCACTGTAACTGGGGCTGCTTGAGAAATCGACATTTGCCGCCTGGAATGTTGGCCGGATATGTCTGTGAAAAATTGAAATGCAGGTCCATTAAACGGTTAATTCAGTGAATGATGTAACAATGCACAACCAGGCATCATGAACCAATGGAAACGTCTGAAATCCAAATGAACACCCTGCAGGTGGGAGCGGGCCAATCAGAAGGCTGGAAACGCGGGCTGATAATCCCGATCTAGCCGCGTTCCTAGCCACCTGATGGCTGGCTCTACAGCACACCATCTTCCCCCCACCCTCTTTTCCCTTTTAAAAAAATGTCCAGCCCACCCTCCCCAAACCCACTTACCGGACCTCTTTGGTAACCCGGGATGCTATTGGCGTTCTTAACCCATTCCACTTGACATACAGGGGGTAATGTCCCGGTGCCCTCGTGAACCACCCTCGCTTCGCTCGGGCCGTTAGCTCGGTCTGCCGGGCTGTTACTCACCGGTATAGCCTGTGGAACGGGTTATAACCACATATTAGTGGGGATGTTTGATGTTGTGGATGTGTGAAAAGATCGGGAATGGTTTCTTTCTACCATATACCCTCTCCCCTCATCCCTCTCCCCTCATCCTGCCGCCGAGTCAGCAGTATAGGATGGCACTGGAACACAGGACCCATACTGGATTTGAGTTATTCCTGGAGTGCTAAGAACGCATGGAAGGGAAATGCATGCTCTCCTAGCGGGCAGAAGGGGCGAGTGATGGCGCCGAGCCTTGGGGGCAGCTGCTGAAAGGCACTGTTTGGTTGTTCACCCAGAATCTTTAATTGGAACTGACAAATCGTTGAAAGCATAAACTTACTGTCTGCATGCTGTCAAAGATCCCACAGCTGCCCGGCTCTATGCAGTGCTCTCTGGAAATGCTTCAGAAGAGGGGCGTCTATAGTACAGATCGTCTCCTTGGCACGGCCCTCAGGGCAGGCTCTACTAAGCTTAATTATAATCATTGTAATGTTGACACATTGTAAATAGTACTCAATAGGCTTCCATAAATTGTAGAGAGTGCTTGTGATTTCCTATGAATTGAGGAGATCACGGACACAGAATATGGGCGAGGCACCCTGCGGCCCACATCAGGACATCAGGGGCTTCCCACTTCCCCCTGAGTGGTCCGTGTGCATAGGTATGATATGATAGGTTATTTATAAAGTGCTTAATACCCAGAGGTTTCTAAGCGTGCACCCAGGGATCGAACCTGCGTTGCTTCGCCTCATCTTGCTTCCAAGGCGAGCACATCGCCCATGAGCTATCCTCCCGAGACATAGGTGCCTGTGTCCATAATAAACCCAAAAGTGATGGAATGAAATGCTTGGCCAGTGCTTCTTAACTAGGAATTCCTCTGAGTAGCATTCCATTCCAGTGTTTTCAGCTTGTGCGATCCATTAGAGAAGTGGAAAAACTGGAAGCAAACAAATCATGGTCCCACCACCAAAGAGAGCAGTCCAACGCCAGTAGGCCATATTTCTTCTGAATGGGAACACAAACAACCTCTTGCATCTTCCAAGATGGATTCCCTCCGTCCTCACCATCATTGAACCCACCATCCTGTGCCCCTAGAAATCCCAGCCTCGCCCGCTGAACTGTGGAGTACCACAGGGATCCAACCTCTCACCTCTTCTAGTCAACATCTAACTGACGCAACAGATCTGGCATCACCTACCACAACTACGTGGATGACACACAAATAATCTACAAACTTGAGAACAATCCATCAACAAAAGCAACATATGTTAAAACATGCCGTGCGCATGTGGACGCATGAATGACAGCAAACAGACAGCACAATCCCTTGCCCAGTCCCATCCATCATGGTAAGGAACCTTGCAGCCGCAATAGACACCACCATTACATTGGAATCATAGGTTAGAGGCATTGCGAGAAGCTGCTTTTTCCAACTGTGCAGTCTACACCGCATCTTACCTTACTTAACATTCACCCACAGAGCCATGGCCGTGATCTCACTAGTAGTGTCCAGACTAGACTATGTTAACAGCCTCTATCTCCGGCATGACCTGATAGGGAAACCACAAAGAGTCCAAAATGCAGCTGCAAGGCGACTCCTCAGAGCTAAGAAACTGGAATGTGTCCCACCAGAACTAGGTATCCTCCACTCGTTCCTCTTCCAGAGAAGGATTCATTTCAAAACCTTTTGCATCACTCATCCCTTCTACTATGGAAGTGTCTCCCTCTCCTTCAGAATGAAGTTCCAACACGTTCTTCCTCCCAGAACACTAAGGTGCAACCACGCGGCACTCACCTTCAATCAGAATGTCAAGGGGAAACAGTAATTCTCCTTTCTGGATACACAACTCTGGAACACTCTACCTACATATCTCCACCTGGAAGTGAGCCTCTAAATGTTCAGGAAAAAACTCCATACTTGGCTCTTTAGCCAACCAGCTTAAAGGGTATGAAAGAGAACATCAGCCAACCAAAAGCTATGCACCAGTTATGTTTCTGAGCACTGCATTGTGCCGGATAAATGGAGCAGGAACACTGCGGGTTGCGCATCACATTGTGAGAGCTACTCCCTTTTCCTGTGTCTAGTAAGGAGTATTCAGACTGAGCACATCACTGCTCGACATGCAACGGTGCTATCACCTCTATAAATAAAAGTCCCTTGGACCTTCCAATTAGAGTCCGGTTAGAATCCTGACTACCTCTCTAGACTGCCATTCCTGAAATACTCCGCCTGCATGGCATTGAGCTTTGCCAAAATCTCTCAAAGTCTGCAACAAGGAGCCCGGAAGCGAGACTATCCGACTCATCGACTCGCCCTACTCACTACTCATATAACCCCTCTTTCTACTAAAAGATCTCGCAATCTGAAGCGTCAATCACTCCCTTCAGAGGACCGCCCCTCACCCGGTTATAGTGTACTTAACAGATTCCTACCCTGCCAATCTTCCATTGTGAAAACATAATAATAATATGAGGCCGGGAAGCCCAAAAGAAACACACCAACACAGGTTACAAAGAACATACAAGTGCTTTATTTAAAAGCTACAACAGTTAACAAAGTCAATTGACAAACGGATAGCTATTCGGCTCTCAGAGTAACGTAACGAACTTCAATGAAGGTTCGATGCATTAGTAAGAGAAACCGCACATTGGAATACTTGGGTCTTTTATATGATTTGTCCAGCCCTTGGCCAACCCCCTCACGGGTTAACCATTCTAAGGATCGGGCCTAAGGGTTCCTAGCCAGGTCAATCCTATAATTTATGCATTTTGATTAGTTTCGCTGATATAGTTGTATATCTACACATAGGTCAGCAATAGGACAAGGTCTCAGTTCGCGACCCCAACAAGTAGCCTGCAGGCATATTAATTATTTGTGGGTGCGGAGGTCACAACGGCCAGAATCTTACTCAGAATGTCATTCGGCCTCCATTTTGCTGTTCAGGGTGACTTCCACATTACAAGAGAACCTAAAATAGCGGTTTAATCCAAGATGGCGACTTACATTACTTTCTCTAAGGTCAAGACCTTGCAGCGGAGTTTATTCGCATGATGTTTTAGACAACTTGGCGTGGGCCAATACACATACAATTGCTGCGATAGGAGGCATAATATTGTTTCAATTCCGACAGATCCTCCTTTTGGCCTATGCCAAGTGCTAATATCATTTCTAATACTTTTGCAAATAACTCCATGCATTGTCGTCCATACATCCTGAATCATTATCTGTAATGTCTATAGCCATTAGGTCGTTCATCAGAACCCCTTGTAGCACAAACTCTTTAGATGCTGTATCTGTGGCATACATGTTGTGCCCTACTGTGCTCACTGCTTGAGCACAACGTCCCCCTAGCATTACACATATACTAGGTAGACATTGAAAACAGCAACAAAGGAATAGCAGGATCCCCAAAATAACCAGAATGACAGAAAGCACCTTCCAACCCCAAGATCGTAGAGAATCCCAAAACCAGGCGCTAATATTCCAGTCTCCCACAGGAACATGCACTTCAGAACTAAGGATGTGCAAGTTCTGTATTGCTTTGAAAATTGTCGGCGAGGAATCTGGTAAGAAAACACAACAAGCGGACGCCACTAATTTGCATACTCCACCACGTTCTTCCAGAATGACATCTAATGCCATCCGATTTTGGAGTGCTACCAATCTTATTGCCTTTTGTTCTAGTGTCATATTGTAGAGTATATCCGTGGTCCGGTTGATGGTTCTCTCCAGTACTCTTGCTAGTCCCCTAATGTTTTCAGAATTTGCTATCTGTCCCCAAAAGGGCACAACTGATTTTGCTATGTCTCCCAATACTTGCCCAGGGGTATCTCCGTTCTCGTCCCGCCGTGGGGGAGCCTTAGAAACCTCCAATGTACTAGCTACAAATATCCCAGGTAACAGGATTCCTAAAAAACAGGTTCCCTGCCAATCCTTGGGCAACCAGGGAAATGCTGAACTACCACAAACGAAATAAACAGGCCCCCTACATACATAGGCCTGTTCTCTCCAGTCAAATTTACAATGTTCATACAACCTTCAAAATCTCCCATTGGCCAAGTGCCATTTCTTTGTACACAAAAGGGGACTGAATCAGGGCTATGATTTATAGAGTAGGAAGGAGGCACGGCGTCCTTATTGCCTATCAGAGCCATTTTAAAGGAAATTAGAGTTTGAAAGGGCAGAGATAGTTTATCAGAGGGCCTAATAGAAGCAACATTAGGTTTACTTCTATTTGAAAAAAGCGAGCATCCCAGGGGAGTTAATTCACGTTTCTCAAAATCATTTAAATTAGTTCCATCAAAGTTCCCTGAGATGCTATCATTCCAACGGCCAAAGAATAGTGCTCTAAGAGAGGCATAGCAAGCAGTCGTTAAAGGTAAAGGGTGAATATACCATCCTAGCCCCTTGTTCCCATGTTGTGGTAAATGAGTGCAAATCCAACAATTACTCTTATTAAAAATGGCATGTGTTGCATTCATTACTATCATTAAAGTGTTATTATGATACTTTCATCTATGCTGGGAGTCTCTAGGTGACAGAGTGTGAAGGTGTACAGAGGGAGTCAAAGCAGTAGGTACAATCTCAATTGGCAGTAGAGGTTTTAGAGGAATCTGGTAAGAAAACACAACAAGCGGACGCCACTAATTTGCATACTCCACCACGTTCTTCCAGAATGACATCTAATGCCATCCGATTTTGGAGTGCTACCAATCTTATTGCCTTTTGTTCTAGTGTCATATTGTAGAGTATATCCGTGGTCCGGTTGATGGTTCTCTCCAGTACTCTTGCTAGTCCCCTAATGTTTTCAGAATTTGCTATCTGTCCCCAAAAGGGCACAACTGATTTTGCTATGTCTCCCAATACTTGCCCAGGGGTATCTCTGTTCTCGTCCCGCCGTGGGGGAGCCTTAGAAACCTCCAATGTACTAGCTACAAATATCCCAGGTAACAGGATTCCTAAAAAACAGGTTCCCTGCCAATCCTTGGGCAACCAGGGAAATGCTGAACTACCACAAACGAAATAAACAGGCCCCCTACATACATAGGCCTGTTCTCTCCAGTCAAATTTACAATGTTCATACAACCTTCAAAATCTCCCATTGGCCAAGTGCCATTTCTTTGTACACAAAAGGGGACTGAATCAGGGCTATGATTTATAGAGTAGGAAGGAGGCACGGCGTCCTTATTGCCTATCAGAGCCATTTTAAAGGAAATTAGAGTTTGAAAGGGCAGAGATAGTTTATCAGACGGCCTAATAGAAGCAACATTAGGTTTACTTCTATTTGAAAAAAGCGAGCATCCCAGGGGAGTTAATTCACGTTTCTCAAAATCATTTAAATTAGTTCCATCAAAGTTCCCTGAGATGCTATCATTCCAACGGCCAAAGAATAGTGCTCTAAGAGAGGCATAGCAAGCAATCGTTAAAGGTAAAGGGTGAATATACCATCCTAGCCCCTTGTTCCCATGTTGTGGTAAATGAGTGCAAATCCAACAATTACTCTTATTAAAAATGGCATGTGTTGCATTCATTACTATCATTAAAGTGTTATTATGATACTTTCATCTATGCTGGGAGTCTCTAGGTGACAGAGTGTGAAGGTGTACAGAGGGAGTCAAAGCAGTAGGTACAATCTCAATTGGCAGTAGAGGTTTTAGAGGGTAAATTTCTTCGAAGTACCAAAGTACTACAGCAGTAATTACACAAATTCCAACCATTATTAACACAACACAGCAATACGTTTTCGGGGCCCAGGCACATTGTTCGTTGTCTGAGTTGGTCACCCCCCTATTTACAAGCCCAGTGCGGGGAGCAGCGGTGGAGGTGGCAGGCATTGCAGTTTCTCAATCGACGACCCCAATGTTTGTTACTGGCGACACTACGGTCGCGGGACTTATTAGTCCTTCCCAACCCTAGCCAGCAGAATCCCTTTTTTTTCCTTATGTTCGAAAGGAACTTTCTTTTACAAGAGAAAACTTTCAATCACTTCTTCTTTCCAAATGCACGGAAAGACCCGTGCCGCAGTTCTATTTTCTTCGTCGAAGGTCGTACCTGGTGGTACCCAAAACTGTTTGATCCGGAAACAAGGCGTCGTCACTTTCTGAGGGAAGCGACTTATCGGAGGCGACGGAAGTCGCAGAACTTGAAACAGTGTTTTCCGGAAGTGACTTTTCCAAAGAGTGCGCAGACGAAATTGACTGTTCCCCAAGCTCCACGGGCTCAGAGAAATTCTCCGACGCACTCACATCGCTGTTTGCTACTCCAAGATCAGAGATTGTAGCATCAGCGAGGGGTTCTGCTTCTTCTGTAAAGTGTGGTGTCGGGTGAGGAAGTTTCTTGACATGCGTCGTGTGGATCCAGTGTTTTTTCCCAGCCACCCGCACTGCTGTCCAAGTGACCAGCAGCACCTGGTAGGGTCCCCTCCAGCGAGGAGCGAGACAGGAAGACCTTTCGTAGGCCTTCACTAGGACCCAACTTCCAGGCTGAATATCGTGTCCTGGGCCCGTGAACCGTACAGGTAAAGCTGAGTGAACCTGATGATAAATGAAATACAGGTTTTTAGTCAACTGGTTGCAATAGTTTACAAGCAATACATTTTCCACCTCCCTCAGGGCTTTAGGCTTCGGAAGACCCCAAATGTTAGCAGGTCTCCCCATCACTACCTCAAATGGAGAAAGCCCAGTCATAGTTTGAGGTGTGGTGCGCATGGCTAATAATACAATAGGTAAGGCATCTGGCCATCTAAATTTGGTGTCGGCACATGTTTTTGCAAGCTTATTCTTTAAGATACCGTTATGTCTCTCTACCAACCCGGCACTTTGAGGATGTCTAGCTGAGTGAAATCGTTTTTCAATGTGTAACGCTGTGCATATCTGCAAAATTACTGCTGCAACAAAATGGGGACCATTGTCCGACCAAATTACCCTTGGAAGCCCAATTCGTGGAAAGAATTCTTTTACCATAGTCTTTGCAGTGGTCATGGCAGTAGCATCTTTAACGGGGAAAGCCTCGACCCATTTACTAAAAGCACAAATAATCACAAGAACATATTTTAGATTGTTACACCGTTCCATCTCAATAAAATCAAAGTGGATGACCTCGAAGGGAACAGAAGGGGGCCCAAAGCTTCCCCTTGGAGTTACTGTTCCCTTCCCCACATTGTGCTGTAAGCAAATCATACAATTCTGAACATGTCGCTGTGCAGTCTTCAAAATTTTATCATTCACCCAGACTTGTTCTAACATTTTCGTGATCTGCTGAGCACACACATGCGTAGGACCGTGTGCCATCGTAACCATTGCCAGCACATATGAATCAGGGAGCAACCATTTTCCTTCAGATGCATCCACCCAACACCCATCATCATCCAGTTTCCCCATTCCTTCGGCCCACCTTTTAGACTCTTCTACTGTGGCATCAGTTTGAATATCTCGCACAGACCCAATACCCTCATCCATTACATAGGCATGTTTTGTTTCCCTTAGAGCATACATGTCTGCGCTAAGGTCTGTAGCCGTTTGCCTGGCTATCTGGTCAGCAAAAGCATTCCCTTTTCCCACATCATCTATGACCTTACGATGTGCTGCACATTTCATGATCGCTAACTGCCTAGGGAGTGAGAGTGCCGAGAGCAATTGTACTATCAGGGGACCATGCTGGATCTTGGTCCCATGTGAGGTTAGGAACCCTCTTTCCGACCAGAGCCTCCCAAAGTTGTGAGCCACCCCAAAGACGTACTGGCTATCAGTATATATGTTTACTATACGCCCTTCGGAGAGTTCACAAGCTCGGGTCAATGCTATAATCTCTGCGGCCTGCGCGGAGTTATACGAAATTCTCTTAGTTTCAACAACCGTACTCAACGTAGTATCTGCGTAAGCAGCTGTAGATGTACCATCTGGAAGTTTGAAGCAGGAGCCATCACAAAGCACGTCCCCTTCTGCATTGTCCAAAGCAGTATCTATAAGATCTATCCTGCCCTTCGTTTCCTGTTCAGTGGTATACAGGCAGTCATGTAATTCTTCGTCACCGCAAACAGTATTTTGCAGGAAAGGTAGAAGTTCAGCCAGATTAAGAACACAACACCTCTTAATTTGAATGTGAGGGGCAAACAGAATTAATTCATACCTTGTTAGCCGTGCAGAGGTGAGGTGTTGCGTTTGGGTTTTATTCAATAGGATATCTACAGAGTCAGTTACCATCAAAATTAAATTATGGCCTAGGACCATTCCCTCACTCTGTTTTACAGACGCGGCAGCAGCAGCGACAGCTCGCAAACATCTTGGCAAAGCGCATGCGACAGGATCAAGGGCGGAGGAGTAGTAGCGGCACGGCCTATTCTTCCCTCCGTGTTCCTGTGTTAACACAGCCAAAGCACATCCATCACATTCATGCACAAACAACACAAAGGCCTTATCATAATTTGGAGTACCCAGAACCGGTGCAGAGCATAACGCGGTTTTGAGAAGCTCAAATGATCGTTGATGTTCCGACTTCCATGGCAGTGGCAGAGAAATGCCCTTCTTCGTCAAAGGCAACATTGGTTTTATCACTAGTGAAAAGTTCGGGATCCACAACCTACAGTAAGAAGCCATACCTATTAAGGCTCTGACTTCCTTCTGTGTATTTGGAACAGACATGCCAGAAATGTGTTTTATTCTTTCAGGTGTCAATCTTCTCCCCTCCTTTGACAGGAGGTAGCCTAAATAGGCGACCTCCTGACAACAATATTGACATTTTTTGAGCGAAGCTTTATGACCATTTTTAGCTAGATGAACAAGCAACAGTACAGTGCCTTCTTTACAAGCACTTTCAGAATCTGCAGCCAAAAGCAAATCATCGACATACTGAAGCAGTGTACAAGTAGGTGGCAATTCAAGGGTGTCGAGCTGCTCTTTCAAAGCTCTACTATAAATGCTTGGACTTTCAGTATACCCTTGAGGTGCCCGAGTAAATGTAAATGAACGTCCCCCCAAGGTGAACGCGAACAAGTATCTACTCTCTTTGTGTATAGGAATGCTAAAGAAATCATTTTTTGAATCCACAACACTGAAGTGCGTAGCCGTAGCAGGGATCATTGTTAGTATCGTTGTTACATCAGGCACAATTGGAAATTGTGGGGCGACGACTTTGTTAATAGCACGAAGATCAATTATGAACCGGTATGGGATTGCATTGTCGCCTTTCTTGTATACAGGCAAAATCGGGCTGTTACATAAACTACCTGCAATCTCCTCAATCACCCCACGATGCACAAAATTGGAGACAATGCACTTCAAAGCACGCTCGCCCTCAACTGATATTTTATACTGCGGAATGCGCGGTAATTTAACTCCACGTTTCAAAACTATTTTGACGGGTTCAATCTCTAGTACCCCGACATCATTGTCGTCAACTGCCCATAAACATTCCGGAACAACGCTAAACTCAGGAGGCAATGGTCGAATCAGAAACTGAGAATTGGGAAGTTGCTGTGGTGAAACCGTCAGTCGTACTCCATCAGAGGAACAATGAATTACTGCATTCAATTTCTTCAACAGATTTAAGCCCAGCAAATTCTCTCCACAGTTCGAAGTCAGAAGGAAGGGACAATGGTCCGTAAAGGGACCCAAAGAAACAGACACCGGTGAAGAAACCGGACAAACAATTGGTATACCAGAAAACCCTACAGAAATATTTGTTTGCCCTGACAGTGGAATGTTTGGAACCCGGGAATGATCAATGGAGCACTTCTGTGATCCAGTGTCTATCAAAAACTGGTGTTTCCTATTCCCCACTAACAATTCAACGTAGGGGCCTTTCTGATTAACGGGAATAGGTGAAGGTTCCAAACCCTGCTTCGGGCAGTCCTAACGAAATAAAATGTCATCGGAAGGAAGCTCTTCAGAAAGGTAGGCAGCAGAAGGGTGATCAAATATGTTTCTTGCGTCCACACTCGAGGTCTGATTTCCCCATGAAAAAGGTTGCTGAGGATCTTGTGAAAACTGACCTCTATCAGGGCCCCCTGCTCCAGGGCGACTTCTAGGTCGTCTACCCATACTCCCAAACGCATTGTTTGACCTTTGTCGAAGGACGGGGCACTGTGCTCGCCAATGACCTTCCTGGCAGCAATAGGCACATTGATTAATATTCAAAGAACCCAAAGGAGCGTTTCCTTTTGGGACATACTGACCTCTGGTCTGTGTCGTACCTCCTCTGGGGTTTCTAACAATTTGTTGTAACAATACTTTAGCCTTCAGATTTCCTTTCCTCTTCTCTATTTTCTCCTTTTCATTATTAACACGGTTCTCATAACACTGAGCCATGTGCAAAACCTCAGATTGAGATTTCGCCTGCCAAGCGCTCTCAGAGGACATAATCTGTGACTGGATGTCGGGCAACAATCCACGTACAAATTTGTCCACGAACAACCTTTTCCCAGACTCTGTACCCAAGTCCTGTCCACTGAAGTCAGAAAATACCTGTTCGAATCTATTAAAGAATTTGGTGGCGCCTTCAGTTTTTCCTTGAACACAGGCCGTAAGCTTGTCCCAAATAATTCTTTTCTCTGGAATTATAGTTTTTAATTTTGCGACAATTTTATCAGGCAAAGTGAGTATTACCTGAGGTGGTTTCTCACCAGCTGGTCTTTCCCCATCAAACCTAGTCATGTTAGCCCACGAATCTCCCAACCCTGGCACATCGTCTATTGTCCGAACCTGCTTCCATAAATCTATGGGTAGGAGTACAGGGAATAGCAAGTCAATATCACTTAAGTTGAACACAGAGGACTGCAAAACGGACTCTATCTCTTTGTAAAACCCTGTCGGGTTTTTCCTGATATCGGGAATTGATTGTCTAATAGTGTTCACTTCTTGTCGTGAAAACAGGACGTGAACAAATTGCGATACATAATGCGCAGGGATATCCACAGCGGGTGCACCAGTCCCAACGTTAGCAGGAATCTCAACCTTTGGGACAAATGTCAGAGGAACCTCTCTCATAGGCAACTGAGATATAGGTAACTTCGACCGCTTACTAAGCAAGAGAGCCAGGTCGAGCGCTAAGGCAGTCGAAGAAGTGTCGGGCGAAAAAGCCCTGTTACAAATCCCCAGTAACTCTATAGGACAACTAACCTTCTTCCTTACACATTCTTCCTGCAGGTACTGTACCATTACCTGAATCACCTTCCTTTGCGTTTCCACTGTATATTGACTATACGTGTCATATACTTCATCTGGCGATATCGATGAATCCGAGATCCATCGAATCGCATCCTTGGTACAAATTCGTACTTCCTCAGGTGCCGATCTACGACACGGAAGGAACCGTTTCTGCACATACATACTGTCGTCTTCATCATCCTCATCTCGTGATTTTTCAAAGTCCCTCCTATACTCAAACAATCTTTCAACATGACCATGTACTTTCTCCTCTGTGTCCCTCGAAAGTGCTAAAGCATTTAGATCCCTCACCCCTTGTGGGAGATCCGAATTTTGTAATCTACCCCACATCACACATAAATGTGTCCCCAAACCTTCGATAAAAACATTTTTCTCGGGAAAACTGTTCAAATTTGATAATGGGGAAAAAACATTAACTTGATCACCTTTCTCCATACAGTGCTTAGCCCATGCAAACAATTCCCGTTTCTTGTCTGCAGAAACAGTATTACGAGTGAAAATCTTGACCCCGCACCCTGATCAACTTCAGTCAATACGGAACTACTCGGGAGCGGAGGTGCAGGCAAATTCAATAAAGGTGCAACTATCGGCGCAAGAGAAAGGGGTGGTACAATAGGTGGAGGAACAACAACTAGAGGAATAGGAACAATAGGTTGTACAGGGGGAACAGGAATAACAGCAGGAACAACAGCAGGAATGGGCAGAGCACCCGGGAGAGGATCATACGGAGGTGGCACAGAGGCACCAGGCCTACGTTCGTTTAACAATTTTTCAATAAATTCTTCAGAAACATGGAAATCTTTAGAGGGATACATTTTCTGGATTCCGAGTGAAAAAGCCCTATCCATATTTTTAACTGACTCTGAATGTTTTTCCTTATCATATAACAACGCCTTTTCGGCATTTGTTTTATGACGGCGTGCATGTTTATCCCTACTTTTAAGCTGCTGCAATGCTTCTTTTTTCCAATTCTGCAAAACATCAAAGGCTGCAGGTCTGGCCTTCTTTTTTAGCAAGACCGATTCTAGGTATTTAATACGGGGGATCTCAAAACAACCATTGATTGGCCACTGAAATTCGGAGGCATGTCTGGTTTGTCTGTGCCAAATATCATTAAATACTATACTTCCAATGCCATACTTACAGTACATAGTACATGCCGGCGACCCCTCCTGTGGTGCCGGGCGGCTAAATTCCAAAGATTGTCGATCGCTGCGGAACAGAGCCCTAAAGCAGCTAGACAATTTCCCAGGCATTTCACAAAAAAATGGTGTTACCTGGTCAATAATTGTTTCTGCAGATACAATACACCAAATTCAAATTGTCAGGGTTAAATTAAGAGCCGGGTCACGACTGCACCTGACCAAACCTAAGGAGGACCGTACGGTTTACCAAAGAACTTACCTAACAAATTTTACCTTGTGTTTGGTGGTTTCGACAAATCTGTCCGCCTCAATAATGGACCCTCATCAAGATGCCGTGTCAGACCACACGACTATCGTCCGAGGATCGGATCGTGCAGCGCTGCCGAGGTATCGCGTCTCGTTCGGTCGGGTCCGCAGTATCACACCGTCCGATCCCGGTTCGATAGTCTGCGTCAACCTTCAATGATCCGGCATCAATCTTGAGGGTCCCTGTTCGGGCGCCAACTGTGAAAACATAATAATAATATGAGGCCGGGAAGCCCAAAAGAAACACACCAACACAGGTTACAAAGAACATACAAGTGCTTTATTTAAAAGCTACAACAGTTACCAAAGTCAATTGACAAACGGATAGCTATTCGGCTCTCAGAGTAACGTAACGAACTTCAACGAAGGTTCGATGCATTAGTAAGAGAGACCGTACAATGGAATACTTGGGTCTTTTATATGATTTGTCCAGCCCTTGGCCAACACCCTCGCGGGTTAACCATTCTAAGGATCGGGCCTAAGTGTTCCTAGCCAGGTCAATCCTATAATTTATGCATTTTGATTAGTTTCGCTGATATAGTTGTATATTTACACATAGGTCAGCAATAGGACAAGGTCTCAGTTCGCGACCCCAACAAGTAGCCTGCAGGCATATTAATTATTCGTGTGTGCGGAGGTCACAATGGCCAGAATCTTACTCAGAATGTCATTCGGCCTCCATTTTGATGTTCAGGGTGACTTCCACATTACAAGAGAACCTAAAATGGCAGTTTAATCCAAGATGGTGACTTACATTACTTTCTCTAAGGTCAAGACCTTGCCGCAGAGTTTATTCTCGTGATGTTTTAGACAACTTGGCGTAGGCCAATACACATACAATTGCTGCGATAGGAGGCATAATATTGTTTCAATTCCGACACCATCACAATCGATACTACACAAGCCGGGGGCTGCCCTTACGGTTAGTCTGTGCCCGTCCATACCCACCACAAAGAACAGCAAGTTTTCATATTGGCTCACAGGTTGTGGGACATTCTCACCGGCAGGCGGCAGCCATTAACAGGACAGGTTTTCAGTATCTGCCTTTCCCACTACCCCAATAACACCCACAACTCACCCGACTTTCTTTCCGAGCCATAAGCTTCAAGGCCAACATTATTGTCAGACGAGCGCTATATGAGACCACTTAGCTTATTGGCCATGATTGTGCGCAGCACAGCCAGAGTCAGAAAACATTCCGGTCTGATTTTAAAATAGAAAAGGCTCTTTTATCACATCCTGCAACTACACCAAAAACAGATGATGGACTGAGGCAGAAAACAGGTCTTACTTTGAAATAGGAAAGGCTCTTTTATCACATCCCAAAAAACAGATGACGGACTGATCTCTTGCCACTGCTCATGATGTCGCTCTTTCCAGACATGAGATGCACAGGAAGGGCTTTCTCACCAGGAAGCTTTGAAGCACCACATTGAGCCAGATGAGAGCTTTCTGGAAACGCGCTGTGGGACATTCTTTGAGCAGTTTGGAAGGACTGGCAACTTTTGGGGATTGGTGCAAGAGAAATGTAGTGTCCCAGGGTGCTGCACCCCAAGTTCCCTTACAAACTCAAAACATATGTGTCTCCTAACGGGTTTCAAGGAGTTAATGCGTCGGCATAAGAGAAAGTTCCATAGGCCAAAAACAGCATCACAATATGAGCTCTGCACACCTTCAGGGCCCCCCAGGATTAATGACTCTGTTACATGCCAGCAAACCTATTAAACCTCCAGAGTGGGTGAAATCAGGGGTTCTCGTGGCTGCTGACACAATGGAAGTCTTGGGGATCTAGAGACATGCTTCTGGCCCTGTGAGTCTATAGAGGTGTCAGACAATTGGTTTCTTATGAGGGTGACATGGTGTACAAGGTGGCTGACTACCTCCAAATGCGGGTAAATTGAGGGATATGCTGTTTGTATGGTGAGACCCATTCTTTTTTATTTTTATTTTTATTGTATATGGTTTACAAAAAGAAACTTTACAAATACAGTAAGTAGAAAACATGAGAAAATAAATTTCATTTCATATATACTAAAAAAGAAACATAAAGACCCAATTATCCCTTTTTAAGGATGAGAAACACATTACAAATTAATTTTAGATAAAATAATTCAGTGCAAGTTAAAATGCGAAATAGTTTTGCCGGTTAAAAGGCAGCTTCCCTTTACATAACATCAATCTTCGAGAAATAGCAGTAAGATTACAAAATGTCATCATACAGTTTATCATACAGTTTAATCAAAGGGAAGACGCATAAAGATCTAAAAATTTGATAAATCCAGCCACAGCAAGACCATCTTTAATATTAGAAATGGCAAGACACCTAGACCAGATAAGGTCTTCTGCCCCCAAAATAACCAGGGTATTGAATCTTCCTAGATAAAGATCGCTAGGACCTTTCAGAGCTATGCAATCTTAAAAGATATGTCAAGTAGATTCAATAACCCCAGGAGTATGACAAAACCGGCATAAAAGATCTAAATCACTAATCTCCTTTCTTCTATAAAGAGCTTCCCTAGTAGGGAGAAGATTCCATCTGAGCTTGAGAAGAAGTGAGCGAAAGTGATGATTAGGGAATTGAGTCAATATAAAAGACAAACTGCCTCTCTTCTTGTGGTCAAATTGTAAATGAATAAGAGAAGGCTAAACATGCAATTTTCCAAGGGTGTGACTCCAATCAGCACTAAAAAGGGATTCCTTGACTTTATTGGGGTTCGTTAACAGGGTATCCCTATCTGTGGAAAGATCTGATAGTGCCCTATCACAGAGTTCACAAAAACTAGAAAGATATAGATTACGATCTAAGGATCCCTTTGCAATGAGGGTTTTACCCACATCAACATAGAGGGTGTCAAGTTTAGGAGAGAGCAAAGCAGAAAAAAGGGTTAGGACTCTCCAAAGAATTCTGACTCGTAGAGAGACCAAGCCCAATTCATATCTTATAGCCACTATTGGGACAAAATTAGGTAATTTCATAATTTTCCTCCAATAAATACCCTCAAGGGTATCCCAAAAGGTCAGAAGGGCTAGATAATGCAGTTCCATTCCATAAATTAATTTTGGGGTCACCTTACCCATGAAGAAATCGACAATAGGCTTAAATGAAAACATACCATACTTTTTATCAAGCTTAATCGATTGAGAAATAAGCGGGAGCATTTTATGTCTAAGGGAACGTCTTCATTCAATGGCCGATGGCTGAGCCAGAATAAGGAATCCCAAATAGACAATTTTATGTACTCTGATTATGTTTTCCCCGCCAATTTTCCAGATTTTTTTATTCCCCTCTCTCTCCCTTGAGAAGACCATTGTACGAGTTTTACACGGGTTGATTTTTAACCCGTTAAGGGTGGCATATTCTTCGAATTTGCAAATAAGCCTCTGTAGGCCGACTTTAGTATGATCAAAAAGAAGAAAATCGTCGGCATATGCCAACCATGAGAGCCTTAAATCCCCCAATTTAGCATTCACCATGCCTGTATTTCCAAGAAATTCCTCAACATCTGCAAGATAGAGGATAAAAAGGCATGGGGCTAATGAGCAGCCCTGTCTAACCCCGATACGAATCCTAATCCTTCTGGAAAGTGTTCCTTCAAGATCAATCCTGATATGGACCCCTGAGTTCTCATACATTGCCATTATCAAGGAGAGAAGACCTGGGGGGATCCCCCACCTTGACAGCTTTCCCCAAAGTCTAGACCTAATTACCAAATCAAAAGCATTTGACAGATCAATTGAGGCAACATACAGAGAAGCACCATATTTTCCCCAGGTTGAATTTTGGAGGACAGTTAGAATGAAACCATTAAGATTCGTAGAATGGCCAGCCCTGAAACCTGTTTGTTGCTTCGGCAGAATATGAATTTCCTTAATCCAGACAGTCAGATGGGAGAGAAGCATAGAGGCAAAGAGCTTACAGTTGGCATCAATAAGAGAGATTGGTCTATAATTTTTGACCAAAGTTCTTTGGCCTCTCTTAAAGATGGAGGCAATGTATGCCGTCTGCCAACTGGTTGGAACATTACTAGAGTGAACAATATCTTGGAATAACAAACATAATAGTTTTGCCCAAATTTCCGGTTCCGCTTTGAAAGTGTTATTTGTTAAGCCATTGGGCCCAGGGGCCCTTGAGTTCTTAGCTCTGGTAATAAGGCCAAGTATTATCTCATAATCAATGAGGGGGACCCAAGGATCATTTGGATCATTCTGCCCCATTGTACAAGGTTCTAGCCCCTCTCCCCCTGTGCCAAAGAGTTCAGTATAATGCTCGACCCAATGATCCTCTGGAATAGCATTCAGCTGGTCAGCCACCATCACATCATTTTGACTAGAGAAAATGGCCCGAAAAGCCCTAAAATCTCCCTTAACAAGTACTCTAAGCAAAGACTCCGCATCATTTTGTAGCAAACTAGATTTTCTTGATTTGCAATAGTTTTTATATTTTTGGCGGATAGTTTTAATTTTGTTTTTTTAATTATCCCAGTCAATGTCGAGTACTTGAACGTCTCTGATAAGTTTCCAAGTATATGCCTTTTCATTGGCCAACTCCTGATCAAACCTATGAGAATGGGATTTTTTAGGGAAACCCTTCCTAAGAGAGCCAGAGATACTACTATGGAGAGCACAGAGAAAGCTGTCAAAATGTAAAGTGTTAAATACAGCCAATTTCCACGAGAAAGAAGTATGGTTAAACGAGGAGATCAATTTACAGTTAAGGAGATTAATATTGGTAGGTGACCAACGTATCCCTGTCCCTTGTCGCACTGTTTGAAGATGGCAAGGATCCCCAATGGGCAATAACTTCATGGGAAAGGGAGAGGGACAAGTAACCACCAAAGACCCATGGTCACTTCATGGGTTAAAGGAAACCTCAACCTCAGGTGAGAGAGAAGACAAAGAATGGTCTACATAGACGTAGTCTATAGTAGACGCTGAGAGACATCTATGCCAGGTAGGGCATGGTGGAAGAGTAGCATCATAGAAGGCGTTGAGGCAGGTTAGCCCAACCGAGTCCAGAGCGAGATTCCAGAGTTTACCCCAATCAAATTTCTGTCCTCGCCGATTATCGTCCTC
The DNA here is from genome assembly GCF_040938575.1 of Ambystoma mexicanum. Taxonomy (NCBI): domain Eukaryota; kingdom Metazoa; phylum Chordata; class Amphibia; order Caudata; family Ambystomatidae; genus Ambystoma; species Ambystoma mexicanum. Next base: position 49,112,750 of record NC_090939.1, read on the forward strand.
TCAAACCAAGGCCAGATCATCATATTTGGCCTCGGATGAAATGGAACAGTCAGAGTTAAGATCACCAGCCAGGATCAACTTCCCCCTGGGATAAAGATCTCCATGTAAGTACCATATCCGTAAGAATTTCCTAAAACGACTCAAGTACAGCAATGCCTTTATGCCAATATACATTAATCAGAAGAATATTAACCAGGCCATCAAGGGAAGGGACCTCCAAAGCCAAAATACCAAAAGGCGTATCCGCAACCTTGCTCCTAAAGCCAAAAGAAGCTCTAGTTCCAATAAGAAGGCCCCCAGAGGCCCTCCCTCCTGAACTGGATTTAGCGCTTTGAAAATGGATAACAAATCCATCAACTACGGGTGGATGGAGCAACCAGGTTTCCTGTAAGAAGAAACAGTGTGAGACCCATTCACCCAGGGGTCTGCTGCACCCTAACATCAGTGTCCCAGTCTCAGGTCCCTAAAACCTGAACTACTTCTTCCCAAGTCAGGATGGGCCTCCTTTTTCTGAAGTCTTTTATCTGCAAACCCATTCAAGCAGTAATATTGTAGAACCACAGTGCCTGGAGTCTTAACAATGAGAGTTCATATCAAGCATGTTTAATTGTATCTTCCTCTGCTGCCTCAATACATACATGTTTCAGAGAAAGGGCTGCGTAGTTTGGCTCTTTAGGTTGAACCTTCTTTAAGTTGGCTGTACAAGTATGTCCTGCTCCAAGGTAAAACTTCCAGAATTACAAAACAACATATATGCAAAGAAATATAATCACACAGATAGGTAATGACACACTAGAAGGGTGTTTCACACTTAATTAAACAAGTGAGGTCTAGCCTTTCGAGGTCTGAAGAGGCTCCACACACAGCACAGCGTGGTTCCTGAGATCAGAGGTCACTGTCTTATATAAACATGACCTCTTGAGCTTTAGAGCTTCAGTTGTCAAAGTAGAAACGCTGCATTATAATGGTAAAGAGGCTTCATTGACTTACACTATCTGGCCAGCGTGTAGGCATACATTAAGTCATAGAAGATAAGAGTGCCTGGTAATCTTCACATCCCTCTAGACTTCAATCATAAAGATAAAACAGGGGCAGTTAATACCTCCTTTGCCTTTGTGGTAACATGGGCAGAGGGAATGCTATGCTCTTAAGAGGGGTGTGAAGGTGAACCAGTAGTGTCCAATCAAGGTTCTATAAAAATATACACTTTAATTAAACACACCACCCACAATAGAATGGATAGAAAATACTGTCAAATACCCACCCGTCAGGAAGAACAGAGAAGATGTAAGAAGAAATTGCCACTCTGAGCGTGGTTCCAGCGATAGTAGGTGAATTACTAGCCACAAAATGGATATGTCGATGTTAAAAACAGGTGGGATCGCGACCTATCCAGTCTCTAGGCCCAAGTGGACCGGGGATAGTTCAGGGTCAACCGTATCAAGACTCAGATCTTGGTGGGCGTTGTGTAGGGGTCAATGCAGTCTCTCTCTGCAGCAGAAGGGGTGCTCTCAATGACGCAGGGCAGGGCGGTCCAGGATTGCTTCACAGTGAGCCAAGCAGAGTCAGGCTTTAGCCGCTGGGAGGGGTCAATGAGTGACACTCCAGTGGTTCAAATCGGGGGCAGTGTTCTTCAAAGTGGTGACTTTGGGAGCGTCAATGTGCAGGTCGATGAGGCGGACGTTCGAGAGCTAGCTGGGCTGAGCCATTGTTGTAACCCCTGGTCAGAGTCGGCGGGAAACTCCCAGTAATTCGAATGCGGTCCCTGTGTCAAGTATTCGAGTCGGACCTAGCAGGAGACGGGCTTAGCTAGCGCAGGAAGGCAGCGTCAAGCTGGTGCAAAGTGTAAGCAATAGCTCGACTTGGTGGAGGAGCACAAACGCCAGCACCGGCACCTTCCCTCTCGTTCATGGTGCAATAAACATGGAGTGATTGGATCGATAGAACAGGGAGCTTCAGCTGGTCTGGCCCTCCAGCTGCTGTGAATCCCCCTCAGGGGGACTCGAGAACAAGATGAGTCTGCTGTCCCAGCTTCAGGAGATTCTGGCGCATAGTGGTAGGTCCAGGTCCACAGCAAAGGTCACTTCCGATGTGCCCTGGGAGCGGGTAAGGGGCAGACCTTCCTTCTGCCTTGGATGGGTCCTTCTTCACCTCAGGCTGAGGGCTTTGTAAAGCACAACTTTCCAAAAGGAAGTCCAGTGAGTTCTTCTCAGGTGAATCTTCATGTCTTGAGAGGATCTGAGAGGATCTGAGAGAATCTAAAGGAGTGGGGGGCACCTTTCTTTAAATGCTAAACTCTCCAGGTGATTGGACTAAAGCAAGCCTGACTCATTGGTCCAATACCTGCTCTTGAAGGCTGTGGACCTAGCCCTTCTGATGTCACACCCAAAGTGCTTTGCTCCAGAGGAAGTGAAGGGGACAGGAAAGAGAAAGACAGAAAGAGTGAAGCAAAATGGTGGACGTCTCCTTGCATTACCCAGGGTCTCCTGCCTGCTCTAATCCCGCCCCTTCCCTCCCCACTAAGAAAAAAGGCTCTAGAGAGCTTTTTAGAATCCCTAAAGAGCTAGAGGATCCAAGCCCCGGCTCTTGTGAGATAACCAAAGACTCCAGCTCGTGTACGGCTGTCAAAAACGGCTTCATAAATAAGCTGATAAATCTACAGACAGAAATCTCAGCCAAACATGTCACACCCGACAATGGCAATGTGAAGGCAGTTCCCTTGAGGGCTACGTGGATATCCTCTAAATTAAAATTTCAAATGGCCAATGAATACCAAGTATCAGAAATTCTGAAAAAACTCAAGCCCACCAATCGTAAAGGGGATCTTTGCCCTATACTCACTCTGAAGTCATGTGCCCCCAACTAACGCCTCCGATTATGAAATTAATGAATGCATCTTTCAGAGAAAACTGTGGACCTTCTGGCATTAAAAAGGTGTGGATCTCCCCCCTGATTAAAAAGCCTTCTCTGGATCCCAATGTGCCCCATCTCCTGAAAATCCTTGACAACGTTGCTCATGTACAAATCAAGGAGTTTCTCTCTAAACATAAAATCTTGGGAGAGAAATAATCTGGCTTTAGGCACACACATAGCACAGAATCCACTCTGTTAGACCTAAACATAACATCTTCAAATCCTTTGAGAAGGACAATACGCCATTGCTGGTGTTGTTGGATTTGTTTGCAGCATTCAATTTACTAGATCATGCCATACTTGCAGACAGATTTCAACTTGTGGCCTCCTTCTCACCATCAGCGACCAAATTGCTAATATCGTTTCGATCAGATCGCAAGGCTAAGGTCTTTTTCAAAGACGCAATGACTGAGGACTTCCAAGTAAACTGTGGAGTCACGCAGGGGCCATGTTCGTCAGCCACACTATTTAACATTTTTATTTTACCCCAGTTTGAACATCTGGATTTGGAGGCCATTGTGTATGATAACTACGCGGATGATACACAATGCCTTATCCCCCTTACTGGAAACCATGCCACGGACTCACTCACCGTCAATGCTATTTATGGCCGGTTCCAAAACCAGGATGCGCACAAACAGCCTTGCCCTTAATGACTCAAAAACTGAGCTCATGGTTATGAGTAACTCCGCGCATCTCCGGAGGTTAGGCCCAGAAAACCAGAGCTTTGTCAATGCTGGCTGTTTCATCGCTACTCGATCCAAAGTCAAGATGCTACGAGTTACTCCTGACCAAGAACTGAATATGAAGGCCCAAGTAAGCACCCTCATCTCCGGAACAACCCAAAACCACAAACTGCTCGCCAGCTTAGACCATTTCTAAATTCCACCAACTGCGCCACCATCGCACGAGCCATAACAGGTGCCAAACTCGATTATTGCTCTAGCTTTCTGATGAGCTTTACTTAAGGCCAAATGACTCAATTACCGGTGATTCAGAACAATGCAGTGCGCATTGTCGAGGTATCTGCTGCTCGCACCGCTCTTCACTGGCATCCGATCAGCAGCAGAATCTCTTTTAAAGTTCAATGTCTTACAGCGAGAGCCCAAAGCATTGTCAAGTAGTATCGCATGGTTACCTGTTCGCAGAGTCCTGAGATCCAACAATGCTTGCTTGCGTGACACACCACGGGCCAAACTGTCCAATGTAGCTCAAGGGTTCTTCCTGTATGGAACCCCTAAATTCTGAAATGCACTGCCTCCTGATTTGAGATCCTACTCATCAATGGCCGCTTTCAAATGAGGACTAAAAACTTTGCTGTTCCACTAGACCACCTTCCACTGCCTTGGCCATTTGGCTATTACCACCCTCCTCTGCCAATGGCCTGGGCGTTTTCGCCCTGACTTGCACCCTCTTGCTTGTGTTTCTGTTTCGTGTCTTATATGCTTTGTCTAGGTGCCCGTATGCCCAAGGGCTGCTCTGCGCCATTAAAATAAATAAATAAATAAATAAATAAAGGTCATTAGAGATGCAGCACCCTGATGTGAGGCTACCCCTTTTGATGGGTGTGCTCCTTTGATGCCCGGGCCCAGGAATGCTGTTACCTGCCCTCACAAAGAGATCAAAGTAGAGACCTGGTCCTCCAGGTTCCAGTCCTGCCATTTGGTAGTCTCCACCCGGCAAGCCCGAAACAACATAACCTTGCACACCCCAGCGTACTCACAGGAGCTGACACATGTGTAATATCAATTGGAATGTGGCGGCCATGATCACAAGTAGTACCATGCACCATGCCTAAACTCAGGCATAACTTTATTTGAGAGATTATCCTGCCACCATCATGGGTTACTCATGATCATCGTAGTTCATATCTAATGTATATTAAATTCTTCCCCGGTGTGGCAGAAACGTGCTGTCGCTATGGCTGTCGAGTGGGCATCTTGTGACGTAATTTCATGTATTAATACACATTTTTAAAACAGGGCTTTGCACCCTTGCCAATGGCAATTCTTCACACTCTGTACATTCTAAAATGTGACATACATCATGCTCAGGAATTGATTAAAAAAGCAGGACATTGATCAAAGGAGACACATAATATGAAAAAGAATTGGCTCAAAGAAAGCACACATTAAAGTAAAGAAGAGATGAAGAGGGCAAATGAAAGGGAGCTTTGAGAAATGCAAACATCACTTTCCATTGCACATTTTTCATAAACCAATAGATGAGTGACACTGAGAAATGTAGCAGCTATCATTTACCTTGCAATGCTGTTCTTGCTATAAGAAATATTGGTACGAGGAAAGACACACACCGCCACTAACTAGAGCAGCACCAAAGTTACGCTATTTTAGTTTACATAACTAGTTATATCATATGTTGTATATATTTAGTATGTTGTTTAGTGTTAGGGCCCAAGGCTTAAATCCAGTAGTGGTGGCTTGACACGTCATGATGCAATTGAGTCTTTCTGACAATATACCCATCAAGAGTACAAAAGGACAGAGTGAGGTGAGTATTGCACACCCTGGTACTCAGACAGCTGGCTGCAAGAAAAAGTAACCACGTGTTAACACTTTGCTTAAAGCACTGTTATCTCAAAACAAGGTGAAGAACCGATACTCACAAACAAGAAAATCAGAATGGGACTGAATAGTTCCAAGCTAGATTGGTGAGTATCCTGAAACAAGAAAGGCAACAATTACCAGGAGGACAGTAGAGTAAGAAAAATAAATAACCAAACTGTATGTGCTTACCAATTGAGTGGTCGGGATAATAACAGCAGATGTATTTTGGAGAATTAAGTGGTAGTCCTGGAAACACAATGTCCTGTTTCCTATTCCCACCGGCACGAGGACACCTAAGAAGTCTAATGATCCTTGCGCCATTGCGCTAATGTCCTTTGATCCTTGCGCCGATGCGCTACAGTTCTTTCTGTTCCTTAAAGTCTTTGGGCGGAAAAAAAGTGAAGACGTAGCACTTATTGTAGATGGAATAATCCAACTGACTTAGATCCTGGCAAACAGATAAGACGTGAAGAGGAAGACCAGGCAGTTCGTGAATGTTCCGAGGTATGCAATAATCGGGTAAGACGTGAGGAATGAGGCGAATGCAGTCCGTGGCCGTTCCCGGTCCAGCAATGAGCAGGTAAGACTTGTGAGATGAGGCGAATGCAGTCCGTGGCCGTTCCGGGTCTAGCCATGAGCAGGTAAGATTTGTGGAATGAGGCAAATGCAGTCCGTGGCCGTTCCGGGTCTAGTAATAAGCAGGTAAGACTTGAGGGGTGATGCGAATGCAGTCCGTGGCCGTTCCGGGTCTAGCAATGAGCAGGTAAGACTTGAGGCATGAGGCGAAGGCAATCCGTGGCCATTCCGGGTCTAACAATGACCGGGTAAGACAAAGGCAATGACAAGAACAAGGCAGGAAAGTCACACAGAAGACCAGGGATTCAAGGATCCAGAAGACAAGGTAACAAGATGTGTAGCTTAAGATGCTTTTACAAATTCAGAAGCACCGTTGTGCGCGGAGGCGTGACTTAAATCTGCACGTATAATGCGGCGTCGTAGGCCTGAAAGCCTACGTGCATGCAAAGGGCGCCAGCGTCTCCAAGGCAACCCATAGCGTTTCCTGAAATGGAGCGAGTAAAAAGACGAACCATGATTCCGAGGAGGAAAAGAGCGTCCCGCTTTGGAGTGAAAGCTGTTTACTCACCTGTGGATTCTGGAATGTTTGTTCTTATGCAGGACCACTTTATGATCGGACGAAGAGACATCTAATGGGACCCTGACATTTAGTAACATATAAGTGCTCCTATCAACAGCATGTATGTACACAAATATGAACCCCAGCACACGAAATCAGATCTCTACAACAATAGCTTATCTCACTGAGCTATCTTCTTCAGCATGGTGGAACTCAAATTTATCAATATTAAATTCAAGATTGATTGTTGCATTTTATTAACATATTCCCTGAAGAAAGGTGGAATTGCCACAAAGTGTGTGCTGTAGTGAATGCACAAACTGGTTATTTAAAGAATCAGTTGATCTGCTCTGAACTTGGTTGTAATACCTCTTGAGCACACTATGCATGATTGTGATGTGTTTAAGACTTTAAGAAAAGTGTAACCACTTCTTTGCCGGGTAGCCAAGTGGGGCACTTCCCAGAGTACAGCATCTAAATGTATGCTGCCAAATAGATGACACTTGTCCTGCCTGTTATCACTCTTCTGTTGTTGTCAGCCATCATCTGAGATAGGCATTGATTGAGATTTCCAAGGTGCTAATGAATAGGGTGTGGATGCCAGCCCTTCACCATAGATTAATTGTAACAGGTGTGCTGCAAAGCACACCCTCACAGAGAAGTAAGCATGTCAGTGTTTTTTGTTTTTCAAAATGATTGCCAACATTGCCATCCATCTGGGGACGCGGCCTATCACATTCGTTTGATTTCTCTTGGAGACAAAGGCTCCAGGGAGGTTATCCCGGCCAATAACGACTGCAAATCAAATGTGCCAATGGCTTAGAAGCGACTCAGTATCTAACTGCAATAGCATGTTCCCAGACTATGTGTGTTACAAGGTGCTGTATAAACAATTAGAAGACAAAGACATGATTCTTCTCCTACAGCATGCTGTGCAAAAACTATACTCAGTTGCATTTAGAATTGTTGCCCTCTCAGGCCATACATCTCTGTTTTCTAAAACCATTCACTTATTTATGGACCCCATAAAAAGAGGAGTCCCCTCACTGTGAGCCTTGCAGAATCAAGGGCTGAGGGGGGGCGCAACAACAGAAATACTTTCCACTAAAGTGAGGACCTGCCAATGCCCTCGTCAGGCTCCCTCCTCCAGTCTGATAACTGCATTTCTTGGGAGGATAGCTCAGCGGCAACAAGCTCACAACAAGCGGCAACACAGGTTCGATCCCCGGGTCCGCGCTTAGAAACCTCTGGGTATTAAGCCTGTTATCAATAACCCATCGTATCATATCATTTCTTCCTCAGACAAGCAGTTTTTTCAGATATATGAGTCATGTTATTTTGGGCACTTTAACTAACATGGTACTTAAGTAATCAGTGGTTGTTTCAATACTCAGCTAAACTGTACTCATTTTATCTGCCTCTGAAAGGATGAAAGGCTAAGTCGGCCCTGATGGGGTTCAGAAATGGTGTTGTGCCGGTTACAGAGTTCAGTGCCCCATTTCCTTTTAATTTAACTTTGTGTATATGTTTTGTACTCTGAGCAGGTTATTACAAATCCAATGTAATGTTAAAGGTGAACTGTTAGTGCCTGTCTACCTTATCCTGCTGGACAAACGCTGATATTTGAGATAGATGGCGGCAGGTCCCCTCTCAAGCATGCACTACCGCGTGAATAACAATCTGGCTTTGCGGCTGTGGGGGCTACATTTGAGAATCCTATAAGCAATGGGACAATATTTGAACAAGGCAGCACAGCAGCTATCAGCAAGTGTTTCTCATCACTTTCCACATAATTACACTTGTAGACATGGGGAAATGCAGAGATTGGTCTAGAATAACACTGTGCTGATCAGGTATCAAAGCTAGGATTTAAATTGTGGTGTCTGCATGCTAAGCTCAGTAATGTGGACACTACGCCACCCACCCCAATTCGTTGTCACTGTGACTTGGCCGCAGACAGCAGAAGTTCTATTTAAATAATAACGTACAAAACATCCTACCCTACAAAATGTCACACGAGGAACCCCCACCCCACAAGGCTCTCCTGCCCCTGCTACTCTGCACATCGAGGAAGAGCAGATGCAGAGCAGCCTCCTCAGGTAAACTGCTGCAGTGTGCCACCCACACAGCAGGAGGGCAAGCATCCGATCCAAGGCAGGCAGGAATCGGGATAGAAGCCAGAGCCTGCTGCCACTCAAAGCTGGGCGCCTCAGACAGCATGAGCACCTCCATGTCAATCATCGTCACTGTTTTTTATTTTTATTTGGGCTATTAGGTGGCACTGTTGCAATAGAGTACAGATAGGAAGAAATGGCATACGAGGAGGGACACACAGCTTGAAGGTGTTGTTGGCTATTTACCCATCCATTGACTGCCCATGGCCATGTTAATCCCTATGGCAATTCCTACCTAGTTCCTGCCCCTCCCCACCTAAAACACCTCCTCCTGGGAACTTTTTTACCTTGGTTTAATCAAGCCTTACCATCAAACATTGCTCTCAAAAGGCCTGCCAGTGTTTTTTCCAAGCAATCTCTCGGAGAGTGAATGACTTAATTGTTTGTTTGTTTGTTTATTTATTTATAATGCGCTCCAGACCCAAAGGTTAGCGGGCGCAGCAAAAAGTATGCAATGTTACATGAATACAATTACAATATTACAATATTACATGAGAATACAAATTACATACTTACAGTCTATTTATAGAGATAACCAAGAGAAACAATATAATGTATATACATACCATATTAACAATTATAGACATAGTGGTGGTCGCTAATAGCAACTATGTACATAGAGTGGGGCTAGACGTGCAGGGGCGTCATTTACAGGTGTCTAGGCATTGTTGGCATTAATGTGTTTAATGAAGTTCCTTCTGAAGCGTGAGAACGGTTGGTCTACTCTTAGGTTGGGTGGCAAAGCGCTCCACAAGTTGGCAGCTCTCACAGGGAAGCTAGTGCCACCGATTTTGGCAAGTCTAAATCTTGGTACTACCAGGCAGTTAGAATTGGCAAGTCTCGTGGGTCTATTGGATGTCTTCCTTTTTTTTTTATCCGTCAGGTAGCTAGGTGCAGCATTGGTGAGAGCTTTATGTGTCAAGGAGATCATTTTAAGATGGATTTTGTTGTCAGTAGAAAGCCATTTGTGTTGTCGCCTAATGGAAGAGATGTGCTCCCTCTTCTTTATGCCAAGTGCAGCTCTGAGAGCATTGTTTTGTAGAGTTTGGAGTCTTTGGGTAGTGGCTTTGTTGGCACCACTATAGAGGGCATTACAATAGTCGAGTCGGGAAAGTATTAAGGCTCTCGCCAGGATCAGACAACTAGTATTGGATAGGAAGGGCTTACCTTCTCTTATCAATTTACAGGTGTAAGCAGTAGTGGAGGCTAAGGAGTTGACCTGTTTGGTGAAGGACATGGTAGAATCAAGATAAAAGCCAAGTGTTTTTAATTCCCTCGAGACTTTGATAACATTTCCATCTATGCTGAAAGCTGCGTAGTCTGAGCCCAATTTGTTAATGTTGGCTTGTGTACCCAGAATAATCAACTCTGTCTTATCATCATTCAGGCAGAGACCGTGAGTGGCCATCCATGCCTGAATGATAAGATACACTCTGTTCACCAACTCTCTGTCCCTGCTGTGATCCCCAGAAAGCGGCAGGAGAATCTGTGTATCATCTGCATAGTTGGTGTAGGTGATACCTAGATTGTCCAGATCATCGAACAGAGGTTTGGTGAAAATATTGTATAGAGTAGGGGAGACGCAGGATCCCTGAGGGACTCCACATGTGATGGGTATAGGGTCTGCTGCTGCCGATAGGGAAAAAACTCTCATAGTTCTCTCACTCAGAAAGGATTCTATCCATCTGATGGCTTGGGTGGAGAAGTGAGCGGCAGAGTCCAAGTGTCTGCAGAGGACCTTGTGGTCTACAAGGTCGAAGGCAGTTGAGAGATCTAGTAAGAGGAGGAGGTTGGGAGTTGTAAACATGCTACTGGTGTATAAAGAAAGATTAACCAGGTCTGCCTTCAGCCACTCGATTTATAAGCACTATGCGTGTCCTTCACTGAAGTCCTGTTGAAACCAAACTTTGGCAAAGCCAATAATTTTGGCTTGTGTATAGGTATTAGGTATTTGCCAGGCGCTGCTATTAGATGCCCAGGTACTCTCACCATTTTGCACCTGCTACCATCAACGGTCAGTTAATACCACTTCGCAGTACCTGGCAAGTGCCTTTCCCTTGACTACACAAAAGCCCAAACTGTTGCCAATGCTTATGTTTGTGTGTGTGTCAACTGTGCCGCCAGTCCTGCATGCACACACACAAAGCATATATTATTTTCAGAGAAAGAAAGAAAGAAAGAAAGAAAGAAAGAAAGAAAGAAAGAAAGAAAGAAAGAAAGAAAGAAAGAAAGAAAGAAAGAAAGAAAGAGAGAAAGATATATATTTTTTGGCCTTATGGCCAAACACAACATGGAGTGCCACCCACCCTACCCTCCCCCCCCCAAGTAGTGCCACCCTGCACCTTTTAAGTTGGGCAGGAGGTGGGGGCCCGGGTTACATGCCCTGTTTGCCCACTGATAAAAACGTCTCTGACTAAAGGTACATTGTTTGAAGAGAAAATTAGCCCTTCACCCGTCTTCATTCCCCAACCCCCCCTCCACCCGCTCAGCCTTCAAACTCTAACTTGGGCTGTTTGGTTTACAAGAAAGAACACACAAAGTGCCCACAACAAAAATCTTAGACTGCACCAAGTTTTAAATCGGGTGCACTTTTATGAAGTGGGGGGTGAGTTACTTGTAATCGAGGGGTCAGAGACAGTACCAAGGGTGGCTGGAACCCAAGGCTACCACTGGGCATTAATAACTTGGTCTCTGAACACATCTGTACTTCTAGTGCAGGGGTCTGCAACATGTGGCTCTCCAAAGGTTTTGGACTATGCCTCCCATGATCCCTTCTGACTGACTATTCTGGCTAGGGCTGGTCGGAACTGTAGTCCAGTCAACTTTCAATGCATGGCGACCCATGCTGCCGAACAATGTCCCTATCTTCCCCTATACTGCTCCTGTACTCTTGGAAAGGCACACATTTTATCAGTGAAAGAAGGGGGAGCAACATTTATGGCTGATATGACGAAATCCCCTTCCTGGTTCTGGGGACCATCAAAGTGGTGGCTCAGGGGGGCAGGTGCCACCTGAGCCACTGGATTTGAGGTCAGGGAAGTAGCTTACGATCCCAAGATCACCCTTTCCTTGGTTCCCGAGGAATCACAGGGGAAAATTACAGTGCTTCATTACAGGCCATTCTGTGGGACCTGGATTCTTCTCATTTCACCAATCAGGTAATGTAGTCCATAAGTGACACCCGGGAGTGGGAGAAAATAACTTGCAAGATGGTGGAAAGGCAGAAAGGCCATTTGTAGCCCCCTGAATCCAAAGCGACGACAGGGACACTCATGGACAATAGCCAATCTGAGCCCTCAGCCAATTACAAGCCACAGGTGCAAACCCTTGTAGAGGAGGTTCCAAGTACGGCCTGCACTCCAAGCGTCCATTTTGAAGTACCAGGAACGTTCATGCCAAAGTATGTGACATATGATGAGTAAATAAACCAGCAGAGAGCCGGAGTGGGGCTCTGTCCAGTACCTATCAGAAGAACAGCACTTATTGAAGTACCGACACCAACGAAAAGATGGCTAGTAAGGTACCCATTGAGAAAACCATATCAACAAACAAAACAAAATGAAGATCGTCTGAGTACAGTCCCTGAAGAAGCCAAAAAGGTCTTAATGGAATACGAATGGTGACGCCACAGGAACCTGGACTGACTCCCATATAGAAGATATGACGACTTGAGAATGACGTAAAGAGACTAAACACCATGGACAAGGGACATCATGAACTTAAGATGAAAGGACGATGTCAAATTTAAGAAGCTTAGGCTATGAGCACGACGAAGATATTTAACCAGTTTACGCATGTACATATGCTTGGAAACACAAGAAAGCTAAGAAAATCCTGCAGCTTGCTATGCTTAGTAGTAAGATAGATTACGGCAAGCACCACCTATACATATCTACCTCAAAACAAGCATGTTATATAAGTATACTTCCACTATGCACAAGAAGCAGAATCTACCAAAGGTTACTAAAGGTCACACGAGGAGAGCTTCATATTTAACAAGTCAAGAATAGAAGGCAGAAATGAAACTGAAACTCAGCAGAAGCAAATCATGCCAAAATAGCCAAGGTCGTATCAGCTAAAATAGATGAACAGTAGCTCCAATTAATGAAGCAAGGAACAGAATATCCTGCTTAGAAAGGTCAAGATAAGAAACCGAAGGCAGGTGGCAGGCAAAACGAAAATCAAATACATGAATTACACGGAGAAGAAGGCAATTTCACAGTGTCTGAATCACGTGACCAGCAGAGCGAGAAGAAGCAAGACTTTCACACCTATGCATGGAGGTGGGCCAGGAGAAGATATCAGAATATTTCCAGACAGGAGATGCAGTCTAGAGGCCAACCACAGTGAAATAATTGATGCATGACCACTAAAGTGATGATTGATTGTAACAATAATTGGAGGAAGGCCAGGGGAGCTGGTGGGCACCCTGCACCTGGCCGACCATTCTGCATGCTGCTAGGGAAAGTGGAAAAGTATGAGTGGGGTTGTTGCCAACCCAATCATAATGGACCAAGTAGTCTAGGGTCCTATAGTTAGTAGAACCAATGGGACGTCGTACTTTTAGTGACGTCTGCAGTAGCCATTTTGAAGGAAGGGCTTAGATGCCCCACCTGACAGTGTTTACCCAATCCCCTTACTCTGTTACCATATACAGATATAGTACCTATATTAAAGTTACCTTCCTAGAACCAATAGAATTGCATGCCAACTTTTAAGCATTAAACGTCAGTGATGATGAGTTTTTAGTATAAATGATTTGTTTTTTATGAAGTTCGTTGGAGTTTTGAAGCGAGAGGGAAGATCACGCATCCGCTGATATTCATGAAACTCCCCGTTTTTTGTACTTGTCATTAAATGGACCCCCTTTGCCAAACCGTTGAGTTGTCATTATTTATTTGATTTAATCTGCATCCCCATCCATCTCACGGGTGCTGCTATTCCATTTTAGAGTGCTATTGGGTAACCCCTGCTCTATGGGCCGGTTGGGGGTACTGGTGTACACTTGGTAGCAGAGATAGGATGTTTTTTTGATTATCGATTAGATAAGAAACTCATTGACCGTCGATATAAAGTAACTCTAGGTCCTCGGCAATATCACAAGTCCTTTGCCATCCTGCTAATTAGACCGTGAAGCTCCCCATAGATAGTGGTTAGACAAAAGAGCAAAACCTGCAGGAAAAGGTCTGAAGGGACCTGTGTTTCCCCACAAAATCCCTTCCCACTTCTACGAGCAGATGAGCGGTGAACAGCAGGAGAGGCAGTGACGAAGGCAGTGATCCCGAGCATCCAGAGAAGAAACATGCGAACGGTGAGTGAAAAAGACTAAATGCTTTGGCAAAAAGTGCATGCCTTAGAACAATTGAAGGAAAGGTAACGGAGGGAGGTGGGAAAACAAAATATAGTCAGACGTAGAGTAGGATGTATATATATATAAGGGTAAGGAAAAAGTGATTCAAAGGGTGACTAAGTAGCAGAAAAGAATACCAGGGAGGACACTCGAGAAGAGGAGGATACCGGGGAGGACACCCAAGAAGATAGAGGATACCGGGGAGGACACCCAAGAAGATAGAGGATACCGGGGAGGACACCCGAGAAGAGAGGATACGCCCAAAATCCTATGCTTAATATAGCGGTTAGAAGAAGCCTGCATCCATAGTCCTGAATAAAATAGGAATAAATACAAAACCGCAGCGGTTAAAGAGGCTATGAAAAGGATGGGCTTAAACCCCATGTTGGGGTAATATTAGGGGCAGAGGTCTGTGTAGCCAGCTGGAGTTTGTCTAGTCTGTTAACGTCTGTCTTATGTGTTGTTTGTTGTGACATCATAGGATGACATTTTTCCTTCAAGAAACCAGCATAAAAATTACATGATTGAGTAACTGAGATATTGTAGAATACGAATTGATGTTTGTTGATTAAAAAAGGAGGTATGCATTTTTGTGAAAAAACGGGATTGGGTATTGCAACAATTGTTGCTCGCTCATATTGTTGAAGTTCTTTAAAAAACTAAAGACATAACAAGTGTTATATAAAGAGAAAGTGAACAGATTTAAACATGGAAGACATGACTCCATTGGTACATCTGTGCAAACAGTTGCCAAAACATGCACCTAAGCTGAAAAAGTACAGTGCAGAATGGGTTAAAGGAACCGCGAACAAGATGTTTCATTACGACATATTTGCACGCCACATACTTAGGCAAAAAGTTAGACAAACGCCTAGCTAGTTTAGAGCTTTGGAAGATGTACCAAGATGATAAGGAGGAGGAGCCGCCGTTAGATTGGATACTTAACATATGCACAGAGGGGGGTGAGACGCCTTACGTGCCACCCGCCCCATCTGAAACAAAAAATAAAGTTGGTAAGGACAAAGGGTTATACCCGCTAAGAGAACTTAAAGCAACTACGGGGTATAGCAACCCGGCATATGAGTCACCTACGCAAAGTAGTGATGAAAACCCAGACAAGGACAAGGATAGAGATATCACCTCCAAAGTCCAGAAGGACAAGGAGAGACGCGAGAATGAGAGAAAAGACCAGGCACAAGCAAGTACATCTCTCGATACAGAGATAGAAGGCAAAAGATGGAAAGGAAATGAGGATAGAACTGATGAGATAGCATTCAAACAGAACAAATGGATGGGAGATCAGATTTTATTGAAACTTGATGGTAAAGGCATTTATGATGCGAAACAAAAAGGGAAACTAGACAATTTACAGAGAAAGGAGAAGGAAAAGGAAAAAGGATTGAGAGACAAAAGAATCCGGAAAAAAGACAGGCAGAGATGAGAGCAGTTATCGTGAAGAGCAAGAAAGACAACACAATCATAAGCAGAGAGCAGCCAATGATCTGGTCAGACAGGAGCAGCGAAGAATAGAAGAAGAGCAAAGGATATGAGAGAAAAGAATAAAGAGACAAAGGGATGAGGAAATTCGATGGGCAAATGAACGTAGAGATGCAAAGAAAAAGGAAGAAGATAGAGTCAGAGAAGAAGTGAGGAAGCACAGAGAATTCGATGATGACATAGAACGTAAGCAAAGATGGAGAGCACGTAATCTCAAATATCTGGAGAGAGAGGTTAAAAAACCTGATCCAGTAGTAGATTGCGAAGACATAGAAGAATTCTTTCCTAAGTACGATTTAGTGCCAGGCACGTTTAAGGCAGATATCGAGGATGACTTCGACACCAGAAGCATCGGAGAGACTATCGATAGAATATATGATGAACTGGGGCTAGAACAAGTACCTCAAGGGAAGGGGAAGACGAGCACCTGGAGAACAATCAGCTTTCCAATGCTGAGGACGCCTCCCGAAGTAGTAGAAATAGAGAGCTGTCCCTAGATAGGTTGGAAATCAGTAAGAACAAAGAGGATGTGAGAAGTTGCATGCGTTGGGCACAGACAATGTCAGACACCGAAAGAGAGGAACACGAGGAAAAGGAGGAAGAGAGAAGATGTGAAAAACGATTGTCAGGAGGGAAAGGTATAAGATGGTCAGATTCTAGTGGGTCTGCACCGAGGGCACCAGAGTCAGCCACACAGTCAGACAGACGCGAAGAAGTATCTTACGGTCAGAGGGGGGTGTCTCCACAATCCTATGTGAGCCGGCTTAGGACATTGCCAGGTAGGCGGCGATGAGGGAATATTACTCCTGCAATAGACAGTAAAACAATGAGAGAAGAGAGAGAGGGCTATGCGTCCCAATTTCCGTTGCTCAAGAAAGGAGGAACGAGACCACAGTATATTCCATGGCCACACATGGATCGGCAAAACCTGAAAAATAAGCTTCCAATGTTGACATTGGGAGCAAGAAAATGGATACACGAGCTAGAAAAAATGACGGGAGGGAACACATAAGCTATAGGTGATATCAAGGGTCTTTTAATCGCCATACTTGGTGATAGAGCAGACATTGTGTGGACACGGGCAGGTTACCCAGGTGTGACCACAGTTAATACTGTGCATGACGGATCACTGTTTAACAGTTGCAGATCCGTGGTATGGAAAGCATTACGATTGCTACATCTGGACACTTCTGACATGGGAGCTATAATGACACATAATATGAAGGAGTCAGAGGACCCTTTGCTTTACATTCAGAATTTCCAAGATGCCTGGGTACTCGAGACTCGTGAATCATGGGAGAAATCTATACCCGTATTTTACCATATATTATGCCAAGAGCTACCAGATCAGGTACAGAAGCAGCTCAAGAAATTGGTGGGAATCGAGGCCAAACCGTGGTCTGAAATACAGTTGACCATAGCGCACTATTGCAGATTGCTGCAAGAAAAGAATCACAAAAAAGAGGCTGCCCGAAAAGGTGAAGAGGCAAAACTAGTGCAGAAGAATTTGTCAAAATATGCCATTGAAGGGGCAATGATAACCAGCGCAGACGGACCGAGCATGCAGCAGGTCAATAATCCACAACAGAGTAATCAGGGCAATAATGGGTTTTACCCCAGAGGGAGAGGATTTAGAGGAAGAGGATGGCAGAGTAATCGGGGAGGTTTTCAGAGTAATGAAGGAGGCTTTCAAAACATGCAAAATGGAAATCAAGATATGTCAAATGAGCAAATAATCAGACCACTGCCTATATGTTGATTGCATGGGATGACAGCGCATCTAGCACGCACATGCAGAAGTCAAGGCATGATGCAAAACGACTAAGGAACAAGAGCAGGTATGGTGAATCCACCTGTATTTTTACAACAGGGAAGAAATGGAATTGCACAGAATCACACGGTGCAACAGCAAATGCCAGGAGCACAACAAAGCTTGCAACCTCAGAATTTGATGAATTTTCCACAAGGACAGTCTCAACAGTTGCCAATGCAACTGTCACAGACAGTAAGTGCAGGACGGGCTGGGAACTCTGGACAGAGAGGTAACACTGGTGATGGAGGAAGTCTATTCACGCAAAATGGGACAAAGTTGTATATGGACTAGGACAGCTCACTGGGAACCCTGATGTGTTCTATCCTATCAGTGACACCAGACCCTCACCAGAAACCAAGGGTAGATGTTGTTATAGGGGATAAAGAATATTCCTTCTTAGTTGACACAGGTGCAATACGCTCGTATGTACGTGAAGATAATATTTCCTTGTCCGGCGATGCTATAAATACTCAGGGCTTCACAGGAGCTACAAGTCGTGGTCCTTTTACAGACGCACTTCCAGTCTCTATAGGAGAATGTGATATGAATGTACCACTATTATATTCAAGACAAACCCCAGTAAATATATTGGGATGAGATCTAATGACAAAGTTAAACATGACTATCTCGTTCACAGAGAAAGGCATAGTATGTTCAACTCCAGGAATGCACTATTTGAACTTATAGAGATGATTAGAGCATATGCAGGACACACAGCTATGAGAGCGACCCCATTGGAGCCAGACATATTCACGTACGGAGTGAATATTATTTTACTAATGGCAGGGCTGGCAGGCCTTGCAGAAAAAACCATGAGGACCCCAGATTAATTTCTTTTTAGGCCTAGAATGCCTATGCACAAGAAGGGACGAGTATTTCCCTTGGTGATACACACAGCCACTATGCGAGGGAAAATGGATTTGATCGATGGTTGTGATGATGAAGGCCGGCAATGGTGCACAGTAATCGCCATTGAAGAAGGGCACAGATTGACTGATGTCACTAATGACGATCTGTTTGACGAACAAACAGATGGGGAAGAAACAACAATTGAGGTAAATCTCACTTTCTGGGTGAAAATGATCAAAGGATAAATGCCCCAGAGAATGATGTTGGCACAGAACCGTCCTGAATATTTCGAGTATGACATGGCCCAGGTGCCTGTCTCAGTGTGGACCACAGGCCCCTATGACATAGGTTTATTGAAAGGAGTCGGAGAAGTACAAATTAAACTGAAGCCAGGAGCAATTTTACCAAAGGCATGACAGTATCCCATGTCTAGGGAGGCAGATGAAGGCATTTTTGAGACAATTTGGCTATGATGGAACAGGGCATCTTAGTGATGTCAGAGTCATCATCCAACACCGCGTTTTATCCAATTAAAAAATCAAAGGGAGGGTCTTGGAGACTAATTCAAGATTTACGCCTGATAAATGATATTGTAGAGCACAAGTACCATTTAGTCCCTAACCTGGCTACAATCCTATGTAATATACCTGTTGAGGCAAAATAGTGATTGACTTGAAAAATGCATTTTTCTCAATCCCATTTCATCAATCAATCCCATGGCACCGAGACTCACAAGATCTGACGTCATTTACGTTCAGACAAATGCGTCTGAAAAGCATGAGGCTACCCCAGGGGTACTGTGAGTCTCCTTCAATTTTCAACAGAGTACTGCAGATGGACCGTAGCAATATTGCATTAGCAACTGTTGTCTTCCAATATGTGGATGACATCTTAATTTGCAGCACAACAGAGGAAAGATGCAGACGTGATTCTATTCAGCTATTGACTATATTGGATGAAAAAGGATATAAAGTTGACAAAGAAAAGTTACAATATTGTCAACAAGATGTGCTATACATAGGCCAGCTGATCTCGCATGAGGGAAAAAGTTTACCCCAGAAAGGGCTAAAGCCATACTGAACACAGCCAAGCCACACACGATAAAACACATGCAGAGCTTTTTAGGTCTTTACAATTATGTCAGGGCATGGGTCTTTGACTACAGCTCATATACCAAGCCCTTGTTGCAGGCCCTAAAGAAGGCACAGGTGATGAAAGAAAAAATTGAATGGTCTAAGACCATGGAAGAAGGGTTAACTGAACTCAAGAGAGCCATTTGCACAGCACCAGTTTTAGGGATTCCCAATTATGCAGAGTAATTCTACCTATTTTCACACACGAATGGCAGTGTTATGACGGCAGTGCTCACACAGAGAACCACATTGGGGTACAAGCCCCTGGCAAACTACAGTGGAAATTTGGACCCAGTGATGAGAGGTCATATCCCTTGCGAACAAAGTTTAGCTGACACAGCGCTCGCCATAGAGAAGGCTACAACCATTGTGATGGGATGCTCCATGACGTTGCAGGTCGAGCACGCGCTATTTGCTATTCTAGTGAAACCAAAGGGCACATTGACATTGCAGAGGGCTTCTGCCTATCAAGTGATCATATTGAATCCATTGATTAAGATAGTCCGATGCAAGATAGTGAATCCAGCTATGTTCATAGCAGAGCCAGTCACTGAAGGAGAACCGATCCGTGACTGTGCAAATTATGAAGAATTTGATGAAATTCCCAGAGTAAAAGAAAATGCACTGGCAGAAGGAGAAATTGTGTTGTTTGACGGTTCCTCTAGAATAGATCAAAATGATGGGAAAAGATATACAGGCGCTGATGTGATGAAGCACACAGCAAATGGATAATTTTGAGTACTCATTAGTGCACGATTGCCATCTCACCATTCAGCACAGGCTGCAGAATTATTGGCATTGATACTCGCAATTGAGAATCACACAGACCAGGAAGTAACGGTGTACAGTGACTCTGCCTATGTGACATCAACAGTACACAAAGGCTTAGCGCCCTGGAAAAGGAGGGGCTACGTCAGTGCAGCCCGCAGCCCTATTGTATAGGCTCTTTAAGGTACTACAGCTCCCAGTTGGCATAGCGGTCATAAAATGTGTCGCCCACACGAAGGGGACAGATTTTATCTCACGAGGGAATTATGCAGCAGACACAGAAGCCAAGCGTAAGGCATTCAAGGGTGAGACGATCATGGATGTGGAAGTGAAAAAATGATTGTTGCACAAAGTGAACCTGAAAGCTACAATAACATGGGGCCAACCCAGTTAATGGAACTCCAAGGGGAGGCACCACAGGAGGAGAAGAATCTTTGGAAGCAGTGAGGCTGTTCTTTAAACCCCTCCGAAAGCTTGTGGTGACAAGACAGCACTGGTAAACCAGAAATGCCTATAGCCCTGTTAAAATTAGCATTGGAACAGTTGCACTATCCAGTGCACATGACAAAAGAGAATCTCGCAGCAACGCTTACTGAAGACCGGTTTATACCCAATTTAGCAGAGCACGTTGCATTTTTTATGGTGAACTGTATAATCTTCCAACAGTTCACGGGTTAGCACACACTAAAGGTAATTAGAAGAGTCATTCCAAGGCCAAATGGACCTTTCCAGGACTTGCATGTTGATTACATCGATATGATTCAAGTATGTAACGGGTACAGGTATCTAATTGTTGTAGTGTGTTCATTCTCTAGAAGGATAGAAGCAGGTCCATGTACATACCCAGACTCTACCTGTGTGGCCAAATTTCTGGTGAGAGAGGTATTTCCCAGGTGGGGAGTATGTGAAGTTATGAGATCAGATAATGGAGCTCACTCTGTTGATGAAGTTTTTGAACAGATTAGCTTGTTGTTTGGTATAAAGCGCATCACCCTCAAGGTAATGGGATATGTGAAAAGCTCAACGGCTTGTTAAAGGAAAGGATAGCCAAGTGTAAAGCTTACTCTAAGAAAGGGATGGTTACACTGCCTGATTCTGACCATCATCTTACGCTGCACGAAATAGCAACAGGGAGAAGGATGTGCACTCCCCGAACACCCCGAGACAGAGATAGATGTGATGCCCAGCCAACAAGAGAAATCTTAGGGTCTGAAATGCAAAATTACTTGAATTGCATGACATCTTGTCTTACTGTAATTTTAGGCCAGCTGCAGCAATGACGAAAATGGTGCTGGGCAGCACAAAACACAGAAGGAGATACTACTGCAGACACAGCTCTGAATCTATGTGTTCTATCAATCTTTCCTGGAGACACCGTCCTGGTGAAGAATCACACGAGAAAGAAGTGGGACGAGCCAAGGTTGAATGGTCCCTTTACAGGCGAAGATGTCACTCCCTCAGCAGTAAAGCTATAAGGAAGAAGAGCTTGGATCTTTTTGGGTGACATCAAGCCATACATCAGAGAAGGCCCCCTGCCCGCACCCCAATGCGTAGAGAATGCAGACGACAGGAAGAACCACAGCACGTGCAGACGAGATCCATGACGAGGAAGAAGGATGCATAACCAGCAGCAAAGCAAAAACAAGAAACTTTTGTGCAAAGTTGTGGATTCCTTTTGGATATTCTTCTGAACAAAAAAGAGGATAAGGACGGACATAAAAACAGATACTCTGTGCATCCTCATTGCAGGGTGAAGAAGAAAGTGAAGGTATAAGCCACAGCATAGTGTGTTGATGTTGACCTTTGGACTGAGGCACACTGAAGCCTTGAAAAGAAATGAATATGCCAAATTTTGATCATGGACACATAAATTGGAAGAAAATATAGTAACCAGATTCTTTCAACACAGAGACCTTGTTCGGAATCACTTATGGTGTCCCACAGTAGAGACATCGCTAAGAACGTGTTAATATATTTCGAGCTAGTACTGAAATCATACCTGTCATTGGTGGGGAGGCTCACCAGCATCACTGAATTTCTTCAAGATCCTGAAAACAAAAAGACAATAAGGAGGCTGCTCACTGTGATTGGCGAGCAGTTCCTCCTGCTTCCGGAGTACAGTGAGGAAAAACCAAATGTCCCAAGCAGAGGAAGAAGCGAATAGGTTTATCAACGTACTGTTCGTTCTCCTAATTGAAGACTGTCTAGATCTTGTCGGGAGAACCACAGATGCTTTGACATTTCTTCGAGATCCAGCAAATACAGAACATTTAAGTATAATCCTGAACGGAATAGTCATCCAAGTTGCTCTCCACAAACATCGAAATTGCAGAAACTGCTCACAGTGAGTTAGGGCCAAACAGTTCCAAATTTCAGCAAGTGCAGGACAAACGTCCCTGTCACCGGAAGATATCAGATTGGCAAGTAACGTCTTTTTCAGCCTCATTGAGGATTTCCCAGAACTTGTGGGGAGACCTGCCGGTGTTGACGCCCTCACATTTATCAGAGACCCAGCTAATTCTACGCAGATGGGCATGCTTTTGCATGGTATCATGATGCAAGTAGAACTTTCCAATCATCAACAGAACTATCTGAGGAGATTTTAAATTTTCCGCCAAGGGACAGATCAAGAGGGTATTGCCAGGAACTTCACATTTGTTATACTGACAGGAAGAAAATGTCTTCGAGGGTGAAGCAAATAAGAGGCACCGATTGGGAACTCGTGTACTTTGAACATGCACAGTAAAGAGACTTGCTGAAGTATTACTAGATTTTGAGATTTCCTCATACGTAGGAAAAGAAACTGTATCCAGAAACAATAGATAATCCATTGTTCAGGCAAAGAGGGATAATTGTTTTAGTACCTGCAACCCTCAAGCAGAACCAGCAGAATCCAGAAATAATGTTGTCTAAGAGTGTAATAAAAATTAGTATCTTTCAACAGATGATCGAGATGGGGAATCAAAATAGCAGCCTAGTTCTCCCTTAAGAGGAGAGACACTCGTATTTTTCCAGAACTAAATGCTGTAGATTAACCTATAGGGGTATCATATATTTATGTATTATATTAATCATTGTTTTACTGTCACTTGCGATTAGAACCGCATTTTTTATTGGTGCACAAAGCGTTCCAATTCCAGTGAACCCACCTAATGATGCACACATGAAACATACGAAGGCACCCAGACCTTAAATAGTTATTCCAGTCCCTAAGAGGTCTGATAGAGGAATGAGTGAACTTCAGATGGATGTGATTAGCAATGACACACACACATTTATGGTAACAAGCAAATTGAAAAGCCGGAGACATGGTCAGCAGAGTATGAATGTAAAAATGTTACTGACAACCACACGCATGCAAACGATGAATGCACAGCAGGTCTAGTGGCAATACCTACAGAACCACAGGCCAAAGAAGAAGGGAAAGCCAAATGAAGAAAGCTGAACTCTTGAAGAGACAAAGGGAGTTGGAGAGGAAACCCAGAGAAAATCTCACAGGCACAGATGATAGCAGAATCAATATGGTCGTTCATAACCAGAGCCAAGAATATAAAAGAGGAAAAAGAAAGAATTTCAAGACTTTTGCATACTCAATTGGTGCAGATGAAGAGGCCTGCACCATGGACCAGTATACCTGAGAATCCTCCAGCAAGAAGAAGCCATAAGGATGAATTCAAGGATGTAGTTATAGCAAACTACATGAAAACCTTAAGAATCAAGCGAAACATACAAGGAGATGACAGTGAACTGAACGATCACTTGGACAGCACAGCACACTTGGGTAAACAACATATGGTATCAACATATGAAAGAAGTTGGAAGAAGTAGTTCAAAGGGGGAATGCTTTGTTTGTGCTCTCCTACCTTACAGCATGGGGAAGTCAAATATCTTTGTAGCTGTAGAAATTGATGTACAGACAGCACACTGTCTATCACACATGGCAATGTGGACACGACCAGAGGACAATTTATGGGAAGTGATGCCTCACTGAAATGGGCAACTGAAGCAACCGATCCAAATGAAGATGCTTATGTCGAGGACATAAAGACAAGAAACAATGGAAAGACAAAACACATTGTGATCAGATACGAGAAGCCCGGAGTTAAAGGAGCAGAAATCAGAAGAGAAGCAGACCAGAGCTAAATTTCCAAGGACAAACTCCAGAAGAGGCTCAAAGTTGGAAGAACACAGGTCAAATGCAGATTTGGGGAACAGTGCTTTCACCAGACGGATGGGAGAAGGGTGTAGTGATTTGCAGAGCATGGATGGTCATTGGTCGTCACCAAGGCACCATGGACATAGTACAGAACGGATGAAAGCCATTGTTTCTGAAGCTTGCAAAACTGCTAACATGGGTCGAAGACAGGGGAGGACCCTTGCAGATAGTGCCACTGGAAAGCCCCACAATTCTGCTTCAGGAATAATGGCACTAGGAAGATGGGAGAGAATCAGAACTGTGGAAGAGTTTTTGATGCTCCAGGAATGGTGCATCGAACTGCAGTAATTATGGATCACTATTGGGCATGTGGATCCAAAGCATATATCAGACTGCCGAGAAACTGGGGAGGTATATGCACAATAGTGAATGTCCACGTCCCAGCATTGGTGATTCCAAAAAGTGACCTGAACATTGACAGTTTCCCGAAAGCAGATGCTCACCTGAGGAAGAAGAGATCTGTGGAACTGATTAATCGAATGAAGAGAGAGAATTACTTTTCCGCCAAATCTATAGAAGGGTTTGATGCTATCCCTTATGAACATAGGCTGTTCAGCCAGACCTCATGACCTCATGAGTGTTCACTGCAATCTTCATGCCAAGAATTCAGGTTGGAGCAAATACTAAATGGTTGCAAATAACCAGATGGGAGTTATTGCAGGACATCAACACGACCATAAAAGGATTCAATGCAATCAAAGAAGAGTTGAGGGTGATCCGATTTATGACTCTACAGAACAGGGAGGTGTTTGTGCTAAAATCAGAGAATCATGTTGCACATGTATACCTTCTCACGATGAAAAAATTGTAACTTTAACAGAAGCCATAGGTATGCTGGTGAAACTACAGAATCAAATTATTGATGAAACTGACGAAGTGGACGATGACAGCTGGTTTGGTTCATTGTTGTCATGGGTTCCACAATGGATGGCAGATGCATTCAAATTCCTTGGAGCCGTGCTAGTGATGATATTGCTTGGATTTTGTGTTATCATGATAATAATCTCTCAGTGTCAGAAAACTGCGAAAAAAAGCCATAGGGATGAAGATCTTGATTGATGTTGAACCAGGATGGAAGCCCAAAGACCTGACTGACGAAGAAATAAGAAACTTTGTGCGGCAAGCATTTATGCACCAAAAGGAATAAAGTTTGTATATCCCAGGAAGCATAGAAATGATGTGGGAAGATGGATCTATTGCAGCCCAAATGGACAATGTCAACTAATGACGTGGAATAAAGATGAACGCGTAAGAACAGCAGGAGGTTTAAAAGGAGTTATGAAAATATGGACCCCATAGAGACATTTCTTCAGACCATCATATATAGACCCAGACTATGAAGTGAAAGTGAATACAGAGGATACAAAAAAGAGGGATACAAAAAGGAGATGAAAGTGGTCAATGAATCGTCCAGAGGTGGGAGTGTAGAGGAGGTCCCAAGTATGGCCCGCACTCCAACCGTCCATTTTGAAGTACCAGGAACGTTCACACCAAGGTGTGTGACGTATGATGAGCAAATAAACCAGCAGAGAGCCACAGTGGGGCTCTGTCCAGTACCTATCAGATGAACAGCACCTATTGAAGTACCAACACTAACAAAAACATGGACAGTAAGGTACACATTGAGAAAATCATATCAACAAATGAAACGAAATGAAGATCGTCTGAGTACAGTCCCTGAATAAGCCAAAAAGGTCTTTATGGAAGACGAATGGTGACATCACAAGAACCCGGACTGACTCACATATAGAAGATATGATGACCTGGGAATGACGTAAAGAGACGAAACACCATGGACAAGGGACATTATGAACCTAAGATGAAAGGACGATGTCAAATGTAAGAAGCTTAGGCTATGAGCATGACAAAGATATTCAACCAGTTTACGCATGTACATATGCTTGGAACCGCAAGAAAGCTAAGTAAATCCTGCAGCTTGCTATGCTGAGTAGTAAGATAGATTACGGCAAGCGCCAACCTATACATATCTACCTCAAAACAAGCATGTTATATAAGTATACTTTCACTATGCACAAAAAGCAGAATCAACCAAAGGTTACTAAAGGCCACACAAATAGAGCTTCATATTTAACAAGTCAAGAATAGAAGGCAGAAATGAAACTCAGCAGAGGCAATTCGTGCCAAAAAAGCCAAGGTTGTATCAGCTAAAATAGACGAACAGTAGCTCCAATTAATGAAGCAAGGAACAGAATATCCTGCTCAGAAAGGTCAAGATAAGAAATCGAAGGCAGATGGTAGGCAAAACGAAAATCAAATACACGAATTACATGGAGAAGAAGGCAATTTCACGGTGTCTGAATCACGTGACCAGCCGAGCGAGAAGAAGCGAGACTTTCACACCTACGCATGGCAGTGGGCCAGGCGACGATATCGGAACTTTTCCAGACAGGAGATGCAGTCTCGGGGCCAACCACAGTGAAATAATTGACACATGACCACTAAAGTGATGATAGATTGTAACAATAATTGGAGGAAGGCCGGGGGAGCTGGTGGGCACCCTGCACCTGGCCGACCATTCTGCATGCTGCTAGGGAAAGTGGAAAAGTATGAGTTGGGTTGGTGCCAACCCAATCATAATGGACCAAGTAATCTAGGATCCTATGGTTAGTAGAACCAATGGGACATCGTACTTTTAGTGACATCTACAGTAGCCATATTGAAGGAAGGGCTTAGATGCCCAACCTGACAGTGTTTACCCAATCCCCTTACTCTGTTAGAATATACAGATATAGTAACTTCATTAAAGTTACCTTCCTAGAACCAATAGAATTGCATGCCACCTTTTGAGCATTAAACGTCAGTGATGACGAGTTTTTAGTATAAATGATATGTTTTTTATGAAGTTCGTTGGAGTTGTGAAGCGAGAGGGAAGATCACACATCTTCTGATATTCATGAAACTCCCCGTTTTCTGTACTTGTCATTAAATGGACTCCCTTTGCCAAACCGTTGAGTTGTCATTATTGATTTGATGATTGAGTATTAATCTGCATCCCCATGCATCTCACGGGTGCTGCTATTGCATCTTAAAGTGCTATTGGGCAAACCCCACCTCTATGGGCCGGTTGAGGGTCCTGGTGCACACCCTCATTAAGAGTCCCATCCATTGAGTGGGAAGATAGATTACAGTGAGATGGAGGAGAGTGAAGAGTTGGCAGCAGTGGAGAGCAGGAGGGGTGGCAAGAGCAAAGAGGAGAAATACAGTAGTGGAAACATCAAAGAGACAGAGAACAGAAGGAGGTATGGCGAATTTGGGAGGTGTAGGGGGTGGTAGCATCAGAAGGAGGGCAGTTGAAGAGGAGTTGGTAACATAGAGAGAATGAAAATTGTGGGATGAAGTGGTAACAAACATAGGAGGCTAGTTGCTTCAGGGGGTGATAAAATCAAGAGAAGGAAGTGGCAGTCAAGAGAAGATGAAGATAATCAGGGTGCATGAGGATGTGGTGTCACTCAAGGAAAATGAGGAGGTGCCAACCTCGATGGTTGGGAGTGAAACAACTGGGAGGTTGTATTCAGGCTGTTTGTTTGGTTGTATTCCAGAATGAGAACTGGCCATTTGTGTGACGAGCAAAGTTTTGGGGTTTATTTTTTGCAACTTTATCTAAGTTGTTTTTTTGTACATTCTGCATACCCACCCCTAATTCTAACCACTTTCCCATCCTCTTCCTATGCCTTCACCCCTGTTTTCCACCTTTTTGTTTCCATTTTCCCCACATTGCCTTTCCTTTCCCTGCCTACCTTATTTGCACATAGGCATTATGCAAAGTCGTCAGAATGGGGCGCACAATCAGAGTTCTCATTTATTTTTTTCGAATGTATCACTAATAGCTGTTTGTTTTGGGGCGCGTTCAGCAGGCTCTGCTCTAGGGTACTGGTGCAGAGGAAGGGCGCAGGGGTGGGCGATGGGGTAGGTCATATTTGTTTGAGATTAGGGGAGTATGCTTTACCTAGGCGGGGGTCCAATCGTTAGTACAATCAGCCCTGTTGAGGGAGGAGTCACACTTCAACTTCAGAATTGTGCAGTTACAGCCTAGCGCCTCAGTTGCTGAGTGTGCATTTACAACAATGCAGTCTGGTGGGCAGTCAGTGCAGAGTGCAAGCAGGGCAGTGCCAGGGTGTAGCTGGCTGCACCAATATCAGCCACGCAGATTAATACTTTGGGCCTCATCACAAGCTGGGTGGTAATCCGGCGGATTTCCCGTTGAGCGGTATTAGCGCTAACACCAAGTCCCCTGGCGGAAAGTCCACCAGATCACGATACATGCACACAGGAACATGGCGTTAACGCAAATAGCGCTGGATGTAGAAATTGGCCAAGAACCTGTAAATCCAGCGCACTGTGTGCTACCGCCGCGCCAGTAGCGCGGGAAACGCTTCACTGCAGGAACGGGAAATAAAGTGGCGGCCATTTTGAAAATTATAATCCATTGAATATCATAGCCCCTTAAAGCCATCCACCCCCGGGAATAGTGAAAAATGTCACAGGAGCTCACTAGGGGCAGGTCAGCCCTGGACAGGGTCATGAAACCCACATTCAGTGACCGGGAGCTTGCTGTACTTGAGGAGGAGGCAGTGACCCACCATGAAGAACTACATGGTGCACAGCAGCGCAAGACAACCGGGCATCATCGAGGGCAGATCTGGCGGGAAATCAGTCAGAGGGTGTCTGCAGTGATGCGCGTGCCCCGGGTAGAGGAGGACTTGCGTGTCAGAGTATGTGACATACTATCCCAGCACAGGAGTGCAAGCATGGGCACTGGAGGAGGACCACCACCACCCGAGGTCATGCCCTGGGAGGAGAAGATGACAGCGCTCATCGACATGGGCACCATAGAGGGAGTCGGCGGAGCGGAGGCTAGCACCGGTATCCAGCAGGCTGCAGGTGAGCCCCCCAAATGCATGAACCTGTAAGGACCACACATGCAGACCCTGAGTGAATGAATGTGCATGCAATGTGTGTGAGGCACTGCAGACACCC
Organism: Ambystoma mexicanum; assembly: GCF_040938575.1. Taxonomy (NCBI): domain Eukaryota; kingdom Metazoa; phylum Chordata; class Amphibia; order Caudata; family Ambystomatidae; genus Ambystoma; species Ambystoma mexicanum. The sequence continues at coordinate 49,142,163 of NC_090939.1, forward strand.
ATAACTGACCCCTTGTACCACCATACTGTAGCGCCCCCTAGACTACCCTGTACGTGCACTGCATCAATACAAAGGCCAGGGGACAGACATCCCAGGCCATGGCACAGCTACGTGGAGTGTGAGTGTGCATGAATAAACCCCCAGAACCATGTGCACAGTGCATCCCCATCACGCATGTGATGATGACACACAAACATGTCCATGCAGTGTCCCTCCACACCGACACATTCCACCAATCACAACATGGGGATTGATCACAACGCAAGTGCAATGCACGATTGCCACTGTCTACAATCCCACTTGATGGCATGAAATGCATGATACTTATGTAGACCGCTCTGAACTAAATTCACACCCTATGTACCCCACAGGCACACAGCGATCACCACGGGAAGACGATGACGGTGAGGAGGCCACTACATCACAGCGCCCGAGGAAGCGCTCCTCGACCAGCACCACCACCCCGCAAAGGGGCCGCCTGGAAGCAAACCAACGCTGGACCCATCCCACATCACCACACCACAGCCCAACCAGACGGCTGCAGCACCCACATGGCCGCAGGGGGTCAGCGCCTACCTCACCCCAACCCATCATGCAGACACGCGATGTAGAGGGAGTCACCTGTGGGCCAGAGCCCGATGAGGGACAGACACCTACAGCTGCACCTCAGCCAGGACTGTTGCACTCACCCAAACGCAGTGACACCGAAGGAATGGCCACACCTCAGGGGAGCCCAGAGCCAGTCACACAGGTAGCACACACCCCACGTGTGCATGTGCATTGTGTCCGCACACCAAAGCCTGACATTGACACACCATCATATGGCATCACAGATGATAGGCACTTGGACCGCAGCAGCCCCATCCAAGCTGCCAACATGTCCCCATGCAGCCCCCCCCCCCACAGGCAGCGCACAGCTGCCAGCCCGGTCCCAGTCGTACCCGGGGTACCTTTTGTCACGGGAGCTGCTGTGATGGCACGTCTGGACATAATTGAGGCCAAACAGGCAAAAGTACAATCCATGGCTAAAGTGCAAAGCCGGCACATCAAGACCATAAGCGGAGCCATACCGCATGCCAGCAAGTACATGGCCTGAGACAACGCGCGCACCCGGAAAGAGGGATGCACCGCGGCCCTGACAGGTGTCGCCAAAGGGTACGGGAGTTGTGCGAGGCAGTATCTGCACATGCAGAGCAGACAAGGAACCCAACAACCTTCTCCGCCAGCATCTGCAGGTCACCGGGTCAGTACCATCGGCCTCCACTAACCCACAGAGGGATCCCTGGAGCCTTCACCTAGGTGCCGTTCATTGCGCCACCTGAGATCCCGCACATCAGACGGGCCAGGACTTGGAAAGTGCCCGCGACCATCATAGATGGATATGGCACTGTTGTGGGTGCCCTGAGAACATGCACCTACCTGCACTGTTATGGGGAGTTAACTGGGGGAGGGGGGATTGTGTGCTGGGTGTTCACTGGAGGGAGGGGGGATTGTGTGCTGGGTGTTCACTGGGGGAAGGGGGGTTCTTGTGCTGGTTGTTAACTGGGGGAGGGGTATTGTGTGCTAGGTGTTCACTGGGGGAGGGGGGATTGCGTGTTGGGTGTTCACTGGGGAGGGGGGATTGTGTGCTGGGTGTTCACTGGGGGGAGGGGTGATTGTTAAACATATAATAAATCACGTTCAAAAATCATACAAAGCATGGACAGTCATGATTGTGATAAAGTACTCTTTAATGTTCAAGTGATATGTGTCAAATGTAGCCATCACCTGTATCAAAAATAATTCTCAATCAAGCCCTGTCTGGCCAACCTCCCTTCCCTCACCCCATTCCTGTGTGCACGTGCAACACCTTCTGGCACATCATCATCTTCATTCCCATCCTCAGGTGGCTGCACATCAGCATCGGGGGGCAGTGGGCCCTCACCCCATCCCTGTGTACATGTGCAACAGCTTCTGGCACATCATGATCTTCACTCCCATCCCCAGGTGGCTGCACATCAGCATCGGGGGGCAGTGGCACATTCCTGCGACAGCAAATGTTGTGCAGCATGGCACATGTAAGTACGATTTTGCCAACTTTTTGAGGTGCATACATCAATGCCCTTTCCGTACGATCTGGGCACCGGAAGCGTGCCTTCAGCAGTCCAAATGCCCTCTCCACACAGATGTGTGTACGTCCATGGGCAATGTTGTATGCCCGCTCAGCTGCAGTGTGTGGATGACGCACAGGGGTCATGAGCCATGTGTACTGGGGATATCCAGATTCACCTGCAGGGGAGGGAATGCAGGTATGAGGACAAGGTTGGTTCAGTGGGTGCACAAGGGTCAGTCATCAGTGACATTGGCATCAGAATTAATTTTGTGTTGAAGAGTTCATGCTATCTCATTGCAATGTTGGCATACTCCCTTCGTCTTCCGGGACATGCATGGTCTGAGGTTGCCATGCAGCTGTGCATCTATGTATATGTGAGTGCTTATGTGTATCACACTCATGTCCTACATGTGCACTAGTTATCATATGGTCACTTACATTGTGGTGTGTGCTGTGCTAGGGGCAGTATTGATTCAATGGACTACTTACTACTAGCACCACCCCTGTGTCTAAATGTAACAGTACTCTGTCCCTTGTCACTGGAGGAGGGTATCATTGAATCTGCGTGTGCATGCAACATGTTCTTAGCCAATGTGTCATTGGCATTCCCTTTGGCTGCTGTTGCGTTTGCAGATTGGCACAATTATGTACAGTTCTCCAGGCATGTGATTGGCCAATCAGGGGTCAGGGATTCAGGGATGTACATTTTTGTGAATCAAACTAGTTGTGTGTAGTGCTTTTGTGGATGTGCCTACTTTCACGCACCATTGGCATGACTGTCGGGTGGCCAGGGTGGGATGTCTCTGCTGTGTCAGGGTGAGAAGCAATACTGCGACACACACTGGAGGTTTTGTGGTAGTTGGGCTTCCATATGTGACTGTGCTGTCACCTGTCTTTGCCATTCAGACTGGGTGTGTTCTGCTGTGTTGCACGTGTCTAAGGGTTCTCGTGCGAGGTACATGGATGGGAATGTTGCAGTGCTGGTGCTGCCTATGTCTCCTGATGTCATGCAGGGATTTCACTGTGTATGTCAACCCCCATCAGATGTAATTAAACATGCATTACAGACTATATTTGTACTCCCCAGCATCCATGTGTTGTGGCCTCGGTGCCTTTGCATGTACGCTGGCAGGGTACTGTTGCACAGGACCATGGAGTCGTGGGTGGATCCTGGGTAGCGGGCACAGCAGTGGCTGAAGGTGAGGTCAGGGGTACATGTCATCTGCACATTCATGGAATGGTAATTTTTACGGTTTCTGTAGGCTTCCTCATGTGCCTGGGGTGGTACTAGTGCTACATGTGTGCAGTCCTCCAGGGCTGCTATGACATTCGGGACTTGGGCAATGGCATGGAACTGGCCCTTCAGCTGGTTCACCTGTGCCTGTGTGGCTGGCAATGCAATGTGCTCATTCACATGGAGTAGCAGAGCATCCAGCACCTGTCCCAGCATGGCACTGAAGGTGGACTGGGCCATGCCATACATCATGGCGAAGGTGTGTTGGTAGCTGCCAGTCCTGAGGTATTGTAGCACGGACACAAGCTTCACGAGCAGTGGCACTGCAGTGCTGATAGCTATGCGGCTGCCGATATCAGCCTGGATTGTGTCCAGCAACTGGGTGATGGTTGCCCTGTCCATCCTATACTCGGTCACCAACTGCCCATCAGTCAGGGCCCAGGGTGTTGGCCTGACCCTGGGGATGGCTGGCTGCCTTGCTGGTGCTGCTCTCCTCCTCCTTCTTCTCATCCCCACCACCCCCTGCACTCCCAGGTCCCTGGCCTGGTCGGCTGGCCTCTGTAGCTCCAGGCACAGCAGGTATATTGTAAGTGATTTCAATCCGGCACCTCACCTAAGTCAATGCCTAGCGTGTAATGCACCACTGAAACCCTTATTTATTTGTGTCTAAAAGTTCTTTTATTCTGAACGATGTACCACTCATATCACGCCCCTCTCTTGGAGAAAAAAACAATCACACTGAACCAGGAATCAGGCTGGTTTGCAAAGTTAAAATATTTATTTATGTATTCACAATATAATCACACTATGTTTAATGGGTATACAATAATCACCAATGGGGTGATGTAACACTAAGCAATCTCTTTAATCACACGGAGTAATAGTGAGCAAAATAATTCAGCAGCAAAATAATACTTTTGTGTGTGTTCAGATCAAATAGCAATGCGGTTACTATTTCCCCCTGCACACCCCTCGACCTCCCAACAGGTTTTGTAAAGAAATAGAAGGACACAGAGCAGGTATTCAGGAATGCATAATTCAAACAAAATGGCAATCCCAATGTCCCCCCAGCAAACACAAGAGAGAAACAGAATTGATTGGCAAACTGTCTAAATGGTTTTAAAGTTATCTTGAGAATGGATTGGGTAAAACACTAAATATGGTTTAAATTGCTGAAATTGTTTAAATTCTTATGGGAGCCGCTTTAGATAGATACAGGCAAACACTAGCAATAATTTCACACTAATAAGCAATGTGAAAACTTAAAATTGAGGTCGGGTGCAATCTAAAGCTGTTTCACACGTGTAATATTTTGCTAAAACGAAAACTTGCTGCAAACTTTTCCATGTGCGGTAATCGCGATTGCAGGAGAACTGTATGGAATCGGAATGCGATTTTTGGTTCTATGGAAGGCTGGGGATGTTAGCTACAATCAGAAGTTTAAATTCTGTTTCTAGCATAAAAAATTGAGGAAGTTATGAACGTTTTAGTGGAGGTCGTATTTCTGAGATTGGCGCAAGAATGGGAAAACAGGGATACGCTTTTAAAAGACAAACAGGATTTCTTTTACACTAAGTTATGCCCATAGAAAAAGAGAATGCCACGCATGAATCTCACATTCCTGGCCACAGACCCTTCACGTGGCGGATACTCACTTTCTTTCTGGGATTCAATTTATTTATTCACAATACTAATGATTTATGGTTTTAGAAAACAAATGAGAGAAACTTAGCGCAAGAAACGCTCTGACAATTCCAAAATACTCCTAACACTACAGGTTCTGAATACAAGATAGGTTGGGTTTAAGATATGGATTAACTATGGACAGTACATATGCTAGTGACACAGTTCTATCTTTAGACCGTCTCAGTGAAAACCTGGTGTTACTGATCAGGCTCTGGCCTGGCTGACCTCTTTCCTTTCAGATCGACCCTCTCAGGTCCCACTTGGGTCCTTCCTTTCATCTATCTTCCTCTCTACCTGTGGTGTTCCCCAGGGGTCTAACTTCTCGCCCTGGCTTTTCAACCAATACCTGGCAACTCTCGCCCACTGCATTGCCATTTTCTGCTCAAATTTCCAGTGCTAAGCTGATGATACTCAACTCATTTTCAAGCTACCCTCTGCCACCTCCTCTCCCTCTCTCATCTCTGATTGCCTAACTGCCATTCAAGATTGGTGTGCTGCCAATGATCTATGTCTGAATGCCAGCAAGACTGAGATCCTCCTCATCGGCACACCTTCACCATCCTTTCCCCTCACTCTCTGGCCAGCCTCCCTTGGCCCTCCTCCTACCCCCACCTGCGAGGCTAAGAACCTCGGGGTCATCTTTGACTCCACCCTTTCCTTCTCTGCCCACATCTCTAAGGTCTCTAAAAAGTCAAATTTCCGACTGCACCTCCTCAGAGGTACTCTGCCTTTCCTCTCCTTCCCCAGAAGCTCATGGTATCTCAAGCTCTGGTTCTCTCTAGCTTGGACTATTGTAACAGCCTCTTTCTAAATCTACCTGCCTCTACTTTCCGCCCTCTGCAACTAATCCAGAACAGGACTGCGAGACTTGTCCTTTGCCTCAAGCCCTGGGATCGTATCTCTCCAGCTCTGAAATCTCTCCACTGGCTCCCAGTGGATGCAAGGATTAAATTCAAAACCCCCTGCATTGTCCACAGGGCTTTCTGGGGCCTGGGTCCAAAATACCTTCAGCTATCCCTCCGCAAATACCTCCCCTCTCGAGCTCTTCGCTCCTCTACCTCCAACTCACTCAGGATCAGTCATTTTTCTAAGAAACGAGCTGGGGGTAGATCTGTCTTCGGCTGGGGCCTCCCTCTGGAACAGCCTCCCTGCCACTTTAAAACTTGAGGAGAACCATCTCCGGTTCCGGAAGCACCTCAAGACCTTCCTCTTTTTTTCCGCCTTCGCTCCCCCTCTCCACTGCTAATCTGTTCTCTCTTGGCACCGTGCACCTGGCCACCCTCTGTCTTTTGGGCCCAGGTACCTGCCCATCCTGCCACCCTCCGCACTGCCTCCGGGCCACCCCTTGCACTGGGGTCTGTATCTGTACCCATACAGCCCCCCTTTTTCTTCCTGCACTTATCAGACCTACCCTGTCTGCTGCCTTAAAACTAGCACTTGCAAATTGCTGGCTGCATTACAACTGTTTGTTGCCTTTATTATTTATTTATTGTTATTTATCTGTTTCTCCTCTGCTTCGCACTTTCCACCTCTCCCCCCTTCCATGCACTTTTCCCCTATCCCATGAACTTGCGCGTTCTCAATGTCACTGGGCCTAGTAAGATCGCTGTTTTGTTCTCCCCTGTTCCCCTCCCTTGCCTTGTCGCACTCTGAAACACTTGTGTACGAGCGCGATAGAAATAACATATCAATCAATCAATCAATAGATACTCACTATATGGGTTTCAAATGGAACCGTCAGGGATTCTGGTCAGGGATTCTGGTTCTGGGAATTCTGCTGGGCACACCGGATTGAACTGGGTCTGCAATGGTTCTGGTCACAGCTCGGCCCAGGACTGGATCGGGTCTGCAATGGTTCTCTGGTCACAGCACAACGGGGTTGGATCTTTGGTTCTGGTAAAAATTTGTTTAGCAGGAAAGCAGTTACAGCCCGGCTGTTTCTTTTGTTCCCATTAGGTTTTGTGGGATTCTTTCTGGTTCTGGGAATTCAAGGCCTAGTTGAAAATGGTTCAACTAATGGAATGGGCCTTTCTGCTTGCCAAGTTTCTGGAGTCAGGAGCAAGGAAAATAGATGGTTCTCTCACAGGGTGCTCCGCCAGCAAACGGTTAGTGGGTGAATCTGTGCGTGTCCTTTTCAGTCTGAGCTGTCCCTATTTATGCTTATCATAAAGGGTGTGTGTGCTGGTTTATGCTAAGCTCGCCCCCTTAGGCAGGCGATTGGCTAGAGTGTCTTCTCTCCCTTGATTGGAGAAGAAAACAGGGTGTCACCATGATGATGTGGGTTTATGAGTCAGAGAATCCTCCCCTTGTCCCTTTGAAAATAAAATCTATTTTTAGTACAATACATATTTACCTGTGTGTGCAATCTCTATAACAATCATATACAGTTTACATATTTTGTGTAGCATCTACTCCTGCAATCCTTGTTGCCGTAGGATCTCGTGTCTGCTTTTGACAGAATTCTGCCCTTTTTGTCCGGAACACAATATCCAGTTTATCAGAAAATGTGTACAAATGTACCATTGAATATGGACATAAGAGTATGAAGTTTCGTGCTTTTGGCATAAATACATTTGGGGTAAAACCATATTTTCCGCTACTACTTCCCAGAACATGTCAAACGGTTTTGCGGCCTCTTAAAATGTACAGTCAGAATTTAGATTCACAAATATATTATTTTGGTATTTTTGACAATTTTAAGTGGTAGGTTATATGTATTTAAACAAAATGTTCTTTGGGAACGTCCAGCCCCAAATGGTTGTTTTTCTCCGCCTCCTTCTGGCTCTCTGCAGTTCAGAAGCAGTCTCCTCCCATTTCCTCCTGGGCCCAGGCCATTTACGACCCTTCATAATTAGCATCTCCTTGAGCTGGAGGAAGTCCATTGTCCCCTTCTCCTGCAGCCCCAAATTCTCCTCCCCTGATCTAATCATCACAGAGGTGTGGTTTCCTGGTGGAGTGAAGCAAAAGGGAGACGCCTGGCCTCTGTGGGGGAAGCCGTTGGACTGGTTTGATTGCTTCCTAGACAGGCTTAATTTGAATGTCATTTTGTTAAATTTTTTCTTGGTTTAAAACAAACTTGTAATTTCAAAACAAGCAGCTAGAACACTTATTTCAGCTTCTAAACCATGTGATTAAACAGTTACAACCTAGGTTACTCTCAATAACAGGTTACTTAGTTTTCACACATTAGATTAGATTTTAAGTTTACAGTTTTAAAGCAGGCTTCTGACAGCTGTAATTCAGGCGGCCGTGGGTACTGCGCCCAGATTTTGACAGATTTCACAGGCAGGCACATTTTTGCTGTGAATGTTTTGATGACAAATTCAGCTTTTCAGGACATTGTCTGTTCATAATGATTTCTTGAACTAACTGAATTGTAACACCCAGCAAGAATATTGGATGTTTGAGGCCGTTTTGTACAGGCATTCTGCAGTTTCAGCAACCAGGAAATAGATTTAAAAGCAAGATTCTGGATTTTTTTCAGTAAAACACTGCTTTTCATGCAGGCTCCATTTTTACTTGTTGGGCAGCCCAGTAACATGTTTCAGGAGTGCGCTCTCTGTTCCACCACTGACAACATGCATGGTAGATTTGGTAGCCGTCTTTTTGTGTTGCAAAGCACGATTTCCATAGGTATTGGCGTGCCCAAGGGTTTTAGGGCCATTTTGATATTTCTGGCACCACCAGAACATAGTGATGCCGCAGGGCAGAGCATAAGTGGGTTATTACATCCCACAATATGCCCACATCAATGCTCCCGGCTCCAAATGGCAGCATGGTGTTTGAAAGTGTGTGTTGGGTATAAGTGGGTCTTTTGTAGGCCTCTGATTTGAAGTGGTTCCACCTGGGCCCTTATTGCTGTCTCCTCCCTGCTCCTGCTGGTGTAATGGTGTTGGGGAGGGTGTGTTGTGCATGGGTGGGTCCTTTGTAGGCCTCTGATTTGCATTGGTTTCACCTGGGTCCTTATTGCTGTCTCCTCCCTGCTGGTGTAATGGTGTTGGGGAGGGTGTGTTGTGCATGGGTGGGTCCTTTGTAGGCCTCTTATTTGCATTGGTTTCACCTGGGCCCTTATTGCTGTCTCCTCCATGCTCCTGCTGGTGTAATGGTGTTGGGGAGGGTCTGCTGTGCATGGGTGGGTCCTGTGTAGGCCTCTGATGTGCATTGGTTTCACCTGGGCCCTTATTGCTGTCTCCTCCCTGCTCCTGCTGGTGTAATGGTGTTGGGGAGGGTGTGTTGTGCATGGGTGGGTCCTTTGTAGGCCTCTGATTTGCATTGGTTTCACCTGGGCCCTTATTGCTGTCTCCTCCCTGCTCCTGGCGGTGTAATGGTGTTGGGGAGGGTGTGTTGTGCATGGGTGGGTCCTTTGTAGGCCTCTTATTTGCAGTGGTTTCACCTGGGCCCTTATTGAAGTCTCCTCCCTGCTCCTGCTGGTGTAATGGTGTTGGGGAGGGTGTGTTGTGCATGAGTGGGTCCTTTGTAGGCCTCTGATTTGCATTGGTTTCACCTGGGCCCTTATTGCTGTCTCCTCCCTGCTCCTGCTGGTGTAATGGTGTTGGGGAGGGTGTGTTGTGCATGGGTGGGTCCTTTGTAGGCCTCTTATTTGCATTGGTTTCACCTGGGCCCTTATTGCTGTCTCCTCCATGCTCCTGCTGGTGTAATGGTGTTGGGGAGGGTGTGCTGTGCATGGGTGGGTCCTGTGTAGGCCTCTGATGTGCATTGGTTTCACCTGGGCCCTCTGATTTGCATTGGTTTAACCTGGGCCCTTTTTGCTGTCTCCTCCCTGCTCCTGCTGGTGAATGGTGTTGGGGAGGGTGTGTTGTGCATGGGTGGGTCCTTTGTAGGCCTCTTATTTGCATTGGTTTCACCTGGGCCCTTATTGCTGTCTCCTCCCTGCTCCTGCTGGTGTAATGGTGTTGGGGAGGGTGTGATGTGCATGGGTGGGTCCTTTGTAGGCCTCTGATTTGCATTGGTTTCACCTGGGCCCTTTTTGCTGTCTCCTCCCTGCTCCTGCTGGTGTAATGGTGTTGGGGAGGGTGTGTTGTGCATGGGTGGCTCCTTTGTAGGCCTCTGATTTGCATTGGTTTCACCTGGGCCCTTTTTGCTGTCTCCTCCCTGCTCCTGCTGGTGTAATGGTGTTGGGGAGGGTGTGTTGTGCATGGGTGGGTCCTTTGTAGGCCTCTGATTTGCATTGATTTCACCTGGGCCCTTATTGCTGTCTCCTCCCTGCTCCTGCTGGTGTAATGGTGTTGGGGAGGGTGTGTTGTGCATGAGTGGGTCCTTTGTAGGCCTCTGATTTGCATTGGTTTCACCTGGGCCCTTATTGCTGTCTCCTCCCTGCTCCTGCTGGTGTAATGGTGTTGGGGAGGGTGTGTTGTGCATGGGTGGGTCCTTTGTAGGCCTCTTATTTGCATTGGTTTCACCTGGGCCCTTATTGCTGTCTCCTCCATGCTCCTGCTGGTGTAATGGTGTTGGGGAGGGTGTGCTGTGCATGGGTGGGTCCTGTGTAGGCCTCTGATGTGCATTGGTTTCACCTGGGCCCTCTGATTTGCATTGGTTTAACCTGGGCCCTTTTTGCTGTCTCCTCCCTGCTCCTGCTGGTGAATGGTGTTGGGGAGGGTGTGTTGTGCATGGGTGGGTCCTTTGTAGGCCTCTTATTTGCATTGGTTTCACCTGGGCCCTTATTGCTGTCTCCTCCCTGCTCCTGCTGGTGTAATGGTGTTGGGGAGGGTGTGATGTGCATGGGTGGGTCCTTTGTAGGCCTCTGATTTGCATTGGTTTCACCTGGGCCCTTTTTGCTGTCTCCTCCCTGCTCCTGCTGGTGTAATGGTGTTGGGGAGGGTGTGTTGTGCATGGGTGGCTCCTTTGTAGGCCTCTGATTTGCATTGGTTTCCCCTGGGCCCTTTTTGCTGTCTCCTCCCTGCTCCTGCTGGTGTAATGGTGTTGGGGAGGGTGTGTTGTGCATGGGTGGGTCCTTTGTAGGCCTCTGATTTGCATTGATTTCACCTGGGCCCTTATTGCTGTCTCCTCCCTGCTCCTGCTGGTGTAATGGTGTTGGGGAGGGTGTGTTGTGCATGGGTGGGTCCTTTGTAGGACTCTGATTTGCATTGGTTCCACCTGGGCCCTTATTGCTGTCTCCTCCCTGCTCCTGCTGGTGTAATGGTGTTGGGGAGGGTGTGTTGTGCATGGGTGGGTCCTTTGTAGGACTCTGATTTGCATTGGTTCCACCTGGGCCCTTATTGCTGTCTCCTCCCTGCTCCTGCTGGTGTAATGGGGTTGGGGAGGGTGTGTTGTGCATGGGTGGGTCCTTTGTAGGCCTCTGATTTGCATTGGTTTCACCTGGGCCCTTTTTGCTGTCTCCTCCCTGCTCCTGCTGGTGTAATGGTGTTGGGGAGGGTGTGTTGTGCATGGGTGGGTCCTTTGTAGGCCTCTGATGTGCATTGGTTTCATCTGGGCACTTTTTGCTGTGTTCTGTGTTCTTTTACCTCCAGCATTTGGGTAGGGGTATTTTTGACATTTTTTCCGCCGCTTTTCTGGCGCTGATAGCACCTACGCCGGACTCGTGATTGCTCTGTAACAGAGCGAATGGGTACTGGCGCTATTACAGCCGGCGCTATTACGGCCAGCTGTACTTGCGCCGGCCAGCTGTACTTGTGCCATCTTTAATTGCGCCGGCGGTATTTGTACTCGTGATCCGGCGGACCCTTAAATATGGCGGTAATATCATTACCGCCGGATTTAAGGGTTACCGCCCAACTCGTGATGAGGCCCTTTGACTAGAAATAGGCGAGCCGCCTTTCCCAGCTGTAGGCAGTGCAACCCAACCTGCCTTAATCCACACATTGGTTGCGACGCGGCTGCCGAAGAAAGAGCCAAGAGGGGTTGTTTATAGCCAGTATTAAGCCAAGCTGGTGAGTGTGATATGCGATATCCCACCAAAATAGTTTGGGTATTAGCCGCCACTTTCCCGTTTGCAGGTCCGCTCCTGAAGTCAAGGGCAAGCAGCAGGTCTGGGAACATGGGCCCACTACAGCTGAAGTCTACTCTGAGCATGCGTGTGTCAATCAAAAACTTGGAAGTCATCTGTACATTATGTAACTGTCTGAGAAACATTGCGTCATAGAGTATGCGCCTGTTTCATTCTGGTGCCTAAGAATCATTGTAATTGTGCAGGACGATTTTGTGAGTCAGAAAATGTGTTTTAATTAATGAAGGTTACAAAGCCAACTTTTAAAACAGTGCCCACACGTGTTTCACTCCTATGCACTTCTTCAGGGCAATAAAATACAGTGACAAACCGAAATTCTAAATTGTAAACAGAAATTTCATATGCCTTCAAAGCAGTGTTGATCATATTATGCTGTGGTTAAATCCTTAAATGTTGAGTCTGGAGACCATTCCTAATGTCCCAATTGGGTTCTCTTGATGTGTTTGAATCGCCAGCCGCTTTTTGTATGTTCTCAGTTTAGCGCTGGTTGTATTTCTTCAATTAAGAAGGACAAATATTCCTTTTGGGGGAAGCTTTCACAAGTGTAACCCCAGTGTAGGGAGGATGCGGTTAGTTCCCATGTGTCGGCCGACCTCTAGGCCTATATATATAACTTCCCCACATGGGGCCAAGAGATTTACCAAGTACATTATTCACTAACATGCCCCCAGCTATGACTAAGAAGAATAGCCTGCGGAACCACACATGACCATGTGCTATTGCTCCGCGGCATAGTTTATGTTCATGGCTAATTGGCCGTGAATAATAAGCATCCATTGGGACATTATCAAGGGTCTTAGGACTGAAAGTTGAAGGTTTAAGCCACCATGTCACTCACATCCACAGTGGGCAACAACGCCGAAGCCAAAAGGGGCCCTCATTCTGCATGTTCCAGGGGTCCTAGAGTTGCTCTCCACATTTACTTTGCCCTCGTGGGAAGTGAAAGTGGGTAGAGGGCCACTCAGCTGTCTTCTGCACACTGAGATGCCTGCTGAGGGGTGCCTCGGGTGGTAGCTGTAGCATGGAGCCCATGAGGTCCTGGCGAAGTAGCTGCCTCTTGCATGAGCCACATTCAAGGCCTTTGGACTCACTGAGAATGAGTGCTTAATGAGTGTGGTGAAGGAACCTGATCAATACAGACTTTCTGTAATGTTCTCAAAAGACTTAGGTCATAGGTTCTCGAAAACAACGAATACGGTAAAACTTAATACAAGTTTAATATGCATGTGGCGGATTGTGGTAACTCTTCTTCAGGTATGTTTCTGTGGCTGTAGTGACATTTAATTTCTCCTTATAATAGATTGTGGCCTGGACTGGAGTAGGAAGGTTGGATCTGGCAGTTTAGCCGTGTCTGACCAATGACAAGAAGGAGATTGGTGCTGGCAGTATCGCCTGAGCTACAAGGCACAAGTAAAAGCTGATGGCTGTTGCGTCTCTGTGCTATCCTGTATGCGCTGGGATGGGTTACCCCCAGAGCTTTGTGGGGGAGGCGGGGGTGTAATACCCAAGCAGTGGTGTCTAACCTAATCAGTCGCCAGTATACCCAAAAATGTTTGTCCTGGTGGAACGATGTTTAAACCTCCCATAACCAGGTCAGGGGTATCTGGTCAGTGCCAGCATAGCAGGACTGATTACGAGTCCGCCGGTACGATAAAACTGCCAGTAAAGTCTTGGTAATTCTGTTACTGTCACTTTACCACCTCATTACCACACCGCCATTCTATGGGTTTTAGCTGCAACGTGGTGGTGGATATATACCTCCAGCAAAAAACTGAAAATCGTGGGAATTACCACAGCAGAATTACCACTTGCGGTAATTCTGAAAAATTCTCCATCTAGTCCTTTGGAATCCAAAAATGGGTGCTAACAGCACTGTGCCACTTAATCTCGTGGTAGTGCCACGGGCAAAGTGGTGGCAAAGGTAAATGAGTTTGTCTGTAATTCAACAGCCCTTGTTTGGTAGATAATCCGTTTGTATTGGTGGGTAAAGGGGTGAAAAACTCTAACACACATGCACCGTACACTAAAAACAAGGGGGGGGCGTGCATGGTTGTGCACCTCTCTAGTTATAGGTGCAGTGACAGGAGACCATGCATGAGTTACTGAGGTATGTGTCCCCGGTTAGGTGGCGGAGAGGGGAATTAGTGGTCGGGGAGGTGGAGCCATGTCACGATGAGTAGTCTTTTCCAGGAATGGTCGTGGACTAAGTGGTGATGGGCTATCCCACTCCACTGTGACTTGCTCCCCACTGTGCTCTGCTCCTGGAAGTGTTCCTCCATTTGTCTCCACTGCAATTCAAGAGCCAGCGCTGCACACTGTCCCATTCCAGGGATGCCAGCCCACTCTACGGTGCTTCAGGATGAATCCTCACAATGCCTCCCTCCTGAAGGTGCACCACTCCCAGGACATTGGCATTGCTAAATGGGTGCATCAGATCCCCATTGGGGTCTCCCCAACATGCCCCCCACTCTCGAATCGTACTCTGCAGCAGGTTATGTGCATGCCAAGTATGCCACCCACACACTGAAGGGGCGCACTCTCTCCTGGCACACTCAGCAAAACACCAGGAAACAACACCTCTCCAACCAACTCCTGTTCCCCATTCCAGACCTGCCGTAGCTCCTTGACTGGCCCCGATTCTCAGGGATTTCATGCTATTTTTGGGGGGAATAGGTTGAAAGCTCGGAGCTTGGCTCGAGGGTTTGCTTGAAACCTCAGGGATTGGCTGGAGAGACAGGTTTGTCATGCTCTTTTCTGGGGAATAACTCAAAACCTCCGGGATTGGCTGGAGTCTCAGGGTTTTCATGCTTTCTGCTAGGGAATAATTTGAAACCTCCAGGATTGCTTTGGAGTAACAGGGCGTTCATGCTCTTCTTTGGGGAATACATTGACACCTCTGTGATTGGAGCAATGTCTCAGCGTTTTCATGCTCTTCTCTGGGGGATAGCTTGAAACCTCAGGGACTGGTCTGGGATCTCATGGTTTTCATGCTCTTCTCAGGGCAATAGCTTGATACCTCTGGGATTGCAGTGAGGTCCCAGGGTGTTCATGCTCTTTGCATGGGAATAACTTGAAATGTCTGGGATTGTCCGAAGCCCATGGGTTTTCATGCTCTTCTCTGAGGAATAGCTTAAAACCTCTCTGACTGGCCAGGAGTCTCAGGGTGTTCATGTTTTTCTCTAGGTAATAGTTTGAAACCTCTGGGATTGTCTGGAGTCTGCAGGTTTTCATGCTCTTCTCTGCGGAATAGTTTGAAACCTCTGGGATTGGAGTGAGGTCTCATGGTTTTCATCCTCTTTGCCATGGAACACCTTGGATTCGACTCCCAGGGTTTTCATGCTCTTCTGTAGAGGTGGAGCCAAGTACCCCTACTCAAAGCACTGCCCCCATGCTGCCTATACGTTGGGAGCCAGAGTGTGAGACACATGCAGTGCCAGTGAAAATACCTATACCGAAAAGAATCCTGGATGTAAGGTACCCATTGAGGAAACCATATATGCACTCACGACAATATGATGGTCATTTGAATGAAATCCCAGAGGAAGTGGAAAACAAGCAAGAAAGAAGATTGGTGGTGTCATGCGAAGCAGAGCTGACGCATCCATATGAACATTCTATGGGATCTAAGGAGGAGGTGTTAAAGATGACCAACATTTCGGGCTCGAGACGAAGATGCTCATGCTACAGAAACGATCAAGAACATGCCAAGTCATTTTACAATTGTTCAGACGCAGTAACACAAGCAGACAAAGTATTCTTGAAGGCTGGCTACATAGTGAATAGATTGCGGCGATGCGCCAATCATATTTGCATAGGAATGTATGAAATATGGATGTTCCACAATGCACTTTAGCAGAGCTTGGACCCAGTGAATAGAAAGGCTTTTTCAATGTGGTGCAGTTTGAAAATGACTTAATGACGGAGGTGAATTCAGGAAAGGCTTGGCTGGCCCAGCACCAGGAAGTCAAGGCCACCATGAGCCTGAATGTTCATGCAGTAGCTACAAAACGTGTGAAAAGAACAAACTCCTGTCTGAGGTGAGGTACAAGATCATTGAAGATGTCTGAGGTTCATCATTTAATAGTATTTCAAATACAGAAAAGCTCTGAAACATGGTCTCCGGTCACATGGTCGGATGAAAATAGATACTGAGTTGAGCTACATAGAAACCAAGAGACAAAGTATGCCTGTACTCCCTTTTATTCTCAGGCATGAAGGAACATTTCCAAGGCCATGTTCAAAGGCTAACTGACTGGCAGATGGTAGATGGCAGGCTAATTAAGTGGGAAGCTATGGTCATGACCAGCCCACCAGCACCTGGGTGCCAGCCTGCGTGCTGCTAGCGTGTGTAGAATATTACAGAGGGATACAAGTAACCAATTATAGAGGGCCACGTAATAGAGAGCCCTAAAATTTGTATAACCAATAGGATGTCGTTTATTTGATGACGTTCATAGTGACTTGTACTAGAGGAGGGCTTAGTTGCTCACCTGATGTTAGAGACCTAATCACTTTCCCGGAAAAAGTATGGAACATATACCTAGATGTTCCCTCTAAGCCAATCACTTTCCCAAGTAGGTTTTTGTAGTTTGCCACATATATTGACATCAATTATGATGAGTTTTTACCATATAAGCTATGTTTTTTATGAAACTCGCTGAGTGAGAAGATCGAGTGGATTTTCGTTGATGTTTGGTTTACTCCCTCTTTTAGACAATTGATATTAAAACAGACCTACTTTGCCAAATCCTGATTCAATCTGATTTTTGATGTTTGAGTATATTCTGCATCCCCATCTATCTCAAAGTATTGCTACCGCGTCTTAAAGGGCCTTGTGTTGGTTACACAGGTTCACTTCCATGGGGAATAACTTAAAACCTCCGGGATTGGCTTGGACTGCCAGGGTTTTCATGCACTTCTCTGGGGAATTGCTTGAAACCTCCGGTATTGGCTTGGACTCCCAGGGTTTTCATGCTCTTCTCTGGGGAATTGCTTGAAACCTCCGGTATTGACTTGGACTCCCAGGGTTTTCATGCTCTTCTTTGGGGAATAGCTTGAAAACTCTGGGATTTTCTGGACTCTGAAGGTTTTCATGCTCTTCTCTGCGGAATATCTTGAAACCTCTGGTATTGGGTTAGACTCCCAGGTTTTCAGCCTCTTCTCTGGGGAATAGCTTGATATCTCTGGGATTTTCAGGACTCTCAGGGTTTTCATGCTCTTCTCTGGGGACTAGCTTGAAACCTCTGGGATTGCCTTGGACTCTCAGGGTTTTCATGCTCTTCTCTGGGGAATAGCTTGAAACCTCTGTGATGGGCTTGGAGTCTCAGAGTTTTCATGCTCTACTCTGGGGAATAGCTTGAAACATCTGGGTTTGGCTTGGACTCCCGGGTTTTCATGCTCTTCTCTGGGGAATTGCTTGAAACCTCCGGTATTGGCTTGGACTCCCAGGGTGTTCATGCTCTTCTCTAGGGAATAGCTTGAAAACTCTGGGATTTTCTGGACTGTGTGGGTGTTCATGCTCTTCTTTAGGGAATATCTTGAAACCTCCGGTATTGGGTTAGACTTCCAAGTTCTCATACTCTTCTCTGGGAAATAGCTTGATACATCTCTGATTTTCTAGACTCTCAGGGTTTTCATGCTCTTCTCTGGGGAATAGCTTGAAACCTCTGGGATTTTCTGCACTCTCAGGATTTTCATGCTCTTCTCTGGGGAATAGCTTGAAGCCTCCGGGATGGGCTTGGAGTCGCAGCGATGTCATGCTCTTCTCTGGGAATAGCTTAAAACCTCTGGGATTTTCTGGACTCCCATGGTTTTCATGCTCCTCTCTGTGGAATAGCTTGAAACCTCCGGGATGGGCTTGGAGTCTCAGGGATTGCATGCTCTTCTCTGGGGAATAGCTTGAAACCTCTGTGATGGGCTTGGACTCCCAGGGTTTTCATGCTCTTCTCTGGGGAATAGCTTGAAACCTCTGTGATGGGCCTGGACTCCCAGGGTTTTCATGCTCTTCTCTGGGGAATAGCTTGAAACCTCTGTGATGGGCTTGGAGTCTCAGGGATTTCATGCTCTTATCTCGGGAATAGCTTGAAACCTCTGGGATTGCCTTGGACTCCCAGGGTTTTCATGCTTTTCTCTGGGGAATAGCTTGAGGCCTCAGGGATGGGCTTGGAGTCTCAGGGATTTCATGCTCTTCTCTGGGGAATAGATTGAAACCTCTGGGATATTCTGCACTCTCAGGGTTTTCATGCTCTTCTCTGGGGAATAGCTTGAAACCTCAGGGATGGGCTTGGAGTCTCAGGGATTTCATGATCTTCTGTGGGGAATAGCTTAAAACCTCTGGGATTTTCTGGACTCCCATGGTTCTCATGCTCCTCTCTGTGGAATATCTTGAAACCTTTGGGATTTGCTTGGACTCATTTGGTTTTCATGCTCCTCTCTGTGGAATAGCTTGAAACCTCCAGGATGGGCTTGGAGTCTCAGGGATTGCATGCTCTTCTCTGGGGAATCGTTTGAAACCGCCAGGATGGGCTTGGAGTCTCAGGGATTGCATGCTCTTCTCTGGGGAATAGCTTGAAACCTCCAGGATGGGCTTGGAGTCTCAGGGATTGCATGCTCTTCTCTGGGGAATAGCTTGAAACCGCCAGGATGGGCTTGGAGTCTCAGGGATTGGATGCTCTTCTCTGGGGAATAGCTTGAAACCTCTGTGATGGGCTTGGACTCCCAGGGTTTTCATGCTCTTCTCTGGGGAATAGCTTGAAACCTCTGTGATGGGCTTGGAGTCTCAGGGATTTCATGCTCTTATCTGGGGAATAGCTTGAAACCTCTGGGATTGCCTTGGACTCCCAGGGTTTTCATGCTTTTCTCTGGGGAATAGCTTGAGGCCTCAGGGATGGGCTTGGAGTCTCAGGGATTTCATGCTCTTCTCTGGGGAATAGATTGAAACCTCTGGGATATTCTGCACTCTCAGGGTTTTCATGCTCTTCTCTGGGGAATAGCTTGAAACCTCAGGGATGGGCTTGGAGTCTCAGGGATTTCATGATCTTCTGTGGGGAATAGCTTAAAACCTCTGGGATATTCTGCACTCTCAGGGTTTTCATGCTCTTCTCTGGGGAATAGCTTGAAACCTCAGGGATGGGCTTGGAGTCTCAGGGATTGCATGCTCTTCTCTGGGGAATAGCTTGAAATCTCCAGGATGGGCTTGGAGTCTCAGGGATTGCATGCTCTTCTCTGGGGATTAGCTTGAAACCTCCAGGATGGGCTTGGAGTCTCAGGGATTGCATGCTCTTCTCTGGGGAATAGCTTGAAACCTCCGGGATGGGCTTGGAGTCTCAGCGATTTCATGCTCTTCTCTGGGGAATTGCTTGAAACCTCTGGGATTGTCAGGACCTGCAATACATTCCACTGGACTGCAGGCACTGCCTTCCCTCAGTGGACAGAGAATGCCTCTGGCAGAGCTGCTCTCTGCCAACAGGCTGCACAAGCCTCCCATGGAGATGTTTAAACACGCAACAGATCCTTGTTAATGCTCGGTGATCAGAATTGAGGGGCAGCATTTGCTGTTTTGCTTCAGAAAGCCCGAAAGCATGCTCCACTTAAATATCACACCTGCAACTTATTTTAAGACAAAAAACAAATAAATGGTCTCTCATTTTCATTGTGTGTTCTTAGTTGACACACACAAAGAAGGGTTTGCCTCATTCACCTTAAAATATTGAGAAAGGTGCTCCCTCTGTGACCGGCCATCCTTCGACAGCTGGTGGTCACCGCCATGGTGCTGAGTCGCATGGACTATTGCAATGCCCTTTACCTGGCTCAGCCTAAGGGCATAGTCCAACGGGTCTATAGCCTTCAAAATCTGGCCACACGGGTGGCAACGGATTCCCCTTATGATGCCCATATTTCGCCAGTCCTGCGCTCCCTGCATTGGCTGCCTGTGCGCCCGCGCATTGGGTTTAAGGCGCTCTGCATTGTGCATCGGGCACTACACAATCAGGGGGCAGAATACCTACAAACTAAATGCAATCGCTACCTCCCAAATCTCTTGTTGCGTTCAGCTTTGGCAAGTCCACTATGTGTGCCATCCTTCCACTGTGCACGTATTGGTGGTTGGGCTTTTTCTGTGGCTGCTGCTCAACTATGGAATGACCTCCCACTGGCAGTGAGAAATCTGCCTAACCACTTGGCATTTAGAAAGGCTTAAAAAACATATCTGTTCTAGATGAAAGCTGGGCCTGTGGATTATTTACCTTCCTCTCCAGCGCCATGATGCCCCCCCTGCGCTTAATACATTTCTATAACATAACATAAATTGTGGAATTTAATATATTCTTCACACTATATAAATATATAAATAAGCAGGAATCCTGTGTCAACCAATGGACATGCAATCTCATCACAGTGCCTTTTCTTAAGTCTTTAAAGTACCTTTTCAAAACCTGAAGGTCATTTTTTGGGTTTGCATTGCTTTGAACTCTGGAACTTGTAGGCCTCCATTTAAGCTGATTTTGCTTTACCCATTTCTGTAAGGATTTACATATTTATCAAGCAGGTTTATAATGATTTCTTTGTTGCTCAAGTCATCTTTATAAACCAGAGGATTCTTGGAAACCAAACATTAACACACCTACCAAATGAACCTGAAGAGATGGTTTCAGATGCTTAAGTTGCAGACTGGTCTCAAATTCCGACTTAACCACTTAACTAAAGTGTGTGATCCTGGGCAAACACGTTTGATCTCACTGCGCCTTATCTGCAGGACGTTTGATCTCACTGCGCCTTATCTGCAGGACGTTTGATCTCACTGCGCCTTATCTGCAGGAGTTTTAATGAAAACTAGGTAAGCCCTGCTTTTGCCCTGAATAATTGACGATGTAATAATTAAGCAAAACACATGTGTGTAGCTTTTTTTATACTTAACAAAATAGAAATATGTATTTTTATCTAGATGGAAATGAATCAGAGAAATGTATCTTATGGCAGAAGTGTGCCTGTGTGTTCCCACATATATATAAAGGGCAAAGGTTATAGTACTCAATGGCCCTGAGAGGCACGCACACACCGCGTGCCGCAGAACTGTCAGAGTTTTTGATTTTCAAATATTGGCAGGTCTGTTTCAATCAACGACCAGTGTATCACTACTCGTGATGGACACTACAAGCTCTGAGAAGAGATGCCCCAAGTACTCTCGAAACAAACCTCCAGGGACTAGATCTGCACACAATACCTGTGTACTTGCTAGGGAATAACTTAAAATCTCTGGGATTGGCTGGAGTCTCAGGGCCTGATGCACAGAAATGTGTGCGCAGCGTATAAGCAAATTGCGCCAGAAAAAGGCACTATGCCTCACGCAAAAATAAATACACTGATTCACAGATCAGCCTCTACGCAGGTTACCTGCACAAGGCGGACGGGACTGGCCAGTGCAAAGACCAAGAAGGGGGTGGAATATGTAAACATATTCATTAAATCAATCAGAGAAAGGAGGGATAACATGGGCGTGGGGAGGGAGACACCAGATAATGCACAAACACGCCCCATGAAGTGCAAACAAACCCGTATTTACAGATTCACCTCTACGCAAACAAAAAAGCACACAAATCCTACCGCCACGGGTGACCAGGCGCAAGGTGAGACTGCACCGTGCAATCGCAGTTTTAGAACCCGCCATGCAATCGGAGTGAAAGCTCGCCACCATTCCTGTCCCTGCATTGCTTGCATACCTACTGCTACATGGGATGAGGAGGCGAAGGAGGAGGAGGGCCAGAATGGACTATATACGCACAACAATATTCGGCATGCCCGATGAGGAGGTTTATGGCACATATCGCTTCCCCCACCATGTCATCCTTGAATTGGTCAGGGAGTGGGAGAATGACCTGGTGTCACAAACCATATGCTCACAGCCATACCACCCTTGGTGGAAGTCCTAACTGCCCTTCACTTCCTGAGGAGCGGCACATTCCAATGGACCACAGCCATTATTGGGGGTATTTCACAGCCTACACAATCACGCTGCCTCAAACAGCCCCCTAAACTGCATCATTGCACATGTGTACAGCCAAACAGACATGCCATGCAACGTGCAGGCAAGGCAAAGTGTGGCACAACAATTATATGCAGTTACCCAGTGCCCACAGGTACTTGGGGCAGTAGATTGCACACATGTTGCACTACAGCACCCACAAGCCACTGAACACATATATCGGAACAGAAAGAATTGGCATTCGCTAAACCTGCAGGTCATCTAAGATTCCAAGGGTCACATAATGCATGTGAACGCAAACTACCCTGGATGCACCCACGACAGCTACATACTATGCCATTCCCCCATCCACCAGGCACTGGCATCGGGAATGTTTGGGAACAAGTGGCTCGTTGGTGACTATCATCCAGCGCACACAAAAACACACTGAAGGGGGGGTCACATCCAATACAAACCACCATACATCACATCCCATAACAAAAGACTGTGTTTTTCATTCACAGGGGACAGCTGATATCTGGTATCACCATTCCTAATGACACCTATCCAAAAGCCCACCACACCAGTGGAGGCCCGGTACAATACAGCACACATTGTGACCATCAGCATAATTGAGCATACATTTGGAGTGATGAAATCAGGGTTCCGCTGCCTTTGAGCTGGGTGTTCTCTCAGGCAGCCCTTTAAGATGAGTAGCAATACCCTGGAGATGGATAGGGATGCAGAGTTTATTCATACATCAATAATCAAGATGACTCAATAGTTTGGCAAAGTGAGTCTGTTTTATTAACAAGTCTCTAAAACAGGGAGTACAACGAACATCAGCAATCACTCGATCCTCTTACACAAATAACTTTATTAAAAATTTGGACTCTTATACCCAGAATTGGTCATCAATGACGTTTAACCTACGTTGCTACCAAAGTCATCCTACGCGCAAACTACAAAAACATAACAGAGGGAGTGATTGGCTCTGGGTGAATATCTAAGTACAAGTTCTACTTCAGTATAGAACAGTGGAGGAAGGTGATAGGATATTTAACATCAGGTGGGGTAACTAAGCCCTCCCCTTAAAATGGCCACTATGAACGTCACTAAATACTCAACGTCCCATTGGCTACACAAGCTATAGGACCCTTAATTACGTGGCCCTCTACAATTGGTTGGCTTCTAACCCCCGTCAGTACTTTTCCACCTATGTCTAGCAGCATGCAGACTGAACAGCCTGGTGCGGGTGAGCTCGTCTTAACACTAGCTTCCCATCAATTACTGTATCCCTCCATCATCACCTCAATGGTCCAGTGTCAATTAGTGCTTTGAAGATCGGCCTTGAGTTTGTACTGTGCTCTGAGAATTTTAAGGAGTGTGTGCACAACTTGCCTTCGTGCGTAGGTGTGACAACCTCGATCGTCCAACCTCCTTCTACCACATGATTGGACATCATGAAATCAAGCTAATGTTTGAAACTTCAAAAGTCTGTTTTCTATAAATCATGTTTGTAAAAGTTTTCTTTTTGTAAAACTAGATATAAAATGATATCCTTTTTTTTAAATAAAAAAAGAAAAAAGAAATCAAGCTTTTCATGTATTTGATTTTATTTTTTAATAGTCCTCTGACGTCTTTTGTTCTTGTCCAGGTCTTCAGAACAGGAGTTTCGGTTCCTTCACACGATTTGTATCCAATGCCAGTCTGCTCCAGTTTGATAAGACCTTGGCTTCCTTGGCTCAGTCAACTCCTTTAGCTGAGATTTATTTAGTTAATTCAATAGCTTTTTTACTGAGACACACTGAAAATTGAGGCTTTCTGGCTTTTGTTCAGTACTGCTTATAATACGTTGTGGAAACATCCATCCTTTACTTGTCCCTATGTATCTATATATATGTTGGCGCTTGCCGCGGTCTATCTATTAAAAAAGCATAAGGCTAGCTTCATGACTGCTTTGCTGCTTGCATTTCTGTTGCATCTGTACACGTTTAAAGTAACTAAATATCTTCATCAGGCTGTGGGATAAACTTCTTCATCTTGATCCCAAGATGCCACTTATCCTTGATGCTTTCTTGGTGCCTTATAGTTTGTCTGCATTCTCTGGTTTATATATCTCTTATAAGGACATCAATTTGGTTCTTTGTGACGTCACCATTCGTCTTCGTCCTTCATGTTCCTTGCTTCTTCAGGAATTTATTCAAATGGCCATCATATTGTCTTGTATGTAGGTATGGTTTTCTCAATGGGTACATTACTTCCCAGATTCCCTACAGGTACAGGTATTCTTATGGGTACTGCACCCAGAACACGCTCTTTGCTGGTTTAACTGTTCCGCATACGTCACAAACTCTGGTTCCCATTTTATAGGTAATGGAGGCCTTTGATGATGAAACAGGGCAAGTCCAGTTGGTCCATAGACACCTTCCCATGAATGGCAGGCCAGGGGGGGCATGTGGGTGTGCCCCATACTTGTATAAATCACACTTGCATACCCAAAGCAACACACACACATGCACACAAATACAGACAACAAACTTGGCAACACATCTCTACTAAGAAAGCAACATGGACCTGAGACATCAAACAAAGGCCAACTAAGAGCATGGCACAGCATCCCATATTGATGCACTTCCGTTATCCGTTGACAACTCATGAACACGCAATAAGTGCATTGTAAATGACTGATGGAAACCCTGGTCATGAGCGTGTACCACTTAAATGTCAGTAAAAGCGGACGGGGTCCCCTTGCTGTGTGGCCACAGGCCTGTGAGGACCGGAAGGTGCCAAGGCAGCGGGAGAACCTGCGGCTGCAGGCAGCATCTGCCCAGGACTGGCTGAGGGTATCATGAATGCTGCACCAGAACAACAATGCGTGCGCAGTTGCTGACTCGGTGGGGGTGTGCCAGGTCCACATCACACTAGTTGTGCTTGTGCCTCATTGGCAGGGTCACATGACTACAGGTGCCTTCACGGCACGCTCTTAGGGGCAGCCATAGTGCACCTGGGGACTGGTCCCACAGTGCCGAGTGTGTGGGTGTGGGCAATACCCTATCATGGCTGTGGGCTGCAGGGCCAGGGAGCATTTCCATAGTAGGTGTACAGCATGGCATGGCTACATGATCCAGCACACAGGGCGGACTTTGCCCTGCACCCATCCATAAAAATACAGCTAAACTCACCCATCATGACTGTGCAAACATATAAGTATGCTGTTGCATGTCACTGAAAAAAATCCATCAGGTGTTTAGCATAACCATGCATGATGGGCTGGCTACTCAACAACAATCATGGCAGGACATGGAATGAAAGGAACCAAGGCCATGACACCCAAAAAACCAGCAACAAAGAAAGATGCTAGTGTATGGGTCAGCACCAGAAACACGTGCACATAAGCACCACAAGTGGACAGACTGCGACCAGCATGCAGCGGATTCCTAAACAACGTACACAATTATAGAAATATGACCACTCTCTTGCCTGCTGCCTGTGAAAATCACCCACATAACACCACAATGACGCAATCATGCACCACCCTACTTGTGCCACACCAGGACAGTACTGGAATGCATAGGACAACAACCCTGCAAATCCCTGCCGTGTATTAGCTGACCTCGTGTCCCTGCCATTGAGCTGTGCATCCTCACCGCCTCCAACTAACACTGTGCCTCCACATTTGTGCCAGGAGGGTCATTGTACAGCAGAGTGAATGGGGAATTGGATGAAAGAAGAGTGTCCTGTTTGCATTTACAGGGTGGGCGTGAGGTGACTGTGCATAGTGACCTGAAATGACAACGGATACACGACCATTTGTGTACATGTACCCTATCACACAAACCAGCATGCCAGTTACGGTCACTGAACATGTTATACTGAACATGATACCGTCATCATCTCTTAGAAAGTTCCATCATGAGAGAATCAACTGCACATGGTGCAACATGGCAATGTCCATCCAACCAACAATATGACTCCACGTTGGACAGCCCAAAACAATGTAAAAAATCATATCCATCAACATGCTCATATTCAGCGGGGGTGATGCGGAAGATGGTGGTAAGGTGATAAGCAACATAAGAGAGTAGTGCATGGACAACAAACGATAGCATAGCTAGGCTAAATCCCAGCTAAGACCCACCCTGTGGATCATCACATGAAGGGGGTCCCTGGCCATGCAAGGACAATGCCTGGTACTCCTGTGCGGCTGCCACATGTGACGCAGAGACATGCAACAGGCCACCAATTGCACCAAGGTCCTGGTGACTCTCCTTGTGTGTCTCACTCATGTCTACCTGCATAGCAGCCCTCAATGCATCCCTTTATAAGTTGATGGTGTCCCTCAGGGATGACATCTCAAGACAGAGGCTCTCCCTTGAGGCCTTCATCTCCTCATGCAGGCATTCCCTCAAGGCGGAGATCTCCCCACGCAACAACTGATATTCTGTGTACATCGTGGCATTAGACGTAATGGTGTTGTCTGCGAGGCGATGCATGTCCCTGCCGTTCTCCTGCATGACCTTGATTTTGTGGATCACCTGCTCGGCCCAGTCAAAGTGTGAAGCAGGCATACGTCCCCCACATGTGTGTGGGCACCAACAATGAGATGATGCAGTGTTTCCCTGTCTGAGTGGATGCACTGGCATGGCCTGCGGGTCCACATGCATCCCACTCCCAGTACACACTGCCGCTGCCTCCAGGACAGCTGTAGACAATATTGCAGGCACACTGCCATTGGAAGATGTATGGCTCACCACAGGCAGGGGCACGGTCTCCTGTCCCCCTCAGGCTCAGTTTCCTCCATGAACACAGGGAGGAACATGGGGTCGGGACTGCTGAGTGGTTGCTGAGCCACTATCTGACTCAAAAAGGCATGACATCATGATCGTCATCCTCCCCTGATGACGCCTGTGCAGGCATGCTGAGGATGGTCTGCAACAGCTGTAGGTTCTCGCCATGCACAGCAGCCACCCACTGCTGGTGCCTGGTTGTGCATCCCCTGATGATCCCTCTGGCACCTGCTCCCCCTCAACTGTGGCTTCACCTACAAGAAGTAAGACAACACAAATTACGGTTACATCTGGATATACATTCATGCCTCACATGAAATGCATGCAGTACCAACGGCCTACGGACACATGCACCAGAATCCCAAACTGGTCCCATGGTCCTGCCCCACATCCATGCCAACCCTAGCAGGGGCACCATGGCACCTCAGACACCCTGAATAGAACATACATGATAGCAGTGTAAATAGATGAGTGAGTAAAGCGTTATCCATGCAACTCCGACATGCCACATAGGCCTTCAGGGTGCACATGCCGTACACTGACAGTGGCCAGCATAATAATCTATGCCACGTAATCTTTAGATGCAAGTGCCATGTCCCATACAAGCAGACACCATCAGCTTGCCATTGAATACCTAGCAGTCATTACCTTGCCATCAGTATTGGATACACATGTAAACATGTGCATGTATGTGTCTGATACAGTATTCACAGATGGGCCAGCATCATGCAGCTACACTGACAGAGCAAGCAACAGGTGGATGCTGCGACAACACATGCAAAAGGCACAGCAACATATAGCCAGTCTTGAATGAGTAGTAAATTTAAAATGGTATGATCAATGGGACAAGCAAGTAGGTGAATGCTGCAGGTAGGAGTATGACATGTAGACACAGAGGCATAGTTGCAAATGCAAGACCTGTGTGCCAAGGTGGCAAGAGACCGGCCAAGTTGGATACGAACCATGCAACCCGTCTGACCAAAATTCAAGTCTGCATGTGTGGATGAGGACATGCATTGTCAGTGGCCAGTGAAATCAAAATACTACCTGTCTGGACAGGCAATGCCAATGTGACACTCATCCTCGCTGCAAAGGTTACAGTCAAGGTTGCAAGAAGGGAAAAATGCACACTTGCACCACAGGCATGTCGTGCCAAGGACCGACACGGATGTCACTGGTGTGCACTTTCATGTACAACAGAGGATGGACACCCCAAATGCACCTGCATCCTGAGTAAATATGACTATGCGGAATCTTACTAGCATAATGTGTGTGTGTACATTGCAGTTACTGCAAAATAAAGCATTAAGAGCAGCACTTGGAGTCAAAAAGGGACCATATATCACAGACTAGGAAAGAGGTACATTGGTTACCCATGCAATCCAGAAAACTACACAAAACACGTACCACCACACATAAATGCGTCACCCAAAACACCCCTACCTATCTAAATCAATGTCTCAAAACAGCAACTAAATCACTCAGATCTAACTCTAGCACTCATTTACTCATCCCCCGCTTCAAGAACTCAAGAACAGGAGGCTCCAGCTTCCATGTAGCAGCCCTAGAATCTGGAACTCGCTCCATTTGAATATAAGCAACAAATCTTCCCACACTCACTTTAAGAAACTACTAAAAACCTGGCTTTTCAACAAATTCTAACCTTCCCGCCACATAGGTCCTGGCTATAACCACATGTCGTGCTGAACAACTGTAGGTTTAACACTGCTGTCTACTTATACTGCACTGTACTTGCCATGACTATGTGCTGTTATCACTTGACAACTTTTGTCCTTGTAACTAGAAATCCTTACTGTAAACTTGTAACCTACGCCATGACACCCCAGGGTTTGGGTGTATAATCTAATGCAATAAAGAAATAAAATGATGGCTGCAGTGGCCCCCCCTACAGTTCACTGGCATTGCACCTGTTCCTGTGTCACTGTATGGCCAGAGCATTGAATGACACACACATGCACGGCCCATTGCCAGCCGAGGGGTCATGTGTTCACATTGATAGTACACATTACACAGACATGGTACAGATACTGTGCACGCTGATATGCAGTACCTGGAGACATTGCATGTATTCAATGACATTCACATCTACATCTGTAAGGTGCAGTAAAGTGTATTGTACGCATCCAACAGCCACACTGCATTTCACATGGATTAGACCCACGTGTATGTACAGCTGGAATGTTAATCCCATGAAGTGGCGTCATGATCACATGCATCAGTCAAACATATCACTCACCTGCAACATGTCCAAATGTGTCGCTGCCTCCGACGCCAACAACCTGTTCACTCGAGATGAGGCCAGAGGCTACCTCCTCAAAAGGAGTGAGCTCCACAATATGCAGAGATCCACCACCAGTCGCCTGTGCAGAGGACACATTTGCACCCAGCTTATCCTTAGTATGCCTGGTTCGGTCATCCATCCACGTATGCACCCCATGCACAGTGCACCTCTCCACCCCACAGGCATTCACCAGGTTAGTCACCTCCTACCACTCCTGCTTCCCCTGGGCCAGTGTCAAGGTGCTTGCAGCCCAGTGGTACAGCTCAGATTGGTGTTCTTCCACATAGTCTGTGAGGATTTGTAATTCCTCCTCTGAGAATTTCCTCTTCCGGCTCTGCCCCTTCTCAGTGGCTGCTGGCTGTCCCTGATTTGTAGGGGTACCAGTGGCACCTTCAGTGACTATGCTGGTGTCTGTTTGTGCCAGTGGTGCATCCCCAGCATGTGGTGTTTCTACTCTCCCCCTGGCACGTTTTGGTGGTGGTCCTGTCACCGTTTTATTACACGGCACACTCCAGCAAGGGACTCCTTCCCAGACAATGAATGTGGCTCACAATAAAGCGCTTTTTATTTTTAATAAACTATGGGTTCTTTTATTTGAGTAGGCCTCCAAACCATCTTGCCCCCAACCTCCACAAACACCCTGTGTCACAATGGACCAGGAATCAGGCCGGTGTGTATCAATAAGATTTTTATTAATTTATTATTTGATGGAAAAGAAAAATCAAACAATTTTACAGCAACTACTGATGTGGCACACAATTGCACTAATGTCTAGAAAACAATGCAGTGAAGACATACTGTTACAATTCTCACAATCTTTAATGGCAACACAGAAAAAGACCCGTTTTTAGAAAGAGATAACACCAATGGGTTAGCACTCCCCCTGCAACACTCACCCCTGAACATTAGCTAACTTGATTCCTTTGAATGGAAGGCAGTGGCAAGGAGTAGGGATAGAGTGAGAAAATCAGATTTTGAGTAAAGCCCACCAACCCAGGATGGGAGGCCTGCTAAGAAAGTGAAAACCCGTTTTTGGAGCAAAAACGTCAGAATCTGATTTTGATTATTACTCACATGGCTACTCACAACTGCTATGGGACAGAATAAAAGGGAATTTGTGTTGCTACACTTGAGGATATAGGGCAGCTTGGAGACTACTAATCAGCACACCAGGGCAACGATAGAAATAGAGTAGGGAAATTGGTTTTGGGGAAAAACAAATGCAAAGGAAAAATACAAACGGCAAATGGAAATTCATTTTACACTGGATTTACGACGACAGGCAGCTAGGTAAGGGGTATAGCTCAGAATAGGAAAATTGGTTTTCATTGACACAGACAGAGACACATGACAGATAGACTTGTAGGCAAAAGGGATTGCTCTCAATGGGACTACGGATTAGGGTTTTCAATGGGACAGATGCAAATAGGAATTTGTGCGGTAATGCACACAATTCACGGGCATTAGACAAGGAGACTAATTCTTTTGAGGCAAAACTTTAATGACTATGATTATTAAAGAAAGACACTAGGGACAAGGGGGCTAATTTCGTATTTTAACCAACTTGTACCGTGAATCTCAATGGGGGAATTAATTGATTTACTTAAGAACATGCCAAGGATTTATACAGACACTGAGAGGTTTACCAAAGGGAATATGCAAACATACACAGGCTAAACACAGATTCTTCTGTGGGAAGGTGACTGAATTACACTAGCAATGTGAGGTTGTCAATGGGATTTTCAATTGGGGTTTTCGATTGGTTTTTCT
The DNA here is from genome assembly GCF_040938575.1 of Ambystoma mexicanum. Lineage (NCBI taxonomy): Eukaryota > Metazoa > Chordata > Amphibia > Caudata > Ambystomatidae > Ambystoma > Ambystoma mexicanum. The sequence goes on from NC_090939.1 coordinate 49,172,980, forward strand.
ATGGGTTTTCAATGGGTGCAGTGCTACAAAAAGGAAGGGCTTATGCAATTTAGGGCTGGGGTTATTTGCTTCTTACAAAGTAAGCTTTGGTTTGGGATTCTGGAACGTCAGCTGGATCTCAGGACCCTCTCAACAGCTAGCCAATGGGTCTGGTCACTGCATTCTCCTTGGTTTGGGATTTTGGACAGCCAGTTGTATCGCAGGCCACTCTGGACAGCTAGGTAAGGGGTCCGGTCACTGCACTCTTCTTGGTATGGTACAGCTGCCTCCTCGCCGTCCTCCTTCTCCTGCCTCCTGGATGTTTGTGTGTCCCTCTGACTTAGCACAGTCCCCCTTATATAGCCCAAATGACATCACTCACTTTACAATCTAGGGGGGTACTCTATAATTACCCCTATCCCTCAGATAGGACAGTTTACCATTCCTCTCTCTGCCCCCAGGCATGATTGGTCAAAGGAAAAAGAGCACCATATGTCTATTGGCATTGTATTACCCTTCTTTGTTCTCTTGGTCACTTTTTGACAAAAACCAGTTATGTCTCATAACTTCATATTTCTACTAGCCCCTGACAAATGCATTAGATATGCGGTTTGAGGGGGTCATAGGGAATTAGGTAAGCCGATCGGCAACTCTGTACGAGGTAATTTTCCCTGTTGTTTTCTTAAAAAATATCATTGTTATGATTTTGCAAATGATCAAGCATATTCCTAATTACACCTTCCATCTTTCCATCAAATCTCATACTTGTCAAATCTTCTGAGCAGCCAGAAACTAGTCTTAACTGGTCACTTCAGTGCCCCAGTCCCCAAAGTCCTAGGAAAATGCACTATAGCTCTTAAAAACTTCCTGGAAATTACATAATAACATAGCATAAAATGAACTTATTTCTCATTCTAATTGTTACAAAAATACCTAAAAATGTACTCAGACCTTTAATGTCAATTTGGAAGTTATGTCCCCCTCTGTGAGAGAAGCGCTTTATCCCCCACAGCGGTGACCAGAGATTTTGATTACCCTCTTTGAAGTTGCCAGTTTGTCCTTGGTAGTGGGTGCAGGAGGAACTCACACCTCCCAGTCTAGTTTTTAGTCACACTTGCTTTCCTTGAAATCCCTGAGCCCCTGCCTTCAAGTCTGGCAGAGCGGGGAATTTTAGTGCCCTCAGTACATAACATGTCATTGCAGGCTGATTCACTAGTAGGTGCAGCATTCAGTGGAGAGCGGGGCTTTCAATTAAGAAGTTACCCTCCTGATCCCAAAAACGTTTTTTTCCGGTATTGTGAGCCTCTTCCAAGGTGATTGAAGTCTTGTGGGTGGGAATATAATGTGCATTGCTTAGTCAAACCCCTCCCCATCGTATTTTTCACTGACATGTCTGTGTGAGCAAAGCTATCCTTTCACAGTGGCTTTTTAAAGTCATTTCTTTATTATTTTTTTTACACATGTGCAAGCCGTTTCTGCATCTGATGATTAAACTTCTATCTTGTATGCCACGGAATTCTTTAATTTGTCCTTTTTGAGTGAGTTTGCATTTGCTGTTGGTCCATTGACAATGAGGGGTAGGCCCCCTTCCACAGGGTTCTTCGATTTGACACTGAATAAAAGAAAAAAACAAGCCATTTTTAATTTGCAATGTTTTAAAGGGCAGATGTTCAAGTAAAATAGAAAGCAAAAGCTGTGTCTGGTTGTAGGATTGCAATTCTTGCCCCTCATGTGAATGAAAAGTACAATAAGGCTGTTTCTGATGCAGTGTATGACTTCATGTCATTCAAGTGAAACAAAAGCAATGCAAGGCTGTTTTTGGGATGCAGTGCATACATTCATGTCATTTAGGTAAAGCAAAACAAAGCAGGGACGTTTTTAAATGTAGTTCATACTTCTTGTCATTCAGGTGGAATAAAACAATGAAGGGCCGTTTTTTGGATGCAGTATTCCAATGCTTGCCACTCATGTGACAGGGAAAGCAAAGCATGGCCGTTTTTGGTGAAGAGTTTCAATGTGTTTTTTTTTCAGGTGAAAAGAGATTTCTGTTTAGGGCCTTTAAATGCACCCCACAGTTCCCTCCTCTTCACTAGTCCCCCAGCCCTGCCAGTTCCCCTTCTATCAATGTCAGGTGTCAGAAATTATGGTTATTTGCATATCTTGCAGTTCAGCACTTGCGCAGTTCAACACCGATCACGGAAGTACTCCGCGTCATCCAACCATTACGATTATGCAGTGCAGATGCATTCTTTGCATGCACCCCCTATTTGTAGTAAATCGCACATGCACAGTTTGCACAGAGTGACGCACATAACTTACGTGACACAGGGCTAACTTGTTGTGGCATCAGGAGTTGCATGAGTCCACTGACATGAGTCCTGCCACCGGTTCAAGACCCAACTTGGCCTGCTCTCACACTGCTGCAATCCCTCCAGTGTGAAATTTTGGGACAGTTTGCTGTACATTGCCAGTGACCCATTGATACACCTTCACTTCATTGCTGCCTGCTGCTACTCAGTGGAGGTGAGTGGGGGCATAGCAAAAGGGCAACTGGTGGCTCTGTGGCTGCATGCAAGAATGTGGAAACGGGATGGTGTCACTCATGGGGAGGGGGTACTGTTGTGGGGGGCACGGTGTGTTGCAGTTGGGTGCTCATCTATGCAATGATATGCACATTTTGCATGGTCACTGTCACAATGTGTGGTAGTTAACTTAAATTGTACCCTCATGCATTTGGGAGCTGCCACAACAGATGCACCAATTGTGCTAGCAAGGTGCCTAAGTTGGTTAAGCTGCAGACACATATACAGCTGGTTGTTGTGTGTGCATGTGTGACTGTGTTGGCCCATGCCCAGGTGTCACTTCTGACATTGACAGTGGCTGATTGTCCTTGAATGGTTGAATCAATATTGGGTCAGGGATGGGGGAACATCATCCCGGGATCCTACTTGGGGCCATGAACTGTGGGTGCACTCCGTGGGGATCAAACAGAGTGTTGGTACGTCGTACCAATGGTGGTTGTTACACTACTATCTCAGTTACAGGTGCATTCCAGACCCTGTGCCAGTCCACCAGCATCCGCTTCAACATGTTGGCCACCTCCATCTCAAAGGTTGCACGGATGAGGGCTGCTATCTTCTCGAGGGACAAAGTTTCCATACTTTGCGAACAGGTGCTCCAGCACTACGACACCCTCTTCCACCCGGAGCAGCATTTTAGGGTGGTTGGTCATAGGAGGATCTGGTGGGACATCACCAAAGCCATAAACGTTGAGGTGTTGGAATTGAAATAATATTATGCCTCCTATCGCAGTATTTGAATGTGTTTTGGCCTACGCAAAGTTGTCTAAAATATCATGTAAATAGATTCCGCGGCAAGGTCTTGACCTTAACGAAAACTGTGTAAGTCGCCATCTTGGATTTAGCCGCCATTTTAGGTTCTCTTGTAATGTGGAAGTCACCCTGAACATCAAAATGGAGGCCGAATGACATTCTGAGTGAGATTCTGGCCGTTGTGACCTCCGCACACATGAATAAGTAATATGCCTGCAGGCCACTTGTCGGGGTCGCGAACTGAACCTTGTCCTATCCCTGACCTATGTGTAAATGAACAACTGTATCAGCGGAACTGATCAAAAATGCATACATTATGGGATTGACCTGGCAAGGAGTATAAAAGCACAAATATTCCAATGTACGGTCTCTCTACTAATGCATCGAACCTTCGTTGAAGTTCGTTACGTTACTCTGAGAGCCGAATAGCTATCTGTTTGTCAATTGACTTTTTGGTAACTGCTGTAGCTTTTTTAATAAAGCACTTTGTATGTCCTTTGTAACCTGTGTTGGTGTGTTTCCTTTGGGCTTCCCAGCCTCATATCAATTTCTTTGTTTTCACAGTTGGCGCCCGAATAGGGACCCTCAAGATTGATGCCGGATCATTGAATGTTGACGCAGACTATCGAACTGGGATCGGACGGTGTGATTCTGCGGGCCCGACCGATCGAGACGCGATACCTCGGCAGCGCTGCACGATCCGATCCTTGGACGATAGTCGTGTGGTCTGACACGGCATCTTGACGAGGGTCCATTTTTGAGGCGGGCAGATTTGTCGAAACCACCAAACACAGGTAAAATTTGTTAGGTAAGTTCTTTGATAAACCGTACGGTCCTCCTTAGGTTTGGTCAGGTGCAGTCGTGACCCGGCTCTTAATTTCACCCTGACAATTTGAATTTGGCGTATTGTATCTGCAGACACAATTATTGACCAGGTAACACCAATTCTTTGTGAAATGCCTGGGAAATTGTCTAGCTGCTTTAGGGCTCTGTTCCGCAGCGATCGACAATCCTTGGAATTTAGCCGCCCGGCACCACAGGAGGGGTCGCCGGCATGTACTATGTACTGTAAGTATGGCATTGGTAGTATAGTATTTAATGATATTTGGCACAGACAGACCAGACATGTCTCCGAATTTCAGTGGCCAATCAACGGTAGTTTTGAGATCCCCTGTATTGAATACCTAGAATCAGTCTTGCTGAAAAAGAAGGCTAGACCTGCAGCCTTTGATGTTTTACAGAATTGGAAAAAAGAAGCGTTACAGCAGCTTAAAAGTAGGGACAAACATGCACGCCGTCATAAAACAAACGCCGAAAAAGCGTTGTTATATGATAAAGAAAAACGTTCAGAATCAGTTAAAAATATGGATAGGGCTTTTTCACTTGGAATCCAGAAAATGTACCCCTCTAAAGATTTCCATGTTTCTGAGGAATTTATTGAGAAATTGTTAAACGAACGCAGGCCTGATGCCTCTGCGCCACCTCCGTATGTTCCTATTTTGGGCGCTCTGCCCATTCCTGCTGTTGTTCCTGCTGTTATTCCTGTTCCCCCTGTACAACCTATTGTTCCTAGTCCTCTAGTTGTTGTTCCTCCACCTATCGCACCGACCCTTCCTTCTGCACCGATAGTTGCACCTTTATTAAATTTACCTACACCTCCGCTCCCGAGTGGCCCCATATTGACTGAAGTTGATCCAGGTGCAGGATCGAAGATCGTCACTCGTAATACTGTTTCTGCAGATAAGAAACAGGAATTGTTTGCATGGGCTAAGCATTGTATGGAGAAAGGTGATCAAGTTAATGTTTTTTCCACATTATCTAATTTGAATAGTTTTCCCGAGAAAAATGTTTTTATCGAAGGTTTGGGGACTCATTTATGTGTAATGTGGGGTAGATTACAAAATTCGGATCTTCCACAAGGGGTGAGAGATCTGAATGCTTTGGCGCTTTCGAGGGACACAGAACAGAAAGTATACGGGCATGTTGAGAAATTGTTTGAGTTTAGGAAAGACTTTGAAAAGTTACGAGATGAGGACGACGAAGACGATAGAATATATGTACAGAAACGGTTCCTTCCGTGCCGTAGATCGGCACCTGAGGAAATACGAATTTGTACTAAAGATGCGGTTCGATGGGTCTCGGATTCATCGATTCCGCCAGATGATGTATATGACACGTATAGTCAGTATACAGTAGGAATGCAAAGAAAGGTAATTCAGGTAATGGTACAGTACCTGCAAGAAGAATGTGTAAGAAAGAAGGTTAGTTGCCCCATAGAATTATTGGGGATTTGTAAAAGGGCTTTTTCGCCCGATACTTCTTCAGCTGCCTTAGCGCTCGACCTAGCTCTATTGCTTAGTAAGCGGCCGGAGGTACCTATATCTCAGTTGCCTATGAGAGAGGTTCCTCCGACCTTTGTCCCAAAAGTTGAGATCCCCGCCAACGCTGGGACTGGTGCCCCCGCTGTGGATATCCCTGCACATTATGTATCACAATTTGTTCACGTCCCGTTTTCACGACAGGAAGTGAACACTATTAGACAATCAGTTCCCGATATCAGGAAAAACCCAAAGGGGTTTTACAAAGAAATAGAGTCCGTCTTGCAGTCCTCTGTGTTCACCTTGAGTGATATTGACTTGCTATTTCCTGTACTCCTACCCGTAGATGTATGGAAACAGGTTCGGACAGTAGACGATGTGCCAGGGTTGGGAGATACGTGGGCTAATATGATTAGGATTGATTGGGAAAGACCAGCTGGTGAGAAACCCCCACAGGTAATACTTACTTTGCCTGATAGAATTGTCGCAAAATTAAAAACTATAATTCCAGAGAAAAGAATTATTTGGGACAAGCTTACGGCCTGTGTCCAAGGAAAAACTGAAGGCGCCACCAAATTTTTTAATAGATTCGAGCAGGTATTTTCTGACTTCAGTGGACAGGATTTAGGTACAGAGTCTGGGAAAAGGTTGTTCGTGGACAAATTTGTACGTGGACTGTTGCCTGACATCCAGTCACAGATTATGTCCTCTGAGAGCGCTTGGCAGGCAAAATCTCAATCTGAGGTTTTGCACATGGCTCAGTATTATGAGAACCGTGTTAACAATGAGAAGGACAAAATTGAAAAGAGTAAAGAAGATTTGAAAACCAAAGTATTATTACAGCAAATTGTTAGAAACCCCAGAGGAGACACGACACAGACTAGAGGTCAGTATGTCCCAAAAGGAAATGCTCCTTTGGGTCCTGTGAATATTAATCAATGTGCTTATTGCAGCCAGGAAGGTCATTGGCGAGCACAGTGCCATGTCCTTCGCCAAAGGTCAAACAGTGCGTTTGGGGGTATGGGTAGACGACCTAGGTACCGCCCTGGAGCAGGGGGCCCTGATAGAGGTCAGTTTTTACAAGATCCTCAGCAACCTTTTTCACGGGAAAATCAGCCCTCGAGTGTGGACTCGAGGTACATATTTGATCACCCTTCTGCTGCCTACCTTTCTGAAGAGCTTCCTTCCAACGATACTCTATTTCATTAGGATTGCCCGAAGCAGGGTTTGGAACCTTCACCTATTCCTGTTAATCAGAAAGGCCCCTACGTTGAATTATTAGTAGGGAATAGGAAACACCAGTTTTTGATAGACACTGGAGCGCAGAAGTGCTCCATTTATCATTCTCGGGTTCCAAACATTCCACTGTCAGGGCAAACAAATGTTTCCGTAGGGTTTTCTGGTATACCAACTGTCTGTCTGGTTTCTGCACCGGTGTCTGTTTCTTTGGGTCCCTTTACGGACCATTGCCCTTTTCTTCTCACTTCAAACTGTGGAGAGAACTTGCTGGGGTTGAATTTGTTAAAGAAATTGAACACAATAATTCATTGTTCTTCTGATGGAGTACGGCTGACGGTTTCACCACAGCAACTTCCTAATTCTCAGTTCTTGATTCGACCTTTACCTCCTGAGTTTAGCATTGTCCCGGAATGTTTATGGGCGGTAGACGACAATGATGTAGGGGTATTACAGATTGAGCCCGTTAAAATAGTTCTGAAACATGGAGTGAAACTACCACGCATTCTGCAGTATAAAATATCAGCTGAGGGCGAACGTGCTTTGAAATGCATTGTCTCCGATTTTGTGCATCGTGGGGTGATCGAAGAGATTACAGGTAGTTTGTGTAATAGTCCGATCTTGCCTGTATATAAGAAAGGCGACAATGCAATTCCATACCGGTTCATAATTGATCTTCGTGCTATTAACAGAGTGGTCGCCCCACAATTTCCAATTGTGCCCGATGTGACGACGATATTGACAATGATCCCTGCTACGGCTACGCACTTCAGCGTTGTGGATTTAAAAAACGCTTTCTTTAGCATTCCTATACATGAGGAAAGTAGATATCTGTTTGCGTTCGCCTTGGGGGCACGCTCATTTACATTTACCAGGGCACCTCAAGGGTATACTGAAAGTACTAGCATTTATAGTAGAGCTTTGAAAGAGCAGGTCGACACCCTTGAATTGCCACCTACTTGTACGCTGCTTCAATATGTTGATGATTTGCTTTTGGCTGCAGACCCTGAGAGTGCTTGTAAAGAAGGCACTGTACTGTTGCTTGTTCATTTAGCTAAAAATGGTCATAAAGCTTTGCTTAAAAAATTTCAATATTGTTGTCAGGAGGTCGCCTATTTAGGCTACCTCCTGTCAAAGGAGGGGAGAAGATTGACACCTGAAAGAATAAAACACATTTCTGGCATGTCTGTTCCAAATACACAGAAGGAAGTCAGAGCCTTAATAGGTATGGCTTCTTACTGTAGGTTGTGGATCCCGAACTTTTCGCTAGTGATAAAACCGATGTTGGCTTTGACGAAGAAGGGCATTTCTCTGCCACTGCCATGGAAATCGGAACATCAACGATCATTTGAGCTTCTCAAAACCACGTTATGCTCTGCACCGGTTCTGGGTACTCCAAATTATGACAAGGCCTTTGTGTTGTTTGTGCATGAATGTGATGGATGTGCTTTGGCTGTGTTAACACAGGAACACGGAGGGAAGAATAGGCCGTGCGGCTACTACTCCTCCGCCCTTGATCCTGTCGCATGCGCTTTGCCAAGATGTTTGCGCGCTGTCGCTGCTGCTGCCGCGTCTGTAAAACAGAGTGAGGGAATGGTCCTAGGCCATGATTTGATTTTGATGGTACCTCACTCTGTTGATATTCTATTGAACAAAACCCAAACGCAGCACCTCACCTCTGCGCGGTTAACAAGGTATGAACTAATTCTGTTTGCCCCTCACATTCAAATTAAGAGGTGTTGCGTTCTTAATCCGGCTGAACTCTTACCTTTCCCGCAAAACACTGTTTGCGGTGACGAAGAATTACATGACTGCCTGTATACCACTGAACAAGAAACGAAGGGCAGGATAGATCTCATAGATACTCCTTTGGATAATGCAGAAGGGGAGCTGTTTTGCGATGGCTCCTGCTTCAAACTTTTGGATGGTACATCTACAGCTGCTTATGCAGTTACTACATTGAGCAAAGTTGTTGAAACTAAGAGAATTTCGCATAACTCCGCGCAGGCCGCAGAGATTATAGCGTTGGCCCGAGCTTGTGAACTCTCCCAAGGGCGTATAGTAAATATATATACTGATAGCCAGTACGCATTTGGGGTGGCTCACAATTTTGGAAGGCTCTGGTCGGAAAGAGGGTTCCTGACCTCACATGGGACCAAGATCCAGCATGGCCCATTGATAGTGCAATTACTCTCGGCACTCTCACTCCCCAAACAGTTAGCGATCATAAAATGTGCAGCACATCGTAAGGTCATAGATGATGTGAGCAAAGGGAACGCCTTTACGGACCTGATAGCCAGACAAACGGCCACAGACCTTATCACGGACATGTATGCCTTGAGGGAAATGAGAGATGCTTACATAATGGATGAAGGTATTGGGTCTGTGTGAGATATTCAAACTGATGCCACAATAGAAGAATCTAAAAGGTGGGCTGAAGGAATGGGGAGATTGGATGATGAAGGGTGTTGGGTGGATACATCCGAAGGAAAATGGTTGCTCCCTGATTCATATGTATTGGCAATGGTTACGATGGCACACGGTCCTACACATGTGTGTGCCTAGCAAATCACGAAAATGTTAGAACAAGTTTGGGTGAATAACAAGATTCTGGAGACTGCGAAGAGGCATGTCCAGAACTGTATGATCTGCTTACACCACAATGTGGGTAAGGGGACAGTAACTCCAAGGGGAAGCTTTGGGCCCCCTTCTGTTCCCTTCAAGGTCATTCACTTTTATTTTATTGAGATGGAACGATGTAATAATCTGAAATATGTTCTTGTAATTATTTGTGCCTTCAGTAAATGGGTCGAGGCTTTCCCCGTTAAAGATGCTACCGCCATGACCACTGCAAAGATTATGGTAAAAGAATTATTTCCTCGATTTGGGCTCCCGAGGGTAATTTGGTCGGATAATGGTCCCCACTTTATTGCAGCAGTAATTTTGCAGATATGCACAGCTTTATGTATTGAAAAACGATTTCACTCAGCTAGACATCCTCAAAGTGCTGGGTTGGTGGAAAGACACAATGGTATCTTAAAGAATAAGCTTGCGAAAACATGTGCTGATACCAAACTGAAATGGCCAGATGCCTTACCTATTGTATTATTAGCTATGCGTACCACACCTCAGACTAAAACCGGGCTTTCTCCATTTAAGGTTGTGATGGGGAGACCTGCTAACATTTGGGGTCTCCCGAAACCTAAAGCCCTAAGAGAGGTGGAAAATGTATTGCTTGTAGACTATTGTAACCAGTTAACTAAAAACCTGTATTTCGTTTATCACCAGGTGCACTCGGCTTTACCTGTACGGTTCACGGGCCCAGAACACGATATACAGCCTGGAAGTTGGGTCCTAGTGAAGACCTACGAGAGGTCTTCCTGTCTTGCGCCTCGCTGGCGGGAACCCTACCAGGTCTTACTGGTCACCAGGACAGCAGTGCGGGTGGCTGGAAAGAAGAACTGGATCCACGCGACGCATGTCAAGAAACTTCCTCACCCGATGCCACACGTTACAGAAGAAGCAGAACCCCTCGCTGATGCTACAGTCTCTGATCTTGGAGTAGCAAACAGCGCTGTGAGTGCGTCGGAGAATTTCTCTGAGCCCGAGGAGCTTGGGGAACAGTTCATTTCGTCTCCGCACTCTCTTGAAAAATCACTTCCGGAAAACACTGTTTCAAGCTTTGCGACTTCCGTCGCCTCCGATACGTCGCTTCCCTCAGGAAGTGACGACACCTTATTTCCGGATCAGACAATTTTGGGTACCACCAGGTACAACCTTCGACGAAGGAAATAGAACTACGGCACGGGTTTTTCCGTGCATCTGAGAAAAGGAAGTGATTGGAAGTTTTCCTTTTTATAAGAAAGTTCTGTTGAACAAAAGGGATTCTGCTGGCTAGGGTTGAGAAGGACTAAGAAATCGCGCGACCGTAGCGTCACCAGCAACGAACATTGGGGTCGTCGATTGAGGAACTACAATGCCTGCCACCTCCGCTGCTGCTCCCCGCATTGGACATGTGAATAAGGGGGTGACCAACTTGGACAATGAACAATGTGCCTGGGCCCCGAAAATGTACTGCTATGTTTTGATAATGATAATTGTTATTTTTGCAACTGCTGCTGTAGGACTTTGGTATTTTGAAGAAATCTATCCTCTGAAACCTTTACTACCGACCGAGATTGTACCAACTGTTTTGACTCCCTCTGTACACCTTCACACTCTGTCCCCTAGAGACTCCCAACATAGACAAAAGTATCATAATAACACTCTAATGATAGTAATGAATGCAACTCATGCCATTTTTAATAAGAGTAATTGTTGGATTTGTACTCATTTGACGCAACATGGGAACAAGGGACTGGGATGGTACATACATCCTTTACCTTTAACGACTGCTTGCTATGCCTCCCTTAGAGCACTATTCTTTGGCCGATGGAATGATAGCATCTCAGGGAACTTCGATGGAACTAATCTGAATGATTTCGAGAAACGTGAATTGACTCCCCTGGGATGCTCGCTTTTTGCAAATAGAAGTAAACCTAATGTCGCTTCTATTAGGCCGTCTGATAAACTATCTCTTCCTTTTCAAACTCTAATTTCCTTTAAAATGGCTCCGATAGGCAATAAGGACGCCGTACCTCCTTCTTATTCTATAAATCATAGCCCTGACTCGGTCCCGTTTTGTGTACAAAGAAATGGCAGTAGGCCAATGGGAGATTTTGAAGGTTGTAAGAACATTGTAAATTTGACTGGAGAAAACAGGCCTCTGTATGTAGGGGGGCCTGTTTATTTTGTTTGTGGTAGTTTAGCATTTCCCTGGTTGCCCAAGGATTGGCAGGGAACCTGTTATTTAGGAATATTATTACCCGGGGTATTTGTAGCTAGTACATTGGAGGTTTCTAAGGCTCGCCCAAGGCGGGACAAGAACGGAGATACCCCTGGGCAAGTATTGGGAGATATAGCGAAATCAGTTGTACCTTTTTGGGGACAAATAACAAACTCTGAGAACATTAGGGGATTAGCAAGGGTACTGGAGAGAACGATCAACCGGACCACGGGCATACCCTACAATATGACCTTAGAGCAAAAAGCAATAAGATTGGTAGCACTCCAAAATCAGATGGCATTAGATGTCATTTTGGCAGAACGAGGTGGAGTATGCAAATTAGTGGGGTCCGCTTGCTGTGTTTTTGTACCAGATTCCTCGCCAACAATTTTTAAAGCAATACAGAACTTGCATACTCTTAGTTCTGAAGTACATATCCCTGTAGGAGATTGGAATCTTAGCACTTGGTTCTGGGATTCTTTACGATCTTGGGGTTGGAAGGTGCTTTCTGTTATTCTGGTTATTTTGGAGATCCTGCTATTCCTTTGTTGCTGTTTTCAATGTCTTCCGAGTATATGTGGAATGCTAGGGGGATGTTGTGCCCAAGCAGTGAGCACAATAGGGCATAAAATATATGCCCCAGATGCAGCATCTAAAGAATTTGTGTTACAAGAGGTTTTTATGAACGACCTATGGCTATAGATATTACAGACAATGATTCGGGATCTATGGATGACAACACATGGAGTTATTTTCAAAAGTATTAGAAATGATGTTAGCACTTGGCATAGGCCAAAAGGAGGGTCTGTTGGAATTGAAATAATATTATGCCTCCTATCGCAGTATTTGAATGTGTGTTGGCCTACGCCAAGTTGTCTAAAATACCGTGTAAATAGATTCCGCGGCAAGGTCTTGACCTTAACGAAAACTGTGTAAGTCGCCATCTTGGATTTAGCCGCCATTTTAGGTTCTCTTGTAATGTGGAAGTCACCCTGAACATCAAAATGGAGGCCGAATGACATTCTGAGTGAGATTCTGGCCGTTGTGACCTCCGCACACATGAATAAGTAATATGCCTGCAGGCCACTTGTCGGGGTCGCGAACTGAGACCTTGTCCTATCCCTGACCTATGTGTAAATGAACAACTGTATCAGCGGAACTGATCAAAAATGCATACATTATGGGATTGACCTGGCAAGGAACCCTAGGTCTGGTCTTAAGAATGGTTAACCCGCGAGGGGGTTGGCCAGAGCTGGATAAAGAGTATAAAAGCTCAAATATTCCAATGTACGGTCGCTCTACTAATGCATCGAACCTTCGTTGAAGTTCGTTACGTTACTCTGAGAGCCGAATAGCTATCCGTTTGTCAATTGACTTTTTGGTAACTGCTGTAGCTTTTTTAATAAAGCACTTTGTATGTCCTTTGTAACCTGTGTTGGTGTGTTTCCTTTGGGCTTCCCAACCTCATATCAATTTCTTTGTTTTCACAGAGGGTATGGCCGTATGTATCCCAGAAAACATTTTAAAAAGATGGGACTATATGATGACCTGGAGCCAGAGGAAGGCCAGAGCGAGCATCGAGGCAGGACCCACTGCAGAGGTAAACATGGGCGGGCGCCATAAGATTTTGCTTCTCCATCTCAGAATCCTGCAGAGGGTGAACTCGGATCTTCATGCCCAGGTCCTCATACTGCAGGACCAGATAAAGGCTGTAGTTCAGTCCGCACTGTCAGTTCGATGGGGCAGTATGTGTATGCCTGCCATGTGTTGGGAATGCATTTTGGGAGGACGCTTGTCGAAGGACATGTCAATGTAGTGTAACGAAATGGTGCATGCATGGTTGCACTCTGTGTGGGTCCTATGGGTGTGAGGACCTTGGGAGAATTTGCCATGGGGGTGCTTGTTTTCCGCTGTGGCCTTGAGGAGTTGCATGTTGACGTCAATGGTGTTAGGCCATGTGTTACATATCTAGGGATATTCATCTTTCACGTTCACTTCCCAATGCTATATTTACAGATGGACACATGCAGTTCAATTCAGGGGTGAGTTCCTAGGCCGCAATCTGCTTTGTAGGATGTGTTGTCAGTCTAGAAAAATGGATACCTCTCCTATGTGACCGCAAACGTATTTTGATGGCCGTGAGCCAACCGTCTCATGCACGATATGACAGAATATAGGTTTCTGAGTTTGCCAATTAATGGCCATTTTGATGTAAAAAGAATCGCCATTTTGTTTCCTAACCATTGCTCATTGCTTTCTGTTCTTATTGCTTCACAGTACATTTTCTATTTACACTGCTCAACTGTAAAACAATGTTGTCTGCACATGAAAGGACAAGGCCGCAGGGCTGCGAGGATAACAAAAGTTTGTTGAAACACAACATAGGCAGCGCCAGGAAGAATGCCCGGCTCCCTCCCGAATGTAGCCTTGAAGCAGAGCTGCAGAGCATTTAATCATTTCGCAGCTGCCAGCCAGTCTCGTTATATGGTAGAATATGTTAGAATAAAGCAGCTAAAGGCTTGAATTATGCTCTTCTTACGGCCCCCCTTTGCTGAGCCCTGTTAGAGCGTGTCGGCTCCCAGGACACGAATAGCACCTCATAGATAGCAAGGTCTGGAATGCAACTCTTCCCCCGTATGTAGCTCGCTTCCAAGAACAGAAGCGCTGTGTTCCGTTCAACAACTGAAAGATGCCTCCGCACTCACAAATTGGAAATTGTTACTAGAATAGATATTTGAAGGTGTCATAGTTGTCGAAAGTGTCCATCATCACACCAAGTTCAAAGAAACCCAATAAAGGGGGGTGTTAAACATGTCGTAGCTGATTGTTTGATATGCATTTTGTATATATCTAACTGATGTACGTAATTCACTCTCTTGCGTCCCTCGAGGTCTAGAGATACACGTCGCGGGGTGTGAGACCGAGTTGGCCAACTGAGACTTTTGCTCTGCAATAAACCCTAGCTTTGGGAATACAACCTCGTGTCTGGCGTATCTATCGTGTGTGGTGACTCGCCTTGTTTCCATAGATGTAAGGGACCCCTAGGGGCCCCTTTCAAGATGGTGCCCGAAAAGGGACCCTCCCCCACTTGTTCCATCGCATACGTTGTAATTGAGTAAGGCGGAGAACGGCGAGGACGGGACGATCGAGCCGGGATCAAGAGGTGTTCGGGCGCCCTGTAGAAGTGATGAGAGACTCCTTTGCAGATCTGCACACATCTGATCCCTGATCGACGTGCCTGGCTAAAGAACAAGGAGGCGAGGGTCCCGAAACGAGGCGGAAGCCATGAAATGCAGACACAACGTCATTGGTTGCGTCAGTATACAATGGACTTGTGTCCGAAAGGATACATTGATTTATCAGGTGAGTCATTCCCCGATTCAAAGTAATCCTGATATTGGTTGAAAGTTGACTTTGCAAAATCAAACGCCCTAGGTAAGGTTGATTAACCAGGGGGAAGGTTGAAACATGCCTGGGGTATTGTCCACCCTAGCAGGGTTTTTCCACTGTGGTAGACAATCTTTGGATGATGGCCAAATTGCACCACCTGGGGGAACGCTGGCGTATGAGATGTATGTGAAGTATGGAGTGGGTGCGATAATATTCTGCAAGACTTGGCATAGGCAAACCAGAAAGCAACAAGACCATCAGTGGCCGATTAATGGTAGTTTTGAGATAGCGAGAATAGATAACTTGGAAAGGGTTTTGACAAGAAAGCGCGTCCTGCAGCATTTGATATCATTAAGGACTGGAGAAGGGAAGCAATGCTCCGATTTAGAAGTAGAGCGAAGCATGCGCGCAGGCATAAATCGAAAGGTGAAGTAGCGGAAGAGAAAGAAGCGGAGGAGTGGACTGAGAGTATAAGGAGGTCAGGTAGGCGTGACCAGTTGAATATAGAAAAAATAAACCCACAACGAGAATTACACATAGCAGATGAATTGATAGAAAACATATTGACCCATACAAAACAAGGCCCAAGATCAGAAGTGAGGCCAGACACGTCAGTAACTAGTGCCCAAACCCCACCCGGAGCCCAACCTCTCCCTCCGGTAGCTCAAGCCCTCCCACAGCCACAGACCGCGCACGTAACACTTCCTATTAGCCAACCAGGCCCACAACAGACACTCCCTGTTCCCATTGTCCCATCCGCACCTCCCACCTTAGACACAGACTTGGTACTGTCTGTTCCTCCCGGGGTTGAAGTTGAAACCATGGGGGCGAGAGGTGGGACTGAACAACGGGGATGCATGAGGGTAACTCGCAGTGCGATCAGCAAAGAAAGGAAGGTGGAATTGCAGCAACAGGCAGAGATGTATATAGACGGGAATGATGGGACGGCAGCATTGGCTTCGATGTATGACTTCCGAAGAAGCAACGAAAGACAGGTAGTGTTGGAATGCATGGGTGAATATTTGGTGGAGAAATGGAAACAGTTAATTGGGAAATTACCACCGCAGCGATTGTTAGATTTGAATGCATTAGCACGCTGTAGGGAGAGGGATGAAGAAGTGAGAGAACATGTATATGGACTTTTTGAACTTAAAGATGAATTAGATAATGATTATGCCGAAATGTTTACTACACCTGGGTACAGGAGTAGGGATATCGGGAGACAATGGAAGGAAACTGTAGAGCCATATATACAACGACGACATTCAATGTCGTCAGTACAGAGGGGCGACAAGTTGAAAGTATGTATACGAGAAGCGTTTTGATGGATGTCAGATCCCAGTATCCCCACAATGGAGATACCTGAGATATTTGATGAATATTCCATGCCCATGAAAAGAAAAGCACTGCAGTCGATGGCTGAACATTTATTAGACAAAGATATAAAAAACGATAAGGCCAGCCCACCCGAAATAATGGCAGTATATAAAAGAGCATTAGAACGAGGGACAGGAGAAACAGCCCTATCGCTTGATCTGGGAATATTGTTACACATGAGAGAAGAGGGAGCGACAGTAAGTGGGGCATTTCCTATGAGAGAGGTCCCACCTACCTTTGTCCCCAAAGTAGAGGTTCCTGCAGCGGGCAATGTAGCAGCGCAGGTAACACCAGCCCATTATACCGCCCAATATGTGCATGCCCCCTTTTCCAGACAGGAGGTGAACAACATAAAGCAGACGATTCCTGATATAAGAAAGAATCCTGCAGGGTTTTACAAGAAAGTAGAGTCCTGCTTGCAATCATCCGTGCTTACCATGGGTGACATAGACCTAATATTCCCAGTGATCCTGCCAACAGACATATGGAAGCAAATAAGAAAGGTGGATGACGTAACGGCCTATGGCGCCACATGGGTGGACTTGGTAATAGAAGACAGGAATAAAGCGGTTGGAGGAACACCGGGAGCGAACATGGTAGCATTACCAGCACGCATAGTACAGAAATTAAAAGAAGTTGTCCCAGAGAAACGAATTCAATGGGACAAATTGACTGCATGTGTACAAGGCAAGGATGAGTTAGCTACAGATTATTTTAACAGATTTGAAGAAGTATTTACAGACTTCAGTGGGCAGGATGTGAGCTCGGAAGCGGGGAAGAGGTTATTTGTTGACAAATATGTGAGGGGGTGAAAATTTCCAATCCAGAACCTAATAATGACATCAGAGAGTGCATTGCAAGCAAAAACGCTGGGCGAAGTATTACACATGGCCCAATATTATGAGAACAGAGTGACTGCGGAGAAAGAAAAAGAGGAGAAGGAGAGGGTAAATCTGAAGACACGGGTGCTACTGCAGCAAGTAGCAGGACATAATAGAGGGAGAGGGAATGCACAAGGAAGGAGTAATTTGAATATGCACGGGGGAACAGTGGTACCAAATCAGTGTGCGTATTGTAAGGAGGAAGGACACTGGTGAGCGCAATGTCTGCATCTGCAGAATAGAAATGGGTCTGGTCAGAGGAGACAGCATTGAGGACACCCAGGAGCGAATGGACCAAATAGGAATAGTATGCAGCAGCTAAACAGAAAAATTTACCCTTGCTAATAATTATTTTCATATTATTTCTTTTTTTCTTTTTGTTTCAAATAATGAATTAATATCTCTGAGAGGTTTCCAAATTGTGGAAATCCTAAAGTATGAATCTACCGCTGTTCTTATATAACCACCCAAATAATAAAGTAGCTGTGTGTTTCAAAGGACAAACATTACGGTGGTGCTTCCAGTGTTTGAGAAATAAAATAAAAGGTAACTCATATAATTAAGGAAAAAGTGCAAGACATTCACTTTCTACCTCCGAGGACATCAAAAACATATATTTAAAGAAAACCAGAACACATAATCGGAAGTCAACAAAGTTATAATCTCAACCAAAAAATAGAACAAAATACAAATACATCCACATAATACATTTAGGAAGCAACGTTTTTTTGTAGAAAGAGATTACAATGTGCATAAGTGTTTTGACACAATAAAAAACAAACAAAAAACACAAAAAACATTGGATTAATATTCATTTCTTTACATTATAATGATTAAATCATAAAGAAGAGTGCAAATAGGACATACATGTGATATTGGTTCAGTAAATAAACGAGTATCATGGCCCAATTTCTAGGTATTGTTCAATGATAGTCCCTTTTTGCAATTGTTAGTTTCAAGCAATTAATGCTGCAGGGTCTTTGATACAAGATATCTTTTTTATCCTTGCCAACGTGAGATTTGATGGTTGGAACCGGAATGTAGGCTCCAAACGATCAGGGATATGTATGTATGGTTTGAATCCCTGTCTTCGTCACGTTTCGGCGGTTATTCTATTACGATAGGTCCGCCTTCATCAGGGCTCCTGTATGCAGCAGCAGCACAATAATGGAGGTAATCAAAACCAAACCCAAAACCAAAGTGCCCCTAACCAGAGTCAGGGACAGCAAAACCAACAGTATGGAAACCAGAGTGGGGGAAATAGAGGGAAGAGTGGGAATGTTTTCAATACACAGCCAAACATGTATTACAGTAACTATAATGATTACACATCGGACGATGTGTTATTTCCCCAATAGGACAGCCCAGGACAGGGTTCGGAACCAGTGTCTATTCCCGTGAATCAGAGAGGACCCTACGTAGAAATGAGAGTCAGGAATGAGGAGCACCGCTTTCTTGTAGATACAGGAGCGCAAAAGTGTTCAATAGACCACCACTTGGTTCCGGATATACCAATGTCAGGGCAAAAGAATGTTTCGGTAGGGTTCGCAGGTACACCAGTCATAAACCCAGTGTCCCAACCAGTCCCAGTTACTATAGGACCATTCACTGAACATTGTCCTTTCCTTTTAACAGAAAATTGTGGGGAGAACCTGTTGGGATTAAATTTGTTGAAAAAATTAGGTTCCGTTATACATTGCACGGCAGACGAGGTGTTCCTAACGATTTGGCCACAAGATGCCCCTGTGTTAGAATTCATGTCTGAAACTTTACCAGGAGAACTAAGTAAAGTGCCAACCTGTATATGGGCAATGCATGACAACAATGTAGGGTGCTTGAAAATAGAGCCAGAAAAGATCATTTTGAAAGAAGGTGTTACCCTACCGCGAATTCCCCAATACAGAATTTCGGCTGAAGGTGAGAAAGGATTGAAGAGTATTGTTACAGATTTGGTGAAATTAGGGGTGATTGAAGAAATTACAGGCAGTACATGCAACAGCCCGATTCTTCCAGTTTATAAAAAAGGAGGCAATGAAGTACCATACCGTTTTATAATTGATTTGCGTGTGTTAAACAAAGTAGTAGATCCACAATTTCCTTAAGTGCCAGATGTCACTACAATTTTGACAATGATATCTGTTTCAGCAGAATATTTTAGTATAGTTGATCTAAAAAATGCGTTCTTTAGCATTCCAGTGGACAAGGACAGCAGATATTTGTTCGCGTTCACATTAGGAGGACGATCTTTTACATTCACGCGAATTCCGCAAGGTTACACGGAAAGTCCGAGTATCTACAGTAGAGCATTGAAATAGCAGCTAGACATGCGAGACTTACCAGTGGGTTGCGTACTCTTGCAATACATAGACGATCTATTATTAGCTGCTGACACAGAGGAGATTTGTAAAGAAAGCACTGTATTATTACTGTCACACCTAGCGACACATGGCCATAAAGCTAGTTTGAAGAAATTTCAATATAATCGAAAGGAGGTGGCCTATTTGGGCTACCTCCTTTCGAAAGAAGGGAGAAGGCTAACGCCAGAATTCATAGAAAGTATTTCTTGTATGCCTATTCCAAAGACACAGAAAGGAGTCAGAGCCATAATAGGCATGGCTTCATATTGCCGACAATGGATTGGTAATTTTGCGTTAATTGTGAAACCGATGGTGAATTTGACTAGAAAGGATGCGATTATGCCTTTGCAGTGGGATGAGGAATGTCAGAAAGCATTTGATCAATTGAAAACTGCATTATGCTCGGCTCCAGTTTTGGGTACGCCGAACTATGAGAATATTTTTAGACTATTTGTGTGTGAAAGTGAAGGATGTACATTGGCGGTTTTGACACAGGAACAAGGTGGAAGAAATAGGCCATGCGGCTATTTTTCTTCTGCGCTGGACCCCGTAGCGCGCGCACTACCACGATGCTTGCGATCTGTTGCGGCGGCTGCTGCGTCAGTGAAACAAACAGAAGGGATGGTATTAGGGCACACTTTAATTCTGATGGTGCCACATGCCATAGACGTTCTATTAAATAGAACACAGACGCAACACCTCACCTCTGCTAGATTGACAAGATATGAGATTATCTTGTTCGCGCCCCATATCCAAATTATGAGGTGTAGCGCTTTGAATCCTGCAGAATGAATGCCACTACCCATAAAAGTAATTGGGGAGCATGAATCACCCCCCCATGATTGCTTAATGGTCACGGAAACAAAGGGGAGAGTTGATTTAAGTGATACCCCACAGAAAGAGCCAGATGGAGAGTTATTTTGTGACGGCTCATTTTTTAAATTACCTGACGTCACGACAACTGCCGCGTATGCTATCACTACCCTAGAGAGTGTTGTAGAAAGCAAAAGAATCCCCTACAACTCAGCACAAGCCGCAGAGATAATAGCATTAACCAGAGCCTGCGAGATTTCTGAAAATTTGAATGTGAATATATATACTGATAGTCAGTATGCTTTTGGGGTGGTTCATAACTTTGGTCGACTCTGGGCTGAGAGAGGGTTTTTGACATCACATGGTGCCAGAATTCAACATGGCCCTTTGATTGTACGATTGCTGTCTGCACTCACGCTTCCAAAGCGACTAGCAATAGTGAAATGCGAGGCACACAAAAAGGTAACATGCAAAGTAGGAGAGGGAAACGCGTTTGCAGACAGAATTGCGAAACAAACTGCCACTGATTTAAATACCAAAATGATGACGGTTCAGACTGAGGAAGTACCCTGTATGATAGAAAATGGAGTTGCCACTGTCAAAGAAATGCAGGCCAAAGCTACGGCCGATGAAATACAAGGGTGGGCAAAGGGCTCTGCTGAGTTAGATCTGGAGGGTTGTTGGGTGGACAAGGGAACTAGAAACTGGATGTTGCCAAATTCATATGTGACTGCAATGGTCACAATGGCCCACAGCCCTACCCACATCTGTGCGAAAAAGATAATACAGCACCTATCTACAGTATGGCAGAATGTAAACATAAAGAAGAATGCAGAGAGGTTGGTGCAGAACTGTATCACGTGTTTACAACACAATGTAGGAAAGGGAACAGTGACTCCAATAGGCAGTTTTGGCCCGTCCTCTATGCCTTTTGAGGTGGTCCATTTTGATTTCATAGAGATGGAGAGATGTCAAAATTTGAAATATGTCTTAGTGGTGATCTGTGCATTCAGTAAGTGGGTGGAGGCATATCCCTTAAAAGACTGCACAGCAATGAGCACGGCAAAAGTAATGCTTGAAGAATATTTTTCCCGTTTTGGCTTGCCCGTGTCTTATGGTCAGATAATGGCCCGCATTTTGTGGGTGCAGTGGTGTTACAGATATTTGCGGGTCTTCAGATTGATAAGAGATTCCATAGTTCAAGGCATCCGAGTTCGGCCGGTCTTGTGGAGAGGCACAATGGGATTCTCAAGTAAAAAATCAGCAAAATATGTGCAGGAAGCAAGTTGAGTTGGGTGGATGCATTACCAATAGCGCTGTTATGCATGCGTACGTCTGTACAGGCTAAAACTGGGCTCTCCCCGTACGAAATCGTAATGGGGAGGCCGGCAAATGTTTGGTGCGTACCTCAGCCAAAATGACTTAGAGAGGTAGGACATCCTGTGCTTAGTACTTATTGTGGCCTTTTAATGCAGAAATTGCGTTTGATTCATCAGCAGGTGCAAGAGGCATTACCATTGAGATACACCAGTCCGGGGCACACGCTGGAGCCAGGAGACTGGGTGCTGCTTAAAAATTTTGAAAGAAAGTCATCGTTAGCACCCAGGTGGCGTGGCCCTTATCAAGTACTCTTGGCAACACAGACGACAATATGGGTGGATGGACGGAAGTCGTGGATCCATGCTACCCATGCCAAAAAGATTCCAACTTCACTGAAAGACTTGCCTGACCCAGACGACCGGAAAGAGACAGCAGTCCCAGAAACGGAAGACAATGTTGCCAGTAAGCCGCCACCAAATCTGATCAAGCGAGAAGTAAAACTCGAAACAAAGCGTGAGACAATTGCTAAAAAGGGGAAAGGGCAAAGAGTGCCCCAACGTTGCCCAGCAGAATCGACATCACTGTTGGCCGACACGAAATCTGCCTTGCAAATACCAGCAGAAACTAAACGTGTACCCCTTTGGCGCCCACCAGCACTTGCCAGCACGCCAAAGACCGGATCTGCATCACTGGCGCGGCGCACACCAGCACCTGCAGTAACGCCACAAGCTGACTTTGAGCCTGAATCTAGAAGTGCATCGGCACTGTTCACGGATCACACGATACCAGGAGTGAGGCGATACAATTTGCGGCCTCGCAAGACAAAGTGATCCACAGTTCTTTGGCATTTATATCAACCTCTGGTTCTGCTCATGGACGGAGAAGGAACTAGAGGTGTAGAGGAGAGAAGCGTGAGAATTGTGCAAGTCGGACAATTCAAGACTCGCGGCTCCTCGGTGCGATCATAAAAAGTACATGTGTCTGGAACCAGAGCGGACAAGCTGGGCGCACATGGTACTAAGGCAATAAGATAACTTATCAAAAGTCCTCTGAGGAGTATGAGAAAGGACAACTGATCTTGTCTAAAAATAAATAAAAAGGACTGGCAGAACTCAACTGTGACAATTCCGTTGAACTTATTGACATCAGAGCAAACGCAACGAAGAGAGATATCCACGACGAACTGTAATAAGGAAGAAGAAGGGCGAAGAGAAACATGTCGGGACCGGTTCCAGCCTCCTCCTGCACCACTGCTGAGAATGAGTCAATTATAAAGACTGTAAGCTTAAGAAAAATGCATGGTAAAAAGAATTGTATGCTGGCACTGACAATAATTATGTACTTTATTAGTGTGGTCGCACCAATAACGACAGCCCTAGTATTATGGTATGTGGAATCGATACACCCATTGGGAATGTTTTTACCAATAGTTAATATATCCACTACTGAAAGCCCAGTTCAGGTGATTACCTGTACCCTGTCCCCAGAGGAAGAAAGACACAGGGAAGGATTAGCTAACAACACGTTGTTATTAATTATGAACATGACACATGCAATTCTGAAGAAAACAAATTGCTGGGTATGTGCCCATTTACCGCAGCATGCTGGGAAAGGAATAGGTTGGTATGTACAGCCATTACCATTAAGTTCTGCATGTAGTGCATCTTTAAGTACAATGTTCTATGGGAAATGGAATTAGAGTAGTAGGGGTCAATTAGGCAGAACCAACATGAATGAGTTTGAGGAGATAATAATGAAGCCTGTGGGTTGTTCCATATTCCATAAAGCACAAGTACTGGCCCCAGAGCCTATGAGGAAAAGTACGCGAAAGATAACACGACAAAATAGACGAGATAGATTGTCCCCACCAGATAAAACATCTGTGATGACGTTTCGTGTAAGAACAGACGGGGACAAAGATGCAGTTCCCCCTTCTTACCCGGTGAATTATAACCCAAGAACTGTCCCTTTTTGTCTAAAAAAGAAAGGCTCCTTTTCAGTCTGAACATTTACTGGGTGCATGAATACAGTGGTATTGAAATGGGAAATAGAACCAGTATATATGGGAGATCCAGTTTATTTTATATGCGGAGAGAAAGCATATCCTTGGTTGCCCAGAAACTGGGGAGGTACATGTCACCTAGGTCTACTGTTCCCAGGAGTGTTCCTCTTAGAAACAGCAGACATGACCAGACTATCCAGATCTAGAGGCAAAAGGAGTAGTGAAGGTGTTTTGATAGCAACTGACGTAGCAAAATCATTCATTCCATTCTTGGGGCAGATAGGGAACTCCTATAATATAAGGCAGCTGTCCAGAATACTAAAAAATACCATAAACACAACGACAGATATACTATTTAACATGAGGTTGGAAGAAAGAGGAATCAGGTTAATGATGCTGCAAAATAGAATGGCTCTCGATGTGATCCTGGTTGATAGTGGGGGAATTCTCAAAATAGTGGGATCAGCGTGTTGTGTATTTGTAGATGACTATTCCCTTACAATCTTTGAAGCAATAAAGAAAATGCATGTCCTAAGTTCCGAACTCCCTACTGGAGAAGGAGGCTGGGGAATAGGGTCTTGGTTTTGGGGAATACTGCGTTCTTGGGGATGGAAGTTGATTTCGATATTAGTAGTGGTGTTTGGAATATTCATAACGTGCTGTTGTTCCATACACAATAGTTTGCGCTGAGGTAACTGAGGGATGTACTAAGGGATGTATGCATATGATGACAAAAAGAAAACAAACTCATGATCGGGCTGATCAAGACACAAATGAGATGAAAACAGTAAAAGAATTGATGGCTATAGATATGCTATAGATATTAATGAAGATGACGATGCTTACAATAGCACGCAAAATTCAGACATAAGTACTTCAGACTTATCGTCATTAGAGGAGGATACAATAAATGGATGAGACTTTTGGCATACGGCCAAAGGAGGGTTTGTCAGTCTAGAAAAATGGATACCTCTCATATGTGACCGCAAACGTATTTTGATGGCGTGAGCCAACCGTCTCATGCACGATATGACAGAATATAGGTTTCCGAATTTGCCAATCAACGGCCATTTTGATGTAACAAGAATCGCCATTTTGTTTCCTAACCATTGCTCATTGCTTTCTGTTCTTATTGCTTCGCAGTACATTTTCTGCTTACACTGCTCGACTGTAAAACATTGTTTTCTGCATATGAAAGGACAAGGCCGCAGGGCTGCGAGGATAACAAATGTTTGTTGAAACACAACGTAGGCAGCGCCAGGAAGAATGCCCGGCTCCCTCCCGAATGTAGCCTTGAAGCAGAGCTGCAGGGCATTTAATCATTTCGCAGCTGCCAGCCAGTCTCGTTAAATGGTAGAATATGTTAGAATAAAGCAACTAAAGGCTTGAATTATGCTCTTCTTACAGCCCCCCCTTTGCTGAGCCCTGTTAGAGCGTGTCGGCTCCCAGGACAGGAATAGCACCTCATAGATAGCAAGGTCTGGAATGCAACTCTTCCCCCGTATGTAGCTCGCTTCCAAGAACAGAAGCGCTGTGTTCCGTTCAACAACTGAAAGATGCCTCTACACTCACAAATTGGAAATTGTTACTAGAATAGATATTTGAAGGTGTCATAGTTGTCGAAAGTGTCCATCATCACACCAAGTTCAAAGAAACCCAATAAAGGGGGGTGTTAAACATGTCATAGCTGATTGTTTGATATGCATTTTGTATATATCTAACTGATGTACGTAATTCACTCTCTTGCGTCCCTCGAGGTCTAGAGATACACGTTGCGGGGCGTGAGACCGAGTTGGCCAACTGAGACTTTTGCTTTGCAATAAACCCTAGCTTTGGGAATACAACCTCGTGTCTGGCGTATCTATCGTGTGTGGTGACTCGCCTTGTTTCCATAGATGTAAGGGACCCCTAGGGGCCCCTTTCAGTGTGTTTAGCTTTGGTGGATTTGAGGGCTTGGGAGATACATCTGGTGCAGCTGCATAGTCGGTTATTGGCTGATTTGATGCATGTGAAGGGGTATTGGGCCCTGGAGGGACATTGATTTGGACGGGTGATGGACAGCTGACTTGCCAGGAGGCTGTGGTCGTCTATGGAGGGGAGCAGGGAGTCTGCCATGCCCACCTTAACCATGTCCATGTACCACGGTTGTGTGCGGGAGGAGGGTCCTTGGTCAGTGGAGGGTTAGAAATGTGTTGATGGTGCAATGATGATGGCTTTGTGTCTTGGTAATATGCTGTAGGCCTCACGAATGCCCCATTCAGGCTCCCAGTTGGCCATGATGACTGTTGTGCCCTTGAGGTGGCGAATGCTAATTTCCTGCAGATCCATGCATGCATTTGAAGGGGATTGACATCTTGTATTGCGGGCTCACATGTCTGTCTGTTCAGGGTGATTCTTTGCAGTCGTGTTGTGATTGGGCCGTGGCATTTCTATATGAGATGGCTGCATGGTACCATGCCAATATTCAGACATGCACATGTGTACACAAATGCTCAACTGCCTCTCATCGCTCCTTTTCCAACCCGTGTCACATGCAGGTGAAGAGACCAGCATGGAGGATGAGCAAGTTGCAAGGCCAAGGAGTTTCTGGAGGGTGCATAGATCACGACCAAGGATGCCGTCATTCACCTCATCTGAGGGACAGGTGGCTGCCGAGGGAATATCTTCTGACGGCAATGGGGATGATGTGCAGGACGTTGCCATGGACCAGGAGGCTTAGTCCTCAGGGGCAAAGGGGCAAGGAGATTCAGCCGTCCCCACAGACAGGCCGGTTGCCACAGAGGTGCCAACTGCGGTGTCAGGGTCAAGTGTGCTGGAGGGGGAGGGCACAATTGTGGGCCTGTCCATGGTGTCGGGTGGGGGTACATCGTTGGGTTCTATGTCCTTTCATCGCCAGACATTTCAAAGCCTGCATTTTAAACGTGTATAATATAACGAAAAAGTTCATTGAATTCCTTTTTTGGGAGGGGGGCCCAATCCCTCTCCCCCACCTATTTTCAACTATACCCGACACCCCCAACCCCTTAGCTGCCCTTTCCCTCCCCCGTCCCCCAAAAGTTTGATTAACTCTTTTGTTATATTATACACGTTTAAAATGCAGGCCTTGAAATGCCTGGCGATAAAAGGACGTCGTACCACATCAATGGATGCGCAGACTGGTGACATGTGCCCAGGGCCATTGTTTACAGGGCTGCACACCTACGTTGATGCCACAACAGATACGACCGCAGCAGTGAGTGTTGATGAGGCGATTCGGGATGCTGTTGCCCCATCTCATATCGGGCAGTGGTGGGCAGGTGGCTGCACTGGAGGCCCTGGACGTGATCCATGGCCAACTCATCAGCCACCATGGCAGCAGATGGCTGGTGCACTGCTGGGTGTGGTAAACACGTCACAGGCAACACAAGTGATACCCTCCACCTCCTCAGAAACTGTTCCCCAGGCACCCACAGGTGTGGCCTCCAGGCTTGCAACCACCCAGGCTCCTCTTCCTGTGTGCACCCATTTGCATGTCTGGTGCCTGCTTCACGGTTAGTGGGGGTGCCGTAGAGGGCAGTCCGGTGGTACCAGGCTCTGGTATGTCAGTCACGCAAGATCAGGCAGTGCAGGTGGACATGGCACTTGAGGAAAGTGGTGGGGCAGTACTCCCCTCCAGGAGTCGCTCATCTCTCTGGAGGGAGGCCAAACGCCAGAGGCGGACTGCCAGGTGGTAGGACCAGTTGTGGCAGCAGAGAAAGGCATACCAGCAGCTCTTGGCATGGGGGGCACAGCAGGCATTCTTGGTCTGGCAGGGGAGGCAGGTGGCAAGGCAACGGATTCATGTGGCCACAACATGCCAACTGCAGCACATGTAGCAGCAGGAGGAAGAGAGGCAGCATGCTATGGAGGAGGCAGCTGCCAGGGCCAGGGCTGCTGCACGTGCAAGGATGGAGGCGTTACGTGCTGCCACTCTAGGGAGAGCATGAGGGCTGCAGGAGGGGTTTTCCGAATCCTCCTCCTTAGCCTCTTTTCTGCGAAACGACTTTTAGCCGTAATTGCACAGAATTGTTTGTGTTAGCCCTGACGAAGCCCTGGATCCGGTGAAACTGAAGGACGGCCATCTTTTCTCCATCTCTTTGGCACAATTGCCCAGTTACTTTCTTGCCATTTGCTTAATGGTCAATGGCATTTTGTTTACATTTCTCCGGCATTATTGCTGATTTATTTATGTTGTTTTCTATGCAATGATGCATTTTCTTTTGTCACTTTACTAACACATATAGTGCACGGAATTGCTTGGTTTTATTGTGTGCTTGGACTGAATTTAATTTGAAGAAACGGAACATATAAAACTTAAAACTTAAAAACATATATGCATTATAGTGTTTATTTACACGTGATCAAGCATGAAGAGTGCATGCATTCCGGTAATGTCTGTTTATTTAGCCTCACATGTAGTACTGTGTAGGGTGTGTGTTGGGGTTAAAGAGGGTGTGAAAGGCTTGCGATTGCCGGGTTTAGTGCTACAATAGGGGCGACGGTAAGGCTAGTGCTTAGGGTTGGAGTAACGTTTTTGGATAGGATTAGGGTATATGTTAGGGTAGGGGTGTTTGAGGATGGATGGTCATGTTGGAGTTTGGTTATTGATTAGGGTAGATTAAGGGTGAGGGTAGGTTTTAAGGTAAGGTAAGGGATATGGTTAGGCAATGGTGAACAGACTTTGGGTTAGAGTGAAAGAAAGGGACAGGGAGGTTTGGGGGTGATTTCGGTGTATAATAGGTGTTGGGATAAAGCTAAGGGGGTTGATAGAAATCAGGTTAGCTTTAGAGCAAGGGTTTGGGTTAGGATACGGGCTATAAACTTTTTTTGTGGTCCTGTGACGAGTTAGGCTCAATGTTCATTTGCTATGTATTTATTTATTTATTTATTTGGTGTTTTGCATCCCCCGCCACAGGCAAATCAGATGCGTTGGAGGGATGAGGTGTTAGGGGAAGGATTGCTGTTAATGTGAGGTGAAAGGTTGGGGATAGGGGGGGGGCGCAGGAGTGGTGCCTGGCTTTATGAAAGGTTTGGGGCATGATTAGGCTCACAGCGATGTACTTTTTGAGTGTTTGAAAGTAGCTTTTTTGGCAACAGTTTCGCACTTTACATTAATTGCATGGAATGGCTACATTTTGATAACCGATTTTTTGAGGACAACTTTTTCGCGTGACGACATCTCACTGGCGGCCTTTTCGCGTAGAACCGCGGCGTGACGGCCACAGATGCAGACCTGCATCACCCTCCACTGGCTTCAAAAGCACGTGCGTGCCATCTGAAATGTGCGTTAAAGTGCTTCCACGGAACGGTGCCACCTCCATGCCTTGAGTAGAGAAGGTGTCTGGCAGCGCCCTCGCCGTGCTGGCGTGCCACCGGCCGGGCACCCGCAGGCCTGCTCCGTGATGGACGGGGTCACATGCAGGGCTCTGTCTCTTAGCAACGCCACTCTGGTTGGCAAGTAAACACGGACAGATGCCCGCAGCCCTGATGGACGGCCGCGGTGGCCCTGATCCTGCTCGCCCCCACGCGGCAGCTCCCTGCGAAAGTGACTTGGCACGGGACGGGCGTATTAGATTCGGGTGACAAATAACGACCTGACATCAGCTGCTCTACCTTGGGGAAGGTTAAGCTGCAAATAACCGCCACCTCCAGGAGTCGCCTGGCCGGCCCCAGAAGTGAAACATAATGCAATGAGGCCGTAGGAACCGATGGAGCGGGCACTACTTGGGCGGTAACGCCCTGCTGGGGTCTGATAGGCTTCATTCTGTTATTGCTGCGCATGGACCCCTTACATCTGCAAAATGCAGCCGCGGGAGCTAAAAATAGACACCGAGGATGGCTTTACGTTCTCATACAAGAGAATCGGACTTCATGTGATTACCTAAATCGCAGACACTCTAGACCGCGTGCCCTTCTTAATTTAGTGACGTCATTCCTAGAAGTGTCAATTCATCAGTCTTGGTATTCGTTAAGGAGGTAAGTACAGCCCCAAACAGTGCTGCACGGATGATAAAGGTCAACTCCGGATGATAAAGGTTAACTCCGGATGATAAAAGTCAACTCCACACAGAAAACGTTCACTTCACATATAAGGGAGTTTCAAGTTCTGCGCCCCTTTAACTTCCAAAATACTAACGAGTAGTCCCTGAACGGGGGGCACTATTAAACCTAAACTCCAGATATAACAGGAAGCATAGGAAAATGTGTTTGACCAAACTCTGAAACACGTGGATTTTGGAGGGTGTTTCAGGTTAAGTGGCTCAAGTTCGGGGGATCCAAATTCGGAAGACGCTACCCTGTTCTCCTCTGGTGCAAAGCACGGGCCCCACAAGGGGGAAGGCTTGGGCGAAGCTGGTGAGAAGCCAATCCCAGAGAATATGTGCAAGTCGTTTCCATCAACATTCGAGTCACCTACAATGTATTCATGTGGGCCTGGGTCTGCAGAATTATTTGGGAGCCCCAGCCCCAACTCCAGTTAAAAAAAAATAAATTAATGTTTAAACGCATTGTATCGAGATTGCAGTACTTCCCGTCCCCCCAGCCCGCCATGCTCCTCCCATAGGCACAGCATCATTTGTTTACATGAAAAGCCCCCTACCCCAGCCAGATGTACTTATCCTCCCGTATTACCATTCTGCCTCCGTGACTCCCGGAAATACCAGGGCATTACGACCCTGGTGTCCCGGGAATGCCGGAGGCGGAATTCGGTATATCCCCATTCCCATTGAGACCCATAGGACTCAATGGGAATGGGGAAGTGGAAACACCGGCAGCATCTCGTGATGGTGCCAGTGTTTCCACGTCCACCTGCAAGCGGGCGGTGTTAAACCCGCCAGGTCAGACCTGGCGGGAAGATCACCTCCCGCCTGCAGGACTCGGGATCGGGCAGTGGGTTTACCGCCACTGTTAATTCCGGACCGCCCGACCTGTAATGAGGCCCCGTGTGTCCCTCCTCACATGCCATGCCTCTGAGCCCCTCGTCATATGCCGTTCCTCCCTAGCGGTACTCCAATGCAATAGTTTTGGGTCATAGATGTAGCAGAAAGCAGATAAGCAAAAAACTTTGACCTGTGGCAATTTGACCCCCTCTCCCAATGGTCGAATGAGCTGGTCACCCAGCACAAGCCAACTGCAGCTTTAAAGAAGACCCGTGCATCGTAGACTAGGATCTCGACTGAGCACATCAATGTTTTATTTGATGGGTAACCAACGCAATTGGCTTTACAGCGGCCAATACACGATCGCACCATTTTAGCCCCATGATGGGGTCAGTGTCATGGTTTGCAACACTGATTTAGGACGTTTAGTGATCAAGGAGGCAATGGTGTCAAGAGTGGTCCTTGTGACCTTGTGGACGGTTGTAAGGATGGTAGCGGCGTCAGCAATGGCTGCATCTGGATTGGTTTCGGCATTGACCCGGTGCCTACATTCGACTCTGGCGAAGATTATTCCCTTCTGAGGGTGGGGCAGGTGAGAGGAGACTTCAGAAGGCCGAAGAGACCAAATATCAGTCACACAAGAACGGCTTATAGTCAAAGGGTCGAATACAAAAGGATCAAATGCAATACTTTCGAACCAAAAGGCTCTAAAAATGTTTTTTCAAATGCATGTTTTTTTTTGGGGTGGGAGGGGCCCAAACCCCTCGGTTTTGGGGGAAATACCAATATTTTTTTCTATACAAAAAATAATACAGTTAAAAAAAGGCATTCAAACTTTTATTTCAATCCTTTTGTTTCGAAAATATTTCATTTCGAAACTATGTATTTGTTACTTTAACTGGACACCACAAGAACATAAGGGGTGAAATTGACATCTGAGTTGACATATCTCGCATTTAGCCCATGTGTGCTGGTGAGCCATATCTCGCAAGGACAGACCGCAGAGCACAGGGAACACATCACCCCTGAAGGAACCCCTGGGGGTGGTAATTGCTGCACACCAGAATGTCCGACAGCTGAAGTGATTAACCAAGAAATGTAGTCAATTCACCCAGCTGACACGTGTTTCGCCATAATGGTCTTTTTCCAGGCTGAATTACAAAACCACCAATCTAAATCAACATTGGATACATGAATATAAGATTCTAAAGCATCACAAGAGATATGATTATATGAACACATTATTATTCTATACGAGATGTCTTATTTATTGGAATATACTGACAACACTGTAGCGCATTATTTGACAAACAATTGTTTGTTTTATTGAATTTGTGTTGTTTGTGTGGCCCCAAAACAACTTAATAAATTAGCCACAATACAATGAATGAAATCCCTCCGCACCCACCACCGTGTGTTCCGCCACACCGGTCCACCCTTATTTGCCTCAAAATGTAATCACAACATCCCTGCCAGAAACATCCTCTCATCACCCAGACAACTCCTCACCAAGCTCGCCTTCAACAATTCCCTAAACTCTGGAACATCTCTGATCATCTCTGCTTCCACCGAGCCCTGAACAACTGGCTCTGCCAAAAGACCTTTGCCATCTGCCATCTGGAACTTAGCGCCGTGAGACACCTCGGTAGCGAACGATGCCCTCTACAATGTTAAGAATGAAGAATTGAGTGCAGAAGATTTCTTCCCTAATCTTTAAACTGTATGCTGGGGATTTTCTAATTGAAAGTCTCGTAACCGAATGAATAAGTCTTTATCCCTCGAGACTATTAGCTCAATATCCTCTCGGCATCTAAGCTTTTGAAAATCATATTAAAAGAGTTTTAAAAAAATATATTTTTTACTTAAATTGAGTGGGAGCGGCAGAGCAAAAGAAATGGAATTCTTGGCTTCTTTAACTGAACTCAAAGCATCTGTGAACAAGCCTCTTAGGTAACGCTGACAGATGTGTTATGATGCAGAAGACTCAACCGCTGCTGCTAATTTTAACAAAATGTTTCTATGGAGTAACTTGTGTTTTTTCGGCAGTGTACACATCTCTTGAGTTTTGGTAAACTCAAAAAGAAACTTGTGAGCTAAACTGAGTTGGAATAAGGAGGATTGTTAAGATTGGAGAGCTTTTTGTATATTTTGATGTTTTTGGCTTGGATCAGTGTTTGGGGAGGAGGTGTTTGATTTTCTTTAGTCATTCTCCAGTTAGGAGTGGGGGGGTGTAATAGACGCGAAATGATGTTGGAATTGAGTGAGTAAGGGGAGGAGCTTGCACTGGGTTTCTGTTCTTGGCGACCAATTGGGAGCAGAACGGGAGGATGAATGGGCCTGGTCTGGTCCAACGAGCCCTCAGCAATGCCATGGCCTGGACAACTTGCTATGTGACGGGTGTGGCCAACATGTTTGTTTCATGTAACCTGTTATGCAGAGGTTTGGGAGGGTATCTTGCTTGGCACGTGAGTTCTGGGTTTGCCACGTGGATAAGCAAAGGCACTAATTCCAGTCACAGGTTAGGATCTGGCAGACAGGGACATCTGGAGAAATACATCAATGAGTTGAGAATAGAGATCACTAGTTTAACAAGCGCTGAGACATTGACAGAAATACTAGCAGATATCAACAATGGGGCTAGAATCCTATAGGTCAGAGCTCGAAGCCAAGAAAGTAAGGAAGTGGAAACGCGACACTTCTGACTCTCCTGATGATGAACTGTACACTTTGGCAGATACCTATCAAACCCAACGCCACAGAACGAGTGAGATCGTTTCTTCTGATTTAAGCAGCTAAGAATCCGAATCCACCACGACCACACAAGTCACGACCAGTGATGAACAAGAGGCGGGCACTTCTAGAAGTGATGAGCCAATAGGAGCCTCTACCGCTCTGACCAACCAAAAGCCTTTTTTAGATCAAGGTCCAAGAGTCAGAGAACGAGGAGGCGGAGGAGGGAGAAATCGGGGCATGTTAACCAGGTTCCAAGCCAGACAAACCTAGTAGTGAATCTTCCGAGAAGGTTAATAACCACCCACGACCTTCCGACCTTACAGAAAGGATTTAAGATCGTTTCTACCTACAACACCAACATGTTTAACATTAATGTTGACCTTGTTAGACTCGTAAGGAAATTGAAATTAAAAGTATTTTTTGTTGAACTCTCCGCATCCCCAGACGGGAGCTGCTTGAGATGGATGGGCTACAAAGAATTCCAACCAAAGAGCACCTTCACACCACCCATAATGGTTCCTTCCATTGAAATATTCCAGAAGATGGTATTCTATGATCTAAAAAAGATCCACTTTGGAAGACCTAAGTATCCTGACCTGAACAGAAGTAAATCATCCCAAATAGAGTCCTTGTATTCAGAAAGCAACATCACAATCCGTCCCTATGGACAAGAGGGGAGTGTTTGTTATTCACAACACCGAAGATTATGAAAACGAATGCCTGAGACAACTAAGGAACACAAATGTATACTCCTCCCGGGATCCTGACACTACTGCAGAGATTAGTAAGGACCTTGTAAAACGTGTTGCATTCCTAACCCACTCGTACCCTCCCAGTAACTATGTTCCCCTCAAGTAGCAGCGCCAAGATGCCCTCGGGCTGTTTGTGCGCTATACAAATCTAATAAATAAATAAATGTCATTCTTAAGAGGGTGCTGGAAATGGAACCCTAAAGCCTACTTGACAACATTGTTTCCCAGAGTTCCTAATTTTTACCTGCTACCTGCTCCCAAAGATTCATAACACTCTGGTCAAACCTCCTGGAACGCAACTTGTCACAGCTAGTGGCGGCCTTCTACAACCCTGTGGGATGTATATCGGCCATTTTTTGCAACTGCTTGTCCGAAAGACATCTACAGATGTTAAATATATCCCCCACTTGTCCGCAAATACTGGAGACTGTTACTCTCACTGGTGAGGGCATTCTGTATACTCTGGATGTTAATAGTCATGACCGTGGGCAGGAAGCTGTTGAATGTTGCATAGTGTTGCAGGCTGACGTCATCGGGGCAGCCAAAGAGTTTATTATGATGTTGTTGAATTTCATTTCAAAAACTCTTATTTCAAATACAAGAATGAACACTTTTTGCAAACATCAGGCACATCTATGGGTGCCAGTACGGCCCTGGCATATGCCAATGGTTGTATGCATTGACGTGGGACCACACATATTCTACAACAACCAGTCTGGCACAAGTATGGCTTTGGTACATCGGCCATGTTTTTGCAGTGCGGCACGGCCCAAGTGACACACCACATGACTTTCAGAAATAGAGTTCGCTGCCAACACTGGCATGCCCACTCTGCATTAGTTAGATGTACAGGGACTGGTAAATAACAACACTCTCTCGACCACCTTGTTTGTGAAAGGAACAGATATGAACAACCTTCTCCGTCAACTGAGTTTTCATCCACCTAACACTTGAAAAAACGTACCCAATGGGCGCATGTTGAGAGTCAAACGGATTGTGAGCGACCCAGACCCATGCAGGGCTGAATTTGAGAAGGTTTGCACCACATTTCAGGGAAGGGATTATCCCAAGCAAGATCTGACAGCCGGATTACGGAGCAAGTCCCCCATAACAAGAATATGACTTTTTCAGGGTATAACAGAGAGGAAAACAAAGCCCACCCCTAGTTTTTGTGTCCAACTTCTCTCTGCAAAGTCAAAGGGTTAGAAGATGCATTGGCAAACATTGAGGCATCCTCGCCAATGAGGAAAGAACTCAGGGCCTGATTCGTGGAATGTTTGCCTGGTTCAAAGGGAATTTGCACTGCGGAAAAGTGAGTGCACTGCCGACACAAACCCTGATTCACAGAACTGTGCAAAGTGTATTTTTGCCGTGCAAAGTCCGGGCAAAGTCATGTTGTACTACAAAAATGACTATGCACTGACTTTGCCCAAACTTTTCACGGCAAAACTTTGCACGGCAAAAATACACTTTGCACAGTTCTATGAATCAGGGTTTCTATCTGCAGTGCAAAGTCACTTTTCACTAGTGCAAATTCACTCTGAACCGATCAGCTATTCCATGAATCGGGCTCACAGAGTCTGTTTCCGAACCCCCCACCCTATATTTGCATAGAAAAGAAGTGAACATCTCTGTGATACGCTTGTCAGCACTAGTGGTGCAGGAAGTACAGGTGCGTCTAGTAAAAGGAGAGCTACCTACTCGTGCTTAAGTTGTGGAAACTTTGATAGTTTGACAAAAGGACCTTATGTAGTTCATCCTAGTGCAGGAGAGAGAATTGCACTGAAATACGTTGCTAGGTTTTTTGCCACGAGTGTCAGAGAATGTTGTGCACTGCATCAGTTACATCACTGCTGGATGCAACGATGAGATGTTTCCTAAGCATAACTAACAGGTTTTTTTCTTGATGTTGTCTGTTTTCTGTTCTTTTTGTATGTGTGGGGTTTTACTTTTTCCATTTCGATGTTGTCTAATGTGCAATCCTGGCTTAAGTGTGCTCGCTTTTGGGTCATGATTTCCGCATGTCCCAAGTTCATGAAATATGGTCTATGATCAACATCATGTACTGATGGATGTCATGTGTACATTCCAGATCTTGCCCTGGTGAAGGACCGTGTGGTCCAAAATGCATTGGCCTTCTTGGCACCTGCCAGGGCCATGATCTATTGAATTGATCACCTCCTATGACTCATGACTGCATTAGGAATCCGGTGACCGCATTGTCTAACTAATGAGTCAGTTCTAGGGTGTGCAGCCACCCGTACGCTCTCTAGCCTTGATCATTTTCTCTAGATTGGGGCATCTTGGCCAGGCAGGTTGGGGGTGAGCAACATTGTATATGGAGAAAGGAATTGCACTGATTTACTCCTGGGCTTAATCTTCTCCTCCAAAGAGAAGGTGGGAAGGACTCCAGATAACCTTTTAAATCAAATAGTCTCTCTCAGGAGTAAAGTGAAGAGTAAGGCCAGTAACTTCTTGGGGGATTACCACCTCTGACCATATTAAGAATCTGCTTTATGGTTTTTACCAGTTACCGTTGGACACCGAAATCAAATCAAGCGTTGCATGAATTACATTGAAGCCCAGCTACCTTCAGTAACCTAGTTGGGATCCCCCTGGTTAGTACCCGCAGGCAGCGCCTACACTGCCCTACCTGGGAAGCTGAGGATGTGCTGTCCAACCAGGCCAGACCAAGCACTCCCAGGCTCACAGTGGGAAGACACTGGTGGTACGTGCTGCCGATGCCCCACGCTTCATCTACACACTCAACCTGGGAGGATGCCGCTGGTCCGCTTCGAGCTTTGCGGTTCTCCCATCAGGAAGGGGCCTTGCCACCCTCAGCTTGGCACCAAGAGCACGCAGACAATGTTTAACGAATCCCCTCACTCCGTTACCATATACAGATATAGCACCTATATAAAAGTTACCTTTTCCTAACCAATAGAATTGCATATTAACTTTTGAGTGTTACACGTCTACTATGACGAGTTTTCAGTATAAATGCTATGATTTTCATGAAGTTCGTTGGAGTTGAAGAGAGACGGACGATCACATCACTGCTGATTTCCATGACTCCCCGTTTTTTGTACTTGTCATTAAACGGACTCCCTTTGCCAAACCATTGAGTTGTCCTTATTGATTGGTGTTGGAGTGATAAATCTGCACCCCCATCCATCTCAAGGGTGCAGCTATGTCGTCTTAAAGTACTTTGGAGCAAACCTCGGCTCTATGGGCCGGCCGGGGGTCTCCGGAGTACACTCCCATCAGCCCTACCCAGGATAGTGAAAGGGGAGAGATTATAGGAGTTGTAGTCCAAAGCATCTGAAGAGCAACAGGTGGCAGGCCCCTGCTAGGTCAACATGATAAAAGGATTATCATTGTTGCCAGGCTAATTGCCAGGATTAAACATGACAATATCAATGTATGCAGCACCCTGACTGTCAATGGATACAGGGATAAAAGGCGTTAGTATTACCAAGTTCAACAGCACTCATTTCATGGACGACAGAAGGGTGAAAGGATGAGCTATACCGATTAGATTTAAAGCATGTGGTTTTGAGGTTTCGCAGTGATCCTGCAGTGGGCAATCAATAACATTGTGATGCATGGCCTGGCATGGGACCAGCTCCACCTTTCATCCTGGTAAGGTTGGTGCATTGAGTACCATTGAATTGGGTAGTAATAGCTATTATGAAAGAACTTTGGCACTGGATGAATCTGGCATGAGGTACTCTATCAAAACCTGAAATTATTATAATTAATATGAAACCTACTTTGAAGGCTAAGGTACTTCCCAAACCCCTGACTGCCATACCGTATCTTCTTGCAGTCCAGTGCAGATAAAATAAGTACTCACTATTGATTGCTTTGTCAAATAATCCCAGTACCGTCACTGTGAGAACAAAGTAATGATGGCTTTGTCAGATAAGGCCAGTGCAGCTACTGTTAGCACATCCCTATGATGATTTGGCCAATAAGGTCAGTACAGCTTCTATTAGCAAATCCCTATGATGAATTGGCCAATAAGGCCAGTACACCTACTGTTAGCACATCCCTATGACGATTTGGCCAAAAAGTCCAGTACAGCTAATGTTAGCACATCCCTATGATGATTTGGCCAATAAGGCCAGTACAGCTACTGTCAGCACATTCCTTTGATGATTGTTAGCACATCCCTATTATGATTTGGCCAATAAGGCCAGTACACCTACTGTCAGCACATCCCTATGATAATGTGGCCAATAAGGTCAGTGCAGATAATGTTAGCACATCCCTATGATGATTTGACCAAAAGTCCAGTACAGCTACTGTTAGCACATCCCTATTATGATTTACCCAATAAGGCCAGTACAGCTACTGTTAGCATATTCCTATGATGATTGTTAGCACATCCCTATGATGATTTGGCCAATAAGGCCAGTACAGCTACTGGTAGCACATCCCTATGATAATGTGGCCAATAAGGCCAGTGCAGATAAGGTTTGCACATCCCTATGATGATTTGAGCAAAAGCCCAGTACAGCTACTGTTAGCACATCCCTATTATGATTTACCCAATAAGGCCAGTACAGCTACTGTTAGCATATTCCTATGATGATTGTTAGCACATCCCTATGATGATTTGGCCAATAAGGCCAGTACAGCTACTGGTAGCACATCCCTATGATAATGTGGCCAATAAGGCCAGTGCAGATAAGGTTTGCACATCCCTATGATGATTTGAGCAAAAGCCCAGTACAGCTACTGTTAGCACATCTCTATGATAATGTGGCCAATAAGGCCAGTGCAGATAAGGTTAGAACATCCCCATAATGATTTGACCAAAAGGCCAGTACAGCTACTGTTAGCACATCCTTATGATGATTTGGCCAATAAGGCCAGTACACCTACTGTTAGCACATCCCCATGATGATTTGGCCAATAAGGCCAGTACAGCTAAGTGCACTCTCATCGTGGCTTTGCCAAATTATCACAGTAGAGCTACTGTAAGTACACACCCATGGTGGCTTTGCTTAATAAGGCCAGTATTGCTACTGTAAGTACACCCTTGTAAGTGCTTTGACCAATATGGCTACTACAGCTACTGTAAGTACACACTCATGATTGCTTTTCTGAATAATCCCAGTAAAGCTACGGTAGGTTCAAACTCATGGTGACTTTGTCCAATAAATCCAGTACTGTTACTGCAAGTGCACCTTAATGATGTTTTTGCCTAAAAAGGCCGGTACAGCCACTGGAAGTACACACTCATGATGGCTTTGCCCAATAAGCCCAGTATGGCTAATGTAAGTACACCCTTATGATGTCTTTGACCAAAAAGGCCAGTACTGCTACTGTAAGTACTCCCTTGTGAACGATCTGACCAATACGGCCACTACAACTATGTAAGTACACACTCATGATTGCTTTGCCTAATAGTCCAAGTACATGAACTGTAGGCGGCAAGCACTCATGCGACGTTGCCAAAAAAGGCCAGAATATGTACTTTAAGTACACCCTCACAATGGCATTGTCAGTTTCGCCTGATACTTCTTCCTGTAATTGTATCCCCCGAGGTTTCTATGCTGGGACCCTGGGGATCGAACCTGTGATGCTCCGTGTTGTCTTGCTTCCAAGACGAGTGCATTGCCCCTGAGCTATCCTCCCGTAAACGCACACTCTTGCTGGCATTGATTTGCCCGAGCATGGCAGTATTGACACTGAAAGTAGACACCGTCATGCTGCCGTCTATGCCAATAATGCCTTTGCCAGGCCGCACCTCAAGGATACATATTTCACAAGCCCACCCACACAACACTGGTCCTCCTCCTCCTCCTGGCACACTCACACTGCTGCATGCACGGGAACATACCACACACTGAACTCACGTGCATGAGCACAGATACACGCACGTGCACACACATTCAAAAGCACGCAGATACACATGACCACAAATCCTGACACACACAACTCCTCTCATGCACGCACGCATACATGCATGCAGACACACATGCTTTCCAACCTGCCTGCACTACTCAGCCACCTCAGCTCTGGAATCCATCTTTTACCGTCTGATGTACTCCTCCCTGATAGCGCCCCCCCCCTCACTCCTCATACAGAAACGAGAACGCATGTCTATCACACCTGTCCTTAAGTCTTGGCTCCTGCAATCTAGCACACCTTGCAGGGCAGTAGAGCTCACCATAAACTCTAATGGACTGCCGCACCTTAGCCAATCATTTATTTCTTTTTTATTTATTGGATATTTGTAAGGTCGTCTATAAAATAAATGGTGTTTCAAGGCGCCACAAAACAAAAGCGGGGGAGGGGGGGACAAGGGAGAAAGATAACAATAATGGTCCTACTAGGCCTTGCGGCATTCAGATCGTGCAAGTGCAGTAACAAGAAGTGTGAGGGAGAGGGGGAGGGGTGAGTGCCGCTCTGTGGGTAACAATAGTGCTGGGCGGTGCAGGGTAAAGAGGAGAGAGTCCAAGTGTAAAAGGGAGGGTGAAGGAGGGGAGGAGGTCACAGGGGCTGGGTGAGTGGTAAGGGGAGGCCAGGAGGGAAAGTGTCAAGTATTGCATGGGGTACAGGGGATGAGAGTAAATATGCTGTGTGCGAGGAGGGAGGTGGGGGTGCTGGTGTCCTGTAAAACTCAGAGGGTATCAGGCAACCAGTAGCTGCGGCAGACGGGGGTGTTAGCAGGAGAGGGGGAGAGAGAAGGAAGAAGAGAAAAGGAAGGTCTTGAGGAGCCATGGAATGGGAGGCTGGGGAAGCAAAATGTCCCCTACCTCGCATGGTGCCTCAGGTGTGCTCTGCCTGGGGTACTTACAAACACTGGCCGCCCCGGGAGTGCTCTCTCATCTGCATCTGCTGCTGAGGGAGCCCTCAGGTTTCCCTTGAACAGCCCTCTGGCAGAACGCCACTGCGTCACCCGTTATTGACGCACGGTCACTCCAGTTGCGTAAGTTACAGATGCGCAACTTTCTGCAAAATGAGAAATGGTACGAATTCTCAGTGGCAGATTATGGAGTTGGGGATATGTTGAGGGGATGTCTGAATTGGTAAGAGGGACACAGTACACTCTTACAAAAGTGAATCTTTGCAAGTCACAACTGCAAAGCTGTCACCTGAAATGTCGAGGCGTAAGTGTTGGATGTGAGGTGTGAACGCAAAAGGAAAGTTTAAACTTTTTTGTATTTTTTTAATGAGTCTGGAGCAATTTGCTCCAGGTCAACCCACCAATTTTGGGCGCAATTGTGTTATTTTTGCCAATCGGGTGTAATTTTTGTGGATTTTTTGACAGCAGTAAATTGCATCTGATCGCATTGTTAATATCGTTTTCAGCTGTGTTACACCCAGATGTAGGAGTAATTTACTCCAGGTGTAATTTACCTGCA
Organism: Ambystoma mexicanum; assembly: GCF_040938575.1. Classification (NCBI taxonomy): domain Eukaryota; kingdom Metazoa; phylum Chordata; class Amphibia; order Caudata; family Ambystomatidae; genus Ambystoma; species Ambystoma mexicanum. Next base: position 49,214,570 of record NC_090939.1, read on the forward strand.
AAAACAAGATTTTTGTGTTTGTATTTATTTGAAGAACAGGGATGTCCATTTCGATCAGAAATGACTTACAATAACACATGTACAGCTGGAGGAGGCATTCCCATGAAGGGTGCGTGTACAATAGCACAACCATGAGAACAAGTGTTGAGGCAACTTCTGAGGGTGTAACAATTGAGACATAGTAGGGAAAAAACAAAATGAAAACATATGTATAAATAGACAAGTGGCTTGCAAAGATTCTTTCGGAATTGGCCAGTAAAAGACAATGATGAGTAGAATATGTTGTTTTCCTATTGTAGTATTTCCTCTTTCTTTATTTACACTGTATTTTGTGTATTCAACATGTTCACCGTTTGGAAATGCCAGGAACAACAGGTCCGAGGGCCTAAGTGGGAGCAAAGAGTGCATGTATAGGCGGTATTGTGCTAGGTTGGCTGAGGGGTTGGTTGTGGCTTGTGTGACGGATGGTCATGGGGAACACGGTTGATGTGAACAGAAAGGGCCTGGCGGGGTGGTGTAACCCTGCCCCGCAGACGGTGGAGTGAATTCTCCTTCTGGCCACTCCACGTGCTAAGATGGCGGAATTCCAGCTGCGTCACAAGTGTCACGCAGATAATTCAACGCCGCTCATTAATGGCGCTGAATGTTGCATGTAACTAGCGCTGTTACCCTCATAAAAATTCCCCGCAGGCCCAGTGCGGCCCCGTCACGGTGCTTTGGGAGGTGGGGTTGGGGGGCTCTGCACGGGAGAGGGCCCGGGCGAGCTTCCCCATGTGAACCTGTCCATCTTCACCCGGGGATTAGCTGGCTCAGAGCCGGCCAGGGCGCTCCGCATTCCCCCCTGCACGGTGTCACCCAGGGCTCACGGTTAATTATAGCCCTGAAATCCGACAGAGGGGCTCAGGACAGCTGCGGGTCCCCGGGCAGGGGGCTCTGGTTTCCAGACTAGCATTCAGCCCTCCAAGACTTTCCACTGAGGAAAAGCAGCCTTTCCTGGGATTGCCTGGTGTATTCACAGCACACGGCTTTCACTGTCACAAACTCACCCTCACAACACCTCAACATATATACTATCCTTACCACGCCACCCTTTTCACATCCATTGCCAAACACTTAAAGCTATGGATCATGCACGCGCGCAGGGGCTTGTATGCAGACACACACACATGAAGAAGAGGACCCTGGCACACAGACTCGTACACATATTCATAACACCGGTGCACATGTACAACCAACCCGCATACAGCTGCACTCACAAACACGTGTGAATGCATCCACAAATGCACGAAAACATGCACACTCATATATTAAGTTACACACACATGCTATATATGCACATGTGCACAGACACATAGGGCCAGATTCATGGAATTATTTGCGTGGAAAATAGGATACTTGCACGCCAAACTGTGCGCAAATCCGCATTCGTCGATTCATGGAATTGAATGTGCAGTACTTTTCCTGGACTTCCGTGGAGTTTGTGCAGGCTCGGCACGTCTCAGCGAGCCGTCGTGGGCCTTGCGGGCGACTCTACGCATAGCATGGGCATGGCTTGGCAGGGCTGGGAAGGGGGCGGAACACCAAAAATGGGGAAGAACTTGCTTAAAAGTGGGTGCTCTGAGGGTCCCTTGCACAAGCACAATTGCGAGGCACTTGTCTTATTCATGGATTCGATCGCGCAACCTCTCGGCCGGGAAATGGCCATACAAGTCCTTCATACTATCCGCTGGCAAGAGCACTTGCACATAGTAATCGCACCACAGAGGAGGGTTTGCATGTCAGATTTCGGGGTGCGTGTACACAACCGGGTTACCGATCCAACTTAGGGTTGTGCGCATGCAGTGTAGCAGGGTGCAGGAATGGTTTACAGGGATTTGCATGTGTTTTTTTTTTAGATTTTTTTTTTTACGATTTCTCATACGCATGTTGTTGGGGTGCCGAATACAGTTACGGGGGACCCTGCACAGGGTCCCTAAGATGCAGGCCTGCTTGCAGGGGACCCCATGCACTGTTTGAAGGGTGCATGTATTTGTGCCCGAGGAGCACACAAAGGTATCTGTCCTGGTTCATTTTGCTTTGCATGGGGGTGAGTCAGGGGCGTTCCGGGCGCGACTTGCGAATACGATTACTTTGCGCAGTTAATTCCATGAACACGTGGGGTGCACACATTTTTATCTGCGTACAGGCTCGCGCTGTGTCCTTCTCGGCATGCAGCCCCTGCAGGATTTCTGTGCACATTTCCATGAATCAGGCCCATTATATTACACAGATAAACACATAGCCGCCCCCACACACTAAAAATGCATGAACACACCGACACACACAGATTCTCCCTGACACCACAAAACCCCTCACACAAAACCCTCCAAACACAATCTCAACTCCCACTCCTCCTCACAAACACATGTCCACACACAGACATACTCCTCAGTGTCCTCAAAAAGTCTCTTTGAAATATACACATAGGGCCCGATTCATGTAATACATTGCGTGGAAAATAGGGACATTGCACACCAAACCACGTGCCAAACCCTGTTTGTTGATTCGTGGAATCGACAGCACGGGACTTTTACGTACACTGCAGGGACTTTGCGCAGACTCGGAAAGTCTATACGAGCGGCTGAGTGCCTTGCGCGAGACAACTCACAGATTGTGGCCTGTGCATAGACTGGAGTAGGGGGTGGAACTTGCAAAATGGGTAAGAACAAGGGAAAATGTGGGCATTACAAGGGACGGCCCGCATGAGGCGATCGCTCGCCCACAACTGCGCAGGTAAAACCGTATTCATGGATCTGACCATGCTAAGCTCTCGATGTAACCGCCACCCGAAGGTAGGCATATAGACACCTGCGCATAGGAATCACCTCGCAGAGGTAAGATTGCATGTTGGATTTAGGGGTGGGTGCATGCAGTTGGTGTTCCGCTAGAAGTTAGGGGTGTGTGTAAGCACTGCAGCAGGGTGCAGAAATGGTGTATGGGGGTTCGCATCCAGATTTTTCAGAGTTTTACCAGAGTTACAGTAATGTGTATGAATGTTGTCGGGGTGCCAGTAATAGTTATGGGGGACTCCGTGCAGTGTCCCCAAGGTGCAGGCCTGGTTGCGGGGGACCGCACACATTATTTCAAGGGTGCATGTGTTCACGGCCAGGGAGCACGCAATGCTAGCTGTATCTGGCTCTTTTTGCTTTGCATGGTGGCGTGTTTGGGGCGTTCCGGCCACGACTTGCGTGTACAGTCACTTTGCATGAACAATTCCATGAATATGCGTAGCGCGCAGAATTTCTTCTGCGCGCAGGCTCGCGCAGAGGTATTCTTGGCATGCAGGCTTTGTAGGATCTTTGCGCACATTTACATGAATCGGGCCCATAATCTCTCTACCACTAAAACTCATAAATAACATGCACATGAATACCATGCATAAGTACATAGCATCAGATACGCAACTACATACTAGTGACACACATCACCCCACACATTCACATATACATATGTTTAGAAATGCTTATAAAAACAAAAAAGACATTCTTAAACACACCCACACAAGCCTTCCCACATACAAACAGAGGTACATGCAAGCTACAAAAAAGGAATATTGAGGAAAAAAGAAGGGAGGAGGCGAGGAGGAGAGCAGAGTGGTACTATTGAGGGACACCCATAGCTAAAAATATGAGCAATTTCTCCAAAAAAACAGCTTACCAAGAAAGGGACATTTTTGTCAGTTTGTCACAATGTCCGATTCATCATTGTGACGTAGCATCCCTATAAACCTTATCACAAGAACGCATCCTGTGACATCCCAAGCACACATGGACCTTGACAGTCAGACAGTCAGACACACAAACACATGCATCTTTATTTTTCATTGTTCAATGCTCAGACATAGCTCGAAATCAGCGGAGTGCTGCACAGTGTGTGGGTTGCCAGCGTTACTGCTGGCATCTTTTGACAGTAGCGAAGTAATGTGAGTTATGTCTGTGCATCCTTTGGGATGAGTCCTTGGTCCGGTGCTGTTGAAAAAGCCACGTTTTGACAGATTTGCAAAATTGGAGAATTGTGGTGGCATTCTAATTAAATATGGGGATCGAATTCCAGAGGGTGGGTGCGTGACAAGAGAAGGATTGTTTGAGGGCCTTCTCTTCGTGGACGAGTTGTGATTCAAGCCGCTTGGTCCATTTGCTGTAACCAGATTTGTGGAGCTTAGCTGGCAGGTGCACTAGTGTGCTACCCCTGACTGCGACCATACATGCAGCATACACTTAATTAGAACTGCACACACATCCATTCACAAATATTAATCACACACAGGCCCTCATGTGAGCCACCAGAACCATACACCTAACCAGAAACAGCGTTCCTTCCCTCTCTCTCTCCCTCAGCACCCACATGCACACCACACCATACAAAACACATGGACACACTATCAGAAAAGCACCCATGAATAGCCACTCACACAGTTCTCAAACCCACAAAGACATACCAACTCAGAGCTAAAAATGCACAAACACAGCCCCACAAAAAAAGTGGTATACACAAACTCAGTTGCATGAACAGAACTCACAAAACAAAGATGAATGTGCACATCCAGGAACACAATCACATCAACCTATACAAAGATTAAAAAAGCAACTTCTCATGGGCACACACACTGGACTTAAACTAAAACAAACAAACACAAAGTGGTGGGCTGGTGTAAGGAATGAGGACCGGTTAATAGGACCAATACTGATGTGACTACTCTCTGCTAACGCCTGTCAAGGTAGCAGCTAAAACTAATAGTAACAAACACACCAACACTATTTATGCAAATGTCTGATCCATCGATATCCTAAATGTCAAGTTTTAATTTCCCAAGAATGTTGCAGAGTATCCAATCGATTGATCTCCTAAATTTCAAAGTTTTCAGTTTCCCAAAAATGGTGCAGAGTATCCGATCGATTGATCTCCTAAATGGCAAAGGTTCAATTTCCCAAAAATGCTGTAGAATACCCGATCCATTGATCTCCTAAATGTCCATGTTTCAATTTCCCAAAAAATGTTATTTCAGCACGCCCTTCCTGGGAGGAGCTACAATTTTTTGCGATTTGCTACTCCACTGCACTAGTAAAAGCTCTGACACTTCACAATTCACACCTTAATTTCACAATCTAACACTCTACCAATTTTCCAGTATGTCGGTGGGGCATGGCGACCAGACATTGCAGGGAAGGTCTCCGTGCATCGGGCATGCCCAGCAGGCACTGCATGGAGGGTCACTGTTCCTGGGACATGCCCACCAGGCACTGCAGGGAGGGTCACTGTGCCTGGAGAAGGCCCACCCGGCACTGCAGGGAAGGTCACTGTGCATGGCGTATGCCCACCTGGCACTGCAGGGACAGTCACTGCACCTGGGGCATTCCCGGCAAGCACTTTAGAGAGGGTCACTGTGCCGGGGACATGCCCAACTGGCACTGGAGGCAGGGTCACAGTGCCTGGGATATGGCCATCAGGCACAGCATGGAGGGTTACTGTGCCTGGGAGCTGCCCAGCAGGCAATGCAGGGAATGCCACTGTGCCTTGAGGCATTTCAACCTGGCACTGGAGGCAGGGTCACTGTGCCTGGGATATGCCCATCAGGCACAGTATGGAGGGTTACTGTGCCTGGGACCTGCCCAGCAAACACTGCAGGGAATGTCACTGTACCTTGGGGCATGTCCACCAGGCACTGCAGGGAAGGTCACTGTGCCTGGGCCATGACCACCAGGCAATGCAGGGAAAGCCACTGTGCCTTGAGATATGTCCATCAGGCACTGCAAGGAAGGTCATTGTGCCTTGAGGCATGTCCACCAGGCACTGCAGGGAAGATCACGGTGCCTGGGACATGCCCACCAGGCACTGCAGGGAAAGTCACTGTGCCTGGTCCATGCCCACCAGGCACTGCAGGCAAGGCCACTGTGCCTTGAGGCATGTCCACCAGGCACTACAGGGAAGGTCACTATACATGGGCCATGCCCACCAGGCACTGCAGGGAAGGCCACTGTGTCTTGAGGCATGTCCACCAGCCACTGCAGGGAAGGTCACTGTGCTTTGAGGCATGTCCCCCAGGCACTGCAGGGAAGGTCACTGTGCCTGGGGAATGCCCACCGGGCACTGCAGGGAAGGTCACTGTGCCTTGAGTCATGTCCCCCAGGCACTGCAGGGAAGGTCACTGTGCCTGGATCAGGCCCACCAGGCACTGCAGGTAAGGTCATTGTGCCTCGGACATGCCCACCAGGCACTGCAGGGAAGGCCACTGTGCCTTATGGCATGTCCACCAGGCACTGCCGGGAAGGTCACTGTGCCTGGGACATGCCCACTAGGCACTGCAGGGAAGGCCACTGCGCCTTGTGGCATGTCCACCAGGCACATCAGGGAGGGTCAGTGTGCCTGGGACAAGCCCACCAGGCACTGCAGGGAAGGCCACTGTGCCTTATGGCATGTCCACCAGGCACTGCCGGGAAGGTCACTGTGCCTGGGACATGCCCACCAGGCACTGCAGAGAAGGCCACTGTGCCTTGTGGCATGTCCACCAGGCACAGCAGGGAAGGTCAGTGTGCCTGGGACCTGCCCACCAGGCACTGCAGGGAAGGCAACTGTGCCTTGTGGCATGCCCACCAGACACTGCAGGGAAGGTCACTGTGTTTTGAAGCATGTCCACCAAGCACTGCAGGAAAGGTCCCTGGGACATGAAGACCAGACACTGCAGGGAAGGCCCTTGTGCCTTGAGGCATGTCCGCCAGGCACTGCAGGGAAGGTCACTGTGTCTAGGACATGGTCACCAGGCACTGCAGGGAAGGCCACTGTGCCTTGAGGCATGTCCACCAGGAACTGCAGGGAAGGTCACTGTGCCGGGGCCATGTCCACCGGGCACTGCAGGGAAGGTCACTGTGTCTGGGCCATGCCCACCAGGCACTGCAGGAAAGGTCACTGTGACTGGGACATGCCCACCAGGCACTGCAGGAAAGGTCACTGTGCCGGGGACATGTCCACCAGGCACTGCAGGGAAGGTCACTGTGTCTGGGCCATGCCCACCAGGCACTGAAGGGAAGGTCACTGTGCCTGGGACAAGCCCACCAGGCACTGCAGGGAAGGACACTGTTCCCGAGACATGTCCACCAGGCACTGCAGGGAAGGTCACTGTGCCTGGGCCATGCCCACCAGGCACTGCAGAGAAGGGGACTGTGGCTGGGACATGCCCACCAGGCACTGCAGAGAAGGTCACTGTGCCTGGGACATGCCCACCAGGCACTGCAGGTAAGGTCACAGTGCGTGGGCCATGTCCACAAGGCACTGCAGGGAAGGTCACTGTGCCTGGATCAGGCCCATCAGGCACTGCAAGTAAGGTCACTGTGCCTCGGACATGCCCACCAGGCACAGCAGGAAAGGCCACTGTGCCTTGAGGCATGCCCGCCAGGCACTGCAGGGAAGGTCACTGTGCCTGGTCCATGCCCACCAGGCACTGCAGGGAAGGCCACTGTGCCTGGTCCATGCCCACCAGGCACAGCAGGAAATGCCACTGTGCCTTGAGGCATGCCCGCCAGGCACTGCAGGGAAGGTCACTGTGCATGGTCCATGCCCACCAGGCACTGCAGGGAAGGCCAATGTGCCTGGTCCATGCCCACCAGGCACTGCAGGAAAGGCCACTGTGCTTGGGACATGCCCACTAGGCACTGCAGGGAAGATCATTGTGCTTTGAGGCATGACCACCAGGCACTGCAGGGAAGGTCACTGTGCCTGGTCCATGACCACTAGGCACTGCAGGGAAGGCCACTGTGCCTGGGTCATGACCACTAGGCACGGCAGGGAAGGCCACTGTGCCTGGGTCATGTCCACCAGGCACTGCAGGGAAGGTCACTGTGCCTGGCTATGGGTCCAATTCCTGCAGCCCTGCAGGGCATGGATAAAGGCTATGCAGAAAGGACGTGCTACATGGTTAAAGTATAACATTATGAAGACATCCTTAGAAATGTTCTCATGAGAACTTGTGGGTCTCTGGCATGGTACAGTAGCATATTACGACACGAGGGTAACCAAGCACTTCCCAGAAGAAAAACCAGGCGAAGGAACGTGCTGGTTGCTGTTCAGAAACACTACACTGAACGTCACTATCAGGATGAGCGATGTAGCGAAATCTCACCCTCTGCTACGGACTGCGTATGATGTCACTCATGCAACCATATATGTCATTATGAATTACATGATTGAGAGTATCATGCATGACATTCCATATTATAGCATCCATGAGTGCGCGCCCTGAGGGGGCAGATTATAGCGCTCAGGAGATGCGCTGGCTATGGGGCCTGCCTCAGCCCCACTGAGCCTCTATGGCAGATCATTAATGTCTTACTGCTGTCCCCAGCCCATGGCCCCTCTCTGGCACAGACACCTCTCTGCTTCAGTGCTGTCCCCGGCACAGACACCTCTCTGCTTCAGTGCTGTCCCCGGCCCATGGACCCTCTCTGGCACAGACCCCTCTCCGCTTCAGTGGTGTCCCCGGCCCATGGACCCTCTCTGGCACAGACACCTCTCTGCTTCAGTGCTGTCCCCGGCCCATGGACCCTCTCTGGCACAGACACCTCTCTGCTTCAGTGCTGTCCCCGGCCCATGGACCCTCTCTGGCACAGACACCTCTCCGCTTCAGTGCTGTCCCCAGCCCATGGACCCTCTCTGGCACAGACACCTCTCCGCTTCAGTGCTGTCTCCAGGCCATGCACCCTCTCTGGCACAGACACCTCTCCGCTTCAGTGCTGTCCCCAGCCCATGGACCCTCTCTGGCACAGACACCTCTCCGCTTCAGTGCTGTCCCCAGCCCATGGACCCTCTCTGGCACAGACACCTCTCTGCTTCAGTGCTGTCCCCGGCACAGACACCTCTCTGCTTCAGTGCTGTCCCCGGCCCATGGACCCTCTCTGGCACAGACACCTCTCCGCTTCAGTGCTGTCCCCGGCCCATGGACCCTCTCTGGCACAGACACCTCTCCGCTTCAGTGCTGTCCCCGGCCCATGGACCCTCTCTGGCACAGACACCTCTCCGCTTCAGTGCTGTCCCCGGCCCATGGACCCTCTCTGGCACAGACACCTCTCCGCTTCAGTGCTGTCCCCGGCCCATGGACCCTCTCTGGCACAGACACCTCTCCGCTTCAGTGCTGTCCCCGGCCCATGGACCCTCTCTGGCACAGACACCTCTCCGCTTCAGTGCTGTCCCCGGCCCATGGACCCTCTCTGGCAAAGACACATCTCCGCTTCAGTGCTGTCCCCGGCCCATGGACCCTCTCTGGCACAGACACCTCTCCGCTTCAGTGTTGTCCCCGGCCCATGGACCCTCTCTGGCACAGACACCTCTCCGCTTCAGTGCTGTCCCCGGCCCATGGACCCTCTCTGCCACAGACACCTCTCCGCTTCAGTGCTGTCCCCGGCCCATGGACCCTCTCTGGCACAGACACCTCTCGGCTTCAGTGCTGTCCCCGGCCCATGGACCCTCTCTGGCACAGACACCTCTCTGCTTCAGTGCTGTCCCCCGCCCATGGACCCTCTCTGGCACAGACACCTCTACGCTTCAGTGCTGTCCCCCGCCCATGGACCCTCTCTGGCACAGACACCTCTCTGCTTCAGTGCTGTCCCCGGCCCATGGACCCTCTCTGGCACAGACACCTCTCTGCTTCAGTGCTGTCCCCGGCCCATGGACCCTCTCTGGCACAGACACCTCTCCGCTTCAGTGCTGTCCCCAGCCCATGGACCCTCTCTGGCACAGACACCTCTCCGCTTCAGTGCTGTCTCCAGGCCATGCACCCTCTCTGGCACAGACACCTCTCCGCTTCAGTGCTGTCCCCAGCCCATGGACCCTCTCTGGCACAGACACCTCTCCGCTTCAGTGCTGTCCCCAGCCCATGGACCCTCTCTGGCACAGACACCTCTCTGCTTCAGTGCTGTCCCCGGCACAGACACCTCTCTGCTTCAGTGCTGTCCCCGGCCCATGGACCCTCTCTGGCACAGACACCTCTCCGCTTCAGTGCTGTCCCCGGCCCATGGACCCTCTCTGGCACAGACACCTCTCCGCTTCAGTGCTGTCCCCGGCCCATGGACCCTCTCTGGCACAGACACCTCTCCGCTTCAGTGCTGTCCCCGGCCCATGGACCCTCTCTGGCACAGACACCTCTCCGCTTCAGTGCTGTCCCCGGCCCATGGACCCTCTCTGGCACAGACACCTCTCCGCTTCAGTGCTGTCCCCGGCCCATGGACCCTCTCTGGCACAGACACCTCTCCGCTTCAGTGCTGTCCCCGGCCCATGGACCCTCTCTGGCACAGACACCTCTCCGCTTCAGTGCTGTCCCCGGCCCATGGACCCTCTCTGGCAAAGACACATCTCCGCTTCAGTGCTGTCCCCGGCCCATGGACCCTCTCTGGCACAGACACCTCTCCGCTTCAGTGCTGTCCCCGGCCCATGGACCCTCTCTGGCACAGACACCTCTCCGCTTCAGTGCTGTCCCCGGCCCATGGACCCTCTCTGCCACAGACACCTCTCCGCTTCAGTGCTGTCCCCGGCCCATGGACCCTCTCTGGCACAGACACCTCTCGGCTTCAGTGCTGTCCCCGGCCCATGGACCCTCTCTGGCACAGACACCTCTCTGCTTCAGTGCTGTCCCCCGCCCATGGACCCTCTCTGGCACAGACACCTCTACGCTTCAGTGCTGTCCCCCGCCCATGGACCCTCTCTGGCACAGACACCTCTCTGCTTCAGTGCTGTCCCCCGCCCATGGACCCTCTCTGGCACAGACACCTCTCCGCTTCAGTGCTGTCCCCCGCCCATGGACCCTCTCTGGCACAGACACCTCTCCGCCTCAGTGCTGTCCCCAGCACATGGACTCTCTCTGGCACAGACACCTCTCTGCCTCAGTGCTGTCCCCAGCTCAGGGACCCTCTCTGGCACAGACACCTCTCCGCTTCAGTGCTGTCCCCAGCCCATGGACCCTCTCTGGCACAGACACCTCTCCGCTTCAGTGCTGTCCCCAGCCCATGGATCCTCTCTGGCACAGACACCTCTCCGCCTCAGTGCTGTCCCCAGCCCATGGACCCTCTCTGGCACAGACACCTCTCCGCCTCAGTGCTGTCCCCAGCCCATGGACCCTCTCTGGCACAGACACCTCTCCGCCTCAGTGCTGTCCCCAGCCCATGGACCGTCTCTGGCACACTCACCTCTCCGCCTCAGTGCTGTCCCCAGCCCATGGACCCTCTCTGGCACAGACACCTCTCAGCTTCAGTGCTGTCCTCAGCCCATGGACCCTCTCTGGTCCACTCACCTCTCCGCTTCAGTGCTGTCCCCAGCGCATGGACCCTCTCTGGCACAGACACCTCTGCGCTTCAGTGCTGTCCTCAGCCCATGGACCCCCCTTTGCACAGACACCTCTCCGCTTCAGTGCTGTCCCCAGCCCATGGACCCTCTCTGGCACAGACACCTTTCTGCTTCAGTGCTGTCCCCAGGCCGTGGACCCTCTCTGACACAGACACCTCTCCGCTTCAGTGCTGTCCCCGGCCCATGGACCCTCTCTGGCACAGACACCTTTCCGCTTTAGTGCTGTCCCTGGCCCATGGACCCTCTCTGACACAGACACCTCTCCGCTTTAGTGCTGTCCCCGGCCCATAGACCCTCTCTGCCACAGACACCTCTCCGCTTTAGTGCTGTCCCCGGCCCATGGACCCTCTCTGCCACAGACACCGCTCCGCTTCAGTGCTGTCCCCGGCCCATGGACCCTCTCTGGTACAGACACCTCTCCGCTTTAGTGCTGTCCCCGGCCCATGGACCCTCTCTGACACAGACACCTCTCCGCTTTAGTGCTGTCCCCGGCCCATGGACCCTCTCTGGCACAGACACCTCTCCGCTTCAGTGCTGTCCCCGGCCCATGGACCCTCTCTGGCACAGACACCTCTCCGCTTCAGTGCTGTCCTCAGCCCATGGACTCTCTCTGGCACAGACACCTCTCCGACTCAGCGCTGTCCCCAGCCCATGGACCCTCTCTGGCAGAGACACCTCTCCGCTTTAGTGCTGTCCCCAGCCCAGGGACCCTCTCTGGCACAGACACCTCTCTGCTTCAGTGCTGTCCCCATCCCAGGGACCCTCTCTGGCACAGACACCTCTCTGCTTCAGTGCTGTCCCCAGCCCATGGACCCTCTCTGGCACAGACACCACTCCGCTTCAGTGCTGTTCCCAGCCAATGGACCCTCTCTGGCAAAGACACCTCTCCGCTTCAGTGCTGTCCACAGCCCATGGACCCTCTCTGGCACAGACACCTCTCCGCTTCAGTGCTGTCCCCAGCCCATGGACCCTCTCTGGCACAGACATCTCTCTGCTTCAGTGCTGTCCCCAGCCCATGGACCCTCTCTGGCACAGACACCTCTCTGCCTCAGTGCTGTCCCCAGCCCATGGACCCTCTCTGGCACAGACACCTCTCCGCTTCAGTGCTGTCCCCAGCCCATGGACCCTCTCTGGCACAGACACCTCTCCGCTTCAGTGTTGTCCTCAGCCCATGGACCCTCTCTGGTACACTCACCTCTCCGCTTCATTGATGTCCCCAGCCCATGGACCCTCTCTGGCACAGACACGTCTCTGCTTCAGTGCTGTCCCCAGCCCATGGACCCTCTCTGGCACAGACACCTCTCCGCTTCAGTGCTGTCCTCAGCCCATGGACCCTCTCTGGCACACTCACCTCTCCGCTTCAGTGCTGTCCCCAGCGCATGGACCCTCTCTGGCACAGACACCTCTGCGCTTCAGTGCTGTCCTCAGCCCATGGACCCCCCTTTGCACAGACACCTCTCTGCTTCAGTGCTGTCCCCAGCCCATGGACCCTCTCTGGCACAGACACCTCTCCGCTTCAGTGCTGTCCCCAGGCCGTGGACCCTCTCTGGCACAGACACCTTTCCGCTTCAGTGCTGTCCCCAGCCCATGGACCCTCTCTGGCACAGACACCTCTCTGCTTCAGTGCTGTCCTCAGCCCATGGACCCTCTCTGGCACAGACACCTCTGCGCTTCAGTGCTGTCCTCAGCCCATGGACCCCCCTTTGCACAGACACCTCTCCGCTTCAGTGCTGTCCCCGGCCCATGGACCCTCTCTGGCACAGACACCTCTCCGCTTCAGTGCTGTCCCCGGCCCATGGACCCTCTCTGGCAAAGACACATCTCCGCTTCAGTGCTGTCCCCGGCCCATGGACCCTCTCTGGCACAGACACCTCTCCGCTTCAGTGCTGTCCCCGGCCCATGGACCCTCTCTGGCACAGACACCTCTCCGCTTCAGTGCTGTCCTCAGCCCATGGACCCTCTCTGGTACACTCACCTCTCCGCTTCATTGATGTCCCCAGCCCATGGACCCTCTCTGGCACAGACACCTCTCTGCCTCAGTGCTGTCCCCAGCTCAGGGACCCTCTCTGGCACAGACACCTCTCCGCTTCAGTGCTGTCCCCAGCCCATGGACCCTCTCTGGCACAGACACCTCTCCGCTTCAGTGCTGTCCCCAGCCCATGGATCCTCTCTGGCACAGACACCTCTCCGCCTCAGTGCTGTCCCCAGCCCATGGACCCTCTCTGGCACAGACACCTCTCCGCCTCAGTGCTGTCCCCAGCCCATGGACCCTCTCTGGCACAGACACCTCTCCGCCTCAGTGCTGTCCCCAGCCCATGGACCGTCTCTGGCACACTCACCTCTCCGCCTCAGTGCTGTCCCCAGCCCATGGACCCTCTCTGGCACAGACACCTCTCAGCTTCAGTGCTGTCCTCAGCCCATGGACCCTCTCTGGTCCACTCACCTCTCCGCTTCAGTGCTGTCCCCAGCGCATGGACCCTCTCTGGCACAGACACCTCTGCGCTTCAGTGCTGTCCTCAGCCCATGGACCCCCCTTTGCACAGACACCTCTCCGCTTCAGTGCTGTCCCCAGCCCATGGACCCTCTCTGGCACAGACACCTTTCTGCTTCAGTGCTGTCCCCAGGCCGTGGACCCTCTCTGACACAGACACCTCTCCGCTTCAGTGCTGTCCCCGGCCCATGGACCCTCTCTGGCACAGACACCTTTCCGCTTTAGTGCTGTCCCCGGCCCATGGACCCTCTCTGGCACAGACACCTCTCCGCTTTAGTGCTGTCCCTGGCCCATGGACCCTCTCTGACACAGACACCTCTCCGCTTTAGTGCTGTCCCCGGCCCATAGACCCTCTCTGCCACAGACACCTCTCCGCTTTAGTGCTGTCCCCGGCCCATGGACCCTCTCTGCCACAGACACCGCTCCGCTTCAGTGCTGTCCCCGGCCCATGGACCCTCTCTGGTACAGACACCTCTCCGCTTTAGTGCTGTCCCCGGCCCATGGACCCTCTCTGACACAGACACCTCTCCGCTTTAGTGCTGTCCCCGGCCCATGGACCCTCTCTGGCACAGACACCTCTCCGCTTCAGTGCTGTCCCCGGCCCATGGACCCTCTCTGGCACAGACACCTCTCCGCTTCAGTGCTGTCCTCAGCCCATGGACTCTCTCTGGCACAGACACCTCTCCGACTCAGCGCTGTCCCCAGCCCATGGACCCTCTCTGGCAGAGACACCTCTCCGCTTTAGTGCTGTCCCCAGCCCAGGGACCCTCTCTGGCACAGACACCTCTCTGCTTCAGTGCTGTCCCCATCCCAGGGACCCTCTCTGGCACAGACACCTCTCTGCTTCAGTGCTGTCCCCAGCCCATGGACCCTCTCTGGCACAGACACCACTCCGCTTCAGTGCTGTTCCCAGCCAATGGACCCTCTCTGGCAAAGACACCTCTCCGCTTCAGTGCTGTCCACAGCCCATGGACCCTCTCTGGCACAGACACCTCTCCGCTTCAGTGCTGTCCCCAGCCCATGGACCCTCTCTGGCACAGACATCTCTCTGCTTCAGTGCTGTCCCCAGCCCATGGACCCTCTCTGGCACAGACACCTCTCTGCCTCAGTGCTGTCCCCAGCCCATGGACCCTCTCTGGCACAGACACCTCTCCGCTTCAGTGCTGTCCCCAGCCCATGGACCCTCTCTGGCACAGACACCTCTCCGCTTCAGTGTTGTCCTCAGCCCATGGACCCTCTCTGGTACACTCACCTCTCCGCTTCATTGATGTCCCCAGCCCATGGACCCTCTCTGGCACAGACACCTCTCTGCTTCAGTGCTGTCCCCAGCCCATGGACCCTCTCTGGCACAGACACCTCTCCGCTTCAGTGCTGTCCTCAGCCCATGGACCCTCTCTGGCACACTCACCTCTCCGCTTCAGTGCTGTCCCCAGCGCATGGACCCTCTCTGGCACAGACACCTCTGCGCTTCAGTGCTGTCCTCAGCCCATGGACCCCCCTTTGCACAGACACCTCTCTGCTTCAGTGCTGTCCCCAGCCCATGGACCCTCTCTGGCACAGACACCTCTCCGCTTCAGTGCTGTCCCCAGGCCGTGGACCCTCTCTGGCACAGACACCTTTCCGCTTCAGTGCTGTCCCCAGCCCATGGACCCTCTCTGGCACAGACACCTCTCTGCTTCAGTGCTGTCCTCAGCCCATGGACCCTCTCTGGCACAGACACCTCTGCGCTTCAGTGCTGTCCTCAGCCCATGGACCCCCCTTTGCACAGACACCTCTCCGCTTCAGTGCTGTCCCCAGCCCATGGACCCTCTCTGGCACAGACACCTCTCCGCTTCAGTGCTGTCCCCAGGCCGTGGACCCTCTCTGGCACAGACACCTTTCCGCTTCAGTGCTGTCCCCAGCCCATGGACCCTCTCTGGCACAGACACCTCTCTGCTTCAGTGCTGTCCTCAGCCCATGGACCCTCTCTGGCACAGACACCTCTGCGCTTCAGTGCTGTCCTCAGCCCATGGACCCCCCTTTGCACAGACACCTCTCCGCTTCAGTGCTGTCCCCAGCCCATGGACCCTCTCTGGCACAGACACCTCTCCGCTTCAGTGCTGTCCCCAGGCCGTGGACCCTCTCTGGCACAGACACCTTTCCACTTTAGTGCTGTCCCCAGCCCATGGACCCTCTCTGGCACAGACACCTCTCTGCTTCAGTGCTGTCCTCAGCCCATGGACCCTCTCTGGCACAGACACCTCTGCGCTTCAGTGCTGTCCTCAGCCCATGGACCCCCCTTTGCACAGACACCTCTCCGCTTCAGTGCTGTCCCCAGCCCATGGACCCTCTCTGGCACAGACACCTCTCCGCTTCAGTGCTGTCCCCAGGCCGTGGACCCTCTCTGGCACAGACACCTTTCCGCTTCAGTGCTGTCCCCAGCCCATGGACCCTCTCTGGCACAGACACCTCTCTGCTTCAGTGCTGTCCTCAGCCCATGGACCCTCTCTGGCACAGACACCTCTGCGCTTCAGTGCTGTCCTCAGCCCATGGACCCCCCTTTGCACAGACACCTCTCCGCTTCAGTGCTGTCCCCAGCCCATGGACCCTCTCTGGCACAGACACCTCTCCGCTTCAGTGCTGTCCCCAGGCCGTGGACCCTCTCTGGCACAGACACCTCTCCGCTTCAGTGCTGTCCCCAGCCCATGGACCCTCTCTGGCACAGACACCTCTCTGCTTCAGTGCTGTCCTCAGCCCATGGACCCTCTCTCGCACAGACACTTCTCCGCTTCAGTGCTGTCCTGAGCCCATGGCCCCCTTTGCACAGATACATCTCCCCTCCAGTGCTGTCCTCAGCCCATGGGGCTTCCAATGAGCATGTACTCACACTGTGGGTCTGTGTCCCTTTGGTTAGTTGCGGGGGCGGGGGGGTCGCATTACTGAGTGAAATGATTTACTTTATGTAGAATATGTCTCTAATGTGCAGCCACCAGTGTCCTAGCGCCACCCTCTGCACATGGAGGCGCTATGGCACAGTCTCCGCAATTCCCTAGTGCCGCCTTTAGCCTATCGAGTCATTATTTTTTCATTATTCATGTGTATTAGTTCCAAAGAAACTTTTCACATAAAAAGAAAATGAAAAGAATAAATCAAACAAAATACTTCCATTACAAATAATGTCATGCTCACAAATTCAAGAACCAAACTAAAAACAATTGAACCAATTAAAACCATTTCAACCTCCAATATAAAATAGCTTTGTGGCTCTTCACCTTACTGGGTGCACCGGTTGCACCCCAATCCATTCTTTAGGTCTTTATGGGCTTGTCCTCTTCGGATTTGCGCTCACCTCGCACGGTCTCCAATCCACACCGAGAGATTATCAGTGCTAAAACAGTATGGCCAGAACTCATTATTACGGACTGATTCTGGACCATGTACATACATAGACAGGCTGTTCATATAAAAATCACTCAATCGTATGCATGAGGTTAGCGCATGTTGGGCCGATTCCAAAATGGCCGACTTGTACACAATCGGCAAGTTCTTAAATCATGCGGATCTGCCTCTGTGGACCCCTGGTGGTCGTGGTTGGTAAATGATCCAGGCGTACCCACAGTGTGGACCTTCTGATATCCAGCGAGGGGCATTTAATTAGGCAGCACTGGGGTTTCATGAAACAGAATCAACAGATTTCGTGGCATGGATACCTCTTTAGGGGTGCCAGTTCTGTCCACGGTCCCATTAATCCAGTTTCCGGTTTAGGATTCCAATTGATCTTTCTAAACAGATCCAACACAGACGTTTCCCAAAAGGGTTTCCCAAAGGTACTACTGCAACTCCTGTTCACCCAACCCAGACAATTCAAAAGTGGGCACCAGATTCTTTAACCATCTTTAGGTACAATGCCCCCTTCTTTTTCAGTACCATGCCCACCAATGATTTTAGCCCCAATTCTAGCCGTATCAATTCTATGGGAATCACTTCAGATTGCCTGCCAGAACTTACCCTCCACAATGGTTGCCGCCGGTATTTTACCGTGTCTGCCTTGGTGGATGGAGGAATTACCGGCCTACTCCAAGGGGAGCGGGGCTGGTAATTCCCCATTCACCAAGGCACTTCCCCATTCCCATTTTTGCCCCCATTGGGCTCAATGGGAATCGGGAAGGAGGTAATTACGGTACCGCAAATTGCGGTACCGTAATTAGCACCAAGGTCCCTTTGCGGGCCCGTTCCTTAACGGCTGGTAAAACCAGCCGTTGACGTCGGGTCCGGCAAAGGGACCTCGTAGTCAGGCGGTAAGGGTTTACCGGTACCGGTGCCCTTGCAAGTACCGGTAAACCCTTACTGCATAGCGTGTAATGAGGCCCACTGTCTCATTTCAGAATGTCTTCTTATAATAGAACTGGTTTAGCAGTGGCTTCAAAAGGCCAGGCAGAATATAGCGTCTTGAATGAGGTAAGCAAATGAATTTGTTAAACTGACACCGGGCCACTGTAACGTTGCAAGATGCTTTATTGATAAACTCTAAGTAATACGGACCCCCAGCTCAGCCAGTGGACCCCCAGCTCAGCCAGTGAAGCCACAGGGAAACCTGCAACTCTTCAACTGGCCAACCGTGGAATCCTTACAAACGTAAACATCAAACAGTGAACAATAGTGGAACCTCAACCTGGCAACACTCTGCATGGCCAAGCAACATTCTATGTGACATCGCTATGTACCACACAAGCCAACACTATAACAACATTCCTATATCATGTGATGATATATTATATTTAAGTATAGAGAGCAAAGGTAGTAGTGCGATACATGCTTACAGGCAGTACAGACGGCAATACTTTAGCCATGAAATGTAGTGCTTAGCAATGCAACAGTGCACTCATAGCGCTTTAGTGCTCAAAGAGGATCCTAAGGGCTTGTATTAGCATTGTGGCAGATAGCAGCTCTTGATAGCAATGGAACTTTAGTAGTAATGTCTCAGACACAAAGAGAGGTGTGCTTTTAAGGTAGCCTTCATTCATTCATTTATATAACCATTTAACATAGCAAGGCGCTAAGCAGCTTGACCATATCATATCATACATGCATGCATGCTTACATATGTAGTGTAGTTGAATTGAGCAGTCCAGCACATTCATTCATCCCTATGCAAATGTATAGTCATTACGAGTAAGACGTGGATTCTGGTCCACTCCATTTTCTATTCATCAAAGTTATACAGCAGCTCTCTTGGAAGCTAAGAAGAGGCTCCTCGTAACGCTGAAGCCTTGAGCAGGGAGACTTGAGCAGGCGAGATGGCTAAATCCTCCCTGAGCCCTTACTGATCATTCGGCTTTGGGATTCGGCTGATAATTTGGCTCGGGAATCTACTGATAAAAAACCAAAGAGTGCCGGGTTGGTACCAACCAATATTGTTTACCGTTACCCTAAGGAGAAGGGGAGGTACCTTGAAGCTGGGGGATTTTTAGTAAGAAGTGGAATTTCAAGTGCAAACCCTATAAATAGGCTTTTAGCCGACAGGCCAGGCATCAGCTGAGGCCATACTAGCGGTGTAGAGGGGGTTGCGGGCTCTGAGCCTCACCTGAATGTCATGCTTACATGTATTCTTTGCAATGCAATGTAAATGTTGATGTTGGATTTGCTTGACTGAACTGGGTGCAATTCTGATCCTGCGGCATTGTGCTTTGGTTCAAATGCAACCTTTAGAAGTACATACCATTCATCGTGGAAAGAGGGCTTTGATATGATATGGCATTTATAACGCGCCTATACACAAGTGTTTAGCATTCAGAAGATGAATTGATGGTACCGGAATGTTTTGCTAAAGGGAAGAGATTTGAGACCCATTGTGGTCATTGTGATGTTGCAATATTGAGTACTACTGCTTTCAACAAGGCTTATGGAACTCAGGTTGCTTTAGTGAGAACGAAACGAGGGACGGTGTGATGATTTCTGTAAGTCAAAGGACTATTCTTGTACATTGCCATTGGTCGTTCTTGTCTCTGGTACGTTACTGGCACGTTTGTGTTGTGGGGATAGTTTATCAGAAGCACTGCGTTATATCTTCTGTTTGCATCTCTCCATTTCTCTCTCTCTCTGTGCATTAGGATATGTCAAAAGATTGAAGGGGAATGGTTGTTGCACCCATGAGTAAAATGTCAAGTTCTAAAGGTTTGGTTGTAAAGCTATGCATGCTGTGAGAAAGGGGAGGGAACACACCCTTGATGCCCACACACCTTACATATTTCACTGAGAGCACAAATCAGCTGTGGACAGGCTGGGGGGTGGGGGGGGGAAACGTCCCTCTTACAGTTAGCCCAATGAACGTTTCCTCCTTCCGTTCCCCACCAAGAAATGCTAGCCTGCCTATCTGAGCTGAGATATCTGGGGGCAGAGTTTTTACCCAGCAGGGTGATCATTAATATGATAAACGACAAATGTCCTAGAGACATCCTCAGCCTACTATGAAGCATCTATGGCACAGTCACCTCAATGTCCCAGTGCCACCCGCAGGCCGGTAATCAGTGGGCCTTAGTATCCCGACATGCAAAGTGCTTGCATCAGGTCTCTGGGAGTTGTGCTATCTTCTTTACAGGGGAGGGCAAAGTAGAAACCAGGACAGGACTAGTGTTGCTTGACTGGAATGGGTCATATTGGTATTTGTGTGGTGTTTGGCTCAGTCTCTTCCTGTTACCCCACCCTTTAATTTTCTCTGTTTTCTCTTTTTTGCCCCCTTCGCCAATGGGACCCCTGTGAATTTACTCTGTAAACCACTTCCCTAAATGGTTTCCGCTGCTACCCTTCTCTGGGTGTTTGCCTGACCCTGTCTTCCTCTTTCCTCACTAACCCACGCCTCGCTGCCTTTCCCTTCCTCGTGGTAGCACTGGTGTAACAGGGCCCCCCTAGCACCCACTGTCCGGGGGCCCCTGCCACCACATGTCCTGGGAGGGGAGCCCCCTTGGACTTTAAAACAACAAAGAATTGTTTTTCTTCTTTTTGTGGTCACTCTGCCTTCATAAAGAAATAATTTCTTTATGAAGGCAGAGTGACTACAAAAAGAAACAATTTCTTTTGGAAGTCCGTGTGCTCCCCACACTCCATGCCATTTAAGCCTTTAGGCTGGAGACCTCCATGTCATGGTCTTGTGGAGGTCTATTACTTCAAAAATAAATATTTTATTTTTCAAGTCACTATGCCTTCATGAATAAATGATTTCCATTATGGTTCGGTCCTTTACAGAAATAATTTCATTAAGAAGTCAGAATGACTTTAAAAAAAACAATGTCTTTTTGAAGAAGTAGGGCTCCCCTCAACCCCATGACATGTGCGTGTGTGAGTGTATGATGAAAGGGTGCACACTTAAATGTATTGGTGGCTGCCTGTGTGACTGTATGGTGAAAGGGTGGACACTTAAATGTATAGGTGGCTGCCTGTATGAGTGTATGGTGAAAGGGTGCACACTTGAATGCATAGGTGGCTGCCTCTGTGAGTGTATGGTAAAAGGGTGCACACTTACATGTATGGGTGGCTGCCTGTTTGAGTGTATATTGAAAGGGTGCACAATTAAATATATGGGTGGCTGCATGTGTGTGGGTGTATGGTGAATGCTGTGTGTTCTTGTGTTCAGGGGCAAAACAAAACCTAAATTCTGGGGGCTGGGGGTGCTAACCCTTCACATGTTGTGAGAGGTGCTAACTTCAAGGCTGATGAGGGAGGGGCAAACGTATTTGTGTGGGAGCATCAGACATCTTTATGCATTCTAATGAAACTATTCTAGTGCAGCATCAATGTTACAAGCAGTTAACTCTCTCCTTTAAGTCTGAAAGCACCCACTTATGGACTGCTGTGAGAATAAGCTGTCTCCTGCCCACTCTCTACCCTTCCAATCACTTCCCTGGCATGCAAGTACTAAACCACATAAAGATTTCAATTGCCTAAACAATTATGCATTTGAATGCAGGTACTAACAGTGAAATGCTTTACTTTAGTAATTGCCAGTCCCTTGTTAACAGCGAAACCCAGGTGCTGTTTAACATCTGTGTCCTGTTCTGTCCTGCAACAGCTCTGTAGTTCAGCCAGATCGCGACAACATAGCCCAACTTTTCATGGGGGGTTTGGAGGGGGCTGAAGTCCAATCAGCTCAATGGTGTTGTACCACTACTTGTGTTTAATCCCTTGGTTACTTATTGGTAATCTTCATTACTCCTAGCCATATTCTTCCCCGCCCCAGTACTTGTGTATGGGGCGTTTTGCCTCATACATAAGTACTGGGATGGGGTAGAGGGACATGGAGGTAATGCGTAGCTTAGTTAACTGTAATTATCATTACTCCTAGTCCCACTCTTCCTCATCCCAGTACTTGTCTATGAGGCAAGGAGCCTCATATGTGAGGACTGGAACAAGGGAAAGTGACGTGAAGGTAATTCTGGGGTGAGAAGCTGATTTTGGGGCTTGGGGTAGGAGGTGGGAGGGAGAGGGGAATGTTTGGAGGGGTTGGGGTGGGACAGGGTTTGTGCGATAAAGTGTAATGGTCATCCATGTCCAGGCTAAGCAGGCACGATATGTGGAATTAGTGGCTAGAGAGGCATTTTGGTGCAGCCAGTCTAGCCATTGCTTACTGTGGTATTGTATATTTTTCTGGGCATCTGTAATAAAATAACCATGATAAGTGTTATTGTTTCGAATGGCATTTTGGTGCAACCAGTCTAGCCATTTCTTACTGCAGCATTGTATATTTTTCTGGGCATCTGTGATAAAATAACCATTATAAGTGTTATTGCTTCGGCTGGCATTTTGGTGCAACCTGTCTAGGTATGTCTAAATGTGGCCTGGCATGCTTTACTGTAATATGTTATTACGTGTCTAGATTGGTCTTCCTTGTGCAGCCAGTTCAACATGTTTTCATTGTGGCATGGCATTTTTAATGGCAAAGTATTATATTAATTACAGCATTAATGTTCCAGTGGATGACTTGCAAGTATTGGATTTTTGGATTGGAGTTACGCCACAAAACAATTGCAAGCGATCTGACCTTTTAGCCAATTTTTCCCAGAAAGTGTGCTGTATAATGCATTAAACACATAATTATATATGTCTCCTAGTGCAGTGTGCGGTGTACGCCTGGTAACCTAGGCCAGCCCAGAGTGTGGCACGACCCGTGATTTGTTGCTGAGCTGGGGGTGCGGGGGGGCCTCAGCATGGCTCACAGGGGGGGCACCAAATGTTGTGTTATGCCACTGCGTGGTACCCCATCCTGATCCACTCCCCTCTCCCCTTGCCCCCCCCCCCCAGCTTAGCTGGCAATGCTTGAGATTTTGAATATAGGTTTTATGTGTCCCTGGAGGGATGACTTAACGCACTGGCTCTAATGAAAGAGCCACTAACTCACAGCTGTAAATGTTGATTGGGTGTGAACATGCACAAGCCAGAGTCTGCGACCTGTCCCATCCCTCCTTCTCGTTTACATTAGTTCTTCTTACCTCCTACCCTTGCCTTTTCTGTCTTTCTTTCTTTCTTTCTTTCTGTCTTTCTTTCTTTCTTTCTTTCTTTCTTTCTTTCTTTCTTTCTTAGTTTTCCCCCACTTTTGTGTTATTTCTTTCTTTCTCTCTCCTCTTCCTCTTATCTGTTTCTACCTCTTTGCTTTATTTAATTCCTTCTTCACTTTAATTTTTTGACTTTCTTTTTCTTGTCCCACAATCTTCTCTTTCATACTTTATTGTCCATTCTTTTGCCTTCATTCCCCATTTATATAAATGTCTTCCTTGAGTTCTCTTTTTCCGTTCCTTGCTTTTTAAATGTTTTCCTTTTTTTTGGGATTTGACTTCATGTTTTCCATCTTTTCCTAGTTATCGCAATACCTTGTCCTCCCACTATCTCTTGTCTTTATTTCTCCGTCTGCGCTGTGTGTTTAGTTTAGTTTCTTCCTTTGGCGCGTTCTCTCTCTTGTCTCTGATTCACGTTCGTGTTTTTTTCTATTCTGTTTCATTTCCCTGCTTATGAGTCTTTATCTTGCTTTGCATTCGCCCTCCTATCGTTTATCTCAAAATTATTACTTCAGGTTTCTTTTTGTGTACCTTCCTATTATCACTCTGTTTTCTTTCAGTTTCTTCCAAAATTTAGTTTAATCATTTTACATTCCTGAGTTTCTTCGCAATTTGTGACATTTCTCCCTCTGCCTTCTCATTGCCTCTTTCTAATTATGCCTCTCTCGCTTTCTCTCTCTCCCTCTCTCTCTATCTCTCTCTCTCTCTTTCTCTCTAGCTCTCTTTTCGTCTGTCTCTCTGTATCTCTCTCTCCCTCTCTCTGTCTCTATCTCTCTCTCCCTCTCTCTCTATCTCTCTCCCCCTCTTTCTATCTTCCTCTCTCTCTCCCTCTCTGTCTCTCTCATTCTATCTCCCTTGCTCTCTCTCTCTCTCTCTCTGTCTCTCTCTTCCCCCTCTCTCGCTCCCTCTCTCTCTTTCTGTCTCTCCCCCCTCTCGGTCTCTCTCTCTCCCTCGCTCTTTCTCGCTTTCTATCTCTCTTTCTCTCTGTCTCTCTCTATATCTCTCTATGTTTCTCTCTCGCACTCTTCCCTCTCTCTTTTCTCCCTCTCTCTCCCTCTCTGTCTCTCCCACTTTTGCTCTCTCCCTCTCCTCTCGTTTTCTCGTTCTCTCTTTCTCTCTCACTCCCTCTCTCTCCCTCTCGCTATCTCTTTCTCTCTCTCTCTCTTTATTTATCTCATCTCCCTATCTCCCTCTATCCCTCTCGCTCTCTCTGTCTCTCTCTCTACTTCTCTGTCTGTCTCCCTCTCTCCCTCTCTCTATCCCTCTCGCTCTCTCTGTCTCTCTCTCTACTTCTCTGTCTGTCTCCCTCTCTCCCTCTCTCTATCCCTCTCGCTCTCTCTCTCTGTGTCTCTGTCTCTACTTCTCCTTCTCTCTCTTCCTCTCTCTGTCTCCTGCCTTCTCTCTCGCTATCTTTCCACTCTACTTCTCTTTACATTTCTCCATCCCCTCTCTCCGTTTCCATATGTCTGTTTAAATGAACTCCCTTCACTTTCTCAATGCTTTATTGACATGGCGTAAACGTCCCACATATTTCCGTAATTTTACTCAGGAGCCTTTCCGTCCCGCATAGATTTACAGGGCTGACAAACTCCTACTCCACCAACTCAGGGTTAAACCTTACTAGAATCTGCGTTTATTTGTTAGCCCTGAGAAAACATTGCCCCAGAAATCCAGAAAATAAAGCAAGACAGTGCTTTTCACCTGGGTCTGTGACAACCCAACCCCCTCCTGTCTTGCGTGGTAGCCCCTCAATGCGCGGTGCTCCGATGCCTCTGACCGGTATTAAATCCCCGACCTGATGTACTAGTGATACTCCAAGGGCCTGATTAATGGAAATCACGCAGGGGCCACGCACTGAGAAGGACACTGCACAAGCCTGCACGCAGAATGAATAATGTGCACCAAGTGTATTCATGGAATTTACTGTGCAAAGTAAGCGTAATCGCTAGTCGTGGCCGAAACGCCCCCGACACGTCCACACACAAAGCAGAACAGCTACCTTTGCATGCTCCCCTGGGAGAATACACGCACCCTTCAAACAGTGCGTGGGTTCCCCCACAAGCAGGCCTGTATCTCGGGAACCCTGCGTGGGGTCCCCTGTAACTGTATCCGGCACCCCGACAACATGCGTATAAAAAATCGTAACTCAGTAATTACTCGGGAAATCTGCGTGCAAACCCCCGTAAACCATCCCTGCACCCCACTAAACTGCGTACGCGCACCCCTAAGTTAGATCGGAACCCTGGTTGAGTACATGCACCCCTAAATCCGACATGCAACCCGACCTCCACGCTACGAATCCTATGCACAAGTGTACTTACGCTTGCCTTTGCGTGGCGGATAGTATGAAGGAATTCCGTGGCCATTTCCCAGCCGAGTG
Source organism: Ambystoma mexicanum (assembly GCF_040938575.1). Lineage (NCBI taxonomy): Eukaryota > Metazoa > Chordata > Amphibia > Caudata > Ambystomatidae > Ambystoma > Ambystoma mexicanum. The sequence goes on from NC_090939.1 coordinate 49,240,329, forward strand.
GTTGCGCGATCAAATCCATGAATACGCCTCGTGCTGCGCAATTGTGGGCATGCGAGGGACTGCCTGCAGGCCGTCCCTCGGAAAGCCCATTTTTGAGCAAGTTCTTGCCCATTTTTGGTGATCCGCCCCCTTATCAGCCATCTGCGCAAGCCACACCACGCTCTGCGTGGAGTCTTGTGAAAGGCCCTCGATGGCTCACAGAGACATACCGAGCCTGGGCAAACTCCACGCAAGTCCATGAATCGATGAACTGGGATTTGCGCGCATAATGGCACGCAAGTACCCTATTTTCCATGCAAATAATTCCATGAATCGGGCCCAAAGAGTATTTAGTCCATTGGCTTTTCGGTCCGGTTATGAGGACCGGATTTTGGTTTCCATGAAGTCCAGGTCTCTTTCCAGGCAGACATGGTCTTGCTCTGCTTTCTATGGTATCTGTACTGGCCTGGATAGACCCCTCCCTTATTAATAGCTATAGAAATTCTAGAAGCATCTCAAAAAGTAGGCAGGCTGAACTGAGTGCGGAAGGAGTGCTTGACAAAAATTAGATTTTAAAAACCCAAAGATAAAGGGCCTGATTTTTGGTAAAGTGTGCATTTATTCCACAAGGGCCACATGCTGAGATAAAAGGAGAGAGGAAGACCTGGGCAGTCTTGGGCAGACCTGATATCCAAACGAGACAGGCGGGGTCAGTCGGACCTGAAATTAAAAGGAGATATACAGACTAAGGGAGACCTGAAACGATAAGGAGATATACAGGGGCAGATTCATGGAAATGTGCACAGAAATCCTGCAAGGGCCGTGTGCCGAGAAAGGACAAAGCGTGAGCCTGCGCACAGAATACAAAATGCGCTCCCTGACATTCATAGAATTGTTTGTGCAAAGTAACCGTATTCGTAAATTGCGCCCGGAACGCCCCGACACGCAAAGCATACCTGTTCCTGGCACCCTGACAACCTGCGCATAAAAAATTGTAACTCGGTCTGAACTCAGAAAATCTGCGTACAAATGCCCATAAACCGTTCCTGCACCCTGCTACACTGCTTACGCGCACCCCTAAGTTACATCAGAACATCGATTGAGTACCCGCACCCCGATATACAACATGCAACCCCACCTCTGTGCTGCCATTCCTACGTGCAAGTGTACTTACGCCTGCTTTGGGTGGCGGATCGTATGGAGGACTTGCGTGGCCATTTCCCAGACGAGAGGTTGCGCAATCAAATCCACGAATACGTCTCGTGCCGCTCAATTGTGGGCATGTGAGACACTGCCTGTAGGCCATCCCTTGGAACACCTACTTTTTCGCATCATCTTCCCCATTTTTGGTGTTCCGCCCCCTTCCCAGCCCTCTGCTCAAGCCACTCCCACGATCTGCGTGGAGTCTCGCGCAAGGCCCATGACAGCTCGCACAGATGTGCTGAGTCAGCCAAAACTCCACGCAAGTCCAGGAAAAGTACCACACATTCGATTGCATGAATTGACGAAGGCGGATTTGCATGCAGTTGCGCACGCAAGTACCTTATTTTATGCGCAAATAATTCCATGAATCGGGCCCTTTGAGTGAAGATTGCCCAAGATTTAGATAACTTCTACCCCTGTAAGAAGCCAAACAGAATATTTAACTAGACAAACAATACTGCAATTACCCATATTTATAAACATTCTGTGAAAGAGTGCCAACTCGCCAACTCAACACCACACCTTGCTGAAAAGATTCAGCACATTTGACCTCCAAGCTATTGACGGACGCACAACCAGTGTATAAAAGCCCTTCCTGCTAGAATGCCACCATTGCATTTAAAGTCGCATTATCACAACCCAAGGCTTGTGCTCAGTAATATTCACTGTGTTCTGTTTATAGGTTGCATGTAATCTAGGGGAAACCAATAGATGAGAATACACAATGAACGAAAAATATCCTTGTTTGAAAAGAGATCCAACACCTGTCGTAATAGAATCTGCAAATAGCAGGTATCTTAAAGGGGTAAGGATACTAGCCTGGGTCTAGATACTTTTGCTCCCAAAACTTTGATGTAGAGGTCATTCACTCAGACACTCTGGACTCAAATATACTTTTAAAAGCATTCTACTATATAATGGCTGAGACTGGTTCCCTCCACTTGCATCATCAATGTGTTTAGGTTGTATAGTCCTGATGAAATCCTACAATTGATTTTAGTCCAGACAGAAAAATGTAAACACGCCATCATGTGTTGGCTTATGGGCTAATATATGAATAGATGCATCATTTAGACTGTCTAGTCCTGATGAAAGCCTACATTTGATATTAGCCCAGACTGAAACATGTCAACATACAATCATGTGTGAGGATATTGTGGGGTACATTTAAGGCCTAAGGCAGAACCCCCATACAACAAAAACAGCATTTCAGGAGTCACCCAAAAAGGGGCTGTGCTTTTGTCTACTGAGCACATATAGGGTAAGAGTTGAACACAGCCACCCCATGAATAGCTGCATTTTGTTGTCATTCACGTGAATCAAGAGAAAACAACTCAAAGTCAGAATGGCTGTGCATTGCTGTTCTGTCATTTAAACATTCAAGGCTGGACAGGAAAATGACCTACATTTAAAACGGCATCTCACTGCTGCTGCTTTAATTTCAAACATCACACAGTTTTGTTCCAGTAAAAAACAGCCCTGTCCGTGTATTTTATTTTGAACACCATCAAATAGGGCCATCCCTCCCAGAACATCATTGTTTCATCAGTAAAGTCCATGAAAAGCAAAATAATTCTGCTTCAAGTCTGCATGGCTTGGATTAACTTTTTTTTAAATAAACCAACATACGTAAAGTACTTCAAAGGAAAAATGCTCTCTCTTGCTTTGTGTCAATTACCAAGAAACCATTTTAAGCATATCTCTATATCCAGAAACTGACCAGATCTATAAAAAGCCTTTCAGAAAGTAAATGCAAAGGAAGCTGTGCACGGGAAAAACACATTTTGTGAAATGAACATGAGAAAAAAATGAACACGTGTATATCTGTTCTTGCAAAGCAGAAATAACCTTGGGAAAGCTAAATGTGAAATAATACTATATCTCGCTCAGAAACACAATTGTACCTTTGGGGAGAGGGGCTGCAAAGATATGTACTCTGTTTTCCCCCCCAAAAGACAAATTCCTGGCTGAGGCCCACACATTTCTGTCAAACCAGTTTGGCAGCAAGGCCAATGTCACACCTCCCCATGAACTGATACTGCAAGGGCATGTGCTCTTTTTCTTATGGACCTAACTGTGTGATAATTACAGGTTCTCTCAGACTGCCAGGCAGAACTGCTCCCAAGGACAAAGGATGGGGGGAGCCCTGTGTTTTGCCTCGTAGGTGTGATTTCCTATGCATTCATTCCCAGTATCCACTGGAGGACTTCAATGGGGAGTCATGGAAACTGTTGTGCAAGCTGACCCTGGGGAGACAATTTGGATTGTGGGGGTGGCAGCGCCACCCACATCTTTGGCAAATCCACCTCATTGACAATGCAGGACACTTATACTTTAAGACATTTTCCCCCGCAATCTGAATAAGCAGTAATATGATATTATGACAGTTTTAATGTGATTTTTGGACAAGCACAATTAGACTATGTGCATCTCTCTGGCACGTGGGGAACTGAAATGGCAGTAATAGGGCAATTCTGGGGGAAGCAGAAATGGCACAAATATTAAACTTGGGGAAACTATGCCAAATACTATTATGCATATGTGAAGCCATTTGCAGAATTTTAGATAATATGTTTTTCCTGAAAATGTTGAAATTGTGCCCAAGGACGAGGCAACATCGCACAGAATTGGTGTTCGAACCGGCATATTCCTTGTAAAATATGGGATCTGTCTATCTGATGATTATGATGGTGACTATTGTAAATATGAGGTTTTTGTTCCATAACTTATTTTTGGTAAAAAGTAACTGTGATGAGACAGAGCAAGTCATAAAATACACACAGGTTAGGTGAGGTCTCTTCCCTGGAACCAATCAGCCCGCAGGGAGGAGGGGACGCCCATAGCCTGGCGTATCCCATGCAAGGGGTAAGTCCAGAGCATCTCTGCCCAGATTGTAAACATTCTATGATGTCACTCTACCTATATAAGAGGTAGACAGGGAGACACAGGGATATTCAACATTCAAAATGTACCCTTCAACAGTCCAAGACTCCAGATCCAGGCAGAACCACCTATCCAGACCCAGGCATACACAATAATCCAGTTAGAAAGGAGGAAAGGCCACTGATCCCCTTTAGGAGAATCCAGTGACCAGACCTTTTTTGCCCAGATGACCCATCCTGCTTTCCACAGTGGCCAGGCTATGCCCAGCTGTTCCCAACCAGGAGAGCCCAGCTGACCTAGTAACCAGATCTCTTGACCATGCTGCCTATGACCAGATCCGTGGTCTCACCATCTAGAGAACCTGCTGGCTGTCCAAATTACCAAACCCAAGCTTTCCTTTTAAGTATCCTATCAACCAGTACCCAAAAGCTGCATATCCAACGCTTTTACTTTTCTTCCTGTTCAAACCCTATTAAAATCCCATAAAAACCGTAGTCATTCCCCAAATCGCCAGTATCCTCTGTTCACCCTTTCCATAAAAGATCTGTTTAGTCTATATCTGTTAGCATATTTATTTTCTATTTCCTTCAGTTACCTGTGCAAGTCCCTAGTATCATTTGGAATAAATCAATTAATTCCCCATTGAAAATTCACGTTCATTATTGTTGCACTTCGAAAGTAACAATTTTGTAGAGTGTTTTTTAATAATTATAGCCTTAAAATATAGTAGAACTAATCATTGTGCCCACAAAACCGATTTTACTCGTGTATTTTGTTTTCCTTTAAAAATCTGACGTGCATTTCTCATACTAAACCACATATTCCCATCCTATAAAGAGTCATCCCTTCCCCTTTGTATCCTATCTGTTCTGTGTCTTTGTTGTCCATCCCAAAAACCGATTACCGATTTTGATTACTTAGCCCATTTTCTAAGCTGTTTGCCAGTTTAAAGCCCTTTTGAAATAAGAAATTGCAATTCTGAAGCGTGCGATTTCTGCTGCATTGTTTTCCTCCCAAAATCCATTTTCTCACCTGTGTTCATGTTGCTTTAGTGCCCTGCACAGTAGTCTGTAAGCTTCCTTGTCTCTTTAGTGCAGCCACACGACTTTCTGTCCTATCTATCCTACCGCAAGCGTAAACTGATCTCCAAGTAACAAGTGCAATGCAATCCAATATGCTATTTTGCTCTTTATGAAGGTTTTCATTTTTCATTTTTGGTCTTCCAGGCTGGGGTGGTGGGTCGAATTTAAAAAATGATTTTTCCCTAGTCATTCTGACTCCTTGACACTACTTTCCATCCACAAAGAATTTAGCTAGCAGATGTAGGGGGGGAAGTGTTGCATGGGGTGTGCTTAACTAGTGTGCCATCTGTCATTCTGAAGAAAAGTAATTTTGTTTCCGCTTTCATTAAAGGTTTATGTATCTTATGTTAGGAGTGTGAAGTAACTGTATTGTGGGAATCTTTGCATTATATTGTCACCGCACTGGTGATTGCTGCCGTACATTTCGTTTTACTCTGATTTTCATTTGAATTCTAGAAATAAGTAAATATGTATATGTTACACTCTGGCCTGGTTCATGGCCCATTGCGACACATGGTGTTTGTTAAGGAGGGTGTGAGATGTGTTGGGTGCTTCTTCAAGAAAGAATACAGGGTTCAAATAAAAATAAAAAGGTGTGTTTCATTGTGCACCATCTTCAGTGTCAGTGGAAGAAGTCTCTGGCTGGAGTGTGCCGTGTCGTAAAATCCATTACAATACGGTATAATACATGAAAAGACTTAGGATGTAGTCAATAAGTATGAATAAAGATTGCACTAGAAAACACTTTCTATACTTTTGTTTGCACAACACATTATTCACCATTCCTCTGTTCGTATCACAATGTGTCTACCTGTGAGTCTCTTCACCACTTTGTTTATTACACATGTAGTATGATACTAGAAATGTGTCATCGACGGTCGCAATCTAGGCTTAATGGGCACTTACAGCTCTGAGGGGATGAGTAACGTAAGACTAGGTTGCATCTGCTGCTCTATGAGCTTGAGGCCACCAATCAGAGGTCCACTTACTAATAGCATTACTAAGTTAATGGAAACTAATTATTGTGGCCTGGGGCCAATGGGAATCCATAACTCTATCTCGATATTGGTGGACAGCACCCTGAGTTACTGATCCTTTAGAAAGCCCCCATAATGAAAAGAATTATTATTCAGACCATGTTCAGACCAGTTTTCAATGTATTTATGTATTTCTTTAGTTATTTCTATGCAGGAGGAACAATGCTGTTTCGATCACAAAAGAACGTACAAAGGATAAGAAATCAGATTTGACGGGAAGCAGTGAGCTTCTTATAATGGGGCGAGTTTGAGGGCTATTCTGACCAGGTTGAGGAGGGGAGTAAATGAAACAGTCACCGGGGACAACACATAAGTGGACATACATAGAAGAAGGACAACCAACATTGGACATTTTTAAGTTCAGGTAGGCGGTAGGGACAGCTCTGCTCGGGATGTGACCATGATGGGTGAAATGCTACAGTAGAGTTTGAGAAAGAGAGGGACAGGGGCAGGTTAGAGGCTAGGGAGAAGTGTTAGCTAGCCGGCAGTTGTGAGGTAGGCTTAGTTGGTGACTCAGTGGTGAGGAGGTAGACTTTTTTTTGGTTTTGAACAAACCTGTGTGGACCATTTCTCGGATGTCCGGGGGAAGAGAATTCCATGCGAGTGGAGCAAGAAGAGAGAGAGAACAAAAGTGAGAGGAAGCACAGGGAGGTCGAGGAGCCAGAAGGGTAGTCGAGGAGGCAGATCAGAGATTATGAGAAGGCTTGTAGAGTTGGGTAGAGGGGGATAGATACAGTGGTGCCTTTACCGTGGATAGATTTGTGAACCAGGAGAAGGCATTTCAATCCGTCCCTGTTTAGCATCGATAGCCCTCCACTCATCAATGCCCTGAAACTATATATTTAAGTAATTTTGGGGAACTTGGCCTTAACCCCTCTATTCGATTTTCAGCTGAGAGAGTGTTTCCAGGAAATGGCTAGTGTGTTAGAAAGAAGCATTTCAACAATTGAAGGTCTAAGCTGGCTAATTCACCCACCTGGATGTATTCTCATGATCGCACCCTCCAGCCCCCACCTCGTGCCCCTGTACCCCTTTCATTCCCTTTCATCTGCTACCTTAATACTGTCTACATTACTTGCCCTGTTGGATATTGCACTGTACGTGGTCTCGTCCGTCCGTCTGTCCATCCGTCCATCCATCTATCCATCCATCCATCCCATCCCTCCCATCCATCCATCCCTCTGTCCCTCCCTTCCCCCCTTCCTCCCTCCCTAAGGTCTGAACTCTGTAGCATGGCCAAGCCGCGGTGGCTTCCACCTCCTCAGCGTAGGCTTTTAATTCTTGATTCGCCTCTAATCACCCCTCTGGATTTCTAGAAACAAACACATGGCCAACGTTCTCTATTTTACCCGCCTACTGGTTTATATTGTAAATGCTTTCCATGTCTTGATGCCTAGTCCCCCGCTCACCTGCTGCTTCCTTGCATGTGATCCCTCTGCTCAAGAGTCCTAGGTTTACAAATTGCTAACTCTCTTGCCCCTGGGACTTCACCGCCTGCCCCTTCCACTTCAATGTGTGCTTCTTGGTAGGCTTCGACCCTCACAGCATTTCATATTAGTCTTGTTAGGTCCTGAAAAAAGGTGTGTCGGGTGGGGGGGGTCTCATTGGGATGTGAATATCAGAAATTAGCATATCAAGGTGAAATATGCACATTTCAGTAAATTGGCTTTGCATAACCACCCAAATTGCACAGGACGAATGCCATTTGCCTTCTGTAAAACCAGCAGACACAAAATAAACAGAGAGGAGATCTTCTTCTAATAGAGTTGGAAAATGTTAAAAGGTGTGCACGTTTTAAACCCTAAGAACCAATATCAATGTTTGCGCTGGAGAGTGGAGTCCGGAAATGTGGCATTTCACCTTTGGTGTGTCGCTGTGCATCACTGGGGTATATGGTGCAGTGGTGTAGTGCCTCACCTGTGCACCTGGCGGCCGTGCTTCGACCCCGAGGTCGCGCACACATTTCAACAACGCAGAGTGTTTTGTTTTACACATGGCCTATAAAATACCCAGGGGGGCGGCGTCCACCCTCTGAAACAAAGTGGGCGCACGCTGTCCACCCGCGTGTATCCTCGAATTGAGCCCCGTGTTCCCTGGGCCAGGATCTTGATATCTAAAACCTCGGGGGAAATGGGGAAAACATTGGACAAACGGCAAGCCGGGTGCCACTCCTGGCTCAGTGACTGGGTCACCAAATGTGGACCTTTCCCATGGCGTCACCGTAGACTACATCCTTCTGTACCCCCCAACCCCACGCTGTGAGCAGTTCTGACCCACACTAGTCACTGGTAAAGATCCTCATAGAATTAGTTGCAAGGTAACTGTATTCTCAAAACTACGTGTATTACTTGCAAAATGTAAATTTCTTTGTGGTAATTTACTTTGTTGCAATCACTTCGAATGTTTAAAAAAAATAATCTTTGGGTGGGGCCCCCATGTCCTCTCTTCCCCTTCATTACCACCCCTTGCCAAAACTCCCATACCCCCGTTTGACCCTTAAATATATGAACCAATTTCAAAAGAATTGCAGCGATTTCAATGTAAGATTCTTTTGACTAGTGCTGAGATACCGGCCATACACAAAAAACTGTGTTTTTGATGCAAAATGGATCAGTAATGATCGATTAACCAAAAGATAGGACCCCCCAAAATGTGCAGGGGCAGCATGGGTGCTCAGTGCTCACGGAGAGTTTAGTTGTCATTGGGGGTTTTGTTTTTTTTGTGTAGAACATTGGCACTGCAAGTGTATGGATGTGTGCATGTTGGTAAGGGATGTCCAAGGGGAAAAGCTAGCTGGGAAGGAGCGTGCATAGAGGCCACACTCAGGGAGCTATGGGGAGTGGGTGCTGGCATGGGCAGAGCCCAGGGGATGAGGCAAGGGGCAGACTCAGGAAGGGGGGTGGGTTTGACTGGACCACGATTGGCCAGGTGTTCTTTGGAGGGTAGGGTCTTCAGGTCTTTCCTGAAGAGCAGGATGATGAAGGGGTCACTCTTCAAGATCAAGGTAAAATACACATTTACTAACATGCCCACCCTGCCCTCGGATGCCCATTGCGTCGCCATGCAGTAAGGCCTTCACCCATCTCCGTTCATAACCCCCACACGCACACCAACCCTCCCTGCTGCCCCGGGGTGTGGCTGCGCTCGCGCACTGCCTTGCAAAGGAGGCCTCCTTCTTTCCCTTTCGCAGACGAGGCGCTGATGACTTCTGCAGGCCGAACATGACAGACGGTGCAACACAGCCGCAGCGGCCTCTGCATGCAGCCTCCTTTCACTGGCAGCCCTTCCTTGCACTTTTACAGCGCCGAGAGCTGCAGGGGGCGGCCAGGCGCTCCCAGCAGCAGACAAGGTTGTGGATTTAATGGGCACTGGGGCCCCCTAGCTTCCCAGGCTTTGGCAGCCCAGCAGTATCTCCACTTCCCCACTTTTCCGGATAATTTCTACTTACGAGCACATGTCTGTGTTGTCCCCTGCTGGGTGCAGACTCACTCAGAGCTTGTGGCCCAGAGCAGAGGGCAGCAGCTCTAAACCCTCCATTGTGAATACTTGGCAGTGCTTTTGCCAGGCCCCCACCTGACATCGTGGAACCAAAAGAGGCCATGGAAAGAATTTTGAAAGTGTCCCCACATTTACAGCAAGCTTAACGCCTTTCCCCTGAGAAAATGTGGAAATAAAATAGGCCACCTCACAAAAGAGGCCCAGCGTGCAGAGGCCTACCGGTAAATCTCCAGAGTTCCCTATAGGCCAGTTCACCCCTGGGAGGAGGGTGCAGAGGCCTACCGGCAAATCTCCAGAGTTCCCTATAGGCCAGTCCACCCCGTCCAGGGTGTAAAGACTGGAGGGTGTTATCTGTACTCCTGCCCTCTATATGGCAGAGTGGAAGCACCGAGCACCCCAGCCATGATTCTCCATTGTTGGTAGCAATGGACGAGCAATCAAGGCTTAGCTCTCAGGAGGTGATGCAGGCTACGATGTAGCCCCCAAGCCCCAACAATTGAATGTCTGCACACTATGTTAGTGATAACACAGTTCTTCATATAAATAAGGTTGAGAATATATACACACACAATAACACACTGTGTGCTTCGGCAGTACAAAAATGATACATATTTACAATGTCTATGTTGTTCCACAGTTAACTCTTGACTCAATTAAACTGCACCACTGCTCAAAGTCTCAATGGCATACAAATCAAATAGTAAAGTTAATCAACAATAGACATATGGAGGAAGACAAGTTAGGTAAAACAAATGGCAGAATACTGGGTACCTACCACTAGACACAGTTCGGTATTTGGATCCCCCGACCTGGGCAACCTGTAAATAAATTGTATCAACAAGCCGAGTCCATATATTGTTTAAAATAGTCTTGTTTCTGATCTGGATGACACCAGCTCTTTAAGATGAGTAGCAATACCCTGGAGATGGATGGGGATGCAGAATGTATTCATACATCAATTATCGAAACAGGGAGTACAACAAACATCAACGAACACGCTCAATCCTCTAACTCAACTCATTTTATAAAAAAAACATAGCTTATATACTAAAAACTCATCATCATTGACATTAACCTACTTTATTACTAAAGTCATCCTACATGGCAAACTACAAAAACCTACCAGTAACAGTGGAAGGCTCTTAGTGAATATCTAAGTATATGTTCCATACTAATCTAAGAGAATGAGAATAAATGATTGGTTTCTTAACATCAGATGGGGCAAATAAGCCCTGCCCTCAAAATGGCCTCTATGAACATCACTAAATATAAGACGTCCCATTGGCTACACAAACTATAGGACCCTTAATTACGTGGCCCCCTACAATTGGTTGGCACACTAACCGCCTTCAGTACTTTTCCACCTCTGTTAGCAGCACACAGGCTGGGCTTCCAGGTGCGGGTGAGCTCATCTTAACCATAGCTTCCCACCAATTAGCACACTCATCTATCATCACCTCAGTTGCCTGCTGTCAATTAGGACTTTGTACCTGTCCTTGGGAGTGTTCTTTGCTCTGGAGAATTAAGGGGAGTGAAGGCATGCTCAGCCTTCATGCAGTGGTGTGGTCATTGTGTTCGTCCAATTTCATCCTTCCATGTGACTGGAGACCATAAAATCTAGCTTCTAGTGTATTTAAAATACTATTTTCTAATAGACCTCTGACGTCTTCTTTGTTTTGCCCATGCCTTCTGAACAGGAGTTTTGTTCTTTCGCAAGATTTGTATCCAATGTCAGCTTACTCCATTCTGCTAAGACCCTGGCTTCCTGGGCTCATCCAGCCATGCCTTTCTGAAATTCACTTTCTAATTCAACTGTTTTTAACTGCAACACACTGGAATTTAGGACTTCTTTGTTTAGTCCAGCACTGCTATAATACGTCGTGGAAACATCCATACTTTATTCGTCCATATACATATATACATGTTGGTGCTTGCCGCAATCTATTCACTATAAAGCCAGCCTCACGAATACTTCATCTGCTTGCATTTCTTTGCATATGTACACGTGTAAAATGACTTGATATCTTCATCAGTTCTTGTGGCATATGCTCCTTCACCTTGATCCCAGGATGTCACTTATCTTTGACACTTTCTTGATGCCTTATAGAATGTCTTCATTCTCTCGTCTCTGCATCTTCTATGTACGTCAACTCGACTCTGTGTGACGTCACAATTCGTTGTTGCCCGTTATTTGTTCTGCCTCTTCCGGAATCTCATTTAAATGGCCATCATACTGTCTCGTATGCTGGTATGGTTTTTTCAATGGGAACCTTGCTTTCAGGATTCTCCTTGGTATCAGTATTCTTACTGGTACTGCACGTGTCTCACACTCTGGTTCCCAACATATAGGCAATATGGGTGAAGTGGTTAAGGTGGGGGTACTTGGCTGCTCCTCTACACTCCCCCCTCTGGGCGATTCATCAACCACTCTCCCATCATCCCTCATATCTAGACATCCTTGTCTGAAGAGATGCTTCTTTGGGATCCATATCTTTATGACTCCCTTCAGGCATCCAGCTGATTGTACATGCTCATCTTTGTTCCATGTCATGAGCCTGCACTGTTGAATTGGACTACAGTAGATCCATCCTCCCACATACTTCTTATGGTTCTTCGGGTAGAGGAACTTTGTACCCTCAGGTGCATGGATGCTGGCCTTCACAAAGTTTCTGATTTCCTCATCTGTCTAATCTTTGGCCTTCCATTCTTGCTCAACATCGATCATGATCTTCATTCCTATAGCTTTCTTTGCTGGCTTCTTGCATTGTGAGATTATTATCTTAATCACACAGAATCTAAGCAATATCAGTACTATCACGGCTCCAAGAAACTTAAAAATGTCTGCCATCCATTGTGGAATCCATGTAAAAAGAGCTACAAACCAACTATCATCAGCGATGTCTTCTACTTCGTCTATCATCTGGCCGTGTAGCTTCGTCAGCATGGCTATGGCCTCTGCCAAGGTGCCATTTTCATTGTCATGAGAAGGTATGAATGTGCAACATGATTTCCCAATGTTTGCACAAACACCTGTATCCATAGCTGTGATCCTATCCAGGACATATCTATTCTGAAGTGTCATCAATCGTATGTCTCTCATCTCTTCTCTGATAGCATTGAATCCCTTTATGGTCGTGTTGATCGTCTGTAGCAATTCCCATCTGGTAATCCGCAGCCATTTGGTATTTGCTCCAACCTGGATTCTCGGCATGAAGATCATCGTGAAGACTGACAAAATCTGGCTAAACAGTCTGTGCTCATATGGAATGGCATCGAAAGCTTTTATTGATTTGGCTGAGAAATAGTTCTCCCTCTTCATTCTTCTAATCAGCTCCACAGATCTCTTCTTCCGCAGGTGAGCATCTGCTTTCGGGAAACTGTCAAGATTCAGGTCACTTTTAGGAATCACCAAAGCTGGAACATGAACATTTACTATTGAGCAAAGTCCTCCCCAGTTTTCTGGCAGTTTTATATAAGCTCTGGATCCACAACACCAATAGTGATCCATTATCACTGCTGTCCCAATCTCCATTCCTGGTACGTCAAAGATTCGGCCACAGTTCTGGTTTTCTCCAACTTTTCTTGTGCTATTGTTTCTGAAGCACAGTTTTGCACTCTCCAAAGGTACTATCTGCAAGCGTCCTCCTCCATCTTTGACCCAGGCCAGTATCTTAGCAAGACTCTGCCAGAGTGGCTTGCATCCATATTGTATTATGCCAACAGTCGATTCAGGGCTACCAATTATCACCTAAGCTCTGCAGAGGACTACTCCTTCTTCCCATCAATCTCGAGAAAGCACTGATCACCAGATGTGTACTTGGCCTCTATTTTCCCAACTGTTAACTTCTTCTTTAGACGTTCTTGGACTCTCAAGTCTTCTGTTTACTTCCCATCTGACTCCAGCTCCTTTTACTCCAGGTTTTTCATATATGATCACGTGATTCTTGGTATGCACTCTGTCTCTTATCTTTGAGTCTTGCACATAATCATCTTCATCTGGATCTGTCCATTCAGTAGCCCATTTGAGATAGGCATCTCGGCCCAAGAACTGGCCTCTTGTACGTCAAAGTGCTATGTGCGATAGACAATGTGCTGTCTGGATGTCTATTTCAATAGCTATGAAGATCTGGGACTTCCCCATACAATAAGGCAGGAGTGCACATACAAAGCATTCCTCCTTTGTGGTCCTTCTTCCTACCTCTTTCATATGCTGCTACCATATGTTATTCCCCAAATGTGCTGTACTATCCAGGTTATCATTGAGCTCATGATTATCTTCCCTAGCATTTCTCGTAGATCTCATTCCTCTCTTGTGACCCTCTATAATTATCTCATGAAGTATGTCAGAATAGCTTCTTCTTAGTGGATCAATCATAGGAACATTCGTTAGTGTATTGGGTGCGTTTATGTGTGCTATCTGTCTAGGTTCACTCTTTGACAATCTCTTCCTTTGCCTCTCCTTTCCAGCCTGTTTTTGATGTCCAAAAATAATCTCTGCAACACTTCTTTCCAAAGAACGATGTCTGGTGACATTTGTCACTGACTCAGGTGAATTTTCATCATCTACTGAAACAGGGATGACTAAATAGGGTATGATCTGCCTAGTAGTTGCCACGTCTGTATCTTCCTTTTGTACAGGAAGATCCACAGGGGTCTTTGCTCCACTTACATCTATATAATAAGAAATACGTACTGTGAGAGCAGTATCACTATGAACAAAATGCAAATGTAAATTACACAAAAATAAGACAATTTGCAACAATTACTTCTTGCACATTGTGGACGTCTCTCAGGATCTGCCATAACGAAATTACTGTGGATACTGCCCATTTTATTCTTTGAGGAATGACACAATATTCTTTAATCAGGCAACATTATGCATTTACTCAGTAAGCTGCTGAGTCAGCTACACAGGTTTCCTTGATCAGCTGACTGCTACTGGTCAATGATGAACACAAATTCCCAATGAACACCACAAATTGGCTGTTCGCCAGATGACATGATAATTCAGCATGAGACAAAAGTTCTTTACCCAGGACACCTGGGATTTTCCCCTTGGAAGTCTCATTCAGTTCTCAATGTTCTTTCAAAGTAATAGTTCGCCTGCGTTATTATATCTCTCGATATCTCAAGTTATGCATTATTTCTCGGGTCTCTCAGAAACGTGCGGACATCAGTGTGTCTATCAACAAGATGCAGGCATTCCTCAATCAAATAGTAGAACACTAAACTGATCAGTCTGTGTGCATTATCCGCAGATAGGGGCATGTGTGTTTTCCCCACTGTATTCAGGAAGCTGGAGAATCTGCTCAATAATGGCTGTGAGCAATTGCATCACGATTAAACCATGCTTAGGATCTTGCGGGAACAGATGAACACTAGTAGTTCTCCACACAAGTGCAGGGTATGTGCGCAGAATGAACAGAAACACTTCAAATATGATCTGTGAAACATTGTCATTGGGCACCACCATGGGCACCTCCAAACAGGAACTCAGTGAGAAAGGAATCTGGGAACTGTTCCCTCCTCCAGTCGTCAAAAAGGAACTCTAGATCTGGCATATCTTCCACTTATCAAGGCTTAAGATGGCTTCAGTCCAAGTCAACAAACTCCTGTGGCTCAAGAACAAAGAGCTTCCCTTAACTCCTTTTTTAGTGACTACAACAAGTGTCCCGAAATAAGCCAGAGTCCAATAAACTCTTTATCTTTATTCAACAGCTTCTGCATCCTTCCTCCTCATCATAGACCTAGTCTACACGTGCTGTGGTACTTTCCCGATGCTTGCTTCCGATGGGTGTGGGCGTGATGGGGTCTCTCCAGGATAGATTTTCACATCTCCAAGAAATATCCAAGCGCGTCTGCCTTGCACTTTGACTGCAGACGGTGTCACGTCTTCCACCACGAAGGGGCCGTTGAAATGTGGCTCGTGCCACCTTCTAGTGAAGTTGCAGATTAGGACTGCATCTCTGGGGAATAGTTTGGGAAGACATTGTTTTTCAATTCCATTTGTTGAAGCATCTCCTTCTGTGTTCTGCGTTGCCCCACACCCTTTTCGCTTCAGCTGATCTGAAATGACAGAGATAATTGAAGTCATGCATGTAAGATAATTACGTAGCTCCTTTCCTAACAATTCTGAAGTCGGCTGGACATCACTTCTAATTCTAGATGGAGGTGTGAGGGGTGCCCTCATTCGCCTCCCTGTCACTATCTAGTAGGGGGTAAGATGGTGGTCCAAACCTGTTTGGTTCTTCAACACATATAATTCCAGTGGTAGGCAATGCAACCACCCTTTCTTCAACGTAACCTTCAATTTGGCTATTCTTTCTTTAAGCAAGCCATTGAGCCTGTCATAAATGCCATTCACTTGCAGGTGATAAGCTGAAGAGAACTTGTGCTTTATACTAAGCAACAAGCTGATTTGCTCAAAGACTTCCTTAACAAAATCAGCCATTATCTGATCTTAATACTTCACATAGTCCCCATTTGGGAACCCTTCTTGTACTAAAAATGTCACTGCACAGGTGGAGTTTGGGTGTGTACATGGACCAGCCTCAATCCACCTTGAAAAGGGACAAACTACTACAATCATGTATCTATATCCATTGCATACTTGCAGCATATTGACATAGTCGATGTGCAAATGCTGAAAGGGGCCATTAGGTCTCTGAATAACTCCCCTGTGCGCAGTGTGTGCCCAGCTGTAAACTTTTGACATACGATACAATTTACTACATAAAATGCAACGTGTCCTAACAAATTTGGCACAAACCAATATTCTGCAATAGTTGCAGTGAGGTTCTCTCTAGTTGTGTGCGCAGGGTAGTGCAGCTGTTCCAACGCCACCCTCAATAAGGCTACAAGCATCACTGGTTTACCAGTGCTATCTTGTCACCACAGTGCTTCAGAGGGGATTAAAGAACATACTCTCCGTGTCCACAGGTCTTTCTCATCCTGAGGCGCTTCTCCTTGAACCTCTACCAATTGAGTTCTAGACAAATTGCTATAGCACTCAAACACACTCATCATTACTACCATGCTTTCATTCACATCAGGTGTATCAACATTCATCATAACATCGTCTGAATATGCAACACGTTTGGCTTCCTCTTCGGGTACTTGATTTCCACGTGAGATAAAATCTGCACTTTGAGTGTGAGCTGCACATTTAACGACTGCAATGGCTATTGGGAGTTGTAGTTCCTTAATACGCCTGTCCAATAAGGCAGAATGTTGCACTGCAGTGTCAATCGCTCAGAGGTAGCCCCTCCTTTTCCAACGTGTTAGCCCTGCATGCACCTTCAACGTCACATAGGCGGAGTCACTGTACACTGTTACATCCTGTTCTGCATGTCTCTCGAGCATCATTATCAGTACCAATAACTCTGCAGCCTGTGGTGAATAGTGAGATGGTAGCGGTACATTTTTGAAACTCCCCATTGGCTGTGTGTTTTATCACAGCGGCACCTGTATATCTCTGTCCATTATTTTTATTGATCCTTGAAGAATCATCGGTAAAAATGTTCCACCTGCCAAAGCATTTTCTTTTATTCTAGGGATTTTGTCATAAAACTCTTCATAGTTTGAACAATCATGAAAATGCTCATCCTCTGCCAGTGGTTCAGCTATAAACATGACTACTCTGCATCAGACTATTTTAATTGCCAGATTTGACATGACTATCTCGTAGGCAGAAGTCCTTTGAGAAGCGAACATACCTTTTGGTTTTTCCAAAATGGCAAACAAATGCATGTTCAACAAATAACGTCATAGAGCATTCCTATCACTATGCTTGCAGCCTTCTCAATGGTGAATGCGGCGGCTGCCAAAGATTTTTCCCAAGGAAAATTACCCCTCATTACTGGGTCTACAATCCCACTGTAATATGCAAGGGGCTTGACCCCAACGTGGTTCTCTGTGTAAGGACTGCTGTCATAACAGTGCCATCCGTGTGTGAGAACAATAGGAATTCCTCAGCATAATTGGGGATCCCTAAAACTGGTGCTGTGCAAATTGCCTTTTTTTACTCCATCAAATCCTCCTTCCATTTCCTCAGTCCAGACAATTTTCTCCTAAATTGTCTGAGCTTTCTTTAGAGAGCTTGCAATAAGGGTCTTATGCCGATCTACAGTTATTAAACAGTGCTACATCATGAGCAGTGTTTACAGTAGTAACACTAGAATATCCTGCTCTCGACCAAACATCATCAGCTCTTTCCCCAAAGATAGCATTTACTAGACCCTTAATGTCCCCTATAGCCAATGTATTTCCTCGTGTCATTTTCTCCAATTTGTGTATCCATTTCCCAGTGCCAGAAGTTAAACTCGGGAGTTTGCATCTTAAATTATCCTTGTCCCTCTGTGGCCAAGGCACATACTGTGGTCTGGCCCCTCTTTTTTCTAATAAGGGAAACTGTGAAACCCCAAACTCACTCTCATCTCCCATCGTCTGCCTATCCATAGCAGGGACAATGGTTCTGTACCACCTTCTTCCTGGCAACGACCTTAACCTGCTCACATAAGGTGGCGAATCCCCCCTCTCACCATGGGATCACCCTTTAGGTTGGTCTAGCCATGTCAATGATTCTGATGCGTGAGATATAGGTAGGTCTAGATCCGACCATCTTACTTCCTTATCCATTGAAAAACATCTCTCAAGACCACATACGTCACCTCCCTCCTCCCCACGGAAGGTGTTTCTGTCTTTTCTGACATATTCTGTCCCCCAACTTGTGTGACTTTTCTCCTCTTTGTCTCTGCTCAAAGTCAGTCTATCTAGATATAGCTCCTTGGGTCTGAAACTACATGAATCTCCCTCTGTGTCGTACAACTGCATACTCTCGAGTCAATCATTTTTGCCCTTCCCTTTAAATTATTTCTTAGTCCTCATGTCATGATAGAGTTTATCGATCGCATCCCCAATGCTTCTAGAATCTAACTCACCCCCTAGATTTGCTCCAGACGGACCTGGTAAAGATTTGTATTCTGGGAAGAACTCTTCTAAATCCTCCCATGCCACTGCTGGATTAGGACCCATTACTTCCTTTTCCATACGATCAAGATCGCGTGCTCTCTGTCTTCTCTTTCATTCTATTTCATCATCAAACTCTCTTTGCTTCCTTGCTTCCTGCCTTACCCTGTCTTCCTCTTTTCTGTTCGTATCTCTCCTTTCGTTTGCCCTTTGTATCTCTTTGTCTTTTTGCCTTTGTATTCTTTTATGCCTTAATCAATATTCTTCTTCCTCCATTCTCTTCCTATCTAGTCTTTCTCGCTCTTCGATTGCCCTGTTTGTTGTCGTACTTTCTTTTCTCCTCTGCTCTTTCCTGCTTCTTCAGTTGCTCATCTTGATACAACTGATCCTGTCTTTGTCTAGCTTTCTTTTTTGCCCCATCTTTTTTCAATTGTTCCTCTCTCTCTTTATCATTTTTGTCCTGTTCATCTCGATCATCCCTTTGCCTTACGTCCTCGATGCCCTTACCATCAAGTTTGAGCAAAATCTGAACACCCATCCATTCGTCCTATATAAGTGCTAATTCATCAGTCTTATCTCTTTCTCCTTTGCATCTCTTTATTTCTCATCCTATATCTACAGATGTACTTGGTTGATCACTTCTCTCCTTATCGCATCTTTCCTTGTCCCTCGGGACCTTAGAGATTATATCTCTCTCAGTATTTTTCTCTGTCTGGGCTCTCGTCGCTGCTTTGCACAGGCGACTTATACGTCGGGTTGCTGTTCCCTGCTGCTGCCTTAAGCTCCCTCAATGGGTACAACCCGTCATCCTTCTTACTATCGCCATCTGTGTCAGGCGCGGTGGGGGAGCAGAAGGCTCCTCACTGCCCTTTTTGCATACATTAAGTATCCAATCTACAGGAGGCAGCTCTTCTCTTTCCTCCTGGTACATCTTCCCGAGCTCTAAGCTCGCTAGTCGTTTATTTAATCTTTTTCCCGTATATGCTGCATGCAAATATGTCATCATATGCTGCAAGACTGCCTTTGATAGTGATCCCCCTTGTGGCCATGGCATGAACATTTTGTCTGCAGTGCCTTTAACCCATTCCGCACTATACTGTCTAAGCTTGGGTGCATGTTTCGGCAATTGCTTGCAGAGGTGCACAAGTGGAGTAATATCCTCCATGTTTGACTCGTCACTCTTGACTGTCAATACTCGCTTTTACTTTTTACACATTTTCCAAAATACGTTTCAGAAAAACAAAACAATATGAGCGTGCACCAATCATTGCAGGCTCCAAACCATCTAAATGACGTTTTTTACTTTAATCTACTAAAAACATAATCAGTTCAAGTTAATTAAATAAACAATTAATTATTTAAATCCCATTATTTCCTCTTCGCGTTTATCAATTTCTCTATTGCTTTTTCATCATATATAATCACATACAACAAACAGGCAAACAGACATACTTGACCGGCCACATATATCTCACAGACTTGTCTCTAAGACCTGTCTTGCCCCTAAGAAATACACCTACAGAGTGTAAATTGTCCTCTTTAAATTCGTCTTTAACCGAATTCGTCTTCTACGTCACCCGTCTACAGGGCCTTATGTACAATTTCTTCTGTTATGTTCTTTAGAACGCAGGTAACCTTGGGCGCAATCTTTATCGTGGTCTCTCCTCACTATACCTCTTAATTGCTTGGCCTCTCCTCAAGTCAATTTACTCAACATTTAAGACTCATTATTCTCAAGTTACTTTTACCCCAGCCTCCCTCCGTTACTCGTTTTCCCCTTATCACTTTTCTTCATTCATTGCCCATACGCAGTTTTGCCACCTTGCTCAGTTTTACTCACTATTCGTATGTTCAACTTCCGATCCTTGGGATCGTCCGCCTCTTCAACTTTCCATTCATTCAGTTTGCTGTAGATGCCGGGAGGGGATTCCGTGGAAACCGGGTGACCTGTCACACCCTTGCATGTAAGACTGAATTTTAAAAACTGATACCGCTATCTACAGGGAGCTTCACGTCCTTTCAGCCGAATGGCAGAGGTTGTGCTATATTGTTGGGACCCCAAAGCTTACTTATCTCGATTGATTTTTTTAAACCATCCTCTCTGCTACCACGTGAACTGGATGACCCCAGCTCTTTAAGATGAGTAGAAATACCCTGGAGATGGATGGCGATGTAGAATGTATTCATACATCAATAATCAAAATGACTCAGGTAGTTGGCAAAAAAGATTACTGTTTTAAGATCAATTATCTAAAACAGGGAGTACAAAAAACATCAACGGACATGCTCGATCCTCCTACTCAACGCATTTTATAAAAAACGTAACTTATATACTAAAAACTTGTCATCATTGAGGTTAACCTATGTAATTACTAACGTCATCCTACGTGGCAAACTACACAAACCTACGAGTGACAGTGATAGGCTCAGAGTGAACATCTAAGTATACGTTCCATACAAATCTAAGAGAATGAGAATAAATGATTGGTTTCTTAACATTCGGTGGGGCAACTAAGCCCTCCCCTCAAAACGGCCACTATGAACGTCACTAAATATACAACGTCTCATTGGCTACACAAACTATAGGACCCTTAATTACATGGCCCCCTACAATTGGTTGTTCCTATATGATTGTATATTTAGATGTGTCTCTTAACCAATCCCAACGCTTAATAGGTTTTTCATTACTGCCACGTAGCATGATGTCATTCTGACGCATAAAGACGTATATCATTTTATTTTTTGTGGAAATCGCTGAGAATGAGCATACATCCATTGATGTCCATTGTAAACTCCCTGTTTTAAATAATTGCTAATAAAACAGCAACTTGCCATCTTCTTGAGTGTGTCTAGTTATTTGGACTCAAAATTACTCTGGTGTCATCCCATCCAGTAATAGATGCATGTTCCAAGGGCCATTAGCTCATGTGGTAGTGGTGTGGGTGATTTCAGATCTAAACTAGTTTGACTTCAGAGTTTTGGATGATCGGGCATCCTCTTCCATTAACTGAAAGATCATACAGTTTCCTGTGGAGAGCGACTGATAGAAATAAACTTGCAAGAAGAACCGAGACAGTGGGCAGGTACCTCTTTAAAGAAATCCCTGCTCGGTTTCCACGGGCGCTGCGCAGACGGAAGATGAAGTGGTTGGATTGGAGGAGGAGTCGATACCAAAGGCCTCGAGTCGATTAAACGGATGTAAGTAGACTAAGGGAAATGGCAATATAAAGGGACGATATTGTGATATTTTATGAAAACAAGTGGGTAGCAGGAAGTTTTGTGTGGATAAAGGAACGCCTAGGTAATCCTATTTCAAGGGAGTTAGAAGAAGACGTCTCAAATTCCAGTCGAATATTAAGAGAGTGAATACACACAGTCAGGACCGTGGAAGGTGACGTCTTAAACTTTGTACCGGGTAATATAATTGGAGGCGAAGAAAGAATACCGATTACTATAAATGATTATAGGCAACAGAGAGAAGGTATTCACAGGGGTTGTTAAGGTGTATTGTTTTATTATTGTGATTGTTATTTGATGTATGAAGTTCTGAAAATTGATACATTGGGAAAGTTGGAAGTGAAGTTGGGTTGAGCTAAAGTGTAGTAAACGATTGGCGCCAGTCAGAAGACAGATAGGTTGTTGAGACAAAAGAGGATTGAGTGGCGATTGATGGTGCTTGCTCATATTTATTGTTTTTGAGATAAAAAGAGTTAAGCAATAAGCTTTGAGATAAGTAGAGATTTATTAAATATAACAAGGTAACGATCTGGTAAGTATCGACAGTTAATTGTGACTTGTCATTATGGAGGACACTCCTCTTATACACCTTTGTAAAACATTACCACAACATGTGCCTAAGCTCAAACAGTACAGTGCAGAATGGGTAAAGGGCAAAGCTAATAGAATGTTCATACCATGACCACAAGGGGGATCATTGCCAAAAGCAGTATTACAACACTTGACCACATATGTGCACGCTGCGTATATGCGAAAGAAGTTAGATAAAAGACTGGTTTTAGAACTTTGGAAATGTATTAAGAGGAGAAAGAGGACCAACCACAGGAACAGTGGGTGCTTAATCTGCATAAAGGGAAGGGCATAGGTCCCTCGGCTCCTCTAATTCAGCCTGAAACTAAGAATGTAGATGCAGAGGAGACAGGATTGTATCTGTTAAAAGAATTAAAAGCAGCAGCGGGGTATAGTAACCCAACATATGCACCCCCAGAAACCCAGAGGAGAGCAGAAAGAAGGAAGAAGCATGAACATTCATGCGAGAGAAAGAGGAATGAGGTGAGAGATCAAATATATTGACAGATATAGACAGAGAAATTAAGAGATGGAAAAGAGAAAAGGGTAGGGCCGATGAGGTAACTCTTGTAGAGAACAAATGGATGGGAGGGCAGATACTACTCAAGTTAGATGGGGAAAACATCAAGTAAGTCAGACAAAAAGAACACAAAGATGAGCAAGAAAAGAAGGATAGGGATCAAGAAAAAAGGTTAAGGGAGGATGGGCAAGGAAGGAAAAGCTGGGAAAGAGAGGAGAAGATATATAGAGAAGAACAAGGGAAAGATGAAAAGCAGGCAGAGAAACAAGGAAAGTATGACAGTCAGAAGAAAGAAATAGAAGAAAGGGATAGGAGAGAAATGAAGAGAGAAGAAGAAGAAGCACAAAAGGTGAAGGAAAAGAATCACAGAGAAGAAGAGAAGGCGAACAACAAAGAGAAGAAGAACGAAAACAAGAAGTAAGAAGGGAAGCAAGAAAGCAGGAACAACAGAGGGCAAGAAGGGATGCAGGAAAGCAAATGGAAGTGGAAGAAGAAATAAAACAGAATTTAAGGTGACGAGATCTTGATGCCAGTTTCATTCTTAAAGAAAGAATAAGACCAAGTGACGAAATACAGGGGCAATGGGAAACGAAAAGTGACGTTTTCCCAATGAGAGAAATGACTCAAAAATATCTAAAGTTGCATGAGAAGAGGAAAGATATGATGCAGAAAGTATTGGAGAGATGGAGAGAGAATCGATAGGATATATCAGCAACTAAGGCAGAATAGAGAGTATGGAAATCAAGGGAGTGGCAGACAATCCCTGATACCAAAACCACAGGATGAAGGGGATAACATATTTGGTGATGAACGAAGAGCATTGTCTTTGAGTAGATTACATTTATATAGGGAAGAGGAGGATAGGCACACCAGTTTGGGTAGAGCAATGTCAGACGAAGAAAGGGAGTCAGGTCGTGAGATAGGAAGGGAAGGTACATGTGCCCTCTTGAGAAGTCAAAGCCAGGACAAGGAGGTAAGATGGTCAGATCTGGAACACCCTAAGGAAAGAACATCAAATCCTATACCATATTCCAAACTTCCCCAAAAACGATTGTGTAGTGTGAGAGGAGAATCGCCACCTTATGGAAGTAGGTTAAGGTTGTTACTAGCACAAAAACAAATAGAGACGATTACCCCTGCATTTGGTAAATGAATAATGGGGTCCAATTATGGGATGGGGTTCTCACAGTTCCCCTTGCTAGAGAAGGCAGGCGCAAGACTGCAATATATTCCATGGCTCAGATGGATAAGGATAACTTAAAATGAAAGTTACCTAGTTTCTCTTCGGGGACTGGGAAATGGATACACGAATTAGAGAAAATGACTGGGGGAAATATGTTGCCCACAGGGGACATTAAAGGTCTGTTGCCAGCTATTCTTGGAGAGAGAGCTGACGACATTTGGAGTTGAGCAGGATATGCGGGTGTGACAGCACAAAACTCAGCCCATGATGAAGCACTATTTAGTAATTGTAAGGTGGATGTTTGGAGGGCTCTCAGGGTCCAGTATCCTGATACATCAGACATGGGTGCAATTATGACACGTAAAATGTAAGACGATGAAGACCATATTGCTTATATCCAGGATATTCAAGAGAAATGGCAGCTTGAGACGTGTACACCTTGGGAAGAAAAGTGGCCCTATTCTATCATATTTTGTGTCAGGGATTGCCAGAACAAGTACAGAGACAAATGAAAAAACAAGTAGGAATGGAAGAGAAGCCGTGGGCTGAGATACAGTTGACTATTGTGCATCATTGCTGCTCATTACAAGAGAAGAATAGAAAGAAAGATGAGTAAAGAAAGATTGAGGAAGCCAAGTTAGTTCCGAAGAAATTGTCAAAATGTGCAATACAAGGGGCAGTTTTGACAAGTGGAGAAGGAGTTGGAACGCAAGAAATAAGGGGTGTATCACAGGTGAATAATGTACACCCAGTGGATCAAATTGGGTATGGGTTTTGGCCACGAGGAAGGAGTTCCGGGGGCTTCAGAGGAAGTGTAGGTGGATTTCAGAACACCCAAGGTGAATTTCAAAATGCCCGGATTGAAGTCAGAATGCTCAAAGAGGATATAATGGTGGGTTCGCCAGAGGGCCAACCCCAGTGTGTTGGAATTGTGGGATAACAGGGCATATTGCATGTATTGGTAGAAGCTGAGGAAGCATGCAACAGAATGGACACAATTCAAGAGTGGGGACAGGCCATCCACCGCCATACAGCACAAAACACAAGAGGGCTATGCCCAGGATCACACATCCTATCAGACAAAGGCGCTGAAAGCACAGCAGCAGGGGTCAGTACAAATTCACCCAACACAAGGAATATCGCAACAAGCGCCTAAGCAGACACAACAGAATGCAAACACAGGACAAATACTAACACCTAGGATAGGGGGTGTCACTGTGGTAGGAGGGAGCCCTTTTACAGAGACAGGGATGAAAGTGTACCCTCAATAGTACAGCCCACGGGGTGACTTGATGTGTTCAGTACTATCAGTAACACCAGACCCCCAAGAGGAACCAAGAATCGAGGAACGATACAAGGCAAATCTTTTTCTTTTCTTGTAGACACTGGGGCGACTCGCTCTTGTATAAGGGAGGGAAAATACTCAATGTCAGGTATTTCCATGAATGCTCAAGGGTTCTCTGGAGCGATAAATTTAGTTCCTTTTACTGATAAATTACCTATTTCTATAGGGGAATGTGACATGTCTGTCCCCTTGTTATATTTGTGACAAACGCCAATTAACATTCTGGGAAGAGATTTGATATGATATGATATGATATGATATGGCATTTGTAACGCGCCTATACACAAGGGTTTCAAGTGTTTCAAGGCGCGACGAGGCGGGGAGGGGGAAATGGGGGAAGACAGACAACGATCCTACTAGGCCAGGTGTCATTCAGATCGCGCAAGTGCAGCGGTAGGGGGAAGGGAGAAAGTGCAGGGGCAGGGGAGGGGGGAAGTGCAGTACAAGGTAAGTATATATAAATAAAATGAATAGGGCCAGCTGGTGGCAAGTGCAAGGTAAGTTCAGACAAGTGCTGGGAACGGGGGCTGTAGGGATACAGAGACAGTCCCGCAGTGCAGGGGTTGCCAGGGAGGCAGTGCAAGTGGAGAGTGGCTGGGCCCAGGACCGAGGTCGGCGAGAGTGGCCCAGTTGCAGATTCGGTGCAGATTCAGCGAAGAATTAGCAGGGGAGAGGGAGAGAGAAAGCAGAAGCAAAGAGGAAGGTTTTGAGGTGCTTCCGGAACCGTAGATGGTTCTCCTCAAGTTTCAGGGAGGCAGGAAGGCTGTTCCAGAGGGAGGCCCCTGCCGCGGGCAGAGATCTACCCCCAGCTGGTTGCTTCGAGAAGCGGCTGACCCTGAGGGAGTTGGAGACGGATGAGCGAAGGGCTCGGGAAGGAAGATATTTAGGAAGAGAGAGTTGAAGGTATTTAGGCCCCAGGCCCCAGAAGGCCTTGTGGACAATGCAGAGGGTTTTGAACTTAATCCTCGCAGCCACTGGGAGCCAGTGTAGAGACTTCAGTCCTGGAGAGATACGGTCCCTGGGCTTAAGGCCAAGGACAAGTCTCGCAGTTCTGTTCTGGATGAGTTGCAGAGGGCGGAGAGTGGAGGCAGGCAGATTAAGATACAGGCTGTTACAGTAGTCCAGCTTTGAGAGAACCAGGGCTCGTGAGATAGTGAGCTTCTGGGGCAAGGAGAGGAAGGGAAGAATACCTCTGAGGAGGTGCAGCTGGTAGTGTGACTTCTTAGAGACGTCAGATATATGAGGAGAGAAGGAGAGTGTGGAGTCGAAGATAACCCCGAGGTTTTTTGCCGTGCAGGTAGGTGCAGGAAGAGGGCTAAGAGAGGCCGGCCAGAGAGCTGCAGGGAAGGAGGGAGTGGGTGTGCCGATGAGTAGAATCTCAGTCTTACTGGCATTAAGGCAGAGGTCATTGGCAGCACACCATTCCTGGATAGCAGACAGAGAGTCAGAGATGAGGGAAGGAGAGGAGGAGGCCGAGGGTAGCCTGAAAATGAGCTGGGTATCGTCCGCATAGCACTGAAAGTTGGGGCAGAGAGCGGCGATGCGGTGGGCAAGGAGTGCCAGGTACTGGTTGAACAGCCAGGGGGAGAGATTTGATCCCTGGGGGACACCACAGGTAGAGAACAAGATGTCAGAGAGGAAGGACCCCAGTTGGACCTGGGAGGGTCGATTGGATAGGAAAGAGGTCAGCCACGCCAGAGCCTGACCAGTGATACCCAGGTTATCACGGAGACGGTTGAGCAGGATGGCATGGTTGACAGTGTCAAAGGCAGAAGAGAGATCGAGCAGAATGAGAACACACAGAGTGTTGGAGTCAAGGTTCAAGAGTAGGTCCTCACGGATGTTCAGGAGAGCAGTTTCCGTGCTTCTGGCAGCTCTGAAGCCAGATTGATGGTCATGAAGACTGCCAACAGATTCAGCATGGAGGTTAAGCTGGGAGATGGCCAATTTCTCCAGGAGCTTGCCCAGGAAGGGAGTGATGGAGATTGGGCGATAGTTAGCCGGGCAGGAGGGGTCAGAAGAGGGTTTCTTAAGAAGAGGGTGCACAAGGGAGTGCTTAAGGGGGGATGGGAAGACTCCAGAGGCGAAGGAGTGGTTGCAAAAGTCAGCCAGGGCAGGAGCCAGGGCGTCGATGTGGTCCTTGATATGAGACTTTCATAGATCGGACTTGTCTGGAAACCTCGTCAGCAGAAAAAAGGGGAAAGGCAGAGAAGGAGGGAGGGGGGGGTGGCTGTAGAATGGCCAGAGGAAGAGCCAGGAAGAGAGGGAGGGAGGTGATAGGAGGAGAGTGAGGACAGGATGTCCTGAGTTTTAGAGATGAAGTGAGAGCCAAGTGCAGTGCAGAGGGCCTGGGAGGGGACAGGAGAGTTAGAGACTGCAGCAGGGTTGGCAAGCTCCTTGCAGATTTTAAAGAGTTCGGCCGAGTTGTTAGATGCCGCAGAGATGCGGGCTTGGATAAGGGCTCTCTTCTTGGAGAGAACGGAGAGACGGTATTGCCTTTGGAGCAGGCGGCAGGCCAGTTTGTCAGAGGATGAACATGAAGCACGCCATTTCCTCTCTGCCACCCTGCACTTGCGTTTAAGGGTGACGAGCTCCGAGTCATACCAGGAGTTACATTTGGCTTTGGGCTTCAGGCGGATTCTCATGACAGGGGCAAGGATATCAAGAGTATCAGATATAGCAGAGTGGACCATGGAGAGGGCAGTGTCATGGTGGGAGTCAGCCGAATGGGGAGGGGGGGTGCGAAGGTGGCAGCGAAAGCCTCAACTGACACACGCTTCATGGGTCAGATGACCGAGAAGGTGGGTGGCAGTGATGAGGGTGGCTTTGTCAGTGGGGTAGGGAGGGTGATGTGGGAGGATGGGAGAAAGTGATCACTCCAGGAGAGAGGAGTGGAGAGAGGGACGGAGAGGGGAAGGTCAGAAGAGATCAGAGCATCAAGAGTGTGCCCTGCAGAATGAGTAGGCCCAGACGGGAGAATAGAGAGTGAGAGAGAGTCGCAGAGGTCACAAAAGAGTCCCGTGGGGGGACAGGAGACATCCAAGTGGATGTTGAAGTCACCAAGAAAGAGGAGTTGAGTGGTTGAGGACAGGAGTGAGGAGGAGAGGTCAGCCCACTCGGAGAGGAAGGAGGAGATTTGACCAGGTGGCCGATAGATAGTAGCCACGGTAAGGGAATGGCTAGGAGAGAGAGAGAGACGGCAGACAAGGCATTCAAAAGAGGAGTATGACTGCGTAGGAGTGACAGTGGCAGGAATCCACTCAGGGAAGATAAGGGCTACACCCCCCCTGCACGGTTGGGCCTGGGCACGGAGAGGATCTTGTAGCCGTCAGGTAGGAGTGTGTCAAAGCTGGTGACAGAGCTGGCCGTGAACCATGTCTCAGTGAGACCGAGGACGTCAAGGTCCAGTTCCTCAAGAAGGTGACAGATATCAGAAGAATGCTTGATTGCAGAGCGAGAGTTAAGAGTGGCAATGTGGAGAAGGTTGCCATCCTTGAAGGACTTCCGGGGAGGGGTACAGATCAGGGGTACGCCCTGTGGAGGTGTAGAAGAAGGAGCAAGAGAGGGGGCAGGGAGGGAGGGTAGAGGCAAGGTAGCCCAGGACAGAGGAGGGGGGACAGCAGGAGAGGAAAGGAAGTTAATGAGGCATGGGAAGCGTCTGTCAAAGAGGTGAAGGTTGGCCTGAGGGCCTTGGACCAAGACGGTCCCGTTAGCGTAGACATTAATGATGGCCTTAGAGGAGTGGAAGGAGGCCAAGAGGACATCCCAACGGGTGCCACCATTAATGGGAGAAGAGGAGAAAGGAGAGAGCACAGAGACCATATGAAGGGTCCATAGGTCAGGCAAAGGCACGAAAAAGAGGACGTCAGTGAGAGTTTCCTTGGAGCAGGCACTAGTGTAGGTGTCAGCGATAGGGAGACCTGGGTTGGAGACCAGGATGTCCTTTTTAAACTTTTTCCTACCAGATTTAGTGAGGAGAGCAGGGTAGTCAATAGAGAAGCAGTTAGAGAAGATAGGCGAGATAGAGAGCACCATGGAGTAGGAGGGAGTGGGGGAGGAGGACAGACGATACGAGAGCACGCAGACAGTGAGAGAGCGGCCAGCCCTAGTTTACCACATTACAGAACAGTGCACCTCCAGTGCATGAGTGCGTATTAGGTACAGAGGCCACCTAAGTTTGAGAATCCTGCGGGGGGAGAAAAACCCTGGTTACCACAATTCAGAACAGTGAGAGCGTATTAGGTACAGAGGCCACCTAAGTTTGAGAATCCTGCGGGGGGAGAAAAACCCTGATTACCACAATTCAAAACAGTGAGAGCGTATTAGGTACAGAGGCCACCTAAGTTTGAGAATCCTGCGGGGGGAGAAAAACCGTGGTTACCACAATTCAGAACAGTGAGAGCGTATTAGGTACAGAGGCCACCTAAGTTTGAGAATCCTGCGGGGGAGAAAAACCCTGGTTACCACAATTCAGAACAGTGAGAGCGTATTAGGTACAGAGGCCACCTAAGTTTGAGAATCCTGCGGGGGGAGAAAATCCCTGGTTAACACAACTGTGGGACATAGTGAGGAGAAGAAAGCAAAGAGAGTGGGCACCACTATACGATATTCACATTTCTCAAATGATGTTTCAGGAATCCACTCAGGGAAGATAAGGGCTACACCCCCCCTGCACGGTTGGGCCTGGGCACGGAGAGGATCTTGTAGCCGTCAGGTAGGAGTGTGTCAAAGCTGGTGACAGAGCTGGCCGTGAACCATGTCTCAGTGAGACCGAGGACGTCAAGGTCCAGTTCCTCAAGAAGGTGACAGATATCAGAAGAATGCTTGATTGCAGAGCGAGAGTTAAGAGTGGCAATGTGGAGAAGGTTGCCATCCTTGAAGGACTTCCGGGGAGGGGTACAGATCAGGGGTACGCCCTGTGGAGGTGTAGAAGAAGGAGCAAGAGAGGGGGCAGGGAGGGAGGGTAGAGGCAAGGTAGCCGAGGACAGAGGAGGGGGGACAGCAGGAGAGGAAAGGAAGTTAATGAGGCATGGGAAGCGTCTGTCAAAGAGGTGAAGGTTGGCCTGAGGGCCTTGGACCAAGACGGTCCCGTTAGCGTAGACATTAATGATGGCCTTAGAGGAGTGGAAGGAGGCCAAGAGGACATCCCAACGGGTGCCACCATTAATGGGAGAAGAGGAGAAAGGAGAGAGCACAGAGACCATATGAAGGGTCCATAGGTCAGGCGAAGGCACGAAAAAGAGGATGTCAGTGAGAGTTTCCTTGGAGCAGGCACTAGTGTAGGTGTCAGCGATAGGGAGACCTGGGTTGGAGACCAGGATGTCCTTTTTAAACTTTTTCCTACCAGATTTAGTGAGGAGAGCAGGGTAGTCAATAGAGAAGCAGTTAGAGAAGATAGGCGAGATAGAGAGCACCATGGAGTAGGAGGGAGTGGGGGAGGAGGACAGACGATACGAGAGCACGCAGACAGTGAGAGAGCGGCCAGCCCTAGTTTACCACATTACAGAACAGTGCACCTCCAGTGCATGAGTGCGTATTAGGTACAGAGGCCACCTAAGTTTGAGAATCCTGCGGGGGGGAGAAAAACCCTGGTTACCACAATTCAGAACAGTGAGAGCGTATGAGGTACAGAGGCCACCTAAGTTTGAGAATCCTGCGGGGGGAGAAAAACCCTGATTACCACAATTCAAAACAGTGAGAGCGTATTAGGTACAGAGGCCACCTAAGTTTGAGAATCCTGCGGGGGGAGAAAAACCCTGGTTACCACAATTCAGAACAGTGAGAGCGTATTAGGTACAGAGGCCACCTAAGTTTGAGAATCCTGCGGGGGAGAAAAACCCTGGTTACCACAATTCAGAACAGTGAGAGCGTATTAGGTACAGAGGCCACCTAAGTTTGAGAATCCTGCGGGGGGAGAAAAACCCTGGTTAACACAACTGTGGGACATAGTGAGGAGAAGAAAGCAAAGAGAGTGGGCACCACTATACGATATTCACATTTCTCAAATGATTGTTTCTGTGTAGAAGTTTCATTGCTCTGAAGATTCCTTGTTGTCAAATTATAAAAAGGAGCTGGCTGTGACGAATAAGGAGACACCCTAATTCAAAAATACACAAGAAGCCAAAGACCAAGTGGGATGCAAGGTCACACAGCCGCTCTCTTAGAAGACCCAATCAGGGTATGTAAGTTATGTGAACTCTACAAAGCTTGATAGACTCCAAAGTAAAATTGTTTACATATTCAAAAAATAATGATAATAATGAAAGTTCAGTGGTATTTCATAAAGATTTTTACCAATCACTGGTTATGTGAAAAAAAACGTCTCTTGGTATGAGGCGTCACTGATATCTTCTTAGTGAGGAAAGCCAATAGCATTTTATGTCAGACCAAAACAATCTTTTGCCAATGCATTTCGGATTTACAAATCCTTCGTCAGGGCAAGTCTGTAGTTAACATGTATATTTACATAACATCCAAAAGAAAGTGTATCACAATGCACGTTCACAAAAATATAAATAACATACCAATCATTGTAGTGGTAGAAAGATCGGTTGATACATAAAAGAAAAATAGAAAAAGAGAAAGAATAAGCAATAAGAAGTCTGTAAGTAATGAGGTTAGCGATGACAAGAAATGCAGCTCGCGTTTACCTGAGAAAACTCCTCGCTGGTCTCATGGTAAGCTCCCCTGACATTATGAAACGTACTGTTTACACGGATCCCACCCGGGTTCCTTACAATGTCTCTCTTATATTTCAGCTTATCTGCGCCTTGGCGTTGATTTTGTCCGGGCAGCTTTCTGCCCACCACATGGTTCTGGTTCTCCAAGCCACTTTCCATGCAAGCATTCTGCCATTTTCTCAGGTAAACGCGAGCTGCATTTCTTGTCATCGCTAACCTCATTACTTACAGACTTCTTATTGCTCATTCTTTCTCTCTTTCTATTTTTCTTTTATGTATCAACCGATCTTTCTACCACTACAATGATTGGTATGTTATTTATATTTTTGTGAATGTGCATTGTGATACACTTTCTTTTGGATGTTATGTAAATATACATGTTAACTACAGACTTGCCCTGACGAAGGATTTGTAAATCCGAAATGCATTGGCAAAAGATTGTTTTGGTCTGACATAAAATGCTATTGGCTTTCCTCACTAAGAAGATATTAGTGACGCCTCATACCAAGAGACGTATTTTTTCACAAAACCAGTGATTGATAAAAATCTTTATGAAATACCACTGAACTTTCATTATTATAATTATTTTTTGAATATGTAAACAATTTTACTTTGGAGTCTATCAAGCTTTGTAGAGTTCACATAACTTACATACCCTGATTGGGTCTACATAGTGAGGAGAAGACACCATGCGAAGAAGTGACCAGGAATAGATGGGGTGGGCCGGGAGAGGTGAAGAAGAAGTGCAGGCGCCAGGCGTCCCCTGCGGACACCTGCAGACACACAGGGAGCCGCAACCATAAGAGCCGCCCTTTGCCTAAGGGGCCCTTAGCCGAGGGGGCTGCCGGGCAGGGGGCTGCCCAGGAAAGGGGTGGATATAGGCATAGTGAGGAGGGTGGGGGGGTGGGCGGGCAGGGAGGCGGGAAGGGAGAGGAGGACCAGGAAGTGGGAGGGGGGAAGCAGCACAACAACATGCTCAGAGTGCGAGGCAAAAATTTCAATAATGTAGCACAAACTCACGGAGGCCCGCAGGGCCAGGCAGGGCTTCCAGAAGCCTGGAGATCCATCAGGCTACTGGCGACTGCTCTCCCACGCTCCAAAGAAACAAAGAAACGAGCGGGGGGAGCAGCCGTCGAGTAGGCCAAGAGGGAGGCAGCCAGGCAGCCAATCAGAGGCGGGGGTGGGCGGGCAGGGAGGCGGGAAGGGAGAGAAGGACCAGGAAGTGGGAGGGGGGAAGCAGCACAACAACGCGCTCAGAGCGCGAGGCAAACATTTCAATAATGTAGCACAAACTCACGGAGGCCCACAGGGCCAGGCAGGGCTTCCCTAAGCCTGCAGATCCCTCAGGCTACCGGCGACGGCTCTCCCACGCTCCGAAGAAACAAAAAAAAAGATGACAAAACTTAACATGACGATTTCATTCACTGATCAAGGAATAGTGTGCTCCACTCCAGGAATACACTTTTTAAATGTAGGAGAGTTTATAATATCATTTACAGGACAAGTGGCTCTACGAGGAGTTCTGGTAGCTTCAGAAGTCTCCATGTATGGGGTGAGCATTTTATTAACATGGCTACCTGGATTAGTAGGGGAAATTGTAAGGATACCTGATGAATTTGTATTTAGACCACAAGTACCTATGGATGAGGAAGAAGGGCAGACTATTCCTATTGCACTTCAAGCAGCTATATAGGGGAAATAACAATGCTTGAAGGGGTGGATGATGAAGGTAGATCACTGAGAACAGTGATAGCTCTTGAAGAGGGATACAGATCAACTGACATAACAGATGAAGATATGTTGAGAGCTGAATGTATAGATGATGATGTATTGGATTTTTAAGCATTAAATACTGGATAAAGATCGAGAAAAAGGAAGTCCCACAGCGAATGGCACTGATGTGGCAAAGACCAGCGTTTTTTCAAGAAGACACAGAAAAAGTTCCAATTGTCCTTTGGACTACGGGCCCTTATGAAGTGGGCATATTGAAGGGAATAGGGGAGGTTAAAATAAAACATAATCCAGGAGCAATTTTACCCTGAACAAAACAGTACCCCATGTCTTGCGAAGCTGATGAAGGCATAGTTAAGACAATTTCTGCATTGATGAATCAGGGAATCTTAGTACCATCAGTCCCCATACAATACTGTGGTGTATCCGATTAGAAAATCTAAAGGGTGGTTGTTGATATTTATTGAGGACTTGCGCCCTCTTAATCAAATTGTGGAAGCAGAGTTCCCTTTAGTTCCGAATCCAGCGGCAATATTGTATAGCATCCCAGTTGAAGCAAAGTACTTCACAGTGATCGATTTGAAAAATGCATTTTTCTCGATCCCGTTGCACAAAGACTCACAAGACCTTACTTCCTTTACATTCAGACAAAAGAGACTAAACCATACCCATTTACCTCAAGGGTACTACAAGTCCCCATCTATCTTTAATAAGGTCCTAGAGATGGATTTAGGTAACATTGAGCTCAAGAGTTTGGTAATTCAATACGTAGATGACATATTACTCTGTAGTAAAACAGAGGATGAAAGTAGGCAAGACTCAGTTCAGTTAATGACTATATTGGCAGACAAGGGATACAAAGTAGATAAAGAGAAATTACAGTATTGCCAGGAAGAGGTGTCATACATAGACCAGGTAATATCACATGAAGGAAAGAAAGTGACACCTGAGAGAGCTGAGGCTATCATGAAGACACCAAAACCAAATACAGAGAGGCAAATGCATCAATTTCTGGGCTTATGCAATTATTACAGGGTCTGGGTGTTCGACTACAGCAAGTACAAAAAACTGCTTTTGCAAGCACTTAAGAAAGTGCAAGTTGGTAAGGAAAAGATAGAATGGACTGAAGAAATAAATGAAGGATTTGAGGAATTAAAAAGAGCAATCTGTATAGCTCCAGTTTTGGGACTCCCCAATTATAGTGAAAAACGGTATTTATTTTTGCACACTAATTGTCATGAAAACACATGTACATGCAGAGAGCCACTAACCTGGATCAGGGTGCAGTTCTTTGAAAACAGGGGAAAAACCTGAGAACCTTACAGCCCTCCGCCTGAGTGACAAGGAACGGAGGGACGTAAAACCCCTAGGGAAACCCTCTGGGGAAGAAAACCCTGTGCAGGAATTGGGAGCGAAGGTCTTCGGTTGGTCTTCGGTTGTCTGAAGCTGGACGAGAATGCTGTCTTCAGGAATGGATACTCTCAGGAGATGGTAACAACACGCCGTCTATATGAGATAAGGAAAGGCGTGAGTAATTAATACAAGAATGTGGAAAAATGCTGTGAGAGCGGATATACCTGTCATGTATATGCAGTGAGGTTACAATCTGATAAATTCTGTGGAGCAGTCGGAGCTTTCTGTGTGGACGAAAAAAGGAAAGAAAGAATGAGTAAGCCAGGTAAGACTCTATTTGTCAAGAGGTATTCCTTAATAGTCCCCAATGACCTCCGTAGAGGGGGTGCGATGACAAAGGGCTCGAATCCTGCTGTTCGCAAAGGCAAATATCACAGCAGGGGAGTTCCTGGTATGAAGTGGCACAGTAAAAACAAAGACGCTACAAGAAAGAAGAATACCTTGATTTCCAGCTGACCCGTGAGTGCTCCAGTTCTGGTAATGGTAGGTGTAGGCTTACCGTGTTCAGCAGACGCGGACCCTAATGATAGAACAGGTTGCCCGGAACCTACTTTCGAGCACAGCCGAGAAGGAATGCCTACCGGGTTGAACAACATCAAAGGGCGCATGTGGTGGGTGGACGTAACCACGGTGATGAAGCTCTGAAAGGATAGGAGAGTTATGAGTTTGACACTAGCAAGGAGCATGAAAAAGTGAGTACCCTAGTTGGCGTACTTATGGAGCGTTATGTATAGGAGTAGCAAGGCACTGGGGCTTAGCTGCCAACTGCATATATTCTGTCATGTGATACCATGGAGGCAGGGCTTCGGTACAGTCCGCAACAGCTAGACGATCGCCCATCGCATGGTGCTTCCAGGCAGCCATGATGGGAAGGGTACTGGCAACAGTGTAGCGAAGCCTGCCACAGCACCACTAGGACCAACGCCCATAGTGGGAAGTAACACTAAAGGGTCAGTAATGACAGCAGTACTTACACAAAGAACAACACTAGGGTATAAACCTTTGGCATATAACAGTGGTTTTTAAAAAAAATATATATATTTTATACATAAACTTTTCATTTCTTACTCATCACAGTGGGATTTTAGATTCAGTCATCAGAGGACATTTTCCATGCGAACAATCTTTGGCTGTTGCCGCATTTGTGATTGAGAAGTGCACAAGTATTACCATGGGATGTGCAATGACGCTATATGTGGAGCACAACTTATTTGCCATTTACAGAAACCCAAAGGTACATTGACAACACAAAAATCTTCTGCATATGAAGTGATGATCTCTAATTCATCGATTAAAATTGTAAGGTGTAAAATAGTCAACCCAGCCACATTTGTAGCTGAACCTGTAGAAGAAGGCGATTATGTGCATGATTGTGCTAATTATGTTGAGTTTTATGATGATACACTCTGTGTGAAAGAAAATCCTTTAGCGGGAGGGGAGATTCTCTTTATTGATGGCTCTTCAAAAATCGACCACCAATCTAGTGGGGAGAGGCATTCAGGATCTGCAGTTGGAAGATATAGATTAAATGGTGAATTTGAGGTAGTGGCAAGTGCAAGACTACATCCCATTTTTCAGCACAGGCATAAAAATTGTTAGTGTTTATTGTTGTGCTCAAGAAACACAAGGATCAGGAAGTGAGGGTGCATATAAATGCAGGGCTGTCATGTTGGAAAAGGAAGGGTTATCTCTGTGTAGATGGCACTCCAGTCTTAATTGGACAGTCTCATTAAGGCACTACAAATCCAAGTAGCCTTAGTGGTTGTAAAATGCGCCGCACATACTAAACAAAAAGAATTTATCTCTAGTGGAAAGGAAGCCACAGACCTAGAAGGCAAAAGCTTAGAGTATTCCTCAGAAATTCCAAGATTCGAAACTGAGAATGTTAAAGAAGTATTGAGCAGAGGCATGCTGATATGAGAGGGATTTAATATGCTGGCAATTACGCAACTAATATAGATACAGGGTAGAGCCCGACAAGAAGAACAGGAGCTATGGAGACATAGGGCCTCATTACACGGTAGGCGGTGAGCCATGGTGCTATTAGCGCCATGGCTCATGCCGGTAAAATACTGGCACCGCCTTGGCGGAAAGGGGATTTACCGCCCCATTCCAAGGTTGGAGGGGCGGTAAATCCCCTTTCCGCCATTTCCCTTCCCCATTCCCATTTCTGCCCCATAGGGCTCTATGGAAATGGGGAAGGCGCTAATTACGCCACCACAATTTTGCGGTGCCGTAATTAGCTCCGAGGTCCCTTAGCGGGTTGGATTTTAACGCCTGCAAGAAGCAGGCGTTAAATCCTCCAACCCGCAAAGGGACCTCGTAGTACGGCGGTAAGGGTTAACGGTCACCGTTGCCATTAATGGTGACCGTTAACCCTTACCGCCGTCCGTGTATTGAGGCCCATAGAGGGTGTTCATTATCCCCCAAGGAAGCACTATAGAGACAGGAAAGCACTGGTTAGCCAGTGATGCCAGCAGCATTACTGAAAGTCAGATTTGAGCATCTGCATTACCCAGCTCATATAACCTAAAAAAGTCTTGCTGCCCCCATTGAAAAGGACTGGTTTGTTCTCAATTTATTGCAACACATCAGACAGTTAATTGTGAATTGCATCATGTGTCAATCATTTACTACTGGGCATACACTAAGAACAATACCCCCGCCCAAATGGCCCATTTCAGCATTTACATATTCACTACGTCACTATGCTGCATATATGTAATGGCTATAGGTATCTATTAGTGGTGGTGTGTCCCTTTTCTTGATGGATCAGAGCTGGTCAATGTACACCCCCTGATGCCACCTGTGCAGAGAAGTTCCTAGTGTGCAAAGTATTTCTAATATGGGGTCTGTGTGAAGTATTGAGGTCCAATAATGACCCACACTTTGTCGATGAGCTGTTTGAACAAATAGGTCTTTTATTGTGCATAAAGCATATGGTATCTGCTCAACGGCCTCCTAAAGGAAATAATTGAAATGATTAGATTAACTTTGAAGAAGGGATAGCTATATTGCCTACCCTTAGCCTGTTATGCCCTTCAAAATCAGCCAGGTTTGGATCATCAGATTATGCCCCAATCTAGAGTCAGGAATGATGCCCAGAGTGTAGCACAGTCTCTAGGTGATGAGATGCACGATTATTTGACATGTATGACTACCAGTGTTTCTTTCATTTCAGATCAAGTCAAGCATCGGAGGGTTGAGGATCATGGAAGAAGGCGGCCCAGTAACTGATCGAAGTGA
This sequence comes from Ambystoma mexicanum, assembly GCF_040938575.1. Lineage (NCBI taxonomy): Eukaryota > Metazoa > Chordata > Amphibia > Caudata > Ambystomatidae > Ambystoma > Ambystoma mexicanum. The sequence goes on from NC_090939.1 coordinate 49,278,903, forward strand.
ATTATATCCACCTACAAAGTTTTATGTTGGCATGAGCCAAGGTTTAATGGACCTTTTGAGGTAGACAAAGTTTCCCTTACTGCAGTTAGGGTATCTGGAAGAAGAGCTTGGTTACATGTGAGTGATGTAAAGATCTACAAAGGCGAGACACTCCCTCTAGTATCTGTTGACTTGGAAGCAAGACAAGAAGAAGAATTGCTGCGTGTGTAGACTCGATTAATGACCAAGAAAAAGGACGATAAGGAAATGTCATTTAAAACATTTCTTTTGGACTGGAATTCATTGGACACTCCTTAAAAATATTAGCAGGGAGTGCAATGGCTTGCAGAAAATTTCAGAACTTAAACATACTTTTTAGAGATTCTTTGACAAAGTAAAAAGTATATCGGCACCATGCCCAAGTGGCAATTCATTCCTCAATATTGGAAGAGAGCTCAATACCCAGATTCATTTTTGTGAAGATATCTATTTTAAGAATAACATATGGCACTAGCCGAAAGTGTCACACATAGGTTTGTGGTAGCAGTTTTTGTGTTTATACTCCAGTCATACCCTACCCTTGTTAGGATAGATGTCAATATTTTGACTTTTCTCCACAATCCAAAGAATGGCCCAGTTATAAGAAGGCTTGTAATTACAATAATTAAGCAGATTGTGCAACTAAGAATGTGATTGGTATAACTGTATTAAACATGATGCAGGGGTAAGAAAATACAGTTGCAGGAAGACTAGCAATTCAAAGAGAAATGGCATGGAAAATTAAATGTTTTTCTAGACTTTTATGCCTGAAATACGTATGCAAGTGCTTTCTCTTTTTCTTTCTGTATCTACATTTTGAAGTCTTTATTATTCTGATGGTTTAATTGAAAACACGACACCTGTGATCTTTCCTAGTATAAGTACAAACGATGATAATTTCTTTGGCGTTTTTGGGCATGTCAGACGACATAGGAGGAATTCAGAAGAAGATGACCAGGGGATAAATACGTGTCTTGACAATTCAGCTCACCTGGGGAATAATATGTGGTATTAACATATGAAAAAGGTGGGAGAGAGCATCTGATGAGAGCGGTTATGTCTCCTCTCTCATCCCCTATGCCATGAGTACAGAAAGGACATTCATTTCAAAAGAGATGTTGGCACATGATGCGAAGTGCCTCAGCCCCCTAGCAGCATGTACTACCAGAGGACAGTTGCAAGGGAGCTGGGCAACCCTGTGATCAAGACAGACATTCCCATAGCAGGATGATTATATCAAGACAATGGAAAAAGAGCCTGGATGGACCGACAAGATGCTCGTGTATCCGTCCATGGGTCAAGACAAAGTCATAGTTGCTGAAATGAAGAGGATGAATTGTTCTGACAAAACTGAAAATACTGGAGTGCCTGGATGCTGGGAGCACTCAAAGCTGTCGATCTACGGGCGAGTGATTATGACCAAAGGATGAAATAATGCCCTGTGCAGCTAATCTACTAAGGAAGGAACCAGTGCACGAGGTGCAGAAAGTGAACGATGTGTGCCTAAAGTCATGGGCCAAGAACTCTAAACTGCTGACATGGGTGAGGGATGAAGCAGGACCAGTGGCTGTAGTCCCATTGACTAATACAACACTATGCTTTGAAGCAATGTTCCAGGTTGGAGAAAATAAAGGGTGCAAGAACATAATTTATATCGCAGAAACGAAGAGGGGTCTGCTGTCCTAATGGATCGATACTGGCCCTGTGGATCCAGAGCATATATGAAGTTGCCCAGGAACTGGGGAACAGTGTGTTCCATTGTACTCATCCATGTTCCAGCCTTGGTGATTCCCCAGATCAACCTGAATATTGAGACATCTCTGAAGGTGGATGAGCACTTGACAAAAAGAAGGTCACCTGCACTCCGGTGGATGAAAAGAGAGAATTATTTCTCATCAAAATCAATAAAGGCTTATGAAGACATTCCCGATTAGCACAAGTTGTTGTACAAGACTGCTATGATAATAACATCCATATGTATGCCTGGACTCCAAACAGTAGTGGATGCCAAATGGCTGCAAATTACCAGGTGGAAGCTGTTACAGACAATCAATGCCACTATAAAAGGATTCAATGCTATAAAGGAAGAATTGAGGGCCATAGGGTTGATGACCCTCCAGAAAAGGTATGTCCTGGACATGATTACAGCAATGGAAGGAGGTGTTTGCGCCAAGGTCAGGCCTTCTTGCCGTACATTCACACCATCTCATGATGGTGAGAATGGGACCCTGACGGATGCTATAACCATCTTGAGAGAATTGCACATGAAAATGGAGGAGGAGACAGAGGCTATTGGAGATGATGTGTGGTTCTGATACCTGTTTTCATGGATTCCCGACTGGATGGTGAGTATATTTAAGTTTCTTGGAGCAATATTGGGGATGATAATGTTTGGATTCTGCGCTATTAGGATAATTATTGCAAAATGCCAGAAAAAGCAAAAAAGGCCATGGAATGAAGATCATGATTGATGTGAAGGGTGAAACAGAAGACAACGTGCAGGCTGAAAGTACCTTTAGAGACTGCATAAAATCAACTATTGTGGCACCTGGGGAAACAAAGTTCCTGTATCAAAGAGATCCTAAGAATTGCATGGGATATTTGGTCTTCTGTACCCCAATTGAAGAATGTAGTTACATGACCTGAAGTGCGGACAAACACATTAAAAAAAATGTTGATATCCTGTGAGGGGTGACAAAAATATGGATATCAAAGAAACCTTTCTTAAGACAAGATTAAAAAAAGCAAGAACACTTGAGGAGGTGGGCGAGGACTTGACCAGAGGGGGGAATGTAGAGGAGCAGACGTACATATCCACAGAAAATCCTACCCCCCAATTCCCCTGTATTGGAGCCATGAGACCGTGCACTGTCTAACACCAGCTATTGTAACAATAACGCAGTGAGTATATGGAAGACGGTATCCATTAAGACAACCATATTGAATGTACCCTCGAGTTGATGACAGCCTACAGGAGAAACATGAGAAAGAGCTAAGAAAATGGACTGATGACTTCATAAGAAAGATTGCACAACACCCTGAAATACTGATCGAACACAATGTATGAATCCTAGAGGAAAAATTACAAATTATAAAATCAAGTGAACCTTGAAGTGTAAACAAAGAGGATTACACAGTAAAAGGTGCTGCAGAAATTAGAAGTATGAAGAATGTACAGACGCTCTGAAACGCAAGATAGATCAAGTCATCGTATAGGCTAGCTATACTTAATAAATAGAATGCAGGCAGAGCTGCCATTGTAAAGAAACTTTGTATTGGTATCATGAAATAATAAGCCAAAGAATCATGGAGAGAAAATGAAAGGCTCTGTCGCAGTAGAATTGCAGGTTATTGAAGCTGCGTTGCGGGGCTGTCTGGCCTGAAGTCAAGAACTGAGAAGTCGAGGTCAGCTATCTACACTGAAGAGGAACGTATGTGCAGAGGATGAATCCTCTCACGTTAAGGTGCAAGAAAGAACACAAACGATGGCAGGTTTTTAATCAATTAATTCATTTAAAATCTTGCAGAATTAGCAGCATCCTGGTCCCTTGTCACGTGAGTCAAGGATGGAAATAGGGCTTGAACTTGGAGTTCCAGATATGGTAGTGAATGCCCTCTCTCACGTTGCATTCCCAGGACGAGAATACTCTGCAAGGCCAGGTACAAAGAGAATTTCATGGCAAAAGGCATGGGTGATGAGAGATGCTGGGCTAATTGAGTGGTAGGGCAGCCTCATGTCCTATCTACATGCACCTGGGTCTTGGCTTACATGATGCTAATTGAACCGGATGTTCCAGACATGGCACAAGCGTGCCAACCAAATATATTAGTCCATATAAGGAAGGACCTTATAGCTTGAGAAACCAATGAAACACTGTGTAACTGATTTTCCTTAAATGACACGTATGGAGGGTGTCCAGTCATTATTTCGAATGGATAAAAAAGAAATGACTGAATGCTTTTTTCTTATGTATTTTTTGTTTTTGGGGTTGGTATAGGAAAAATATGTGTCTTTTCCCCAAAAAACAGGGTTTTGGGTGGGGACCCCCACAAAAAAAAGGTGCCTTCAGTCATTTTTTTCCCGATCCTTTTGATTAGAACGTATTGTATTTGACCCTTTTGTTTTCAAAACTTTAACTATAAACTGTATGGAGAGCTAGGCATAAGTTGTCCACCTGATATCAGACAGCCAATGATAAACTTAGTTCCTATATGACTGTATATCTAGTTGGGACTCTTAACCAGTCCCAACCCTTGATAGGTTTTTCATTATTGCCAAGTAAGTAAGTATATAATAGTATTTTTTGTGAAAATCGCTGTGATTGAGCATACGTCCGTTGATGTTCATTGTAAACTCCGTTTTAGATAATTGTTAATAAAACAGCAACTTGCCAGCTTCTTGTGTTTGTCCGGTTATTGGGACTCAGAATTACTTTGGTGTAATCCCATCCAGTAATAGATGCATGTTCCAAGGGCCATAAACTCACCTTCTACCACTCTTGGCCTGCAAGGGGTACAAGGCTGAATGTGCCACAAGCCATTGGCCTACTACAGCGGTACACTAGATTTAGTTATGCAAGGGCTCGCTGCAGCTGCCTTCACCACTGAAAAGAGATCCACAATTGTAATTGGATGCTGCGTGACATTGTATGTGGAGCATTCAGTATTTGCAATCTTAGAAATATCGAAGTCTACTCTGACAACACAGAGAGCATCGGCATATAAGATTATTTTTTCAAGCCCAAATATTCATATAGTGCGATGCAAAACACCAAATCCAGCCACGTTCCTAACAGAAGTGTGCACAGACGAAGACTTGCACCGACACGACTGTGCCACATACTAAGGTGAAAAAGATGACATCCCCAAAGCAAAGGACAGGTCACTAGAGGGGGTGGAAGTACTCTTTGTTGACGGTTTAGCAAACAATTAACCAGGACATAGGACAGAGTCTTAAGGGCACAGCGGTAGTGCACCTCAAAGCAAGAGAATAGGAAACATTGGTGAGGAAGAGATTACCCATGCACTATTCAGCACAAGCAGCGGACTTCGTGGCGCTCATCGAGGCTCTTTGAGCATCACGAGGATGCCAGGTGACAATTCATTCAGACTTGGAATACGTCACTGCCAGGTTGTCACAATGGAAAAAGAGAGGATTCAGTAGAGCTGACGGGTACCAAGTGCAACACGCCGCACTATTAGATACATTGATTTCTGCACTGTCACAACGATCTGTTGCAGCGGTAGTTAAGTGCACCGCCCACAGGGAAAGCGGACATCATGTGAATTTGTGAGGTTGGAGTGGACTGGGGAGCCAGTTATAGGTAGTACATTTTCCTCTTATCGGGGCAACACCAAAGGAATCGTACAAGATTACTGCAGCAATGACGCAATACGCGATCAGCAAAGAAACCTGTCACATGAACTAAAGAGGGATGAGGTAGTGGGAGAAAGTCAGAGAGTGAAAAGGTAATTGAGGCGAGTAGGGAAACCAAGAAAAGATGAGGGGGACACGTGGTGAGTGCAGTGAAGATGGGGAGGACCTTTTATTTTTCAACTGTTTTTCCATCATAGTAGGAATCAGCAAACCACTATGCTACCGCAAGAAAAAGAAATTTACACCTGCAGAGATCACATCTACTAGGCAAGGAACAATTGGTCTTTGGTCCAAAATGTAACATGTATGGGGGGGGCGTGGCCACCAACTGCGCAATGCAGTAGACGTGTGCCTCTGGAGCTCCCGCTGCCGCGGCTTAACATCCTGTTATAAACGACTACTTAAGGATATCTGGTGATCCCCAAAATACGCTCGCCGGGGCGTGATACCCCAGGGCACATCTGGGGCGAATTCCAGCCTGAAACGCACCGGGGCGGCAGAGGTTGGAGCGAGGTAAGGAGACGACGGTGCGGCCCGACGACAAACCAAGATGGCCGCCGGAGCGCTGGGCGTGCTTTGAAGGGGGGCTGGACCATCCACACAACCTGCGGTGGTTGCCAGCTTGCATCGGAGACGGAGCTCCGGAGAACTGGTGGGGACCAGGAGCAGAGGCAAGGCCCCTTGGGACCCCGACTGGAGGAATTGGTGTGCCGGGCTCTGAGCCGCCTGCCGGACGAGGAGAAACAAGCGTGGCCAGTTGGTCGCCACGGCAGAGCCCCGTACACAGCGGAGGCAACCCCCGTCATCTGGAACCGTCTGAAGGGGGAGAGGTCTCCCATTTCTTCCCTGTCCTCAGTGAACTGAGGCCACCTAAAAGGGGACGTGGTGGCACAACACACTAAACCTGGCTGAACCCGATGCACCGCCGGGCAAGACAGCAAAATCTCCAGCACCCTATGGCCAGGCCAGCACAGCCGCTAACACGAGCTCACCACCCGGCTCCATCACCTCCTAACGGTCTGCGACGGGGAATCGCTGTTTGGTTCGCGCCCTCCTTTCCCCCACCTGGACAAAGGAAGAAGCCCAAGGGGACCGGCAACGGACATGGGGAAAGACAAAACTAGACGGCCCACCATGCAAAACTGAATCGACCAGTACACGATTCCTCTATCGCAACCCCCTGATTCTCAACCGTTGCCGTCGGTAGATGAGGACTCTGCATCCGGACTCTCCTTGAGAGACGTCATGGCAGCTATTGCAGACTCCCGCACATCAATGGAGCAGAAGATGGACGGAATTAGCCTGGATGTGTCCCTCCTCTGACACGACTTGCAGAAATTGTCAGCACGAATGGGTGAGGCGGAACAGCGAATTTCCAACATGGAGGACGGGCTGCACGCGGTGCAACAACAGCTTCAAGGAGTCTCCGCCAAACTCAAAATTCTGAAAGCCAGAGTCGAAGAAGGGGAGGGCAGGTCCAGGCGCAACAACATTCGAATTCTAGGTATTCCCGAGAAGGCTGAAGGCCCCTGTATGGAGCTTTTCTTAGAGCAGTGGCTGATGGACCTCTTCGACCAGCAATCCTTTTTGAAATTCTTTTCTATAGAGAGGGCCCACCGAATGCCCACTGGCAGACCAGTGCCTGGTGCTCCTCCGTGAACAGTGATAGCAAGACTATTGAACTATCGGGATTGTGACACGCTGCTGCACCTTGCACGAACCAAAGGCACAATCACCTTTAACGGCTCCAAGATAGCCTCCTTCCCGGACTACACGCGGGAGGTCCAGAATGCAAGGCAATCCTTTGAAAAACTTAAAAGACAGTTGCAAGTGATGGGAGTCAAATATGGCCTGCTCTTCACGGCTCAGCTGAAAATCTATCATAAGGGCTCAACGGTCCACTTCAACGACCCAAAGGAGGCCTGGCGATGGGCAGAGCAGCATATCGAGGGAGACTGGTCGGCACCTCGAACCAACAGGGACACAAATCCCAGACCACCAGCGGGCCACCCTCCGGAGCTGGACCAGCCACCCTCACTGAACCAACCGGCGGAAGCTGGGGACTGACTCTGGCTGGCTCCCCACGGGGGGTCTGATCCCACAAGCGGGTGTAGGACCGAATTGATACTACAGACTATGCTGGGTGTGCCACAAAGCCGTTGTAAGTCGTTTACGTCATTAATAATGTGGCTAGCGGTGGCGTACCTCCATCGCACCTGGGAAAAGGCTACAGGCCCCCACCCCCTAACTTCTTTAGTTTTAACTTGAACAAGGGTTCGCAAGGCTGACACCCTACCCCTTTTTTTGAGTGTCAGCGATGTTGGGGCTACAAGTACTTCGTGTTGGGGTGGAGTATGGGGAGGGGGAGGGAAGGGAAAGTTATAATGAGTTTTTTGTTACCCTGGGAGCAACGCGCCATTGCAAGGTCCAAGGTCTGTTGAGGTTCAAGGCAAGACGAGGCTACAGATGGTCCAGACAGTACAATATTAATCACTCCAGGCACTCACCGCAATACATCACCATTAACGGGGATACCCTCCTCGTGAAAGACCCGCCCAACCGTTTATCCCGATTTTTATATGGCATCCATACAACCGCAGTCGATCCCGACTGAACGGCCCAAGTCTTTCAAGGTGCTCACCTTGAATGTAAATGGGATGGGATCCGCGATTAAAAGGCACTTGATTAAGCAATTACTCAGTAGACACTCCACCGACGTGGCCCTGCTATCCGAACCACACCTAGCGGGATCAAACTGTGCACATTTCCAACGCACAAACTACAGGGCTGCCTTCCATGTGGGATACACGATGGGATCCAGGGGTACTCTCATTCTTACACACAAACGCATCCCCTTTGCCATTCAAAGCCTGGAACAAGACCCTAGGGGCCGCTATGTGTTGATCCTGGGAACGCTTTGGAATGAGAGGGTCGCTTTTGCTTCCATGTACTCCCCACCCGGACTGGGGCACGAGCTACTGGAGGAATTGACTACCCTCATAGGTAAACACCAACCTGATTGTTTCTGGGGGGAGACTTTAATGATGTCATGTGCAATGCCACTGACACGCACACATCTCGGACAACGCAACCCGGACACCCCTACGAGGCTGTTTAACTTTGCGTCCGCCTTGGGTTTGGGTGATGTATGGCGGGAGCTACACCCGGACCCCAAGGGGTACTCCTTCCACTCTGGAGCCCACGGCTCCCTCTCCAGGATTGACTATCTCTTTGTCCCACACACAGATCTCTATAGAGCACGGGCGGCCGATTTCCTTCCCCGGGGAATCTCAGACCACTCACCCCTACTTGTGGAGATTCGCACACAAGGTCCTTCCCCCCTAGAACATGGAGACTAAACAATTACTATCTGGGTTTCCCTGAGCTTGTTGACCACCTTACGGAAGTCTCCACCGAGTACTTTGAAATGAATGATAACGGAGAACAGGACCCGGTGGTGGTCTGGGAGGCCTATAAGACAGTCCTGCGGGGGGCTTTAATCTTCTGGGTGGCGAACAAGGGGCGAGAGAGACTCCAAGACATAGCGAAAGTGGAGGGCGAACTGACCCAAAGCGAGAACGAACACATCCTTGACCCATCCCTACAGACCCAGCTCTCCCTTAAACGAGCCACTGAGCGGCTCCGAAACCTCTTATTAGACAACGCTAAACAAGCCCATTGGGACTCTCGAGCCAGAATCTATGAACACGGGGACAGAGCCGGCAGAATGCTAGCTTGGCTGGAGAAAAGGGATCAGGGACAACGCTGCATTTGCGAGATTGTCACCTCACTGGGTGAAAGATGCACATCAGACGCAGAGATAGCCGAGGCCTTTGCCCAATTCTATGAAACACTTTATCGGGCCCCGACCTCGCTGCTGGACCCAACCCTCCTTAATGACTTAACATTTCCGGTTCTCTCAGTACAGCAAAGGGCGAGTCTGGACTCTGCCCTCTCGGAGACCGAGGTGGCCGAAGCACTAGCCCAACTGCAGACCGGGAAAACACCGGGCCCGAATGGGTTCCCAGTTGAAACCTGGCAGAAGCTAGGAGGGGACAACATTACATCTTCCCTCCATAAAATGTTCCTGACTGCCCGGGAACAGGGCACCCTCCCGCAGGACCTCTGTAACGCCACCATCGTGGTCATCCCTAAATCTGATAAGCCCCAGGAGCAGTGTGCCTCCTATAGGCCAATCTCGCTAATCAATGGCGAGGCTAGGGTCCTCGCCAAACTCCTAGCCAACAGGTTACAACCGATAGCTGATGCCCTAATACACCCGGATCAATGTGGCTTTATGCCACACAAATCGACCCGAATGAATCTGCATCGACTTCACTTGGCGCTAGAGAGGGCTCCCACCATTAACAACCCGTTTGCTCTTCTAGCAATCGACTTTGAGAAGGCTTTCGATACGGTCCGAAGGGATGGCCTCTGGGAGATCATGGAACGCCTGGGCTTCAGGGAGGGGTTCCTGGGATGGGTGAAGCTGCTGTATACAAATATCCGGGCAGAGGTCAAGGTGAATGGGTGGACCTCTCGCTCATTCCGATTGGGCAGGGGTATGCGGCAGAGGTGCCCCCTCTCCCCCTTCTCTTCGCTCTCGCGATAGAGCCATTGGCCATATGGCTTCGCCAGAGTACATCCAGGATGGGATTCAGGTGGCCAGAGGGACACTAAGACCGGATATCCCTATACGCGGATGACCTCCTGATATACCTGGGAGAGCCTGTCCGAACCTGCCCCGTGGTGACCCAGATGCTTGTCCAATATGGGGAATTTAGCGGTCTAAAGATCAATTGGAAGAAATCCATTCTCTTCCCGGTGAAAGGAGGGGGTCAGCCCGACCCATCTGATTGCCCATACCACATAGAACAGTCTGGCTTCCGATACCTTGGGGTCTGGATTACAACAGACCTTACCAGTTATAGCATGCACAATCTTAAACCAATCATGGACCGATTCTCTAATGATGTACAACATTGGAAGCTTCTCCCCCTGACCCTCATGGGTAAAGCTGCCCTTTTTAAAAATGTTAGCCCTCCTGCGATTCCTTTATGTCCTTCAAAACGCCCTGGTGCAGATCCTGGGGGCTGAATTTGGCCAGGTGGAAACCCTCCTCAGGGAGTTCCTATGGGGCGGAGGACAGCGCGTATAGCCCTGGCCACACTTCAGAGGTCGGTCTGGGAGGGTGGGATCGGAGTGCCCCGCCTTCAGACCTACTATTGGGCCTCCCAACTGGTGGTGGTCAATGACCTACTGCACGGAGACCGGGAACTACCCCATATCAAAGTTGATGTGGGAGCTATGCACGACACCGATCCATTGCAGCTATTGTACCAAACCCCCCCTAGATCTTCCCCACTAACAATGAAGGCACAGATTATTACCACCTGGAGGAACGTACACAAGTTTGTGGTGTGGGGGAACAAAATATCAGCGGCGCAACCCCTATGGCGAAACGCCAATCTGAGGGAAATTGCGAAACTCAAACCTTGGCCGTGCTGGGTGAGGGCTGGGATTCAGAAAGTGGGGGATGTCTTGAAAGATGGGAACCTTGCCCCGTTTGCGGACCTACAACGCTGATTCCAGCTCCCAGACACTCAGAGATACCATCACATGCAAATGTCCCATGCCCCAAGAGTCCACATATCGACAGAGGACAATATCCCGGAATGCTCACCTATTAAACGCAACATCTTGCCTGAATATATCCCCTCCAAATGCACATCCATTCTTTATAATGCCACCACATCCTTCGCGACTCCTGAGCTGACCAGTCTAAAAGCCAAGTGGGAAATAGATGTAGGGGATATCGACCCTGAGGACTGGATCCAGGTACTAATGCACCCACGGGAAGCTGCCATCTCCTCGAGACTCAGACTGGGGCACCTTAAAATACTGCATAGAGTGTATTATCCTAGAACTGCACTGTTTGGGTGGAAAAAAGCAACAAACCCGAACTGTCTCAGATGTGGGGGTGAGGAGGGGACCTTCCTTCACATTCTGTGGTCCTGTCCCCGCATCCGAATAGGCTGGGAGGCCTGTTGTCGGGAACTGACCTGGATACTCTCCAAAACAATAGACATGGACCCGAAGGTCCTAATTCTGGGAGTACCGGGGGAGCACGGATTGAATAAATGGGAAGAACTGCTATTTCATACCGCGGCCGCCCTAATCAAGCGCAACATTGCACAAAAATGGGGAGTCCCGGACTCTCCGACACTGGAGCAATGGGCACTGGACATGGACACATGTGCTATGATCGAAAGAAGGATCTATAACGCAAGAGGCTGTCCCAACAAAGCCTCCAAAATATGGGCGGCATGGGAGGAGGGAGGGCGCTGATGTATATGGACTCGGGGGATGTTACTCTGAACACTTACACTGTGAACTGTAATCGTATTCCATGAGAATGGTGATGCAAGACATACTACTACTGTAAGACCGGCCGTGTCGGCCCCATTGGATGTAGCTGCCTCGTCCCTCTTTTGTTCCTCTCCTTTGGTTTTGGTTGTTTTGTCTATGTTATGATCAATTGATAATAAAAAATGTTTTATCAACAAAAAAAAATGTAACATGTACAGTGGTCACAGCTGAATGCCTTGGCTAGTCGCCCAGAAGAAACTAACATATAACAAACCCCTTGAAATTCAGTGACAACCTTTAATTGGGAGTTAAGGTGATCAGATTTAAAACAACAAAGCTACCTTAACTTGACTTCCCACCCGTTACAAACCCCATGAACACATACATAATATAACAGAAGGGATTCACAATGACATACAATATGGAATTATGGGGTACATCAACAGGAACGCGCCGAGTAAAGATGGTTATCACTTCCCAGACCCGCTGAATTTCAAGGGGTTTGTTGCATTAAATCGGATCACCTTAACACTCTGTTAACAAAAGATTTTTCACGGTATATATATACATATATATTCACATGATTAAAAGTATAAAGGTGCTTAATCTGAAATGTTTTCTTTATGAATCACTTTCTCTGATCAATCGCAGCCTACAGAGTGCAGGGAATGTCCACCCTCTGTGTCACTTCAAGACCCTTGTCAGTGCTGTCCCCTTGCAGGGGTAGTGTGTTTTCCAACACTAACCTGGGCTGCCAGTACCAAGCAGCTGCTCCTGCTTCAGATCTGTAAGGACGTGTGGGTGTGGGGGGCAGAACTGTGGGATTCAATCTCCCCTAAACCCAGGGATCAGAAAGACCTCTGGCTGTTGGCCTCCATTAAAAGTCCTTTTAATATCCTGTGGCCGGTAGCAGCCCATAAACCTCCTTCACACAGGAAGCAGTACACTTCAAGGCTGCCCCGGGGCCTCGTGCTAAAGAAGAGCCTCTGATTGGCTGCGTGGTGTCAAGGCTGAGACCTCTGAGCCAATCAGCGGCCGGCTCTTCTCGGCGGGAGTTTCAGATTGGATCAACCCGGGAATATTAGCAGATGTGGCACTGGCTGTGCAGCGGGTCTCTGCTGACAGTCACAACTGGGCCTGGTGCAGCTGTCATGTGGCGACGGACAAAGCAATCACTGTTAATGTATTTCCAAACTTGGGAAGAGATTTTAATAGCGGGTATTTAGAGGAAATAAGCAGCAAATCAACTCTCTTTTTTCTGTTTGCTCTCCCACCCACCCAGGGTCACATTTATAATAAATAAAACGTGACTGTGCTTGAGAAAGAAAGTGCTGCTTGCATCTGGGAAACACTTTAAACGCGTTAAAGCAGTGGTGTTCACGCATTTTTATTCAGAGCCCTCATGACTAAAAATAATGCTGATGCTCACATAATGGCAACATGCATATTCTGTGTTAGAAGCCGTCAACCCCATTCCTTTTAAAAGAGCCTCGCGAAACCTTCAAACTCCAGTTCAGGCCAGTAGGTGTGCCTGGACGATGGCGATCATCGTCCAGGCACACCTACTGGCCTGAACTGGAGTTTGAAGGCCACTGCTTTCAAATATCTAGGGCTGTGTTATTGCTTATGAAGCATCAATGGAAGACACAAGTGTTTGCCCTATATGATGGAAGGGCTGGGTTCTTTTCAAATACAGCAGTTTTTAGATAGCACTCAACCTGTAGTGGGGCCAAGGTGACGAAGTCAGCTGTTTTTGTTTTTGGCAGGTAAGATCCCATTGAAGTCTACGCTGGGGTGTGGAGCTTGCTGCAGGCTGAGCTAAACCGGGTGAGTTGAAAGGTGCTTTTAAAAAAAATTCTTGTAGCTTTTCATAAAACGTTGTCTGCAGTCCACACTTCGCCCTTACCCCGAAGGTCAGCATCAGTACTTGACACCGTTCCAGCCTTAGAACACAGGGTGGAGTGAGTGGAGACCACCAGGCACATCTCTTTGACCACTGTGTGGGGACAAGGTGGTGGATGTACCACCAGCGGCAGCGCGTGCCATGCATCTAGTGGAGATGTTTTGACAAGCTCCTGATGAGTCTGCACTCGTTTCTGCACTCGTTTCTGCACCCATTCATAGCGCCTACTCTTACCCTACCCTTTTACTGCATCACAATCTTCTTCCGTGTCTTACCCTGGAGCATTGAGCAGTTTTCCCGAATATCAGAGGAGGGTGGTCGAATTTCCCGGAACTATAACCACCTTCTCCTGCCTCTGCGTGGACTCTTTCCTCCACTCCAGCCTTCACGCTGTGGATTCCTGCCGTTTCCCCATCACTCTACCCTGAAGCATGATCAAGAACTGGAGCAAAAGATAGAGGCGCTTAAGTGTGGTTAGGAGAACAGAGGGGGGTAAATGTATGTGCCTAATAGTCTGAACCATATAACAGGTGTTCGGGCTTATCCCATGAGAACATTTTGAGCGAATAATGGATTAAAATGGTGCATTTTACAGCACTATCTTTGAAAAAGTGGTTAAAACCCAAACAATTTGCAAACAAATTTGATATGGTCGTGCATGAAAAACACAATAGATGCATGTTACGAACAGGGTACATTACCATTTTCCAATGCATTTTCATCATGCCTTTGTACACTACATATGCCAGTATGCAATATATTTCCATGCTGGCTCAATCGATAAATGTCCTTGCATGCGGCGCCAATATATGCCAGTTTCACAGTTAGTAAAACATGCCATGCCACAGAAAGAAAGTATATTCAGACTGGCTATATGAAGATAGGCCAGTGTACCAAGTAATCACTTTTATTTTTGCTTTTACCCTTGATGCAAATTACAAACATGCCATGACACACAAGCAATATATGGCTAGGCCATCGCCACCAATATAAGCCAGTTTAGCCACGTAATACTACTCATCATGTTTGTTTTACCCTTGATATCAAGTAAAATATAAAGAATGCCATGCAACAGTCAGAAAGCAAATCCACACTAACACCGCAGGTCAACCTAACCACATAATATCACTTTTCGTGTCTGCTTTACCCTTGATGCCAAGTAAAAAATGTCATGCCACATCAAGGGTAAGGCAAACATAAGTATTATTACGTGGCTAGACTGCCATACATTCAATGCATAATAAGTGTTGTTACTGGCCTACATTCGGTGTAGGCCAGTCTAGCCAGGTAATAACGCTTATCATGCTTGCTTAACCCTTGATGCACAGTAACTGTCCATCAAGGGTAAAGCAAACATGATAAGCATTATTACCTGGCTAGACTGGTCTGACAACACTTGTCATGTTTGCTCTACCTTTGATGCACAGTAACTGTGGATCAAGGGTAAAGCAAACGTAAGTGTTATTACCTGGTTAGACTGGCCTACATTGAAGGCCAGTTTATCCAGGTAATAACACTTACCATGTTTCCTTTACTTAATGCATAGTAAATGTGCATCAAGGGTAAAGCAAAGATAAGTGTTCTTACGTGGATAGACTGCCTACATTCAATGTATTTATATACTATGGAATATACTAGGACAGACTCATTTTCATATTCTCTTTGCATGTTCTATAAGGTTGTAAGAGCAAGAGTGTACAGGGCAAGCACACAACCTGGTTTTAGGTGGATCTGTTGGATTGTGGAAAGGTGTGCCTGTTTTTCAATCCTTCTTTCAACCCATTTTGTCTTATTGTGGGTTTCCCCTCTCCCTTTCCCCCTTTGGTCAAACCAATATGTTTACAAGCAAAGAAAAGCCACCTTTTACTTTTAAGTTCATAATCCCATTTGGTTGCGTATTTGTCCTAATGGACCTTGTGTGACTTCTTCAATTTCTTTGCCTTAACTGTCCCTTTACTGCTAAAAAACAATTGTAAACATATTCTGCCACTTCATATTCCTGCTCATTTGTGAAGCCTGACACACCTCCCCATGGGTGTGAGAGCCAAAGAATCCATCCTGCTTTAGTCTCTGTCCTTGGTGAATCAGATATGAATCCATATGTTTCCATATGAATCCATATGTTTGCCCTGGGCAGTCATGTGTCTTCATTGTTATTATCTGGGGTTAGTTCTTCCAAAGAAGGGAATTCTATTTTTTGTTATTGTGTTATAGCCGTAGATGTGAATTTTCACAGTTACATTTAGTAAGAAAAGGAAAACCATTCCATTCATTAAAATAAAGATAAATAGGTTCATTATTTCCTCAAAAAACCCCAAATTTGCAACACTTTCAACACACCTAAAGTGAGGCACACTTCATGCCCAGCTATCAGACTCTCCCAGAAGGATTCAGAGAACAACCAGTCCACTTTATCTGTAAACCGACGAAGCAACTTAATTCTTATCCCCATCCAGCCTCTACGAACAATCATTATATGTTTTAAGGACTGCTTTTCCGTCTCCTTACACAGAGAACAAACTTTGATGCCTTTCCCCAACCTATGTTTAATTAACTGGATTTCAGCCGTACAGAGTAAATTCAAGCAAAATCTTAGGAATTCCGACGCCCATCTTGAATTCAGAAAACGTTTGTGGTACGTTGGTAAGTAACCTCTTGGTTTATCATAAATGGATAAAGATTTTACAAAACCAGTCGACGCATCTCTGTTATAGTTCGAATCCGGTCCATTCAAGCCAGGGCCTTCTTGCGACCCACAGGGTTTTCAATGAAATCTGCCACTGCACGATCACACTGTAGCAACACTTTGCTAACATATTGATATACTTAAACCATAAAGCCATCTGCTCTTGGGATCAAACTTTGGAATTCCAGGCTGCTTTTTGAAAGTGCTATTCCTTAATGAAACTTTGTTCTCTACAATCACGGATACCTAGACCTAGTGAAAACAACTAAGGCCACAACCTATTCGTATCAAATGGAATCTTGACCCAAGAACTAAGACCTAGTGAAAATAACTAAGGCAGTACCCAACATGTACCATATGGAACTTTGATTCAAGCACCAAGGCCTAGTGAAAGTAACTTAGGCCACAATCAACCTGCTTTGCTTGGATCCTATCTAGACAAATAGACATCAAGCTTGTTTTTCTTTTTCATTTTCTCATGAGTGCAACAAAACTTGTCTTTTGGATTTATATATGTTCATACCAACGTAAAGAAATTCAATACATTTTTCACTCATTTAAACTCACTTACCTTGTGTCAATATTTTTGAGAACTGCAACCGTAGGGCTTTCTTCTTTTTCAGTGCAATACGTATTAGATAGCTTTTTCATTTGGCAAGCCAACTGTACTGATTTATTCTCTAGTTCTAACTCAAGCTGAGCATGCAAAGGATTAGTCAATTTAAAACCTAAATATGAGATTTCTGTAGCTAAGGGAACCAGATGGTCCAACAAAGTCCACTTAAAATTAGAGGTGGACTTCATGGACCTCTTAAACCTAAGATGTTTGATTTTGCTGGATTGCTCTGTAAATCGTTCTTTATGGCATAAACACCCAAAACACCCAATTGGCGTAGTAGGCCTATCGGTGTATAATCCAGAATAACTATTTCATCCGCATAAGCAATCCCATTTATGGAGTGAGAACCAATCCTAGGACTGCCTAGTGCACGTGGGTCCAATGATTCTGCTAAATCTGTGGGGTATAGGTTAAAGAGACAGGGAGCAATAATGCATCCTTGTCTCACAACTCTCTCAGTTGGAACCAAAGCAGTCAGTCTGGAGATTAGAGTATTTATGTAAACTCACAATTAGGTCTGGAGATTAGAGTATTTATGTAAACTCATAATTAGGGCTAATAAGGATTTTGGCAAACCCCAGGCTTCCAGCTTTAACCACAGGCTTTCCCTGTTTATCATATGAAAAGCCTTGGAGAGATATATCCAAGCACCATACATTGTAGGACTGCCCTTTCTCCAAGACTTCTCACACACAATACTCATTACAAGTCCGTTTAGTGAGGTGGAAAGGCGCCTTCTGAAACCTGTCTGGTGCTTTGATCATATATTTGTGTCTACTGGTCAGGATTCCAACTCCGTCAATACAGCCCCAGCGAAAAAGGTGCTATCCGCATCCAAAATGGCGATCAGCAGGTAATTCCCAGGATCCGCCTGATCGCCCTTCTTATAGATAGGGACAACAGTAGCAGATATCCAAGACTCTGGAAAACACCTACCTTTCAAGACTTCATTAAAAGGGCTAATAAGATTTTAGACCAAAGTTCAACATTTGATTTGAGTATGGAATTAGTCAGATCATTTGGTCCCGCTTCCCTGTAGGAAGAGGATCTTAAAATTAAATCTGATATAATGTCCTCACTCAGGTACAACCTCCAGGCTGCATAGGATGTCAGTTGAAATGCCGATGTTGAAGGGCTCGTATACAGGGCACTAAAATAGTTTTGCCGAGTAGCCTACGCAACCACATTGCTTTGAAGGCAACTATGTGAAGCCTGGGAGGAGTTAACCAAAGACCAAAAATTGCTTTTACTCGCCAAGGCACAATTCCCCAACCTGCTGGTGGCGTAAATACTTGTGAGACCAAGAAAGATTTCTAAAACTATTACGCAGGTTCTTCATTTTAAATTGATAGGTTAGCTGTGTTCTAGTGACATATTTTAAGCCCCTAGATGCCTTTCTCAATTCTCTTTTCTTGAGCCATGTTTCCTCATCAAAGGAAAGTTTATGAATTTGGCGAGTACTAAGGCCAAGGGTCCCTGGTGGGTCAAGCTCCCAAAAAAAATCCAAAAAGTTAGTTGGATCGCATGCTGTTCTGAGCTCTAATTCAGTTAAATTATTGGCAGCTCTTTGAGGTTTTGATTGAATGTGGCTCCTCCCTTTCCAAATTGTGCCACTCTGTTCTTTCCGTTGTTCACCCTCAAATCTGTACAGCAACCTATTTCCACCATTATTGTTCTGTGGGCACACGCGCCTATCAACATATTATGATCGCTGCTACCACCACCCACTACCCAAAAACCATTGCATCTGGCAAACAAATCAACGGAGAGGAGCAAATAATCAAGAGTTGAACCAGCAACACCCCTCTTCCACGTGAAGGCTGGGGGGATATCCCCCTGCATATTTCCATTAGCGATTTCCATTTACAGTGGGCAGACGACATGATGTTTTAAGTCATGGCAAACTGCTAGTTATGCACTGAGTGGTTACATCTCCTGCACGTGTTATACCAGCAGAACCATGTAAAATGTTTACTCTCAACAACAATTCAGAAAGTGACTCCAAAGAAACGATAAGTAAGAACAGGCAGGCTTACAATAAATATTGATCACAACTAATTCCTCCGGAGGAGTGCTTACTTTCATTCCTTCCATTTGGTAGACACGGTCAGCAGTCCTGCCGTATTTTAAGCTGTGAGATAGTTTTTATTGTTTTCCTTTTAGCGCACTTCTGTGCGAGGTAGGTGACTGGACGCTGTTGCAGCAACTTACCTTGTTTTAACACTATTTTAGTCAACTGCTTTATTTTCCTTGTACTGCCACTTTTCAGCAGGAAGTTGCATGGCTTCCTCCCTAAAGACACGCTTAGCGGTCTGTTGTCTGTTTCCAGTCCCCGTGAGTGGGAGGGAGTTTGTGCAAAGTGACAGGCGCTCGAAGTACAACATGCAGGCTAGTTGTTTTTCCAAGTCTTCAGTGCGCAGGACATTTAAAGATAAGAAATGCACTATAGGATCGAGCCATGCAGGAGAGGACGTGGAACCCCACACTGAGGCTCATGAACGTGAAGCACACCAACAGGCTTGCTGGAACGGAGAAGGTCGCTCGGACAGAAGGAGAGAAGACAGGAGACGCTGGGAGCTGCACAGGAGCTCCTGGGTTCCAAGCCGCTTGGAGAAAAGGCGTTCTACGGTCCGGGCCAAAATGGAAAGCTGACGTGTGACTGCTGAGACCCCTGGAAACTGGAAGAATGTCTGCACACTCCAAAGTGGAAAGCGGGTGAAGAAGCCACACCGCAGAGGTGAGAGCAAGATCAGAGATGCTGGAAGAGACCGGTGAGTCTGCCCATAGCAGCTTGGGACCACGGGGCATTCCCACAAGTGCGCCAACAAATGTTTCAATGGTACGAAATTGCTGATGTAAAAATGTAATGCCCAATAAGCAGAATGTTTGAATACAGACAAGACAAAGTAAGAATGTTAGAATGCAGACAAGGCAAAGTACAAAGGAAAACTCCAATACAGTACAGATGCAAGAGATGCCAGTGTGGGGAGAAGTTTGAGCAAATATTACCATAGATAGATATACCAAGCACCTCACAGTATATGCTATTGTGGTATAGTTAAAGAACAGTGTAACGTATAAGAAGTCGTAGCAGGTGAATACATCAGGGAGCTGAAATTATATAAAGATTCCCGTTAAGAGAGTATTCCAGATGATCTGAAAAGAACTATAAAATAAGCCCTGGCAGACGAGTACACCTGGCAGTTGAATTTGATTCCTGGCAGTGGAGTATACCAGGCAATCTACCAAGTTAAAAGAAATTTTACAGAAAGACTGTTACAGAACTTATTGCTTAAACAAGAACTGAGTCCAGTGAAGACATAAAGGACCTGTTATTTAAAGAGACAATTTTGCCACCCTATATAAAGAATACAGGGGAAGGGAACCACCCTCTGGATCCAAGGATCTTTACCTTTGAGAACATTTTTGGCAGAGTCATTCTTATACTCTTGATTTTGAACACTTTTGCCAATAACAAGTCAAAGACATTTCCTTGCACCCTTTGTTGTTTTAATTGTAGTGTGAGGTTCAGGAAAGGATGTTTTGGACACTAGGACAGCTTTTCAGTTACTGACATCCTGACACAGACAGATCATTAGTTTCAATTTCTGAGGTCAGTGACAAAAAGGTGATTCATACACAAATTTTATGATAATCTCAGTTGGAACACAACATGACAAATGTACGTAATTTGTTTCCTCATTTAGGTGAACTTCATTGATAGAAAGAAGAAATCTGTTCAAAGTGCCCACCTTCACCCCTCACAAGAATAAGGTTAGTAGTGATTACTCTAGAGCCAAACTCCACACAATTTATTTATGATGCCCATTCCAGAAACTCTCATAGTCTTGCAAAGTTTCATTTTACTCTTTGTATTGTGGTGTGTCAATTTGAAAACAGTGGGGTTCATCTATCCCGTCGTAGATATAAGAAGTACTGTCCTGAAGAATGCACAGTCAACATCCATCAGAAATGTTTGAACGTACGTATTCAGATAGAAAGGGCTGAAACACGTGCAGACAAATAAGACAACATGAATGACAAGCTGTCTTTTCAGTTCCACTCAGGGGTCCTGTGTACAATAAATGGAGCCATTGGTTCTTTCATATGTTTTTTTATCCAAATCAAATATGTTAAAACAGGAATAGAAGAAGAACTGTATTTAAAAAGCAGATGTGTTAGAAATGACCATCCCACATCACTTACTAACCCTATGACACACTTGCTTTTTATACGTAATGTTTGTAAATGTTACTATTGATATGAATGAATTTTGGTATTGGGTCAGTGTTTTACATATGAATATCTTTATTTGGTTTTATTTGACTATGTGGAAATATCATGAATAATGTATATATTTGTAAGAAGAGTTATCTGGACTACATAATGCTCAATCTAATATAGCATTGGAAGGGTATCACTGCTAATTGGTGTGTAAGCAAGGGAGGGGTAATCAATTGTCATGCTTTTGAAAATAGGCAAGTACACCAGGCAGATGAAATTATATAAAGATTCCTGGCAAGTGAGTATGCAAGGTGATCTGAAAAGAACTATAGAAGAAGTCCTGGCAGGCGAGAACACCAGGAATTTGAAATGACATAAAGATTCCTGGCAAAAGAGTATACCAGGTGATCTGCAAAGAACTGTAGAAGAAGTCCTGGCAGGCGATTACACCAGGCAGTGGAAATTATATAAAGATTCCTTGCAAAAGAGTATACCAGGTGATCTGAAAAGAACTGTAGAAGAAGTCCTGGCAGGCAAGTACACCTGTCAGTTGAATATGAATGAAGATTCCTGGCAGGGGAGTATACCAGGCAGTCTGCCAAGTTAAATGAAATTCTACAGAAAGAGTGGTACAGAATGCATTGCTTAAACAAGAACTTGGTGAGTCCAGTGAAGATATAAAGAACTGTTATTAAAAGAGACAATTTTGCCACCCTGTTTAAAGGATCCAGGGGAAGGGAACCATCCTCTGGATCTAAGGATCTTTACTTTGGAGAACATTTTTGTTGGAGTCATTCTTACACTGTTGATTTTGAACACTTTTACCAATATCTAGTCAAACAAATATCCTTGCACCCTTTGTTGTTTTGTTCGGAGAGTGAGGATCAGGAAAGAACATTTTGGACACAAGGAGAGATGTCCAGTTACTGACATCCTGACACAGACAGATCCTTCATTTTAATATCTAATTAGGGAAATTCCTCATTAGAATATGGCAATAAAGGTATTTTCCCAACCCATTTTTATTTGATAAATGTCTTTGTTTAAAAACATGACAACCTTGTGCCCGGCTCTCATTTCTGACCACTCACACCCACCCTGTAAGAGAAGAAACAGAATAGGCAGACTTTATAATGAAAGGGGCACTCTGGGTATGATGACAGGGGTGCATAGGCAATCATTTCAGAAGCCCAGTCAAGTTCACTGAAGGTGTATATTAAAAGGATAGAGAATGGGGTCTTATGTGTAATTAGTCCCCTTTAAGGAAGGCCAAGGGGAGAGAACTACTTCAAATACTTTTTATGTATTTTCTTAGATCTCAAGAGCATGGAGACACACTTCTGGGTGCTTTTCAGCAATTTGAGACAGTGTCAAGATTGGTAAAATTGATTGCTCACAATACGTTGATTCAGTGTCAAGAGAGGTTAAGACAATTGCTTCCAGTGGGCCGAGTTGGCATCTAGATTTCTCAAGACAATTGCTTCCAGTAGGTCAAATCGGTGTCAAGATGAGCAAATCAATGGCTTCCACACAGGTCGAGAGGTCGAGAAGGTTTTTTACACCTGGTTGAGACAGCAGGGAGAAGGATCGAAGATGACTCGAAAGGTTGAGAGTTTCAAAGGCAGCTCCAAGGGTTTGCAGCAGCTCGAAAAGTAACTCAAAGTGGTTGAGCTAGCTTGAAAATGGATGAAAGTTGCTTAACAGTGCCCAGAGCTGACTCTTGAATTGTGGCTGCTGGGGAGCCTATTCAGGGTCTCCGGGAGCAAGGTGTATTCTTGTTCTGCACTTCCCAGTCAGGAACCTTACCAGAAAGCACTGGCAGGAGCCGTCACCTTCAGTGAGCAGGTTCTTGAGTACCAGTGGTATCAGGTTGCAGTAGGCCTTGTCCAGTCAGCAGATAATCCCTGATTTTCCTCTCAGATGGTTGAGGGAAGGGATTTCCTGCCTTTTTGGAGCCTTTATCTTCACCTCTTTGGACAAGGATTTTGGGGCAGACTGTACCCCAAATAAAGTTCCAGATGAAATACTTCTTCTGCTGTAGTTCAAATATAATTCAATAGAGGGTGGTCTCACACTCTTATTTAGGCAATCTGCAACAGCGGATTTATCCACCGTCTAGCCTTCTGTTAGAGGTTCAATCATGGCGGTTGTGTTCAGAGCCTTGTGCCTGGTGCCGACAGAGTGCTCTGTCTACAGGAAGCGGGGATGGGCACAGGAAGAGCGGTAGTCCTGGCTACTGTATCTTTGCCTTCTCTCCTTTCTGCACTGCATCAAAGGGTCTGCATTGTACTGGAAGGGCTCACCTTTGAAGCAGTAGTTCCCAGCTAAGCCCGTATGGAGATTTCCTGTCTTGTGGGGAAGGTGATAAGTCTTCCAAGAGAGATCATAGGGGGTGTTTCCAGGGCTGGGCCAAATGTGTTTTGGGATGAAACCCAGTCGTAGAAGCTAATACACACAGGGCCTCATTACGACCCTGGCGTTAAGGGTTTAACGGCGCCGTAAAAGGTGTCGGCGCCGTTAAACCCTTAACGCCTGATTTCGAGGTCCCTTTGCGGGACCCGACCTTAACGGCTGGTTCTACCAGCCGTTAAAGTAGGGTGCCGCAAAGGGACCTTGGTGCTAAGTACGGTGCCGCAATTTGCGGCACCGTACTTAGCGCCTTCCCCATTCCCATTGAGCCCTATGGGGAAAAAATGGGAATGGGGAAGGGCCTATGGTAAATGGGGAATTACCGTCCCGCCAACCTTGGAATGGGGCGGTAATTCCGCCATTCACCATGGCGGACCCCGGCATGGACCATGGTGCTAATAGCACCATGGTTTAGCGCTGGGGTCGTAATGAGGCCCATAAGGTTTTGTCAGTGAAGTGAGTCAACAGCAAACAAGCTGACAACACTATGATACCAATATTTCTCGCCAGTAATTGTAGATTCCCAGAGGCCACTATGTCAAAACTAGACATGGCATATATTTAGAGTTCAAGCTCTGGCAGTGCACAATTTTAGAATTTTGGAACAGGGTTGCCCACTGTTAAAGGCCGCTGTTAGCTGCTGGAACCTTGGGTTCAATCAGGCTGCTGGCAGGAATCCACATGTGATTTTGTAACTGTCATGTAGACAAACTATAAAGCAGCTGATGAGAGGTGTCAGTAGATAGGCTCAGAAGAGTTACATGTTTGTACTACACTTTGAATGGCGCATCATGAAAGTGGGGTTTGATTAGCAGACCTCGCTTTCAGAGACCAATTTAACTGCATAATTTTTTATTAAGAATCAAATAAGCGCCGGCCATTTTGCCCTCAAAGGTGGCATTCTGTCACACACTGACACTTAAACATATGCACAGAGGTACCACAACTAGGCACTGACAGGCAGTCACACCCCACACTTACATGCAGGCACACGTCAAGTAGTAATGCAAAAAGGCAGTCACAATGAGTGACTCACCGACCCTCACCGACATCCTCTTTGTCATTCCCTCGCCAGATCTATGGACTCTTCATATGATCTCTGTGCGCTGTCCTGTCTCCTCCTCTCCCAATAATGGTGGCACCCAGTGGGAGGCCCTTATGGCCCCCTTTGATTCCTCTAAGGTCATCATTAATGTCTACTTAAATGGCACTGTTATGGCCCAAGGCCCTCAGGCCAATCTCCTCCTCTTTGATAGGCGCTTCCTTCGCCTCATCAATTTCATTTCATCTCCTGCTGACTCCTCCTCTCCCCCCTTGGCCACTTTGCCCTCTCTTCCCTCCTCTTTTTTCCCACCTCGGCTCCCTCCTCACCTCCGCAGGGTGCACCTCTGATCTGTACCCATCCTCGGAAGGCCTTTAAGGATGGCAACCTTCTTCATCTTGCCACTCTAAACTCTCGCTCTGGTGTCAAACACTACCCTGACATCTGCCACCTCCTGGAAGAACTTGACTCGATGTCCTCGGTCTTACCGAGACACGGTGTTAGGAAAGATTTCATTTTCTGTGCAATTGTCCCGCCAGTTGTACACCCCCAAACTTTTTGCTGTTGTTTAAACACCATAGACTGACTTTGCCAGAGAAGTACAGCCTTCAGCTGCACTCCTCTGGGCTTTCGCTCACTTTTTATGGGGAAACTGACATGCCCTTAAGACAGTCAGTACTGGGAGACTTTATTTCCCTTAGTCCTTTTCCAATGTTGCAACTTTTCTGCAACATGTAACAAGTGCACAATGTACCTTACAGTACAGTGCACATGGGTATCATAGTCATTTCCAAAGACCCTAGATACTCTCATAGGACGTTTTGGGAGATGTGCAGATGTGTCACGGACAGGGCTGGTGTCAGCTTATCTTTTCATGCAATTTTAACCCTTTCCTGCCATTTTAACCATGCTTACTGCGTTTGGCATAAATAGGTGGCCTGGCACCAAAATGCCCATGCCACGAGGTTCTTTGTCCTGTCCTTTGGCCATCTTGCCCCTTCACCTTCCCCAGGTCGAGCCGACCCGGGTCAGTCCTTATTTGGTCATGCAGTTTCCTGCGAAACACCAAGCTTTCAAGGGCTTCTGCATGCCTTGTGTGTGCGCCTCCAGGATATGGGCTGGGGTGTCTGTCCCCAATACACATCCTGGGTGCCAGAGAGTATGGAGTGCTGTGAATGCCTGGGACCACCCGTTGTCCATGATTGGTCCACGTATGGAGTGTGTGTTTGTGAGCAGATCTCCCATTCGGTCCTCTCAGATTTTTGGCGCGAAGGGAAATTTGGATAGGAGGAGGCCAAAAACACCCATACCATGTCGATCTCTGGAGAACAAAGGAAAGGATCCAAGTATCTTGAAATTAAGAAGCCGATTCGAGGAACCGCTGGTGAACCACTAGAAGGTTTGGCACCCTGAGCCCGCTGTCGTCCGGTGGGACCCCTCTGCATCTGGTCGTCCTAGAAGGTCTGCGAAGACGCTTCGACCCATTGGAATAGTGGGACCAACTATTCTCCGCACCTTCAACAAAACCTGCAAGTAAGCCTTCTCGGAAGTGTCCCTGGGCCAACCAGTGGGCTGACCAGCTTACGCAGGACCTTTACTCTGTCTCTGCCGTCGTTTTGAGGAGGCCCTCGAAACTTGGTGTACTGCTAGCTCTGTATCCCCGGATCAATCACACTGAATTTCGAATACTTGGCCTTCCTGGTCTGAAGTGAGATGAGTGCGCCAGCACCAGCGTAAACACGGTTACTGTGCTGCCAATCCGCGCCAACGATCTTTGCAGGTGCACTGCATTTGTGATCCTCTTGCCCATGAAGCCTGCTGCAGTGAAACTGGCCTGATCCATCCACCAGGAGCGGAGAAATCGCTACTGTCTCATTTGGGAATCCTCACTGTATCGCCGGAACTGAAAGCCGCAGAGACGTCCTTTTTGTCGCATTTGAACCTGCAGCCTCAGTGGACCCAACTGGCGGAGTTTGGTCCAGAGTGCACCTGGGGCTGGTGAGTAACCCTAACCTTAATGGGTGGCCCCTAGCACCTCCATCTGTTTTTTCGCTCGAGTGGCCCCTGGGGGTCCCTCTCCTTTCCACTGCTAGTGCGAACTAGCGACCTATTCCCGAACCTTGGAATCACCTCTGCCTTCAAGTGAAGGCCCTCCTCGAATAGTGGGAATCTATTCTTCATCGCCTCACCCACCTTCCTGAGCTGCTAGAGACCCCTGAAGAGACCACGTTTTGCCCATGGGAACAACCGTGTTCACCAGCATTACATGTACTATTGAGCATAAGGCTCCTCTCTTCTTAGGGTGTGGACTACCTCTTAGTTAGGTGTGTGTTTGATGTTGAAGGGGACTAAAGACTATCTGCACTGCCTATTTTCCTTCCCCTCTCGGTTGTGAATCTATTCTGTGCCTTTAACCCTTTATACCCCAATGGTCTTGTATATATCTTGTATTGATTGTGTTGTGTTGGTTTAGTAGGATTGCTGTGATTCTTTTACTGTGTGTTGAATTACAAAGGCCTTGTAATAAATGTGTTTATTGATATATACACCTGTCTGGGAGTAATTTGTAAGTGTCCTTGCTCTGTGTGCTCATTGAGGTCTTTCAGTCACCCTCACCCCTCCTGACACTTAGTCTTGAGCGCTTGCCATAGCTACCTTGATTGGTCTGGCTTGTCCAGAGGTTACCCTGTTCCAAGAAACTAGGCTGGCCTTCTGAACCTCTGCCCACGAGGTCAGAGTTCATAAATCTGTCTTAATACATGGTTCACGGCCAGCTCTGTCACAAGCTTTGACACTTTCCTCCCAGACGGTTACAAGATCCTCTCCGCATCCAGATCCACCCAGCCTGGAGGGGCGTAACCCTGATTTTTCCTCAGTGGATTCCTACCTCTATCATTCCCACGCAGACATACCCCTCTTTCGAATGGCTTGTCTGCGGGCTCTCTCTCTCTCCTAGACACTCTCTCACTGTGGCTACTCTCTACCCGCCCCTGGCCTGATCACCTAATTTCTCTCTGAGTTGGCAGAAATCTCCTCCTCTCTCCTGGCCTCAACCAATCACCTCCTCCTTCTTGGTGACCTCAATATCCATCTAGACTCTCCTTGTTCCTCCTCGTTACTCTTCCATGACCTCTGCGATTCCCTTTCCCTTTCTATCTTCCTCTCTGGCCTGACTCACTCTGCAGGGCACACATTCGATGCCTTGATCTCCTTTGACCTCCCCCTCTCCATCCCTCTGACCACTCCTCTCTCCTGGAGTGATCACTCCCTTCTCTCTTCCCATCTCTCCCTCTCTACCCCCGAAGCCAAGCCAACCCCAACACTGTCTCCTACCTTCTCGGACATCCGGCCCATGAAACATGTGTCAGTTGAGGCTTTTGCTGCCACCTTCTCTCCTCCATCCTACCTCTGGCTGACTCACATCCTGACTCAGCGCTTTCTATGCTCTACTCTTCCATTTCCGCCACTCTTGATGCTCTTTCCCCTGTCATGAGGATCCGTTTGAAGCTCAAAGCCAAGTGCAATTATTGGTATGACTCTGAAATAGCTACACTTAAACATAAGTGTAGGGTGGCTGAGAGGAAATGGAGGCTTCTTGCACATACTCTGACAAACTGGCTTGTCACCTACTCCAAAAGCAATACCGACTCTCTGTCTACACTATGAAGAAAGCCCACATCCAAGCCTGTGTCTCTGCGACATCTAACAACTCAGCCGAACTCTTTAAAATCTGCAAGGAGCTGGGCAACCCTGCTGCAGTCTCCACCTCTCCTGTCGCCTCCCAGGCCCTTTGCACGGCCCTTGCCTCTCCCTTCATGTAAAAAACCCAGGACATCCTGTCCACCCTCTCTTCCTCTACCTCTCCTCTCCCCTCTCCTGAGAATTATTGTCCTTCCTACAGCCATCGGCCCACCCTCTTTCTCGTCCTTTCCTCTTTTCTCCCCTGACGAGGTCTCTAGACAAGTCTGATCTATGAAAGTCTCGTCAAAACAGGTCCCTCCCTGTTCTTCCAAAACCATCAAGGAGCACATTGACACACTCGCTCCTGCCGTGGCTGATTTCTGCAAGCACTCCTTCCCTTCAGGAGCTTTCCGCTCCCCTCTGAAGCACTCTCATGTGCACGCTCTTCTCAAGAAACCCACTGCTGACCCTTCATGCCCGGCTAACTATCTCCCAATCTCATCACTCCTTTTCTGGGCAAACTCCGGGAAAAGCTGGCCATCTCTCAGCTTAACTTTCACTCTGATTCTGTTGGTTGTCTCAATGACCATCAGTCTGGCTTTAAAGCAGCCAGGAGCACGGAAACTGCTCTCTTGAACATCCGTGAAGACCTGCTCTCTAACCTTGATCCTTATCTCCCCTCTATCGACCATCGGTCTGGCTTCAGAGCAGCCAGAAACACGGAAACTGCTCCCTTGAACATCCGTGAAGACATGCTCTCTAACCTTGATCCTTATCTCCCCTCTATCGACCATCGGTCTGGCTTCAGAGCAGCCAGAAACACGGAAACTGCTCTCCTAAACATCCGTGAAGACATGCTCTCTAACCTTGATTCGTATCTCCCCTCTGTCCTCATCCTACTCAATCTCTCCTCTGCCTTTGACACGGTCAACCATACCATCCTGCTCAACCGTGTCTGACAACCTGGTTATCACCAATCAGGTTCTGGCCTGGCTGGTCTCTTTCCTTTCTGATCAACCCTTCCAGGTCCAACTTGGTTCCTTCCTTTCATCTATCTCCCTTTCTACTTGCGGTGTTCCCCAGGGGTCTAACCTCTCACACTGGCTTGTCAACCAATACCTTGCAACTCTCACCCACCACATTGCCATTTTCTGCTCCAACTTTCAATGTTACACTGATGACACAACTCATTTTCAGGCTTCCCTCAGCCACCTCTTCTCCTTCTCACATCTCTGATTGCCTATCTGCCATTCAGGATTGGTGTGCCACCAACGATCTCTGCCTGAATGCCAGCAAGACAGAGATCCTCCTCATCGGCACACCTTCACCTTTCTTTCCTGTCACTCTCTGGCCAGCCTCCCTTGGCCCTCCTCCTACCCCGATCTGCAAGGCTAAGAACCTCTGGCTGATCTTTCATTCCACACTTTCCTTCTCTGTCCACATCTCTGATGTCTCTAAAAAGTCAACTTCCTACTGCACCTCCTCAGAGGTACTCTTCCTTTCCTCTCTTTCCCCCAGAAGCTCACTGTCTTCTGAGCCCTGGTTCTCTCTAAGTTGGACTATTGTAACAGCCTCTTTCTAAATCTACCTGCCTCTACTCTCCACCCTTAGCAACCCATCCAGAACAGGACTATGAGACTTGTCCTTGGCCTCAAGCCCTGGGATCATATCTCTCCAGCCATGAAATCTCTCCACTGGCTCCCAGTGGCTGCAAGGATTAATTTCAAGACCCTTTGCATTGTCCACAAGGCTTTCGAGGGCCCAGATCCAAAATACCTTCTGTTGTCCCTACGTAAATACCTCCCCTCTCGAGCTCTTCGCTCCTTTACCTCTAACTCCCTCAGGGTCACATAGAAACGAGCTGGGGGCAGATCTAGGTCTTCGGCTGGGGCCTCCCTCTGGAACAGCCTCCCTGCCACTCTCAAACTTGAGGGGAACCATCTCTGGTTCCGAAAATACCTCAAGACCCTCCTCTTTGCTTCTGCCTTCGCCCCTCCTCTCCCCTGCTGATCTGCTCTCTCCCGGCACTGTGCACCTGGCCTACCCTCTGACTTCCGAGCCCAGGTACCTGCTCACCCTGCCACCCACCTGCACTGCCTCTTGGAAATACCTTGCACTGGGGTTTGTATCTGTAACCACACAGTCCCTCCTGCAATTACCAGACACTCCCTGTCTAGTGCCTTTAACCCAGCACTTGCCACTTGCTGGCTGCACTACCACTGTTTGCTGCTTTTAATATTTATTTATTTTATTCATTTATTATTTATCTGTTTTGCCTCTGCTCAGCACTCTTCCACTTCTCCCCCCTTCCATGCACTTTTCACCTTTTCCCTTTTCCATGCACTTGCGCATTCTCAATACCACTGGGCCCTGTAAGATTGCTGTTTTTGTTCTCCCTTGATCCCCTCCCCTGCCTTATCGCTCTCTGAAACACTTGTGTACGAGCGCGATAGAAATAAAATATCAATATCAATATCAATGTGCGTGTTGTGAGAGGACGGGCAGAAATAGACGAGGAGGACGTTTTCATCTTCAGAGAGATTCCATTTTGCACTCCTGGGCCAATATGTGCCATGCTGCTGTCATGTTATGTTATGTTTATGTTGATTTATACCGTGTACCGCTGTCACCCGAGGGCACTCTCCAGGCGATCACGTGGCTCTGCAAGGGCGGGGTGTGTTAGAGAGGTTAGGATGATAGGAAACGTTGCGAAACAGGACCAACTGGCTATTGTGTGCGTTGTCTTGGATGTGGGAGTTGGTTCGAGAGGTCCCGCTTGTTGTATCCATATGGGTAGGACTCAGTGCCAGGGATGTGTGGTAGTTTTTGTGTTGGTTGTGGGGTCATATGACCGTTGTGCGCACTGGTTAGTTGCAACCATAAGGGGGTCCAGAGTCACAGATGACTGTTAGGTGTTTTATTGTATCGTGTTGGTGTGCAGTTGTGTAGTGTCGATGGAATTGTGGACTATGTGCAAGTGTATGTTCTTCTAAGGTTTCTCCCAAGTCTCAGAGAGTAGGTTGAGTGCAAGGATTAGCTTAGTTCTCGGTGTGTCTATGTGTACTTTGGTAGCCCCAAGTCGTGCATAGTGGTGATGGTTATGTCGGAGGAGCAGGAAGTGGGTATTAGTTAGTATGCCAGTTAGTTTGACAGTGCCTCCGAAGAGCTTCTTCGGTTGCCACTAGATGGAACCGTCTCACGTTCTTGGTCGCGGTCCGTCGGCCGGCCTCGCCTCCTCTCCAAGCATGGAGGCTGACTTCCCTTACGGGTTTGAGTGCAGGGGTTAGTTGGGGTTCGTTGTTAGTTACTCGGCAGGGATTAGTTGGGGCAGTTGTGTTTTGGCCTGTTGTGCGGTTGACTGCTAAATAGGTAGGCAGCTGGTATTATTATACTTTTGAGGGAGTGGTGATCTCCCGGGGGACAGTAGTTATGCGGGTGAGCAATTGATTAGGGTGATGTTTCGATTTAATGCGTTACCTGTCTGGGCTTTACTGAATTGCACATGCAGTGTCTTTCCCTGGGTCTGTCTGTTGATTTGTCTGTCTACTCTTTGCTGATCTCTCTAGTTGTGGCATGACTGGGACGGGGGCAGGGAGTGGGGGGCATGGAGTGTGGCCGGTGGGCCATTCTGATCCTCCTTGCTTTTGCCGCATGCCATGCGCTTGTGTGTGCTGCTATTCAGGGAAATTTGGCGGCACTTCTCAAATCTCCTTATTTTCCAAACATCCTAAAAACGTGCATATCGTTTTGGCCAAGACAAACAGCGTGTGTCCTTCAGCCACTCTCCCTCATCCCACCTCGGAGTAAACACGTACTAACGCAGGCCAAGCCGGGCCACATTGCAAGCACTTTCCTTCCAGGCCTAGTCAACTTGCTGCGTCCGCCCCAGACCACACAGCGCCGTGAAAATTACCCGGATGGGACTTTAGCAAAACAAACATCTGTGTTCTCCAGGAGAGGAGCCGGCCAATCCATCTTCATTCTGGGGCTGGGCCGTGTCCAGGCGAGAGTGGGTGTGAAGCGTGCCAGCCATGGCTGCTTCCGGGTTTCTGGAGCCTCGTTTCTGAATGCCGTATGAAATGCGCAGCTGTGTACTGCAGCGTATTTCCCTCGGTTGCTCTCAGCTCTGGTGCAGCAGGCCTGCCTGTAATGCACGCAGCAGATGGGCCCAGTTCTGTCGGCAGGCCAGGGAAGTGCGCACTCTCCATCTCCCATGTGATAAATTCTCCTCCGACGTTTATTGGACTCGCTCGGATTCAGGTGCTAAAACACTTGGACAGGAGACATGTTTTGAGGAACCGCAAAAGTACAGCGCGCCCTGGAGCATAGCCACGCCTCAGTATCCCAGACCTGCTACGCGTTGGCATGCTCTGAGTACCTCCTCAGAGACAAGGGCCCAGGCCTTTTAGGGCCACAGAAGACTTGGCTGAAATCCATCTGAGACCGCCGACGCAACCACAAATTCCCAAACTCAGCGCGGGCACGGTACATAGAATGTGATGGATATGCATGCAGTGGCGCGCGCCATCTGTGCCGCTGGTGGCTGCGCGTCTCCGCTGTGGGCCGCTGTGCGGGGAAGCAAAGAGGAAGCTGTCAGATTCCAGGAGTTCCAGGGGTGTGCTGGTATTGGGGAAGTTAAATTAGAAATATGCTGTGTGTTCCATATGCGTATGGTTTGCCAAGAACATCAGAAGGCAACTATAGATACAAAAATATCCATAAAAGCAGTAGCAAGCACAATACATACAAAAAGTATTAAAAAAAACTAGGAGTACACAACGATCACAGCTCCTTGACAGCTTCCTTACGGGGGAAATCAACATAACTGTGTGCCATTACCAATATTTCCTTGGATTCCATAATATTGTGTTATTACCCAAAAGAATACAAAAACAACAGTATTACAAATGACTAAAATGCAATAGTTCGGAACAGTTCCACAACCTATGTCGGTTCACTCACAAGACATCACTTTCAAAATGACACGTATGCATTGTACACGCTCATGCACAGTCTACTAGTTGCACATTTAAAAAGATCACACAAGCCAATAACATGGTGTGGTATAATTTCATTAAGCATAAAATGCATCTGTGTCTTGTACTGAATTGAGGATAGTCTGCCCCCTGCCTTGCAAGAACAACATGCAACTCTCCATTCATCAAATAGGCCTACGACTTCAACCTGGACCTGGATTTTAATGGAACTATCTGGAGAGGACACACCGGATTCCCTAGCCATTAATAACATATCCTGTCCTGGGTGGCTTTGAATTCTCTGGCTCTTATTGATAACAAAACAGGACTACTAATCATTGGATCCAGCTCTGGCTCTTATTGATAACAAAACAGGACTACTAATCATTGGATCCAGCGTACGGCTAGCCGGTCCGATAGCCCTTTATGCTAAAATTCTGGGAATCTCTTGACACCCAATTTTATTTTTAATAAGCATATTGCGCTCCATTTATGCCTACACCACCAATTTACTCAGGCCCTTATCTCTCAGAGGAGAATAGAGCTTTGATTGTTTCTGCCCTCTCATTAACTCGAAATTGGACTATTGTCAGATAAAGATGCATTCGTCTCGGGAGTTAGCTCAGTGGCAACGCGCTCGCCTTGGAAGCAAGACCACACGGAGCAACACAGGTTCTATGCCCGTGTCCACGCTTAGAAACCTCTGGTTATTAAGCGCGTTATAAATAACCTATCATATCATATCATATCATATCATATCATTGTAATGGTCTACTAGTTGGCAATTCTTCAACCAATTTGAAGAAACGTCTGAGCACTCAGAACGGAGCCGTTCGGGCTGTTCGAGGACTGCGCCCTTACATCAGCCAGGCGCGACTTGCATTGGCTACCAGTCAAACATAGAATCCATCATAAAGCTCTTTACCTGGCCTATGGCTTGGCTGGAGATGCTCTTCGTTCTCCAGCCGATTGCTTGAAGATAGCCCCTTGCAGGAGGCTTCTGCGATCTAATGACAGTAACATGTTATTTCAGCCTAGTTTCCAATTGCTAACATTTGTAGGGGCTCGCTTTGACTCCTGGACTCCCAGGGTTTGGAATGAGCTACCTGTGTCTATGAGAATGATGCCCCTGCTTGAAAAAATTAAAGAGAGCGGTCAAGACCTACTTCTTTGATAGAGGAGTTAACTGATGGAACATCGCTGGTAGGTTTTGAGGTGTTCTGCATAGTTCTTTGTTGTATTTTATCGTTGCCTCTGTGTTCGCTCTGAGGTCTTGTCGTGCACTATAAATAGTAAACTAAAGTAAAGTTATAGATACACTGCCACTAGGCCAGGCAGTGGCTGAATGTTCCCGGGTCCCCTGAGGGGTTCCCTGAGGGGTTTTATGAATACTCAGATATTTTTGGAGCACGTCTTCATTAATGGGAACAAAACTCCTGTGCTGCTCGAGACAACCGCTAGTGCCACTGCTGCCAGGCAACGATGGGTGCGCTGGGCCAGGCAGATTAGTCAGGGGGTTTGATGGCATCAGCTTATGATCACTGGCAATGGTATAGTTTAGCTGGATAGGGCAAACCTCAAAGCGCTATGTAGCAGTAAAAGACTACATTTCTGTAGACACTCTTTTGGGAAATGACCTCCCTGACCCCGAATTAATTGTGGCTGTCGCAAGATCTAAGGCTAAAGAAGCAGCCAGAGAAGCAGCCCTCAAGGCCATGACGCCTGAGGCTCTTCCTGCTGGAGGAAGTGAAAGACCAGATATCACAGTCGTGCCAAATCCAGTCCCACGGCACATGCAGCACCCACTCCTGTGGGAACGGGCCCACTGCGGGGGCACAGGATTGGGCATGGAACCAGAGCTTGAAATGGGGGTATGGTTGGTTCAGACCTCAGGGGCCTGGCAGAATGGAATGAGTTGCTCTCAGCTTGGAGCCCAACTTAAGCTGACTCTTGCAAGGTGCAGAAAGACTGAGACACTGTAGAAGGTCAGCAGAAATAGGCAGAGGAACAGCTACAGGGCAAGGCCCCTGGGTTGTTCAAGGTATAGTGGGAGAATGGACATCTGTAGAGTAAGCCCAGAAATGTAGAGATGGAGGGTGACCGAAGACTGTTGTCCCCAAAGCCACAATACGTTTCTACTGGATTGGTCTCATGACATTCCTTTGGCAGGTCAGTTAGGAGTGTCCACAACAGCTGACAGGTTGTGCACCCATTTTTAATGGCCTCAGATGTATGTAAAAATTAAGGAATTTTTTAAGGAGTTGCAGAGGAGTCGCTGAGATCACTCTTCCGTGACGTCTGCGACTCCCTCTCCCTGTCCATCCTCCCCTCTGGCCCGACTCACTCTGCAGGGCACACACTCGATGTCTTGATCTCCTCTGACCTCCCCCTCTCCATCCCTCTGACCACTCCTCTCTCCTGGAGCGATCACTCCCTCATCTCATCTCATCTCATCTCTCCCTCTCTTCCCCCCAAGCCAAGCCTACCCCAACACTGCCACCTACCTTCTCGGACATCCAGTCCATGAAGCGTATGTCAGTTGAGGCTTTTGCCGCCACTTTCTCTCCCCCCTCCACCTTTGGCTGTCTCTCATCCTGATACAGCCCTGTCTCTGCTCTACTCTTCAATTTCTGATACGCTTGATGCTCTTGCCCCTGTCATGAGGATCCGTTTGAAGTCCAAAGCCAAGTGCAATTCCTGGTATGACTCTGACCTAGCTACACTTAAACGTAAGTGTAGGGCGGCTGAGAGAAAATGGAGGACTTCCTGTTCATCCTCTGACAAACCGGCCTGTCGCCTGCTACAAAGGCAATACCGACTCTCTGTCCTCACCAAGGAGAGAGTCCACATTCAAGCTCGTGTCTCTGCTGCATCTAACAACTCAGCCAAACCCTTTAAAATCTGCAAGGAGCTGACCAACCCTGCTGCAGTCTCTACCCCTCCTGTTGCCTCCCAGGCTCTTTGCAATGCCCTTGCCTCTCACTTCATTTAAAAAACCCAGGACATCCTTTCCACCCTCTCCACCCACAATCCTCCTCTTCCCTCTCCATCTGTGCTTGCTGATCCTCCTTTAGCCACCCTCCCACCATCCTTCTGGTTCTTTCCTCTTTTCACCCCTGACGAGGTTGCTAGACAAATCCGATCTATGAAAGCCTCTTCAAAACAGGTTCATCCCTGTTCCTCTAAAACCATCAAGGACCACATTGACACCCTTGCTCTGGCCCTTGCTGATTTTTGCAACCACTCCTTTACCTCTGGATCCTTCCCTCCCCTCTGAAGCACTCCTTTGTGCATCCTCTTCTCAAGAAACCCACAGCTGATCCTTCTTGTCCAGCTAACTATCACCCAATTTCCATTACTCCCTTTCTTGGCAAACTCCTGGAAAAGTTGGCCATCTCTCAGCTTAACCTTCATTCCAATTCTGTTGGCTGTCTCCATGACCACCAGTCTGGCTTCAGAGCTGCCAGAAGCATGGAAACTGCTCTCCTAAACATCCGTGAAGATCTGCTCACCGACCAAAACCTAACATTCCATCTGTCCTCATCCTCCTCGATCTCTCTTCTGCCTTCGACATGGTCAACCATACCATCCTGCTCAACCGTCTCTGTGAAAACCTGGTGTCACTGAGATCAGGCTCTGGCCTGGCTGACCTCTTTCCTCTCAGATTGACCCTCCCAGATCCAACTTGGGTCCTTCCTTTCATCTATCTTCCTCTCTACCTGTGGTGTTCCCCAGGGGTCTAACTTCTTGCCCTGGATTTTCAACCAATACCTGGCAACTCTCGCCCACTGCATTGCCATTTTCTGCTCAAATTTCCAGTGCTACGCTGATGACACTCAGCTCATTTTCAAGCTGCCCTATGCCACCTCCTCTCCCACTTTCATCTCTGATTGCCCATTCAAGATTGGTGTGCCGCCAATGATCTTTGTCTGAATGCCAGCAAGACGGAGATCCTCCTCATCGGCACACCTTCACCATCCATTCCCCTCACTCTCTGGCTGGCCTCCCTTGGCCCTCCTCCTACCCCCACCTGCGAGGCTAAGAATCTCAGGGTCATCTTTGACTCCACCCTTTCCTTCTCCGCCCACATCTCTGAGGTCCCTAAAAAGTCAAATTTCCGACTGCACCTCCTCAGAGGTACTCTGCCTTTCCTCTCCTTCCCCCAGAAGCTCATGGTATCTCAAGCTCTGGTTCTCTCTAGCTTGGACTATTGTAACAGCCTCTTTCTAAATCTACCTGCCTCTACCCTCTGCAACTAATCCAGAACAGGACTGCAAGACTTGTCCTTGGCCTCAAGCCCTGGGTTCGTATCTCTCCAGCTCTGAAATCTCTCCACTGGCTCCCAGTGGATGCAAGGATTAAATTCAAAACCCTCTGCATTGTCCACAAGGCTTTCTGGGGCCTGGGTCCAAAAATACCTTCAGCTATCCCTCTGCAAATACCTCCCCTCTCGAGCTCTTCGCTCCTCTACCTCCAACTCACTCAGGGTCAATCGTTTTTCTAAGAAACAAGCTGGGGGTAGATCTCTGTCTTCGGCTGGGGCCTCCCTCTGGAACAGCCTCCCTGCCACTCTAAAACTTTAGGAGAACCATCTCCGTTTCCGGAAGCACCTCAAGACCTTCCTCTTTTCTTCTGCCTTCGCTCCCCCTCTCCCCTGCTGATCTGTTCTCTCTTGGCACTGTGCACCTGGCCACCCTCTGTCCTTCGGGCCCAAGTACCTGAGCACCCTGCCACCCTCGCGCACTGCCTCCGGGCCACCCCTTGCAATGGGGTCTGTATCTGTACCCATACAGCCCCCCCTTTTTCTTCCTGCACTTATCAGACCTACCCTGTCTGCTGCCTTAAACCTAGCACTTGCAAATTGCTGGCTGCATTACCACTGTTTGTTGCCTTTATTATTTATTAATTGATATTTATCTGTTTCTCCTCTGCTTCGCACTTTCCACCTCTCTCCCCTTCCATGCACTTTTCCCCTCCCCCTCTCCCATGCACTTGCGCGTTCTCAATGTCACTGGGCCTAGTAAGATCGCTGTTTTGTTCTTCCCTGTTCCCCTCCCTTGCATTGTCGTGCTCTGAAACACTTGTGTACGAGCGCGATAGAAATAAAATATCAATCAATCAATCAATCTGGTCCTGTCATACTTGTCAAGCTTCTGGAAAATCAGGTGGGTCAACAAAGGTGACCTTAATTGCACTGCCAGTGGCTGGGTGATCTATCGAGTCGATCGGTGTGGACATTGTGGGTTATTTGGATCCTCAAATGACCTCAGGGACCAGTACATTTTGGTTGTGGCAGATCACACCTCATGGAACCTTGAAGAAGTACCCTTGAGGAGCCTCAAAGCGCCTGTGGTGGTGAAGGCTCTGATAGGGATATTCTCTTGTGTGGGGAATGGGGATACATAAATAAGTCATTACTGAAAGGGGATCCAACTTCATATCTGCATATAGGTGATGTTTGAGGACTGTGGAGTGACTTACAAGTTGTCGACAGATTTCCATCCCCAAACAAACAGCTTTGTTGAGAGGTTGAACAATACACTGAAAGGCATGATAGGTGTCTTGGAAGAACACCTGAGAAGAAAGTGCCTGCTGGCTGCCTAGAGAGGTGCTACAGAACGAAGCAGGTTCAGTCCCGTTGAGTGTCTGTTTGGCTATCATATTAGTCTGGTGTGGGTTGGAGAGTAACCCCCCAAGCCCCTTCCCACAATATAGTGGATTATGTGATTGGTGTAGGGAACCCTAACCGGGCGTCCCGCTTGCCAGAGCACCTTGGCACCGCCGTCCTTTCTGGGTGCATACCGGCTTCCGTGGTGACTGGGGGCCGGATGCAGTGTTTCCCGATGATGACATCAGGAGCGAGAAGGAGGGATGCTGTGTGATTCGTGACCATGCAGTACTGTCCTTTCTTCTGACCCGCGGGTCGTCGCATCACAAGTAAGCATCTTGGAGTGGCTCTCGCACTCCAATTACTGTAAAGCATGGTCTCGCCCTCCCCTTCCTGTTTTTGCAATAGTCCTACTCCAGTCCAAGAGCCCGTACTTCTCCTGAAGGACTTTTTCAACTTGCTAAGCCTGTTCCTTAGGTATTTACCGGATGGGTATTTAGTATTCCTTTTTTTTTGTGTCCTTGTTTCTGTTTCCTTTCCACGTCCTGCAGTATATTGCAAGTCACCATAAGATTTCTGTGGTGGCTGTACAGCTTGCAGGTACATATTTAAGAGGAATCCTTTTCCTAAAATTTCTCTTTACTAAACCTGGTTTTGTTCTCATCCTCTTTAGCTTCTGTTTACATTGAAAACAAAAAAAGGGCCCACTGAGGGGGTCTTTAAGTATCCCGGCGGATTCTTCCTTGGGAATTGGAGCTGGATTGTCTCCAGGGCTCCTGATTAAATTCTTGTCCGTCTAGATCATCCAGGTTTTGACACTCGGGATCAGATCAAGGATGGCCAAGTACATGAGACAGTTTACCAGGAATCTCCAGGCCATCCAGAGCTGATGAAGCGCGGGTGACGCCAGAAAGCCACTGTGACAGAATATACTCCAAGACAAATGGGGCCTCATTATGACCCAGGCGGTAAGTTACCGCCTGGGTCGTACCTTTACCACCATGGCGTAAACTACGTTTACGCCATGGTGGTTGGCGGACTTACCGCCCCATTCCGAGGTGAGTGGGGCGGTAAGTCCCCATTAACCCATTTACCCTTCCCCATTCCCATTATTGCCCCATAGGGCATAATGGGAGTGGGGAAGGCGTTAATTACGCCACCGTAAATTACGGTGGCGTAATTAACAACAAGGTCCCTTAGCGCCATGGATTTTAACACCTGCTAAAAGCAGGTGGTAAAACCTCCATGGTGCTAAGGGACCTCGGAATCAGGTGGTAAGGGTCGGCGCTGTTTACGCCGCCGTAAACCCCTTACGGCCTGGGTCCTAATGAGGCCCATGGTCTGAATTATGGAGCTCAGTTCCTTTCAAGATAAGTGGATTGGACCATATGCAGTTCTGGAAATGATGAATGAGGTTATCTACCTCATGGAGACAAAGGCTATCTAGGGAGACAGGCACGTCAGACCTTTCATGCCAACTGGCTGCAACCTCATTACAGCAGGCCTGACTTCTTGTTGACTACAGTGAGAGATGGTGACTCTGAAAAGGAGACAGATCTTCTCCCAGTCTTGCTACATGTAGCAGCCACAGGTGGGTCTATAGGGAGGAGGAGTGTACAGATCTTCCCTCCCCTGACACAACAGAAATTGCGGTCTGCCAGCAGCTGCTGGGCCAATTCACAAATCTGTTTTCACTGACTCCAAGTGTCCATGACACATCACAGGAGATAGTAAGCAGGTGAAGAGCAGAATGTACTGGATGTTGGGCAAGGCGAGGGCACTGCCAAGGAGGACATCGCCGAGATGTTGGAACTAGGGGTTATTGAAGCCATCCCCTAGCCCACTGGCTACTCCTGTGGTGCTGGTCTCTAAAAAGTAACGCAATGGGATGACTAACCTCTGCTTTTGTGTAGACTGCTGAGGGCTCAATTCTGTGACCAATGCAAATGTTCTGCCCCCTACCATGTGCAGATGTGCAGATGAGCTCATTGATAAGTCAGGCCCTGCTAAGTACATGAAAACCTTTGACTTCACAGCTGGTTGCTGGCAGGTTGGCCTGACTGACTGGGCAAATGAGAGGCCAGCATGTTCCACATCAAGTGGACACTATGGGGGTCATTACGACCCAGGCGCTAAGTACGCCAACTTTACCACCATGGTGTAAACTATGTTTACACCATGGTGGATGGCGGATTTACCGCCCCATTCCAAGGTGAGTGGGGAGGTAAATCCCCATTTCCCATTTTCCCTTCCCCATTCCCATTGTTGCCCCATAGGGCATAATGGGAGTGGGGAAGGCGCTAATTACGCCACCGTAAATTACGGTGGCGTAATTAGCATCATGGCGGGTTAGCGCCATGGATTTTAACGGCTGCTAGAAGCAGCCGTTAAAATCAGAATCAGGCGTTAAGGGTTAACAACGGCGTTAACCCTTAACACATAAACTGAAAACATAAGGCAGCATTAAGAAAGCAGGAAATGCTCAACCTGGAGGCAGAGTCAACTTGGAGGCAACTTGGAGGGTCGTAATGAGGCCCAATGAGCTTACTAGTATCCCATTTGGAACTCCTGCCACATTTCAGAGGATAGTAAACAAGGTCCTGACTTGCTGTGAAACCATCAGCGTCAGCTCTCTTGAAGATGCAGCAGTTTTTAGCGACACCTGCTAAAGACTGTCCTTCCCATCGGAAGCAGATGCTTCAAGCCATCAAGCCATGCAGAAGACTGGCTCACTATCAAGGTGTCAAAGTGCCAGAGAGCGCAGGGCACTGTTACTAATTTAGGACACCAAGTGGGTGGCAGTCATAAGCAGCCTCTCCAAGTCAATGTGCTAGTGATTCAGGATTGGGAAATTCCTACCACAAAACTCAGGTGATTTCTTTCTTGTGCCTCACTGGGTACTACGAATCGTTTGTCAATGGGTAAGGGGTCATTGCCTTCCCTTGAATTACTTCACATCTGCGAAGATGCCAAAGAAAGTCACTGGGACTCCTGCCTTCCAACCGGCCCCAACTCTAAAGATCCCGGATTATGGTCAGGAATTCATTATCAGACAACTGCTTGTGAATTTAGAAATAGGGCCATTTTATGGGGTTGAACAAACCATTGCCTCTAGTTGATAGCAAGCAATTAAAATAGAGCCAACTGGGTCATCATTGAAAATGAGGCTTGTTTGGTCGTTTGAGCAGTCTATAAGCTGAAAACCTAAATTTGTGGGTCTCATTTTACCACCCAGACTGATGACAGGCCTCTCAAGTGGTTAATGGCCATGCAGG
The DNA here is from genome assembly GCF_040938575.1 of Ambystoma mexicanum. Taxonomy (NCBI): domain Eukaryota; kingdom Metazoa; phylum Chordata; class Amphibia; order Caudata; family Ambystomatidae; genus Ambystoma; species Ambystoma mexicanum. The sequence continues at coordinate 49,321,090 of NC_090939.1, forward strand.
AAGAGAGTCCCAAGTTGCTGCCATGGGCCATATCGCTACATGGACTGAATATGGACAACCAGCATACACCTGGGATGCAGCATTCAAATAGAGATGGCATTACTACGTGCTTACACCAGGACGATGCGCCCAACCCTTATAATGGTGGGGTACAACTATTCTTGGCTTGGGGGTTGTGAGATAGAATGCCATCAGGTGAGAGTGGAATAGCGTGAGCTTTTTACCATTTGTATTGGTAAAATGATGCAAGTAATTCTGTTTCAGAAAGGGAGGTCTGCTAATCAGATCCTCCTTTCACAATGCTCCCTGCCAAAAATATATAGTGCACGTATGTGACATTGCTGACAAATTCTTTGTGAACCCCTCAGTACCATCCTTTTAGTGACAGAAAGCCAGGTTCAAATGTCACAAGTGCATTCCTGTCAGCTGCTGGAACACAAAGTTACAACAGGCAAAGGTGCCTTTTTAGTCGTTTGCACCTCTGAATCAAAACATAATAATTATGTATCCTGGTCAGCCTGGTGGCATGTTAAACTGTGAATGTAAGCCATGCCTGGAAATGGCATGGAGGCTATTGGTGTTACGTAATTATACAGCCATAGCATTTGATATTATGTTAGTGTTAGCTTGGTAAGCAGTGCTCCCGCTATGGCAGGGCTGATGTGTGTTAGTCATCTGGCCTGGCTGTGTCTGCAACAGCCATGTCAGACAATGCCTAGGAAGCTGCAATGCCCCAGAGAAAGGCCAATACCATCCTTCCAGAGCACAGGTAACCTACCTGGGAATCAATGCTTCAAAGGCAGTCCTGGCATAACAAGACACTCTCACAACAGGGTGATTACCCTGGAGTCCTTTGGAAGTCATCAGACATGAGAAGGGATGGAGTTAGGGTTGCCTAAGAGACGGTAGACCAGGACTCTCTATATTTTACTGCACCTCCCCAATTCCTTCAGATAAAGCACTCTAGGTATAATGTATGAAGGAAAGGGACACTGACAACAGGCTTGCTTAGGACCAATGCCCAGTAACATATTGCCTTTATAATGGAAATAAACCATTCTGATGCTTGATTCATTTTAGCACTCCACAAATAAGAGGTATTCACTGGAATTCTGTTGGGACTACAGTCCATGCCAAGGACCTCTGCCAGCGAGCTCCAGGGCAGAGGCAAGCTCTGCTCCCTAACCATCCCAAGGACACCTTAGGGGTGACTCTGCTCTGGACCAATGCCTCTCTGCTGCCTATGCACTGGCACCAGGACCCTGCTTACTGGAGGTGAATATCCCCCTGCAACTGCTAGACAAATGTCCTGGGGTGGAATGTATCTATGCTATATGGCATTTGTATAGTGCCTGCTGCCATTGGTATGGCCTCAAAGCACTGTTGGGTGAGCGCCCTTGGATGACCAAAGTCCGGGATGTGAGATTTTAAGGAGGAATTCTAGAATGCATGAGTGCCTTTTTATCCAACACAATGGTAGTTAGGGGTGTCCAAGTCCCTGATAGCAACCCAGGCAGATCTGGGTAGTGGAACTCCTGACTGAAAGTACAATAGTCACCTGGCTACCCTCTGATCCCGGGCCCAGGTTCCCTCCCCCGCCAGCTGCACACCTGCACTTGGGGGGCTGTTTCTGTACCCCTACATTCCCCACCAGCTCCTGACAATTGATTTCTGCACTCACCCCTCCCTGCAATTGCCACACGCTGGCTGCACGTTTACATCCTGTTTTTATTTATCTTATTTATTCTGCTGTTGGTCCTATGTACTGCACTGTCCCCTCCCCTTGCCCCCGGCACTGTCCCCTCCCCTTGCCCCCGGCACTGTCCCCTCCCCTTGCCCCCGGCACTTTCCTTTCCCCCGTCCCCTGCACTTGCGGGATCTCAATGTCACCTGGCCTAGTAAGATCGTTGTCTCTGTTCTCCCTCCCTTACCTCGTCGCACCTTAAAACACTTGTGTATAGGCGCGCTATGAGTGCCATATGATATGATATGATGTGGGCTGTGATAGACTGTCTAGAAAGTAGGCGAGTCAAGGAGACTGGTTATGTGTACAGCTGGACCGAATGTTTTGTGGAACTCGGATGAATTCTTACGACAGTGGTGATGTGTGTTGTGAAGTCGAGTAGAGATTATTGCAGATGAGTGCGGGTGAGTGGATGTCCGTGCAGGCTAGGTACTGTCTTGTTGTCTCCTCAGGTGGCTCATCAGGCACCCCCACCTTCCAGTAATTGGGTTATAGTGCACCGCAGAGGTGGGCAAGGTCAGTCAGGATGCAGAAGGGAGGAGCCAGGTCTTGAGAGCCTTCCAGAAAGCAAGGTGGTCCTCTATGCAGCGGATGCTCAATGGAATCGAGTTCTCCTTGGGCGGAGAAAGAAGATCCCCCTATTGTGGTCTATTTTGTGACTGGGATGACGAGGAGGAGAGCTGTGCTGGATCTCAGGTTTCTGGTGGGCCTGTCGGTGTGGGTTTGTGTTATAGATATTCAGGTCTTGTGTTGTGCACTGCTCGGTGGGTGATACACATTACGTGAAGATGGCTCTTTGCCCGAACGGCAGCCAGTAAGGACACAGAGGGCAGGTGTTATGTGTTCTCTAGGGCCCAAGGCCAGAAGGTGCCTTGCTGCATTGTTTTGTACTTGTTGGAGTTTTCTAACTTGTGATGCTAGGGCCCTCAATTATAGGGCGTTAACATAGTCTAAACATAAGAGTATGATAGTGATAAGCGCTGCAACTCTGTGTGGAAAGGTCAGGTGGGGGAAGATGCGTCAGAGAATGGCTAGGTGTAGGTAGCAAGATTTTGTCACTGAGTTGATGTGATGTGAGTGTCAGTTTTGAGTCCATAGTGCATCCAAGGTTTTTTACTGTGTTGGAGGTGGAGTGGGTGGGCCTAGAGACAGCTGCCACAGGGTGGGTTGGGGCAAGAGGGCAGTCTTCCTGCAGATCATGATTTCAGATTTTCCGGGGTTGAGAAAGTGGTGGTTATCAGTCATCCGGTGGTCGATTTCGGTGAAGCATGAGGCGAGGTCGGGGGTTGTGTTGGAAGGGTCCTTGGGCATCTTTAAGATGATTTGAGTGTCATCTTCGCAGTTGTAGCACGACAGGCCGTGTGAGGGAATGAAAGCGTGGGAGGGGGCTCAGGGAGAGGTTAAAGAGCAGAGGGGAAAGAGTGGTGTCATGTGGTACTCCGTGAGTAGCAGGGTGGGGAGTCGAGGAGTAGGGAGGCATGTGTATTATTCAGGATCTGTTGTAGAGGAAGGAGGAAATACACTTCAGAGCTGCATCCCTTATGCTGAGAACGAGGAGTCTGTCCATGAGGGTTGGGTGTTCAATGCTGTCGAAGGCTACCGAGAGGTCAAGAACGATTAGTGCGGCACAACCTTCTGAGTCGGAGATGCTTTTCAGATCATCCTAGATGGAGACTAGGCACGATTCAGTTCCTCATAGGGGGTCTGAAGCCAGATTGTGTGGGGTCGAGGAGGAGGTTGGTTTCTGTGAAAAGGCATAGCTGCGTATAGGCTTTTTGGTCTATTAGTTTACATATGTAGTGATTGTTTGAGATAGGTCTGTAGTTGGATGGTAGAATGTTATTGGGGTGGGTCTTTGATCAGGGGTTTGATGTGCAAGCTCTTGAATTCTTTTGGGAAAGTGCCTGAGGTGAGAGAAGAGTTAATAATGCATCTTGCGATGTTGCCGGCACAGGGTTGAGGATAGGATTTCTTTTAGAAGATTAGGAGGACAGGGGTCTCCCGGGGATCCTGAGGGGTGGCTGTAAGATAATAGCTTTAGAAATTCAGGGTGGGAGATAGGAGAGAAGGAAAAGAAGAGCAAGCGAGTGGAGGGCGGGTCTGAGAGCCCGGCCGTGGATTCCAGGGAGTGGGGCGTGAGCGAAGCTATTTTAGTGTTAATGGCAAGAACGCTTTCCAGGGCTATGTTGTGGAAGTGGACTGAGAGAGAGTCACAGAGTTCTTGGGTGTGGGAGGGGGAAGAGCTGGAGCAAGAAGGGGCCATGATTTCAGAGATAATCTTGTGGGGTTCCCTACAGGTGTTTTGGGCATTGGTGACTCTGTTGCAGTCATGAGAATTGTGGCCTTGCATATTTCTGCCGTGTAGGCTTTGACCTGTTGGGCGTAAGCTGTTCTATTCTTTGACGATGGGTCTGCCAGCCATCTGCGTTGAAGGTTGTGGGTCTCTGATTTGAGAGTCTTGAGAGCTGAGGTGAACCCTCTGGGTGATAGGCAGGGTCTAAGAGCCTTTGGTCAAAGTGGCGGATGGAGAGCTGACCTGAATGGAGTGGCAGGCAGGGCCGAGATGCAAGTAAGCAGTCTGCCAGGTCTGGAGTTACTTTTACTTTATTCCATAGAGGAGAGTTGGTGGGATGCCCCGGGACTGTCGGGAAGGGTGGAGGGTCTACTGTTGAGTGAGTGAAGAAGAGGGCTGCATGGTCTCTCCAGACTAGCGAGCCATGTAGTAGGGTCTGTGGTAGCGGAATGGTATCCTAGCTGAGATTTGTTAGAAGGTGAGATGTTTAACAGGGGGAGGCCTAAAGTCTCCGTTCAGTGGATTGCCAAAGGTGGCTGAGTGTGTTGTCAATGTGTGTGTGTGAAGGGAGCTTGCGAGGTTGGAGTCTGCTGGGTATTAGCAAGACTAGTGGTTAATAGTGGTGTAGGTGTGTGTGAGCGGTGGATGGCGGTATGCAGAGTTGCGACTGGAGGATTCATGCTTCATTCCTGTCGTGGAGGAAAGGTCAGGAGAGAGTCTTCTAGGGTCATTGACAGTCAGGGGACTGGCGTCCGGGGGAGCAAGGTCGAATGATGTCTGGTGTGAGTGCCGGGTGTTTTATTTAGCTGGTTGAGGAGAGAGTTCACTGGGTTGGGTGGCATGGGGGATGCTGCGAGGGTGTATGTGTGGTGGGAATTCATAGGTTTGGAAGAGAAATAGGGTGAGAGGTGTAGTGTAGAGTGCACCCAGGAGTGTCTTTTTATTAGGATATTCTGGGGAGCACGGGTGTGTGTGTGAGGGTTGGAGGGTCGGCACAGTGGGGGTTTGTGTCTTGGATTGCAAGGATGGAGTTTAGGAATGCAAAGTGTGGGTCATGGTGGCATGGATATGAGGAAGGAATGCGTGAGGGGGTGGTGGTAGGGAGGTCCGGAGAGGGAGGGATCTGGTTGAGGGAAGCGAGAGAGGCAGGTGGCCTGGGTAAGTCAGGTTGGAGGCTTGTGTGGGTGAAAGGAGGATCAGGGACAGCAGGGGTGCCAGGAAACCTGTGAGACTCTGAGGTACACCTGGTGGGCAGTAGGCAAGCTATGTGGAAAAGGCAGAGAGAGGGACAGAACAGAGAGAGGTTAGCAGGGTAGAAGGAGAGAGAAGGAAGAGGAGAAGGGGAATGTCTTAAGGAGTTTCTGGAACTTAAGGAGATCAGGCTCAAGACGGAGGGCAGCAGGGAGGCTATTCCATAGGGAGGCACCTGTTGAGGATAAAGATCTCCCTCCGAATCTCTGCTTGAAGAACCGGCTCACTCGCAGAAGATTGGAGGTAGATGAGCGGAGGGCTAGGGAAGGACAGTTTAGGTGGGCATCATTGCAGATAGGTAGGTCCCATGCCCCAGAAAGCCTTGTGGACAATGCAGAGTGTCTTGAACTTCATCCTTGCAGCCACAGGGAGACAGTGGAGGGATATAAGCACCAGAAGAGATGCAGTCCCTGGGCTTGAGGTCGAGGATAAGTCTTGTGGTTATGTAGGGTTGGGGTCTGTACAAGGGAGTTTGGGAGTTTCTAGTGCACCACAGTGCGCCTCTATCTTTGGAGCTGCTAGGCATGATAGGGGACCTGCACCTTTGGCCCTAAGGGAGGGAAGTGTAGGAATGCTGGAGCATGGTAATAACCGCGGTCAAGAGCGAGATCCACACCATCGGGCTAGAGAGTGCATGCAGTCCTCTTATTATAAGTGCTGTGTAGGCGAGTGCAGTGAGGCGGAATAGGGCAGCTGGATTCCAGCTGCAAACCCGCATCAGTATCCCTGTGGAAAAATGCAGAACAGTGGTACAAAATAGCAGCCAGACTCAAAATGCAAACCCACAGCAATATTCCTGTGGAAAAATGCAGTGCAGTATCACAAAACAGCAGCCAGACTCAAAATGCAAACCCACAACAAAATCCCTGAGGAGAAAATGCAGAGCGGTGGCACAAAACAGCAGCCAGATTCAAAATGCGATCCCATAACAATACCCTCCTTGAAAACAAAGACGTCTTATAGCTGATTTTCGCTGCAGGCAGTGGTCAGGCATGGCAGGGCAGGGGTGCCAGGGCAAACAGGCAAACAGGTAGGATAGGTGTTCAAGGAAACAGCCCTTAGCCTGCGGCCCAGGAAGTACTGCCGTGTGTAGTTGGGTTAAACGTGATGCATTCTCTGGTTCCTGGGTAAACTGACCTAAGCAGCGCCCTATCCGTGTAGAGGGGAGGGGGGGTGAGAGTGGGGTGCAGGGAGGAAGGTAGCTGGCTCTTGAAGGAGCATGGAGGTCTGTGGATGGCGAAGAAGGCCTAGTGGGTCTCTCGCTTTGCAGGGACACTTACCTGGAGGCAGAGACCATGAAGTTCTGTGTCCTCCAAGATGAATGGTAGAGGAAAGGGCTACAGCTTTGTTGGGGATCGGGAAGGAGCTGGAGACTTCCTGGTGCTTGGGCCAGCTGACCTAAGCAGCACCCAATCCATGTGGGGGAGGCCGGCAGGGGGCGGGTACGGGCTGGATGCAGGGAGGGAGGAAACTGGCTCTTGGAGGAGCAAGGAGGTCCATGGATGGCCTGGGACAAGGGGGCCTAGTGGGTCTCTCGCTGTGCAGGGACACTTACCTGGAAGCAGGGCCCACAAGGGTCTGTGTCCTCCAAGAGGGATTGCAGAGGAAGTGCATAACTAAGGAATCACTTTGTCACTGGATTGGGCTCACAGCTACTCAGATGTCCCGATGTAGCTTCAAACCCTGTTTATTGCCATGAGCGTTCACCAAACCAGTTTGACTTTGTACTGCTACAGGTCTGCAGTGCTGCTTTTGGCACTCTACGCTTTTCAAACTGCTTACCTGCCCTTCGACCCATCCAGACGCTGGCTCAACCCATTGAAGAGGACTGCCTCGACATGACCCAATCCCTGGCAGAAACTGACTGAAACAATCCCTGGCAGAAACTGACTGAAACACCAAAATGACCTTCTGGATGCCACCAACTTTCCATCTCAAACGCTGACTCGACTCAGCCGCAGCCTTGTTTCGCTGCCGACTTGACTGTCGACTTAAACCATTGCAAGCCATTGCCCGGACCATCTCAAACGCAGACTCGAACCAATAGGAGCCATCCCAGTGAACCAACTCAATGTACACTAGCCATTGGGAATGCATGACTCAACCACCTTGACACTGGATAGACTGCAGCAAAGCGCCTAGAAGCCCAGCTTAATGCTGGTGAGCAACAAATAAAAAGAAACAACAGGTATTCGAAGATGCTCTTTCCCCCTGGTCAATCTTAAAGGACCATAATGACTTTTAAACCCCACTTTTTTGCCTTTTAAAGAAATAACTGTAAGCATTGACGTTGCTGTTCAAATCGTTTTATCAGGCCAGAGGACTCTTTCTGCATTCTTTGTTTCCTTTAAATGAGTGGGTATTTAGTGTTTTAATTAGTTATATGTGTTGTTTCTTTTATTAAAGCCCCTATCTTTAGAAAACCTTAATTGGACATTCTTTTATTCTGGTATTACTGTACTATTGTTGTTTGTGTTGCAACTGTATCATCTCGACCCCTCTTCAAGTTATAACCTGCCCTCGGCCTGCGCTACCAAAAGAGGCAAAGGAGGGCTGTGCCTGGTTTACCTTTATGACGGTGATTACCGCTGGTTTAATAGTAATGCGGGGCTGAGTGGGCAGTTTAGCTACTACTCATCCTTGTACACCTGCAGAAAATAATGTATTAGAAAATGGACAGGGAATAAATACAACCTAAACAGACGCCAGGGATGTTCACATGGAAAACGGACCTGCCTTGAATAAAGCACCCTTTCATCAAACGTACATAACATGTCGTACTCTGCAGCATTGAATACAAGTGTGGTCTAAAAATTATTATAATAATGCAGACTTGGCTGCTTTGGTTAAAAAGCTTTTTGCCGAGAAGTGCCTTTGTGTGCTGCAGGGCGGTTGGCAAAAGGCCACCCCTCATTCCCTCGTGGTATGCCTGAGCAGGATATACATTCATAAGGGCATTTGATTGCCCTTAAAAGATAGTGTCGGAATAATGCAGTCTTGTGTGGAACTGTGGCTCTGTTGTGCTGAAACCTTTACACAAGACCACTGGCGTAGCAGGGGACCCGCCACACCATGTCCTTGTGGGGAGAGGGGCCATCGCCAAGCTTCAGAAAGAAATAATTGTTAGGAAAGATTTCGTAATTGTAGGTAATTTTCCTTCCATGTGGCAACCCCTAAACTTTTTGCTGTTGTTTTTCACCTTGTTCTTGACTTTGCCAGAGAAGTGCAGCCTTCTGCCGCACTCCTCTGGGCTTTCGCTCCTTTCTTACGGGGAAACTGACATGCCCTTAAGACAGTCAGTACCGGGGAACGCTGTTTCCCGTAGTTTCTTTTATCATGTTGCGGCTTTAGTGCAACATGACACAAGAGGGCACTGTAAGCTAAGTTACAGCTCTCTTGGGTCTCTAGCCTTCTACAGGCCCTAGATACTCTTTTAGGATGGTATTTTGATTGGTGCAAGTCATTCAGGGACTGGAATGGTGGCAGCAATCGTTTTGTTTATTTTGAGCTCCTTTTGGCGTTCTGAGCACGTTTTTCGCACTGAACCCAAAATGGTGGCCTGGCTCCCAAAATGGCCAGACCACGAGGCTCCTTTGTCTTGGTCACTGACCGTCTTGCTCCCTTCACCTTCCCCAGGTCGGGCGACCCGGGGCCTTCCTTATTTGGGCATGTACTTTCCCGCGAAACGTGGTTGCTTTCGCGGGCTTCTACATGTCGTTTGTGTGCCTCCAGGGTGTGGGCTGGGATGTCTGGTCCCAATACACATCCTGGGTGCCAGAGAGTCTAGGGTGGTGTGAATGCCTGGGACCACCGTGGTCCGTGATTGGTCCACGTATGGTATGTGTGTTGATGGGCGGATCTCCCATTGGCTCCCCTCCGTTTTGGCGCGAAGGGAACCGTGGATAAGAGGGGGCTGGAAACACCACTACCATGTCGATCTCCTGAGTTCTCACGAACGAAGGAATACAGGAGCCAAGTATCCTGCAACCAAGAGGCTGGACCGAGGAATCGCTGGTGACCCGCTGAAGGAATCCTCCTTTGCACTGCTGTCGTCCTGTGAAACCCTTTCCTCCTTTGATCGAACCAGAAGGCCTGTACTGGTGCTTCGACCTTTGGAATAGCAGGAACAGCTATTCCCGGCGACTTCATCATCTCCTGCCAAGTAAGCCTTCGGAAGCGTCTCTGGGCCATCCAGTTGACTGACCAGCTTACCTTGTCACTCTCCCACGCTTCGTACACTTGGCGTTCCCAAGTCTGAAGGGAGGAGTGTACATTTGGCTCGAATACACACGGCCGCTCCGTTGTCCTCCTGCGGCAACAAACTGTGCTGGTTTCGTCGATTGGGACGTCTTTTTGCTCTACACGACTACGAGGCGTTCCCTGCTCTTCTGAACCTGCCAGCTGCTGAAACTAACATGGAGAAGCCTGGGTCTGCTTGCTTCGGGGACCGGTGAGTAGTTTAGCTAGGATCTGGTCGCCCTCCTGCAGTAGCCCATTGCTTTTCCCTGCTGTGTAAAAACAGCACCCTTTTGGCCGTACTCGCGCTCTGCTTCTGCCCGCTGTGGAGGCTGCGCTTGAGTTGCGGAACCTGTTCTCCTTCTGCTGTGCACTAACCCGAACTGCCTGACTTCCTCCGAAGAGCTTCTCCTTTTGCCCGTGGGCACCGGCGTGGCAGGTACTTTGAGCACAAGGCTCCACTCTTCGCAGGGCTCGGACTTCCATCTAGTTAGGTGCCTCTGAAGGCGAACTGAGTCTAAAGCGTTATCGCACTGCCTGTTTTCCTTCCCTTTCAGGTGGACTACACATTTCGTGCTTATAACGCTAGCGACTGTTGTAATTGTATATATATTGTGTTGATATGGTATGTGTTGGTTTAATATTGTGATATTGTGATTTTCTCGCTACGGTCATTATTTTAAAGGGCTTAAAATAAATGTGTATATCTTTTTGATATAACAACTGTTTGGAGTAGTTTGTAAGTGATCTTGCTTTGTGTGCTCATTGCGGGCTTTCAGTCACCCTCACCCCTCTTGAGACCTAGTCTTGACCGCCGCGATCGCTACCTTGATTGGTCTGGCTCGTCCAGAGGTTACCCTGTTCCAAGTAATTAGGTTGGCCTTCTGAACTTCTGCGCCACCAGGACAGAGTTCAGAAATCCGTCTTAACAATAATTTATTTCTGAAGTCAGAGACTTCATTTGCATTATGGTGCAGCCCATTTGGATATCGGTTGTTATTGTGGCATGGCATTTTTAATGGCACAGCCAATAGGAGTAGGTTGTTCAAGAGGAGAGGAATTCATTGACGGGCCCATAGGTCAGCGCTCACCCTCTAGAACTTGTAAGACAAGATAGCTGCACCATGTGAGGACAGGGGGTGCAGGATTCATTTACTCCAACACGACTCTATAATGAGGACTCAGTAAATTGGCAAAGGGAAGTCTGTTTAATGACAAGTACATCAAACAGAGAAACAAATGGAAATCAGCAGCATTGCGATCACCTGTCTCGCTCCGGCTTCCTCAAACTTCAGTTGAACAACAATTGTTATAGGCAATATTCATCATCATTGATGTCTAACTCTACAAAAACTTGACATGCAATCTAATTGGTTAGAAATGGTAACTTAAGTATAGGTGCTATATCTGTATATGATAATAGGGCATGCGGATTGGATAACTCTTATCGGGTGGGCGTCTACGCCCATCCCATTACATCACACGTGATTGACGTCACTACAAGTACGACGTCCTATTGGTTCTACTATCTATAGGACTCCAGATAACTTGGTCCATTGTGATTGGACAGGTTACACCCCTAGACATAAATCCCCATTTTAATTACTAGCATGCAGCATGGACACCCATGTGCCTTGTGTCCCAGGTTTCACCCTGCCTCCCTTCCATCAATCAGTATCTTAGGGCTATGTGTCAATTAGTTGGTTGGGTATGGCCTCGAAACTGTAGCTTCTTATCAGGAAAAGTTATGGCATCCTGAGGTCCTGGATGACATTAGGCGGTGGTACCTCTTCGCGCCTGACTGGTCACGTGTTAGTCCGCCATGAATCTGCTTCAGTTTCCAGCCTTTAGTGTATTTAATTCTGTTTGTGGCCTCGCCACCTGCATGGGCCCCCCTTATCTTGACCTTCACGGAGCAGGCTGGTATGCTCTGAAGTTTGAGTCTTGTTAGCTGACGCTCTCCTCCCTTTTTCTGGTTGACCTCGATTTCCTAGGCATGAGCCGCTCTTCGTTGAGTTTCGATTCCGCTCCTTCTCTTGCCTCTGGCTGGGTTACGAAACTTGGCCTGTCAGGCCTCTGGCAGCCTGGGTACATTTCTGATTTTACAAAATGGAGTCACACTTGTATAATGTGCCTTATTGAGGTAGATATATGGTTGGCACTTGCCGCTTTAATCTTCTACTAAGCATTGCAAGCAGTATCATTTCTTTTGCCTCTTGCGTTCCAAGCCTATTTACACACGTTTGACAGGTCGGTTGCTCCCATCATGTCTCATAGCAACATTTCCTCACGTTTTAACATCCTCTCTTCTCTGTGTCCATTAATTTATTTTCGTAGTTACTCGCACTGGCGTGCTATCTTCGATAGCTGCTTTTTGATTATTCACAAGTCTGTTCAGGCCCTTGAGTCATTTCCACTGGCCTTCCATTAGGGGTCTTTGAGTCTCTTCATGGACCGTCTGTAGGTTCTCTTCATTTCGTATCAGCGGCTGGTATGGCTGTCTGATAGGGTACGGTGCTGCCCAGGGTTGTCTGGTTATGGGCCCTTCAACAGTTATGGATCTTCTGATGTACACTGGACAGAGTCCCAGTGCAGCTCTTTGCTGGTTCATTTGCTCCTCATATGTCACATACCTGGCGAGTACGCTCCTGGTACCTCGAAATGAGGGGAAGGGATGCAGGCCATATCTGGAACCTCCTCTACAATGTTCTTGCATGAGGATACTGCCATATATTGGCAGTGCCAGTATAGATATGATTTCTTATAGTATCATTACTGTAAATATGCCCTCACAATGGCTCGAATGGGGGGCACATATTTTGTTGTGCCATTGTCCAAGACCCCTAGACGAACTCCCACCCAATATGTAGCAAAATCTGAACCTTGAGCCCAGGTTCTCCCTAGTGAATGCTATTTTGTTAATAATTTTTTGATTTGCATTTTATGTTTACATTCTACATTTTAGCAAAACTATATATGGGCATGTTCTTTCCCATTCTCTGTGGAATCACTTCTCTGGCTATTTGGTCCTGGTGTTAAGCATGGTGGTTGGTAATTTGACACCCCTTCTTCCTTTACAACAAGGGTTCTAATACATTCCAGTAGAATTAAACCATCGCAATTATCATTGTGATTTTGGTTCACTCTATTAGAAATCTCCACCAATCTTCCATTGTTAGGGTTCGAAATCTTTCCACAAAGTGTCCAAAATATTGGTTGTGTTTCAAAGTGAAAGCCGGGTAGGAAAAGTCTATAATTGGTTTGAGGGTAAATTGACAGTACCTTTTCTTTAGTATCAGTGCATGGCTAGCAAGCATGTCTGCTTTCTTTTTTTGGTAATCAAAGGAATTGGTCTCCACTGAGTTTCTTGTGATCCTAATTCTGAAATATTGGAAGCATGGAATCTGGTCAATCTCTAAGTGGTTAAGGAACCATCTAACTGTTTTTTTCTTGCCTCACAACCTTTTTTTAGCATGATGATCTTGTTTTTTAATGCTGATCTCCAAATTGTTTACATCCGCGTATTCTTGTAGACGATTTAGTTGTCTTTAGAGGCCTACCACAGTTTGTTCTAGTAGAACTAAATCATCAGCATATAAAAGATGAGCTACCTGTGTAGCCGGTCAAGTGGCACAGTGAGTAGAGCGCTTGCTTTGACATCGTGCAGAGCCTGCTAACGCAGGTTCAAATCCCGGCGGGGGCAAACTCACCCTTTCATCCTTCAGAGGTCGATAAATGAGCACCACACACCGTGGGTAAATAATAAGCAGCGCTCAGATACCTGAGGGTTCGTAGTGCTATGTAAATGCCAAATTATTATTATGTCTCTGAACTTTGGTGGAAAATGTCTGCATTGGTTCATAAACTCACCCAAATCAGCGATATAAAATTTATAGAGGGCGGGTGCCAGAGAACAATCTTGCTTAACCCCTCGGTGCGTTGGGATTTCTTCGGTCTGCTCGCCTTTGGTGGATAGGCAAATTTGTATGGTCGTGTTCGTACATAATCCCTGTATCTGTTCCAACAGGTTGGGCGGGCAATTTTTCTCTGGCAATTTATCCCAGAGGAGTTTTCGGTTCAGGCTGTCAAAGGCTTTGGTAAAGTCCACAAATGCCAAGTGGAGAATGTTATTATACTCAATAGTTTTTATTTTCAAAAGATTGATCAAAAATGCCGAAGGGGCCGTCCCAAGGCCCTAGACAAAACCTGCCTGGAAATGATCATTCAGGCCATTAGTCTGGATCCATACGGACATCCTTTTCAGGAGTAGAGTTGTACACATTTTTCATAACACAATTGTGTTATAGATTTGGACGAAAGAACATTTTGGAGCACCAAGTCAAGTATAGTGGCCCATTTTTCAGGATTTTCTTTTAATGTGCTATTAGATAGGCCATCTGGCCCTGGGACTCGCGAAGAACTCAATCCTTTGAATATAGTGACAAGGTTGTCATGATCGTCGGGCAGAATCCAAGGGGAAGTTATTTTTGTAGGTTGGTCTTCTTTTATTGAAGCGTTTACAAAAAGGGAACCAAAGAAGGATGACCAAACCGCCTCAGTTACACAATTCGCCTGAAAAGAAAGTTGGGACGTATTCAGTGCCCTAATCGGGGACCAAGTCTCAGCCGAGGATTTGTTGGCCAGAGATCGTAGCATAGATTCTGCATCTTTCTGATATAAGATGCTTCTATGGCTGATATACCAAGGTTTATAGATGTTTGATTTGATGTCTGCGATGGTGGATGGGTGATTTTTAAGCTGTTGCAAGGGTTTTCTCATCTCCTTTCTTTTCTTAACCAAAGCATCGTCATAGAAATGATGGTGTGTATTTTCTTTGTTACGTGATTTGTCTTTAACACAGTTGATCATCAGGATAGTGGACTAGCCCACTAGTGGCCGTGATTTTACTATAGTTGCCTCATTCATCTAGTCTGAGAGGGTCCTTAGGGTTTGTGTTACTGCTCGTGCGTTCATTTTTAGTCGGTATCCGTTGTTGGTCGCTTCAATCTGAGCATTTGATACAATTGTGGGTCTTGAAACCTCGTCATGCCATGTGAGCTGTAACCAATTGTGATCAATTCTTAGGGAGGTCAGAACTTCGAGAGACTTTATGTCTATGGTTACGTTTAACCGACGATGACGCAGCTCTTTTCCACGTAGGCTGTCTATTGGCATTTTTTTCATATCACCCATTTGTCACGTGTAGGTCAAGGTTTAACATCAGCTCAAGCCATAAATTATTCTTTTCTGTGAACCCAAAGTTATAGTCTGGATTATCGATTTCCTGCATTTGTCTCATCGAAGGATAGGCAGGATTAAAATCTCCACATAAGATAATAGTGGAGTTCCTCCAGCTGTAGGCTTCATCAATAGCTTCTGCTAGATGGTCCCACATTTCTTTTGGGCTGACGTCTGTGACACAAGATGTTGATAAGTATGAGATGAACCGATGTATTCGCCGTTTTTCGGGATCGATCTTTTATCTATCTCAGGATTGAATATTGGAGAAATGGTCCTAACGTGGTATGTTTGATTACCTCATAGTTTATTTTGTTCTTTACTAAGGTTAACAACCTGCACGCAGTCTTCCTGCGTTGCCTTGGATGGCCGGATTAAGGAGTGATGTGAAGCCATCCAAAGATGCATCCATGGATAGCCACGTTTCCTGAAAGCAGATGAAATCCAAGTCGTCCCAAGGGACTGCTCCCTCCTCCAGCAAATGCATAAACCCTCTTGTGTTCCATGATTGCTATATGTTGCTGCTAGCGAGAGCATGCAGTGTCATGTCCAGAACCTTTTGACTGGGGTGGCCCAAGTGGGAAACTGACTTGTGCAGGGGTGGCATGAAGTACGAGCGCACACACAGATAATGATCATAGTGTAGGATAATGGGGTGGCAGCTGGGTTGGCCACTCAGGCTCCAGGGTAGCATGTGCCCCTCCAAGCCACTCCCTGGACACGCCTCTGTGTTGATGGAGGCTCTTGGGGTGGACGCACTGCCAGAGGACCTCCTGGTAAAAGACACATCACAATTCAAGATACCACTTCCATCCCCATAAGCCACCTCACCAGCCACCTGATTGACATGTCATTTGGAAACCGTCAGCCACAGTGGGCCAGACATGTGCCTGCATCTGGGAAGGTCTGAATTCCAGAGCTGGCAAGTCAAGTTGCATGCGCTATTTGATTACAGATTTTACCAGCACAACGAGTGCAGGAAGTGCCCCCCACCTGTGAGGGGGTGACCTGATTGGCATCTGCTTATGGATGCATCTTTGTTCTGAAAAAGGTATTGGCACCTTGCCTCTGTAATAATAACAATGTACAATTTCTTAATCTAGCACTTTATGACCAATTCCTACTGCCTCTAAGAGCTGTAATGCTACAGTTACCAAATGTAATGGTACTGAATTGACTTCAGAAGGATGAAAGGAGGATTTGTCTCTGCTGGGATTTGAACATGTACATGCAGTTTGCACATAGATTTCTGCACCAAGCATGTATATCACTGAGCTATCTCCCCAGCTGTGCATATCTAGGGTGTGTGTATCTTTGTTCATTTAAAATTCTCCGGGTTCATCAAAGAGCCTTGCCGTACCAACAATGTACCTATTGTTTTCACATGGTTGTACCAGTCTAGCCACGTAACAACACTTTTGCATGGCAGCATGGTTAAAGCAAACATGATAAGAGTTGTGTGGCTAGACTAGCCTATGTTGCTACAGTCAGCCTGGTTATGTTTTCTGACTCTGTCATGGCATTTTTTACTGAGAATCCTGTTTAGAGCAAACAATGATTGCTTATCACATTTGCTTTAACCTTAATGCAGAGTTAAAAAAAAAAAGTCCATGCCTGTCAAAACAAAACATAACCAGACTGGCTGCAGCAATGCAATCCAATCTAGCCACTGAATAACACCTATGATGCATGACGAGTGTTATTATGTGGATAGACTGGCATTTTGGTGCAGCTAGACTAGCAATTTCCTACTGTGACATGACATTTTCTACTGGGCATCTATGATAAAGCAGGCATGATAAGTGTTATTAGGGGACTAGACTGGCATTTTGCTGCCACCAATATAGCCTTTTCTTACTGTGGCATGGCATTTTTCCTAGTTATCTAAAGAATCTGCCAAGAATTACACAATGTAGTCTGGTGACGAGCTGGGGTGTGTGCCCAAGTGTACAAGTTTCACAATCTCCAGTTTAGCAAGTGGGTAATGTTTCCTCCTCCTAGCTTTACACCAACATACTAAGAATTCTAAATAATAATAATAATTTTGCATTTATATAGAGCTACGAACTCTCAGGTATCTGAGCGCTGCTTATTATTTCCCACAGTGTGTGGTGCTCATTTTTCGACATCACAAGGTTGAAAGGCTGACTTTGGCCCTGCCAGAATTCGAACCTGCGTCAGCGGGCACAGCACAGATGTCAAAGCGAGCGTTCTACTCGCTGTGCCACTTGAACGGATTTGTTGTGGTTTGTCAAAAGCAGACAAAGTTGCCTGAGTTTAATGAAGCTGATTTGCAAAGCACTAAAAACACCCTATAATAATCTAGAAATAAAAGGTTAATGTTCATATTATGTGTAACAAGTATGTTTTCCTCATACACTGCTTGCTGACATAATTTTTCCATTTTGAATAACAGACCTTACTGTTTTCCAATTAAATTGTACACAATATGTCAGCATAAGCTTGGTGAAAGGCTGAGTCAGCAACGAGTGGTTTCAAACTTGTGACAGGCTGTAAGATGAATACAGTTACTAGCAGCAAGCACTTAACTCACTGAGTCATTTCAATCCACTTCTGTTTACTCTTTTAAAATGTTATTTCTGGACTGTAAACAGTAACACGCAGGGCAGTGTTTTGCCGGATTTGTCACACATAACATATGAAAGTGACACTTCACCAAACTTGAAACTCGGAAAACTCACACAAATATGACAGGTTCCAATACAGTGGTCATTTCGAAGCTGCTTCGTGGACACACGTCAGATTGCTTTTGCCCACAGACTCCAGGTCTCTGCAACCTTTGGCCCTCCAGATGTTTTGTACTCCAGCTCTTATCAGTCCTAGCCAGAATAGTCAATGGTGAGGGATCAACTTCTGGAGGGGCTCCAGTGGCAGACCCCTGCCGAGCTCTCGCTCCAGCAGAAGCCCCTTGCTTTGGATACTGAAAGCACCATCATTCTGGGAGGGAAGACGGTCACCTTGTGTCACAACTCTAGTGATTTATTTTACGCCAACGTGGGGCTCCCAAAGCAGAACAAGGTGAGCTGGAAGGAATCCCTTTCGATTGCTTATTTGAATGGTCTGATGGTCACTGGCACTGCCTCTGTGACCAGGGGTCGCAGAGTCAGTGACCAGGGGTTGCAGAGTCAGTGACAAGGGGTCGCAGACTCAGTGCCCAGTGGTCACAGAGCCAATGTTCAGGGGTCGCAGAGTTAGTGACCAGGGGCTGCAGAGTCAGGGACCAGGGGCCGCAGAGTCAGTGGCCAGGGGTCGCAGAGTCAGTGACCAGGGGTTGCAGCGTCAGTGCCCAGGGGTCGCAGAGTCAGTGTCCAGGGGTCGCAGAGTCAGTGCCCAGGGGTGGCAGTGTCAGTGACCAGGGGTTGCAGAGTTAGTGCCCAGGGGTTGCAGAGTCATTGGCCAGGGGTCGCATAGGCTGCGCCCAGGGGTCACAGAGTCAGTGTCCAGGGATCGCAGAGTCACGGTCCAGGGGTCGCAGAGTCAGTGACCAGGGGTCAAATAGTCAGTGTCCAGGGGTCGCAGAGTCAGTGCCCATGGGTCACAGAGTCAGTGCCCAGGGGTCGCAGAGTCAGTGACTAGGGGACACAGAGTCAGTGACCAGGGGTCGCAGAGTCAGTGCCCAGGGTAGCAAAGGGAATGTTAAGATTATCAGTTGCTGCTTTGGCTACCCCTAATTATCATCCCTGCTAGGACACAGTTCCACTCACCCACACCATTGTCAACCCCATGTTCTCCAAATTCCAGGTACAAGTGCTTCTGGCAAGCCATGCTTCATTTGCATGTCAATATATAATATTCCTCACCCGCCATACACTGTATGTCACACTGGCCTCCCCTTCCCGCGCTCCTCTGTTGTAAGGCCCTCATGGGGCCCTCATGGGGGACAGAGAAGCAGCACCACAGCTCAGCGGGATCTACATGATTACATCG
This sequence comes from Ambystoma mexicanum, assembly GCF_040938575.1. Lineage (NCBI taxonomy): Eukaryota > Metazoa > Chordata > Amphibia > Caudata > Ambystomatidae > Ambystoma > Ambystoma mexicanum. The sequence goes on from NC_090939.1 coordinate 49,339,800, forward strand.
AGAATATTTTCTCGAAAACGATTTCGTCACATTTTTTTATTTTAATATTTCACAGCAAATATGTGTGGGGCACCCCCCACCTTAGATCCCCCAGTGCCTCCATCTTAATTATTACCCTAATAACCCAACCCCCTACTTATATTTGTGGCAAATCGCTAAAATAATGTCATTATTTATTTATTTATTATTTAGTATATATAAAGCGCACAGCAGCCTGGAGGCATCGTGGCACTGTTACAACAGTGAGCTTGATTGCAAATACATACATGTTACATGTGCGAGTATGGTACAGACTTAGTTACAGTTTATCACAGGAACAGAGAGTCATTGAAACCGCCTTCAACAAAATCCCCTGCGATTTAATCAGCTAATGCTTAATTTGTGGGGTTGTTTGCCAGGGCTCAACCCCAGCACTTATATTTGCGCCCTGGCACTTATAGTCTCAGACTCACTTTATTTATGAAGTGGTGATAGTCAGTGCATCCATGGACCACAATGAGCAGGTACGAGCTGCAGTGTAACCCCAAATATGTCGACACTGTGGGGAGCAGCTATGGGTGGGGGCAGCAGTGGTCGGGAACTGCCCGCCCGCAGTGTCCCAGGGGTGCTAGAAGATATTTGGCCCCTGTCACTTATTTCTTTTTTACAAATTAAGCTCTGCCCTCAGCCATGCCCTATTGCTGAGCTCCAGCAGGTGCATCCCAGCTACCCTACGTGAGCAGTGGCTATAACTCACGGTGTACGGCGGCAGGGCCTGACCACCCTTCCCCTCACTAGGAAATGGAAGCTGGCTTAGCAACCTGGCCTCTTCTTCACAGGAAGCTAAAGATGCCGCGCTTGCAGAAAGACCCCGAGCAGCCCAATAAGTAGATGACGTTCCATCAGCACCTAGGAACTTTCTGCATTGTCCAACTTCCTCTGTGCCACTCCCCTCATTTATGTTGGTGACCAGGGTAGGTGGGCAAGCCCCTGCCCTAGCCTCCCTGGGCAGAAATGCCACCTCAGACACAAAGAAATAAACTCTAACACACAAGGGGAAGTTACCAGTCAAGTATGACACTATTATTATTATTACTGTATTTACTGAGGGGGGCTTAGCTTCGAGAAGCAACGGAGCGCGTTACAGAGGTATACACCAGTGCAGATGCATAACGGAGCGCGTTACAGAGGTATACACCAGTGCAGATGCATAACGGAGCGCGGAGCGCGTTACAGAGGTATACACCAGTGCAGATGCATAACGGAGCGCGTTACAGAGGTGTACAACAGTGCAGATGCATAACGGAGCGCGTTACAGAGGTGTACAACAGTGCAGATGCATAACGGAGCGCGTTACAGAGGTATACACCAGTGCAGATGCATAACGGAGCGCGTTACAGAGGTATACACCAGTGCAGATGCATAACGGAGCGCGGAGCGCGTTACAGAGGTATACACCAGTGCAGATGCATAACGGAGCGCGTTACAGAGGTGTACAACAGTGCAGATGCATAACGGAGCGCGTTACAGAGGTGTACAACAGTGCAGATGCATAACGGAGCGCGTTACAGAGGTATACACCAGTGCAGATGCATAACGGAGCGCGTTACAGAGGTATACACCAATGCAGATACATAACGGAGCGCGTTACAGAGGTGTACAACAGTGCAGATGCATAACAGAGCACTTTTCAGATAACAACAAAACAGATATACAGAGGGGGTAGGTTATAGAGGCACACAGAGGAGGGGTACAGCTGTACAGGGTGGTGGGGAAGAGAGGTGGACAGCGTCTAGTGAGTCAGTTAACACGTGGGGCGACGTGGTGGCTTAGGTGTTGAGGAGGAGAGACTCCTTGAAGAGGTGGGTCTTGAGTTCTTTTCTGAGTTGCAGGAGTGTGAGATGCAACATAACTTTGATTTCAACATTGTAGATAAGAAGATGACACTGCGCTGTCTATATTTCTCTGAGTGCACGCGAGGGGTTGGTATCGTTATCCTCATAGTCACATGACATACACCCACTTCACGTGTAGTAAGTACATTTATACTGTATGGGCATACCATGCCCTCTGCCAATAATTGGTAACCACTACCTAGACCCGTACCCTCAAGCAACAGGTCCCTCCTCATCTTCACTGCCCCACGGCTGCAGCTGGGTCCCGCAAAGGGCCAGACTCCAGTCGTGTCATGTCACAACGTGAGAGGAACACACTACATATAAGAGAGATCAAGGAAACATACAATGTTCTAGTCATGGTTAAACCAAAAGAGTTTGCAAAGAAAAGGGCAGAAAATAAGCAACAAATGGCCTAACTGGCTTCATAGGGGGTCAGCATCAACACGGAATCCATATGCAAAAGGGCGCCTCTCCGGCAGCCCTCGACACCCTAACACTTTGTGGTTATGGATGGTCTCCAGTAATGTAAAGCACCCTTCTGCCATTTCTGTTGGCCTCATTGCATGTGGGGTTGGCGTCATTAGTGAGATAGTGGGAGAGGCAGACACGAAACCTGTGGTGTATGGAAGTATCCAGGTCCTGAATGCCCACCTGCTTGGCACTTGGGAATGTGGTATCTGAATAGGAGAGCCCAAGATCTGAAAGCCTACGGCACTTTGGGTCTTGTTGGCCACTGATGTGAGGAGAGCGTAATAGGACTAAAGGAGCCGGATAAAACATAGCTTCATTAGTGTTGATGTGCTAACAAGTAGGCCTGAGGCGGCAGTCTGTGGGAGATGTTTGCGTGTACCTTAAGGTGGTATGAGGTCTGAGATGGCCTGTAGGTGGGGGGTGGCATTACAAGGCAAGCCAACCTGGAGTCCTCCCTGCACTCCTCCCTCACTCCTACGACTGACCTCTTTCGCACAAGTCCTATTTCACCTTCTCCTATGGCCACTGTTAATTTTTCTCTCTCTCTCGCTCTCTCCCTCTCTCTCTCTCTCTCTCTCTGTCTCATAGATACTATGTACTCCATGTGTAACAAAGTTCTGTCAATTGCAAGGTGAGATAAGGGGGAATTCCTGACACTCCACTCCTTAATATAAGCTACGTGCTAAGGGTAATTGGAGGCAAAAACTTTTGGTTCATAGAAAGGGCTGATTAAAATATGGGGACCCCAGCCCTCCATTTTAACTAACTTAGTATGTTGATTGGGAGGCTGAGTGACACCTCAAGCTTCAATCTAACTTGCTTGGATGTTGTACTCAGTAGCCAGCTGGGACAGTGAAACAGAGCTTGTCAGGCGTCCTTCAGGCGACCAGGCCTGAATCCCTGGTAATTTCTCCCAGAGGTCTACCCAGTGTCTCCCACTGCCTTAAACTCCTTTCATTCAGTGCACACTGTCCAAAATGAAATGCCCTGGCCCCCATCGACCACAACCTGGTGATGGTTAGGTAGCACCTTAACCTGGGTTTCAGAAAGATGCTACACCCTGCAGGGGTTTCTTCATGACGGAAAGGGAGGCAGGCAAAATAAAGACGGAGTGTGGATTCCCCAAAGTCCTCCTTGAAGATGGGCGCACCATGTGGCGATGGCAGAAAGGTGAAGGGAGCATGCTGACAGTGAGGGAAAAGGCATTCAGGTGGGAGGCTAGGAATGATCAGCACATTAAGACTATCATTTGGAGGTTGCAGTATCTATATCCCTTTGATAGACCTTGATCTCTGGCCAACCTCCCTGGAAAGCTCTCTGCAGTAGCCACTTGAGCATGGTATGATACAGTGCTCCTGCCTCTCCTCCTTGGTTCTCCTACCAGGCTCGGCTGGCCTCACTGGCTGGACTTTCTCAGCTACTGCCCAGCTTTCTCCTGGATCCCAGGAGAAGGGTAGCGCGAGAGAAATGCCCCAACACATTTGGGAGAATATCTAATCAACAGAAAAGGGGAAATCTCAAGTAACAGGGTCAGGATGCAGGGATAATCCAAATTGGGTGATGTAGTATGTTAAGAGTACCTGCTTCCTGACTCAAATGCCCAGTTTTATTCTACCCAGGAGAAGAGCCTTCAAAATACAGTCTAACAGAGTTTTAAGAGGACATTTCAACAAAAAATGAGTTAACTGGCTATCCAAGAGACAGCTCTCCTTGTTGCGCAGTTGACGTATTAAGTGCAATGGAATAATGACTTTGAACAGCGGGTGTGGTGTTATATTTATATTTGAAGTGTCTTGACTATGTATATATTTACATCCGTACAGTTGTGCAATGTGAAAATTGTCAGTGCGTTATGCACGTGTTTAAAGTGTATAATGGACATTAGTATATTCATGTTCTGCACTATTTTTGAATTGTGCTGTAACTGATTCTGGGATATGTGCAATGGGGCTTTATTGTAAAACATTTTCCGACCCTACCCCTGAAGAAGGTCCTGTAGTAGGTTGTTGTAGGACTGAAACATGTACACAAAGGGCTTGTTTTGTAAATTATACTAGTTTGAAGGTGATATTGATATTGGTTTATAGTCGTGTTTTAAAATAGATGTTCGTATAGTGTTGGAGTAGGTTTCAATTATGTATTTTATCAATTTATAATGAATGAAATAAAAATAAATAATTGTTTAGGAGATATGATATGTAATGTTGCCATTTTCAAAAGAATAAAGATGAACATGTGAATAGGTTGAGCTCTAATGTAAAGGATGGGTATAAGAGACTGCCTTTTTACTGTGTGCTCACCACATGTCTTTACTTGGTCTTGCCAGACGATCCAAACAATGAATTTTCTTGCATGGCTCTGTAGCTTTGCAATTCACTCCCACTGGGCCACGGCTGGGCAGCTTTCTGCCTTTGCTCTGGGAGTCTCCTTGCTGAGTTTTTACTGGGCAACACTATGTAGCTTTTCCTCCTTGACCTAGTGGTCACTGAGGGCTGTTACCAGTGCTAGACGTGGTAGCATTCCCTCTTCCGTGGGGGTCTCCCCCTTGGTAGGATTGTCTCCGCATCTGCATGTAACCTCTCTCCCTGGCGCTTCAACCACTACCTGGCACCTCTTGCCCACTGCATCGCTACTTTCTGCTCCAATGTTCAATGTTATCTGGATGACACTCAGCTCTCTTTCAGGCTCCTCTCAGCCACCTCTGCTTCTTCTCTCATACCAGACTATCTGGCCGCAATTCAGGAATAATGTGCCGCCAATGATGTCTGCCTTAATGCCAGTAAGACTGATATCCTCCTCATTGCTGCCTCCTTTTCTCTCTCTCTCTCTGGCCGCCCACTTTAGGCCCTCTTTTTGCTCCTTCCTGTGAAGCTAGGAACCTTGGTGCCATCTTCGAACCTCCTTCTCTCCTCACATCTCTAACATCTCTAAGAAGTCAAACTATCAGCTGCACCTCCTCAGAGGTATTCTTCCTTTTCTCACTTTCCACCAGAAGCTCACTGTCTCCAGAGCCCTGGTCCTCTCTAGGCTGGACTATCGCAACAGCCTCTTTGTACATAGCGGGCTGACAGCTTGCCCTCTGACGTATTGAATCTCCCACGTATGTATTCAGTCTGATTCTCATAAAGGTTTTCATTAATCTTGCGTCGGGACATTGACTTCTATACCTCGGGAGGGCATTTCTCTTTTTCTGATCTAGGCTGAGGTCACTCAATGATCTATATGAGGATCTCTTTTTGCATGTCTGGAGTCAATCACTCTCTAAAGGTTTCCTCTTTATGAGGACATCATTAATACAGGTGGCTTCCAGTTGCAGTTCGTTTTCCTCAAAGCTGTTATTACAGACGTCTACACAGGATGTGCTGCCCCTCAGCTGTAACTTCAGCAAATGCATGAATGTTAACGAGTACAAGGATTTAGGATTCGTCATTCTAAGCTTCATATACAGTCTTAGCATGTTCCATTTCCCCAAAGTGATGTAAGGCCCAACTCAAACCGCACACAGGAAATGGGTATGCGATTAGGGAGATTAAGGACCTTCCTCCACATAAAACCCTCTCATTTAGAGAAGTCGTAGTCTTCATCCAGGGTTTGTTATCTCACAGGCATATAGGAGGGCGGGTACTGCCTTCTGATTATAGAAAGTGATCAAGGGTCACAGCATAAATCGGCAATGCTTCTTAAAGATGTAGAACATTTGGGCCCTCAACTGTATGGCTTTCTTCTGCTTGGAGTTTACCCATATCGCTTTAAGTGAAGATCCAGCAAGAATGAATCCAAGATATTTTTTCGTTTGCTCCACCATCAGGGATTTCCCTTCCATCCGCCAAGTGAACCTTGGGGTCTACTCTTAGATCCCCCAAAGACTTATGACTGAGGTTTTAGACGGGTTTACTTTCAAGCCATTCGAAATTGGTGTACTCTGTAAGTTTAGAGAGTAAAGCTTGTAAGCCCACCTGGGGTCTGTCTAGTAACACAATATCATCGGCATAGCTCGACCAGAAACATCCCTCGCCGGCCACATTTGGCACGATGGCGGCTGCTGGTGCCATAAAATCCCCCAAATTCGATACGTAGAGATTAAATAGGTAGGGGCCAATACGCACCCCAGCCTTAAGCCTCTCGCAGCTGGAATCGGTTGTGTCATGTGGCCATGTGCGTCTCGCCGCTCTTGAACAGGTGTGTTACTATGAATGCGGACTCGAATATCTAGAAATTCTCTCAGGAACTTCCACCTACTGAGTTTCTGCCACAGAATAATCCCATCCACAGGATCAAAGGCCGGGCTATGATCCACCATTGGCACATAAAAGGGCCGGAATCCTTTTGCCCATCTTGCTTAAGATGTTTATGGCTATAGTGCATTGGCGTCAGTGCCAATCCCCCTCCTGATGCCTGTCAGGAATTTGGACAGAATATCAGGTATTTCCTGCAGTACGCAGACCAAGAAGACTTTACTCTCAACATCGAGGAGCGCGATAGGGCGATAACTTTGTGGAATCGGCCAGTCCCCTTTTTTACAGGTCAGTACTATATTGGGCAGGTTTCAAGAACATGACACATACTTTGCGTTCCTCTGTAACTGCACGTCATCTGCTGTTTTTAGTGCCCTTCAAATGCCTGAAATAATATAAAGGCCCTTGTGGAGGATGAAGTCTTCCCCGGGGACTTGCAGTCTGTTTTCCATTGTCTGCTCGATCGTGGTAACTCCTCACAAGGGCCTCGTCCGGAATAGTGAAGGCAACAAACCATCAAACCTCTGCAGTGTCTCCTGGTCTGCCAAGGCCAGGCTGAAGATTCCATTTCCATGTAGCACACATTTCATGGGCCCCAGCCCGCCATCAGCTACTGCCCTGCACAGCCTGGCGTCCATTTTACCCACCGCTGGCTCTGTCTAACGCGCATGCGCACATGCGCTTGCGGTAGCCAGCCAGGGCCCGCGGAAAATAGGGCTGCAGTTCGCTGATGAGCCCGTCCCCATAAATACGAGCCGAAACAAAGGAAAGCAGAGCTCTGCTGCCGTGGGAGCAGGTCGGAATGGCGCTGGGAGGCCGCTTGCAAAGCAGCCACGCGAGCCAACCAGACTTCTGCAGACAGGCCTCATCCATCAGTGGGGGAACTCTGCAGTAGGCCATCACTGGGCCCATGCAGCGCTTCCCCCTCCTGCTCACCAACCCATCCTCAGCCTGCCACATCTGTTAGCAGACTCTGCATGCGGGCGCCATTTTGGGGAAATATATACTACTCACAGAACAGAAGCTGTGCAGCCCTCATCCCAATGGGCGGTCAAGGACATATTTCTTCTGATGTGCCAGGTTCTTATAGTCCCATCATGGGTGAAACACGTCTGTGATTGTTGAACATCTTTGAGAGGTGTCCACCTTTGTCTGGGGAAAGGCCTGCTTTAATAAAACGGAGCCATTATTCTGGCCTTTTGCTTGATTCTCTGAAGCTAAAATGTGGGTGTTCGTCAGCTCAAATAGTACTCATGCTCTCCTATGCTATATTATTTGTTTCATATGCTGCACACATCACCACCACAGCGGTCTTAAAGCGCAGTGCTTTGTCCATATGTTGCTGAATTGTGATCTCGTCCAGGGTGGCAGGCACAGTGTGGTCTGTGGTGTGAAAAGCAAATGAGGCCATAGAGAGCGGGAAAAGGGAAGAGTGGGAAAAGTGAGGGAGAGAAAAACGTACAGGCTAAAATGGAGACACATGAAAACATAAGGGTGAGTGACAGTGGCCACTCACTGGCATGAATGTATAGTTTTTAGTGTTTTGACCAGAAGAAAATGTAATAAAAAGAATGGACAAGTGCATCCTTATTGGCCGACAGAACAGTCATGGAGGTCATTACTAGCGGGGTGGTGGTATTACGTTAAGTCATGTTGTGGATGGCCTGAGGCGTGTGCACAAGACTACCGAGGAGGAGTGTGGAACTCTAACCAGAAAATCATATTGGATTCCCTCCTGCTGATGGCTGAGGGGGTTCAGGTAAAGTCGGGCCGCTGACGGAGGTGTCAGAGCCAGGAATTGGCTGTGTGCAGAATTGGTGCTGTTGGCGGGGGGCACAAAAGGAGACTTTAACAAAAGGATCTCCCCCACTGAGCCATAAGGAGAACTCCCTGGATAAAAGTGTGCAGGGGGACTTGTGGTGTGTGGATGTTTAAATAGAGAATGCATAAAGTCTGCTGTCATTATCAACGACACACCGTGTCAGACCGGCACGTGAAATAGCGCTGGGTGCCAGTAGTAACGTGGCCCCCCCAGGAATCACAATTAATTCCTTTTCAAAACAAAATGAGTCTCACCAACTAGGGCTACACCTTTTGTGAAATATTTGGCATATGGTGCATGTTTAAAGCACCTTGCATAAGCAAGATTGGCAAAACTACCCACTCATCAAAATGGCCCTACTGATCCACAAACCACACTACCCTTCTGAGGCCGTCCTTCCAGGCCCTGTCCTATTGCACTAGAGATTCGCTTATGGCGTGCCAACTGTGATGTGATATGCCAAGTACTGTGTAGATGCAGTGACATGTCTCCAAAAAACCCATCGGTTTCATTAACATATATCACCACTCCTCCGAACTCTCCCCAAAACGCAACCATTACAGAGCTGTGAGGCGCTGACTTCCTTTCTGCACTTCGTGCCACTGTGCCATTCAACCATGCCCTGTCCATCATGCATAAGGGTGCACTGTTCTCAGGCACCTAGGTGGTCACGACCACATCATAGCCAAAGCATTGGTGGCCTGGAGGTGAGGACAGTGGCCTGGGAAAGTGAGTAACCAGGAGTGCGGGGTTCGAGCCTCGCCACTAGGTTCGCCTTTAACTAACACTTTTCTCTAGTTGAGCCATTTATGAGATATACAATAGAGCTTTAATGCAGTAAAGTGGTACACGTTCAATCCGATGTTCCCCTAGTATAAACTGCATTCAACAGGACATTGATATTCTAGCGGAGATTACTAAAACTGTGGCATGTCACTATCAGCCTAAACTCGTACACGTGTTAAGTTTCCTCCCTTTGCAGTAACCACTGCATACGGGCAAACTGTTGAAGGCAGGCACCATAGTCCCTCAACCTGTCAAAACCCCCCCTTCCAAATAACCATAGTACATTTTACATTTATTTTTAACTATTGAGATAGCCTGCACAAATTAAGGGCAGCACCTGATGTGGCTGCTATGTCACTGATTGTTTTTCAAACGAGCCAGCACTGATTTTCAATACTGTTTATTGATTTCTAGTCATTTTATCGAAACTGAAACATCGAAATGCCACACCATCGGAACCAAAGCATTGTTTAGCAATACATCCACAGGCTATCTTACATGTAAAAGTTATTTTCCATCTAAAACCAGTCCATCGAAAATATAAATGGACTGGTTTCAATGGAAATGCACTTCTAAATGTAAAAGACAGCATTTCAATGCATTTTTCTGTAACGTTAAAACGTCACATGGAGCTGTCCAGTGCGGAAATTTCGGCACTAGCCAGCTCCTTGTAATGTTTTAATGTTTTTTTTTTGCATATTGGGTAGAGAGTCACCACCTACCCCCCACTAATGTAACCCTTAATCAACTCTAGCGCCAACCCTAACCCAAATGTAACCCTTAATCTAACCCTAGCCCTAACCCTAATCTAACCCTAGTCCCAAACCTAACCCTAATCCCAGTTTCGATTATACCATCAATTTATAGTCAATGGAAAGGCATTTCGATGGAAATGCTTTTCGATGCTTATAATTCGATGGTATAGCGTTCGATGGAATGGGTTTAGATGAATTGACTAGATACCCTGTTTATTCCAGTTAGATACATAGTAATCTGATGTTTCGCACCGAGAGGAGGCACTTCGTCTGGACTGAAACATTGAATCACTGCTTGACTAGAGCGCTTGATGTTGGTGTTAGTAAATTACGTATTTGAATGTTGTTTTGTAATGTTCCTTTTAGTTTATTTTGTGGGAATCCCCATCCTGCACCCGCCGCCTGCTTTTGTTAGTCCCTTGGGTGCAGCGTAGCCCAGCGGTGCTCTTTTTCCCTCTCCTTCCTCTATAAACGTTGCTTCCGGCTGCAGGGGCTGGAGCCGGCCTAGCCGCTGATCATCTGCCCCTCCCCCCAACACTATCAAAGCGATAAGAGGGCTCAATAAGCGTGTCCGCATGCCATGTGGCAGACCTGGACTTTCATTTCTGCATCCATTGCATTTATGAGGGTTTGGTTTGGTCCTGTTGCAATGAAACACATAGCACTTCAGTCAGTCAGTGATGGGGGAGGGCATGAGCTACAGTAGATCTGTCTTGAGTAACAGTTACACTCTCAACACAGTACTCTAGGTATTTAATAAGTGAGATGCAGCTTCCGCATGAATGATTATTTGCTGAGTGATTATCCATTAATTGCATTCTGGGAACTGCAGTCTTCAATCAAATAGAATTTGACTATGGTCCGGGTGCCCTCTACATTTGCTTGGTTGTTGGCACCCATGAATTTCAAGTGGAGGTGGGAAAGGGCACAGAAGCAACATTAACCTTAACTTAAAGGTTCTACCCCACATTTCATTCAAACAGGGTTTCTAATTGTATGCCATGTTAGGTAATTACCCATAACAGTTTCCATTAAAGAAGTAGTCCAATGGCAGCTCTAGAATCATCATGACCCACGGATCCATATTCCATTCCTTAAACACATTGGGCCTCATTCCAAGATTGGTGGTAGTCATGGTGCTATTTGCGCCATGACTGCCACCAATAACGGGACGGAGTCCGGTGTGGTGCAATGGGCACTTACCGGTCTAGTCCGACCCTGGTGGGACCGGTAAGTCCCCATTGCACCAACCATTCCCCATTCCCATTTGAGCCCCCATAGGGCTGAATGGGAATGGGAATGGGGAAGGCGCTATTTACGGGCCAGTGATTAGCAGCCTGGTCCCCTAGCGGGCGGTAGGGGATTACCGGCACCAGTCTCCTTACCGGTGCCCGGTATCCCCTACTGCCCGACTCGTAATGAGGCCCATTTTTGGCAGTTCATGTACAAGCTGCCTACCCCAGCGAAACAGAATATGTGTAAAATAAAAGTGTAAGGCACTGGCAGAGAGGTTGGAACCCAGCTCACAATGCTGTGCGGCTCGGGTGGGTCCCTGCGCCCTGCTGGTCTCAGCCGACAAGTTGCGCTTAAAAGGGACCTGCGACTTCAGACCCCAGTGACAAAAAAAAGAGAAAATTAATAAAGGTCAACAAATTAAGACGCTTCTCACTTAAAAGCATCATTGCTGCACCCCAGATCATCACAGTGGGCCTCATTCCGAGGTGGGCGGTAAGGGCTTAACGGCGCCGGTAAGTGTGCCGGTGCCGTAACCGCTTACCGCCGCATTGCTAGGTCCTTTAGCAGGTCCCGCTAAGGGCGGCTGGTTTTACCAGGCGCCCTTAGTGGGAGCAGCTAAAGGACCAGCATGCTAATAACGAGCCCGTTATTCACTCCCTCCCCATTCCCATTGAGCCCTTTGGGGGCTTGAATGGGAATGGGGAGGTACCGGGTCCGGGTTCCTTGAATGAGGAATTACTGGGTCCTCCAAGGTTGGAATGGCCCGGTAATTCCTCATTCGAGAAACCCGGACCGGGTATGTGGTAAGGGGGAAGCCATGGTGCTATTAGCACCATGGCTACCTCCAACCTTGTAATGACCCCCAGTATCTGCCGACTCGAAACACCTGCCTCCAACCCAACACCCCGACGGTGCCCAAAGGGGACTTAAGCCTGCTCCTGAGTCACAGGCATGTGTCTTTCATTGAGGCTTTCAATTCGGTTGTCAAGCCCTCGCCTGTCGGTGAAACAATACTGGCGAGCTCTTTAACTTCTATGTCTATTTATACGTCCTCAAAACATACTTCAGCGTGATCCATCATGATGTTATAAGTCTTTTATTGGGGAGGATAATGTCCTAACAATCGGACGATTCTATACTAAAGGTTTATGCAAAATAAACACAAAACTCATTTAAACCCGTATCTAAACAATGTACTTCATTTATTTTCAATATGAGAATTTGTAGACTGACCTAGCGCCACGACACATAAACATTCGGATAATGAATAATAAGATTTGGCTTGTAATTCCAAGCCATTCAGCAATATATTTATTTATTTATTGTATTTGTTGGTAGCGCCAGAACCGGAGGTATCACAGCGCTAAATATATACATATATATATATATATATTAGAGTCTAATTAGTTGGTGCTTTAGCGTCACCTAGATATGCATAGATATTGGCGTAGGGTATGGAGTGAGCGTCATAGCAGAGCAAAGTCACAACAAATCACAGGTGCTCTTAGGCTGCGTAGTTTTGGATGGTAGATGGCGCTTTAACCCTGACAATTAGTTTTGGATTATAGGTAGTGCTTCAGCGTCATGTAGTTAGGTGTAAATATTGACCTAGGGTTTGTAGAGAGGCATGGCAAAACAAAGACTGGAAAAAAGCTCAGGTGCCTTTGAGCCACACATTTTGGCTCATAGGTGGTGCTAAAGTGCCACAGTTAGTTTACGCTCCTGCGTGGCACTTTAGATTAGATTTAGTTCATAGGTGGCGCTGTAGTGCCACAGTTAGTTTACGCTCCTGCGTGGCACTTTAGATTAGATTTAGTTCATAGGTGGCGCTGTAGGGCCACAGTTAGTTTACGCTCCTGCGTGGCACTTTAGATTAGATTTAGTTCATAGGTGGCGCTGTAGGGCCACAGTTAGTTTACGCTCCCGCGTGGCACTTTAGATTAGATTTAGTTCATAGGTGGCGCTGTAGGGCCACAGTTAGTGTACGCTTCTGTGTGGCACTTTAGATTAGATTTAGCTCATAGGTGGCGCTGTAGGGCCACAGTTAGTTTACGCTCCTGCGTGGCACTTTAGATTAGATTTAGTTCATAGGTGGCGCTGTAGGGCCACAGTTAGTGTACGCTTCTGTGTGGCACTTTAGATTAGATTTAGCTCATAGGTGGCGCTGTAGGGCCACAGTTAGTTTACGCTCCTGCGTGGCACTTTAGATTAGATTTAGTTCATAGGTGGCGCTGTAGGGCCACAGTTAGTGTACGCTCCTGTGTGGCACTTTAAATTTATTAGGTACAACATTCGCAGGTGCTGCGGTGGCACAAATTAATTTCAGCTCGTAGAGGACACTTCACTGCCAAAATTGGCACTGACTCATAAGTGGTGCATACTCTCATATAATGCTTTATTTTTATTTATTTATTGATTTAGCATTTATTTCAGAACACAAAGCCCTGAGGCATCTAGGCGCTAGTTACAGAAAGTGCATGGTACATTATTGCGAGAATACACACATGGTTACTGGCATGAGGGGAAAAAGGAGAGTGTACACAGGCTGGCAAGCCTCATCTCCTGTTACAGGAGGCTACATAAGGCAGCATACAGGTCAAAAAGGTAAAATAACAGATGCTGGTAAAGCCTCACCTCATGTTGCGGGGGAGGGGGGTACATTAGGAAACGTGCAGGTCAGACAGGTAAAATTCTTTAGTGTCACAATTAGCTTTGGTTGTAAAGGAGGTCCATATTTTTAATGTGTACTGGAACCACCAAGACCTAAAACAAGAAAATCCTATGGAAGAATTATTAGACCTTGTCGACTGTGTGCTAATTGATACCGCAGCCCTGAACATAGTGATATGTGGAGATCTCAACATGAAACTCATTGAAACTCATTTGAATAAACCAGATAAAGTGAAAGCATCGAAGAAAGAGTAAAAACGGGAAAATCTATGGCTAGACGAAATGAATGACCGATCAATGAATGTGATGAACGGGAACATCAGCAGAGATATTGCCCCCTTAGTGACCTGGGAGAGGGGCACAAAAATGTCGATATTGGACTACTTGTTCATATCTGATGCAATGTCAGCAGAGATCACTAACTTAAAGGTCATAAAGACACCATAAACTGATCATAATTTAGTGAGGTTTATCTGGAAACAACCAAGGACTCCATCAAAAAAATTATGGACACAAGATCTCATGCTTGAGCCCGGCAGAAATCGCTTGTGTATGAACAACCAAGACATAATATCTTTAGCTGATTTAATTAGACCCCAACCTGGCACAAGCAAGGACTATGTAACGGAATTCAAAGAATTTATGGAAATCTACAGGGTCAAAAGATCAAGTCCGTGGAAACCTCATTATAGGAATCACAAATTCAATGAACAAGTGGTCCTAAAGAAAAGAGACCTACGAATAAATTGCAGGAGAATAAGAAGAGACAACAAAGGAAACCAAAATCAAAGAATAAGGTCATTAAAGAATACATACAAAAATTGGTTAAAATCATATGGAGCGCCAATGGAGCAAAACGAGGCCGAAGCCATCCTCAAGGCCCTAGCGCAAAGGAACTCCAGAGGATTCTGGTCGTTGGTTAATGAATCTGAAACTCCCCAGAAGGCATTAATGACGAATATGGTCAACAAAAACCAGTGGGTAGCACATTATAATCATCTTTTTGAGAAAAAACTGGATTGTAAATGCCCACAGGTGCCTTCACTACAACCATGGGATCTGACATTCGAACTTGAAGACATTAAGAAATGCATCCAAAATTGGACCTCCTCGCGGGCGGCTGGGACAGATGGCCTTTCGAACTACATGCTGAAAAATAACATCAAAGAATGGTCAGAGTTTTGTAACATCTTATTCCAAAACATAACTCAGGAAGCAAGAATACCCGCCACGTTGAAGGAAGGTATAATAGTACCAAGATTCAAGAAAGGGTGCCGAACGGATCCAACAAACTACCGGCCGATAGCCCTGTTAGACGTGGTGGGAAAAATATTTGCAAGCCTGCTATTAGAACAATTATCCAACTGGGTAAGATCTGAAAAAGCAATGGACGAAAGACAAACTGGGTTCGTAAAAGGTGTCGGGTGCAGCTTGAACCTCTTTCTGCTCAATATCCTAAAAGTAGGTGCCATCCGTACAGGTTGGAAATTCTATCTGGCATTCATCGACCTAGCCCACGCGTTTCATGGCATGGATCGAGAAATCCTATCGTCAAAACTAATAAAAAGGGGATGCCGGGTCAGTTGAATGTTGGCTATAAAAGAACTGTATTCACAAATAAAGGTAAGGATCCACCTAGACAATGATGGTCACCTCTCTGAGGCTATTCCAACGGCCCGCGGAGTAAAACAAGGGTGTCCCTTGGGCACGACGCTATTTAACTTTTACATCTCAGAAGTCGGAGAGGCTCTAGATGGAGTTAGATCTTCACCACCAAAGTTGAATGGCGCGCAAATGAGCTGCTTCCTATATGCGGACGACATAGTCATACTAGACTTAACCCCAATAGGGTTGCAACGGAAAATAAATGCACTGAAGATCTACAATGAGGGAAACGGGTTAGAAATAAACTCTGCAAAAACAGAGATTTTGGTGCTCGAAAACCTGAAAGGAAGGTCCGCCAAAAAGAGAAATTTTCGATGGACCTTGGGAACAGAGCATCTAAGGCAAGCAGATTGCTGTAAGTACCTGGGCATGTACATTAATTCAAGCATAAGAGACGAACCCATGGTAATTAAAGTGCTAAGTAAATGTAAACAACTGACAGCACAAGCGACCTTAATACAAAGAAGATATGGGAAATTTTCATTTAAGCTTGTGATAAACTTTTATAAGAGTAAGGTAGTACCAGCTTTAACTTTCGGATCAGAAAGCATGTTTGGCTGCTCGAATCAGATCTGGACCCGATGCGAAGGAATGTTTTGGAAGCAAATACTACAAATTATTCAAGGCTTCCCCACTGCCTGTGTCTTATATGAAGTAAGCATGTCGACTTTGAATGCCAGAATAACGTGGAACATGTTAACTCTGTTTGGCAAAACGATTGAAAAGTCAGCGCCACAATTTGACATACTGGCTGAGCATGGAATACAGGGCAATCAACTGCCTCTACAAAAATGGAGACAAAAATGTAGAGAAATCCTGTCCCTTTTAGGAACTGATGAAAAGACGTTAATAGCCAACCCGAATATGGTAAAAAGGAAAGTACTTGAACTTGACTGGATTGAGACTTCCGAAAAGAGATCATAAATGCATGAAAAACATGCCATTCGAAGCACAGAGATTTAATGGTATAGCGCAATATATGGAAAGGTTCCCGTGCAAGTTCTTAAGGAGAAATTATTTGAAATTCAGGCTAAACCTCTACGAAACAAGAGAAATTCAAAGTCACAGAAGGTGTCTGCCATGCCGGTTCTGTCGAAAAGAAGATGAAACTCTGAAACATTTGGTCCTGTTCTGCCCAGAACTGAAAATGCAAAGAACCAAATATTTGGTTCCAGAACTGAACACTGGCTTGACATATAGCGCCGATGAGTGCTGGTCATGCATGCACAGTAGCACAAACAAAAAGTTGACAATTGCACTCACATTATTTCTGAAACAACTTGAAAGTAAATTGTTGGAAGTGCCTTGACGAATGACTAGAAAGAAAGAACTAGCATAATCAGCATCCTTGTCACAAAGATGAAGGATAAGAAAATATGCAAAACTGAAAGTGATATGCACAAAAATTGACTTGCAAATGTAGTATATTTTAAATGTTTATGTTGTTTTTTGTTTATGTGTTTTTGTTCTCAAAAGTTTGTAATAAACTAAATGAAAAAATTAAAAAAAATTTAAAAAAACAATTAGCTTTGGTTGCAGGTGGTTCTTCAGCTCCACAATTGGTTTAGGATCCTAGGTGACGACTTAGCTCCAAAATCAGTTTCAACCCATTGGTGGAGCTTTAGTGCCGCGGCAGTTTCGGCCCACGTAGGGCCCTTTCACACCAAAAGGACATTTGGCTCAGCTGTGTTGCGTTAGAGCGACAATTCGTTTTGGCTGATTTGTGGCGTTTTAGAACTACAATTAATTTAGGCTTATGCTTGCAGCATTCTAGTGCCTCAATACATTTTTGTTCATAGGTGGCACTTTAGCACCAGAATTGGTTTTGTCTCATGACTGCAAGTTAGCTACTTTTAGTCCAAAGATCCCTGTGGTAAGCCTCTTTTCCCCCCTGGACTTTATCATGTCTGCATTGCTAAAAACGAGCTCCTAAGCAGGTTTTCTGCTCTCAGCGTTTGTTTGTCAGTTTCCTATTGGTTGCGCCCTGTATTCATGCTATCACTCAGCCTTGCAAGGATCACATATTATTGCTATATTAGGACCCAGGGTAGGTGTTGCAGCCAATCAGGTTGCTCGGATTGCGAGTTGAATCCCATGTTCCATATCTGTGTTTCGAGCAACCTGGAGGATGATCTCACCTGCCCTGACATTTTCCTACACCTCTCACTCCTTCCCCCTCGCTCCACCTCCCACCTGTGTCCCTCCCTAACACACTTACCACATTTCCCGGGTGCTGACGCCATCCACCGCCACACTCTGGGCTACCAGAGAAATGGAAGAGGGGCTCTGCATCGACCCTTGCCTCCCATCTACATGGTGGCCGTCTCAGGTAAGTATTTTGTTTGAATGAACGGAATGCCGCAAGTGATCCCACGATCCAGGCAGGCGTTCCAAGCAACCTGAAGGCTGTTTGCACCTGTCCCACCATTTTACCACTCCTTTGCCGTCCCTCCCTCACCCTCATTTTTAAATCCTTCACCCCCACTCCACTTGCCTTATTTCTCTGGCGGCAGCGCCCGTGCCACCACATCCCAGGGCATCATGGAAATGGAAGAGGGGATCTGCATGGAACCCCGCCTTCAATCTCCACACGGCTATCTTAGGTAAGGATTTTTTTTTTTATGAACGGGACACCGTAAGAGCTTCGGCTTTACTCAAACAAAATAGATAGCAGTTAGCACCCTGTGTTTTCGGATCATGTGGCACCAAAGCTCATCGTTAAAGCCCTCAGGCTTCGGCCCCCGAGCTGTTACCAGTTACCAGAGTGATTACATTGTTACTACTGTTTTAAATTTACTCGACTGCTCTTGGTGGGGTTACAAAGTTATATATATTTTTGGATTCAATGATTATGTTTGATTGGCACTAGGACGGCACCACAACCAATCAGGTGACTCGATCGCATCGAGGGCTGAATCTCACAATCCATGCATGTGTTCCAAGCAACTTGAAGGCTGCTCGCATCAGCCCCGCCATTTTCCCACACCTCCCACTACTTCCTCCTCCCTTCTCTTCATCCCTCCCTCTCTCTGAGTTCTCCATCCTTCACCCCACCTCATGTACCTTATTTCTTTGGTGGTGGCACCCGTCGCTGCCACATCCTGGGCTACCATTGAAATGGAAGAGGTGCTCCACATGGAGCCCCGCCTTGCATCTCCTTGTCATCCATCATATGTAATGATTTTGTTTGAATGAATGGGACACTGCGAGCGCGTCGCCTCCAAACAAAACAGCTGGCTGTCAGCACTGTTATTTCCGAATTGAAAACCCATGGTGCAAATAGCAAGCATAGGTAATATAGCTCAGTGGGTTTAGAGCTTGCTGCTCCAATCTGAGCGTGATCTGCAGGTCGCAGGTTCGAATCCCGGCAAGGCCAACTCAGCCTTTCATCCTTCTCAATGAGTACTAATTTCGGTTGGGTGATATTGTATGTAAATATGTGCTCTGTAAAGCCAAGCCAACTGGCAAGAACCCCTCGTGTTCCTCACGCTTAGCGTGCCGCAGGGTTGCGCAGCAGGCAATTCACCCACATGGCTATTGATGGATAGAGTTTTCACTCCCTCTTTCCCATTATGGCTTCCACCATTCACCATTTTCACGTTGTCCTGGATGATATCCCTGGCGTTTGCCGGGAGAACCTAAAATACACTAACCAGGAAGTGTATCCGGCCCATCCTGAGCACATCTTGGGGCCATCACACAGCCGTGACTTCCTTAAAATTCATAGTATCACACTGGAAAATATTTATTTGCAGGAGATGTCCTATTGTCTGTACTTTCAAGCTCAACAGTCCATTTGGATCCACTGCCTACCATTACACTCACAAGCCTAAGGCTTCCATGATCATTCTCCTACCTTAACCCACCTCATATGTAGCTGACATGTGTGCTCTGTTATATCACATTACTATCCATGATCGCCCCCACCCCCAATGTTTCCCTTCTTCTCTTTCTCCTCTTGAGACTACATCTGGTTTACCCCTGACGGGGGTACACTATGTAAATTACTTGGCCATGGTAATGGCACTGTAAGACCACTAGGGTAGTGGCTCGTGCAGTGTAAAAGCGTATTGTCACAACACAGCACAATTCATTGTGGCTCCTAGGCGACACTTTAACTCCACAGTTCGTTTTGGGGTCACAGGTGCACTTCACCATCATCATTAGGTTCACCTCCTCAGTATGGCTTCAGCACCTGCAGGTGAACTCACCATGGAGGTGGGTGGGGGCAGGGAAGTGCCGGGATTCCGACCTTTTGCCCTTTCAGGCTGTAGACTGAAACATGGAGGGCAGTCCGCGCAACTAAAATAGTTCCCTTTAGCAAAGTCACAAATGCCGGCTTTGTCAACGCTTGTTTTTTTATGAATCAATTAAATGGCTCACATGTGGAAAAGTCGGCAACATTTTTTGTGGTTTGCAGGGACATTATCACATTGAACATGTCGGGGACACCCCTGCAGCCATCACAACGGTTACCAGTCAATTGGTCGAAAACATTTGGTCGACAGGACAACTGGTCGACACCATTTGGTCGAATGCCAAATGGTCGAATTTTTTTTTTTTTTTTTTACCCCTTTTTTGGTTTTTTTTGGGGGGGTCACCCCCCAACCCCCTTTTTTTCTTTTTTTTTTCCCCACACGAAAACCCACAAAACACATATATAAAAAAAATAAAAAAAATTCGACCATTTGGGATTCGACCAAATGGTGTCGACCAAATTGCAGTCGACCAGTTTGCTGTCGACCAATTGACTGGACACCATCACAACATTTATTTTGTTAAGGGGAGCAGGAGACACCCCACTACCCCTGCTCCCCTTGACCTCATATATTTTTGGTCACCAAATATGATGTCGCCACAACCTTTTTCCGGCGACATTATATATGGCGACCATATATATGGGGATAATATTACCGGATACCAATTAAATAAACCTATAACTCAATAAGTGATACTATATTCCGACTGTATGATTCCACTGGGAGAAATATTTGGAAGAACTAGGACACTACGATGGAAGAACTAGGACACTATGATGGAAGAACTAGGACACTATGATGGAAGAACTGGTGGAACAGCAACATTGTGAATCAGTTTTGCAAATGCACAAAAGATGTGCAACATGGAAATCACAGGGATGTCACATGTGATGTAATGTCCTATATTGGTGGCCAAAGAAAAAAGACCTAGGCTAATGAGCCGTCGGTGTGGGCCGCCTACCCTAATACCCACAAAAGGGTCAATCTATTTCAGCGGTAGGTTATGCTTCTCTTTTGTTCTTTGCTTGTCATTCAAATTCTCCTAGCTGCAAAGAAGACCCAATTCGTCTCGTTTGTTCTATTTTACTGATGTTTAATCTCGGTCGGTGTACCACTCCTAGGTACTTGATTACTAGCAAAGGGCAGCGATAGGCCTATGCATTTTGGACCTCTAGTCCTTCATCGGGCCCACATGCCCATGTTTTTCACCCAAAATCTGGATAATGTACATTAGTAAACAGTAAATGTCAATAGCTTCTTTACGAGTATTGCATCGTTATTACATTTGCAAAACTAATAGTTTAAACCTATGTTCACATCGAATCACAGGGCACCCACAACATATAACAACACATGTTAACACATACAACATGAACATAAGAGAGAGCAGATGAATGCCATTGGCTTCACTTTCCATAATGAGTGCCCAGCTTCTTCTTCTTATTCATTCTATGATTGTTGTGTTGGTTGCATGCTGCCCTACGACCTCCACCAGACTGTGCATATGTCAATTATTGAAATCTCCATGCGGCCGAGAATCACTAGCTACCATACCAATGGGCTTTCATTATATTCATATGTGTTAGATGGGTTGTTTCTTCTAATAGGATTTAGTGCCAGCATGTATATAGTGTAATTAGAGCATGCTTAGGAACGTGATTAGTGTGTCTAGATTTTCTCGTGTCTAACTGTGACTCCTCCCTCGTGAGTGCCCTGAGACAGGGAACTTGTGTGCCCGTTCGCGCAAACCAGTTGCTGCCCGTGTATAACTCAGCAAAAGTAACTTAATGATCAAGATCGTCGTCGGGTTTGTTTGTGCTTCAATAATTGATTGAACAGCATTCATACTCCTCGCTTACCTTCTTGTGAAAGATGCTTGTTTCACATTATACGATCACTGCAGCACTAACAGCCGGGGCGTCTTGCCTTCCTTACTAAATGTTGGTTGGTTGTCATGGTGGTCATGACTCGGAGGAGATTTTCAAGATGGTCTGCACGCCACTGTAGCGACGGCCATCTTTGAAAGTAATGCACGTTTTATTGTCACTATTACGTGTTCTAAACATAAAGGAGTATTTAATTATTTTGAAGATATCGTAGGGAATAAAACCAAAGCATTCTGTGTCTCGTGATCAAATTCTATAAAGATGCACTATCGTGTTGCTCTAGACTACCAGATTTACTAATTGCTAATTGCTATTTGTCCAATCCTGGCGTGTTAATCATTTGCTGTTAAAATTCTAAGTGTACTGTGTTCAATATTACATACTTCTGTTGCTGCATACTCATATTGGCGAGGCTGTTCATCAACTGTGTCTCGTCTCTCGCTAGGTGTTATCAATGCTTCTGTTAATGGGACTTTCAAATGGGGCTGCTATGTATGTTCAAATGAAAAGCATCACATGAAAAGTGTCAAATGAAAACGCAATGTGATTTTGATGCTAGCTCCCTCATCTGTGTCTCTGTCCACATGGACTATTTATATGCATTTATGTGGTTGAAAGATGTTATCTTGTTGAAACCCTTATGTCTTGGAATATGAACAATCATCGCATTCTTGTGTAAAATGTCCCTGCTCAGATGGTCTTTATCCTGAGTCTATAACAACATTTGACCAATATATCTCACATGATTGTAACCTTGAATATCCTTCATCACTCAACATCCCTTCAGACAAACATGTTTCTCTAGTCTCTATTCAGGTATATGTCCTGATTGTCAAAAGAGTTCTGTTCTACGAAAAACAATTTAAGTCCCAATCTTCATTCATGCCTCTTGGCCTTGTGGTGTCTAGTCGATCCATCCAGAATATTAGGAAGGTTGTACAGTGAGTGAGAGCAATATTATTATGAAAAAGATGCAAGCATAAATAACACAGAGGTATGTCAGGGTGCAGCATCAATTTTTTAAACAACGTGGACGTCTCTCTGGATCTGATGATAATGTTGCTACTAATGCCTCCCATGTTTTTGCCTAAGGAAGGAAAAAATAAACTTCAATGTGATGCCATGATGTACTGCTTCAGAAACTGCTGATCTCACTCGATACCCTTCCCTGAACAACCGACTGCTTACTGCACAATGAATACAAAGTCCCAGTGAACTCCTCGAATTGGCCTTTTACTGAATTGCATGATATTCTTATTTCAGCATGAAACAAAAGTTCCTTTAAGCCAGCAATTCCTCGATCTGTTCCTCGAAGAAAAAACCTCATTCAGATCTCAGAGTTCACACAGAGTAAGCGTTTACTTGGTGTATGATGTCTCTCAAAATCTCATTTAATGCTGCATGGTTTCTCGGATCCCTTAGGAATGTACACACATCAGTGTGTCTTCCGACAAGTTGTGGAATCTCTTCAATCAGGTAATAGAAGGCCAGACTGACCAGTCTATGTGCATTGTCAGCGGATGGGGGCATTTGTATTTTCTCCACTGTACTCAGGAAGCTGAAGAATTTGTTCAGTGATAACTTTAAGCAATTTTCTCACAACTGGGCTATTTTTAGGATCTTGAAAGAAAACAGGAATACTAGTAGTTCTCCCCACAATTGCAGGATATGTGCACAACACAAAAAGAAAAACTTCAAATATGATCTGTGAAACGTTGTCATTGGATACCACCATGGGCAAATCCAAACAGGAACTCAGTGAGAAATGAATCACGGTACTGTACCCTCTTCCATTTGTCGAAGACAAACTCAAGATCGGGCATAGTTTCTTCTTTTCAAGGCTTAAAAATCCCTCAGTCCAATGTCACAACTCCTGTGGCTCAAGAACAAATATCTTCCCCTAACCCTGAAATGACTGCAGAGAGTGTTCAAATCATCTTCCCTTAACTCTTTTATAAGTGACTGAAAGGAGTGTCCCAAAACAAGCCACAGTCCAATGAACTCTTTGTCTTTGCACAGCTTTTGCGTCCTTCTTCGTCATAGACCTTGTCTGCACGTGCTGAGGTTCTTCCCCGATGGGTTTGGGGGCAGAGGGCTTTCTCCAGCATAAATCTTTACGTCACCTAGAAAAGTTGAAGCGCATCTGCCCTGCACTCTGACTGCAGAAGGTGTGACGTCTTCCACGATAAAAGGACCATTAAAGCAGGGCTCGTCCCACTTCTTCCTTGTATGGTTGCAAATTAAGATCGCATCTCCAGGGAACTCTTTAGGAACACATAGTTCTTTAGGTCCATTTGTTGAAGCATCTCCTTCTGTGTTCTGCGCTGACCCACACCCTCTTCGCTGTAGCTGACCTGAAATGACAGAGATACTTGAGGTCATACACGTAAGATAATCATGTAACTCCATTTCTAAAAGTTCTTATGTTGGCCGGGCATCACTTCTAACTCTGGATGGAGGCGTGAGGGTTGTCCTCATTGGTCTCCCTGTCATTATTTCATGCGGGGTGAGATGGTGGTCCTAACCTGGTTGGTTCCTCAATGCATATAATGCCAGTGGTAGGCAATGCAACCACCCTTTCTTCAAGGTAAGCTTCAACTTGGCTATCCTTTCTTTAGGCAAACCGTTGAGCCGTTCACAGATCCCATTCCCTTGTGGATGATAGGCAGAAGAAAACTTGTACTTTATACCAAGCAACAAGCCAATCTGTTCAAAAGCCTGATTCACTAAATGAGGACCATTATCTGATCTTAATACTTCACATATTCCAGAGTCTGGATGCATACATGGACCAGCTTCAATCAATGGTGAAAAGGGACAGACTACTAAAATCATTTATCTATACCCATTACTTAATCGATATGCAAATGCTGAAAAGGGCCTGTAGGTCTCAGAATAACTACCCTAACTGTGTGCAGTGTGTGCCCAGCAGTGAATTCTTTACACGCAATGCAGTTCACTACATAGAATGCAACATGTTCTAACAAATTTGGTACAAACCATTCCTCTGCAATAGTTGCAGCAAGGTTTTCTCTAGTTGTGTGCGCAGGGTAGTGTAGCTGTTCCAGCACCACCCTTAATAAGGCTTCAGGCATCACCAGTTTACCAGTGCTGTCCTTGTCACCACAATACTTCAGAGGGGTTTAAAGAACACCCTCTTCGCATCCACAGATCTTTCTCATCTTGAGGTACTCAACACCACCATTTTTTTCATTTACATTAGGCGTATCAAAAGACATTATATCTTCTAAACATGCAGCTCTCTTGGCTTCATCGTCTGCTGCCTGATTTCCACGTGAGATAAAATCTGCCCTTTTAGTATGAGCTGCGCATTTAACGACTGCGATGGTTACTAGGAGTTGTAGTGCCCTGATAAGCCTGTCCAATAAGGGAGCGTGATGAACTAGCGTGCCATCCGCTCGGAGGTAGCCCCTCCTTTTCCAACGTGCTAATCCTGCGTGCACTGTTGACATCACATAGGCGGAGTCACTGTACACGGTTACTTCCTGGCTTGCATGATTCTCAAGTGCGACTATCAGCGACACTAACTCTGCAGCCTGTGCTGAACAGTGAGACAGGAGCCGTGCACTTACCAATGTCTGAAATGCCCCATTGGCTGTGTGTTTTACCACAGTGGCACCTGTGTATCTCTGCCCATCATCTTGATCAATCCTTGAAGAACCGTCAATAAATGCAATTTCTCCCCATGTCAAGGCATTTTCTTTTATCCTAGGGATCTCATCATAGAACTATTCATAGTTCGAACAGTTGTGCGCATGCTCATCCTCTGCCAATGGTTCAGCTACAAACTTGGCAGGTTTCACTATTCTGCATCAGACTATTTTGATCGCTGGGTATGATATGACTACTTCATAGGCAGACGCCCTTTCGGAAGTCAATGTTCCTTTTGGTTTCTCCAAGATAGCAAATAATGCATGCTTAACAAACAACGTCATAGAGCATCCCATCACTATACTCTCAGCCTTCTCAATGGCGAACATGGTGGCTGCCAAAGATTGTTCACATGGAAAATGACCCCTCATCACGAGGTGTAAAATCCCACTATAGTATGCAAGGGGCTTGTACCCCAATGTAGTTCTCTGTGTGAGGACTGCCCGTCATAACGGTACCATCCGTATGTGAAGACAAAAAGAATTCCTCAGCATAGTTAGAAATCCCTAAAACTGGAGCTGTAAAAATTGCCTTTTTCAACTCCTCAAATATTTCTTCCATCTCCTCAGTCCAGGCACTTTTCTCTTGCGTATCCTGTGCTTTCTTTAGAGCTTGTAATAAAGGCCTTGTATAGGAACTATAATCAAAGACCCATGCTCTGAAATAGTCACATAGTCCCAGAATTCTTTGCATGTGCTTTATGATATGTGGCTTTGTGGTTTTCAAAATGGCCTCAGCTCTCTCGGGAGTGACCTTTTTTCCTTCATGCGAAATCAACTGACCTATGTACAATACCTCCTGTTGACAATACTGTAATTTTTCTTTGTCAACCTTATATCCTTTATCAGCAAACGTAATCATCAAGTGAATAGAATCACGTCTGCATCCTTCCTCTGAAGTGCTGCAAACTAAAATATCTTCTACACATTGCAATACAACACTTTCCAAATCAATATTGCTTAAATCCATCTGTAGAATTCTATTAAAAATCGATGGAGACTCACAATACCCTTGAGGTAAGTGAGTGCTTTTTAGCTTAGTCTGTCTGACGTCAGATCCTGCGAGTCTTTGTGCAAAGGGATTGAGAAAAACACATTTTCCAAATCAATCACAGTAAACTGTTGTGCTTCAACAGGTATGTTACATAAGATTGTAGCTGGATTAGGAACTAGAGGGAACTCGGCCTCTACAATCTGGTTTATCAGTCTTAAATCTTGAATTAGTCTCCATGACACCCCCTTAGATTTCTTGATAAGGTACACTGACGTATTATACAATAACGCTGACGTCACCAAGATGCCCTGATCCATCATGTCAGAAATCGTCTTAAAAATACCTTCATCTGTCTCTCGAGACATTGGATACTGTCATGCTCAAGGTAAAATTGCCCCTGGTTTCAATTTTATCTTCTCTTTTCCAACCCCCTTCAATAGGCCTACATCATAAGGGCATGTAGTCCATAATGAGAATGGCACTTTTGCCATGTCTTCCTCAAAATATTCAGGACGCTTTTGTACTAGCATCATTCTCTGGGGAACCTCATGTACCCAATAAGTAATGTTCATCTCAAATATTATTTCATCATTTGGTTGAATGATCTCTAAACATGTCCTCATCAGTGACGTCAGTCAATCTGTAACCTTCCCCAATGGTGATCACTGTGCACCATCGTCTGCCATCATGATGATTCCCATCAAGCAAAGCCATTTCTCCTCACACTATGGCTGCATGTAGTTCAAGAGGAAAGATTTGTCCTTCCTCTTCATCCATAGGTATCTTTGGCCTGAATAAAAACTCATCAGGTATTCTCATAGTTTTGCCTACCAAGCCTGGCAGCCACGTCAACAAGACGCGTACGCCATAATGAAATACTAGAGGTTCTAACGGGATAGCTCTCATGGTCATTTGTCCTGCAAATGCCATAATAAATTCTTTCACATTTAAATAATGCATTCCTGGTGTTGAATACACTATGCCTTCATCAGTAAACAAAATCAAATCTCAACCTAATATATTGGCAGGTGTCTGCCTTGAATACAGCAGTGGCACCGACATGTCACATTCTCCTATAGAGACTGGGAAGTCTTCAGTAAAAGGAACTCTGCTTGTAGCTCCTGTGAAACCTTGAGTATTCGTGGCATTGCCAGACATTGAATTGTTCCCTCTTTTATACACGAGCGTGTTGCACCCATGTCTAGTAAAAACAAAAAACATTTGCCTCCTATACTGACATCTACCCTCTGTTCCTCATGAGGATTCCGCAACACAGATAGTATTGAACACATCAAATCTCCCAGTGAGCTGTTCTATTGTGGATACAACCTCTTTCCTGTACTTGTAAAAGGATTTCCTCCTTCCACAGTGACCCCTCTTATCCTAGGAGTCATTAACTGCCCCGTACTCATGTTTTGCAGTATCTGCATAGGTGAATACTGCGTCTGCCCTTGTGTCGGATTTACTGCTGCTTGTTGTGGTTGCAAACCTTGCTGCATTCTCAGCGCTTGTGCCTGTTGCACTGTTTGATTCTGATCAAACCCATCTCCACTCTGCTGTGAATACGCAGGTAGGTTTGAAATTCCTCCTCTTGAAAATTGACCGTTTTGCATGCACCCTTGACTTCTGCACATGCAAGCAAAGTGCCCTGTCATCCCACATAACCAACATACAGGAGGCGGTCTCCCCATCTGTCCTCCCTGCATGCTTTGCTTATCATTCTGCAGATTCTGAAACCCACCTTGATTATTCTGAAAGTTTCCTTAATTGTCCTGCCAATTCCCTTGATTGCTCTGAAAGCCTCTTCCTCGAAATCCTCTGTGGAGCAAATCCATTATTGCCCTGATCAAACTGCCTTTGATTATTTCGCTGCAGCATGTTTGTTACCTGTTGTGAATTCAATCCATCTCCACTAGTTATCATCGCCCCTTCAATAGTGTACTTAGATAACTTCTTTTGAACTAACTTCGCCTTTTCGCCTTTCCTGACATCATCTTTTTTGCGATTTTCTTCCTGCAAAAGTCTACAATAATGTGCAATGGTCAACTGGATCTCCGACCATGGTTTGGCCTCTATACCCATTAACTTCTTAAACTGCTTCTGTACAGGGTCTGGCAGCCCTTGGCATAATATATGATAACTGTAACGCTCACCTGGTTCCCACGGAGGCGCGGGCGTGGTCTGGACGGCAGTGGCCTCTTCGAAGGAGATGTTCAGCACCCTGAAGATGGAGTGGGCTGGGTTCCCAAATCCGGCTTGTCTGGCTCGGATGAATACACTTCTGTGAGCGAAAAGGAAGGGTTAATACTCTGCGGGTTTTGTGTTGATCTCCCGTTCCCCTTCTCACCCTCCTTGCAACCCTTCTGTAATTCTCTGTGGAGACTCACCTTAGGGATTGAAAAGGCGAGCTCTCCATCCTGCTTCTGATGCAGGGGCGCGTTGGGATCCAGTTACGTCACTGGATAGTAAGTTCGAGTTCGCTTGTCTGTTCCGGTAAGTACCGTAAATGTTTATGGCAAGCTTGAGTCTAAACTGTTCCTCTTCTCTTTTGCAGGTAATGGAAGACTCCAGGCTGAGGGCGGTTTCCGTCGAAAACCTGATTTCAGGTGAGTTTTGGTGTAGGCCCACTACTGTCTTTTCCTGTCTCTTTTTCCTTAGGGGCCGGAGTTCGAGAATGCCAAAGAAATGGAGCCGGTACGAAGCAGAAGCTGAGTCCGACCTGTAAGCAGGTAAGTTTTAAATAGTTTGTTTGCTACGGTTCTTGCATTCACTAATGTGATGTTTGCTTTTTCCCCATAGGGGCCGGGGTGCTGAAATGCCCAAGGAATGTCATCGACCCGAAGGTAAGAAGAATTAGCTTGGCGGGTAAGTGCTTCTTGGTTATTTTCCCCTTCTCACCTTGCTTTCTTCTCTTCGTCTCCCCGTAGGTGCTGGAATGCTGCAGGAGATCCAGATGGGCGTCGCAGAGCCGAAGGTGCCACGTGCAGGTAAGAGAAGTGCGCCGAGATGTATGCGACGCGGTGAGTATTTAAAATGATGTTGTCGGGAGGAAATTTCTGCCGGGGTCGGCTGGGCCGTCTGCGGACCCCCGGGCAGGGAGGCCCCAACTCCTCCCGCGTATCCCAAAAATGAGTATGAGGCACACGCAAGAAGCAAGGTGGTTCTGCTGTTTATTAAACAACGGCAGGGATGGGTCAAGGATCGTACCCGTCCGTCCTGACTCTCTCTCAACATTCGTGGGGCTCGCAGGCCCTTTTTACCTCAGTATGACGCGCTACTTGCGTCACATGGGAAAGTTAGCAAAAAACCTATCGTCACTCTGGATTGGTTCCTCGAGTGGTAGGGTTAGTATAGCATACGTATAGAGAACGCTGTTAGTGGTTAAGGGTCAGTCAGGTGGTATACTTGGGTTGTCCCTTCTATTAGATACATGAAAATTGTTACATGAAGACCCCTGATGATTGGCTAATGTTAATGGCGTCAGTGATAAGTGCCCCATGTTCTGATTGGTCCACTCGCGAGCCCCCCCCAGCTTGGGACCATCGTTGCTCCCAGCTCGCGATGCACTTGCCAGTTGCAACAATGTATAACTATGTGTTTGTGCAGATAATGCGTGGATTTGTTCATAAGCTTGAGAGCAGACCACTCCCACCGCCGCAGATGTCCATTGAGTCGCTTCATTGTTGCTGCCTGTGTCTCAAAACGTGGGACCCAGGCGCCTCCTCCCTCCTAGCCCTGGCACCCTGTCAGGTTCGGCTTGGTCACGTGAGGAGAGACCGTGGTTGAGGCAGAATTCTGGACATTTAATGTTGTATTTTTCACTGTGTGTCTGGCTTAGTTTGCAGGTGTGACCTTGGCTTTGGCTTGTGGTATGCGAGTTTGCAACATTGCTCCCTTGGCTGTCTGTTCTCGCCGGGCTCATTCTGCAAGGTCAGAAATTGTACTCTTGCTCGTTCAATGTTCATGGAGACTCTTGCTTGCGGCCTACTTGGGCCTGGTGCATAGGTGGGGATGTTTGATGCACGGCACTTTGAGTTACGGTATCATATTGCTTTATCCCCAGTATCATGTCTTCGTTATATTTCTCATTGCAATCCATGGGTTAGGAGAAGCGTCAGCAAGCATTTTAGATGAGTTTGTTGTGCGTCTTGCGTTTCTGCATTTTGGAAAACCTATGTGAAAAATAATGATGCGCGTCAGTGGGTGTGTCCGTCACCTACGTCATAGCACTGAATATGTTCTTCATGTGGATTGGTGTGGGAGTGACCAGTGTGCATGTTTGCACGGGTGTGCTGACTGTTGGCTAGGTCGTCATGGCATCTCTAACGATGTGTTCACTTACTGTTGAATGGTTCAGTCGAGTTCATCCATGCCGCAGGAGTCGGCTTGGGCAGGGCAGGCTGATGGGCAGGCTGGTGGGCACATACGTATGTTCCTGTACCAGAGTATTTGGTCGTCTGGTAGATAGGCGAACTCCTCTCGTGGCGGGTGTCTGGGCCGCGATCCTCTAGGCCAGGGGCGTGAGGGGATTGGTGGGAGTCTTTTGTTCCATTCTCCCACTTCAATCCCCCCTCTGGTCGACTTGTCGACCACAAACATATCTTTCTCCTTATCTCCTCTTACTCTCCATATTTTAGTTACTCCTCCCAAGTGTCCATAATGGTTGACATGGTCTTCAAATGACCAATACATATATACACAGGTCCCTCCAAGTGTGCAGTATACCCATTTCCCTATGTAGCTCCTTGGGTTTCTTGGGTTTTCGAGCTTCACAGATGGTGGGTCCAGGTGGTTGGTGATGATCTGTTTGCGCAGTTTTTCTCTTTCTTTTATTATTGTGCCTGTGTGCTGGCCATCATCTGTCAGCATCAAGGGGTGCATACCAATCATTTCGATCATTTCGTCTGTAGTGCGTGCCTTCCGGGCCTTCCAAAATCTTATTATTATCAGTGCAGCTCCAGCCAGTATTATGCATCCAACTATGATCTTTAGTCCGTCTGACAGCCAAGATGGCATCCATGACCATAACATTGAAAACCAGCTGTCATCCTTCTTCACTCCTTTACTTTCTTCCATCATTTTGGAGTGCATCTGGGCCAGTTGTGATACTGCTTCTGTCAGTGTACCATTGTCAGCATCGTTAGCAGGAATGAATGTGCAGCATGGTTGTCCTATCTTTGCGCAAACTCCTCCTTCCATTGCTGTAAGGAGATCTAATACATATCTGTTCTATAGTGCTACCATCCTCACTGCTCGCAGTTCCTCTTTTATTGCGTTGAATCCATTTACTGTAGAATTAATTGTCATCATTAGCTCCCATCGAGTTATCTGGAGCCATTTTGCGTTTGCGTAAGCTTGTAGTCCCGGATGTATTATTGACGAGAAGAACATTGCTGCTCTGCTGAATAGTCTGTGTTCAGTGGCATTGAAGTGAGTGCTGTCAGAGGTTCTCCTTGTCTCTTCTTTCTATTCAGGACATTGTTGTTGTTGTTCTTTTCGTTCTCTGACCCCTTCTGAGGTTTTACAGATCTCTTCTTCCTCTTGTTTCCTTCATCCATTTTAGGGAAGTTCGCCACGTTCACATGTTTCTGGGGCACCACTAGTGATGGTACATTGACGTGCACCATTGTGCATATACCATTCCACAGAGGGGGCAGTGTGTGGTATGCCTTGTTTCCGCAGGCCCAGTAATGGTCCATTAATACTGCTGTTCCTGTTCCCCCCTCAGGTAACTCTATCACGCTTGCACAGTTGGTGTTGTATCCCACGTCCACTTCTCCTCTGTGTTGGTAGCATATCTTAGGTGCAGACAGCGGCAGTATGCTTATTGGGTCTTCATCCTTCTCCATCCACGTCAGCATGGGTATGTACTTGCCCCAAATCGCCCAACATCTGTTGTTGTGCTCATCAATAGTTGTAATATTTTCTCTTGTTACCATGTTGCTGCCAATCACTCCTATGTCCCATTTGTTGTCCATGTACACCTTCCCTGTTATTGTTACCAGTGGTCTTTCCCAACATCCTTGTTTACCAGGAACTTCAGTGGCGTACCAGTCACATGGTAGGTATTGTAGTGTTACTTTCTTTGTTTCTCCCTTTTCAGGACCACTTGTCATGTATCTGAATGCTTCAGCATGCAAACTGCTCTTGTGGTAACTCAAATAAGTCTTGAGGAAGTTGTTTTCGTATGGATATGTGTCTCGTGTTTTCCACACCAGTTTCACCACCGTCCCTTGAAATCTCCCTTTCGTTTGGAACAGTGCCAGGTATATTATACATCGTGCTGTCTTTTCATCTATTTCCATGGCAACAAATGTTCGAGAAGCGCTCGTGGCGTATGGGATCAATGAGCAGACGTAGCAGCTGTCTTCTGTTGTCTGCTTACCTATTTGGGTCATGTGTTGGTACCACATGTTGTTCGAGACGTGTGCTGAATCTGTTATGTAATTATCAATATCTTTATTATCTGAGTATGTGCTACGTTTTACTCTATTTCCCTTATGTGGAGGCTTGCTAGTACCACCTGACGTAACACCTGTTGCAGCCGTGGGTGGGGGTACATTAGGTTTGGGTACAGCCAAAATATTGATAGCATAACTTTTCTGCCATACAGAGGCAGCCAAAAACCCAGTGATCATCAAAATCCCTATCATTTTTATTACAGAAGCTAGTCTCACTGGCAATTTGCTCTTACCTTGCTGCAGTCCGGCAGCTTATTCTTGCGACGTTAAAGTTGCCCGCCTGAAAATTCTCAATAGGCGTGTTATTAGTGTTAGTTGTTGTTTTCAAGCTCTCCCTATCAAGTAGTTGTTCAGTGCCCAGGCGAAGGGCTGTTCCCACGCCAATCTAAGCGATCTGTCTCTTAGGGCAGGCAAGTGTTGGTGAAGATGGGGCATTGATTGTTCTATGGCCAAGATAAATGCTGTGTAGTAGACACATACCCTCCTTCTTTTTAGGTACTTTGGCCTTTTTATGTGATAGACAAATTGGTGTGATAGGGCTTCAGGGTAGTTATCGTCTGAGGGTAGCATCTACTCCTGGGCAATGAACTTTGTTAGTTATCTCTTTTCTTAGCAATACAATAATACACGGTACCTGCATGTGCGAGAAAGAAAGAAGAGAACGTTCAAGTGTTTACATGTGTATATGTGCAAGACAATGTCCTTCAATTGGGTGGTTACTGTAGTGGGTAGGGGGTCGATGGGCAGAGGGTTTGGGCTCAACTGGCGGAAGTCTCTTTACTCTTTGATCGTGTGACCATGGGGTGGGCGGTATAGGAATTACCAGTTTCTATTTCAGTAGTTGTCTCTGGGGAATCTGGGGGGTGGCAGGGTATGGAGACACTTAGGTCGTCAGCTGTGGTAGAAGTCTCTTCCTCCGTGGGTGACGCTGTCGCTGTTCTTCCAATGGCCCTGTCAGTGACGCTAGGGCGAGTCTGGAGTTTTCAAATCTTTACGTCGTGTAGGTGATTCCAATCACACTTATCCTGCAACTTTACTGCTCTTTTAGATACCTCCTCTACAAGGTGAGGACCAGTGAAGCGTGGGCTGTTCCACTTTCTATTGAAATTGCGGAGTAGCACGTGGTCGCCTTTAGCAATTTTGCACAGTTTTTTCTTTTCCGGTCCTTGGTCCTCGTCTTCTTGTTGGTAACTCTTAGACCCGCCCCACGTGCGCTCGAGCTGTTGAGACACAAACACTACACTAGTAACCAAAGAAGAGACATATTGGTACATTTCATCACCAAGAACAGTTGCAGTGTTTTCATAGTCTGTGAATGCCCTTTATGTTGGCGCTAGAGGAAGGCGCTTTTGTCGTCCGGTCACCACCTCATGAGGAGTGAGGTGGTGGTCGGAGCCTGGTCTATTCCTCAGCTCAAATAGAGCTAGCGGAAGGCAATACAACCAACTCTTCTTTGTTGTTTGCTGTATCTTTGCAATTGCCTCCTTCAGTAGGCCATTCAGGCGTTCGCATAGACCGTTGGCCTGCGGGTGATATGCACATGCAAATTTATGCTTGATGTTCAGTAAGGATGTGATGTGCTGGAACATTTCATTAGCGAAATGCGGGCCGTTATCCGACCGCAGTACCTCGCACACTCCCCACCTGGGGAAAACCTCCCTCACTAGAAATTTAGCTGCTCTAAATGCATCTGGATGTGAGCAGGGTCCTGCCTCAATCCACCTGGCG
This sequence comes from Ambystoma mexicanum, assembly GCF_040938575.1. NCBI lineage: Eukaryota > Metazoa > Chordata > Amphibia > Caudata > Ambystomatidae > Ambystoma > Ambystoma mexicanum. The sequence continues at coordinate 49,374,316 of NC_090939.1, forward strand.
AATGGGCATACTACTACAATCATATACCTATTTCCTTGACATACGTTGATCATATCAACATAGTCAATGTGGATGTGCAGGAAGGGTCCCTCTGGCCGGGGTATAGTGCCTTTTATCACTTTCAGCGTATGACCGGCCGTAAACTGTTGACATGTGAGACAATTGCTGATAAAATTTGTCACATGGGAATTTAACTCGGGACAGAACCAATCTTCCCTAATTCGTGCTGCAATAACTCCCTTGCCTGTGTGAGCTGGGTGGTGGAGTTGGCTCAGGGCAGTGTTCAATAGTGCCAATGGCATTACCATCTTTCCAGTGTTACCCTAGCGCCATAGTGCGTCAGTTGGTGACATTGTACATCCTCTTTTTACCCATATCTCTTTTTCTGCCATTGGTGCAGCCGCTTGTAACTCCATTATCTGTGTGGCTGGGAGATGGGTGTACCCTTCTCTTATCAACATCTCTTTAGCTATCCCCCTTCCTCTCCCTCTCTCTGACTCTGGGGGGTTCCATATTTCACCAAAATATGCGGCACACTTCGCATGTGCGTCTGCTGCTGCATTTCCTTTTGAGATATGATCTTCTCCATTAGTGTGTGCAGTACATTTGACCAAAGCTAATTATTGGGGGTCATTTATTACTTCAATTAATTCAGCTAATAAGAGAGCATGTTGCACTGGGGTGCCGTCAGCTCTCCTAAACCCTCTTCTCCTCCATTCGGACAATCCTGAGTGGACAGTAGACGTGACATATGCGCTGTCAGAATATATATTTATTCTTTTGTCAAAGCTTTCCTTCAACGCCAAGATCAGTGCAACCAATTCTGCTGCTTGAGCAGAGTAATGTTGTGGTAATTGTACGCATTTCACCGCCACATACACCAATTCCTCTGTCATTTTTACCACTGCTGCCCCAGTTCTCCTTATCCCATCAGTTTGGTCTATTGTTGATGACCCATCAATGAACAAGAGCTCTCCTCCATTTAGCGCGTTCTCTTCAACTTTTCTAGTACATGAGTACATTTCGGTAGTCTGCGTACAATCATGTGCATAGTCGCCTTCCTCAATCACCTCCGCTATAAACCTTGCAGGATTAACTGTGCTGCATCTAACAATTGATAATTCTGGTCTAGATAAGATTATCTCATAACCTGACGCCCTCTGTGTGGTTAGTGTGGACTTAGGCTTGTTCAATATTGCAAATAGTGCATGTTCCACAAATATGGTTGTTGGGAACCCCTTGTAATTGATGATGCTTTCTCTACCGTGAAGGCAGCTGCGGCGAGACCTTGTTCGCAAGGGAAATGTATTAACATTACAGGATCCAAGTGACCGCTGTAAAATGCTACTGGTTTGTAACCCATGCTTGTTTTTTGAGCCAATACTGCTTTCATTACTGCTGAGTCGCAATGTGAAAATATAAAGAATTGTCGTTCATAGTCTGGGGTGGCCAGTACTGGAGCAGTTGATATTGCATCTTTCAGTTCATCAAAGGCCTCTTTCATTTCCATTGTCCACCCCAATTTTTTCTCCCCTTTGTTAGCTTCTCTTAATGCCTCAACTAGGGGTCCTATGTACGAGCTGTAATCAAATACCCATGCTCTACAGTAGTTGCACAGTCCCAGGAACTGCTGCAGTTCCCTCACAGTTTGTGGCAACAGCGTTTTTGATATGGCCTGTGCTCTTTGTGGTGCAATCTTTCTTCCGTATTGGGATATGAGCTGACCAATGTATAGTACCTGTTCCTGACAGTACTGTAACTTTTCTTTGTCTACCTTGTAACCCTTTTCAGCCAATATTGTCAGCATCTTCAATGAGTCCTCTCTGCATTTTTTTTGCTTGTGCTGCAAATTATTATATCGTCAACATACTGCAACACTGTGCTTTCCACTTCAATGTTTCCCAAGTCCATCTGTATTACTCTGTTGAAAATTGAGGGTGACTCGCAGTACCCTTGTGGCAATCTGGTGTGTTTCCATTTTGTGTTTCTGTACGTGAAGCTTGTTAGATCTTGTGAGTCTGGGTGCAGGGGTATTGAGAAAAAGGCATTTTTGAGGTCAATCACTGTAAATCGTGATGCCTCTGCTGGAATGCCACACAATATTGTGGCCGGGTTTGCTGCTATGGGGTATTCTGCTTCCACTATGGTGTTCAAGAGCCTGAGGTCCTGGATGAAACGCCAAGACCCTCCTTTAGCTTTGCGCACTGGATATACGGCTGTGTTACATGGTGATTCTGATGGTACCAATATGCCATTATTTATAAGGGCCGTTATTGTTTCATATATGCCCTCATCTGCCTCTTTTGATAGTGGGTATTGCTTCACTCCAGGGAGTATTGCACCTTTTTTCAATTTTATTCTTACTCCCCCTATACTCTTTATGCACCCCACGTCATAGGGACTAGTAGTCCATAATGATGTTGGGACTTTTGCCATATCTTCCTCAAAGAAGGGGACTGGGGTGGATGTGGGTGCTTCAAGTGCCATTGCAATTTTCTGTGCCACTTGTTTGTATGTAACTCTTAGCCATATTTCTACACTCATCATAAATACCATTTCACCTTCTTCCTTTTCTTCTGAAAAGAGCTCCTCGTCTGATACCTGGGTGAGCCTGCATCCCTCAGCTAGGGCTATCACTGCCCTCCATGCTCTTCCTTCCCTGTCTTGGGCATGTACTGCGATATAATCAACAGTTGCTATAATGCTCTCCATGCTCACTGAAATCACCTTTCCTTCTGGTTCATTGGCTGGTGTTTCTGGTCTAAACAAATAGGCTGTTGGCCTCCTCCAGATCTTTCCTTCTATTCTTGGCATCCATGCGAATGCCATGTCTGTTCCGTACTGGAACAGTTCGCCAACTACTGGCTCAGCCCTAATCACTGTCTGTCCACAATATGCTTGCATGATTTGTCGTACAGTGAGCATGTTTATTCCAGGAGTGGAGCAAATTATGCCGTCCTCAGTAAAGGAGATCGTCATATTCAACCTTCTCATTATGTCTCTCCCGAGTATGTTTACTGGTGAGTCCCTAGAATATAGAAGCGGGATGGACATGTCATAATCCCCTATTGATAATGGAATGCTATCAGTAAAGGGAACCAACCCCCTAGCCCTAGAGAATCCTTGGGTGTTCATGGCCTCACCTGACATCTTAAATGTACCTTCCCTTATGCAAGACCGGGTCGCCCCGGTGTCAACAAGGAATGATAATTTTTTGTCACCTATCGTTACCTCTATGCGTGGTTCCTCCGCACTATTAGGTGTTACCGACAGGATGGGACACACCAAGGCCGTCTGTGGGCTGTCCTATTGAGGGTATAATGATTGACCACTTCCCGTGTAAGGGTTGTGTCCCAGGACCGTCACCCTTCCCAGTTGTGTTTGCTGTAGTTGGGTATTGGTAGTAGTTACGTTATGGTCTTGAATTTGGGCAGGTTGCTGTACTTGCTGCACTTGACGTTGTTGTGTTATTGCTACCTGTTGTTGTGGTAGTGAATATGCCCGTGGCTGTTGTTGTGTTACTAGTTGTTGCTGCACATTTCCCGGTTGCAGTGCCTGCTGTTGTTGGGTGTCCTGCTGTTCCCTTGTAGGTCCTTGTTGTCCCTATTCTCCCCATGATGGTGTGCCTGGTCTCATTCTACATGTGCGTGACATGTGCCCTAGTAATCCACAAATCCAACATACCGGTGGTTCCCTGTTCTGCCATGGAAAGCTCCCTGAATTGTCCTGGTATACTGGTTGCCCGGAGGGGTAGAAATTTCTGAATCCTCCCCCTTGCTGTTGTGTGTTATAGCCGCATCCCCTCCCCCTCATCATTCCTGTTGTAATTATAATATCCAGCTCCTGGCGTTGAGTATCCTCCTCCCATGTTAGTCGTGTATGGTTGGGGTGGTGGCAGCTGTTGTGCTACAATCTGTGATGATTGTATTTGGGAGGGATCTTGTCCAGCCACTACTTGTGTGGGGTTTTGAGTCATTGTTGCAGGTGTAGTTATTAGTGCACCTTCCATCGTGTATTTAGTAAGTTTTTTCTGTACCAATTTAGCCTCTTCCGCTTTTCTATCCTCCTCCTTTTGTTTCATCTTTTCTTGCCATGTCCTACAATGATGTACTATCGTCAGTTGTATTTCTGGCCATGCTTTTGCTTCCATCCCCACTACCTTCTTCAGTTGTTGCTGAACTGCTTCTGGGAGCCCTTGTATTTGTATATGATAGAATATTGCTGGTGTTTTGTCCCATTGTTCTCTAGTTTCCATACGCCACTTCTCTTGAATTTCCTGGATATAATCAACAGGATCTTCGTTCTCACGCATCTTGCGTGAGGTAATTGCTCCTATGTCTGATGTGTCTAGGTACTGTACCCTCAGCGCTTGCCATAATGCATGTCTACAGTTTGCGAATGGTGCCCCATCGTGTGATGTGTTTGTTATTGTGACCCCGGGGAAGCCTGCTCTCTTCCAGATGTCACCTGCTGCATCCCCCAATATTGATATTAGAAGGCCCTTTACATCCCCCACTGCCAGTTTCTGTCCTGCGGTGTGTTTTTCCATTTCATATATCCATTTTCCCGCACCTCCACTTAATGATGGGAGCCTGCACTTTATATTTTCCTTGTCTGCATACTTCCAAGGGACGTATTGTGGTCTAACCCCTCCCCTCTCCAGAAGTGGCATTAAGTTGTGTCCTGTTCGACCCCCTGGGTTCCACAAAATCGAGTCCGTGCACCCCTCCTCTTCTTCCGTGTCTTCTACATCGTCAATTGCGTCCATATTTCCCCTGCTCGTAACTGTTTCTCCTCCATCTCTTCCCCTTCTTTCATCATTTCCTTTATTTAATGTGGGCGTGTGTATTCGTTCTTCCTGCCTGCGTCCAGGGAGGTCTCTAAGCCTACCTGCATAGGGTGTCAGTTCGTGGGGGAAGGGTGCGGGTTTAGGTGGGCATGTTGCACGTAATGAGTGTGGGGTGGTGGAGCATGTTGGACGGGATGATGAGGGTGTAGCTGCACGTGTCTGCCTTCCCGCCATTCCTTGCTCTTCCCCCTCACTTCCCTACAGTTCTTCCTTTCTCCTGCAGGCCCATGGTGATTCTCTATTTGTCCGGGTGATGTATAATTTATCTAGGCTTTCCCTTTCACTATTTCTTCCTTCCTTCTCCATTCCTTCTTCTTCCTCACTACAAAAGTCATCCAGGAATGGCAACCCCCAATCTGTCTTTTTCCCCCTAATCGTTACTGTTTTTAAGTCTATTAGATCCGTTCCTCCCATTTCTTTTTTACCAAATGCTCCCCTTTGTGCTGATGTTGTTGCTACTTCTGTGTCTCTGTGTACATACCTCCTTACTTCACTCTCCCCTCTCCTATCTTCTCTTTCCCCTTCATTTTTCTCCGCTATTTCTCTACCAATTTCCTCTCTTTTCTTTTTCAATTCCTCCATTACTTCACTACTCATCTTTTCCAATATCCTTTCATCTTCTTTCTTCTTTTCCCATCTCGCCCTTTCCCGCTCTAATATACCCTCTATCATTCTCCCTTCTTCGTATTTCCTTGTCCTTTCTGATAGTAGTCTCCTCTTCCATATTGCCATTTCTTTTTCTTTCTCTTCTTCCTCTCTTTTCCTGTCACGCAGTGCTGCTCTTGATACCCTTTCTGCTACTGCCTTTACTCTTTCAGCTTCTCTCTTTTGCTCCTCAGTTCCTTCCCTCATTTTTTCCAACTCATTCTTACTTTCTTTCCTTTCCCGTGCTCTCTCTCTTTCCTCTCTCTCAAGCTGCTTGATCAGTGCATTCTGCGCATCCCTTAATTCTGCTAATCGTTCCTCCAAAATCTCTTCCTTTTGTCGTAACAGCTCTTCCTCCTTTCTTTTCCCCTCTTCCCCTTTCATTTCACTCTTCCTGGTATTATCCTCGTCGATTTTCCTTACTACCTCCTTCTCTTCTCCGGTTAATGAACCTCGTAATTTTAATAGTACCTGCACAGCTACCCACTCATCATGTCCTATTTCCGCAATCTGCTCTTCGCCAGTCCTCCCCTCCCCTGCGGGCATCTTCCTATGAGCTGATCCCATCGTACTAGTCCGCTCCCTTCCCGTGTGGCCACCTGTAGCTGTATATGGTGGCGGGCTGTATGCCGGGTTCGAGTACCCCTCAGCCGCCCTTAATTCTTCTCTTACTATTTCTCCTAGTTCTCTTAAAGGATACAACCCCCCTCCCTCTGTTTTCACTACCTTCGCTAGGGGCGTATCGTCGCTCTGTTCCTTTTTTATTTCCTTTTCGTTTGAGTTGTTGCTCTTTTCTCCTCCCTCTTGTCCGGTCCCCGTGTTCTGTGTGCCTTCACTCTCTTTTTCCCCATTCTCTCCTTCCTCCTTAATCTTCGCTTCCGTTGTTTCCCCCATAGTGAACATTCCGTTTGGTCCTGGTCGGGACCCTTGGAACATCCACCATAAGTTAAACACCTCCACGTGGCGTGTCAACTTTTTCCCCTTGTATGTGTTATGCAGATGGGTTAATAGTGAATGTTGGGTATATGGATCGAAACTGCCATTAGGCGGCCATGGTGTCGTCATTTTGTTGTCCGTCCCCTGTGTCCATTCTATGCTGTATTTGATCAGTTTCTCCCTATGGGGTGACAGTGTTTTACATATATGCTGTAGCGGGGTAGTGAGGGTGTTACCCCACCCTCCCGATCCTGTCCCGTGTGACATAGTAGCACTTCAATTGTTATCCTCCCTTTATATAGTAGCGGTTATCTTGCTAATAGTGTACGCTATACAATTTCAGATCTTTACCTTGCCCCGTAATTTTTGGGGACTTGCGATTGTCCGCTAAAACAAAATAGTAAAATATAGCATTTGCATTTGTATATTCTTTTCTTTCTTTTCTTCCTTTACCAAACACGTTTACGGCCCCCTACGGCCGAGGCGCACGTAGCCCCCTGCGGCTGCTTGCCCTGTATGACGTTCTTATACAGCCGTCCCACTTTGTTTTACCCCTCCTCCTCTTTCTTCACTTGTCATGGCCGGCGTTCTCCGTGCGCTGCCACGCCCCCCTTTTCACCTTGCCCCGATCTACTCGTTACCGTTTATCTCTGTCTCCATTCCTTTACCATTATTCTCTTCCCCACCACTCTCCGAAAAATGCCTCGCGTTCAATATATCCTATGAAAAGCCCTACTGGTGACGTCACCGATCTCTTCCACAACTACTGGTAAGTTCTTTACATGTTTTTAAAAGTTCAAAATACGCTTGCAATCTACCCCCGTTAAATCCACAGCTGTCTTCTTGTCACGCCTGGAACGAGGTAATCAACAATATAATCAGACTGCGCACACTGCGTCGCCTCGCGTGTGATACACCCCTCGACAGGAGGGCTTAACCAGCCAATTATCTTCCGTATTAGGCAACCAGTTAGCTACCGCCTACAGGGAAACGTCATCTATCTACTGAGTTTTCTGCTCGATCAATAGGGATCCTCATCTACTCATTGATCAATAATCACCAAATCGTAGGAAACCACACGCACACACCCTTACAGGTGGTCGCGACCTAGGCCAATCAGTGTCTACGAGCGGCTGCACGTGATGTTTTCGTGCTCCGCCCCCTCCTCTTCCGTAATGTTGCACACTGCTCTCGCACTTGTCCAGCTACCATTCACTTCACCCCCAACACTAATTTATCAAACCTTCGCTGCGCACCTGTATAACACCTCCCTCCTCCCGTATTCTATTCCCTCCCCCTCCCTTACAATTTCACATTGCTTGTTGGGCGTGGCATACTCACCAAGTTCTCCTGATGCGGGGCCGCTCGACTGCGTGCACCCCTCCAAGCGGCTCGCCACCTCCCCTCGTCTGGACCACGTCTGGACACTCGCCAACCGCGGGCGGGATACTTCTCAACCGGCTCCCGAAGGCCAATATCCGGATTGCGCTGTCCGGTCTTCTCGCAGTTCCGCGATGGTCCTGTAGTCCTCAAAAGGGGGCAGCGGCAGAGGGGGCTGCGCCGCCGGGCCTCCTCGCAACGAGAGCACTCGGAAAAATAAAATAAAAATAGATCTTAAACAGATCTCAGCAGTGCCTCCAACTTGTCGGGGGGAAATTTCTGCCGGGGTCGGCTGGGCCGTCTGCGGACCCCCGGGCAGGGAGGCCCCAACTCCTCCCGCGTATCCCAAAAATGAGTATGAGGCACACACAAGAAGCAAGGTGGTTCTGCTGTTTATTAAACAACGGCAGGGATGGGTCAAGGATCGTACTCGTCCGTCCTGACTCTCTCTCACCATTCGTGGGGCTCGCAGGCCCTTTTTACCTCAGTATGACGCGCTACTTGCGTCACCTGGGAAAGTTAGCAAAAAACCTATCGTCACTCTGGATTGGTTCCTCGAGTGGTAGGGTTAGTATAGCATACGTATAGAGAACGCTGTTAGTGGTTAAGGGTCAGTCAGGTGGTATACTTGGGTTGTCCCTTCTATTAGATACATGAAAATTGTTACATGAAGACCCCTGATGATTGGCTAATGTTAATGGCATCAGTGATAAGTGCCCTATGTTCTGATTGGTCCACTCGCGAGCCCCCCCCAGCTTGGGACCATCGTTGCTCCCAGCTCGCGATGCACCTGCCAGTTGCAACAATGTATAACTATGTGTTTGTGCAGATAATGCGTGGATTTGTTCATAAGCTTGAGAGCAGACTACTCCCACCGCCGCAGATGTCCATTTAGTCGCTTCATTGTTGCTGCCTGTCTCTCAAAACGTGAGACCCAGGCGCCTCCTCCCTCCTGGGCCTGGCACCGTGTCAGGTTCGGCTTGGTCACGTGAGGAGAGACCGTGGTTGAGGCAGAATTCTGGACATTTAATGTTGTATTTTCCACTGTGTGTCTGGCTTAGTTTGCAGGTGTGACCTTGGCTTTGGCTTGTGGTATGCGAGTTTGCAACATTGCTCCCTTGGCTGTCTGTTCTCGCCGGGCTCATTCTGCAGGGTCAGCAATTGTACTCTTGCTCGTTCAATGTTCATGGAGACTCTTGCTTGCGGCCTACTTGGGCCTGGTGCATAGGTGGGGATGTTTGATGCACGGAACTTTGAGTTACGGTATCATATTGCTTAATCCCCAGTATCATGTCTTCGTTATATTTCTCATTGCAATGCAGGGGTTAGGAGAAGCGTCAGCAAGCATTTTAGATGAGTTCATTGTGCGTCTTGCGTTTCTGCATTTTGGAAAACCTATGTGAAAAATTATAACGATGCGCGTCAGTGGGTGTGTCCGTCACCTACGTCATAGCACTGAATATGTTCTTCGTGTGGATTGGTGTGGGAGTGACCAGTGTGCATGTTTGCACGGGTGTGCTGACTGTTGGCTAGGTCGTCATGGCATCTCTAACGATGTGTTCACTTACTGTTGAATGGTTCAGTCGAGTTCATCCATGCCGCAGGAGTCGGCTTGGGCAGGGCAGGCTGATGGGCAGGCTGGTGGGCACATCTGTATGTTCCTGTACCAGGGTATTTGGGCGTCTGGTAGATAGGCGAACTCCTCTCGTGGCGGGTGTCTGGGCCGCGATCCTCTAGGCCAGGGGCGTGAGGGGATTGGTGGGAGTCTTTTGTTCCATTCTCCCACTTCAATGTCTTTTTGCAGGAACATTGGCGCGCTGAATCCGGAATGCAGCTTTAACAGGTAAGGTTTGTTTTCACCTGTTTCTTCTTCCCTTTTCTATCCTTAGGTGTTTCCAGGATGCTGGCAGGCGTGGTCGAGGACTGGAGCAGGAGCAGGCACGGTGAGCGTCCAGCTGCTATGAGCAGCACAACGCAAAGCGTGGTTTGCTGTCTGGGCGTGGCTTAAATAGCCTTTCAAGTAGTCCCAGGTATGTATCCTTCCACTGAAGGTATGTATCCTGCCACCAGCCACACCCGTGTGGTTAAGTAGTTCCTTTTTCATCTGGAAGTTGTAGAATGATCTGCCAGGTAAGGAAATTGCAGCATGGTCTGCCAGGTAAGTTTGCACCAAACACTATTCCTTCCATATCTTGTATGAGCCTGGCGCAGATGGTGCCAGGACTGTTATCCCTTATGAGCCTGACGCCAACGGTGCCAGGACTGAGTCCAAAGAGCCCCTATCTGGGGTGGCTGGGACTTCCCTAGTATACATGTTGCCTGCCTCTGAGGGTGCCGGGCCCTGTCTGGCTCCTTGGAGGTAGGCATCATGACAGTACCTCCCCCCAAGGCCCCTCCCAAGGATGTACTGTCCGGAGGCTTTGGTTTGTGTGGAAACTTACGATGACATTTTTGTATTAGACGAGGTGCATGTATATGATCGCTTGGTTCCCAAGATCTCTCCTGAGGTCCATATCCTTTCCAATCAATTAGGTAAAAAACCTTTGACTTGGACATCTTAGAATCTAATATGTCTTTAACTTCGAATTCCAGTTCCCCATCTACTGGGATTGGTTCTGGTGGCTTGAGTAGCCTGGTTCCGGGTTGTACAGGTTTCAACAGTGATACGTGGAAAACCGGATGGATTCGCATGTTGGGGGGCAGATCGAGTTTGAAGGCTACCGGTTTGATTACAGCCTTGATTGGATAAGGCCCTATATATCTTGGGTTAAAAGTTCGCGGGCCTTTAAGTGGTAAATGTCTAGTCGCCAGCCACACTTGATCTCCAACTTGGTAAGGAGGTACTTCACTCCGATGTAAGTCAGCATTTTCCTTATATTTGTCCTTGGCCTGCTGTAAATGAGTCTTGGCTTCTTTGAAGGCTCGGGTTATGGTGGCATGTAAGTTATCCACGGTGGGCATTTCAAGGCCTTGTGGTGGTTCAAGATCCGAAGTTCTGGGATGGTGGCCAAATAAGGTATAAAAAGGAGTCTGGCCAATTCCTGAATGCACAGAATTGTTGTACGCGTATTCAGCAATCCATAAAATGTCTTTCCAATTATATTCTGATTGATGCAACATGCACCGTAAGTACTGTTCCAATGTCTGGTTTGTTCTCTCAGTTTGGCCGTCGGTCTGAGGATGGTGGCTGGTAGATAAACGCACATCAACTTGTGCCATTTGGCAACATCTCTTCCAGTACCGAGAAATAAACTGGCTTCCCCGATCAGAGATTAATATGGATGGAAAACCATGTAGACGAACGACGTTCTCAAGAAATTCCTTGGCTAGGGTGGAGGCTGAAGGCAGCCCTTTCAAGGGAATAAAATGGGCCATCTTGGAGAAGAGGTCTACAATTACCAGTATAGTATTAAATCCATGACAAGGAGGTAGGTCAGTTATAAAATCCAGCGATAAAGTGTGCCAAGGTGCCGGTGGGATGTCCCGAGGTCGTAACGGACCGGCTGGTTTTTGCTTTTGACTTTTATTTTGGGCGCACACTGCGCATGTCATCACGAAAGATTTTATATCCTTTCGCCAGGAGGGCCACCAGAAATGCCTTTTAATTTTTTCTTCAGTCTTAGCGATGCCCGGGTGTCCTTCCATTAGTGTCTCATGATGATGGGCAATAACGAGATCTTGCAAATCCTTTTGAGGCAAGAACAGTCGCCCCTGGAAATAAGGTAAATCGTTATTAATTGAAAATCTGGGATCTTTCAGGCTCCATTCTTGCAAGGCTGCAGCGTCGAAAAGCAATTTAACTCTAGTTTGAATATCCTCTAGAGTTTGTGAGGAGATCACCCCCAAAATTCTCTGTTCGGGAATAATCGGAACTGGATCTAGAGTTGGGGCAGAATCGCCCATTCCTATTCGAGTGCGTCTGCCTTGCCATTCTTGCAGCCGGGGCGATAGGTGATCACAAAGTCAAATTCTGCAAAGAACAGGGCCCAACGGAGTTGGCGTGAGGATTGAGCTTTGGCCGTTTTTAAGTATTGCAAATTCCTGTGGTCTGTAGTTACGGTAACAATATGTCTTGCGCCGAGAAGGTAATGACGCCAAGCCTTGAAAGCTGACTTGATAGCTAATAGTTCTTTATCTGTGATTGCGTAGTTAACTTCTGGAGCTGAGAATTTTCTGGACCAAAAGGCCACAGGATGCAGTTGGTTCGAGACTGGGTCCCTCTGTGATAGAACCGCTCCCATGGCTAAACTAGATGCGTCAGTTTCCACAACGTAAGGGAGATCTGGACAGGGATGTTTTAACACAGGTGCAGAGGTGAATTTCGTTTTTAGTTCCTGAAATGCTTGTTCTGCTTCCGTAGTCCATTCGAAGCGTTTGTTTTTCCGTAAGAGGGCTGTGATGGGTTGAACCACTCCAGAAAACTCCAGGATAAACCTTCGATAGAAATTGGCAAAACCAAGCATGCTCTGAACCCCTTTCACAGAACTAGGGGATGGCCATTTGAGGATCGCGTCCACCTTCCGTGAGTCCATTCGAACTCCCTTTGGCGTTAGGACGAAACCAAGAAACTCAACCTCCGTGACGTGAAAAATGCACTTTTCGAGCTTTGCAAATAGTTTGTGCTGGCGTAGTTTCTCCAGGACGGCCTTAACATGTTTTCGGTGATCAGATTCCGAGGAAGAGTACACTAGGATGTCGTCAATATATATGATGACACAAAAATCTATGAGTTCTCGAAAGATGTAATTCATAAAATACTGGAAGGCAGCAGGTGCGTTGCACAACCCGAAGGGCATCACTTGGTATTCAAAGAGTCTGTATTTGGTGTGGAAGGCTGTTTTCCATTCATCGCCTTCTCTGACGCGCACCAGATGGTAAGCCCCTCTTAAATCCAGCTTGTTAGAGATGCAGGCATCTTTCACCTGGTCGAGGAGTTCAGGGATCAGAGGCAGGGGGTAACGATTCTTAACCGTTATCTGATTTAAGGCGCGATAGTCAATACATGTTCTAAGGTCGCCTTCCTTTTTCGGCACGAAGAACAAAGCTGAAGAAGCCGGTGACTTTGACGGGCGAATAAACCCATTGGCAAGATACTGATCCAAATACTGGCGTAAATGAAGATTCTCTGGTTCGGTAAGGGCATAAATCCTACTACAAGGCGGTTGAGCATTGGGTACCAGATCAATTTGACAATCGGATGGCCGGTGAGGTGCTAAGGTGTTGGCCTGTTCTATTTGAAAAACGTCTTGAAAGTCCTGATACTCAAGTGGTAGTTGTGCTGACACAGAGGTTACTGAGGCTAGACCCACTTGTGGATTTCCGGAATAAAAAGTTTGCCTGCAGTTAGGAAAGGTGATACTCTTTGCTCGCCAGTCAATTCGAGGATTATGTGCTTCTAACCAAGGGATCCCCAAGATTACCTGAAATTGTGGAGCCTTGATTACGTCGAACACTATGGTTTCCCTATGACCATCTTGGCCCACCAGTGTCATTTCTGTGGTAGAATGTGTTACCGGCCCAGAGGCAATTTCGGTCCCATCAACCGTGGTAATGACATCTTTGGTGATTTTTGGTCGGAGAGGGAGACCAATCCTGGAAGCCAATTCAAGATCAACATAGTTCCCAATAGCCCCACTGTCGAGATAGGCCTTTATACCATGTAATCGTTGAGGCTGCTTTGGATCCACGAGGGTCATTGGCATGATGAAATGCGAGGTCAAAGAGTTTGTCTTCACGCTCGGCAAGCGGACCTCTACGCTTGTCGGGCTTGATCGTTTCCCGAATCAGATTTTGGAAGGTTTTGGTCTGAGGCTCCAACCACCTTCTTGGGTGGTTTTACCGGGCAATTTCGTAGAAAGTGTCCAGACTCTCCGCAATAGAGACATAACTGGTTTTGCCGTCTTCTTTCTCGTTCTTTCTGCGTTAGGGGTCCTTTTACTCCCCCAATTTGCATTGGCTCCGAAGTGTCGGTACTCTTGGGGTTTGCGTGGGTTTTTACCAAAGCCCGAGTTTCAAATCTAGTCCGATCAGTCTTTCTATTCTGGAGTCTATGATCAAGTTGGATCACTAAATCAATGTATTCCTCACAGAGTTGGGGTGGATTCACAATTTGAGCCAGAACTTCTTTTAGCTCTCCACAAAGTCCTCGATGAAACAAGGTGATTCTTTTATTCTCAGGCCACCCAGTTTCCACAATCAGTCTGTTAAATGTGGCGATATAAGATAGGAGGTCTTGGTTCCCTTGACGCAAAGACAGAAGTTCGTTATCCAAGGCCTCACCCTGGGCGTGCCGGGCAAATAATCTCTCCATACTAGCCTGGAAGCGTTGAAAGTCACGAAGGATAGGATCGTCTTGATTTACCAACGGAATAGACCAATCGGCTGCACAGCCGCTGAGATACGATAAAACAAAAGCCACCCTAGTTTGGTCATTAGGGAAGGCCCCAGGTCTACATAAAAAGTGTAAACGACATTGGTTCATGAAAACAGCGTATTTCTTGGGGTCCCCCGCAAAACGTTCAGGTGGGGCCAAAGGCATGTTTCCCGGCAGGTTAATTTGCACCGGGTTAGTGGAAGCCATAGGAGTGGACTCTCTCCCGGAAGCAGGTAATGGCGTTTGTCCAGCTGATTCTGCAAAAGCTGTTTAGCCAGGTCATCGGTTCGTTCTTTGGACAAGATCAGTTCTCTTCGAAGAACGTTGGTTTCTTGGCGGGCGGCGTGAACTTCCGCCCGTAATTCCCCCAATAGTTCGGCCAGTTGGTCTGTTTCGGAAGTCTCCATGGCGCCTGGGTGGGTAATTGTGGGTAGGCTTCGCGTTCTGTAACGCTCACCTGGTTCCAACAGAGGCGCGGGCGTGGTCTGGACGGCAGTGGCCTCTTCGAAGGAAATGTTCAGCACCCTGAAGATGGAGTGGGCTGGGTTCCCAAATCCGGCTTGTCTGGCTCGGATGAATACCCTTCTGTGAGCGAAAAGGAAGGGTTAATACTCTGCGGGTTTTGTGTTGATCTCCCGTTCCCCTTCTCACCCTCCTTGCAACCCTTCTGTAATTCCCTGTGGAGACTCACCTTAGGGATTGAAAAGGCGAGCTCTCCATCCTGCTTCTGATGCAGGGGCGCGTTGGGATCCAGTTACGTCACTGGATAGTAAGTTTGAGTTCGCTTGTCTGTTCCGGTAAGCAACGTAAATGTTTATGGCAAGCTTCAGTCTAAACTGTTCCTCTTCTCTTTTGCAGGTAATGGAAGACTCCGGGCTGAGGGCGGTTTCTGTCGAAAACCTGATTTCAGGTGAGTTTTGGTGTAGGCCCACTACTGTCTTTTCCTGTCTCCTTTTCCTTAGGGGCCGGAGTTCGAGAATGCCGAAGAAATGGAGCCGGTACGAAGCAGAAGCTGAGTCCGACCTGTAAGCAGGTAAGTTTTAAATAGTTCGTTTGCTACGGTTCTTGCATTCACTAATGTGATGTTTGCTTTTTCCCCATAGGGGCCGGGGTGCTGAAATGCCCAAGGAATGGCATCGACCCGAAGGTAAGAAGAATTAGCTTGGCGGGTAAGTGCTTCTTGGTTATTTTCCCCTTCTCACCTTGCTTTCTTCTCTTCGTCTCCCCGTAGGTGCTGGAATGCTGCAGGAGATCCGGATGGGCGTCGCAGAGCCGAAGGCGCCACGTGCAGGTAAGAGAAGTGCGCCGAGATGTATGCGACGCGGTGAGTATTTAAAATGATGTCTTTTTGCAGGAACGTTGGCGCGCTGAATCCGGAATGCAGCTTTAACAGGTAAGGTTTGTTTTCACCTGTTTCTTCTTCCCTTTTCTATCCTTAGGTGTTTCCAGGATGCTGGCAGGCGTGGTCGAGGACTGGAGCAGGAGCAGGCACATTGAGCGTCCAGCTGCTAAGAGCAGAACAACGCGAAGCGTGGTTTGCTGTCTGGGCGTGGCTTAAATAGCCTTTCAAGTAGTCCCAGGTATGTACCCTTCCACTGAAGGTATGTATCCTGCCACCAGCCACACCCGTGTGGTTAAGTAGTTCCTTTTTCATCTGGAAGTTGTAGAATGATCTGCCAGGTAAGGAAATTGCAGCATGGTCTGCCAGGTAAATTTGCACCAAACACTATTCCTTCCATATCTTGTATGAGCCTGGCGCCGATGGTGCCAGGACTGTTATCCCTTATGAGCCTGACGCCAACGGTGCCAGGACTGAGTCCAAAGAGCCCCTATCTTGGGTGGCTGGGACTTCCCTAGTATACATGTTGCCTGCCTCTGAGGGTGCCGGGCCCTGTCTGGCTCCTTGGAGGTAGGCATCATGACAATAACATACAGGTATAGATTTTCCCCACGATTCGCGTGTCTCCAAGCTCCACTGCTCTTGAAAATTCTGTATGTAAGCAAGCGGGTCTTCCCCTTCCTTCATCTTTTTCATCATTATAGCTCCCATATCGGATGTGTCTGCATACAGCACTCTAAATGCTTTCCAGACTGCCAATCTGCAATTATTAAACAGTGCTGCGTCATGAGCAGTGTTAACCGTAGTAACCCTAGCATATCCTGCTCTGGACCTAACGTCATCAGCTCTCTCTCCAAGAATGGCAATCAAGAGATCTTTAATGTGCCCTATAGCCAAGATATTCCCTCCTGTCATCTTTTCTAACTCATGTATCAATTTCCCAGCACCATAAGTTAAACTCGGAAGTTTACACCTCAAATTATCCTTGTCCATCTGGGGCCAAGGTATATACTGTGGTCTGGCTCCCCCTTTCTTTAGCAAGGGAAACTGCGAAACCCCAAACTCACTCTGATCTCCCATTGTCTGTCTATTCAAGGCAGAGACAATATTTCTGCACCACCTTCTTCCTAGTAGCGACCTTAATCTGCTCACATATGGTGGCGATTCCCCCCTCTCATCATGAGGTTGCCCTTTAGGTTGATCTGACTGCATCAATGGTTTTGACGTCCTAGGTACAGGTGTGTCTAAATCTGACCATCTCACTTCCTTATCCATTGAAAAGCAACCCTTTGGACCACATACGTCATCCCACTCTTCTCTACGAAAGGTGTCTCTGTCTTCGTCTGACATTCCCTGTGCCCAACTCATATAACCTCTATCCTCCTCATCTCTGTGTAGATTCAGTCTATCTAAAGACAACTGCTTGGGGGACCTTGTGCTACATGGGGCTCGATCTGTATCGTACCGTTGTGTACTCTCAAGTCGAAAATGTGTTGCCTTTCCCTTCAATTCTTTCTGGGCTTTCATTTCATGACATACTTTATCTATCGCTTCCCGGATGCTCCCAAAGTCAAACTCTTCCTCTAGATTTACTCTAGATGGGCCAGATAATGACTCATATTCCGGGAAGAACTCCTCTATGTCCTCTCATGCTACTACTGGTTCAGGATCCCTTATCTCCTTCTCCAAGTGATCGAGATCACGGGCTCTCTGCCTTCTTTTTCATCAAGCTCTCTGTGCTTTCTCTCTTCCTCCCTTACCTTGTCTTCCTCCTTTTTCTTCATACCCTTTCTATCGTTTGCCCTTCGTATCTCCTCATCCCTTTGTCTTTTCATTCTCTTATCTCTTATCTTCTGTTCTTCATCTTCTATTATTTTCCTTTCTAACTTTTCCCTCTCATCGATTGCCCTCTGTCTATTGTCTCATTTTCTTTTCTCCTCGGCTCTTTCCTGCTTCTTCAACTGTTCATCTTGATATAGCTGCTCACACTCTGTCTGTCTTTTCTTTTTGTCTCTTCTTCCTTTGATCGTTCCCCCCTTTCCTTATCCTTTTTATCTTGCCCATCTTGATCTGCCTTTTGTCTCAAATCCTTGATGCCTTTACCATTGAGTTTGAGCAAATTCTGTCCACCCATCCATTTGTTCTGTAGAAGTGCTAACTCATCAGCTTTATCTCTTTCTCCCTTCCATCTCTTTATTCCTCTCCCTATATCTAAAGATGTGCTTGACCAATCACTTCTCTCCTTGTCCCTCACAACCTTAGGAATTACGTCTTTCTCAGTCTTTCTCTCCGGGTCCTCATCACTGCTTTGCGCAGGTGACTTATATACTGGGTTACTATACCCTGTTGCTGCCTTAAGCTCCCTCAATGGGTGTAACCCATGGTCTTTCTTGCTTTTGCAGTTTATTTCCAATGGGGCGGTAGGAGCAGAAGACTCCTCATCCCCCTCCTTGCATATATTAAGGATCCAATCTGTAGGAGGTGTCTCTTCTCTCTCCTGCTGGTACATTTTCCAAAGTTCTAAGCTCGCTAGTCTCTTGTTCATCTTTTATCTCGTGTACGCTGCATGCAAATATGTCATCATGTGCTGCAGGACTACCTTCAATAGTGACCCTCGTTGTGGCCACGGCATCAACATTTTATCTGCAGTTCCCTTAACCCATTCCGCACTAAACTTTCTAAGCTTAGGTGCATGTTTCGGCAACTGCTTGCAAAGATGCACAAGTGGAGTAATATCCTCCATTTTTTACTCGTCACTCTTGACTATCAATACTTGTTTGCTTTAGTCACAGATTTAAAAAACAATATGTTTTAGAAAAACAATATAATATGAGCGTGCACCAATCGTTGTGGGTGAGCTTGTCTCTATACCAGCTTCCCACCAATTAAAAGTACACTCCGTCACCACCTCAATGGTTCAGTGTCAATTAGTGTCTGAAGTTGGCCTTGAGTCTGTACTGTTCTCTGGGATTTTTTAAGGAGTATGGGTACTGTCTGGCTTCTGTGCTTAGGTGTGATCTCCTCATGCGTCCAACTTTCTTCCATCAAGTGACTGGACACCACGATTTGAGCCTTTTCATGTATTTGATTTTATTCTCTAATACTCTTATGATGTTGTTTGTTTTCACTTGACCTTATTGAAAAGGAGCTTCTGTTCTTTCACATTAATTGTATCCAATGTCAGCCAATTCTAGTTCTGATAAGACCTTGGCTCGCTTGGCTCATCCAACTCCTTAGCTGCAATATATTCTGTTTAATTCAATTGCTTTTGTAACTGCGACACTGAATTAAGGCCTTCCTCGTTGTTCAAGACTGCTATATATGTAGTGTAATATTCATTCTTTATTTAATCCATATATATATCTATGAGGTATATATGTATATGTTGGCGCTTGCCGCGGTCTATTTACTATAAGCATATGGCTAGCATCATGATTGCTTTGCTGCTTGTGTTTCATTGCATCTGTACACGTTTAAATTAACCAAGTATCTTTATCATGCTCATGGCATATGTTTCTTTATCTTGATCCCAAGATGTCACTTATCCTTAGTACTTATTTGGTCTTCATAAATCGTCTGCCTCTCTGGTCTGGTCATCTTCTATATGGAGTCCATTCAGCTGCGTATGACATCACCATTCATCCTGGTCATTCAGTTTCTTTGTTTCATCAGGAATCACGTTCAAATGGCCATCATATTGTCTTGGATGTAGGTATGGTTTCCTCAATGGGTGCTTCACTTCCCATAATCTCTTAGGAATGGGTGTTCTTATCGGTACTGCACAGAGTCGTTGCTCTTCTTCCTGCTTTCTTATTGGTGTAGTATACATCACATACTTTGGTTCGTACTTCTCAGGTAATGTATGTGGGGCAGGTGGACTGGATTGGGGGTACTTGGCTCCTCCTCTACATGCTTGAGGAGGGATACAGATTGACTGTTATAACAGGTGAAGATATGTTCAGAGATCAATGTATAGATGATGAGGTAGTGTTTTTTATAAGCATTACGTACTGCATAAGATTGAGAAAAGGGAAGTCCCACAGCGAATGGCACTGATGTGGCAAAAACCATTTTTCTTTCAGGAAGACATAGAAAAGGTGCCAAGTGTGCTTTGAACTACGGGCCCATATGGCGTTGGCCTATTGAAGGGAATAGGGGAGGTTAAAATATAACTCAAGCAAGGAGCAATTTTACCCTCAGCAAAACAGTACCATATGTCCCAAGAAGCTGATGAAGGCATATTTGAGACTATTTCAGCAAGGATGAAACAGGGAATCCTAGTGCCATTGGATTCCTCATGCAATGCTGCAGTGTATTTGATTAAATAATCAAAAGGGGGGTCGTGGAGATTTATCCAGGACTTGAGCCCTCTTAATCAAATTGTAGAAAAAGAATTTGCATTAGTTCCGAATCCTGCAGAAATATTGTGTAGCATCCCAGTTGAAGCTAAGTACTTCATGGTGATCGATTTGAAAAATGCATTTTTCTCGATCCCGTTGCACAAAGACTCACAAGATCTTACTTCCTTTACATTCAGACAAAAAAGAATAAACCATACTCATTTCGCTCAAGGGTACTTTGAGTCCCCGTCGATTTTTAATAGGGTCCTACAGATGGATTTAAGCAACAGTGAACTCAAAAGTGTGGCAATTCAGTACATAGATGATATATTAATCTGTAGTGAAACAGAGGATTAATGTAGGCAGGACTCTTTTCAGTTAAGGACTGCGGTTGCAGACAAGGCATAAAAAGTAGATAAGGAGAAATTACAGTATTGCCAGGAAGAGGTGGTGTAAATAGGCCAGTTAATATCACATAAAGAAAAGAAAGTGACCCCTGAGAGAGTTACGGCTATCATGAAAACTCCAATGCCGAATACAGTGAGGCAAATGCAGCAGTTTCTGGGCTTATTGCAGGGCCTGGGTGTTTGTATACAGTACATACACAAAACCACTTTTGCAAGAACTTAAGAAAGCACAAGTTGGTAAGGAAACGATAGAATGGACTGAATAAATGGAGGAAGGATTTGAGGAATTAAAAAGGGAAATTGCTACAACTACAATTCTGGGAATTCCCAATTATAGTGAAGAATGTTATTTGTTTTCTCACACCAATGGATCAGTAATGACAGTGGTACTCACACAAAGAACAACACTAGGGTATAAACCTTTGGCGTATTACAGTGGGATTTTAGATCCAGTCATGAGAGGACATTTTTCATGCAAACAACATTTAGCATTGTATGCACTTCGATATCAGCCAGGTTCACCCCATCACCTTACGCCCCATGAATTAGTAACAGGGCATTGTATGAGGACACCCCACATGCCACCATCTCAGAGTGTAGTGAAGACTCTAGGTGACGAGATGCACGATTATTTGACATGTGTGATTACCAGTCTTTCTTTCATTTCAGATCAAGTCAAGCATCGGAGTGAGGGGTCAAGGAAGATGGAAGAGGACAGTCCAGTAACTGATCCAAGCAAATTATTGCTACCACCAAAGTTGTATGTTGTAGATCAAGTGCTTATTAAAAGTTTCACACGTAGATGCTGAGAGCCAAGATTTAAGGGACCATTTCAATTATAGGAAGTTTCTCCTAGTGCAGTTAGGGTGTCTGGAGGAAGAGCGTGGTTAAATATTTGTGACCCTCCCTCTAGTACCTGTGACTGGGAAGCAGGACAAGAAGGAGAATTGCTGTCTGTGCAGACTCGATCGATTACCAAGAAGAAGGATGATAAGTCAAGTGTGTAATTAAAAAAACATTTTTTTAAGGACTGGAATTCATTGGACGCTCCTTAAGATATTAGCAGGATGTGCATGGACTTGCAGAAAATTCCAGAGCTTAAAAGTACTTTTTAAAGATTCTTTGAAAAAGTAAAAAGCACTATGCCCAAGCGCCAATTCCTTATTAAAAACTAGAAGAGATATCAATTCCCAGATTCCTTTTTGGGATTCCTTTTTGGGAAAATATATATTTTAAGAATAACACATGGCACCGTTGGTAGTGACACACATAGGTTTGGGTTTCAGTTTTTGTTTTTATACTCCAGTCATAATACCCTTACTAGGAGAGATGTTAATATTCTCACTTTTCTCCACAATCCAAAGAACAGCCCAGTGATGATGTTATGAGAAGGCTTTTGATTGCAATAATCGAGCAGCTTGTGCAACTACGAATGTGATTTGAGTATATATATATATATGATTGAGGAAGAAAAAAATGCAGTTGCAGGAAGACTAGCAATTCGACAAGAAATACCTGATATACATATGCATCTGCTTTCTTTTCTTCTTTTTGTGCCTTACATCCCGAAGTCTCTATCATTCTGATGGTTCAATTGAAACCACGAGAAGTGATTTTTCACAATATAACTACAAATGATGATGATTTCTTTGACCTATTTGGGCAGGTCAAGCAACATAGGAGAAATGCAGAAGAAGATAGACAGGGGATAAATACATACCTTGATAATTCAGCTCACCTGGGGAATAATATGTGGTACCAACATATGAAAAAGGTGGGAGAGAGAGCATCTGATGAGAACCACTATGTCTGCTCTCTCATCCCCTGTGCCATGAGTACATAAAGGACATTCATTTCAAAAGAGATGCCGGCACATAAGTGCCTCAGCCATCGAGCAGCATGTACTACCAGAGGACAGTTCCAAGGGAGTTGGTCAACCCTGTGATGGCGATCAAGACAGACATTCCCATACCAGGATGATTATACCAAGAAAACATAAATGGATAAAGAGCCTGGATGGATAGACAAGATGCTCGTGTATCCTTCCGTGGGACAAGACAAAGTAATAATTGAAGAAATGAAGAGGATGACTTGCTCTGACAAAACTAAAAAGACTGGAATGCCTGGATGCTGGGAGGGCTCACAGCTGTTAAGCTATGAATGAGTGATTATGACCAATGGATGGGAAGATGGAATGCTGTCCTGTGCAGCTCATCTACTAATGAAGGAACCAGTGCACAAGGTGCAGAAAGTGAACGAGTGCCTAAAGTCATGGGCCAAGAACTCTAAACTGATGACATGGGTGATTGATGAAGCAGGACCACTGGCTGTGGTCCCATTGATTGATGTGACAATGTACTTTTGAAGCAAAGGTGAAGTCCGAGTTGGAGAGAATACAGGGTGCAAGCACATCATTGATATCCCTGGAATGCATAGACGGACTGCTGTCCTAATGTATAGGTACTGGGCTTGTGGATTCAGTGCATATATGAAGTTGCCCAGGAACCGGGGAGAAGTGTCTTCCATTGTACTCATCCATGTTCCAGCCTTGGTGATTCCCCAGAGTGACCTGAATACCGAGGGATTTCCAAAAGTGGATGAACACTTGAGAAAAAGAAGGTCACTTGCACTCCAGCCAATGAAGAGAGAGAATTATTTCTCAGCTAAGTCAATAGAAGCTTAGAATGAGATTCCTGATGAGCTCAAGCTGTTCAGCAAGACGGCTATGATAATGACATCTATATTTAAGCGTGGACTCCAAACAGCAGTGAACGCCAAATGGTTGCAGGTCACCAGGTGTGAGCTGTTACAGACAATCAATGCCACTATAAAAGGATTTAACACCATAAAGGAAGAGTAAGGTTAATGACCCTCCAAAACAGGTATGTCCTCTACAAGATTACAGCAATGGAAGGAGGTGTTTGCGCCAAGGTCAGGCCCTCTTGCGGTACTTTCATGCCATCTCATAACGGTGAGAACGGGTTTCTGACGGATGCTATACCTATGTTCAGAGAACTGCATACGAAAATGGAGGAGGAGACGGAGGCTATTGGAGATGACGATTGGTTCTCATTTCTGTTTCGCATGGATTCCCGACTGGATGGCGAATGTGTTGAAGTACCTTGGAGCAATATTGGTGACGATAATGTTCAGGTTCTGTGTTATAAGGATAATAATTGGACAATGCCAGAAAACAGCAAAGAAAGCAGTGGGAATGAAGATCATGATCAATGTGAATGATGAAACAGAAGACAACGCACAAACTGAAAGTACCATTAGAAACCACATAAAAGCAAGTATTGTGGCACCTGAAGGAATGAAGTTCCTGTACCCAAGAGATCATAAGAATTATGTGGGATGTTGTGTCTTCTGTACCCCAAGTTAAGAATGCAATTACATGACCTGGAGTGTGGATGAGCATATAATAAAAAATGCAAACACCCTGAGGGGGGTGAGACAGATATAGATACCAAAGAAACCCTTATTCAAGAGAAGATTCAAAGAAACAGGAACACTTGAGGAGGTGATGGAGGAGTTGACCAGAGGGGGCAATGTAGAGGAACAGACGTACATATCCGCAGGAGTTTCTATCCACCTAGCTCCCTTTTATTGGAGACATCAGAGCATCTAACACCAGCTATTGTACCAAAACCACAGTGAGTATTTGGAAGACGGTATCCATTCAGACAACCATATTGAATGTACCCTCGAGTTGATGACAGCCTGCTGGATGAGATTCCTGAAGGAATATGAGAAAGAGCTAAGAAAATGGACTGATGACGTCATAAGAAAGTGTGCACAACATCCTGAAATACTGGATAAATACAATGTATGAATCCTAGAGGAGAAATGACGAAGTAAAGAATCAAGGGAACCTTAAACGTGTAAAAGAAGAAGATTACACGGTAAAAAGTGCTGCAGAAATCAGAAGTATCATGAAAGTACATACGCTGAAAAGCAAGATAGATCAAGTCATTGTATAGGCTAGCTACAAGTAGTGAATATAATGCAGGCGGAACTGCAATTGTACAGAAACTGGACATTGGTAACATGAAATAAGTAAGCCAAAGAACCATGAAGAGAAAATGAAAGGCTGTGTCGCTGTAGAATAGCAGGTTGATGGAGCTGCATTGGGAGGCTGTCTGGCCTGAAGTCAAGAACTGAGAAGTCGAGGTCAGCTACCTACGCTGAAGAGGAACATGTGTGTGGAGGATGAATCTTAATGTTAAGGTGCAAGAAAGAACACAGAGGATCCCAAATCTTAATTAATTAAAACATTTAAAAGCTTGCAGAATGAACCGAGAGACTGAAAATAGGGCTTGAACTTGAAGTTACAGGCACGATAGAGAGTGCCTTCACTCCCGTTGCATTCCGAGGACAAGAAAACTCTGCAAGGCCAAGTACAAAGAGAATTTCATGGCAGAAGGCATGGGCGATGAGAGATGTTGGGCTAATTGAGTGGTAGGGCAGCCTCATGTCCTATCTCCCTGCATCTGGGTCTTGGCTTACATGCTGCTAATTGAAACAAATGTTCCAGACATGACACAAGCATGCCAACCAATTGTATTAGTCCATAGAACAAAGGATCTTATAGCTTGAGAAACCAATGAAACACTGTGTAACTGATTTTTCTTAAATGACACGTATCAAGAGGTAGTCCTAGGTTGTCCACCTGATATTTGACAGCCAATAACAAACTTAGCTCCTATATGATTGTATATCTAGGCGTGTCCCTTCACCAATCCCAACCCTTGATAGGTTTTTTACTATTGCCATGTAGTATGGCGTCATTCTGACACCTAAAGAAGTATATAATTGTATTTCATGTGGAAATCGCTGAGAATGAGCGTACGTCCATTGATGTTCGTTGTAAACTCCCTGTTTTAGATAATTCTCACTAAAACAGCAACTTGCCATCTTCTTGAGTTTGTCTGGTTATTTGGAATCAGAATTATTCTTGTGTAAGCCCATCCGGTAACAGATGTATGTTCCAGGGGCCATAAGCTCATATGATGTGCAAAGATTTTTGAATGAACCCCAAATCTTCTGAAAAGTCCTGACATTATTCCTTCTCTCAAATTGAGACCCCTAATTCCTTGCCAATGACACACAGCATTAACCCAGTCCTCTACCCTAGGATTCCATGTGGTCTTTCACAGACATATGACAAATCTTTTCCCCACCATTACTGATCTGAAAACGAACTCCTTGGCACCCCCTAATCACAGTTTTCAGGCACTCATCCTTACAGAGAAGGAGTGCCGTTGCAGCTATGAGATCCACAACCAGGAGCGAGGAGCAGTGTCATTTTAACCAACGCCTCAGATCAGAAGGTTAACAAATGTCCACAAATCCAAAACAGGTCTGATTGGTCGGCTTCCCTACCCAGAAAGCATCACCGACATTCCAGCCCACCACGAAGATCTTCTCGGATTGTGATTTGCTTTTGTGTCAGTGCAGATTTTGCAGATATGGTGGAGGAAAAGGTCACTGAAAGCATCTCAGATCCTCCCTCACTAGAAACTGCCAATTCCTCTGGGTTTGGGTATGTATTTTGATTGCGGCAAACTGACTGTAATTTATCTGCGCGGGCCCAATTTAAACCTTTTTTTTTGTCCCACACCTCCAATTCTAAGGTAGCCGTGGACACCCATGCACCCCTGAAATTGCAAAATATCAAACATGGGGAGCAGGGGACACCCCCACAAACCCTGCTCTTCAGTGTTAGTATTTGGCAATATATGCAACCAAATTGCTCTGAAGCCCAAATCACCCATGCAAAATTCAATCACATTAGTCATTAGGTCCATTGTTTTAGGTGGAATAGGCTAATACCTTCCTCTGACCAATTCTCCAGAAGCCTGTTAATAATCAGGCTATTTGCTGCATTCGATATTAGCTTTAAAGAGGCTGAAAAAGCCCTGGTCAAAAGGGACCCTGGACATGCAGGATGCCCACCAAACACATAGGTTCCAATACCTTTCTTACTAGGTCCATCTTGGAATGTCAATTTGCATCTGCTTGCGTGTTGGACAGCAAGTGTGGGACACAACATTGCACATATGAGGAGGGCACCTCAAAGCCCCCTTCATCTACTCTGGCATGTAGGGTTTTCTGGGTGAATGTAAGCTTCTTTCTCGAATTGCACACACAGCCACTAAGCAATGGGTGCATACAGGAAGCCAAACAGTGTGCTCATTCTGATGACTTGGATAGCAGCCCATATGGTGAAACTCAGGGCTGACCACCACACAGTGCCCTCCCTTGCCCGCTCAGTAAGAGGTTTGAAATGTGTACACATTGCATTTCCAATTTATGGGAGAATCTGAAAATTCTCAGAACCAGGGCCATTCGACCTAATAGCCTAAATGTAAACTCCTGTCATGGCACAGGGCTGGGAAACAGGCGTCGCTGCCATCTTAGAGAGGGCAGGGTTATCTCCGGAAGCAGCACTGCATTCTTGCAGAACATCAAAACAGGGGTGGACTGGCCTATAGGGAACTCTGGAGATTTCCCGGTGGGCCTCGGCCTCCTGGGCCTCATTTGTGTGGCATTTCCAAATGTTCTCATAGGAAAAGCATTGGGTTTGCTGAAAATGTGTCATATAGGGCCACTTTGAACTTTATTTCCAGGGCCTCTTTTAGGTCCCAATCCACCCCTGCATCAAAAGAGGACAATGGCAGCGCATGTCCAAAAGGTGTGCTTCTGGCCATTTATGGAAATGTCTGTGCTCCTTCCTTATTTACCACAAAAAGTGGTTCACACACCATATTGAAAGGTATCGTTGATAGGACACAGCCTCTCCTTGTTCCCCTCTCCAATAAGAAATCCGCAGAACTGTGGTCCTTAGTTAATACCACAGCCCCCCTAGACCTGTGACCCAGCAGTCTGAGAAGGATGGCGAAGATTCTGTGAAGCCAAAACCCAAAAAGGCATTGTTCTAGGAATGCTCAGTGCACTTGGTCGACAGCTGCCTGCCTGTTCCCTGTCTCCCTCCCTCTCTCGCTCCCTCGCTCCATCCATACCCACGGTCATTCTTTCATCATTTCAGCTTTGAGAACCCCTTTTTCCTCGTGCCTCTCTAGTTTCACTTTCCCTGGCGTTCTCTGGCACCTTCCCTCCTTTTTGCAGTCTGGGTACCTGCCCAGGGAGCCCGGGTAACCCCAGCCCCTCTCCGCCCTAGAGCTCCATGCCTTGGGCACATGTCCCACGCATCCGTCTGTTAAGAGGGCGCCGCTCTAGCGGCCCCTGTCTTCCATTTTTACAAACATGTTCATGCCAGTTGCCTTGGTTCATTTCCATGGAGCCCACCACACTCATTACGTGCCTCATGCCATTTTGCCCTGGGGACTTTTCACAGAGCGTTTTCCAATGGGATTGCGCCATTATAACATGCTTCTGTCAATCAGACCCCATGGAGTCACCCAGTTGCTCTAGACATTCCGGTTAGCTTTGTTTTTAGGTGCGGCAGATTTTCCCAACCGTCTTTTCTTGGGGCAGGGTAGGCAACTAGTAGCCCCATGTCTTTAGGACCGACTTCCTCCAGTCCTGACCTGTTATCCACTGGGCCTGCTGCCACTTCCAGTGCTGCTTTTCCATTATAAAACGGGGCCTACAGTTCCCAGAATGCACAGGGCTATTGGCTTAAATACCAGCACTGATATTATGGTGTCTGGCCTGGAGATGGATGATCATCAAAATGTGTCTTTGGGTGGGGTCGAGGGGCGATTAGATCCGTGTTCTTTTGCGATACACAAATCCTAAATTCTATTTAAACAAAAAAAAGTAAACTCCAGAAGGAGCTCCAGAGGGCGACCCCCCCCCCGCCCCTTTAGCTTTATATAGAGGATAAAAGCAAACAGATGCAGGACATAAGGGGCTTGATAAACCCCAATCTCCCGCCCCCGCGTCCCTCTACCCCACACTTACACCCTAACAGCCCAAAGCCGGCTTTGCTTTTCTGTGCCCTGGACGGGGTCAGACAAGGACAGCAGCTGGGCTCTGCATGGGCTGTTGCTGTGGAAACCAGTGTTGGTAAACATGAAATGCACCCTGATAGCTGATAGGGCCGAAGCAGTGACACACACACGTGAAATCCTCTCCCGATGGACCAGCGTACATCCCGACCCGAGACTTTGTAAACAGGCCCTCCAGGGCTCGGGGGCACCTTTGCCCTCACCACCCGCACCCCACTCTGCGGCCAGGTATGGGGAGCTGCAGAGCCCTGCATATCAACACGCTCCATGTCATTCGGAAGGAACTCATCCAGTCCTGCTTAGGTGCTTGTGCGTCCTATAGCCGAAACTATTGCATTAGAGTACAAATAGGGAGAAAAGGCATTTGAGGAGGGACAAAAAGCTTGAAGGTGCTGGTTGGTTAATTGCCCACCCATACACTGCCCATGACCGTTCTAGTCTCTATGGCGATTCCCACCCTGTTCCTGTCCCTCCAGGGATCGCTTTGAGCTCGCTTGGTCAAGCATTACCATCAAACATTGCACTTGAAGTGCCTGCCAGTGTTATTTCAAAGCAATCTGGTGAGTTGATGACTTAATTGGAGTTCTAAACTTAAGTCTGGTGTAATAAAAATGTCTTGACCTGGTCCGCCTTCAGGCACTCGATTTATGAGCACTATGTGTGTTGTTTACTGAAGTCGTGCTAAAAACAAGCACTGGCAAAGCAAACAGTTTCGGCTTGTGTGAAAGTATGAGGCATTTGCCAGGCACTGCTATTATCTGCCCAGATGCTTGCACCATTTTGCAACTGCTACCATCAATGGCCAGTTCATAACACTACCCCACCCCTACACCAAAGCACAAACGGCTGGCATTGCCAATGTTTGTTTTTCTTTGCATCCTCGGACTTGAAGTCCCAGATTTATAATGGGGAAATGCCAGCGTCCGACTGGGAAAAAGAATTTCCCTGCACAACAAAAAAGAGCTCATTTTCACAAATCAGTAACTTACTCATGAAAACTGTTTTAAGGAAGGAGCCCCGATGCATTCTTGGTACAGGTTTTGACAAATTGTGTATTTTAAAAACATAAAAAACATCATAAATCAACAAGAAGGCCCCAATAACCGACCCACACTTGTGTATTAGCCGGCTTTTCGGGCATTGCCATATAGCCACGTGGTCTAGTCAAATCCTGTGCAAGTCCCAAAAGGCAAATACCAAAACAGGCCTGGATGATACTCTTGTGAATGACCTGGGCACGTTGACATGTTGGTATGTTTTCTAAGAGAACACTGAACAAAGCTGTTCATCTTGAGCCAACTCAGTCTATTTTGTGGGGGCAAATTTAATTTTTCTTTGGCCTAGCAAGGTCAAGATTGTGTGTTTTGAGGTCAAGGGGAGGCCAGGTATTATCAAGGGTGGGGGGCTGTAGCACAAATGCTTTGCAATGGATACTGGGCAGAGCTTTAAGTGGGCAGGAGCCAGCTGGTGCGGAGCCCTGGCAGACACCAAGAAACCGTCCTTGAGCCGGGGCACTGCTGGGGCTCCCTCAGGTAGCACCTGACACGATTTTAGTCAAGCGATTGTGAGTGCGGTAGGGTGCCGTGAAAGAAATGCGTGCAGGGAAGTCATCTGCTTGTGAAAGCGGGTCAGCTAGCACCTGATTCCCAAAGGATACAGCTCTCTAAATTCGTACATTTGATTCGTAGTTACTTTACTGGTAGTGACCGCCCTTTTCCCTCTCCTAGACTCACACTTACAGTGCTCTGAAACGCGATACCGCCCATTGCTAGCATTCTGACTAACATGACAACGCCATCCTTCGAAAGCGTGTGAATTCTCCCACTTTGGCATATAATGCTTGGCTAGTGCCAACCTCCTAAATGTTAGAAAAATCGGGTGCCTCCTTCCTTTCAACACAGCCAATCATCTCTTAACCACTCTTGCCTTCTCTAAACTGGACTACTGTGCCAGCATCCTCTTTGAACTCACCAACTATGCTTTATTTCCTGTCGACAAGATCATTAACTTTGCTACCTGGACTCTCTTTCGAACTCCCTCACTTCACACCTACTTCCTCGTACCATCACCAGGCTGGATGGCTGACGATGCAAAACAGGGCCAGATTAAAATGTCTTCTCCTGGTTCAAAAATCTATCCACGGTAAGGCACCACTGTATCTATCCACACATATCCAATTATCCATGCCTTATCGTAATCTCTGCTCTGCCTCCCGGACTTTAAATGGACGAAAAGATCAAATCTAAAATGGCGAATTTACGTTTAGTGTGCATTTGGCATAGTAGATTAGATTGAAGTCCATAAATCCTGAAAAGGGGAGCCGGGGTAGCGGGGGTGTCCCCCGCTTCACCAGTTCGGTATTATGGGCTGCAGGGGTTGCTGGGGTATCCCCCACATACATTAAAGGCAGTGCAGGGGACAAATGGGCAAAATCCCAAAAGATTGCATGTTGAAATGCAGGCAAGTGGGCGCCATAATTCGATCTTTTGGGATATGTTCTATTAACGTACATCCTCCTCGACTACCATTGTGGCTCCTCATCCTCCCTGTTCTTCCTCTCGCTTCCACTCTTTCTCTCTTCTTGCTCCACTTGCATGGAATTCTCTTCCCCCGGACATCCGAGAAACAGTCCACATGGATTTGTTTAAAACCAAACTGAAAGTCTACTTCCTCGCCTCCCTTGCCCAAGTCACCCGCCCCTCTTTAGGCCACACCCAGCACAATTTAGCCACATCTCCGTTCCAGACCCCGCAGATTTCGTATGGGCATGCTGGCACGTATGCAGTGCTTTCAATGGGATGCTGCTACCGGCTCTCACTACTGGCGCTTCTCGTTTTTGCCATCATGGAATCCTCCACGCTGAAGGAGAGTACCTGCACTTAAGTTTACAGGGCGGAGAACCTGAAAGCCTCTCCCTAAACTGTACCACAATGCACGGCTAAGCACCTGCAGCCTTTGCGGGGGAGGGGGGGAATCCTGTTCCAGCTCCCTCTTCGTCCCTCCCGCAACCCATAGCTCCTCCCCACGCTCCACCCTGCAGAGTCAAAGGAGGAGAAAATGAGCGCACCTGGCAAGTACCTTCCCTGCGTATTTGCATCTTAGATGCCGGGTCTTTTCTAACAGGTGAATGTTTAGGGGATTGGAAGAGAGATGGGACATATTGAACTAAACCCCACACACAGCTCCAGAATCTGTGGCATCTTCCAAGACAATTAAAGTGAGTCATAAAATAGTATCCCCTTCTTAAAGCTTTTTGTTGCATTCATGTGGATATTTAAATGTTCTTAATGCCATGCATAACAGCAAGTTGGAGGTTTATGCCACACCATTACTTTAGGGAAGGGAACTTGTCACACAATTTCTTTTATTGTGTATCTGTAACTGATGACACTTTTGTGGTGTAGAAGAGAGCTGACTTTTCAGGCTTGCATTACTTGCATTCTGGGATTTGTAGTCTTTAATCCAGGTTGTGGAAAAAATAAAGCTACTCATTTCTTCTTTTTTACTAAAGTGTTTAGTTAGAAAAAACCTTTAATACTATTGGTAACTTTATTTACAACAATCATTAAAAACACATATAAATCACAAATCATTTTATACTTATCAAATTAATATTATACCTATTAAAAATACAGTACGAAAACCAATTACATATTCACATTTCATAACAATAAACATCAATTGAAAAGTGCAGGCTGCAGGAAGAATTAATTGAATTATTTACAGCTTTTCAAAGGTTTCTCGATGTCCAACCATATATGAGACACAGTATAATTCGGTACCAAACTGGTGCCAGAATAAATGAAAGCCCATGTTTGGTCAGAGTGCAAATTCTCCAAAGGGAATCGTATGGAGCGGTGTCCCTTGCCTGTGATGTGGGTAATCGCTCGGCATTGTGTTAATAAATGTCTGTCTGTCGACACTTCCAGTGTGCACAGTCCGCAGATACGATCCGCAAGGGGCATATTCATCCACACTCCTACTCTTAACAAAGTAGGCAGGAGTCCCTCGCGTAACAGCGTTATACAACGCCTCGTTTTTCCATCTCTGATCGTCTGTAGGTATTTAAACTGAGCATTTATGGGGAACGACTGAAACACGTCTCTTGTAAAGAGTCCTAGCCGACAATTGTCTAAAATGGTTGTCTCTATCCCATACGCTAGCTTTTTCTTTGATGTCTTTGATAGCTTTCGCAATATTATTAAAAGCTCTTACATCGCAGCCAATCTGGTCTAAGAACATTAAAAATAAACTTAACCAACAACTTAGAGCAATCTTGGGGCTAGGCTCATGCATAAAATGTTTCAAATTACAATACATTGGATTTGAGTTGTTTTCTTCAGCACTTTTTATTTTGTTTAAAGTGTTAAGTGCATTTATACCCAGTTCACTGTGAATAGCTTCCACAGGGGTGCAGTTTGGTAAGGCCAGAGTTCGACACCACAATTTTCCTTCCAACAAATCCAGCTATGAGGTCTCCTTGTCAGAAAAGATCTCCAGGCACATAAAATACTAGCCTTGTACACTTTCAACAAGCCCTCAACCGAGTGACCCCCTTTATGTTTTAGATAGTTCTTTATGACATTGAACTTTCTAAATGTTTCAATGATAATGGAGTTTCCCAGTTAGTCTCCATTATCTGTTTCAAAGAAAGGAATGCCCAGGTAAGTATACCTGCCCACTTTTTCAATAGGATCCTTCCCAATTTTCCAATTATAAGCTTTTCATTTTGTATTCCTTTTGTGCAATATCATTATTTTAGTTTTCTTGTAGTTGATTTCTAGACCATTTTCTGGGGAGGAACTCTGTAGGGTACATTGTAAACCCACAGGGGTTTGGTCTAATACCAGACTATCATCTGTGTGCGAGAGCCAGGATACTGGTTGTGTGTAGGGGTACATTATGGCATTTCCATACCTTTTCTTGTAAATCTGCAACGTAAAGATTATAGAGGAGCGGGACCAGTGCGCAACCCTGTTTAAGTCCATGATTAGCAGGGATAATATCACTGAGGAATCCTTCTTGATTAATTCAAACTCTCATCGCAGTATTAGAATACATTTCCCTCACAAAATGGAGTAGAACAGGATTACGACCCCAGTCTTTCAGTTTTGTCCAGAAGCGAGTTCTGATTACTGTGTTAAAGGCGGCTTCATAGTCTACGAAGCAGACATATAATACTTGCTCTTTGTCAAGTTTTGCCTCTTTTATCAAGTAGGAAAGTGCCCATAGGTTAGATAGTGTTCTAAAGCCCATCTGTTGATTTTAAACAATTTGATGAGTTTTAATCCACTGGTTTACGCATTCCATAATTACTTGCATGAATAGTTTGGAACTGGTATCAACCATGGCTAACAAACGATAGTTATATGGATCTGTCCTGTCTCCCTTCTTATAGACAGGAATAACAATAGATTATTTCCATCTTTGACGAACAATATATTACCAAAGAGAGTATGTAACATGACCACCCATAAATCAGGGGCAGCTTTTAAAATAATATTAGGAATACCATCAGGGGCGGGGGATTTTTAAATGGTTTTAGTTTCACTATTAGTACCCGGCGAGAGGGTGTGGTGGCCTCCCAGCCAATGGGGAGACTCAGAATGTGGGCATCACCATATGGTAATCCTGTTGCCCTGAGCCTCCTCACGACCGGCGGCCGGCATCTCTCCTCGCCCGGGGAATCAGGTAAGTCTGTCTCCCACCCCCCTGCTCCCACCCACAGAATTCCCTCCCCACCCTCCCACCCCCACTTACTTTCTTTTCTGACCATGGGAACCCAGCGCGTCTGCTCCCGATGTGTGACAGGCCATCATCAAAAGGAAGGAGGGACTACTTGTAGTCCCTTCTCCCTTCCCAGGTAGCCATTTTGTTTGTGTACCCTTTTCCCATTTTTTTTCAATGGCCACCATGGAAAGTTAGAAGGGACTACATCTGGTCCCTTCTCCCTTCCCATGTACGCCATTTTGTTTGTTTACTTTTTTCCCTATTTTGTTCAATGACCACCATGGAAAGGTGAAACAGGCTTTGTTTTCCCGTCCCGTGCAGCCATTTTTTGCCTTTTTTTCTGTTCCAAAACACTGCAGCGTTTCGTAATAGACAAAGAAATGCCTTTAGTACCCCGGTCTAATGGGCTGGGGTACTAATGACAGTAAGCCCCAAGCCTGCAGGCCATTACTGAATAAGGCAATGCCTCTGGGGCCTTCGTTACAGGCCAGGGCTATGCTTTGGCCTGTAACTATGGGCCCCGGGGGCATTCCTTATGTGGTAATGGCCTGCAGGCTCGCGGCTTATTGCCTAATTAACCTTTTGAGATTATCCGTGGTACACATCAAATCTCTTCCTGTAGCTTCCATTTGACTAATGCCACAAAGATTTACTTTCAATAGGCGTATTATAGAGGGTGGCTGTGTGCGCAATTCAAGTTGTTACGTCAATAGGATTGAGTTCTTTCTAGCTATCCGAGATTTCTGTCCAAGAATTGTATAAGGACCAGAGTCTACGGAAGTCTGACTCTTGTAAGGCTCTAAAAGCATTGTGCCATTGTAATTGTAATTGGTTATTTATAACGCGCTTAATACCAAATATGGTTGTTTTATGCTCTCTCAAAGCATTTTTATATTTACTTTTCAATTCGATTAACATTACCCTCTCCAACGCCCCCTCCAACTTCAGGAACTTGATATGTTTCCTTCCTTTATTACATACATTATTTTTTCCCCTCATGGCGGCGTCGAATTGCAGGTTCGAAACCCTATTCTTATTGGAGCAGATGTTTTTTTCCATAGGACTAAGTATATTCATAGGTCCAAGTATTTGCTCGACCATTGGACCAAGTGTATACGGCTAATCCGGTTCTATATGGTTCATGGTCAGTTATAGAGACGTAGAACTTCCATAAAATCCCTCCAGGGGTCAGCAGGAGGGAGAGTGGTGATTTCCTTCTAGTTGATAGCTCTCACGCCAAATATATTAACAGTTATATTGTCTGTGTCCGTGGAGGAGGGTCTTTGGTAATTTAATTCACCCAATACAATGTATAACCCTTCTTTGTTCTGAGTGAGCCAGTCATTAATTAAGATTTTGACGGTTTCCATAAGATCAGTGGCACCCCCTTGTCCCGAGGAATTATAAATGTTAATAAGCAAACATGAATAATGTCAAGGTGCGTTTTTAAATGACCAAACCCCGCAAGTATATAGGGGCTGTAACTGATGATATATTCTTTTAGCATTAAATAATTTCTTGCGTCTATTAACAAGCCACCAAATGGCCTCCCAGTTGTATTACGTCTAGAAGGTCTGCAGACCATATGGAAGCCACCAATCTTTACTTCTCTCATGAGTCACGTCTCCTCTACGACAATTATATTGGCTTTTAGTAGATGTTTAAGGCCCTCCTCCCTCTACCTTGATTGATTATCCAGTTATCTAGTGAACCTGGAAAAGGTTGAGTTTCTCTATCCTTCAAGGAGACTCTAGGGTGTGTAGGTGTGGTTAGCTCATGCCCATTCTCAGTCGCACTACAGGTTATGTTGTCACTAGTCATCGCCAACGATTGTGATGTATTTGTCTGAGTTTGCATCTTGGCCTGTTTCTTTTTTACCCTCTTTTTTGATGTTTTTAGTTCCAATTTTCTTTCAATTAACCACACTTTTAAAAAAAATATATATAGTAGTCTGGTAGCCCGGGTTAGTTTATTATTTGCATCTCTGTTAGGCCGAGCCTGAGGGTAATCCAGACTGTCTCTTGCTAGAGGGGTATCGTCAATACTGATTCCAGATCATGATAGTCTTGGGTCTGCCAATATAGAGTCCGTGCTCTCTCGTAATTCCACCTGGGGGGGGAAAAATAGCACTATCTCAACCAACTTAAGTAGACTTTCTTTCATTGTCTGCTGTTCTTTTACCAATTTAGAGCAGATCGTATAGAGGGCTATTAGAATAATGAGCTGCTCTGGATCGCTCTGTCCCTCCTCTTCTGATCTTTCGGTGGAAGAGTAAGAATCATTAGGAAGCATAAGAAGCTGATCATAAGATTGAGCCACAGTGCGCAGTAAACCTGGGGATTTAGATAGGTCCGTAGATTTACTAGCTAGGGATCCCTGTGGCATGATACCTCCTTCATTGGCAAGCGTGCTCTGTTGGTTTTCGTTCCCTGCATTAGCCTCATTCTGTAAGTTTAGAATCACATTGAGCTGGGAATTGTTGTCAATAGGGGATGGGCCAGATGTATTCGCCAGTGATGTGTTTTCAAGGATTGACGCCTCAATGACCATCTTATCCTGATCACCTGGTTCCATGTTGCAGTGTTGACGAGGAGAGGAAATTACTGACGGGCCCATTGGTCAGTACTCACCCTCGAAAACGAGTAATACAAGATAGCTGCACCATTCAAGGACAGAATGCAGGATTCACATACTCCGGCAAGGTTCAATAATCAGGACTCAGTAAATTGGCAAAGGGAAGTCCGTTTAATGATACATACATCAGCAGATGGAAATCAGCAGCATCACGAACACCTGCCTCACCCCGACTTCCTCGAACTTTAGTCAAACAGCCTCTTTTATGGGCAAAATCCATCATCCTTGAAGTCTAATTCTACAAAAAACCATCATGCAATATAATTGGTTGGGAAAGGTAACTTAAGCATAGGTGCTATATCTGTATATGGAAATAACGCAAGTGGATTGGATAACTCTTATCTGGTGGGCGTCTACGCCCTTCCCTCTACACCACACGTGATTGACGTCACTACAAGTACAACATCTCATTGGTTACAGTGTCTATAGGGCCGTAGGTTACATGGTCCCTTGTGACTGGGCAAGTTACACCCCTAAACATAAATCTCCATTTTAATTAGCAGCATGCAGGGTAGACACCCAGGTGCCTGGTGCCCCAAGTTTCACCCTGCCTCCTTTCCATCAATCAGTATCTTGGGCTATGTGTCAATTAGTTGGCTGGGTATGGCCTCAAATCTGTAGTCTCTTATCAGGAAAAGTTATGGCACCCTCTGGTTCTGGATGACATCAGGCGGTGGTACATCTTCGCGCCTGTCTGGTCACGTGCTGGTCCACCGTTAATCTGCTTCAGTTTCCAACCTTTTGTGCATTTAATTCTGTGTGCGCTTGGCCACCTGCATGGCCCTCCCTTATCTTGACCTTCACAGGCGGGCTGGTATTCTCTGTAGTTGGAGTCTCGTGAGCTCATGCTCACGTCCCCTTCTCTGGTTGACCTCGATCTCCCCGGCGTAAGCCTCTCTTTGTTGAGTTTCGATTCCGCTCCTTCTCTGGTCTTTGCTGGGTTTTTAAACTCGTCCTGTCAGGCCTTTGGCTGCCTGGGTACATTTCTGCTTTCACAAAATGGAGTCGCACGTGTACATTGTGCTGTGTTGAGGTAGATATATGGTTGGCGCGTGCCGCTCTACTCTTCTACTAAGCATTGCAAGCAGTATCGATTTCTTAGCCTCTTGCATTTCAAGCTTATTTACACACATTCAACAGGGCGGTTGCTTCCATCTTGTCTTATGGCACCATTCTCTTACGTTTTAACAGTGTCTCTCCCCTGCATCCATTATAATTATCCTTGTAGTTACTAGTACTGACATACATGCTATCAGTAGCCAATTCTGTTTGGGTTGCTCGGGCCCTTGGTTTATTTTCATTGGCCTTCCATTAAGGCTTTAGGGGTCTCCTCGTGGACCGTGTGCACGTATTCCTCATTCCGTATCAGTGGCTGGTATGGCTGTCTGATAGGGTATCGTGCTGCCCAGGGTTGTCGCGTTATGGCTGCTTCAACCGGTATTGATCTCCTTACGTATAAGGCGCAGAGTCCCAGTGCGGCTCTCTGTTGGTTCATTTGCTCCTCATGCGTCATGTACCACGGCGAGTACCTTACTGGCAACTCGCAATGGGGGGCAGGGGTGCGGGTCATATCTGGGACCTCCTCTACAGCAGTTGTCCAAAGGTTTCAGGAATGTGGTAAGGTTACCTTGTATTGAGTTAGCTGCTATAGTGCCTTCACATAAGGTGCCAAGGATGTCCGCAACCCCCCCTTATTTTTTTGTTTGATGTGGTTTCTATTGTTGGGTTGTTTCGCAATAAGAGATTGCTGTTTATTAGCTAGACCAGTTGAGCTCGCCCCACTACGCAATAGATATCCTTTTGGCCACGCCGGCGTACTAGAATTACAATCTTATGAAGAAAAGGTGCACTTGTAAGCCAATTATACTTCAACTCCGTAATGTGCCACGCGTGCCTTTTGTAGTTTTGTAAATAGGTAAAAAGCTTGGAGCACTAGCTTGTGGGCTGTTCTGTCTTAACTCTTACCTAAAGCAGGTAGAAATCGTGCGCAGGCCAGATTACTTGATTATCGGGTTGTTCCTCACCAGAGCTCAAAGGAGGAAACCCCACAGTCACTCTCTTTAGGACACGATCCGAATTTAGGCCGGCGCCAGGCCCGACATATTTTTTTCCTTCACGCTCAATCGTGTGTCTTAATGGAAATCACAATACGATTCATAATCGACCCTAGTATGCAGCCAAATTAAGAGGAAAGCTGAGTTCAAATCACTATCTCAAATGGCAGAAGACAGGAACCGTCTCTTCAATTTCAAAGCCGTTCTCACCCGAACAACAACTTTTGAAGTAATTGCTTAAAATCGTTCAAATAATACCTATCGGACGAGTTCATTTATCGCTTCTGTGGAGATGCGCGCTCAGCCCAAATTGCTTACAATCAAAGTTTTTCTTTTCAGAGAGCTCAAAGGAAAACCCAGGAGTCAGTCTCATACCGGAAGTCACTCGCAGACAGGCAGTCCCTCTCATAGAGGCAGTCACTCTCATAGGGGCAGTCACTCTCATAGCAGCAGTCCCTCTCATAGAGGCAGTCACTCTCATAGGGGCAGTCACTCTCATAGCAGCAGTCCCTCTCATAAAGGCAGTCACTATCATAGAGACAGTCACTCTCATAGACACTCTCATAGAGGCAGTCACCTTCATAGATACAGTCACTCTTATAGAGGCAGTCACTCTCATAGGGGCAGTCGTTCTCATAGAGGCAGTCACTCTCCTAGATGCAGTCACTCTCATAGAGAGCAGTCACTCTCATAGAGGCAGTCACTCTCTTACAGGCAGTCACCCTCATAGAGGCAGTCACTCTCAGCCTGAAACAAAACAGCCCCCACTGCAAAGTCCACCAAAATACAGGAGTCTCCATTAACTTTTCTCTGGTCACCGGCACCAAACTCAAAACACACAGTGCCACACACTGTGCCGTGCTACGTGTCAGTGTGACGATTATATAGAAAATGCTCCTCCTTCAGTAGAAAGTGCAGAGCGACTCCACAAAATGCAGGGAGACAGAAGACTCTGCAGCACGAAACACACCCTGCCACACCGCTCCGCACTATGCGCTGGTGTTACGCTCACCTGGCTCCCACAGGGGCGTTGATCTGAACTGGACAGCTGCGGTCTCCACCATTGTGACGCGTAGTGCCGAGATGACGGACTGGACTGGCCCACCTAGCTTCGTTTGCTTGGCCCGTAGGAATATTCTTCTGCAAATGGAGAAAGGGAATTAACCACCCGTGGAGTTGAGCGTTAACCCCCCCACTCCCGCTGTTCTCCCCACAGATCACCTTTGATGTCCCCTCTTATAGTCTCACCTGATGGTTTGGAAAGATGAGGTCTCCATCCTGCATTGAGCGCATGGGCGCGTAGATAACCAGTTGCTTCACTGGCTCGAAGGAAATGGTGAGTTCCAGAACAATATTGACTCCGAGATTCCCGGTAAAACGCCGTAAGTATGTAGTTCGCCAGAGTTCAAATGTCTGACTTTCACTCTTATCCGATTCCTTGTAGGTTGCAGCTTGACCCAA
The DNA here is from genome assembly GCF_040938575.1 of Ambystoma mexicanum. Classification (NCBI taxonomy): domain Eukaryota; kingdom Metazoa; phylum Chordata; class Amphibia; order Caudata; family Ambystomatidae; genus Ambystoma; species Ambystoma mexicanum. Next base: position 49,414,440 of record NC_090939.1, read on the forward strand.
GCGAAGAGTTCCTTGTGGAAACCGGTAATATTCAGGTAAGAATTTGTATTATCCAACACAGTTCGATAACATAATGTCAGTATGTAACCTGTTGCTTTCTCCCTTATTCAGGCGCTGAGAGAAAGTGTGAAGTCTCGGGGAATAATGCCTGCGGCGGTAAAATTAGGTAAGTCTATTGTGGTGAGGAGGTTTCCCCTTGTTTGTCCCTTTGTTTCACCTTGCTGTCCTTTTGTTTTCCCTTAGGGGCCGGGGTTCGGCGAGGATGCTGTGGAAGCTGCACCGACCCGTGAAGAGGAATAGTACCCCCGGTGGAAAAATCAGGTAAGTCTATGGGGGGTAACTAATATAGCCTCTGTTATTCCCTTGGCTCACCTTGCTGTTCCTGTGTTCCCCTTAGGTGCCGCAGTGCGGCAGGAACATGCAGAAGGATGCAGTGGAATGTGAAGATGCTGCGAAGGCCGGTGAGTTCAGCGCGGCGCTGCAGCAGGCGAGGTGAAGCGCATAAAATAAATTCTTTCTCCTAGCTCTAAGGCGTGGTGGATTGGGAATTCAGGTAAGGATCAAAGGTATTGCTCTTGTTCTAACCTTTTCTCCTTCTTTCTCCCTTTTTCTAGGAGCTCCAGACTCGAGGCGAGCGTGGCAGAAGACTGGATGCGGACTTGCAGGATGGTGAGTGCTACGCTGCTGGATGCAGAATAACGCGAAGCGTGTGCTGCTCTTCGGGCGTGGTTTAAATAGCCCCAAAGTAGTCCCAGGTAAGTATTCCTCCCCAGCCCCACCCAAGTAAAAAATAGTCCCTAGGTTAAGTAGTCCCTTCCAAGCCTCTTTTGGCTTGGAGCTCTTGCAGCATGGTCTGCATCAGGCGAGTTTGCAGCATGGTCTGCATCAGGTAAGATTTAATCTATGAGCCTGGCGCCTATGGCGCCAGGACTGACTCTCCATATGAGCCTGGCGCCATAGGCGCCAGGACCGCACCCAAATAGCCCCTAGCAGGGGTTGTTGAGCTTGCTTGGAATAACTTAATGCCTGCTTTCAGGGTTGCAGGACTTGGTCTGGGTCCCCGGGGGTAGGCATCATGACAGCTGGTGTTTTCATTATATTGCAAATGCTCCTCCTTCAGTAGAAAGCGCAGAGAGAAACCGGAAGTGCAGGGGGACCAGCAGACTCTGCAGCACGAAACACACTGTGCCACATAGGTATTATACTACTTTAGTTTAACATGTTTCCATAAGGATTTATACATTGTCAGGTTGATTTACTCTACAATTTGTATGCTCTGCAAGAACGCTCTGTAATATTGCAGCTCCTGAAAGCCAAAACATAAGCATTAGTACCAACTAGTGCTTAGAAGGTATGTGGTCATGTGTTTTAATTGCACAGTGCAAAAATCCCAGCTCCACCATTTAAGATAAGTGTGAAATCCTCGGCAAATAATTAATTATTACTTTGCATTATATCTAAAAGTCGGGCCTCCCTAGAAGCGAGTTCATACCTGCTTTTTGAAAAAATGGCTCCCTAGCAATGGAGCAGATTTAGGGGGTGATTTCCCAGTTTTTGACAGACAGCGCAGCCCGATGTACATTACTGCCACTCCCACCAGCTCCCCCTGGCAGAAATGAATGCACTTACGCAAGAACTTGAAATTGATGCTGGTGGAAATGCCTCCCATTCCTATGGGATCAGATTTCAGGACATGTTCAAAGCTACAGTGGATTCCGTAGAAATCAACATGAAGGGGGTATTTACAATTGTTTACACTACGAAGTGAAAATAATGCACGGAAACCCGTGCCTCCCCCGACCCCACATTTCGGAGCATTGTTTGCTCTTTGCATTCAGAAGAATGCCAGCCTGCAATCGCTGTCGTGACAAGCCCTCTGTGTGCATTGAACACATGGATGAAAATGACCCTCTTCATGTTTGAGGGTGAACATGGCGTCCACTCCTGCTAGTGTGCTGGTGGCCCGCAGGATGTTGCCTGGAATTGCGTGATTGCAGCACCAGCCCTGCCTCAGCCTCACACCCCTCGATTGGACAGGAGGATCAATGTTCTCACCAGCCAGTCCGGGCACACGGTGTTCTAGTGCAGGGCACAGACTGCAGCAGAAACCACATTAATTTCCTCCCCTACTGCTGCCAGTCACCGCAGTCGCTTGAGCCGGGCCGGGGGCCCCACAGGAGAAGGAGTGGAACTCTTTCTTAGCCCGTTAGGCAGGGCTGTCCAACTCCAGGCCTCGGGGGGCCAGAATCCTAACAGGATTTCAGGCCAGCCATCATGCACGAGAACAAAATTTGCATACGTTTAGAATCATTGCATGAAAATGCATCTCATGAATATTAATGAGGGGTATCCTGAAAATCACACGTTTCTGGCCCTTGAGGCCTAGAGTTTCAAAACCCTGCAGCTTTCCTCGCTCACAGAGCTCTCTCTATTAGCAGTGCGGAAGGGGGTGCAGTGCAGTGACTTTTTGGAATCGGCACTGCCCTTGCCTACGTAAGTGTTGAATTTCCCACCAAAACCTAAATGTGGTATTTTGTCCTCAGTAAAATCTGCAGTGTTATCGCCAAGTGACACACCTGGTGGTCACTGTTTCTTCAGCGGAGTTCCCCGGCGAGCCTCAGCGGGTTTCAGTGGGGATTGCGGGAGTGGTGCTGTGACTTTTCCCTCATTCATTCATACATTGTTCTCATTCTTCTAGTGGCGGCTTTCTTTTTGCCCCTACATTTTCTCAAAGCCAACAGCTTTTTCTGCCTTGCGTTTCACCGTAAAGATCTGAACAAACTAAAGAGGGGAGTCTCTAGAATGGCCCTCATGTCCCCTTTGCGAATGTCAGCCTGAAGGATAAGAAATGAACGATGCACCTCACAGTTCGGCCAATCACTAAGCGCCAGTGTATCCCACATATACAAAGAGATATTCGCTCAGACGACCCTTCCATTTCCAGTTGACGGTTCCGAAGAGACAGGTGTCTCATCTCTGGATCAAGTTGGCTGATAACAAAGTCCAGCCATAATGACGTCACTAGGGACAACACGACACAGCAGAGTTAGTCATGAAGGAAATTCGCACTCCAGCACGAAGATACACAGACACACACGTACACGATGAACATGCTTACACCTTCTTTAGAGGACAGATACATGTACATACTGTCAAAAGCCTTTCCTTTACACTAGCCAAATGCAGAAACGCAAGGAAACCAAGAAAACACGGCCACGCTTGCAACTGCTTTGTCGTAACTGACCATAAGGAGCCATGGGGACATATATGAAACCAAAAGGGCTCCACCACTACTAATCTCTAAAGAAAATTTAAGAACCTATAGGGAAACCATAGAATGACTATAGTGAATTTGCATGAAGCCATATGCCTCAAAATAAGGAAGAAGAGATGCAGACTCTACAGCGTGAGATACAGAAACAGTGTTCGCAGGCAAGGACAAGGGCAGGTGGAAAATTCCTGATTCCTGAGGCGGTGAGCTAACTGCAAGATATAGAATAACATTCTCAATAATAGCAGACAGAAAGACTCAGTTTTGTGATCCTCGCACACGTGATCCAGCCGAGCAGAACAATGGCTATTTACTCATGGTGAGAAAAGGAGTGGTTCCCAGCGAAGCAGATGAGATTGATACATGTGATGTCCACCGGAAACTTGCGACCTGCAGGCACTCTCTCAGGCTCGGTGATCAGACCAGTGGCATCAATGGGGACGCATAGTCCTTCCTGTTACCTTGAAAAGGGACACATACCGCTGTGAACAGAACAGGGTCCCAGGCCTGGGGGGACTCGCTCCAGCCAATCCAGATACTCAGATCATGGGGTGGTGTAGAATGTTGTACGGGCCAATGCTCCTCGTGCAACCCTGCAACAAAGTAATAGGTGGTTTTTGGGGAAGTCTCAGGCGAAGCCACCTGACATGGTTAACCAATGGCATGATTAACATAGGGGATTTCTATAGGTATTACGATGCAAACCACCCAATGGGGATGTCCCTTAGGTTTTTAGGGATGGATTGGTGTTTGTGAGGTCACCAAGGAATAAAACCAGGTGACACAGGCTCAGACGCTTAGGTTGCTGGAAATTGTGTTGTTTCCTGTATGATCCCTGTCTTTTGGAGAATAAAGACGGTGTGTTTGCCCTATGAATGAGTTCTCCATTATTGCTGGGGGGAAGGGTTAGATGGGCCCAAGATACTCTGCTAACTTGTGGTATCATTGATGTGAACATCCCGCACCCCCGTCCTCTGGTATACTATTACAAACGACTGACTCTGCACGACCAGCGATGCATCGGGAGCTCCCTGTGACATCTGTCCAGCAAAGCTACTTACACGTCGCTGCCACTTGCTGCTGCCAGCTGATGCCATCTTATTAATGCCTCTTGGACATCAGGGATGTTCCCATTAAAGTAAAAGAGGCTGTGTTGAGAACCTAATTGAAAAAAAACAAACCGTAATTCATCTGTTGCCAGATATTTCAAGGTTTATGACTCAAATGTCTTCTCCTAGAAAACCTCTGGAATGGGCTGTTTCTGATATACTGCGGCACTTTGACAAACCTATGAGGGCCCTTTCAGAACCATCTGGAGGATTCCAGCCAGGCATTGGGGCTGAATCCTTGTGCGTGTGGGTGCGGGATGGCCTACAGAGAGTAGCTGCGGTTATGGAACCGAAGCACTGATTTATTTAGATCCGTCAGCTGCTTAGGACATGGTTGACCCACCTCGACCGACTAGTGTCTCATGTACGTCCGTAGAGTGGATCAGACCTTATCTGATGGACCATGAGAGTCTATCAGTCTCAGTACTGTGGGGTCCCTCAGGGCTCTGTCCTGTCCCCACTATTATCCCCACTGCGCCATAGGGAATCAAGCTGCACCTCACTGAAGAGGCCCAACAAGGCCGAAACATGTAGGCAGAGGGGACCTGGTCTAGCAGTTCGGGCTGGGCTGCTACCATTGGTGGCAGTACCTGACTGATTTGCATATGGCTGGACCCCTTTTGCAATGGTGCAGAAAGGTTAAAAAACGGTGGTGTGGAAGGTTGCCCAGAGCAATGCCAGTGGCACAGATTCATTCCAAACCTTCCACCCATCACTTTTGTGGTCACAGTTTGTCTCACTATGTGAGAGAGGGTATGACCAGACGTGGGTCCCTTGCTCGCTGCACCATAGGGAACCAAGCTCCACCTCACTGAGGAGGCCCAACAAGGCCGAAACATGTTTAGTTTAGTTTAGTTTGTTTATTTATAAAGCGCGTCCGAACCCTCAGGTAATTGGGCGCATAATCGTGTGCACAGCAGAGTTACATATCGTTACACAAACATCTTAATACATCAGTCAGAGCATACATTAGTCCAAGCTCTGAGTAGTTACATACAAGAATAGAATATACAGTTGCAGTGGAGAGTGAGGACCGGGTTACAGTGTGGTCCTGAATCGGATATAGGCAGGGTGAACATTACTACCTGGTGGCGAGCGGCGGCTGGCCGAATGTGTCATTGAGAGATTAGATGTTTAGGCTAGTAGCCATGATTTCACCATGGCTCTGAATGGCCAGAATGTGGCTTCTGATCTAATTGCAAGAGGGAGGGTATTTCAGCATTGTACTGCGAGCACTGGGAAACTGGAACCTCCTGCTGTTTTTAGGTTGTAGTTAGGGATCTTTAGTTGGTGCAGGTAAGGGGTTCTGGTGGGTCTAGTGGAGCAGTGTCTAGAGAATTTGTCAGAGAGGTAACGAGGGGCGGTGCGTGACAGGCACTTGTGGGTGATGACCAGGGTTCTTAGCTTAATTTTGTCGCGGATCGGGAGCCAGTGCACTTCTTTGCTAGCCGTGGATATGTGAGCCTTGCGCGGGAGGTTAAGTGCGCATATTAGTACATTATTTTGCAGGATCTGGAGCCTGTTCAAGTTTTTTGTGGTAGTGCCTAAGTAGAGTGTATTACAATAGTCTAATTTAGACAATATTAACGCTCTAGATAACGTGAGGCAACTAGAGGTGGAGAGAAAAGGCCTACAGGCATTGATCAATTTATTGGTGTAGGTGGTGGCTGAGATGGTGGAGTTTATTTGTTTTTTTAGTGACAAGGTGGAGTCGAGGTACACACCTAGATTTTTGACCTCTTGAGACTTTTATGATGTTGCCGTCAATGGTAAAGGATTGATACCTTTGGTCCAGTTTGTTGAGGCGAGCCTGGGAGCCTACGATAAGCAGTTCTGTCTTATCGTCGTTGAGGCAAAGACTGTGTGTGGCCATCCAGGCTTGGATTTCTAGGTAGATTTCATAAAGCTTTGCAACATCCTCTTCATAGCTGCCAGTGAGAGTGGGGGGCGTGGCCTGGAGCCGATGGCGTTCGGAGGCTAATCCGCCGAGCTCCAGCCGAGACGCCGTTTCCAGATCCTCTATCCCGGCTCGAGCGAAGCTGCATCAATAATAAAAATCCACGGAGGTGGGGGAAGCTGATCCCGACAAGCCCCGCTCGCTTAATCGGGGAATCGGACCCCCGAGACGACACCAGCGGTCCCGAACTGCACTCCCCCCGCCTCGCAAGAAATCAAGATGGCGCCGCGCGCCAAGTAACGAAGCCGCGGAGAAGCAGCACCGTCGGTGGTTACTGCCCGAGTAGGAGGCAGCGAACCAAGGACCGAGGAACCCGGGTGCGGCGGCAACCTGAGGCTCACACCAGTTTCCGGAGCCCGCGTCGGGTGGCCCCTCCGCTCTGCGACCGCTGATCCAGCGGAGCCGCTCAACCACCCCTAGCCCGTGATACGCGGATGCCGCCAGCGCCGCGAACAGCCTGAAGAGGGAACACACGGTCCCCGGGCCCACACCCGACTCCTATGCGGCAGCTGACCCGGCGGTGAGACCACGGTGGAGCAGCACCTGCGGCACATCCCCCCCCCGTAATCCCTTGGCAACCCGGATACCAGGAGGTGGAACACCGGAGCTACGGAGGAAGCAGCACGGCAGGACAGACCGAGACAGACCCTGCAACAGCCACGAGAGGTAATCACCCACAGCCCCCTGGCACTTGGGGTCACATATAAGTGTGTCAGTGACACAGACACCTCACGAGTTGCCTCTACAACCCCCCAATACCACCACCACCATCACCCAGTGCCTTACGAACATTAGTAGCCCTCCAGATAAGGGGAAGACAACGGCCCCTAAGAAATAGAAGCCACTTTTTTGGATCCATACAACGGGGATTGGGAGCCCACGCAGACCCAAGGATAGGCACTCCTAATCACCCCCTACCATCTCCACTGAACTCACAGCCCACAACAACCCTGTGAACACCTACCAAGCCCAGGTAGTAGGGACTCGAAATTCCACCCCAACACAGAGCCCTAGTCACAACACTAGAGCCGCTCTAAAATGGCCGCCAGGAATAAAGCCAAAGCAGCCACCATGGACTCCTTTGTTGCTGCCAAGCCGAAAACACCCACCCAGGCTAGACCTAGTGCTGCCGAAAACACCCAAACAAAAGAGGGTGAACCCACAGACAACCACTCTCAAATATTGGAAGCCATAGCCTCATTGAGGACCCACATAGACTCCAAAATAGACGAGTTCAAAATTGACATTCAACTTATCCGCCAGGATGCACGCAACCTGACGGAGAGAGTGACGATTATTGAGAACTCAGCAGAAGAAACGGCCGGGGCGACCGCATCATTACGGTCTGAGGTTGCCGATCTGAAACGGAAAGTTCACGCTCTCGAGGAAAGGGCAGAGGAGGCTGAAGGTCGGGCCAGACGGGGCAACATCAGGATCCTGGGGGTTCCGGAGGGAAGTGAGGGCCCAAACACCACAACCTACGTAGAATCCCTACTATTGCAAGAGATTGGAGCCGGTAAGATGACACAGGGATTCGCGGTCGAGAGGGCCCACAGATCACTCCAAAAATGACCCCCCCCCCTGGCTCGCATCCCCGACCAATAATTGCCAAGATACTAAACTTCCAAGATAGGGAAACCATCTTGAGACACTCCAGGGAAGAAGGTCCCATCGAAAGGGGAGACTCTAGGATAACCATATACCCGGACTACACCCAGAAAGTCCAGAGAGAGAGAAATTCTTTTGTTCCGATCAAAGCAAGACTCCACCAGCTAGATCTGAAATACAGGCTGCTCTACCCCTCACGCCTGAAAGTTATACATAAAGGACGAGCGATATTACTCGAAAACCCAGAGGCCGCCAACATGTGGCTCGAGGACAACAACCTTGCTGTAAGAGGATTCAATTCAACACTACAGCTAAGTCAATGCCTAGTCTGGGATACTGAATGGAAACCCTTATTGATATATCTTTATGTCCAGTTCATGCGTTCTGGATGACTACCCCTATATAACACCCCTCTCTTGGAATCCTCCTGACCCCACTGAGCCAAGAAGTAGTTCTGTTTTGCAAGTTTAAAAGGTTTATTTGATAATTTAAAAAATATATATATATATCATGCTTTATAATAAATTAATAATTGAATATCACACTTAATCTGATCAGTAATCAATAATGGATAGCCTGGCACTAGCACACTTGTGAATAGGAACAGAAGAATAAGGTGGTAGAGAATGCTTTATATAAGTTCAGATGGATGTAATGTTGAATGAAAATGCAATACAGAAAATACTCAATATGATTTCAACAAAACAATGTAATCACTTTTCTCTGGCAATCCCCTCCCCCCTTTATGCAATGCAAGGAAATGGAAGGAAAGCACACAGTTCTCAGAAATGCAATCAAATGTAATTCAGTTCACCCCAGCAAGCTTAGACTACAGAAGTTGGAAACACAGGCCCAAAATGCTTTTATATGTGTTGGCAATGAAGTGAAAAATATGCTAAAATGCTTTTAATTCCCCCTAGAGGTTCAGGTTGAGGATTAGTTGGTTTAAATTAGTTCAGGCTTACTTTAGCAATATTCTAGGAATGATTGGCAGGTTGCAAACGACTTTCTAACAGTTCTAGCAAGAAGCTGCTGTTTTCACACGTGGAGGAATTTTCAAATCGCGGTAAAATTCGCGCGTGCGTTTTTCGCGATTACAGAGGAACCACAAGGACTAGCACTATCCTTTTGGGGTCTTAGGACAGCCTAGGATCTCATCTTCCAGATGAAAGTTACTGCAAGTCTCTAGGACAAACGGTCACGGAGATATGAGCGATATGGTAAAGGTCGTTTTTCAGATTTGAAATTTTAAAGTTCAAAAAGACAAGTGACAGCTAGCAAATGGAAAATGACAGGTGACAGTCAGAAGGCAGTTCTACTTAGATTAAAATAGCTTGGATTAGATTATTTTAACTAAGAGATTGGTCCTGCACGGTTCTGCTAGGTACTCACAATGTATTTTTGAGTTAAATGGGCCTCGCCACGGATCTGGTCGGTTTTAGACTGGACTCTGGTCTCGGCACTTCACAGTGATCTGAATCAGCTCTGCTCTGCCTCTGGTTCTGGATATTTATAGATTTGAAGTCTCTATGTTGGCTCTCTGAAGGTTGATGGAGGTAAAGTATGTATTTTCCCGGCAGAGTGTCCCGCAGCAAATGGATTTGAAGGTCTCTATCTGTCCTGTCTGTCTGCTTTTATGTGTTTTGAAAATGGGTGGGTGTGCAGCATCACTAGCCAGCCCCTCTCTCAACTGCCCATTGGCCACTTCATCCTCTTCCCCTTGATTGGGGAATGAAATGAAGTGTCATCATGATGAGGTCTGTTTATGGTACAGAGAACCCACCCCTGTCAAATTACACACAATCTATATTTTGACCCAAAAGACATATTTCATAGCTACACAGTGGTTTGAAATTACATGCACCCATCATGCATTACAGGAGGTATACCCTGTCCAAATCTGCTCTTCCTGGGAGCTTGCATTCAGAAATGGCGACATTTGCACTTTTTAACTGGTTTCGCAATATCGGACATTACCCCAAATTTACACACATGTGCGCAAGGAGTATGGACATTACTTGATGAAGTGTCAGATTTTTAACATGCATACCTTTTAAGTAATACCCTCTAAACTGCTAGTTTGCCCCCAGATCATGCCACTGGTTCTAAAAACCTCTCAAAATGTGGGCAGAAAAATCACAAGAATTATGGTATCATTTAAATAATTTTCACAAGTCCGTACTATGAGTTATTCATCTTTTTCTAAAACCATATTCTGGCTACAGGGGTGTGTCTTTTCAGGTCACATGGTACAGAAACCAGTCTTGCGTCTCTGCTCCCGGTCTCCGGATCGTCCTCCTTGGCCCGTCTCCAGGTTTTCTTTCTCCTAGGACGACAAAGGAAGAGCGGCAATACCTATTCATAGACATTTTTCCCCCACCATTGATATAGTGGGGTGGCATATGAATTTTAGAACTCAACAGATATGCACATGCACATTTATTTTAAATTAAGAGACAGGAACACATATACTTGAGAAACACAGAATTTGATAGGCTATGTGTAGGATCTTTTAAGTTAGAACTGAATTAATCTGAGACAGTACCCTCTAGGATTCCAGAGGATTCCTCCAGTTGTTGCAGAGTGTGCCTGGGATGGCAACACTTCAACTGGTTAATGTGCACCCACTTGTCTTCCCCCTCTGCCAAACCACCTTTGGGGATGCGGATCTTGTAGGCCACAGGGGAGATTTTGTCTATAATCTCAAAGGGTCCCTTCCATGTAGGCAAAAATTTTCGCTGTTTGGCCTGGTTCCTTTGGAAATTGTATAGATAGACCCGGTCCCCCACCTGATATTCCTTCCTGGAAGTTTTCAGGTCATAGTGGGTCTTCATGCTATCAGCTGATCTTTCTAGATTCCGCTGAGCATAAGCAAAAGCATGTTGAAGGTGTTTCCTTAAATTCTCCACATACTCATGAGTTGTGGAGGCATTTATCAGTGTCTGCTCTTGGGTCCTGTAGAGCAAATGCTGAGGAAGCACCATCTTGCGCCTAGTCATCAACTCAAATGGTGACATTTTGGTTGCAGATGAAGGGGTAGATCTGATGGCCATTAGGACCAGAGGTAATCGGATATCCCAACTTGGCCCAGAATCTGCCACAAACTTTTTTAAGATGCTCACAATGGTTCAGTTATAGCTCTCTACTGCCCCAGAAGAAGCTGGCCTGTAAGCAATATGTAACTTCCTTTTGACCCCCAGTATTTCCCACATCTTTGTCATTACTTCACTGGTGAAGTGGCTACCCCTGTCTGACTCAATCCTTTGAGGTAGACCAAAACGGGAAAAGATGTGGTTAATCATCAGGGCAGCTGCAGTTTCTGCCTTGCAATTTGGGGCTGGGAGACATTCCACCCACTTGGTAAACAAGCATGTCACAGTCAACATGTACTTATTCCCCCTAGCAGAGCGAATCACGGGGCCTACAAAGTCGATTTGTAAATCTGACCATGGCAGTGTCATCCCCCTCTTTTGGAGGGGTGCACGGTGCGTGAGGGATGATGGCTGAAATTGTGCACACACAAGACACCCCTTCAAGTATTGGTCGAGGTCCTGCCCCATGTGTGGCCAGTATGCAACCTCTCTTAAGATTTCCAATGTTGTGTGAAACCCCCTATGACCGGCGGTGGCCGCATCATGGGCGTGACTTAACATCAGGCTTCGGAATGAGGTAGGAACCACCCACTGATCGTGGCCAGCTTTGGATTTCCTTACCAACAAACCGTCTTGGATCCGGAACATTTTTGGACATTTCATCAACACTCTTAGGTCCTCTTTCCCAGTGTAATCGGTATCCGTCAGGGGAAAGTTCTCAGGGTCCTCAAGGTGCTGGTAAAATTTACCAATTATTGGATCCCCCTTCTGAGCGGTAATCAAATCAGCATCAGGGGTCTCCTTACTCCATTGTGCAATTGAAAGGTCGTTGTGAGCATTTGTCTGGGACCTAGTGATAGCAGTGACCTGGATTTCCCCCAACAGGGACTCAATCTCAATTAGATCCCCTTGGATGGCCCCGGTTTTGGCCAGCTGATCAGCTAAGTCATTTCCAGTTTTGTCTGGTCCCTCTACTTTGGAATGACCCTTGATCTTTTTCCAATAGATGGTCATCTCATTCGAGGTGACCAGATCATCAATGTTTTGGATCAACTTCCCATGTTTCAAGGGTTTGTTGTTAGCACATAACATGCCTCTGGTTTTCCAATTAACCAGGTGCTCCACAAACCTGTTCCGTACATAATCCGAATCTGTGATTATGACCAGTTCGTGGAGTTTATGCTGGACAGCAGTGAGGATGGCCTGATGCACAGCCATCAAGTCTGCCACCTGACTACTTCGGAGACCAATTTTGTACCCAGCAGAAGGTTCTGGGAACTCCTTCACCCATGCTTTCCCTATGCCGGCCACCAGTTCTTTCTCCCCGTCGTTGTCAACATGGTAAGAGCATCCATCCACATAGACAGTGGGCATTCCCTCACACTTGTCTTCTTCAAAGACTTTGTGTGGGGAATTAAGGTATGCCTCCATGTTGTCCTTGATTTTTAGACTTTCGTCCTCGAGACAGTTTTCTCTGGCACAATCATGCAAGTCAGCCAGACCTTGCGCGAGGGGACTCTTCTTGTTTTGGCCATATCTGACCTCCACAGGAAAGCCTTGCATTGACAGAATCCAGGAAGTAATTCTGGAATTACTCACATTTCCGGCCCGGATTCTATCACTTTGGAGATATTGCAGAGGCTGGTGTGGAGTCTCCACTATGATGTGTTCCCCCTGGATAAACGGGCGGTAATTCTTCAATGCCCACACCATTGCCAGGAGTGCCTTCTCACAATCGTTGAATTTTTCCTCCACAGAGGATAAAGTTTTGCTCGCATAGGAGATTACTTTATTGACCTTGTCATGCTTTTGGTATAATACTGCCGTCAAGCACGTATTAGAGAACCCCGTCTCCAGGAAGAACTTCTTGTTTCTGACAGGGTAAGCTAGGCAAGGCGCTTGTGAGAGGCTTCTTTTGAGTTGTCTTACTGCCTCGGATTGTTCTGGACCCCATTCCCACTTGACCCCCCCCTTCAGGAGATGAATCAGGGGTCTGGTGATCTCTGCGTAGCCCTCAATGAACTTTCTGCTGTAATTAGTCAGTCCAAGGAGGCTCCTTAGTTCCCGCAGAGTTGTGGGGTCTTTCAGTTTTTGAAGTGCTTCCACTTTCATTTCCTGGGGACAGAGACCCTGAGGAGTAATCTCATGCCCCAAGAAATTAACACGGGTTCTACACCACTGTGCTTTCTGAAAGGAAAGCTTTGCTCCGGCGGCCCTCAACTGGGTCAGAACATAACGGATCTCCGCTATGTGTTCCACCACAGATGAACTTTTGATGAGGACATCATCTACGTAAGCCAGGTTACCCCTCGCACCCAGGTCGGGCATGGCCTTATGTAGGAAAATATTGAACTCATTACCGGAGTTAAGGTATCCGAAGGGAGTCCGGGTCCATGTGTACTGCTGGCCCCCAAAGGTAAAAGCCAGCTTGTATTGGTCCTCCCTACTGACAGGCACAGTCCAGTATCCATTGGTCAGGTCTATTGCAGTGAATACCTGTGACCCCTGAATCTGGGCCAGCCCTTGGTCAATGTAGGGAAGAGGCCATCGGGAAGTATGGACCCGTTTGTTGAGCTCCCTAAGGTCAGCGCAGAGTCTCCACTGGCCGTTTGGCTTCAATATTCCCAGCACCGGATTATTGAAGGTGCTGTGGACTGGACGGATTATTCCCCGGGACTCAAGGTTCTTAATTATTTCAGTAAGGGACTCCATTGATGCGAGAGGCAAGCGATATTGCTTCACAAACACAGGAGTCATGCCAGGGTCCGTGGGGATTGTTGTTGTGTGGATGTCAGTGCGACCACAGTCATACGAGTCTACCGCAAAGAGATCTTGGAAGTCCAAGAAGACTTGTTTCAACTTTTGCTTCTGTTCCAGAGTCACACAGGCATCAGCTAGGTTGACTCTCTCTTCCACCATCTGCCTGAAGCCTGGAAAGACTTCTGGTTTGGCTATCTCAGCGGCCTCCTCCAGCTGGGTGGAGAAGTCCCTGGTCAGAGTGCTGATTTGGACTGGAGGCTTCAGGTGGGAAAGGCAGCCCTCATGGACCTGGAAAATCACCTCATCCCTCCTGAAGTCACAAGTCACATCTTCCTTACCATAAGGGCAAGAAGTGTACACCAGGAAGTTCCCCCCATGCCGGGTAAAAATCCTGTCTGGTGTTGTATTGTCATCACTGTCACTGTCAAAGCAGTCCTTGGGGATTGGCCCTAACAGTTCATTACCTAAATCTATGGAAAAATGTCGGTCATCAACCGCCATTCCAATAATGGTGCCTGCGGCTAGAGTAATACTCTTTAAGTCGCTGTTATCCACCTCTATTGGAATGGGGTCATGTTCTATGTTGACTAATGGTGTTGGGTTTACCCCTAACCCTTGCTGTTGGAGAGAAGCATTTAGATGTATGTAAGCATCAGGGTTTTTCAAATGTTGTCCTCTTTTAGCTTTCACTTCCAGGGAGAATTGTCGGGTTCTTTCTAGGATGGTGACTTCCTCTTTGATCTGAATTTCAACTGCATAAGGTAGCAATTGAGCTGACCTAAATGCTTTTTCTGGATCATCAAAGCCCATGGGATTATCCGCTAATCGGGACCAAGCTTTGAAGTTTATTAGGTCCAAACTAATGGCAAAGCGATTGAGAATGTCACTGCCTAAGTAAAAGGCGGCAGGGACGTCTCGCACGACCCAACAATTGTGGACTATGCTCTTGTTGCCAATGGAGATTTTGAGCATACACCTGCTTGGCAGGAGATGTTTGGAATTAGGTGCTTCCAGGTCCATTTCCCATTTGTCTATCAGTTTGAATGTGGGAATGGCTGGATCTTTTGGGAGTTGGCGAAACATGCCTTCGCTGATGAAGCTCTTACCATTGTTCAAGCACACTCGAGCGAGAACAGAGTCCTTCCCATCATTTAACTGAACAGGGATGAACAACTGCTCTCCAATTTGCTGAATATCAGCCAGGCTCTGAGCTGATTTCACATCTTTCTGGACTATAGGAGTGGGAGTTTCTGATTGTGGATTAGTAAAGAATTTCAGGGTGTTTCCTTCCAGTGTGGAATACCACCTTAAACTGGAAGGAAGGTTGATTTTCAGAAATAGAGAGGACCCTCCATCACCAGTCTGTTGTCCTACTGCTATTACTGTCACGTCTGGAATTTGGCTATTCTGGAAGTGAAATTCTACTTGGTCAGATTTTTGTTCAACCATGTGGCAGGTGCCGTTTAAACTAACATGGTTGACACTCTGTTTTAATTTTATTGGTCGGCTAGTCTGGGTCCAGAGGACCTTGTTTACGCAATCTATTAAGGGTGACAACCTCCTCAGGAGGTCATTCCCCAGTAAACAAGGGGTGCCCTCTGGAGTCACTACTATGACCGGGTGTTTCACCTTGTGTCGCCCGATCTTAATGTCCAAGTCTGCAGTCCCCTCAACGGGAATTTCCTTCCCGTCAAAGTTCTGCAGTTGTCCAGGAAGAGAGGTGAGAGGAATTTGGTAATTCTCTCCCCTTCCTGCATTCAGTTCATCAAAGGCCCTTCTGGACAGAAGGGTAGCTTGATATCCAGTGTCCACCAGTGCCAAAATTGTACCCTGCCCCTGTACTTGTACCGGGGCATAGTATCTTCCCTCCTTCTCCTCAAGGGGGCACAGATAATGCACATTTTTGGACAACTGGCGGGCTAACTTTCTGGTTTTGGACATCGCTAGCGAAGAGATTTGGGCAGAATTCTGTGGAGAGCCTTGGGAATCTGAAAGAAAAAGTTGGCAACTGGAGATCAGAGCCATTGTGGGTTCCCCTGGCTCCGGTTCCGGGCCGCCCCCCCCCCCCTTTTTGGAGGCAGTCATCAGGATGGATTTGAACCAGGGGATTTTCTTGCGGTTGGTTCTGGGATGAGATGGTGGGCGGCGGTAGCTCAGTCTCCACATCTCCCCAGTCTGGATTTGCATCCCTAGGGACCCATTTTTCTTTGGGAGGAGTTCCCCCCTCTCTGAAGGAGAAGATCCTTTTCCCAGGATCCTCTGAGGATCCCTCTCCCTCAAATTGGAAGATCTGTACCTCCTCCTCAAACTGAGTCTGTTTGGGTCTTTTGTTTCTCCTACCCCCCCTCTGCTCCTTAGGAGGCAGACTTTCAGGGGCAAGAGATTTTGTTTCCGGTTCCTGGGTTTCCAGGGGCTGTTTACAAGTGAGGAAGGAAGCTTCCTCCAAGGCTTTACACCCCCCTTCCCCTTGTGCCTCCTCCCTGGGAACCGGTGAGTTATCGCGGTGCTGCCCCCGTCATTGTTCTGGAGCACCAGGTCCAGAGTTGGGTGCGTTCTGCGCCGGCATGCCAATCTGAGGGTTCTGCGGAGCCCTCAATATGTGACCCAGATCCCGCGCCGTGTTTTGAACCTGGCGCTCTAACTGGGAAACCCGCTCAGGCTGATACGGGGCCCTGTTTTCTCCCCTGGGCTGATCCCGGGAAGGGTAGCTATCCCTTCTTTGGTAGTACCCCTGGTTGGGAAGATTTGGATACCCCTCCACCCTTGGCCTCCCCTCTCCCGGATTAGGTTGTCTGGGCTCAGGGAATTGGGGAAAGAAGGATGGATGATTTTGGGGTTGGAAGTTGGGTGGATACCTGGGGAAAAAGTTCTGCCCAGGATTTGGTGAGTTTCTGCCCTCCTGTGAGAAGTTGGGAGGGAAGTTCTCTGGGTTAGGTGCTTGGCTGGATCCCCCCTTGGGCTGGAGGAGTCCACACATAACCCAGGATGGGTCTGTTTCCCTTGTACCGGGGGCTTACATAATCAGGAGAGCGAGGGACCCCATTTGTGGGGCTGCCTCCCTGGCCCCCTGTCTGTGACTGGCCCGAGGACCTTCTGGGCCTAGCATTATTAGGTGCAGGTAGGTTTTTAGGCCCCCCCCATCTCCAACTCTAAAACGGGGGTGACCTTTACCTCTGCCACCTTGGCAGCAGCAGGGGTGTTGTTGGCTTTGGGGTTTTTGGGCGCATTATTTTTATTTTCTATTGGCTTCTGCACCTCATAGATCCGGGTCGCCTGTTCAATGACCCAGTCTAAAGATCTTTTCTCGTGAAAATCCCTCACGAGCTGGGTCATTATGTATTTGGGCAAGGCATGGAAAAACGTATTAATAAATTCTCTGCTGTCTGTGCGCACCCTTCTGGTGGTCTGCGCAAAGGCACGTTTCAGTTCCTGCACAAATTCTTGTGGGGCCTGATCCTCCCCACATTGTAAATTGTAGGCTGCCTTGCGAGCCTCTTGAGGATTTCTATGAGTAGAAACATGTTTCAAGATGGCCGCCTTATAGGTGGACCATCTTAAATGATTTTGGTCCTCCAGCCCCGCAAAGAAACTGGAGTATTCTGGGGAGAATGTCTACTTTACATATTGGATACAGCTTTGGCTGTCCTTCAAATGAAAAGTCTCCATCATTTGCTCATAGAGCTCCAAGTGTTCCCAAACAGAGTACTTGGCGTTCTTATGATAAGGCGTGATGACACTCCTGATTGCCTTAATATGTTTCAATGGGTCCTTAAGCAAGGCCCTTTTTTCCTTATTGGCCTTTTTGGTTCGGGTAACCCTTGTCCATTCGTCCTCTGACTCAGAGGCACTGCTCCCAGAGGTTCCTGTCTGATCTTCCAGGTTTTCCCGGATTCTGCGAGCCTGGGAATGGCTGGCAGAATGTGGGGACATGGTCTCCTGTGTCCTGTACCGTTCAGAGGAGTCTTCAGATCCCTCCTTGCTGCCAGGATTTGATGGGTACCCCCCCCACTGACCTAACTGGGCAGAGGTTTTCAGGATGCCCTTAATGGGCCTACTCTCCTGGGGTTCCCCATCAAATTGCACTCTGCTTGGGTGCCCATACCCGGATGCCCGCCCCTCCATTCCTGGGTGGTACTGGCCTATGAGCCCCATGCTTCTGGCTGGATAGTAATCTGCCATCCCTGTGGCCCTGTGCTCATGCGCGCCAGGGGACATGGGGGTGGCAGAGTCCAGGGACTGAGAGAAATAAAGGCCTCTGGTACTAGGGCTCCTGGGGTTATGCTCAGGAGTTTCTCTTTCCCAGCGAACCTCATCTTTATCCGCCCCTGCTCCCTGTTGCAATGCAAGAGCCTGCGCCTTCAGTTCCTCAGTTAAGGCCTTACTAGACTCTATCAGTCTCTCCTGCATCGCTACCTGTTGTTGGAGCCTATCATTGTGCTGGCAGAGAGCTTCATTCTCTCTCTGCGTTTCCTGATTGGTCCTGGAGCACTGGGCCAGTCTTTGCTGCAGGAGGGTTACCTCCTGAGCTGTGTCCCTATTGGCCTGCTCCTTTCTTGCCAGAGCATCCTCCACCCTCCTGGTGTGCTCTATCAAGTCCTGGTGTTCTTTTTGGAGGTCACCCAGTCCCTGGTGGGCCAGGTGATTTTCTTCCATTTTTCTTCTTAAGTGGCAGACTTCCTGGCCTAAGGTGTCCCTTTCCTGACCAAGACCTTGAATTTGTGACGCCAGGTCGTCCCTTTGCCTTTGGAGGGCACCAGCTTTCTGGCGCTCCTGATCAAACTCTGCCTGGGTATCCAGGTCTTTCAGGATCAGTTTATTGCTCTCCTCTTTCTCTCTGTCTAGTTGGATTTGCAGGGTGGCTACCTGCTCTGTGCATGCCCTGTTGAAATTGATCTGTTGCTCCAGCTTTTTCTGGCTCTGCTGTAGGGAGTCCAAACTGTCTTGGCGTTCCTTCTGCAAAGCCAGAATTCTGGCATCCTGGTCTGTCTTTTCCTGTTGCAGTATATCCATGTCCTCTTTTATTTTAATGATATACTGTCTGCTGTCATTTTCTGACTCCTGGCTCCTCTGCAGCCTCTGCTCAGAAGAGTCCAGATCAGATTGGGCCTTCTGTAATGCCAGCAGTTGCCTACTCGCCAGATCTTGGCCTTCAGCACATTTGTCCTGCATGGCTCCCATATGTAAATATAAATATGCCGCTACCCTGGCAATCTTGTGGTGCTCATCCTTGGCCTTCGGGGCCAAATATAGTTCACTCAGGGCCACATGTAAGGGACCCTGGTCTCTCCATGTATCTGACCCTGTTTCCGTGATCTGGGATGCGATTGCTTGCAACCAGACCGTCTGGTCCTGATGAGTCCACTCACCTCTCACAAATAACTTATGTAAGAAGTGCTCTCTGGCTATTTTCATGTCTACTAAGGTCGTCATTCTAGAGATTGGTCTCTGTCCTGACTTACAGAAATTAGTATTTTATTTTTGCAAAACAGACCTTTTTCTTAGAGCGTTCCTTTGAGGAGTGCTTTACAGCGTAACACAGCGTGTGCTCCGACCAGATATGCGTATCTGGTCAGCTGGCACGCTGTATTAATCTGCACAAGTGATAGATCTAATCCAAACGTCCGGCACGAGCCCCCAATTTGTAAGAGGATTCAATTCAACACTACAGCTAAGTCAATGCCTAGTCTGGGATACTGAATGGAAACCCTTATTGATATATCTTTATGTCCAGTTCATGCGTTCTGGATGACTACCCCTATATAACACCCCTCTCTTGGAATCCTCCTGACCCCACTGAGCCAAGAAGTAGTTCTGTTTTGCAAGTTTAAAAGGTTTATTTGATAATTTAAACAATATATATATATCATGCTTTATAATAAATTAATAATTGAATACCACACTTAATCTGATCAGTAATCAATAATGGATAGCCTGGCACTAGCACACTTGTGAATAGGAACAGAAGAAGAAGGTGGTAGAGAATGCTTTATATAAGTTCAGATGGATGTAATGTTGAATGAAAATGCAATACAGAAAATACTCAATATGATTTCAACAAAACAATGTAATCACTTTTCTCTGGCAATCTCCTCCCCCCTTTATGCAATGCAAGGAAATGGAAGGAAAGCACACAGTTCTCAGAAATGCAATCAAATGTAATTCAGTTCACCCCAGCAAGCTTAGACTACAGAAGTTGGAAACACAGGCCCAAAATGCTTTTATATGTGCTGGCAATGAAGTGAAAAATATGCTAAAATGCTTTTAATTCCCCCTAGAGGTTCAGGTTGAGGATTAGTTGGTTTAAATTAGTTCAGGCTTACTTTAGCAATATTCTAGGAATGATTGGCAGGTTGCAAACGACTTTCTAACAGTTCTAGCAAGAAGCTGCTGTTTTCACACGTGGATCTGGTCAGGTTTTAGACTGGACTCTGGTCTCGGCACTTCACAGTGATCTGAATCAGCTCTGCTCTGCCTCTGGTTCTGGATATTGATAGATTTGAAGTCTCTATGTTGGCTCTCTGAAGGTTGATGGAGGTAAAGTATGTATTTTCCCGGCAGAGCGTCCCGCAGCAAATGGATTTGAAGGTCTCTATCTGTCCTGTCTGTCTGCTTTTATGTGTTTTGAAAATGGGTGGGTGTGCAGCATCACTAGCCAGCCCCTCTCTCAACTGCCCATTGGCCACTTCATCCTCTTCCCCTTGATTGGGGGAATGAAATGAAGTGTCATCATGATGAGGTCTGTTTATGGTACAGAGAACCCACCCCTGTCAAATTACACACAATCTATATTTTGACCCAAAAGACATATTTCATAGCTACACAGTGGTTTGAAATTACATGCACCCATCATGCATTACAGGAGGTATACCCTGTCCAAATCTGCTCTTCCTGGGAGCTTGCATTCAGAAATGGCAACATTTGCACTTTTTAACTGGTTTCACAATATCGGACATTACCCCAAATTTACACACATGTGCGCAAGGAGTATGGACATTACTTGATGAAGTGTCAGATTTTTAACATGCATACCTTTTAAGTAATACCCTCTTAACTGCTAGTTTGCCCCCAGATCATGCCACCGGTTCTAAAAGCCTCTCAAAATGTGGGCAGAAAAATCACAAGAATTATGGTATCATTTAAATAATTTTCACAAGTCCGTACTATGAGTTATTCATCTTTTTCTAAAACCATATTCTGGCTACTGGGGTGTGTCTTTTCAGGTCACATGGTACAGAAACCAGTCTTTCCACTTTCTTCAAGCTCAGCCTCTGTCTCCAGTTTCTCCCCCTCCCAGTTTCTGCCTGGAAGGCCCATTGTTCAAGAGGAAGCCATTTATGGCCCCCATAATAAAACATTTGCCTGAGTCAGGACAGGGCTTTGTTCAATTTCCTGCAGAGGCCAGGTAATTCAATCAGAGAAGTGTCATATCCCTTTTGGTGGGAGCAGCAAAATGCAGGTCGGCCTGGGAACACAGCTGTGGTGCAAGTCTCAACTCCTGTCGGGGGTAGCTGGTGGGCAGGATTCAGTTCCTTAAGCCAGGCCCCAGCTAATGTCACTTTTAGTTACCCAGTTTAAGTCAACACAATTTTTACATATGCAGCTAGAATGCTGATTCTAAGTTTAAAACTATGACATTTAAACAATTGCAACCTATGTGACACTCAAAAGTAGGTCACTCATTTCTTTTAAACATTTAGATTTTTAGTGTCTTTCAGTCCAAATTTACTTAAACTGCTGAAATCCACAGCTCAGCCAGTCTTGTTATAAACCTTCAAGTCACTTCAGAATATAACTTTACATTGTATCCACCTCTCAGTAAGTCTTTCTTTGGCATGCTTTGGGTTCATTTATTCAGTTTTAAACAAAATCTGGTGGTTTTAAAACGCCGGCTTTCTGATAGTGGTGAGTACTGGTACTGCACCCATTTTTGGGATTTAAGAAATGAATTCCCCACAATTCTAGGTTGCTTTTGGCAATCAGCATTGCCATTCCCAATGGTTTCAGACTACTGTGTGGGTAGTCCAATGGTGGTTTTAGGCAGTGCCCTTCTGTGCCCATAACATCGGCTAAAATGGGTGGCAGCATATTCTTCATGCATTTCCCTATGCATTTTCTGGGAAGCTCTGGCCATCATGATGTTTTCCATGTGAGTACTGCACAGTTTTGAGGTAGGGCTTGGATGCATGGATAGGCAAGGACACTCCACATAATAAAGACTGAGCTCCCCAGATTACCTGAACAGGACACATACAACGCAGAGACAGCCCAGCAACAATTGAACCCGGATATCAGAAGGTAATCCAGTAACAGCATGCCACACGGAAACGACCCTCGTTCGGCCTCCTCGCCGGGCCCCAGCCCAACCCCCAGCGAACAACCCTCCCGGGTCAGGCCAACACCAGACCCAACTCGCGCCCGAAGCCCGGATGGGCCTAGACGGCTCGAGAGCGCCCGAGCACCACGACACGAGAGTAGTCGCTGGGCGCACCAGTTTGAGTTATGTTGTTTGTTCCAACAGTTACACAGTCTTCAAATCTACACTGCCGAAGAAACATACGCCGGGTGCAAGAAATGCAATAAGAAGTACAAATTTAGCCCGTCCCTGTCCCCGACCCCCTGAATACGGACCGTTGTCACTCCAGGCCCCAGGGATGGACCCCCCCGCCGGCCCCGAAACACTGATCCAATGGCGTCACAACTCAACGTGATGACGTGGAATGTGAGGGGGATGGGCTCGTATCTCAGACGGAACCGCATACAATCCTTCCTCCGAAGGAAGAAAGTTTCAATTTTGTTCCTAGAAGAGACACACCTCACAGAAGATGCCATGGCCAAACTAGCGGACCGATGGGATGGGACGCTGAAGGGATCCCCCGACTCCAAATATGCAAGGGGTATGCTCACATGGGTAAACCCGAATGTCCCCTTTCAGCTACAAGGATACGAGACTGATAAAGAAGGCCGTTTTGTGATCATGTGGGGCACCATAGAACAAATCCCGATATGCCTAGCTAACTCATACTTTCCACCCCACGGGATACCATTGCACCTCGGAATGATCAGTGCAAAGCTGGCGCAACACCGAGACAGAACCTTCATATGGGGCGGTGACTTCAATTGCGTGGTGGATGTTGCCATGGATAGATCAACACCTCCTCCCCAAACAAAAAACCCTGCATCGAGCGCCATGAAAGAGGCACTATCGCAGCTTCACTTAATGGACATATGGAGAGAACAACACCCCTCCGAAAAGGTCTACTCCTACTACTCAGCTCCACACAGAGTCTACACAAGAATTGATTACCTCTTCGTTGATAGAGAACAAATGCAATTGGTGGAGTCTTCCAAATATTTGGGCAGATCGGTCTCCGACCATTCACCACTGATCATGCAATGGCAGCTTAAAGGTCCCAGACCCCCCATCCCTATGTGGAGGATGCCTGTTGCGGCCCTCGAAGACCCAGAGTTCAAAGAGGACTGCGCCGAAAAACTTGAAGAATACGTTGACACCAACAAGGGCTCAGTATCCTCCTGGAGCACACTGTGGGAGGCCATGAAGGTGGTGGCAAGGGGTGAAATAGTATCGAAAGCTGGAGGCACTCGCAGGCAACTAAAGGCGTCCCTTGATTCACAGGAATTGGAGATAGCACACCTGGAATCTTCCTCTAACATCACTCCAGTAATTGAGATGCAACTGAAAGAGCTCCGCGAAAACTGCCAATCCTCCTGGGACAGATTAGAGAAATTCGACTACGCAACGTACACCACCAGATCCCATAAAGAATCAGATAAACCTGGTAGGCTATTGGCTTGGCTATGCAGGAAAGAACATCCTAAGCAGCTCCCCACCGAGATATTAGACGAAGAAGGGACATCTCACAGAACGCAGACGGGAATTAACAAGGCATTCGCCAAATTCTACTCCAGGTTGTACACTCACGACAAACAAATTCCCAGAGACGAAATCATTGATACACTGGAAGAGATTGACCTCCCCAAGTTCACCAACGAACAGAGGGATGAACTAGAGAAGGAGATCACGGCCGAGGACGTGAAGGCAGCAATTAGATCGCTCGCCACGGCAAGGCCCCCGGAAGTGACGGCCTCCCATCTGAGTTCTATAAAACATACGAATCCACCCTCACCCCAATCCTGCACGAAGTATATCAAGAGGCCTACACAGACGGGGTCCTACCCAACACCATGAGGGAGACAATAATCATTCCCATGCTCAAGCCACACAAAACACCCACCGATTGCGATTCCTATCGCCCTCTGGCCATGCAAAATTATGACATCAAGATCCTCACCACCATATTAGCTGGTAGACTCCCCAGAATGCTGGGTTCCATAATCCACGAAGACCAAAACGGGTTTGTTCCCGGTCGCAACACCACAGCCAACCTGAGAAGGCTTCAACACATCATGGCAGAGACTTATGAAAGGGATGAAGACCTAGCGGTGCTCTCACTTGACGCCATCAAAGCCTTCGACTCCATCTACTGGGAGTGGCTTATCGAGGTACTGAGAGGATTTGGGTTTGGCGAGGGCTTCATCAGATGGATCACGGTACTATATAACTCTCCAACCGCAAGAGTGAAGACAGGCAGAACGGTGTCAGAACCCTGGCAGATACAGAGGGGCACTAGGCAGGGATGCCCTCTCTCGCCTATGCTATATATACTTGGCCTGGAGCCGATTGCCATATATTTCAGGCAACAATTTTTTGATGCTGGCATCAAGGTCGGCAATGCCTACAATGTGATTTCCCTCTACGCTGATGATCTTCTACTGTACCTAAATGACCCCAAGGTCAATGCACCGATCACACTGGAGGTACTAGATAATTACTCGAAATATTCTGGAATACAATTTAGCAGACACAAATCCTCAGCATTCCCCCTGGCCGGCTTGAGAGGCCTAGCAGAGACCGATCTCCCGGCTATTGGAATAAAATGGCAACTCGATAAGCTCAGGTACCTAGGAATTAAAGTGGGCCACACTCCGATGCTCACACATGAACACAACACGGAAGCTGCCATATCAAGCCTTCGCAGATCCATGAAATTCTGGTCTAAGCTCCCGCTAGCAATGGTTGGTAGAGCGGCGATTGTCAAGATGATAATTCTCCCCGGTTCCTGTATTTCTTCTTGAATATATGCTTCTACGTGAGACCACCCTTCTTCAAGAAACTTGAAGCGCTCATAAGAGACTTCCTGTGGGGCCCCAACAGGCACAAACTGTCCTTGGCCACACTATCTCTCCCACACAAGGAGGGAGGAATAAAACTACCGGACCTTCAGCTATATTACCTTGCGGCGCAGCTTAGCCACATCACGAAGTGGCTCTCAGATGAACCATCCGCTGAACCGGGACTCCTGAGTCAATTCTCCACCAAATTAACACCCAAGGAAACCCTATGGAGCCCCCTACTACAATCCCCCGACGCCTCCTTGGTCATCGGTCTTGGCAGGCAGGTATGGGCCAGAACCTGTTACATCAGGCAAGTGAAACACCCGTACTCCCCAGACAACCCCATCTTGGTGGATGTGTGCAAATCAGAATCCGACCTATCCACAGCAAGAAGATGGGAAGTGGCAGGCATTTACACATGGGGAGATATGTTTGAGGAGGGAGAATTCAGAGAACTCGAGTCGCTGCAGACCAAAGAAGGGCTTTCAAGTGGCCAGTTTCTCTGGTACCAACGCATCAAACAAACCAGCAAGAAAAACTGGAACGGCTGGCCAGAGGAGCCCACTCCAGACCCGCTACTGCAGGAAATGCACGATCTTGGGGACGGATGGAGACCGATCTCCAGGCTCTACAACAGACTCACTGATAAACCCAACCCCAAGGGAGAGGCACTGAAGGTGAAATGGGAAGCAGATATCGGAACCACGCTCACAGACAAGGAATGGGAAAGAGCATTAATATACCCCAAGAAAGTGTCCAGGAACTCCAGATTCGGTCAGATCCAGCTGCACGTCCTTTATCGAACGTACATGACTCCACACAGGATGGCTTCCTTCAACAAACAAGCTTCCCCGACATGCCCAAGGTGCGGGAACGACAGAGCGGACCTGATCCATATGTTCTGGACATGCACTAAAGCGATGGAACTGTGGTCCAAAATCAAACAGACCTGCAAAGATGTAGGAATGGAAAGATATAAGTGGACACCAGGAGAATGCACCACACCTCATGAAGACTGTCGTTTTTATGTTCTTGTTTTTATCTTTTTTCTCTTTTTTTACTTGTTATGGAATACAGTTTATATGTTTGTATTTGTATGCGCTTAATACAAAACACCAATAAATTACGTTAAAAAAAAAAAATAGCTGCCAGTGAGAGTGATGAGGACCTGGGTGTCGTCTGCATAATCAGTGTAGCTGACACCCAGATCGTCAAGACGGTCAAAGAGGAGCTTTGTGAAGATATTGTAAAGTGTGGGGGAAATGCAGGAGCCTTGGGGCACTCCACATGTGATTGGGATAGGGTCTGCAGCCGCAGTAGGGGCGAAGACCCTAGTCGACCTGTCAGACAGAAATGACTGGATCCACTTAGTGGCATTCTGAGAGAATGCAGCAGCCGAGGAGAGGTGTTGAGTGAGGATCTGGTGCTCAACCAGATCGAAGGCAGCAGATAAATCCAACAAGAGCAGGATGGCCAATTTGCCCTTATCTTTGGCATCATCCATTTGGATTTTTAGATCCAAGAGGGCAGTTTCAGCCCCGAGCCTTGGTCTAAAGCCGGATTGTCGCAGGCCTAGGAGGTTATTGTCTTCCAAATGTTGTTGTATTTGGAGATAGGCTACCCTGTCTAAGATTGTGAGGAGAAATGGGACTGTGGTGATGGGCCTGTAATTTGTGGGGATGTTGGGCTCTAGGTTGGGTTTTTTTGAGCAGGGGTAGGACCCACACTTCTTTAAGGTTATTGGGGACCACCGAGTTTTTGAAGGAAGCACTGATCAAAGAGGTGATGAGAGGTGCTAACTCATTAGCCCCGTCTTTGATGACGGAGGCGGGACAGATGTCACCTTTGCAGTTGGATGGTTTGAGACTGGCGATTATCTTGATTACTTCCTCGTCTGTGACTGGTGAGAAGTGGAAGGAAGGGCAATTGGGGGTGGTGTGGTTTATTATGCTATTGGGGTTCTGTTTGGAGGCAAGGCTGGCTTTTTTTGCTTCCATCTTAGTTTTTAGGAGGGCAAATTTGTTAGCGAGGGCAAGCTGGATATTATTGCACCAGGCCTTGTCTTTAATGCAGTCCTCTGAAGGAGGCAGTGGTGATTCGAGTTCCCTTAGTATAGAGAATAGTTCCTTAGTGCCAGATTTGGCATTTTGTATTCTCATGTTATAGATCTCTTTTTTTGCATTTAAGATGGCGGATTTGTAGGTGGAGGCTGCTGAGGCGAACTTATCTTTAGTGGAAAGAGAAGGGGCTTTTCTCCAACTAGTTTCTGCAGTTCTTTTGATATTGCGGAGAGCCTTTCATTCTGCTGAGAACCATTTGTTGGAGTGGTCAATGGGTTTGGCTTTTCGTTGTTTAAGAGGAGCTATCTGGTTGAGAGCTAGTTCTAGGGTATTGTTGTATAGGTCTACAATGACTGACGGGTTGTCATTTTGCGTAGGTAGATTAGCTTTACTGATAGGCATGAGAAGAGGTCTAAGGTTCCCTATAGTGATGTTGCGGTTATTTCTGGAGATTATTTGAGGTAGCCTAGTGGGTAGTGTGGTAGATGGTATGGATCTGGGTAGAGAGAAGGTAATAAGGTGATGGTCAGTCCAAGCACAAGGAGTGATGTCGGTCAATGAGAGGTTGCAGTTGGCGTCTGCAAGCCAGTCCAAGGATCTTCCTTTTGTATGTGTAGGTTTATTAATGTGTTGGGTGAGGCCTAGATGAGTAACGGTGTCATTAAGGGAGGTGGCCTGATTGTCATTGGGATCATTAAGTCCTAAATTGAAGGCACCCAGAATGATGATTTGTGATTTAGGTTTCAGGTTGGTAGTGAATAAGAGAGAGATATCTTCTTCAAAGGTAGTAGGGGGACCTGGAGGTCTGTATATAATGTGGAGAAGGATAGTTTGGGTGTCAGATAATGGGAGTTTGACGGATAGGAGTTCGGCTGAAGGTAGGGTTTTGCTAGTTACTTCTCTGATGTTTAGGGTGGATTTCGCAATATTTGCTATTCCTCCACCTATTCAATTTTTTCTGTCAGCTCGGATGATGGTGTAGTTATCTGGGGTGGCTAGAGCTATTGTGCGGCCGGCTGCTGGGTGGAGCCATGTCTCTGTGATAGTGATAAAGTTAGGTGGTTGGTGGAGATAATGTCGGCGACATCAGTAGCGTGGGCTACCAATGAGCGAGCGTTGATGAGAGCTCCCTTGATGGAGGTCAGTGGAGGGTTGACTTTTGTGTGTGGTGGCGGGTAAGGTATTGCAGGATTGTGACTCGGTGGAGGGTCAGTAAGTGAGGTGGGGTGCGTGCGGCTCCAAGCCTGATTAGTGAGCATTCTCGTGAGTTTTACATCAGAATTAGTGTGAAGGCTGAGTCTAGCGTTTCTAATCATGGTCGGTGGGGCTGCGTTCAAGAAGGTGGTAGAGGGTACAACAAGGCGAGAAGCTAGTCTTGTATTTCTAAGAGGTGTGGGACAAGGTATGAAAGGTGTAGGTGGGCTGGCGAATCTGCTTATTCAGTCCGCTGGAGACAGTAAGTATGGGTAAAGTGGTGGGGTTGTGTAGGTACGGTTCTGAGGTGAGATATTCTGGAGCAGAGGGAGGAGAGTAGCCATAGTTAGAGTGGCACCTCTAAGTGAGGCCATCATGGGTAATTTGGCTCAGGAGATAGAGGCAGTGCGGTTCATAAATTATTAGCAAGAGTAGTGTGTACACTCAGTTAACGTGTGTGTGGACGCTAGTTAGGCGTTTCAATGGCAATAAGCATAGGCATCAACTCAAATTACAGAGTTGCAGTGTGCAGAGGGCAGAGTGGACACTAGATAGGCATTTCAATGGCAATAAACATAGGCGTCAACTCAAATTGCAGTCAACTCGAATTGCAGTGTGCAGAGGGCAGTGTGGACACTAGATAGGCATTTCAATAGTAGTAAGCATGGGTAGTAACACGGCAGTAAGAGGTTGCAGCGAGCAGTATGCAGTTAGACAGAAGTACACAATTACAGTCACGGTAAGGTGAATGCTTAAGGATATTATGCAACAGGCGACTGTTAGTGTCGTTAAAAATAAATAGCTACGTAGAGCTAACTAGGTATGTGATGTGCCAAAGCAGACAGATAAAATGGGCACGGGTAATCAGGGATTCTCAGCGATCATCACTCATCAGATGTGGTAAGTCAGCAAGAATACAGGCAAAAATGCTACGTGGAATGAGTGATATATGTAATAGTATCACGACTGTGATAGACAACGGCAGAGCAGTGGAGTTCAGACAGTAATGAGAGGTTAGGATCTCACCCACTGGACGGAGGAGCGCCCGGTAAATGTATGGTAGGTCGGGAAAGATTTGCAAGCGTGTAGAACGTAGAGTCGTCGCCTTGCGCCGGTGGCGCTAGGTCAGCTTGGTCAGTAGAGACGCAGGCCTTCTTTCTAAGGCCTTACTTCATAGGCCAGCTGATAGCCTGTCGGCTATTGGATCACTTAAGAAAGACTAACTAACAGGGGTTGCTCGTGTTTCCGTGCAGAGGGGACCTGGCCTAGCAGTTCGGGCTGGGCTGCTACCATTGGTGGCAGTACTTGCCTGATTTGCATATGGCTGGACCCCTTTTGCAATGGTGCAGACGGGCTAAAAAACGGTGGTGTGGAAGGTTGCCCAGCGCAATGCCAGTGGTACAGATTCATTCAAAACCTTCCACCCATCACTTTTGTGGTCACAGTTTGTCTCACTATGTGAGAGAGGGTATGCCCAGACGTGGGTCCCTTGCTCGCTGCACCATAGGGAACCAAGCTGCACCTCACTGCGGAGGCCCAACAAGGCCGAAACATGTCTGGGGTTGCTTGTGTTTCCGTGCAGAGTGGACCTGGCCTAGCATTTCGGGCTGGGCTGCTACCATTGGTGGCAGTACCTGACTGATTTGCACATGGCTGGACCCCTTTTGCAATGGTGCAGACAGGCTAAAAAACGGTGGTGTGGAAGGTTGACCAGAGCGTTACCAGTGGTACAGATTCATTCAAAACCTTCCACCCATCACTTTTGTGGTCACAGTTTGTCTCACTATGTGAGAGAGGGCATGCCCAGACGTGGGTCCCTTGCTCGCTGCGCCATAGGGAACCGAGCTGCACCTCACTGAGAAGGCCCAACAAGGCCAAAACATGTCTGGGGTTGCTTGTGTTTCCATGCAGAGGGGACCTGGCCTAGCAGTTCGGGCTGGGCTGCTACCATTGCTGGCAGTACCTGACTGATTTGCATATGGATGGACCCATTTTGCAATGGTGCGGACGGGCTAAAAAACAGTGGTGTGGAAGGTTGCCCAGAGAAATGCCAGTGGTCCAGATTCATTCAAAACCTTCCATCCATCACTTTTGTGGCCCCACTATTATTTAATACATATGTGGCATCCCTGCCCCCGTTTGTGTGGGCCACCAGTTCTATACGCCTGCCATCGACACTCAGATTCTCCTCCTGGTGGATGGGAATCTGGGTGTTGTTTCCCCCAACATTACTCCTGCTTAGAGTTGGTCAACCATTGGATGTCTTTAGGGCATTATTCTTCGAATAGTCTCAACACGTGCAAAAGGTGGAAACAGTAAACAGGCCAATCCTTTTGTCAAGTGCCATTCAGATGTGAGTATTGCTGCCGAATCGCTTATTTCAGACGGCTCATTAAGAAAACATATCAGGAACCATCCATCCATACGTAGTCAGGTAGATAAGTCGAAATATACAGCAGGGGTTGTAGGATGATTGTGGGATAAAAGAGGGGTTCTAAGGTGAGGGGTGCCTTTACAAAGGCCAGAGATGGTGTTTACTGGGGTTAGTAAAGTTTAGTCATGTCAGGTGAAAGGGAGTTACATTGATGGGAGCTAAGTAGGGAGAAGGATCAGAAATTGCTGGATGCACAAAGGGGGCGAGGAACCATAAGGCTGATGGGACAGGTTGGTAGACACTTAGACTGTGCCACCAGTTGTCCAGTTGTTAACGTAAATAAATGACATTTGGTCGCTGTATCAAAGTTCCCTCGCGTCGGCACCAGTCTACATAGTAGACTAGTGCCGACGCGAGGGAACTTTGATACAGCGCTTAAACAGGGATTAACCCGTGACTTCACGAAACCGAATCTCGTATGAAACATATCGAAAGCATGAAAATGATTTAACTTGCCCACAATAAGTTACTGTTCTGAAAAAGGCCCTTGAGAGGCCGAGACACGTGTTAACAAACAAAAATGTTACAATCAAATGGGCAATGGAGTAATTAATAAAAATGTCTCCGCTTACTTTCAACGACAGTGACCAAATGTCATTTATTTACGTTAACAACTGGACAACTGGTGGCGCAGTCTAAATGTCTACCAACCTGTCTTATTGTAACCAAGTGAAGGAGGGGACTGGTCCTTCCCTAAACCAACACACCAACGCGACACCATAGCAACAGGCGGTATATAGAGGTCGCTGGCATAAGTAGCTGCACCCGGAACAAAAACCCAAATTCAAATAACATAAGGCTAATGGTGTTCCTAGCGGTTAGGGTGCAGATGGTGGAATGAGTCAAGATGGAAGACGCAAGCGAGGGAGCGGATAGTCTGTGGATGGATTTGAAGACAAGAAGCAGGAATGATAAGAGGGAGTGGCTGTGGATTGGAGACGCTGCCAGTGGGAGTCAGTGAGCGGAGATCGGAGAAAAACTGGCAAGAGTTTGGAGTCGGCAAGCTGCTAAATGGAGGATTTTGTCCAGGGGCCAAAGGAGTAGAGGAGGGGCCCAGGAGAGAAAAGCCTCTCCTGGGATCCTCCTCTGCACTAGAGTTTTGACTGAGTGGTAGGTGATAAGAAGGAAGACCTCTCTGATGGTTGAGTCTGGCCGGAGTGACAGTCAATTTTATGAATTGTTGCAGTCAGAGACCTGGTTAGAAATCTGAATGGGGAAAGAGGATTTCTACACAGTACCTGGACCATAGTGGAACGAGTGAAGTTGCCGACATGTTATCCTCACATTATAGCTTTGATGTGGATGTCTAAAACAATATATATGGTTTAATGTTAAAACATATTAATGTTAGTGTGAGTGTTGTGAAAAATGAAATGGGCACCAAGCCTAGCGGGCATTCTGCAGTTGGTGATTCAAGCAGACAACCCTTTTGTCACAGAAATATTTTTTAAATATAAAGATCGGTGGTCCTTGTTATCATCCCAACATGCTCTTTGTTTTTATGCAAAGCAGACAGGAACACGCTTTGGTGCTAGTTGTGAAATGGATTTCTGTGCAAAGTATAGTTCTTAACAAGGGAACATAACTTTGTTCTCACAATTGACGCTGTGTGCCCTGAAGCTAAGAAAACAGGCGCCATGACCTTCTGGCCTTTACATTGTTGCCTGCCTGTGATTTATGTTCCTTACACTTTTACAGATGTCAAGCTATAAATATTGTGACATATGACCTTTCAAATGTTTCTTCTTACATTTCCTTCTTACATTTAAGTATTCTTTAGTTATTTGTCTTCATTTTAGGTAGTCAATGTGTTATTGTTTGGGTTGACGGAAAGTACTTTTCATAATTTATTCCAATGGGGTACCAAGTTGCGAACACCTTTTCAACATGTATTGAAAACTTTCAGCATAATCAGATATTGGTGTATCTTTTTAGTGTCCCCCTGTGGGCTCTGAGTGAGATCACCTCTTAGCATGGTCCCTCCTGACCTCTAGGTCCTTCCTGTAGAATCGGGGGGACAGAAAGCATAAGACACTTGGCCAGTGGCTTGCAAAGAGAATCCACACTGGCCAGGAGGGTGGGAGCCCACAGAGACATTGGGGAAACCCAATTTTGACATTTTAGTAAAAGAAAAGGCAAAGGGCCACGATAAGAGCTACATTGTCGATAGTTTAAACTCGACCGCTAGATATATGGAATACTCATTTTAGAGTTTTTTGGCCAATACCCCTTGCTGATACCTACCGAGATATAGCTTGAAGAGAACTAACGGGTGCATGGCCAGGAATTCCACTCGAGGAGCGGAAGAGAACTAATCGGTGCATGGTTAGGAATTTCACTCGAGGAGCGGAAGAGAACTAACTGGTGCATGGTCAGGAATTCCACTCAAGGAGTAGAAGAGAACTAAGGGGTGCATGGCCAGGAATTCCACTCGAGGAGCGGAAGAGAACTAATTGGTGCATGGTCAGGAATTCCACTCGAGGAACGGAAGAGAACTAACTGGTGCATGGTCAGGAATTCCGCTCGAGGAGTAGAAGAGAACTAACCGGTGCATGGTCAGGAATTCCACTCGAGGAGCGGAAGAGAACTAACCGGTGCATGGTCAGGAATTCCACTCGAGGAGCAGAACTGTCGTTTATGCAAAAAGTCATCAGAGACCCAACGATACGTCCTGATCTCTTGTCCAGTGCTAAAATCTCATTACCTGAGGGGCTATTCACACGCTGTATCAAATATCGATTCTTTAGAAAGTGACCAATTCTGATCGAACATCAACAATGCTACATCAATGGTATTAGTTTCTGCAGCCCACCATATTTGGAACGCTGCTGCCTTAAGGTTTTAACTCTCTCTCTAAAACACACCAAAGTTCCGATTGGAAAACCTCTCACAACCTCTCACAAATCCGGGTACCTTTTGAGAAGTTTCCCTACGTATGGAACGCTCACTAATTGCTTTTCCCCTTTAGGGCTCCCCTGTACTTCTCTTAAAGCCTTTCCCTCTTCTTGTTTCATTGTTTTGTACTATTTTATCTGTTACACTACCATACCTAAATTTCAATGTATTGTGTTTGACGGTATTTTATGTATTAAAATCTGTTTACAGTTTAAGCTAATTAATGCACAATAAAATAAAAAAAATAAAAACGTGACAGTGGCCCACTTTGGGGATTATTCGGACCAAGCTCAATCGTCTCTCTCTTGCAAATCTCCCCAGGAGTTGGATGGAATCCGCCACCTTTTATGTTGGCACCACAGGGACTCCTTTTCCGGTCTCACGGAGCATAAAAGGTTTTACATCCGGCGTGACACCTTTTTTCATGCTTTTTCCCCGCGGCAGTGGAGGCACGAAATGTAATGGCCATTTCCGTCATGAATTCCTGGTCCGCATGCAAAGGCCAAGTGCAATTACATTAGCATGAAAATGTCATGCTGGCCTAAAGGCCCTGGATCGCAGTGGAATCCACATGTTTTTAGAGCCTGCAGATTCCAGAGGAATCCATAGTGAATACCATCTGCAAAGCTTAAAAGGCAGCTGCCATTTACACTTCTTGCATTATAAAGTGTTACAGTGATTTTCCCTGTTTTAAAACTTTGCTGCACTTATAATAAAATGAGTCCCGATTAACCCTCGTGAATTACCCCTACACATGGTTTTCCAGCCAGACTGCTTGGGCCTGCATCATCCTGATCATGTCTGTTTGCTAATATTAAGCATTTTTGATTCTCCCCCAGTAAAGGTACTTGTATTTGTATTTTGTATTTTATTTATATTTATAGAGCGCTCTACGTAGGGTCACCAGATGTCCCGTTTTTCCCGCGACAGTCTGGGGAAATCGTCCTCCGTAATGGGTTCCCAGGGTTTTTTTTATTTTAGAAACCCTTTCCAGGGTTTGCAAGGTGGGTTCGGATTCACGAAATCGGGTCTCAGCGAACTCTTGCCGCGTGAATGCTTTTTACGACCCCATTTCCTCCTCCTTCCCCTCCCCAGCGCACTCCTCCAATGAGAGGAGAGTGCCTGTGAGCACACCCCCACCCCACCTTCCCGGCGACATAGAAGTAGGACTACCATTTTATTAGTATTTACGGCAGTCCTACTTCTATGTCTATTGGCTGTCCATTTAATAAAAAAAAATTCATGTGGTCACCTTAGCTCTACGTCAAAGCGCTGCAAACAATTAAAATGGTACAAACGGTGTCAACATGACGAAAAAACAGCAAAAACGAGTAAGGGAGCAAATGTTCTTTGAGGGAAGTACGGGACAAAAAATAGAACGAAAGAGGACGTTGAGCAAACGGAAGTGCGATCCAATGAAGAGGGATAAAGGAAGTAAAAAAACGAAAATGGGTCTGGGCACAGGGGGGGCAAAGAACCGTAAGAAGAAATAGAGATTGAGAATGAAGAGATCGAGTAGGAGAATGAAAGGAAAGAAGGGAAGAAAGGGAGGAGCCAAGATTTGAGGAAGCTGATTAACCCTTTCTCATCCATCCCGAAAATGAATTGCCTGAAGCCTCATTTGTGTTTTTGTAATTAGTTTTGCTTCAGCTTTGGGTTTGTGTGAGCACACACCTTTATTTTTTTCCGCACACCTGGGATGCCGACAGTTCTGTTGGACACAAAGTGGCTGATTTTCGAGGCCCCCTGGAGTGTAAAGGCCAAAGGCTGCATTGCAAGGCCAGAACAGCTCTCTGCCGCTCCGTTGATGACAACATCCACGATAGGACCCCCCCCCCCGGCCCCCTGGAGCACCGAGCAGCCATGTGGAACCCAATACCAGAAACAACCATCAAGATGGCTGCCATTGAGCCGAGCAGCCACCACTAGGCAGCTCGCTCTCCTTACTTGCATGCTGATTGGGCCAAATTCGAACTAATAGTAGAAGGCCTCCCAAGCCGGGAAGCGTGGCCGGCCACATCCAAAGGCCTCATTACAATCCCAGAACAGCCCTCTGCCGCTCTTCGCTGCTTCGAGATACAACGATCTGATCTACCGACTACTTTCATCCAAGTCGCGACATGTCTGAATAGAGGTAAACTTGATGTATTTTGTAATACAGCTGGCTCGGCCATTGCTCCTACCCCCCCGCCACTTCGAATTGTTCAATGTGCAAAATATCCCCCTCCCGCCCGATGCCCACCACTTTCTTCCAGCCAACAGGGTTCCGCTCCTTGCCTTGCGCAGCCCAGCCCTCCTAACCATGAGACTACCACACGGATCTCCACCCTGCTCTTACTGCGAGGTGCCCAAACGAGATTATAAAGCTGGTGCTACTATGTACCCTGTACCCGACAATAATACCACGCCCCATCTAACTCCCTGCGCACTAGGAGACACTGTGACCCCAAGCAGCACTCCCAAAGCATTCCACCTTCAAACAACCTGACCGAGACACGGGCCCCTCACTCATCCCACGCTACTGCAGCTAATCAACATGTATTCCTGCGACCCCAGCTCAACCAGCTGATTAAAGTACACATCTCTACTTCCATCCCATACAACCGCTGCTGACATGCACTAGTGCCCAACCCTCTAGGCACACACTCTCTGCCATCCCTGACGACAGATTACAGACACGCAAACCGCAAAAAGTGACATCCCCCCACCCCTGTCCCTGCCCTAACCATGTGTCACAATGACATTGAGGACACCCATGCACCCATAGTAAAGAAGTTGCTGGTTCTGAAACCAAAACAGGCCGCGCTGTATACCCAGACAGTGTGCACCCCAACCCCAACTACAGCCCAGATTAGAAACAGCAGGCTTCGTACGAGAACAACCAGAATGCCCCCACACTGCCTCCCACCCTCCATTCCAATCAGGAATTCCAACCTAAGTTATCGGTCGCGCTTCACCTGCAGAACCATACCAGGTAGAGCCATGCACTCCACACAGTATCTGGGCCCTCTCAGAGGGCTAATACCGACCACACAGCACTCATAAAACATGCCATTACTAAGGATCCCTGTAATTGGCAAACCACCGGAAAACTCACCAATAGCTCCCAACCCCTTAAGGATTGTACTAGCCCACTAGCCAACCCTGCTGCTGCTGCCAGAGCCACCTCTCACACTACCACCAGGCCCCAATCCCCTCTTAAGCAGCCCTCATAAATGCTAGAGCTCTTGCAGCCCATGCCATGGACATACATGACCTGATCACATCCCAAGACCTTGACCTGCTGTCCATCACAGAAGCCTGGCTGCCCCAAACATCTGGTCCTGTCCTATCCCTTCTACTGCCCGGTGGCTTCAACATCCTTCGGCGGGACCGTATTGACTGTAGAGGAGACGGCGTTGCTCTCATCTTTAAACACTACTTACAATGTAGACTTTCCAACAGATCGTTGGAAAGGAATTCTGAAATCTTCTCTGCCACCTATCACTATCCCCACCTGATTCCATCACCTTACATATTACATACCGCCCACCAGGCCCTACCTCTTCCTTCGAAGAGAACTTCATGCACACAGTTACAGATTATGTCTTCTGAAAGCGCTTGGCAGGCGAAGTCTCAATCAGAAGTACTGCATATGGCTCAGTACTATGAAAATCGTGTAAATACTGAAAAGGAAAAACTTGAGAAAAAAAGGGTGACCTGAAAACAAAAGTCTTATTACAACAGATTGTTAGAAGCCCTAGAGGGGGTAATCAATTTAGAGGTCAGTACATTCCACAGGGAAGTGCGCCCTTGGCTCCGGTAACCATTAACCAGTGTGCCTTTTGTCGACAGGAAGGCCACTGGCATGCACAATGTCCGACCTTGCAACAAAGGTCATTTGGGTACATGGGTAGATTATCCAGAGGACGCCCAGGTGCAGGGGGCCCTGGCAGAGGTCAGTTTGCACCAGAATCACAGCAACCTCCTTCACAATATAAGCAAGTTTCGAATGTGGATAACAGAAACATTTATGATCACCCTTCTGCCGCGTATCTCTCTGAAGAGCTTCCTTTTGATAATATTGTGTTTTGCTAGGATTGCCCGAAGCAGGATTTGGAACCAACGCCTATTCCCGTTCATCAGAAAGGCCCCTACGTTGAGATGGCGGTGGGAAATAGGAAGCATCTATTTTTAGTAGATACAGGAGCACAGAAATGTTCCATTGATCATTCACGGGTTCCAAATATTCCCCTGTCAGGGCAGTCCAACATTTCTGTAGGGTTTTCGGGCACACCTGTAGTTTGTCCGGTCTCTTTGCCGGAACAAATAACATTGGGTCCCTTCACGGAACAGTGTCCATTTCTACTTACCACAAACTGTGGGGAAAACTTGCTGGGGTTAAATTTGTTGAAGGCATTGCATGCAGTAATACATTGTTCTCCGGACGGAGTTCGGTTAACAATTTCACCTCAGCAATCACTCGCCTCTCAGTTTTTGACTCGACCCTTACCGCCAGAATTCACTAATGTTCCAGAATGCTTATGGGCAATTGATGATAATGATGTGGGCATTCTTCAAATTGAACCTGTTAAAATTATTCTGAAACATGAAGTAAAATTGCCCCGCATCCCGCAATATAAGGTCTCAGTTGAAGGCGAGCAGGCTTTGAAATGTATAGCTTCTGATTTTGTACATCGTGGAGTAATTGAGGAAATTACGGGTAGCCTATGTAACAGCCCCATTTTGCCAGTATACAAAAAAGGTGATAATGCGACTCCCTTTCGTTTTATAATTGATTAACGTGCTATTAACAAAATTGTGGCTCCTCAGTTTCCTATTGTACCTGATGTTACAACAATACTAACCATGATTCCGGCTTCTGCCACTCACTTTAGCGTTGTTGATCTGAAAAACGCGTTTTTTAGTATTCCTATACACAAGGATAGCAGGTATTTGTTCCCGTTTACCCTAGGTGGACGCTCATTCACATTCACTCATGCACCACAAGGGTACACTGAGAGTCCAAGTATCTATAGTAGGGCATTGAAAGAGCAGCTCGATATGCTCGAGTTGCCTACTACCTGCACATTATTACAGTATGTAGATGATCTCCTCTTGGCTGCTGATTCTGAGAGCGCCTGTAAAGAAGGCATTGTGTTGTTGCTTTGTCATCTAGCGAAACATGGCCACAAAGCTTCACTTAAAAAAATCCAATATTGTTGTCAGGAGGTCGCCTATTTAGGCTATCTCCTGTCAAAGGAGGGAAGACGGTTGACACCTGAACGAATAAAGACTATTTCTGGCATATCTGTCCCAAATACGCAGAAGGAAGTTAGAGCCCTGATAGGTATGGCTTCTTACTGTAGATTGTGGATCCCTAACTTTTCGTTAACGATTAAACCAATGCTGGCTTTGACAAATAAGGGCATTTCTTTGCCATTGCCATGGACTTTGGAACACCAGACAGCATTTGATTTGCTCAAATCCGCACTGTGTTCAGCGCCGGTTTTAGGAACTCCGAATTATGACAAGGCCTTTGTGTTGTATGTGCATGAACGTGATGGATGTGCTTTGGCTGTGTTAACGCAGGAACATGGAGGGAAGAATAGGCCTTGCGGCTATTTCTCATCTGCCCTTGATCCTGTTGCATGCACTTTGCCGAGATGTTTGAGAGCTGTTGCTGCTGCGTCTGTAAAACAGAGTGAGGGGAATGGTCCTGGGTCATGCGTTAACCCTAATGGTACCTCACTTTGTAGATATTTTATTGAATAGAACTCAAACGTAACACCTCACTTCCGCACGATTGACAAGATATTAACTAATCTTGTTTGCCCCCCACATTCAAATTCAGAGGCGTTGTGTATTAAATCCGGCTGAACTTCTACCTGTCCCGCAAGATACTGTTGATGGTGACGAAACGTC
Organism: Ambystoma mexicanum; assembly: GCF_040938575.1. Taxonomy (NCBI): domain Eukaryota; kingdom Metazoa; phylum Chordata; class Amphibia; order Caudata; family Ambystomatidae; genus Ambystoma; species Ambystoma mexicanum. Next base: position 49,453,917 of record NC_090939.1, read on the forward strand.
ACACTATTGCCTTTATGTGACAGAACAAGAGACTAAAGGCAGAATCGATCTGAAAGACACGCCTTTGAATAGCCCACAAGGAGAGCTAATCTGTGATGGCTCTTGTTTTAAACTTCCGAACGGTACATCCACCGCTGCTTATGCCGTCACTACCTTAAGCACGATTGTGGAAACCAAAAGAATTATGCATAATTCCGCGCAGGCCGCGGAAATTATAGCGTTAACTCGAGCTTGTGAACTTTCTGAAGGGCTTACAGTAAATATATATACCGATAGTCAGTATGCTTTTGGGGTGGTTCACAACTTCGGTAGACTTTGGAAAGAACGAGGTTTCTTGACCTCGCACGGAACGAAAATTCAACATGGCACTTTAATAGTGTGATTACTTTCAGCACTCGCACTCCCTGTTCAGTTAGCTATTATAAAATGTTCAGCACATCAAAAGGTTACAGATGATGTAGGAAAAGGGAATGCTTTCACTGATCAGATAGCTAAACAAACTGCCACTGATTTCAGTTCAGAAATGTGTGCTTTAAGAGAAACTGTAAATATTTGCATTTTGGGTGAAAGTATCGATTCTGTAAAAGACATTCAAGCAGATGCTACCATAGAGAAACTAGGAGATGGATCGATGGTGCAGGGAGACTGGATGATGATGGGTGTTGGGTGGACAATATTGAAGGGAAATGGTTACTCCCTGACGCCTACATTACAATGATGGCTATTATGGCTCATGGTCCGACACATGTTTGTGCGCGTGAATTGACTAAAATGCTACACAGTGTATGGGCCAATGATAAGATTTTCAAAACTGCGGAGCGCTTTGTCCAAGGGTGCATGGTCTGCTTGCAGCACAATGTAGGAAAAGGCACCTCGACTCCTAGAGGAAGTTTGGCTCCACCTTCTGTTCCGTTTGAAGTTATTCACTTTGATTTTATTGAAATGGAACGTTGCAACAATCTTAAATATGTGTTGGTTGTCATTTGTGCCTTTAGTAAGTGGGTTCAGGCCTTCCCGGTTAGAGATGCAACGGCCATAACCACGGCAAAAGCTCTGTTGAAAGAGTTTTTCCTAGGTTCGGGCTGCCGAGGGTCATCTGGTCGGATAATGGGCCACACTTTATCGCTACTGTAATCCTACAAATTTGCAAAGGATTACAGATTGATAAACAGTTCCATTCGGCCAGACATGCCCAAAGTGCCGGATTAGTGGAAAGGCATAACGGCATTATAAAGAACAAACTCGCTAAGGCGTGTGCTGGCACCAAGCTAAAATAGCCGGACGCCTTACCGATCGTGTTACTGTTGATGAGAACAACCCCTCAAACTAAGACTGGGCTCTCTCCCTTTGAGGTGGTCATGGGGAGACCTGCTGATATTTGGGGTTTGCCAAAAAGCAATTCATTACGGGATACAGAAAATGTGCTTCTTTCAGATTACTGTAACCAGTTGACTAAAAATCTGTTTTCAATTTATCACCAGGTGCGAGAGGCATTACCTGTACGATACGAGGGTCCAGGTCACAGTCTACGACCGGGGGACCGGATCCTCACGAAAGTTTTTGAGAGGTCGTCTTGCCTTGCACCTCAGTGGAGGGGTCCCTACCAAGTCCTGATAGTCACTCAGACTGCTGTGCGGGTAGCGGGTCGTAAGAACTGGATCCATGCGACGCACACCAAACGGATCCCACAACCCGTGCCATATGATACAGAAGACACAGAATCCCTTCCCAATGCTGTAACCAACGTGCCTGAAACAGCAACAACCGACAAGGGAGTATCGGAGACCGTTCCAGAATTCGCAAGGCCAGACAAAACGACCATCTTGTCTCCACACTCCCCAACTGTGGAACTTCCGGATCAATCCTTTTCTGATCCTATTTCCGTTCACCCGCCACCTCCAGGAGGAAGTGACGACACTTTGTTCTCACCAGAAACTGTGAAATATAATTTGCCTCCGAGGAAATAGACGTACAGCACGGTCTAACTGTGCGACTGAGAAAATCATTTGAGGGCTTGTCTTTTTGGCCCGATTGTACGGAAGGATTCTGTTGGCTGAGGGTTGTGGGGAAGACATTAAGAAGACGCGCGACTGGAGTCGCCAGCAAACGAACAACTTTCGATTGAAGACTACAATGCCTGCACCCGCTACCGCTCGTACCGAACTTTTAGATAAATATATGACTAGCAGAGACAATGATCAAGCATTTAAGGGGACCCCCAAAGTGTATTGTTGCTTTTTTTAAATAATAACTGGATTTTTAGTAACTGTTGGTTTTGGGTTATGGTATCTGGAGGAAGCATATCCGTTAGAGGACTTTTTACCTATTGAAAATGTATCTGTTATCCCCACTCCTTCCGTGCAATTGCATAATTTATCGCCTAGAGATTCTTTGCATAGATGGAACTATCAGAACAATACTCTTTTGTTAATTATGAATGCACTCATGCAATTTTAAATAGAACCAATTGCTGGATCTGTTCACATCTACCGCAACATGGGGATAAGGGGCTAGGTTGGTATATTCATCCTTTACCTTTGACAACTGCTTGTTACGCCTCTCTTAGAGCACTATTCTTTGGCCGATGGAATGACAGCATCTCAGGGAACTTTGATGGTACCAATTTGAATAGTTTTGAAAAGCATGTTTTGATGCCCCTGGGATGCTCGCTTTTTGCAAATAGAAGTAAGCCAAACGTTGCTTCTGTTAGGCCCTCTGATAGATTGTCTCATCCTTTTCAGTCTTTAATCTCTTTCAAAATGGTTCCTATAGGCAATAAGGATGCCACGCCTCCATCTTATTCTGTTAACCATAGCCCCGATTCAGTATCCTTCTGCATACAGAGGAATGGAACACGGTCAATGGGTAATTTTAGAAAGTGTGCCAATGTTGCAAATTTGACTAGTGAGAACAGACCTCTGTACGTAGGTGAACCTGTATATTTTGTTTGCGGTGATGTGGCATTTCCATGGTTGCCCAGGGATTCGCAAGGAACCTGCTATTTGGGGATTCTACTACCTGGGGTATTTATTGCCAGTACTGCAGAGATTTTGAAAACTCGTCCACGACGAGGTGTGAAAGGGGATACTCCAGCGCAAACTCTAGGAGACATCATGAAATCCATTGTGCCATTTTTGGCCAAATTACGAATTCAGAAGATATCAGGGGACTAGCGAGAGTATTGGAGAGAACCATCAACCGGACCACTGACATACTCTATAATATGACATTAGAACAGAAAACATTAAGGTTAGTGGCTCTTCAGAACCGGATGGCATTAGATGTCATTCTGGCCAAGCGTGGAGGAGTATGTAAATTAGTGGGGTCCGCTTGCTGCGTTTACGTACCAGACTCCTCTCCAACGATCTTTAGGGCTATCCAAAATCTACATGTTCTTAGTTCAGAAGTACATGTTCCTGAGGGAAACTGGGAACCTAGTGCATGGTTTTGGGACCTCCTATGGTCATGGGGATGGAAGTTGCTTTCGGCCCTGTTGATTATCTTGGGAAGTTTTCTGTTTCTTTGTTGTTGTATACAGTGTCTCCCTGGTGTATGCTCAGTATTAGGGGGGTGTTGCGCGCAAGCAACAAGTGTATTAGGGCATAAAATATACACCCCAGATAAGGTTTCCAAAGAATATGTGTTGAAAGTGCCTGATCTAGTGTCTGATCTAATGGCAATAGATATGTCCGATAATGATTCGGGATGTATAGATGTTGAAACATGGAGTTAGTCGCAAAGTGATTGAAGGTAGTTTTGCGCTTGGCATAGGCCAAAGGAGGGTTTGTTAGAACTGATATAATATTGTTTCATCCTCATTGTATATGTTGGCCTATGCCCAGTCGCTTTGCGAGGAAATCCGTATTACAAGTTTGTGACCTTAAGTAAATCAAGCCTCCATTTTAGGATAAAGCCGCCATTTTAGTTATTCGTGCAAAGTCACCCTGCAGTCTAAAATGGCCGTCTCGTGTGCTCTTGTTCTTGCTTTAACCTCTCCAACCTCTGTAGGGGAGTTAATGTCCAACCTGCCTTCAGGCTACATGTTAGGTTCATGTAGACCTTGTCCTTCGCTGACCTCGGGATCAGGGGATAACTTGAATCAGCGATGTTAACCTACAAGTATACAAGAACAATAATGCTATCCAAATACAGCATGCAAAACATTTGTTTGATCTGTATTAAAACGATGTGTAAAGAGTGTAAACGTTAAACTAAAGAATAATAGTGTGTGTTAGTAAATATGTTGAAAAGTAAATCGCATGCACGAGATATGTAAATTAGGAAATGAACCTGGCGCGACCCTAGCCCAGTGTATAATTAACTTGTAAGAGGCTGGACATCGTTATAACAAACTGTATAAATACGCTGATGTCCCGCTAGCAAACCCTGCTCACTGCTCACATTGAACCCTGCTGGGGGTCTCTGTGATGTATTGACAGCCAAATAGCTATTTGTGTACTTTGTTCGATACTGTTCAGTTTTGTAATAAAGATTCTGGGAATCTTTACAAGCCAGTGTCGGTGTATTTTCCTTTGCATGGTGTAAAAGCCTTAATATTGTATTTTTCTGATTCCACAATACTTCAAATCAAAAGGAAATACGATGTATCTTCATTTATGTTCAGTGAAAAAGCTTTGTTAAAGGGATGTTATGGTTAAGTTGCGCTAATAAAAACCTATGAAATTCAGTGAAAAAACTTTGTTAAAGGGACGTTATGGTTCCAAGTAAAACCGAAACCCCCCTGAAATTCGCCAGTTATGGTAAGCTAGGCAACCATAACTCGCACCACCACCGTGCACTGCTAAAACTAACACCCATAACATCAAAGATGACATCACACATGTCATTGATGACATCACTGATGACATCACATGTGTATGTACTTTTCATGACATATGTGTAAAAGGGATTCTTATTATAATGTTGCAAAAAAAGTGTGAACGATCATTGCAATAAATATCATACCCTAATTAGTGCATTGAACGATGCATTGATATAAATAGCATTCTATTATTGGGTTCTATCTAGTATACTAAGCTACTCGTGCAGAAACATAGCATTGTGTGCAGCGTACAAGATGAAGGTATAATATTCGTAATATTAATATGTTGAATAATGAAATGATAATTGTTTTCTTAATAGATTTTTGTGTACTGTGAAATATGTAATAAGTAGCTAATAAAACCCATGTATTACATAATTGCATTACTATAGACAAAACACAAAGAGACATGAACACATACCAATATGGGTATATAGAGGGAAAGTGAAGTAAGCAAGAAAGCACAAGTAGTAGCAGAAACAATTCATAACCTAACTGATTATTTTCATGCAAATAAATTATTGCTCTGTTTCAAAGCTACCATTTACCCTATGTATATGTATCACTTGATGTGATTGGACCCTAAGGAAAGTAGTGTGAGTACAATGTATACAAATATGACCATATACATGGAAAGTACAGCCATAAAAAACAACAGAACTATCAGAAAGTGCTGATAACTCTATTGATTATCTTTATGCACAAAAAGGATTGTTGTCTTTCAAGCTTGTGTCTTCCCCTATGTATATGTTTCATATGATGTGACTGGTCTCTAAGGGAATTACTGTAAGAACCTACTTGAAAGATATGTCTACAAATAAAATAAAATGTTTAATTTCTGACTGTTACTGAAGAAAACCATGTGGCCTAGATATGTCAGCAAAAGAAAAAAGAGTGAGCCAGACATGTGATGTCATCAGTGATGTCATCAATAACATTTGTGATGTCATCTTTGATGTCATGGGTGTTAGTCTTAGCAGTGCACGGTGGTGGTGCGAGTTATGGTTGCTTAGCTTACCATAACTGTCGAATTTCAGGGGTTTTTCGGTTTTACTTGGAACCATAACGTCCCTTTAACAAAGTTTTTTCACTGAATTTCAAAGGTTTTTAGTAGCACAACTTAACCATAACGTCCCTTTAACAAAGTTCTTTCACTGAATTTCATAGGTTTTTAGTAGCACAACTTAACAATAATAACTTTGACTTTATGTACATGTAATATGGAACATACCGACCCCCTTCTACTGAATTTGATGTCCGCAAAATTATTTGATGTCCGCGGACATGTTCGGACAACAGTAGCACTACCTAAAATCTCTGGGGGGGTATGTTTAATTGTTATATCATAACATAGTAACATTTGAAAAATTCACAAAGCAGCACACATACATATTATATGTAGTAATGCATAAGAAATGTAACCCATATATGTAACACACTAACCATTCATTTAAATACAATATGTTCTAAAATGGAATATACCAAAAGAAGATAAATTGGCTTCCAACAAAATTACCTCACAGACACTCCACAACTAAGAGCAAGACCAGACCTACAGAGTACTCAGAACATATCTTACCTGAATTAGTAAGTGTACTTCATTTTACTCATATATTTATAAACCTTCGGTATTAGATAAAAAAAATATATTATCTTTTTTTTTCTCACAGAAATGTCTAGTACTCTGGAATGGCTAGAGGAGCATTTCCCACATGAGGAAATGTCAGAAGATAGTGAAACTAATGGTACACACTTAACAATATAAACAATTTAATTATTATTATGTTATATACATTTAACATATATATATTTTTTTGTACAGAGCATACCAAAATAGAAAATACCTCTGATGAAACTGTTACGGATAACACTCTTGACAGCATAAAAGAAAAAATGGATATATTGTTGACCAATTTTTATCATTTGAAAACTTTTGTTGATCATTTTAAAAGAAAAACCTCATACCCTTGTCCCCCCTCACCATATCCCAGTCAATTATCCCCAAACCCTCTCCATAACCCAAAACGTTTTGATGAGACTTCCATCCCTTCTTCACCTGATACCAATCATGTTGAAACCCCTAATTCTCCTGTTTTTGTTTCCATTTCTGCCTCACCTTCTCTGTCATAAATTGTTAATATATGTTAAATAAAGTTACATTTTTATATTGTGTTTTAATTAGTTTCAGTTTTAAAAAAAATACATTTTAGGTGTCCGCGGACAGTGCGGTTGTTCTGAAATGTTCGTAAATAAATGAAAATGGAGGTGTCCTGAAGAACTCTATACCTGTCCGTACTGTTCGCTAGCAAGTTGAAACTGTTCTAGAACACACGCGGTGTCCTGAAATGTTCGTAAATAAACGAAAATGGAGGTGTCCTGAAGAACACTATACCTGTCCGTAGTGTTCGCTAGCAAGTTGAAACTCTTCTAAGAACACAAGTGGTGTCCTGAAATGTTCGTAAATAAATGAAAATGGAGGTGTCCTGAAGAACACTATACCTGTCCGTACTGTTCGCTAGCAAGTTGAAACTGTTCTAGAACACACGCGGTGTCCTGAAATGTTTGTAAAGAAACGAAAATGGAAATGTCCTGAAGAACACTATACCTGTCCGTAGTGTTCTCTAGCAAGTTGAAACTGTTCTAAGAACACACGCGGTGTTCTGAAATGTTTGTAAATAAACGAAATGGAGGTGTCCTGAAGAACACTATACCTGTCCGTACTGTTCGCTAGCAAGTTGAAACTGTTCTAAGAACACAAGTGGTGTCCTAAAATGTTTGGAAATAAATGAAAATGGAGTTGTCCTGAGGATGCTATGTCTGTCCGTATTGTTTGCAAGGAAGTTAAACTGTTCTAAGAACAAACGGTTGTCCGTAACTGTTCGTTTGACGTGTGACGCACTTTTAATTACTTCAGGACCCGAACAGTGTCTGTAGAACATCAACGTGCATGCGCAAACCAATGTCCGTGCATTTGGTGTCCCGCGGACAGCCGCTTCCTGCTTATCGCATGTTCTGAATGCGGACACTGTCCGTGTCCCCGAACAAATTAAAAGTACATTTTCAAGTAATCCACAATATTTCTCAATAAAAACTCACCATAGCACAAGTCCCACATACTAATCCTGAGTTTCTACATACTTTTTGAAAGTTCTTGAACCTTTTTATGTGTTTGATCTGTCCGCGTACAGCGTGCAAGTCCGCGAACCGCATACAAGCACCCCTATAAAAGACCATGCCATAGAGCTTATTCTCATTGTGTTTCTGGCTATTCTTCAGAGCACAGCTATTTTACCTGCAACTTGCAGATTACACCATCATCGAGATGGCATCCATGGCTGCACCACTGCCACCTGGTGCTGCACCTGCTTCAGCACCATCCCCACCCCCTCCACCACCACCTCCCCAAGGGCCTGAAGAGGGGAACAGGAGTGAGGATGCAGAGGAGGAAGAAGAGGATGATGAGAATGAGGTAGTGGAAATGCCTACTATTCGCACTCGACGTGAGTCTTGGGTGTGGCGGTTATTTACCATTCATGGAGATTGTCCTAAGGCTCGTGCAAACCGAATCACCTGCAATGATTGCAAAATGGTACTCAGTCGCGGGCGGCATGGTTCGTACAGCTTTGGGACCACTACCATGAAGCGACACCTAAGGTCATTTCACTCTGGGGCCATTCGCAAGGTTGTACCTTGCGAGGAGCGTAGTAGGTTGATTTCCTCTACTTCATCCTCCGTTTCTGATCCTGTCACCACAAGGAACACCTCTGTGGGACAGCGCCTTCCTCAAGCTGCCTCACAGGCCATACATAATGCTGATGACCCTTACCTTTCGAGGGTCACAGTTGTGTGTATGTACTGCGACACAGTACTCTGCAGGGTGGAGCGACTTTGTAGTGCTTTTGAGACTATCGTCTCAGAGCACGAGAAGACCTGCTCACTACCCAAATAAAACCCACTCTACATATTCCTCTCTCAGCTCACCCTTTCTTATCTCTGTGGTTGGTGTCCCCCGCTTTACCCTCCTTTCCCCTCCTCTCCTAGTGTGTCGTGTATAAAAAAACAAAAAAATATAAATTAACAAAAATCCAAACAAAAATAAGGCTCTTTTCAGAGCCGCCTTTCACAGTTAAAAAATAGAAGTGAAAATAAATGAAGCAAGGCCCTTTGTATTTTTTAGAAGTCCGCGGACAGTCCGCGGACATCTAAAATTTTGGGGTGCTACCCTATCATAACCATTGGAATTTTCTCTGGGAGGAAGTGGTGGCTCTGAAAAGAGCCTTTGGGTGGTGTTTGTGTTTCAAAAATTAAAAATACTCAACACCTACTTCAAAATGGATGCTGTAATTCTAAAAAAGGTTGCAATGCATTTTGTATGTTTCTTAATTAATCTGATTGCTAGCATAAGTTAGATGTACTCCATCTCTGCGAAAAATGTATGTACTACAAAACATAATATTTTCATTGTGAAAAGAGGACATGCCAAAATCTCTTAGAAAGGCACAAACAGCCTTATTGACATTGCGCCTTGCTTTCTCCATTTGTGGACCAAATGAAGAAGAACAAAGCCACATTTGTCTCTGCGCAATCCGTGAAAAAATTACTTGAGAATTTGGAAACATGTCCATGACCTTCCCATGTCCTTCTTTCATTGCAAATTGCAAAGAAATTCCAGACACATGTCCTAAACTGTTCTCTCCACAATGAATTATAATTATATCTGGATGTTGCTCTGTCTCCAAAGTAGCACAGAGAGGTAACAAGTCCAACCACTTCATTCCACGTACTCCATGCGAGTGTACTTCCACATGTGGGAATCCAAGATCTACAGCTACTCCACAGGTTTCTGCATGCACCTTCAACCAATGTATCCATGAGTCTCCCAAAATCCAAACAATCTGTTTTCTGAAACACACAGCCATAGCTATCTGTTCTTCTCTCAGCAAAAATAGTATCTGAGAAACTCTCTCCTGGCACAACACACCCACTAAACTTTCCTAACCAATCCCTTTCAGTGCTCATTCTCATTTGCATGACTTCTGAACCCAAAAATCCCCGGAGTTAACAACCGATGTCCGCGAACTACCGCCATGTCCGCGGACATATCGTAACATGAACAGCCCTTCTACCATTTCCAGTTCACTCTCTGTGCCATTCCCTCATTGGATGTAGCTAAGAAGTCACATGACCATCCACCAATCACATTCAAGAGCTCTACATCTAACTGCATCATCATAGATCAGCACTGCAAATGTACTGTGAATCTCTTTGAGTACAAGTGTCATATCATTGGCAAGCACCATTTACAAGAAATACTGTACAAGTCTCCAAGATTTCTACTTGCAGCTCCATGCATATCCACATGCATGAACACAAACTACAGGTATGCATATTTTCTGTACAGTACATGAACACATTTTCTAACTGACTTTTAGCTTGTATAATCTGTAAAATGAATCTATTGTCTTTTTTTCAATCTCCTAAAATCAACTATCACTTATAAACCTTTATACTATTTAATTTCTTTATACACATGCACACTCAAATCATGTTAAACTAACATTTTTTAAATGAAATATATAGACTACATATAGTCAAACAAAGTTGCATGCACACTCTATGTTCAAATCTCAAACAATAATACTTGTACAATTACATATTTTTTTTTATTTCTTTATTTATTTACTTACTTACATTTATATAGGACAAGCAGCCCATGACATTGAGGCACTAATACTTGGAAGAGCTTAGTTACAGGAATAATGGTAATCAGTGTTACATTATGAATTTCACAAGACATAGTAAAGACATTTTGTTTGCTACAGTTAGTCATTGCAATACAATTTGTTCATTAAGAACATATCATATGCATTCAACTGGTGCGACGTATCTTATGTAAATAAGATAGTTTTAATGGTTTTGAAGAAGGCGCTGAGGATTTCAATTAAAAGAATCAATGTCTAAATTAAAAACAGTGCTATATACAAACAAAATTACTAATTTCTTTCTTTTACAATTGCAGTGAAGACCATTCTCCTGAAAAGAAGCAACCGAATTTGAAGTACAAAGAACAACTAAGAAGTAACCTGTTCATTTTAGAAAAAAAAGTAAGTAGAATATCACCATAATATTTGTATTATTACTCAAACACACTGTAAGGTTAATTCATGCTATTTCTGTGCCTAAAAATAGAGATTCTGCAGCATTCTGTCCAAAAATCCCCATGTCTTAAACAGCGATTTACAGCCAAGATGGGCCACAAATTCCTGTTTTTCAACACACAAATTACCCAACTCAACCGCTAGAATTTAGATGGTATACAACAAACTGTTTTAATTGTATAGCATTAGATATACTATTTATACTTCTCCACACCACTAGCTTACTGTTTACTTTTTTCTGTCATCTGAACCCCAGTTTAGTAACACATTAATTCAAGAATACCCATCCCTACTAGTTGTAGTTCCCAATGCACAATCACACACAATTACATACATCTTTATCATCTTACTCAAACATTCATGCACACAGCACACATACATTGCAGAACACCCCAACCTATACCTTCTTTATTTTTTTAAACAGACCCTAAAGAATGCCTACCAAAAATCAAGTCTGTAGAAAGCAACGCAGAAGTAGAGCAAATGAAAATAAGTGTCCAACATAAGCATCCATCTTTAGCACAATTTGTAAAAAAAAGTTGAAACAAAACAGCTAATACAGTCATTTAGTGAAACAAAAGAAGTTTCAAGTACATAAACTTTGCCTCCTCTATCAAAATGTAAACCAAACCAAAAAACAATTATCACTACAGATAAAACTGCTTCTTTAAATCTTGATATAGGTCAAAGTAAGCATACCAAGAAAAGTAATTTAGCCAAAATGTTCCGTCACAAAGTCCTTCAAAATCTTATAAAAACAGGAGAGAAACCAGGTTCAACGCTTAAAACCTATCGTAGGAAATTAATCTTAGAAGCGTTGATAGACAGTGTCATTCTTCTCAAAAGAAAGTTATTTATTTTAGTGTTAAACAAATTGAAACCACTAACAAAACTAATAACTAAGTTACAAAAAAGACTTCTCAATAAATGAAATGTCAACAGAAAGAACTTCTTAAGTATCTGCAGAGGTGAAGGGAGTCACACTACAAGCACAGACCCATACTTTAATGAAGAAGCGTACAAACAAAAGCAAACAAATACAATTGCCATACATAGCAGTGGTCGATGTTATGAAAAAGTTAATAATACCATAATGGAACAAGAAGCACTCCTTACAAAAATATGTCCTGAAAACTTAGAATTACCCCTCCATTCAACTGAATCAGAACATCTAGTGTACAAATGGCCATGCACGTCAATGTGTAACATTCCCAAATAATTTTTCAAGTCTTTACGCCAATTCCTCAATCAATATATGAAAAGCAAAGACAAAATCAAAATTAAACTACTGCAAAATACGGATACCTGTCCAGTACGCAGGTAGGCAGGACTACAAGGACATTCATTGGCCTGCATTACAGGACCTACTTGCAAAACCACCTTCCATGATATCAAAAGGATATCAACACATCATTCAACTATAAGAAATCTAGTTTATAAACTGTACTATGTTAAAAGCCCTGCTTTAGCACTAGCCAATTTAAATAACATTCTTCTACATGGTACAGCAAAAGACCTACTAGAAGAAATCGACTATATCCAGAAAAAATATTTTGGAGGTGAAACCCACTTACAGAATGAAATAGCTGTAAACCAAATTAGTAACAATTCTACACATGGCAACCTTTTTCTACACACATACAAAAAAGAAATACTAAAATTAAAAGTACATCAGCTGAAGTACCAAACCATGTGTGTGTATGTTGCCGCAGAACCTTTTATAAAAGTAACACAAAAACTGTAGACCTATCATACAAAATAGAAGACAATGAAGATTCTAAATGGTTTGAATTAGCTCTCTCCCTTATAGCAGAAAACAAATATGAAATAACTGACCCCGTAATACTTTGGAGTTACTGCACTACAAAACTTGACAACAACCAAACTCCTTCACGTGCTATCACAAATAATTTGGAATTATATCCACTACCAAAACCCCTTGAACAACTTAATTTATATGGGAGCATCATAATTCAAACAGTGCACCCATTTCAAGCAATAATACGCCTTCAACCAAAAACTGCAAAATTACCCCCCTCTGAATTAGTGAAAGGTATTCGTAGAAAAGTAGTGTATTTACCATTAGATCTAAAAGAAAATGTGCACACTCTAGGAGTGCAACGTCAATGCAACAATCTTTAATTATCTTGGTAAATGGAGTACCTATAAAAGGCAAAACAAATTGGCAACAGCAACAGCTGGTAGATTTACATAAAGTTAGAGAAGCCTTGCAATATCTTAAAGAGAATAATGAATATTACAAAGAAATGAATATTAAGAAAACTTGAAGGATACAACTGAAATAATTCAAGAGACACAAGAAGCTGGTCAATTTGAGCTCCTAGATCCTGCTACAATATCAAACACTTTAGACCATTATACAATTCATCCATTGCACTCTAATGACACCATAGAAGATGCACTGGAAACATACCAAATGCGTCAAACAAAAGGATCACCAATCAGCATATGGGGAAAAAGTATAGAAGCAAGTGCTTTTCCTCTATTCTTTCCTACTAGCAAAGGAGGAAGGTACGATGACAGACCTATTCAAATATCACCATCAGAATACCGCTCATTACGGATGTATTCTGAAGATCCCAGATTTAGACAAAATGTGGAATACATATTCCACCTACTCTTTGAAAGTGAACTAGCAACTTTATGTTACGGAGTTGCACACATATTAAAATCAGGATCACACTTTCAAAATATGACAGCTACACAATTATTACAAAAAGTGCAACAAAAATATGAGGTTTTACAATCAAATATTACAAATCTATTAGCAAATATGCGTGGTACTAAAGAGTACTGGTTTCGATGTCACGGAGATGTACGTTGTATGATCAGAAACCTTGGCCCACCCACTTGGTTTGTTACATTAAGTTGTGCAGAATATACATGGGAAGATTTACATGATTTCCTACGCATATCAAACAAAAACAAAACAAACATAGATATACTAACACCTGGACAACTTTGTTCTCTAGATCCTGTTAATGTTTCAAGATATGTTCACCATCGCTTCATTGCTATGCTACACTTTATTTGTAATAAAACTGTTCCTCCCCTTGGAGAAGTGCAACACTCCTTTGGAGAAAAGAATACCAAGCCAGAGGAGCACCACATATCCACATGCTTTTATGGATTAAAGTTGCTCCTAAATTTGGTCAAGACAGTGATGCCACTGTTTTACAGTTATTTGAAAAACATGTCACTTGTGAAATTCCAATGGAATCCAAAAATAGTGATCTTCATGCACACATTTTACAATTTCAAAGACACAAACTTGGCAAATATTGTCGTCGCAAATACAAAAACAAAGGGAAATACTACACCAAATGCCGATTTGGTTTCCCTAGACCAGTTACAAATACAGGTCAAGTGAACAACCTCATGTCTTCAGTTAGACATAGTGTTAAAGGTACGTCACCTAAAAATACATATTACATAAAAAGAAAAGAAGAAGAAAAATATATCAATGATTATAATGCAATCATTGCCCACTTATGGAATGCAAACATAGATGTGCAGTACATTGCAGACAATTCTACTGCAGTTGCACGATATGTCACAGCATACTTAACCAAAGCAGAAAAGACAGAGCTGCAAGACCTCTGGAATGATCTGTCATCAGAAAAAACAGTGTCTCAAAAATGATACAGCTTGGGCATAAAAATGCTGTCCCATAGAGAATGTGGATCCTATGAAGCAGCTGATCGTTTAACTGGTACTGCGCTGTATGGTAAATCTGAAAATATAGTATGGCTAAGTCTTGGTCCAGCTAAATCTAGAAAAAGAGTTCTAAAATCATACGAAGATATAGAAACAATAGCCAAACATGATCCCAACACCTAAGACATTTTAAAAACAATTTATTGGACACATACTACCCAAACAGGATTACCACTTTGGAAACCATGTGTCTATACCACATAACCCAAAACTACACATACAAAAATAATATAAAACCTGATGAAAAAAACGGTAAATACAGAGTGACAAACTGTGAAGGCAGCTTAGTAAAACTCACCAAACCAAATTTAATTAATCATATCAAATTGTCATTAAAAACACCTCAACATAAAGAAGTGTATTACATGTCCCTGCTACAACTCTTTAAACCATGGAGAAAAGAAGAAGAAATACTAGATACCTATGACTCATATGAAGATGCTTTCAAAGCAAATGAAAGCACTATAACTTATGTAAACTTTACACAGTACAAAACAATGTTGCACAATGAACAGCAATACAAAGAAGAAATCCAGGCCCAACTAAATAAGGACACACCTGACAGTAGTCAACCTTCTGTAACAGGAAGCCAAGAACCACTGGGAGAGCCACTAATAACAAATGAGGCAGAATTAGCTATGATAGAAGTAGAAAACACCATATGTCAGTATGAAGATAAAGAAGACTTAACTATACTACAATCAAAACTAAACAATGAGCAACGTAGCATTTTTCAAGAAGTAACAAAAGAAATTGCACATGGTGTGCAACATGAAAACAAAGAATGCACCTGCTAAAATTACAAACCTATACTATTGTACGCCAGTGGTGAAGCTGGTTCTGGCAAAACATTCCTAATCAAAATCATCAGTAAGTTCCTTCAACAATTGCCAAACAACAAACTATCAGCTGTTGTCACTGCCCCCACAGGTTTAGCTGCCTACAACATAGGTGGTGTCACTTTACACCGATTACTACTCCTGCCAGTAGAACACCAAAACAAATTAGACTATTACAAACTTTCTACAGAAGCTGCAATGGAACTACGCAGAGTATTGAAACAAATGAAAATGCTTCTAATAGATGAAGTGAGCATGGTGTCCAACCTAATGTTGGCTTTGATTCACCTCAGATTACAAGACGTACTCAAAACAAACCATGAAGAGCTCTTTGCAGGAAAACACATTATTGTTTTTGGAGATCATCTTCAAATGACACCAGTAAAAGGTGAGCCTATTTTTAAAACATTAGGACACAAACTCTGCCGTAGAACTGTTGGCAGCATTGGAATTGTCAACCTTTAACAACATTTCCAATACACAGAATTAACAGAAAACATGCGGCAAACTGCAGATCTCACTTATGCCAACATCTTAAAAAGTATCAGAGTTGGTATACTTTCTAAAGAAGCAGAAGCAATATTGAAAACCCGGCACATTCATGCACTTTATGGTGATAAGGCATGTGCTACAGATGTTATGGAACAATTAGCCCACAAAAATGTCAATTGTATGGCCTTAATGCCAACTCTTGCAAGCTGTTTCAAATTCAATGAAATAATGTTAAGTAAAGAAATGCAACCAATAATGGAAATTAGCGCCACAGAGAAACTAGATGTACATGGTATGACACTACCCATATGTGACCAAGCCACAACAAGAATAAATAGTTTAGAAAAATCAATCTCAAACACAGCAGGCTTGGAAAAGATATGAAAATTATCCTTAAATTGCAGAGTAATGCTTAAACATAACCTTGACGTGGACCAAGGACTAGTTAATGGAGCACTGGGTACAGTTGTTGGCTTTCAAACATACCCACGTGACAACAAAATTCAGTTTGTCAATATTCTCTTTGACAAACTTTCAGAAGTAAAAAGGATAGGGCACGCAACAGCTCGATTCCTTCTCTTCAAAGACATGTATGTACGCAGAGAACAATTTTCTCTAACACTTGCATACGCAGTCACCATTCATAAATCACAAGGTCTTACCCTAGACAAAGCAATGATAGACATTGGTAACACAGTCTCACGCTTAGGTACACTTGACGGTCTATTTCTAATCAACTTTGATGCAAGTAAAGTAAACGCTGATATTCCTTGCATTTTAGAATACAGTAGACTTTGCTCACTATACACCCCCCATTTAAACACATATTCTGTACCACAAAAAGTAAAACGTTGTAAAAGAAAACTAAATCAAACAGAAATGCAACAGGATGTCACTGCAAATCCTCCAACGAGAGTAAAAGAAACTAAAACTTCATCAAGTACCACAAACATAAAAGAACCCATTAGGGAAAGTAAACCAGGTACTTCATCAAAGAAGGAAGACAAATAAAAAAATATCAATCAGATACAGAACTACCTGGTCCATTTAAACTCTCAAATATAGTTGGAGTAAGTTGCTACGCAAATGTAGCAATGAATATTCTATTTCAATTGCCACCAATTGTTGACAACATTTACTTACACAGTACAGACCAATTGTGTTTGCAAATGTTAGTACTTCACAGAAATGCAACAAACAATCCTGATAACACATGTAGTGTTTATGGAATAAGACAACAATTGGACTACTGTGCTGGAATGGTGAAATTCACTATAAACTCACAGGAAGATCCACAAGAATTTCTAATATACTTACTACAAGTACTGGAAAATAAAAACATACCTATAAATGAAATCTTCCAGATTTCATTCATGTGGAAACATACATGCACTCTCTAAGACAATGTGACACAAGAAGAAATCCCCAATGAACGCTTCATATATATATCAATACCTAATTGTGAATCCATTCCATTTCAGCAACTTGTACAAAATGCAAACCATGGTATATTATGTACTACCTGCAATTCAGATAATCGCTCCAAGTTAGTAATACAAACACATAGTAAATACGTAATACTAATGCTTCTACGTTACAATGCAGATGGTACCAAAAACAACTGCAAGCTGACTGGATTCACACATGGTCAAATATCACTTGGTAAGAAAACCTTCACAACAATAGGTATAATCTACCACGCAGGAGCCACAACCAATTCAGGGCACTACACTGCATATATAAAAAAGAAATATGGATGGTTTGAATGTAATGATAGTACCATTACTCTAAAGCAGAGTTTACCAGCAAATCTCACAAACGATTATTTAATGTTCTTAAAACCAAAATTTGATAACTAAACTGTACTTAAAACTTAAGTAAACTTATAACAAAAAAATATAAACTGTTAGAATATTCCAAAAGCTATCTAACTGCCCAAAGATTCTACAACAACTAATCAGATAAATGAATACCACTAAATAAGAGAAAAAATAGACAGTTAGAATACGCCAATTGGTATCTAACTGTCCCAAAATTTAACAATATCCAAATAGATAAATCAATACCACTAAAATACATAAAAATTATAGACAGTTAGAATACGCCAATTGGTATCTAACTGCTCCAAAATTTTATAATATCCAAACAAATAAATAATATGTTACTGCTCCAAAAAATTGCAACAAGCCAATGTATAAATCATTAGCCAGAAACAACAAGTGAACACTGAAAACAAACAAACAAATAAACTGTAGCATAACAGAAAAAGTTTTTTTTTTTAATCCAACATGGATTTTTATTTCTCCCACAGACCCAATGATTTTAGAAACAAACACAGAAAATGAGCAAATTGCACAGTACTCTGGTTTGTAATCTAATAAATATGAGGGTCCAAAAAAAGAAATTTGTTGATTATACAATGTAATAAGTCATTACAAAATACTAATACTAACATGCTATTTTCTTTTATCACAGAAATGAACAAGAAATACATGTACTCCAGTTACTAAACCAAACAGTAAGTATATTATAATAAGTACAACCATTGCAGCATATCACATGCATAGTGGCTTATAACTTTGTTCCTTATAAATTTGTTTTTGACTCAAACTTATAAGCAACTATGAGTGTGATATGCTGCAGTGGTTGTGGCCAGGGCATAGAGTCTTGGGTGCATGGCCAAGTGCCATGCACCCAAGACTCTATGCCCTGGCCACAACTGATGCAGCATATCACACCAATAGAGTCAAACATTTCAACTATGGCCTGTGGAAACTTGTAATGTCCGCGGACATTATGAGTGTTTTTAGAACACTTTCAACTTGCCAGCGAACAATACGGACAGCGTCCTCAGAACACCCCCAGTTTTTTATTTGCGAACATTTCAGGACACCGCGAGTGTTCTTAGAACACATTCAACTTGCCAGCGAACAATACGGACAGCGCCTTCAGGACACACCCTACGAACATTTCAGGACACTGCAACAGTTCTTAGAACACATTCAACTTGCCAGCGAACAATACGGACAGCATCTTCAGGACACCCCCTACGAATATTTCGGGACACCGCAAGGGTTCTTAGAACACTTTCAACTTGACAACGAACAATACGGACAGCGTCCTCAGGACACCCCCATTTTGTTTATTTGCGAACATTTCAGGACACCGCGAGTCATCTTAGAATACATTCAACTTGCCATCGAACAATACGGACAGCGTGCTCAGGACACCCCCATTTTGTTTATTTACGAACATTTCAGGACACCACGAGTGTTCTTAGAATACATTCAACTTGCCAGAGAACAATACGGACAGCGTCTTCAGGACACCCCCTACGAACATTTCAAGACACCGCAAGTGTTCTTAGAACACTTTCAACTTGACAACAAACAATATGGACAGCGTCCTCAGGACACCCCCATTTTGTTTATTTGTGAACATTTCAGGACACCGCGAGGGTTCTTAGAACACATTCAACTTGCCATTGAACAATACGGAAGGCGTCCTTAGGACACCCCCATTTTGCTTATTTACGAACATTTCAGGACACCACAAGTGTTCTTAGAACACGTTCAACTTGCCTGAGAACAATACGGACAGTGTCCTCAAGGCAACCCCCATTTTGTTTATTTACGAACATTTCAGAACACTGCGAGTGTTCTTAGAACACATTCAACTTCCCATCGAACAATACGGACAGCGTCCTCAGAACACCCCCATTTTGTTTATTTACGAACATTTCAGGACACTCAACTTGCCAGCGAACAATACGGACAGCGTCTTCAGGACACCCCCTACGAACATTTCAAGACACCGCAAGTGTTCTTAGAACACTTTCAACTTGACAACAAACAATATGGACAGCGTCCTCAGGACATCCCCATTTTGTTTATTTGTGAACATTTCAGGACACCGCAAGGGTTCTTAGAACACATTCAACTTGCCATTGAACAATACGGAGGGCGTCCTTAGGACACCCCCATTTCGCTTATTTACGAACATTTCAGGACACCACAAGTGTTCTTAGAACACGTTCAACTTGCCTGAGAACAATACGGACAGTGTCCTCAAGGCAACCCCCATTTTGTTTATTTACGAATATTTCAGGACACCACGAGTGTTCTTAGAACACATTCAACTTGCCAGAGAACAATACAGACAGCGTCCTCAGGACACACCCATTTTGTTTATTTACGAACATTTCAGAACACCGCGAGTGTTCTTAGAACACATTCAACTTCCCATCGAACAATACGGACAGCGTCCTCAGGACACCCCCATTTTGTTTATTTACGAACATTTCAGGACACCACGAGTGTTCTTAGAACACATTCAACTTCCCAACGAACAATACGGACAGTGTCCTCAGGACACCCCCATTTTGTTTATTTACGAACATTTCAGGACACCACGAGTGTTCTTAGAACACATTCAACTTCCCATCGAACAATACGGACAGCGTCCTCAGGACACCCCCATTTTGTTTATTTACGAACATTTCAGGACACTACAAGTGTTCTTAGAACACATTCAACTTGCCAGAGAACAATACGGACAGCGTCTTCAGGACACCCCCTACGAACATTTCAGGACACCGCGAGTGTTCTTAGAACACTTTAAACTTGACAACGAACAATACAGACAGCGTCCTCGGAACACCCCCATTTTGTTTATTTACGAACATTTCAGGACACCACAAGTGTTCTTAGAACACATTCAACTTACCAGAGAACAATACGGACAGCGTCCTCAGGACACCCCCATTTTGTTTATTTATGAAAATTTCAGGACACCACGAGTGTTCTTAGAACAGTTTCAGCTTGCTTGCAAAAAAAACAGACACAGATTGCGTTCTCAGAACACCCCCCCCATTTAGTTTATTTAGAACATTTCAGAACAGCCGTGTTGTCCGCAGACAAATCGAACACAACAAGAGCGTCTACCACATAAAAAAACACAACATTTACCCTATGTCGTACTCGCCCACCCTCCTCAAACACTCCTACACACCAACACACTCTCCTAAATACAAATTTTAAACCAAGTTTCACCGCGCTGTCCGCAGACGTCCAGAATCCAAGATGGTGGGCGCTACCGAAAATCTGACGCGCTTCCCGCTCCACGCCGTCCAATCAGCGAACATGTCGCATGTCCGCGGACATCACGCAAGCCGATTGGCCAATCAGGACACTGTCCGCGGAGCGAACAGGGAAGTATGTCCGCGGACCGAACACAGATATCACTTATTTTGTATGACCTACTTTTTGGTCATTTTAAAGAAAACTACTGGATGGATTTTCACCAAATCTGCAAAAGCATGCTTTCGGGACCAAGCCGCTACTCCTGGTTCAAATTTGGTGAAAATCCGTCCAGCGGTTTGGGCTGTAGGCGCGAGCAAATTTTTTTCCCCATTCAGTCTATGGGGAAAAAAAAGTTTTGGGACCCCCCCTATAGCTTTGCCCCCCTGGACGAATCCTCACCAAACTTTTGCATTCAGAGTGGGCCATATACTTTTGTTGCAAAGTTTGGTGTGGATTCGTCCAGGGGGAGCGAAGTTATAAGCCGCCCAAAAAGTGCTCTTCCTATGGAAACAGCAACTTAACCATAACTAAAGATATGATCTGGCCATCATGTGTCCCTTAGGTAATCAGTTATGAAAAGGTCATTTGTTCTGGTACCTACAAAGGCATACCAAGGCTTCCATAACCTCGAATCGGTGAAAATCAAAAATCCATCAGAGACGTCCTTTCAGAAAAGCGCATCTCGTCCCGTGCACAAAAAAAGCTTTTGAGAACGTCCCCCATTCTTTCTTAAAACCCACGTACATTTTAGAAGCCTTCTGAACCCATTCCAGAGATGTCGACCTCTCGCTCGTGTTGGCGTGGGCGATCTGTTCAGGCAAGGTGTCTGCCGGCATTCGAGTCAAGCGTCTAAAGGCATGCCAGTCCCTAATCCTGAGAACCAACGGTGGCAGCCACCAGCAGCTCTACTCCATGCCAAGGCGAGTAGAAAGTTTACTCAAATTTAGTGAAGACAAGAAGGGAGAAAACAATGCATTTCTGTTTGAAGATTTAGCTAAAAGAGGCATCAGCTGTGCGAGATCGCCTGTTGATGTTTTGCTGTCGTTTACAACAGAAAACAGAATATGCACTGCTGTGATCCATTGGCCCACCACTAAACACGCGTGCACCGTTATTGCGCACATACATGTGTGTAAGATGCATACTGTCACCAGGACACTTTTGTCACAGTCGTGGCCTCTGTGTTTCACTCTTCTGCACAGGTCTTCCTGGTGGGCACCAACGAAGCTAGAAATGTGCAGTGCCCGTGATTTTTTTCTGCAAGTGTGACCGCGTCGCGCATATATCAGTGGCAGACTAGCAGCAAGTGAGGCGCCATGCCCACACTCACTGCCCGCCATATGCCATCGCAGGCCGCCTCCAGGTCTCCTGTAGACTCTAGTCCACCTCTAAGTCTGGGGGATCCCTCGCATAAACACCCCCTGTGAAATGTATCATGTGTATAGAGCACACCCAACTGCCTAAACTGCAACTCGGTCCTCCAATCTTCTAAACATCGCCTGAGATCCAGCTTCGTAGATGGTCAACGGCTTGCCATCATGACCAAAACACGCCAAGGGATGTTGATGATTTTAGGTGCTGCATTTCAGAGGTGTGACATCATGACCAAGACACGCCAAGGGATGTTGATGCGTTTAGGTGCCGCATTTCAAAGGTGTGACATCATAACCAAGGCACGCCAAGGGATGCTGATGCGTTTAGGTGCTGCATTTCAGAGGTGTGACATCATGACCAAGGCACCCCAAGGGATGTTGATGCATTTAGGGGTGGCATTTCAGAGGTCTGACATCATAACCAAGGCACGCCAAGGGATGTTGATGCGTTTAGGTGCTGCATTTCAGAGGTGTGACATCATGACCAAGGCACGCCAAGGGATGTTGATCCGTTTAGGTGCCGCATTTCAGATGTGTGGCATCATGACCAAGACACGCCAAGGGACGTTGATGCGTTTAGGGGCTGCCTTTCAGAGGTGTGACATCATGACCAAGTCACGCCAAGGGATGTTGATGCGTTTAGGGGCCGCATTTCAGAGGTGTGGCATCATGACCAAGACACGCCAAGGGATGTTGATGCGCTTAGGGGCCGCATTTCAGAGGTGTGACATCATGACTAAGGCACGCCAAGGGATGTGGATGCGTTTAAGGGTGGCATTTCAGAGCCGTGACATCATGACCAAGAAACGCAAGGGACGTTGATGCGTTTAGGTGCCTCATTTCAGAGGTGTGACATCATGACCAAGGCACGTCAAGGGATGTTGATGAGTTTAGGGGCGACATTTCAGCGGTGTGACATCATTACCCAGACACGCCAAGGGATGTTTATGCGTTTAGGTGCTGCATTTCACAGCTGTGACATGACCAAGACACGCCAAGGGATGTTGATGCGTTTAGGTGTGGCATTTCAGAGGTGTGACATCATTACCAAGAAACGCCAAGGGATGCTGATGTGTTTAGGGCTGGCATTTCAGAGGTGTGGCATCATGACCAAGACACGCCAAGGGATGTTGATGCGCTTAGGGGCCGCATTTCAGAGGTGTGACATCATGACTAAGGCACGCCAAGGGATGTGGATGCGTTTAGGGGTGGCATTTCAGAGCTGTGACATCATGACCAAGACACGCCAAGGGGCATTGATGCATTTAGGTGCCGCATTTCAGAGGTGTGACATCATGATCAAGGCACGCCAAGGGATGTTGATGCGTTTAGGGGTGACATTTCAGAGGTGTGACATCATTACCAAGACACGCCAAGGGATGTTGATGCATTTAGGTGCCACATTTCAGAGCTGTGACATCATTACCAAGGCACGCCAAAGGATGTTGATGCGTTTAGGTGCCACATTTCAGAGCTGTGACATCATGACCAAGGCACGCCAAGGGATGTGGATGCGTTTAGGGCCGTCATTTCAGAGGTCTGACATCATGACCAAGACACGCCAAGGGACGTTGATGCGTTTAGGTACCGCATTTCAGAGCTGTGACATCATGACCAAGGCACGCCAAGGGATGTGGATGCGTTTAGGGGCGGCATTTCAGAGCTGTGACATGACCAAGACACGCCAAGGGATGTTGATGCATTTAGGTGCCGCATTTCAGAGGTGTGACATCATGACCAAGGCACGCCAAGGGATGTTGATGCGTTTAGGGGTGGCATTTCAGGGGTGTGACATCATGACCAAGACACGCCAGCGGATGTTGATGCGTTTAGGGGCAGCATCTCAGATGAGTGGCATCATGGCCAAGACACGCCAAGGGATGTTGATGCATTTAGGTGCCACATTTCAGAGCTGTGGCATCATGACCAAGACACTCCAAGGGACGTTGAGGCATTTAGGTGCCGCATTTCAGAGCTGTGACATCATGACCAAGCCATGCCAAGGGACGTTGACGCAATTAGGTGCCGCATTTCAGAGCTGTGACTTCATGACCAAGGCACGCCAAGGGATGTGGATGCGTTTATGTGCGGCATTTCAGAGGTGTGACATCATGACCAAGACACGACAAGGGACGTTGATGCGTTTAGGTGCCGCATTTCAGAGGTGTGACATCATGACCAAGGCACGCCAAGGGATGTTGATGCGTTTAGGGGCGGCATTTCAGAGGTGTGACATCATGACCAAGACACGCCAAGGGACGTTGATGCGTTTAGGTGCCGCATTTCAGAGGTGTGACATCATGACCAAGGCACGCCAAGGGATGTTGATGCGTTTAGGGGCGGCATTTCAGAGGTGTGACATCATGACCAAGACACGCCAAGGGATGCTGATGCGTTTAGGTGCGGCATTTCAGAGCTGTGACATGACCAAGACACGCCAAGGGATGTTGATGCATTTGGGTGTGGCATTTCAGAGGTGTACATCATTACCAAGAAACGCCAAGGGATGTTGATGCGTTTAGGTGGCGCATTTCAGAGGTGTGACATCATGACCAAGGCACGCCAAGGGATGCTGATGCGTTTAGGGGCCGCATTTCAGAGGTGTGACTTCATGACCAAGACATGCCAAGGGATGTGGATGCGTTTAGAAGGGGCCGCATTTCAGAGGTGTGACTTCATGACCAAGACATGCCAAGGGATGTTGATGCGTTTAGGGGTGGCATTTCAGAGATGTGACATCATGACCAAGACACGCCAAGGGATGCTGATGCGTTTAGGGGCCGCATTTCAGAGGTGTGACTTCATGACCAAGACATGCCAAGGGATGTGGATGCGTTTAGAAGGGGCCGCATTTCAGAGGTGTGACTTCATGACCAAGACATGCCAAGGGATGTTGATGCGTTTAGGGGTGGCATTTCAGAGATGTGACATCATGACCAAGACACGGCAAGGGATGTGGATGCGTTTAGAAGGGGCATGCCACTTGACCATAGGTGGCTATACATTCATAGGGTCATGGCGGGCGGACCCTCCTTCAGTCATGCCACAATCATGGTCTGTTCATGAAGACACTCACTCTTGCATAGTCATGGTGCCTACTCCGCTGTGGTCTCATTTCCGTTTCCAGGTGCCTTGGCCAGCGGAAGACACCCCCGAGAATCATGCTGTGCAGTTGTGCATGTTGTCCAGTTGCGATAATTTCTCTTGCAATCTTGAGATTTGTGCCACTGCGGATCTACTCCCTAGCCGTGTGAGCTTCTTATAAAGCACTCCTCACCAAGAACTAGCACAGGAATACAAACTGCCATTCTAGACCAGAGGTCGGCAACCTGTGCCTCTCCAGATGTGTTGCACTAAATGTCCCATGATCATTAGCCATTGACTATGCTGGTTAGGGATGATGGGAATTGTAGTCCTAAGCAGCCAAAGTTTGCATAACTCCGTTCTACACTGCCCAACCAATGGGGAGTTTGTCACACTTTTTTTTAGACAAAGGCCCTTCCTTGAAATATGTCCCCCGGATTCCTCCATGAGTCAGGCTGAAAAATGTCCTTCACATGGAAATATTATATTTAAGTAAAACGTGCTTGTTTGCCTCTGGCATGGCATTAACAAGGCTCCCTTGGTATTATTGTAGGGTGGGGTGTCCGGCGATAAGAGACGTACGTGCTCGTGGTACACTGAGCCAAAAAAGTGGTGCCAGGATGGAACCAACGGAAATCAGGTGAGGTGAGGTGAGTTACATTTTTCATTTTGTTTTCTGCTTGTATTATTTACTGTCTTTGTATATTATTGTAACTATGTACCTAAGTAAAGCGCCCAGATACCCTTGGGTTCGGAGCGATATATAAGCAAATAAAACAAACAAACAAATGAACAGTCCAATCCAATCAGTTGTTTGCTGTAACGGAGGACATTGCCCCAATAAGCTCCTTACAGTGGCCCCGGGAATCTATGTAGCCAGTTGTGGATGTGCAGAGGTTAGAATCAGCTCCTTTGCCTTGGCTGATTATCCATCATCTTGCACATTCTGTTATTAGGGATTAACCCAGAGGCAATAATCAAGAGATCTATAGAAATCCTTAGGCTCTGTGCAAAGCCACATTCCAATTGTAAATTTGGATCTATGCAAACAAAACGTGGTCGAATAACAGATCCTTGCAGCCCCTCCCGGTCAATCCCACCCACCGAACCCCTCCCCTGTATTCTCACCAGTCAAATACTGCTTCTTTGAGTCCCTTACCCCTATGCCCTGCCCCCGCTGTCCTTACACATGGGGGGTTTCACCTCCCATGCTTCTGTTCCTCCACAGCCCACCTCCCTAGCATTTCTATGCTTAATGGAGGGACTCCACCCGCTTGCCTGCCCATGCTGAAGCCCACCCACACGTGCCCCCTACCCGTTATCCCCCACCTTTTGCCAGATGTCCCTCTAATCCCATTCAGTGCCCCCCACAAACCCTTCATCACAATCTCCTTACCGTCCCTTCGGTGACGCATCCACAATTCCTGACTTAGATCAGTGAACACTGGATAAACAAAGCGGACTACACTTTCGGTGTTCTAGTGCTCGCTTGTGCGTGCCAATCAGAGGCTCTGGGATTCGGCTACCTTTTCGGGCCAATCAGAGGCTCTGGGATTCGGCTACCTTTTCGGGCCAATCAGAGGCTCTGGGATTCGGCTACCTTTTCGGGCCAATCAGAGGCTCTGGGATTCGGCTACCTGTTCGGACCAGTCAGAGGCTCTGGGATTCGGCTACCTGTTCGGGTCAGTCAGAGGCACTGGGATTTGGATACCTGTTCGGACCAGTCAGAGGTTCTGGGATTTGGATACCTGTTCGGGACAGTCAGAGGCTCCAGGGTTTGGCTCCCTGTTCGGGGGTTTGGCTACCTGGTCGGGCCAGTCAGAGGCTCTGGGTTTTGGCTACCTATTCAGACTAGTCAGATGCTCTGTGGTTTGGCTTCCTGTTCTGTCCAGTCCGTGGTTCTGGAATTTGGCTACCTGTTCGGGCCATTCAGAAGGTAAGGGATTTGGCTACCTGCTTGGGCCAGTCAGAGGCTCTGAAATTTGGCTACCTGTTTGAGCCAGTAGAGGCTCTGGGGTTTGGCTACCTTTTCGGACCATTCAGAGGCTCTAGGGTTTGAATACCTGTTTGGACGAGTCAGAGGCTCTGGGGTTTGGCTACCTGTTTGGACGAGTCAGAGGCTCTGGGGTTTGGCTACCTGTTTGGATGAGTCAGAGGCGCTGGGATTTGGCTACCTGTTCGGTCCAGTCCGAGGTTCTGGAATTTGGCTACCTGTTCGGGCCATTCAGAGGCTAAGGGATTTGGTTACCTGTTTGAGCCAGTAGAGGCTCTGGGGTTTGGCTACCTTTTCGGGCCATTCAGAGGCTCTGAGATTTGGCTACCTGTTTGAGCCAGTAGAGGCTGTGGGGTTTGGCTACCTGTTTGGACGAGTCAGAGGCTCTGGGGTTTGGGTACCTATTCGGGCCAGCCACCGCCCCGGGGATTTGTTTCATTTCACTCGTTGGTCTTCTTTGCCCTTAGTCATTTCAGTTTCATTTCACTCGTTGGTCTTCTTTGCCCTTAGTCACTTCAGTTTCATCTCATTCGTTGGTCTTCTTTACCCTCACTCACTTCAGTTTCATCTCACTCGTTGGTCTTCTTTGCCCTCACTCACTTCTGTTTCATCTCACTCGTTGGTCTTCTTTGCCCTCACTCACTTCTGTTTCATTTCACTCATTGGTCTTCTTTGCCCTTAGTCACTTCAGTTTCATCTCACTCATTGGTCTTCTTTGCCCTCATTCACTTCAGTATCATCTCACTCATTGTTCTTCTTTGCCCTCACTCAAGTTTCATCTCACTTGTTGGTCTTCTTTGCCCTCACTCACTTCATCTCACTCGTTGGTCTTCTTTGCCCTCACTCACTTCAGTTTCATCTCACTTTTTGGTCTTCTTTGCCCTCACTCACTTCATCTCACTCGTTGGTCTTCTTTGCCCTCACTCACTTCAGTTTCATCTCACTTGTTGGTCTTCTTTGCTCTCACTCACTTCATCTCACTCGTTGGTCTTCTTTGCCCTCACTCACTTCAGTATCATCTCACTCATTGTTCTTCTTTGCCCTCACTCCAGTTTCATCTCAATTGTTGGTCTTCTTTGCCCTCACTCACTTCAGTTTCATCTCACTTGTTGGTCTTCTTTGCCCTCACTCACTTCATCTCACTTGTTGTTCTTCTTTGCCCTAACTCACTTCAGTTTTATCACACTCGTTATTCTTCTTTGCCCTCACTTCAGTTTCATTTCACTTGTTGGTCTTCTTTGCCCTCACTCACTTCAGTTTCATCTAACTCGTTGGTCTTCTTTGCCCTCACTCACTTCAGTTTCATCTCACTTGTTGGTCTTCTTTGCCCTCACTCCAGTTTCATCTCACTTGTTGGTCTTCTTTGCCCTCACTCACTTCAGTTTCATTTCACTCATTGGTCTTCTTTGCCCTCACTCACTTCAGTTTCATCTCACTCGTTTGTCTTCTTTGCCCTCACTCACTTCATTTTCATTTCACTCATTGGTCTTCTTTGCCCTCACTCACTTCAGTATCATCTCACTCATTGTTCTTCTTTGCCCTCACTCCAGTTTCATCTCACTTGGTCTTCTTTGCCCTCACTCACTTCAGTTTCATCTCACTTGTTAGTCTTCTTTGCCCTCACTCACTTCATCTCACTTGTTGTTCTTCTTTGCCCTCACTCCAGTTTCATCTCACTTGTTGGTCTTCTTTGCCCTCACTCACTTCAGTTTCATTTCACTCGTTGGTCTTCTTTGCCCTCACTCACTTCAGTTTCATCTCACCCGTGGGTCTTCTTTGCGCTCACTCACTTCAGTTTCATCTCACTCGTTGGTCTTCTTTGCCCTCACTCACTTCAGTTTCATTTCACTCGTTGGTCTTCTTTGCCCTCACTCACTTCAGTTTCATTTCACTCTGTCTTCTTTGCCCTCACTCACTTCAGTTTTATCTCACTCGTTGGTCTTCTTTGCCCTCACTCCAGTTTCATTTCACTTGTTGGTCTTCTTTGCCCTCACTGACTTCAGTTTAATTTCACTCGTTGGTCTTCTTTGCCCTTACTCACTTCAGTTTCATTTCACTCGTGGGTCTTCTTTGCGCTCACTCACTTCAGTTTCATCTCACTAGTTGGTCTTCTTTGCCCTCACTCACTTCAGTTTCATCTCACTCGTGGGTCTTCTTTGCGCTCACTCACTTCAGTTTCATCTCACTCGTTGGTCTTCTTTGCCCTCACTCACTTCAGTTTAATTTCACTCGTTGGTCTTCTTTGCCCCACTCACTTCAGTTTCATCTCACTCGTTGGTCTTCTTTGCCCTCACTCACTTCAGTTTAATTTCACTCGTTGGTCTTCTTTGCCCCACTCACTTCAGTTTCATCTCACTCGTTGGTCTTCTTTGCCCTCACTCACTTCAGTTTCATCTCACTCCTTGGTCTTCTTTGCCCTTAGTCACTTCGGTTTCATCTCACTTGTTGGTCTTCTTTGCCCTCACTCACTTCAGCTTCATCTCACTCCTTGGTCTTCTTTGCCCTTAGTCACTTCATTTTCATCTCACTCATTGGTCTTCTTTGCCCTTAGTCACTTCAGTTTCATCTCACTCCTTGGTCTTCTTTGCCCTTAGTCACTTCAGTTTCATCTCACTCATTGGTCTTCTTTGCCCTCATTCACTTCATTTTCATCTCATTCGTTGGTCTTCTTTGCCCTCACTCACTTCAGTTTCATCTCACTCGTTGGTCTTCTTTGCCCTCACCCACTTCATCTCACTCGTTGGTCTTCTTTGTCCTCACTCACTTCAGTTTCATCTCACTCGTTGGTCTTCTTTGCCCTCACTCACTTCAGTTTCATCTCACTTGTTGGTCTTCTTTGCCCTCACCCACTTCATCTCACTCGTTGGTCTTCTTTGCCCTCACTCACTTCAGTTTCGTCTCACTCGTTGGTCTTCTTTGCCCTCACCCACTTCATCTCACTCGTTGGTCTTCTTTGCCCTCACTCACTTCAGTTTCATCTCACTCGTTGGTCTTCTTTGCCTTCGATTGAAAAGGACTCCAGGGTAGGGCCAGCATCTCAAAGTAGTCTCCCTGAACGGAGGTATTATTTGTGCGATAGACTTTGGGCCAGATTCTCAAAAATGAGCGCAAATGAAAAAAACTGAGAGGATTATTCTCAAAGGTAACCTGCGCATTTGGGCAGGTGTGCAAAGATGCGCTGTTCAGCCCCCTTACATATGCAAATGTATAACCTGCTCTCAGCAAGCACGTGATTGCTGAGAGATGGGCCTGTCTCTGTGAAATGATCAGAAAAAAAACATTTCCAATCCGATTTGGAGGATGGAAAGGAAAGTGTGAGATCTGCGTTTTAAACGGTAGCTGTCACTTAAAGAAAAAATCATGTCAAAGGGAGAACTGACCCTGTCATGATTTGCACTTCCCCCTGCACCTGTTTCTATTAGGGGAAGAGCCTCGTCACTGTGCATTTGAAAGTGAATGCCGTTTGTGATGAGGAGGCATGGCCCCCTGATTTGCGCAAATGTGCAAAGGGGTGAAAAGGGGCATCTGAAGGAGTGCATGGAAGCAGCGCTCATCCGGCTGTCTTTTGTGCATAGACCTGCTCATTTTTTGGGTGCAAGTGGTGAGAAGCGCCAGCCCATCTCTTCACTTGTGCCAAATTATTTTTGACAATCTGGCACCTTGAAGTCCTATCCCATTCGTCGGTAGCCTTCACAGTATCTTAAAAATACAATAGTTCATGTTCCAAAAAAGTAACACAAATAAAAAATGCACAGGGTGCACTTTTTTATTTGTGTTACTCTGAGAAATGTGAAGCTCAACTAATTCACAAAGCTGACTAGAGTATTTCTTAGGACCTGGTGGCAGCGCATATGAAACGCTGCCCTGCCCCCTGGCACAACTAGTTCTGACATTAATGCATAACACTGTGCACCCCATGGGTGCTGGGGTGCATTCAACAGCGACAGCCATTAAAGGGCCCGTCATTGTAAAATGCCAAAAAGGCATGTCTATCCCTGTTTAAGGGGTAGACATACAAGTTGAACAGCCATGGTTTATGCCACTGTTGTTTCACTATCAAAAGAATGAATGACAGGGTCAAGAGTGGCCCAGTCATGCATTGCGCGCCCCCATGCGCCCGTTCCAAAGGGGCGTTGGGGAATGTGCTTTCTGAGCATTTCAAAGTGCATCCCGTTTCTGAATTCGGGGTGCGCTTTCAAATGTGCAGAGAAAACCCCTTACATCCACTGCTTTGAGTAATTGCACCCATCAGGGGAAACGGGCCTCAGAATGTGGTCATCTCTGAGGCGCGCATTCTGCGGCCCTTTCAGACTAGAGGGCAGTTTATAGTGAGGAGTACGTGCTAGCGCACTCCTTCCTGTGCACCAGAGCACTCTTTGAAAACTTGCCCCAATGCGCCTACCTCACGGGACATCACTGCTGTCTCATTCACGATCAGTCTCATCTATGGCGTTCACTCGCTGGCTTCATAGGCGAGAGAGGAGTCTCACACATTCACTCAACAGTCGAACAGACTCCAATGGCGTTCCACTCGCCTCGTAGACCTCAGTGCTGTGCCACGCACTCAGCCTCTAGGAGCCATGGGCGTCAACGGTGTTGCACCATTTCCAATCTAAACTGGAGCCTTGCATGTTCTCAGTCTGCATAGTTCCTTCAACTTCAGTGGTTTAGACTCGATCGTTTCATAGGGCCTCATTACACGGTAGGCCGAGGCATGCCGGTAAAATACCGGCACCGCCTTGGTGGAAAGGGGAATTACCACCCTATTCCAAGGTTGGCGGGCGGTAATTCCCCCTTCCCCCATTGCCCTTCCCCATTCCCATTTTTGCCCCATAGGGCTCTATGGGAATGGGGAAGGCACTAATTGCGGTACCGTAATTTGCACCCTGGTCCCTTTGCGGGTTGGTTTTTAACACCTGCTAAACAGCAGGCGTTAAAGTACCTACCCGCAAAGGGAACTCGTAGTAAGGCAGCAAGGTTTTACCGGTACTGGTAAACCCTTACCGCCGTCCGTGTAATGAGGCCCATATAGACTTCCATGGAGCCTCCGCGTTATCACGCTCGTTAGTGTCCTTATCACTCTCTGTCAGTCTCATGGGTCTCAGACTTCAAAACAGTCTTGTTCTGTATTTGCTTCCTTAGTCTCACAGACTTCAGTGCTGGCACACTCACTTCCCGTCTCATGAGTCTCCCAGGCTGTGCTGGCATCGCACCCACTGCATTCTCATTAGTCTCTACGAATGTAATCGTTTCTCACTGTTCCCTAGTGTAAACCGTCTCAGAAACTTCAACACGCTCTCACTCAGTGCAACCTGAATAGTCTCATAGCCTTGAATGCCATCTCACTTAGCACCAGTTTCTTTCGCCTGCGGTCTCATTAGTCTCGCAGACTGTAATGGTGTCTCACTCACAGCCAGTCTGAATGGTCTCACAGTCTTTAATGCGCCTCACTATTCACAAGTCTCATTAGAGTCATAAATTGGAATAACCCCTCACTCATCACCAGTCCCTTTACTGTGATACACCTTGATACCCTCTCCCTCATTGACAGCCTCTTTAGACTCATAGGGCCTGATTCATAGAATTGCTTGCACGCTGAAAAGTGGCATTGCGCACCTTTAATCGCGCAAAAACCCTTACATCGATTCATGGAGCCGTCTTTGCATGCTGTTCCGGGACCGTGCCCAGACTTTGCAAGGGTCCGTCATGTCTTTGCGTGCAGTCGGGCGCTCTGCGGGACACTCCATGCGTAGTGTAGGGCGGGCCTACGCAAGGAAATAAATAGGGGACGGAACATGCATATTCCCCAATCTCTACGCAGAATGAGAAAGAGCAAGGACTTACATGGGCGTGTCGAGGGACAGGCTACGCAAAGAAATCGCATGTCCAGCAATGCGCAAAAACACAAGCGTATTAACATCACATCAGATGAAGCCCGCAAAGCTCGCGATCTTACCGCCACGTGAAAGGACCCGCAAAGTACCAATCGCATTGGAATCAACGTGCAAAGGTAAGGTGCATTCCGGAGGTACGGGGTGCATGCACGCAGTTGGTGTGCCGATTGCACTTAGGGGTGTTTGTATGCAGGTTAGCGGGGTGCAGCCTTGATTTATGGCGGTTCGCCACATGTGGATTTGCCAGGGTGTGGCTTCACTTATGAGAAATTGTACGAATATTTTCAGGGTGCAGTTAGGAGTTACGAAGGACCGTACGCAGTGTCGCTGGGGTGCTGTCTTGGTTGCGGCGGGATGGGCCCCAGTACTGCAGGGGTGCATGATGTTGCAGATGAATACTGGGCAAAAGTAGGAATATGTGGCTGGATTTGCTTTGTGTGGGGGCGTGTTGTGGGCATTCCATGTGCAAACCAAATTTATTTGCGCATCGGGTTATTTTGCACATCGAATTCCATGAATACACGGAGTGCGCAAAGAAAACTTTGCGCGCAGGGACGTGCAAAGTCAATTTCAGCACGGGGGGGGCTTTAAAGGATTTTAGCACGTTTTCTATGAATCGGGCCCACAGATTTCAACACTTTCTCACTCTTTGCCAGTCCTGTCTCTGTCAGACTTCAATGCCGTTTCACTCGCCACCACCCTCGTTGGCAGAAGAGAATTTAATAGTGTTTCATTCATCAACAGTCTCATTCATTAACACTCATCCCATAGACTTCAATGATAGATCACTCATCAACAGTTGAATTAGCCCCATAGACTTCAATGCGGAGCCTGACTCGGATATATCCGTTTTTTAAAATTATATCTGCTCTCAGTGCAAACATTTGTTGCATATATCGGCCATTCCATACTTGAAATTCTAACATTACTTTTAAAATGACATTTACGACACCCTGCCTTCCTCTCTGAGCCATTCCAATGCCATGTTCAATTTAATGCACTTGAAATACGCTCCGCTTGCCTGCAGCAGTGTTCCCCTGGCGGGGGCTAGCTTGGCACTGCCTGTAAGTGGCCCACATTCTGGTCTTTAGCGCAGTCTGTGACGCAGCGGAGTGAGGAGCGCGCGGTAGCAGCCAATGATAGTGCAAGCCTCACGGGAACAGTCAAAAAGCCAGAGGAATGGATTGCCTGCTTCAGACATGTCCTCAACGGGCCATCCAGACCTAGCCCGCAAAAGAATTACAAGTCACTTAAAAGCCGCTGACAGCTTCTTCTAGGCCCTGGCCTCCACCTAGCGCGCCATCCCTACACCGGCGCTCCATGCTGCTGCCGTATATTATAGCCCGCGGTGAAGGTCTCCGGAGCAACTCAATTTATAGCCAGACAACCTTGTTTCCCCTTTACTAGCTGGCCATATGGAGTTCTCATCTATTTTGCAATACATTTATTTATGGCTGAAAGATATGTGGAGAATATTAAGTTAACAGCGAGTGCACACTAACCCCAGAATGGTGGGTGCTGAGTGCATGTGAAACATGGCATGGATAGCAACATTGTTTTCCATGCTATAATGGTGCTCAATGGCCTATTTCCAAGTAGACTTACAAGACGTTTTTGATAAATGATCTATTGTCTACTTTGCTAGCAATGAAATGAAGCGCGCGGTGGCCCTTAATCTAGATTAGTGCTGGACGGACATCCTAAAACGAACCCTACAATTTCTTTGGGGGAGATTCATCCAATCTCGCATACGTACCACCGGTCTTTACCGTGCTCGAACCCCGGGTCGTATCTCTTTCGGGTTTCCGAGTCTTGCATTTATGCAGGGCTCTCACCAGGAGCTTTGAGTCTCAAGTCAAATCCGAGGGTCATTCATTGAGTGCGACCAACCAATCGGATACCTTGAATCTACTAAAGAAAGTTTGATGCTCTACAACAAGGTGCGGCTCACTTCTTGATCCTTTGTGGGTTTTGTTAGGCTGTTGTAGGAGTGGCAAGAGCCGGCGCAATTGGAGGGAGGGTGTTAAGTCATTCAGAAAAGTTTTAACAACTTGGGTGCTTGTTAATTTGCGTAGTTTGGTGTTATTTGTAGAGTTGATGTCTGTGTAGTGTTTGTTCCCTGTTTTGTTAGTTTTCCCCGACAGAAAAAAAACAAAAATCTCTGCCCTTTCCTTTAGGGACTTTTCCCTTTTGTTTACCCTAAAAAACGTGAAAAGGCTAATAATTTTTTTTTTTATTTCCCCTTACATGCCCCCAAAAGGACAAAGAAACATAAAAAGCTGTTTACCTTTTCCCAGTTTCCCCCTGTGTACAGGGGTGCCGAGTACGTGGGTTCTCCGGGACCCGGTACCCTCCAGAAACACTATTTTCACGAAAATCCTATTCTTAGAATGGTGACGTTCCCCCCCTACCCCCAGCTCACCCTGGGAAAACCAAAAGTCGGTGCCCCTGCCTGTGTGTTAGGGGAGTTAGAGGGCCAGTCTGCATAGCGGGCCACACCTCTGGCGCCCACCTCCCATCACCTCTCCTCCTCTCTTGGAGGCGGAAAGGGCGTCCCCGGGCCCAGCCGCATCCAGCTTCGAGCTCTGTGGAGCATTGATAAGGCGGGGGCTGCTGGCCTCTTTCACTTTGTTGCAGCCCCTGACCCGAAGTCCCATCCCGCCTCTCCCTTCTATTGGGCACCCAGCAACTGTTTCCCAACCAGATAGAATAGGTTGAGGAAAGGAATGCAGTTCATTGATGAGGTTGCAGGGAGTGCGTCAATAGTAAGAAATGTATGAAGATGAGGATAACATTTACTTTTCAACCATACATGATACCCAAGCGATTCTTTGCCAAAATCCTGGCCATATGTAGAGGGGTTCATATGGCACAACACTAGGAACAGAATAGCGTTATGGAAATTGAAGAACACATATGACCTAGGAGGCATCAGATTGCCCAACTTCAAGATGGACTATCTGGCCAGCCAACTACAATATGTGGCAAGGTGGTTATCGGAAGAGCCCCCATCAGAGTCCAGGCTGTTGAGTGCTGAATGTGCCCCGTTTTTCCTGAAAGAATGGATATGGTTACCAAATTCACGTCTGGGCAGAGGGACAAGAATGTTAGACTTGGGACGGAAGATATGGCAAAGGGCTTGCAGGGCCATGGAGAACCCGTACCCGTGTTCCCCACACCTGCCGCTAGTGGCACTGAAAGGAGTGGATGAGCAACTGAGGAAGATAGTCCGGAAGCACTGGGAACCGATTGGTATAGCAACGCTGGGAAATGTGTGGCAGGATGGGAAGGCGGTGGAGTTTGACATACTGGTGGAAAAACACCAGGGACAATACATCACTTACAAAAGGTTGGTGGGGAAGATAAAAGGCACTTGGTCAGAAATAGTGCGGGAGAGCCAGCCGGACACGGCCATAGAAACATTTTATGATGTGTCGGAGGGAGGGCATGAGGTCTCCCGGATCTATGAACTTCTGATGGTGGGGGTGGGAAAGGAGGTGACTCACCTGAGAAGGGATTGGGAAGAGGAAGCTGGGGAATCTATGAGTGAAGGGTTGTGGGTGAGGCTGCAAGGGTACCAAAAAAAGTGTCCAGGAACGTGAGGCCACAACAAATCCAGTTATACGTTACCCATAGAGCGTATATGACTCCCCAGAAGATTGCAAGGTTTAAGAATGCAGGACTACAAAAATGCCCAAAATGTGGGGAGGAGAATGTGGGACTGGTGCAAAGGTTCTGGGCATTCCCAGAAATAAGGAGATTCTGGCGGGAAGTGGCCCACCGTCTGATCGAAAAGGAGATTAGGCTGGAGGTGGAATCTTTGTGGGCATGCATGGTATGGGGGGTCCCCCAGGTCGCGCAAGTTGAAACGCGTGAATAAACTCAGAGGTCTGGCTTATATACTTGCGAAGCGCAGGATTGCCATGAGCTAGACAGCTAGTTATAGGCCAAAAGTGGAAGCCTGGTGGTACGACCTTCAGAAATGGGCAGAGGCAGAAACTGTGGTGTGGAGTGAAGCAGTTAATAGAGGGGGAGAGGAAGAAGCAGAGACATTGATAGCGTGGAGGCACCTGGCAGCCTCACTGTCCGGGCCTGCTCAGACTTGCCCAGAAGACGATGGCTCCTCAGGGGAAGCACAAGAAGGCGTGTCCTCAGATAGAGTGGTGGAGGGTGGTGCTGTGGGGTAAGCTCGGGATAGGGGAGGGGGTAATGGGGACGTGGTGGACACATTGTGAGACTGCGTAGGATACTGGAAATGTATAACTGTGGTTTACTGATTGCTTTATGTTTTGGTTGTTTGTTGAAATCAACAAAAATTGTTAAAAAAAATAAATAAGCCTGGTCATGGCAGGGGCCCTACTGGTAGAGTGGAAATGGAAAGCAAAAGAAGCAATCTCAGGACACAAATGGGCGGGCAAAATTTGGTCCCTGGTAGCAATGGAAAAAGTTACAAATGAAATCAGGGAAAAACACATGCAATTCATTACGGACTAGGACTCGGCGTTACAATTCCTAATGAAAGACTCCAGGAGAGCATGGAGCCCAAAGAAGATGCAGCTCTTGGGGTTGTTCTGAAGAACATCACTCACAGGAGGTGGAGAGGGGCCTCTAAGACGAACTATGAAGACCAAAAGGAGAAGGAGGGTATGCTGGACCCACAAAGATTGGCAGAATGGACCACACTGAACCTGGCAAGAAAGTGGGGTGGGGGAGTTGGTGGGAGGGGGAGTTGGGGGGGGAAGTTTTCAGTTGTGTGAAATACTCCTAAAGAATGCCAATAAAAAGTATTTGGAAAAAAAAACATTTAA
Source organism: Ambystoma mexicanum (assembly GCF_040938575.1). Lineage (NCBI taxonomy): Eukaryota > Metazoa > Chordata > Amphibia > Caudata > Ambystomatidae > Ambystoma > Ambystoma mexicanum. The sequence continues at coordinate 49,492,199 of NC_090939.1, forward strand.
AAAAAAACATTTACTTTTCAGTAATATGTGGAATTCTGTAAGATAACAAGCATTGTTGTTCATAAAATTGTGTCATTATCTTGCTACCTTTTCTTTTTTCTGACACAGGCAGAGTACGCGATGGCCGCACTCGAGCCAAATTCGGGGCAACAGGAAGTGAGTCCCTTATGGACAGTTGACACTCCTTGTCAACAAGATTCAGTGGTATTGAAATATTACTGCATGGCACTTTATAGCCAGAGGTGGATGTTCGCCTCTCTGCAAAACCGGAAGTGACAAGCGTCACCCGGGGACAATAAACCGTATTGCAAGTCCGAAAGTGGATACCTTAGAAGTCTAAGGAGATTGCTCTGCTTAGTGCCTGGGACCGCCCAAGTTGTTTATGACTCCAATAAATATGATCCGGTGTTTCCGAAATATATACAAGTGTCTCTGTGATTATTATGAAGAATGTAACCATTGCATCTATGTCTTGGACCCTAGCAGAGGGGGGGGCCATAGTGGGGGATGGCCCCACTATGTCATCGACATCTCCTGACACACTGAGTCGTATCTCCCACTGCCCTGAATCTCTGCTACATTCACCCTCAAATGTCCCATGAGCATCTGTCTCCCACAAGCTTTCCTTCAGGGATTCCTTGCTCCTCCTGCTCGCCCGTCTCTTGGTATTTCCCAAAGCCTCACCCTCTGACATGTGTGCCATTCACTGATTTCAAGACAGAGACAATGAATGGTATCTACTGCCTCCCTGAATCGCTTCTTCTTTCAAATATCATGCCTCGCAAGCACCCGTTGCCTGTGGGGAATCTCACATACTCCTCCTCCACCCTGTTTTGGAGGCCAAGCTAGCACAGGTTTTGATTTTCCAGTGAAACGCCTATTGTTTACAGCCACTTAAAGACACCAAATGCCTGGTACCTCCTGCCTCCTACAATCGCTCGTATTTTCCCAAAACCCTGTAGATGTCATGCAAAAGTCGCAAGGGTGCGTCTCTCAAGATCACCCAAAGCTGGACTCACTCTCAGGGAGTCCTTCTCCCTAGAAAACCCTGATGGCATTTTTATTGTTCACCCTCTTCCCATCACTGAGCGTGCCACAGAGTGCAGCCTGAAAGAAATCAAATACTACAGGCAAATAGCTCCAAGTGTGAGACTCTGTAAAACAGTGCAATGGCTATAGCTGTGCTGTGAACTCACGCCCAGGCTATGTTTGCATTCCTATCTTCAGGTGCTTTAAACAAATACCTGATTAGGGTGCATTGCTAAAATAGCTGTGCTCATTTACTTTAGGTTCTGTTGTTATAAAAGCTGTGCTCATTTACCTTAGGAGGGAAGGAAGAAGGCAAGGGGTGGGCTACTGTCTTAATGTTGAGGATTTGTTTAACGGCAACCTAACCTTAAATCAAATTAGAGACCATTATCTAATTAATAATGAATTTGCAAATACCTAATTTATAAGGCCGCCTCTCATTTTTCTAGGTATAATAACATTTTCAAAAGTTTAGTTAGATACACAATTAGATATTTTTCATGTTCCATCAAATAGTTTTTACTTCTGGAAAAGAATAACAAATTATTATGAACGCATAAACTTAGTATTCATTCAAGAGAGAAGGCTGAAAGGCATACAGATACTCTATTTGAGCTAAATAGCTGAACATATGGGACTAATAATATCACAGAAACTAGTCAAATAATTCTGGGGATTAAAAAAAGAAAGTATGAGGGCACCAGAATATGAAATTTAAAATTGGTGAAAACAGAAAGGAATACAACAGGGGGCAGCCAATTGAGGGTATAATTTGGAACAACCCTTGAAGAAGATCCTAAGGATCGAAACACATGTCGGCAAAGGCAAATCAAGGTCTTAAGAAATTCTTTTGGGCAAGCCAAATAAAAAATATAGGACATGGTATGATTGATAAGAGTTCAATGAGCATAATATTGAGGGCAAGAAAAAGAGAACCCAAATCCTTAAGCAGTTCTTTTGGACAATGCAAACTGAAACTTTAGGATAGTGTTTGATCAATGATATTCAATATGTATTATACTAAGTGCAAAATATATCCTGAAGGAAATTTGTGAAATAAAAGACTCAACTGAATGCTAAGAGTATGTGTTCATAATCATTTGTGATTTTCTTTCATGAAGTAAAAATTATTTGATGAAACATGAAAAATATCTGTTTGTGTATCTAACTAAACTTCTGAAATAAAAGTTTTTATACCCAGGCATTGATTTAGGGGTAGCTTGCGACAATCTTGAGGCGAATGTTTGGAAGAAGGTTTTACAACTTCCGCAGGGTACTCCATTGCCTGCAATTAGACACGAGCTGGGCCTGCTATCCTTACAGGCGCGCATAGATTGGAAATGTCTTCAACTGTTTAGAAGACTGTTTCTCTCTGTGTTAACAACTATAGGGTCAACCATAGAGGAGCTGAACTTTTCTCCCCATAAAGTAAAGGATCCGGACTGGATTCGTAATAGGGAGATATTGTCGAAATATAAGTTATATGAACACTCTAGATGCGACATAAAATCGATAAATACATTTCCTTCCTATTTGCGAGGGCGTCCTTCTCCAAGATGTAGGGAAGCAATGTTGGGAATAAAACTCAATTTGGCCCCAGCAAGGGAAGTTTTAGGGGCCAGAGCAAAAGTTGCAAAAGAGGCTAAGTTGTGTTGCTTCTGTGCTCTGGAAGTTGAGACCCTACAACATTTGTTTGTGAATTGCGGGGTACTTGAGGCTGTTCAAATCCATTATCACTATATGGTAAGTTATGGTATGTCCTCTTGGGAATTGTTGTGTTACTATTTGCTATTTAACCCTGATGACGCCCTTCGCATTGCTGCAATGAGATATATGAATTGGACTATCAAAAGGTACTCATGATGATGCTGTAATATGGCTTGGAATGTGTGACGGTATTGAGCGTAGTTCTATTGATGATTTAATGTATTTTTTAATGTTATGAATTATGTTAATGTTTGTGTCATATGTGATGTAATGCTGCTATGTATTAAGGGATTTTTGGATTATTTGTATTTTGCAAAGATTATTTTTTGTTGGATGTGTCTTATTGAGAAATTTGTGAATTAGGTAGAATGGTGAGATGTTGTTATTTGTAATTATTTTTAATGTTTCTTGATGGTTTTGATTGTATTTTCTTCTTGTTGTGTGAAAAGTATGCTTAAAGTATAACACACAATAAATTTAATTTACAAAATATGATACCCAGACAAATAAGGGGCATCCTTATAAATGAGGTATTCTCCCATCCTAAGTTTGTTCTCCTCAGTTGCCCCACCACACCTGGTCACTGCTGTTGTGCTGGTTGTTCGTACATGGCTTTGCATAATCGGTAGAGTGGAACTTGCATCATTGTCAGGTTGTGCTGATTGAATATATACGTAGGTGGGCATCTGTGTTCTTGTTGTGTAGAATGAGGCCATGCTATAGACATATAAAGTGCTGATTTAGAATGCTAACGGCTCCTTCAGTGGTGCATCTTATACGTGCCCTGAATAGGTGCTGTTGTAGCGACCTCATCTCTCTTGTAGTGAGGTTCTTGTATGGCTTCATTCGCCATGTCTTCAGTGGGTATCCTCAGTCTCCTGTGAGGGGAAGTGAAAGGTGGTGTTACTTTATAGCACAGCTCTTGTCTACATGTAGGATAGCTCCTCTGGTGTGAGGAAGCTGTTGTGGTATGCAGTGGATATACCAGCTCACACACGTGCGTTTGTACCTTGACTTACCTAACATCAATCCTTGAGCATGAGCCTCAGCACATGATTGACCTACAATATGGCTGTGTCATACCATGATATTGGGAATCACTTTGAGTCGGCGGTGAACAGCGCATATGCATCACACTTCAGTTATATGTTGAGGTTGGTGTAGCATTTATGATTGTGGCAGGGGATTCCCCATAGGCAGGTTCTTGATGCAAGGTGTATGCTGTTAATGACAACAATGACGATGGGAAGATTGGCAATGTTATTGAAGGCCTCCTTGGTACTGAGGATATCTTGGGGGGAGTTTGGAAAGGTAACATATCATGTTGCATGGGGTTTGGTTTCGCTATGACTTCCCATACTGCTTTGCAGACACAGGGTTGGATTATGCCCAGGGTGTCACCTGTGACTCATTGCAGTGAACATGTTGCATAACAGTGTTGGGCAGGGAGCAATTTAATCTCTGCAAGCATATCATGCATGGGTCTTCTTGTTGGGTGTGATATCATACTCTAATGCACAGGAGATTTCTCTCAACGCCCTTACTGACAAGATATCACTGTACGTATTCTCGATCAGTGTCGTGTGCCGGTGATCTGCACTTGTTGAACTTTCTGTGGCTGAACAAGGACAGGTAAGTAGATTTGTAGGGAATTGTGTAGTGTTCAAGTTCAATCCCAGAAAATACCATGAGGTGGGTGAGGGGGTCTTGCCCAGGCTCTCTGGTCCATTCAAGGAGCTCCACATCAATTTTGTGGACATGATAACGAGGTGCAGTAACTTCAAATATCGAATTGTCGTGGCTTGCCTATTCTCCTGGTGCTTTGTGGTTGGTCCCTGCATACATCATGATGCTAAATCGGCAACAATGTTTCTGGCGGGAGAGGTATTTCAAAGACAGGGAATTTGCAAAGTTCTAAAATCCAACAACTGAACCCACTTCTTTAATGCCTTCTTCGCAGAAATCACTTCGCTGCTAGAAATAAATCATTGGTTGTTCCCAGTGTAGCACCCACAGGCCATTGAGATTATGGATAGGCTCAATGGGGTCCTTAAAGCCTGTTTAGCCAAATTTTGTGCAGAAATGAATAAATCACGATATGCTTGCCTGTCACTGGATTCATTTTATCTAAGAAACCAGGCAGGAAGGACCACCACTTCAGCCCTCATGAAATCATGACTGGGCGTAGGCTACATACACATCTCTCACCTACACGTATGACATCAGATGCACACAAGAATACAGAGGTCCTTGGAGAGGAGTTTAGGGAATAGCTTACAGCATTAAAGAAAAGTGTTAAGATTATATTGTCACAGGTTGTGTCTTCTCACCACCAGACAGAAGAAAGCAGAGAGATTACTGACGATCAGCACAAGACACAGCTTCTCCCTGGGGACCACATCTACATTTGCACCTTTGTGCGTAGCTGGAATGAGCTGCATTTCCATGGGCCGCACACAGTGATCTACGCAACTCCGACTGCCGTCAAGGTGGAGGACAACAAGAGTTGAATCCACCTAAGGGATACTCAAAGGGATACCAGCAGCTCTCCACCTGCACGGGAGTAGGAGCAGGCATAGAAGTTAAGTAAGCCCTAGGGAGTCACCATTTCTTTCAGTGTAAAGGGAGGTGCAAATAGAGATCTGGTCCTTGTATCATCATGTCTGTGGATGACACTAGTATAAAAAGGGGACATTTAAAATTGTCTAGTTTTATGAGGTCAGAGGATAAAATGTTAAGAGTGAAAAGAAATATCAATCTTTTTGATAATGATTATGATTAATTAGATCCTACAATGAATGCACATGGTTTCACAGGGGATAACATATGGTACAGCCATATGAGGAGGGTGGGGAGAGAGAGAGCCAGGTACCGACAGCTGTTGCCTTAATAACTGTAACCCTGTCCAAGGCTACGATCCCCACCACTTCATCCCACATGGGTACTCAAACTGAAGGTGTTGTGTATTCTCCACCAAATTGGCATGCTTCTCTGGAGCATTGGGTAGATTGTGGGAATGGTGGGGGGTTGAGTTAGGTTTGTTCAGCAGAGGAGTATGCCCATATTGAGACCGGTGTGAGAGATAATTGTAGAGATGTTCCCCTGGAAGATGAATATGATTTGTTAATTAAAGTATTAACTAAAGGGGTGAATGTTGGGGTGGTCAGCAAGGGTCCCCAGAATTACAAAGGGTTCCTGTTGCATGCACCATATTGATGATTGGGGGTGGTGGCAAGCTGGGCGCCATGTTGCAATTTCAAAGGTATCAAAGTGTAGTTAATTATGGATGGGATAAGTTACTTTAGTGTTCCTGTTGGTCTAGAAGTGATACATATTAGCTTGCACGCACGCAGAAAGATAAAGTATTAACTCCACCAAATGTAAAAACATACATGCACACTAATATAAACACATGGGGAATTCATGAATCTTAATATAGTGGCCTTTTCACAATGAATCAAAACACAGTACTTGGGACTCTCTTGGTAACTGACTTTGTTAGGTTTTCAGACGGCAGAGGACAGGTGAATGAGTAACTTCACAACTTTCATGGCCAGCAGCGGCAGAAATAGCCTAGGGTTGTTACGGTCTGATAAGTCTCGTTGATAGTACATGTAATCTCAAGCTGCCTAAGGGCGTGACAGAAGGAGTTTCATTATTTATTTTGGTCAGTAGTAAAACACAGGTTAAGATAGTGCCTAAAGCTATTTAGGAGTTTCAATTGTGGAATGTAGTGGGACCTTTTGTAGATTGGAAAGTTTCAATGGAACAGTAACCTGGGAAATGAAATAGCATCAGGAACAAAGAGAATTCATTCATCCAGCCTCCTCATATTGTGGGCAATGTCCATGCGAGCCATGTGCAAATCAAGTGTTAGGGTTTAAATGGGTTAGGCCAGTTATTGCTAGTAATGAATTATGTTTTCAATTCCAATGTTTAACCATGTGTTGATGTCATGACCTTCTACGGATGAATCATAAGAAAAGGTGTGTTTTGAATACAATCTGAAGATAATTATTAAGATAAAGGTAGCCAATGAAAACAGAGGAATTGGGAAAAGATGGGATTTCTTTGAAGAGGGTTTTGTCCAGTAATGTTTGGGGGTTGGGCTGCAATTAAAATATTTAGGAGTGTTTTAACTGTTGCAAACTGTATGAAAAATGTGAACTGATGCGGTTTGTTGAGACTTGGGTTAGTTTGGTCCTGCAACACCATATGACTGCTCGCTGGAAAATTGTACAATAAACTTGCTTTATGTACAACCGTGCACTCACTTCTTAAGTGGTGGGCCTGTTCGGGGTAAGGTGATTAAAGGCCCATCCGCACAATACAGTAACTGGGGCTAATACACCTGTTTTGTCAGCAACAACTGACGGATGGAAGAAATTGGATACGAGCTTGCAATGCGACTTTTTCTATCCCCTCAATCTAAGTTCAATGCTAAAATGCGTGTTACCTCTGTATCAACCGAGGGGTTGGAAACATTGAATGCAGGCCTGCAATGTGATATGTCTACACTCCATCAATCACCAATAAAAGTCCTCTGCAGGAAAAATGACCTAGTAGAAAGGAAGCATGAGAATTCAAAGTGTGACCCCAAATCAGAAACGATCAAGCAGGTGTCTCTGGGGGGGAGACAAGATCACTATTTAATAAAGTGACAACCCATCTGCATTTATCAAGCCAGACTCTCTGCCAAGGAAAAACCTTGTGTATTGAATCAATCAAACTATCTTTGGACTGATCTTGGAAAGTGTAGCAAGAATGTCCAAAGCCAGACGACCTGTAATTGTTTGGTTTTACCCACTGAGAAGGCCCTAGAGTTTCTGGGGAAATGCATAATAATCAGGCCTCAAGTGATTGTTCTGGATCGTGTCCTAGTGTGGGGGAGCCGTCAATCTGTTGTTTTTCATATCTCTGTTGGAAAGGTTTCGAGAAAATGTGTTAAAGATTGGTCTAGTGTAGTTTCTCACACTGGCCCTGGGTTTTTTAAAGGTCAGAAGTGGCCAGGGGGAAGAACCTTCTAAACACTTCATCATAGAGCAGATTGATGCCTCTGATTGGAATATTGTTCTAAACAGATCTAAGGTTATCAGATTACTGTATGAGATACCACACTTGAGGATCCTCACATCAATTGAGATAGTGTATTTTCCTTGGGATGAGAGAACAGATATTGTGCAATTAGACTTCAGATCTGTTATTATTGTGAATACACTTCTTGCTGGAATAGATTCACTTAGGGCTTTGGGACACAATCTCATCTCGAGACCCACAACTGATACTTGGCTGAAAGACGGCCTGATGCCCGTCCGCCAAGAAGAAAGGGGGTTGAGGGACAGACAACGCATCAAGGTGACCTGCATGGTGTGGGCACAGAGTAAGGGGTTTGTTGAGTTTGCAAATGGCTAGTGCGAGACCAGTGATAGGGGCTCTGCTGATTGGAGGGGGCTTACCGAAACCTTAGCTGGTAGCTATAGGAAATTGGGTGACAGAAAAACGGGGCATTGGCTGAACCTAGGGACTTGCATGCCCTCCGAGTAATAAGCTAGAAGACCAAAGGGCATAATAGTTCTTTGGGATCTCTAGAATGACTGGATAATTTTTTGGCGTATGATTTGCTTTGCTTACAAGAAGTATGGCAAACCCATGGTGTAACGATAGCTGGTCTTGTGCTAATTCAGCAACTTGCATCACCTAGCTTAGGTGGTAGACCATCTGGGGGATTGATTATCGCTCTGAATAATTCAGTTGTTAAAAGCTATGAAATACTATTGGGCATGGTATGTGGTATATTGGCTGTAAAAGCCCATCCCAAGGATACGATTTTCACTGAACTTGTCGTTATTGTTAATCCTTATTGAAACCCTTTGGTTATCAGCATTGAGTGTTTTTTGGGTAAATTGGCTGACATATATGAGGCCTTTCTGGGGGATGGAGAAGACATACATATGTTCTTGGTGGGAGACTTGAAAGCGGACAGTACATTGAGTCCATTAGAAGGACTCATCGATAGAAAACCTCAGTCCGACCTAAAAAAAATCTATTGTTGATGCGAGAAAATGTCGTGAGTTCTTTGACTTTTGTAATTTAAAGATCACCAATGGTGCAATAGAGGGGGACGTGCCAGCTTGTTCAATATAGAAGGGCAGAGAGAAACATTCTTGCATCGATTATTTGTTCTTGTCAGTTGTTTTATTTAATATTTGTGATGAGGTAAGAGTATTGGGGTCATCAATCAGTGGCCACAACATTGGCTTGGATACGTTTAGGTCTTCTGTTGCCATGATTACCAACAAAGCCTCTCCATATTTGGAGGTTATTTGTGGGGGGGATCGATTGGCATAGAGGATACGGAATTAGAGCAAAAGTGTGAGATTATTAATGCAACATTGTTCCAAAATTGCATTGATAAATTTGTCTTGGTACATCAAAATCCATCGAAACAATTAAAGGCTGTACTGCATACTCATGATTGTGAAATACAAGCAAGAAAATCTTTAGGCGGGATATAGGAGCTTTACGCAAAAGGGGGCTGGTGGTTGATGAATATGAGGAGGGAATCCAAAGATAAGTCTGCAAACATTGGTTAAAAAGCGATACATGTATGCAGTAGCAAAGGGAGGGAGAAAAGATGCTAAGGATCTTAGCAGAGAAAAATACCTGTGACTTTTGGGCTGTTGTTAATGACCTTGTTAAAATGGTCTGGAAAGCCCCAGATTATGCAGAGGCGTAGACAGGCTAGGGCCTGAGTCGGCAAGGACCACGCAAAATCTGTAAATGCCCAATCAGCAGCGCTGTGTGGGCATTTATAGATGTTAATGTCACTGTGTTGGGCCCAACTACATTGGCTTCAGGCCCTACTTGTTAGGCAATCCTGGCTATGCCTCTGTGCAGAGGATGAGAAATCCCAATAACAGAAATAGTCAAAGTGAGAGGCAAAACCCAGCTTCATTAACATCCAAAATAAAGCAGGGGCAGCATACACGAAAATAGACACAGCTCTCAGAGCTCTTCATACAAGCAAGACACCATATTTTAAGACAAACAATCGTCACGAATGACATCACATTGTACTAAAACCTATGAGGGTAAGGGATTGGTTAGTAAGGATATCTATGTATACTTTCTATACTGGTTAGTGTTATGATTGGGTCGCTTTTATCATGTAACGTCTCCTGGACCACCTCTATGTTGATAACACTACTAAGACATCATTTCTACAATATGTAATGGGCTCGCATACTTCAGACTGGGCAGAAAAACATTGGAGGTTTTCATTGATTGATTGGTTGATATTTTTTATTTCTATCGCGCTCGTACACAAGTGTTTCAGAGTGCGACAAGGCAAGGGAGGGGAACAGGGGAGAACAAAACAGCGATCTTACTAGGCCCAGTGACATTGAGAACACGCAAGTGCATAGGAAAGGGGGAGGGGAAAAGTGCATGGAAGGAGGGAGAAGTGGAAAGTGCGAAGCAGAGGAGAAACAGATAAAAAACAATAAATAAATAATAAAGGAAACAAACAGTGGTAATGCAGCCAGCAATTTGCAAGTGCTAGGTTTAAGGCAGCAGACAGGGTAGGTCTGATAAGTGCAGGAAGAAAAGGGGGGGCTGTATGGGTACAGATACAGACCCCAGTGCAAGGGGTGGCCCAGAGGCAGTGCGGGAGGGTGGCAGGGTGAGTAGGTACCTGGGCCCGAAGGACCGAGGGTGGCCAGGTGCACAATGCCAAGAGAAAACAGATCAGCAGGGTAGAGGGGGAGCAAAGGCAGAAGAAAGAAAAGAGGAAGGTCTTGAGGTGCTTCCGGAACTGGAGATGGTTCTCCTCATGTTTTAGAGTGGCAGGGAGGCTGTAACAGAGGGAGGCCCCAGCCGAAGACAGAGATCTACCCCCAGCTCGTTTCTTTGAAAAACGACTGACCCTGAGGGAGTTGGAGGTAGAGGAGTGAAGAGCTCGAGAGGGGAGGTATTTGCGGAGGGATAGCTGAAGGTATTTTGGACCCAGGCCCCAGAAAGCCTTGTGGACAATGCAGAAGGTTTTGAATTTAATCCTTGCATCCACTGGGAGCCAGTGGAGAGATTTCAGAGCTGGAGAGATACGAGCCCAGGGCTTGAGGCCAAGGACAAGTCTCGCAGTCCTGTTCTGGATTAGTTGCAGAGGGCGGAGAGAAGAGGCAGGTAGATTTAGAAAGAGGCTGTTACAATAGTCCAAGCTAGAGGGAACCAGAGCTTGGGATACCATGAGCTTCTGGGGGAAGGAGAGGAAAGGCAGAGTACCTCTGAGGAGGTGCAGTCAGAAATTTAACTTTTTAGAGACCTCACAGATGTGGGCGGAGAAGGAAAGGGTGGCGTCAAAGATGACCCAGAGGTTCTTAGCCTCGCAGGTGGGGGTAGGAGGAAGGCCAAGGGAGGCCAGCCAGAGAGTGAGGGGAAAGGATGGTGAAGGTGTGCTGAAGAGGAGGATCTCCGTCTTGCTGGCATTCAGACAAAGATCATTGGTAGGAACACCAATCTTGAATGGCAGTTAGGCAATCAGAGATGAGAGAGGGAGAGGAGGTGACAGAGGGCAGCCTGAAAATGAGTTGAGTGTCGCCAGCGTAGCACTGGAAATTTGAGCAGAAAGTGGCAATGCAGTTGGTGAGGGTTGCCGGGTATTGGTTGAAAAGCCAGGGCGAGAGGTTATACCCCTGGTGAACACCACAGGTAGAGAAGAAGATAGATGAAAGGAAGGACCCAAGTTGGACCTGGGAGGGTCGATCTGAGAGGAATGAGGTCAGCCAGACCAGAGCCTGATCAGTGTTACCCAGTTGACTTCCTACCGGCCAACCTTGAGCAACTGACAGGTCATCAAACCATGAGCCAAACTGGGAGTAGGGGGAGAGAGATCCGCAAACTGCTTTCCTTCAGTTCAAGAAAAGACCATCCCTCTTCTCCTATGCCATGAGCTATGGTGATCTGCTTTGTAGTTAACCTTGTAAGGTGCCTTGTGTCTACGAATATGCATGAGGAGTAAAGCAGGTGATTTATCTGTGTCTGTACTAATGAATAGACAGTGTTCTTGAATTATAGGTCCGGTATGAAAGGCCCGCGTTTGGAATTAATTTACCCTGTATTTACGGGTATTTTAGATAATATCTGGGTGACTGTTATGGTCTTTTCTACCACTGGAGACTTCATTGAGCTTATTCTTCCTAGGCTCTTCTGACTTATAATTAATGTACATCTGGCTCCCAATGGACGGTTGTGCTTTTCCAGACTTTAATTAATTTGGGAGTATACTTCTTGCATCCTGGGAATTCATATCTTGTGCCGTCTCTGTAATGTTGAGACCTTCCTTAAATTCTCAGTAACCTTGGCTCAGCCTCCGTGCCACTGTCTGAGCTCTGTATGGATCTGTATTTCTGTCATTTTTGAATTTTATTCTACTACAGCCTGGGGGCTTTTCTGTGTTAACACAGCTTTGCTGTGACTTCCATTTTGGAAAAGATGACTGCCCGTTACAATTGCGTTTCTAGGTTTGTGAGCTGTGCTCGCGTGCTAATAGTGTTGCATTTAGCTTGTATATTTCTTATGTTATGTTCTTCATGTCTGTATAGTTGCAAATGTTAATATTCTTCATGTATAAATGCAATCTTGACCTAATGCGTTTTCTTCGTGTTGAGTGCACGTGTGCTTCATCTCTAGTGGATGCGTGTGTCTGGTTCTATCGTCTGTCTGGTCATTCTCGCCATCTTTTAGCTCAGATCGTGGTCATCCTTTGCTGCACTTGCTTGGGCAATGGACGGCGTGGTTGCCTTAGTGAGTAACATTTCTCACCTGTACGATATTGGGCCAGAGTAGGGGCAGTAGCTTTAGGGGATATATTCCTCTGTCACGCAACAATGTAATTAAACCAAAAGAATATGCTTAGGCCAATCCTATATCAGGAGGGACTTGAGAAGTACATTTTAAAGCTTTATATAGAGAATCGGCCACCTGGTATCATCTAGTTCGCAAGGCACAGGCCCGAATGGGCTATGTAATGCGTTGATGAAGCTAGACCCGGAGCTGTCGTCAAAGATATTATCAATTCTCGTTTCCTCTGTGATTGCCAACAAAACGCCTCCTTCATCAGCTCTATTGTAATTATATTTTACATAAAGGGTGACAGGACCAGTCCACCTAACTACCGCCTCATCTCTTTATTAGACTCTGGGAGTGACCTCTTTCTATCTGTTATTTTAGGTGAGTTGGAAGCATGGGCTGCACCCATTGGTCGTTTGCAGAAGTATCAATGTCATGATCTCTGCTTCCAAAAGATCAGGACTTGCCCGACTCCCTTGGAAGCAGACCCATAACCCCGGTTCCGAGTGCCAGCCAGTCCCAATTGGGACCTTTTGGACCCTGTCCTGGCGCCAGTGGCACCAGGCTCATAAAGATGCCCAGTCCCAGCGCTGGAAGCGCGGGGCTCATAATGCTTGGGTGGACTTACCTGCAGCAGACCAAGCTGCTTACTTACCTGCCAGTTGAACCCCTGATCCTCTTCTGTTTGGGACTACTTTTCCTGTTGGGTGGGGCAGGAGCCACTCCCTAGGTTCAGAACACTGGAACTCTTCTGGAAAGCAGGAACTCTTTTCTTACCTGGCTGTGGAAGGAGACACCTAAGCACTACAGGAGGCTATTTAAACCACACCCGATGGATGAATCTTGCTTTGCGTTATTCTGCATTCTCTGCAGCAGAACGCTCATCGTGTCTTCTGCTTCTGATCCTGGGCCTAAGGGAACAAAGGCTTAGCATCCTGGAATCCAGTCTTCAGCAGCACCTGTAAAGACAAAGAAAGAACAGGTTAGCACTACGGTCTTCAGTGGCAGCGCATCTCTTACCTGGTCCATCGGCTGTCACCAACGCCTCGCGCTGCATTCCGGCATCTGAAAGACAAAGGCTTACCTACTCTTCGCATGCTCCGGAGGTCTTCGCACTGCATTCTGGCATCTGAAGGACAAAAGCTTACCAGCTCTTCGCATGCTCCGGAGGCCTTCGGCGCTGCATCCCGCATCTGAAAGACAAAAGAAGGTGCGTTTAAAGACATTGGGCAACTTTATTACTCACGTGCCATTACTCCTTCCCACGCCGAATCCAGTGGGTATTCCAGCACCCTTCAGCTTCTCTAAAGCTCCGAACTTGTACCTGCAAGATAAAAGGGACAGTTAGTGCGCATCGTGAAGCAGGCTACAAGCGCTTACTTACGTGCTTCCAGGCGCTTCTATTCCTCACGCGGGTTCGATCCTCAACTCTCATCAGCCCGCCATCCGCCATCGCCGGAACCCTGCAAAACAAGAGATATCATTACAAAAGACTTTTAAGACATTTGAAGTGCCCAGAACTTACCGTTCGTGCAGTTAACGACGGACAGCAGTCCTCTGAGGTCAAGAGGCCTGCACCCTTATCCAGTGAAGAAACTGGTTACGGCACCCTGCCCCGAGGCAGATGGAGAGCTCGGCGTTCACTTACCTAAGGTGAGGGCGTTAACCTTTGGGGTTCTAGAGGAGAAGAGAAAGGGAAGAGGAGGGAGGCACCCAATAACCCCAGATTATTAATCCCATATTTTCTATCTGCAGACATCTTACTCTTCTAGTCAGACATACAGTGCACAGAGGTCCAGCCCAAAGAGCCAACCGTGTGTTACACATCACCTTTGAAGATACGGCATTCACCCAGTCAAGACCGGCGCCTCTGCGGGAATCAGGTGAGCGTTACAGAACGCAAAGCCTACTGCAAAACTCCCACCCAGGCGCTATGGAAACCTCGGATACCGACCAGCTAGCCCAGTTACTTGGGGAACTAAGAGCAGAAGTGCATGCAGCCCGTCAGGAAACAAATGCTCTAAGAAGGGAACTGATTATTTCCAAGGAGCGAACAGACAATCTCGCTAGACAATTGCTACAGTCACAAGCCGGACAAACTCCGTTACACGCATCAGGGGCAAATCTTCCTTCAACATCCTCTACGAACCCAGTGCAGATCAACCTACCTGGGAATGTACCTCTGGCTCCGCCCGAACGATTTTCTGGTGACCCAAAGAGGTTTGCAGTATTTATTAATCAGTGCCGGTTGCACTTCTTATGCCGGCCAGCAGCCTTTCTAACTGATCAAGCTAAGGTAGCTTTCGTGCTTTCGTACCTTAGTGGCAATGCGGCAGACTGGTCGATCCCTCTAGTTAATCAAGATGATCCGGTTCTCCATGATTTTCAAGCTTTTCAGCTCAGTATGGAAAAACTGTTTGCAAGACATTCACAGGGGCAGGCCTTGGACAATGAGCTCCTTTCATTGCGACAGGGTAATCAAGACCTTTTGGCTTATATTGCGTCTTTCAACAGACTGATAGTGGAAACTCGATGGCCTGAGGACAAAAGGATTACGCTGTTTTATAGAGGTCTACGTGGAGAGCTCAAAGATGTGTTAGCCCAAGTAGTGAATCCCCCGCAAGACTGTTCGGACTATATTGACTTAGTCATTCAAATTGACCACAGACTGCAGAACAGGAAGGCCGATCGTTCCAAGTTTGATGCTCGAGTATTTTCCAAACCACCAACTCCTACCAAAGGAGTAGACTCCGGGGAACCCATGCAAATAGGGGGCCTGAAAGGACCACTAACACAAAAGGAGCGGGAAAGGAGAAAACAGCTGCAATTATGCCTCTATTGCAGAAACTCGGGGCACTTTCTTCGAGACTGTCCGGTGAAACCAGCCAAGAAGGCAGTAGGAGCTGCAGTTACCAGGGTCACAAACTCTGAGCAGGGAAACGACCTCGCCCGACAAGAATAGAGGTCCTCTTGCCGAGCGTTAAAACAAGTTCCGTGACCTCGCATTTCGTGATACCTATGGTCCTCATTAGCCCTGAACATCCGGATCGATTACATGCGATTGAAGCTTACGTCGACAGCGGTGCCATCGGCAATTATGTGGATCATGAAATGGTTTTGAGGATGAATCTGACTCTTTGTCCAAAGGCTGTAAAGGACGTCATTACTACGGTGGATGGTACGGAGATAGCCTCCGGACCAGTAACGCATACCACCCAAGAAGTGACGCTAGTAAGTCAAGATGGACACCATGAGAAGATCGTGTTCGATGTGATCAAGGCCCCTCAGTTCCAGATTATTCTAGGAATTCCTTGGTTAGAGAAGCACAATCCTCAGATGGATTGGCGAGCAAGAACGGTTCAGTTTCCAGAATGTGTCTCTACTTGTCACCCTCGACCTGGTGTTGCACTGGCAGCAATTTCCTCGGAGGCTCCCCAGTTACCTCCTGAATACCTAGAATTCCAAGATGTTTTCCGGAAGGATCAGGCTAACTCTCTACCTCCTCATAGGTCTTATGACTGCCAGATAGACCTGATACCTGGATCTACTCTTCCTTGTAGTAGAATTTATGCCCTCACCGAGCCTGAGAATCTTCACCTCCGACAATACCTGGATCAATACCTAGCAATTGGGTTTATTCGTCCTTCCAAGTCCCCTGCTTCCTCAGCTTTGTTCTTCGTTCCAAAAAAAGAAGGGGACCTTAGAACTTGTATAGATTATCGCGCCCTGAACCAGATCACTGTTAAGAATAGATATCCGTTACCTTTGATCCCTGAACTCCTGGACCAAGTCAGAAAAGCATGCATATACACAAAGCTGGATCTTAGAGGAGCCTACCACTTGATACGAGTAAAAGAGGGCGATGAATGGAAGACGGCCTTCCGCACCAAGTATGGGCTATTTGAATATCAGGTCATGCCCTTCGGACTTTGCAATGCCCCGGCCGCCTTTCAATATTTTATGAACGATGTCCTCAGAGAGCTCATAGATGTGTGTGTTGTTGTTTACATTGACGACATCCTCGTTTATTCTTCATCGGAAACTGAACATCGGAAACACGTGAAAATGGTCCTCGAGAGATTGCGTCAACACAAACTTTTCGCTAAGTTGGAAAAATGTGTTTTCAACGTGACTGAAATTGAATTCTTGGGATTCATATTATCACCTAGCGAAGTGCGTATGGATTCAAAGAAGGTCGATGCAATTCTCAAATGGCCATCGCCATCCTCCGTAAAAGGTGTTCAAAGCATGTTAGGCTTCGCTAACTTTTACCGCAGGTTTATCCCCGAATTCTCTCGAATAGTCCAGCCCATCACCGCCTTGTTAAAGAAAAACAAACGTTTTGAATGGTCTACCGAGGCGGAACAAGCTTTCCAGAATTTGAAGACTAGATTTATCTCTGCACCGATCTTAAAACATCCTCGCCCAGAACTCCCCTACATCGTTGAAACTGATGCTTCGAGCCTTGCCATGGGGGCAGTTCTATCACAAAAGGACCCAGTAACCAATCAGTTGCATCCCGTGGCATTTTGGTCCCGCAAATTCTCGCCTCCTGAAATCAATTACACTATTACTGATAAGGAACTTCTAGCTATCAAGTCCGCCTTTAAGGCTTGGCGGCATTATCTTCTGGGGGCCCGACACACCGTTACTGTGATTACAGATCACCGAAACCTGCAATATTTGAAAAACGCAAAAGCTCAATCCTCTAGGCAACTCTGTTGGGCACTATTCTTTGCCGAGTTTGACTTCATAATTACCTATCGACCTGGTACAAAAAACGGTAAAGCCGATGCCCTTTCTCGGATGGGAGTGGAAGAACATTTGATCAATCCTAAACCTGTACCTATCATTCCCGAACAAAGAATTCTAGGTGTAATCGCCACACAATCCATAGAGGAAGTTAAGGATAAAGCCAGGCTACTGGTAACTCCAGCAGACATACAGAATTGGCATCTGCAGGGAAAGGACTTTACGGTGAAGGACAACCTATTATATTTCCAAGAACGGTTATACCTGCCCAGCACAGATTTACAGAAAAAGGTAATCTCTTGTTATCACGATTCTTTAATGGAAGGACATCCCGGTATGACCAAGACCTCGGAAAAGATCAAGCGCTACTTCTGGTGGCCGTCTTGGAAAAAAGATATCAGAGACTTTATAATGTCCTGTGGAGTATGCGCCCAAAACAAGAGTCAAAAGGAAAGACCAGCAGGCCTCTTACGCCCTATTGACATCCCGCCTCGCCCTTGGCATACGCTTTCTATGGACTTCATCACCGATCTACCTCCATGCTCCGGATACAATACGATCCTAGTAATCGTGGACCTATTCTCCAAGATGGCGCATTTCATTCCACTCAAAGGCTTACCAACAGCAGCAACTCTGGCCCGAGAATTTCTCGAAAACATCGTCCGACTGCACGGTTTTCCTTCAGTCCTAATTTCGGATCGAGGTAGTCAATTTATTTCTCATTTTTGGCGAAGTTGCTGTCGGTCGGCTCAAATTGATGTGAGACTTTCGACCAGCCACCACCCTCAAACCGACGGACAAACCGAGAGGACCAATCAAACTCTGGAACAGTATTTGCGCTGCATGCTACAACAAACTGAAAAAACTTGGAAAGATATCCTTTGGATAGCCGAATACGCCTACAATAAATCTGTCCACTCGGGAACTGGGAAGACCCCGTTTTTTCATTTATACGGTAGTCACCCTCGAACCTCGGAGTTGGATCCACTCCAAGATCTTGGAACACCAGCAGTAGACCACCTGCATTCTACAATCACCCAAGCCTTTAAGGACGCCGTTTCTCACCTTCAAAGGGCTAAAGAACAATACAAGAAAGGAGCAGAACAACATCGGAAGGAAGCCCCCCAATATCAAGTAGGAGATCAAGTCTGGTTATCCACCAAATATCTACCTCTAAAAGGACCACGCACATTCAACCCAAGATACCTTGGTCCCTATTCCATCACTACCATAGTAAATCCAGTAGCGGTCAAGTTGGACTTGCCCCCTCACATGAAGATACATCCGGTCTTCCACGTCTCTCTATTAAAACCCGTGCAACCTCAAACCCGACTAACTACATCTCCAAAACCTATTCTAGTTGACAGAGAACTCGAGTTTGAAGTCAAAAGCATCCTGGATTCTAAGATCTCCAAATCTAAACTATTTTACCTGATTGACTGGAAAGGCTACGGTCCCCAAGAAAGATCCTGGGAACCTGCAGAATATGTCCACGCGCCTCGTCTAATCAAAAGATTTCATCGAACATTTCCTAACAAGCCCAAACCCCCGGAGAAGCCCGGTTTGGGAGGGGCCTTGAGGGGGGGTGCTGTCATGATCTCTGCTTCCAAAAGATCAGGACTTGCCCGACTCCCTTGGAAGCAGACCCATAACCCCGGTTCCGAGTGCCAGCCAGTCCCAATTGTGACCTTTTGGACCCTGTCCTGGCGCCAGTGGCACCAGGCTCATAAAGATGCCCAGTCCCAGCGCTGGAAGCGCCGGGCTCATAATGCTTGGGTGGACTTACCTGCAGCAGACCATGCTGCTTACTTACCTGCCAGTTGAACCCCTGATCCTCTTCTGTTTGGGACTACTTTTCCTGTTGGGTGGGGCAGGAGCCACTCCCTAGGTTCAGAACACTGGAACTCTTCTGGAAAGCAGGAACTCTTTTCTTACCTAGGCGTGGCTGTGGAAGGAGACACCTAAGCACTACAGGAGGCTATTTAAACCACACCCGATGGATGAATCTTTCTTTGTGTTATTCTGCATTCTCTGCAGCAGAACGCTCATCGTGTCTTCTGCTTCTGATCCTGGGCCTAAGGGAACAAAGGCTTACCATCCTGGAATCCAGTCTTCAGCAGCACCTGTAAAGACAAAGGAAGAACAGGTTAGCACTACGGTCTTCAGTGGCAGCGCATCTCTTACCTGGTCCATCGGCTGTCACCAACGCCTCGCGCTGCTTTCCGGCATCTGAAAGACAAAGGCTTACCTACTCTTCGCATGCTCCGGAGGTCTTCGCACTGCATTCCGGCATCTGAAAGACAAAAGCTTACCAGCTCTTCGCACGCTCCGGAGGCCTTCGGCGCTGCATCCCGCATCTGAAAGACAAAAGAAGGTGCGTTTAAAGACATTCGGCAACTTTATTACTCACGTGCCATTACTTCTTCCCACGCCTAATCCAGTGGGTATTCCAGCACCCTTCAGCTTCTCTAAAGCTCCGAACTTGTACCTGCAAGATAAAAGGGACAGTTAGTGCGCATCGTGAAGCAGGCTACAAGCGCTTACTTACGTGCTTCCAGGCGCTTCTATTCCTCACGCGGGTTCGATCCTCAACTCTCATCAGCCCGCCATCCGCCATCGCCGGAACCCTGCAAAACAAGAGATATCATTACAAAAGACTTTTAAGACATTTGAAGTGCCCAGAACTTACCGTTCGTGCAGTTAACGACGGACAGCAGTCCTCTGAGGTCAAGAGGCCTGCACCCTTATCCAGTGAAGAAACTGGCTACGGCACCCTGCCCCGAGGCAGATGGAGAGCTCGGCGTTCACTTACCTAAGGTGAAGGCGTTAACCTTTGGGGTTCTACAGGAGAAGAGAAAGGGAAGAGGAGAGAGGCACCCAATAACCCCAGATTATTAATCCCATATTTTCTATCTGCAGACATCTTACTCTTCGAGTCAGACATACAGTGCACAGAGGTCCAGCCCAAAGAGCCAACCGTGTGTTACACATCACCTTTGAAGATACGGCATTCACCCAGTCAAGACCGGCGCCTCTGCGGGAATCAGGTGAGCGTTACAATCAAACAGGGTTTCGGAAAAATCTTTCTACCACTCTTAATGGTTTTATGAGTAGATGTTTAGAGGAGAAGTCGTGGGCAAAGGGAGCTGTTCCTCTCTATGCTGCAACAATAGATTACTCCCAAGCTTTTGATTCTGTAAATTGGATGTTGCTTTGGTCTAAGCTATAGAAATGGATGATTCCATCTTCTTTATTGTCCTTTCTAATTTATTTGCAAGAGGACAGGTCATTACAGGCATGACGTGATTAGTAGTTTTGCAACGTTCAGAGGACTGAACTGCTTGCCTGTACAATCTCTACCTGCCAGATTTGGGGGACTGCGTGCTGTTAACAAAGTTTGCTCCCCCATTCCTCACGTGTGCGGACCATGTTGTTTTATTAGACAAAACCCAGATAGGCCTGTAGAGGCGGTTGGCTCCCATCCAGAAATATTCACATGATAATGAGAGAATAATTAATGGGAAGAAGTTCAGTGTAATCAGATCTACCGTAATGCAAAAATATAAGGAGGGCTTTGGGTGGGAGGTAAGGATCAAGCTCTTATCCCCGAACCCTCTGTTATGTACCTAGGCTTTCATCTGAGCTCCACTCCAAATAAACGTTGAGCGTTGTACGGCCAAAGATGATCAGGGGTCAGCTCAGATGAAGCAAATTTGTATCGCCTGTTTTGATGTGCCCTTTGATTTCTTTTTCTTTTAATGTAGGCTATTCCAGCATTGCTTTATGATATGGACACTGCTGCTATCTCAAGGTCTCTTGATTGGGGGAAGGTGGAAGCGATGGTTTGGAGAAAAGCACCGAAGCTCCAGGATTGTTTACCTATCTTTGCCCTTCGATTCAACCTTGGTTTGGTCTCCCTTAAATGTCATCCAAACTGGAAAATGTTAACCCTCTACGGTAAGCTTTTAGATCCCCTGGCTCGCTCATTATGTGAAGACTTGCTCATTGCAATGACGTGTGCCCCCTAAGGTCCACTCATCAACTTTATAAGTAATGCCGATGAGGTTGTGAGAGCCTAACGGTAAATGATCTCATTGGACACCCTGATACGGTAAAGGGAAAACGGTATGAATCTGATTGGGTGGAAACCATGGATAATATGAAAGCTTTCAAGATGCATAGAAGCCTTACAGTAGCAGATAAGCCTTTGGGTTCTTTGCCTCCATATCTAAGAAAGTTCCCCAATGCCTGTTGGCGCTATCAATTTATGAGATATCGACTTACTTACTACCTACGGGGGAGATTTATCGAAATCGGTCTTGCTTGGGGAAAGAAGTCACTGGAGAGTGTGGAGTCTGTACGAATGCAGGGATGTTGCAGACATCATGATTGAGTTGAAGCTCTTCAATTGATTAACGAGTCGCTTTTGGCGAAATATGTCCATAACTCATCACATTTGAGTGTGGGGGAATTTTATCATTGGCTATCTAGCAGTGAGGGACCGGATTAACTATTACAGTGGCAACATTACTCCAATCGGCAGGAGTTATTAACGTAAAATGGTGAAAAATGTTTTCTCGTCTACCTGATATTAGAAACATGATCTTCTTTTTTCTCCTTAATGTTTTTAAATATAGCTGTAGTAATATGAATGGAAGTTTGTGTAAAGTCATCTGTGCAGTTTTGTATACATTTTCCTATTTATTGATGTTAATGTATTTTGTATAAATTATTGATATGTAAATTTGAATCTAAATGTTTCTATCAGGTTGTCTTGGTACAACTAATATGACAATTAAAAACAAATGAGCAGCGAATCCAACAGAGACTGTTATTGAAACCATGCAGGACAAGGGGGGAAGGACTTAAAGGGGTTTTTAAAGCATCTCAACTGTGTCCTGGGGAAAGGGCAGGCACTGATGGCTGCAGAGTGTCAGGTGAGCGCTGCAGCCAAGGGAGGGGGGAGGGAGAGAGGCATAGAACCACCAGCTCCACAATATAAAAGGGGGCCGAAGGGGAGGAAGAGCGCGGGTTGTTGGGGTGAGGTCACAGGAGAGGTGAAGGTGGGCTGAATGACAAGCAGAGCAAGGACAGGGGAGTGGGTGTTGAAGAGTTGGTGGCAGAGCTTAGTACAGGTGAGCTATTTGTGAGAGAGAGTGGTACCAGCTGTGTGTAGTGAAGTGTAGCTTAGTGTAGGAAAGGTGTAGGGAACTTGAAAAGGTGGGAGAGAGAGAAAGAAAGATAGAGATAGTTGCCAGATAGGTGATGTGGAGTGAGGGGAGTAGGTAGAGTGACTGTTTGGAGAAGGGGGGGCCAGGAGAGAAGGGTGCAGGAGTGGGGGCGTGAGGAGCAGGGCTGTAAGAGAGAAGTGGAGAGGGAGGGAGAATATCAGGGACGTCATTTGGGGGTCACCAGAGGTTGCAAAAGACATTGGTTTTTTTTTTTTGCAATGCAAGCTCCTGGGCTGTGGCCAGCACCATGTGGCTCTTTAATTCTGGGGTGGCTGGCTTTCTTGTTTGGGCCCCTTAAAAAAGAAGAAAAATAAGAACATGAGGGCCACAAGTCTAACACTTTCAGCACTGAACCTAAATAAGAAAGAATAAGAATGCCAAAAAATGTGTCTTTCTGGAATTCTATACAATAATTGTTAGACTCATTAAAGGTTTATTTCAGACACACTTCAGGGGTGAGTCAATGATTTAATCTGTTCTCAAACGCCTCAACTCAGACTTTCATCCTTCTGAGGTCGATAAATGAGTACCAACACAGGTTGGGTGATATTGGGTGTATATTTTTCTATATAAAGCGCTTAAGCGTAAGTGCTATATAACAACACATCATTATCATTTGGTCATGGACGTCTGCTTGCATTCACAGTAATTTGGTAATATGGGCCTATACACACTGATCTTAACGATACATATGGTGATAAATTTGGGTATGAAATGTACATCACATTATAGTGATATCGTAACCATATTTTTCGTAGTGTACAATGCTATGTGATGCCACTTCCTGTTTTGTCAACGGGTGAAAGGTTGTGTTCCATCGCTTCCCACAATATCACTTTGGGGTGGGGTCAAATGACATCACTTCCTGTGATGTCATCGGGGGGTCAAGGGTCGTGTGATGTCACTTCCGCTACCCCTGGCATTTTGGTGAAATGACGTCCCTGGAGAATACTTTGAGTTAGGGTAGGGGAAGGGTTAGAAAGGCAACTTATCCCTAAGTTTGAGGGAAGGAGAGGGAAGTAGTGTGAAGAAGGAAGAGTAGTAGTAGTGTGGAGAGGGTAGTATTGTGAAGAAGGGAGTAGCAGTGCTGAGGAGGGGAGCAATAGTACGGAGGAGGGGAGTAGGAGGAAGTAGTAAGGTCAGTTCCCTAAAGTCTCTGAGTTATTAAGGCCGCCTGTGACAGTAGTACCTCCAGTGCTGTCCTGAAAGGTTGCAAGATAACATGAGTGTTGATAAAGGTCTCCTCCTTTCAGCATTACTCCCTGCCTGTGTGGTGGCCGGGAGGTTCCAGGCGTTCCTGTGTGTGGCAGTGCGCGTGCGGCGAGGGCGCTGCGGCCACTCATTGCGGCCCCCGTGGCGACGTGGCTGCCAAGGCGCCCATCTGATCATGTGCGCTGCGATTCCCCGGCACGGGTGTTTATGGGCCTGCAAAGCAGCAAACCCTGAGAACCGCAGCTTAGTCACGAGTATTAAGCCGGCCCCGGCGCTCCTCGGCCTGCATTCCCCGGCCAAGCCAGACTCGAGTTTCACGGGCCCGGGACGTGGCTGGCAGCCTCCCTGCGGAGGCTTCCAGAGGCACGGAGGCACGTTTCTGCCGTGGAAGCGTGACTTCCGGGGCATTCCTGGCAGCGCGGGCAGGGGGAGGCCCGGGGAGGTCTACCCCACAGCAGATATGGACGGCTTCCAGAGAGGGTCCCAGAGCAGAGAGGATAATGGCCGCTGCGTGCTTTCTCTCTTGATAAGGCGCCTGGCAGCCATTTCCAAAGTGATCTTTCGAGCTGCTCAAAGCCATGCACATCAGAAATCAGGCCGTCACTTTGTTACTAGACCAAGGAACCAGTTCAACAGGAATTGGCAATGCCAACAGTACTAGCTTTTGCCTAGGCATTGGATATGTATTTGCCATTCATTGCTGTAAGTGGTATTAACTGCCCGTTGATAGTACCAGCTGTAAAATGGTCCAAGTACCTGGGCATCTAATAGCAGTGCCTGGCAAACGCCTAATACTTGTACTCAAGCCAGAACTGTTGGCTTTGCCAATGCTTGTTTTAACAGGACTTCAGTGAAGAACATGCACAGTACTTATAAATGGAGCGGCCTTAAGCAGACCTGGTTAAGACATTTTTATTACAGCAGTAGCCCATTTACAGCGCCAATGAAGTCATCTTTCAAAAGACTGCTTTGAAAACGCATTGGCAGGCTCTTCAAGTGCAAAGTTTGGTTTTGATTGTAAGGCTTGATCATTCTAGCTCAAAGAGATCCCAGGAGGTTGTGTATTGGGCTCGGAGGCGCAGGACATGGGTGGGAATGGCCATTGGAATTAACATGGCCATGGGCAGTCAATGGGTGGGCAAGTACGCAAACAATACCCTCAAGCGTTGCGCCCCTCCTCATATGGCAATTCTCAATAACTGTACTCAAATGCAATAGTTTCAGCTTACAGGTGGTGCTTTAACGCTACCTAATAGCCAAAACTAAAAAGGGGGTGATTTAAAAAATAATGTTACTTGAATGCAGGGGATCACTGAAATGATCACTTGGATCACCTGAATGCAATTCTACCCATTTATTTAATACGATTTTATAAATCCTATGAAACATAAAATGGAGAGTGAAAGCAGGTGGCGCAGGGGTTAAGGGAGTGGGTTTCTGATCACGCATAGCCTTGGGCTTTTCCAGATCAGGCAAGTGCAAAGCGGTGGAAGACCTGGCGCAGGAACAAGTGCATGTGGGCCAGTAGCGCGCGCAGTGCAGAGGAAGTGTGGATGCCGTGGAAGAGCAGAGGAGGAAGTCCATCAAGGTCCTAGAGCATGGGGTCTTCAGCCTTTGGCTCTCCAGATGTTTCAGAGAACAACTCCCATCAGCCTTGGCCACAGGAAGGAATGGTGTGGGATCCTGGGACTTCTGGAGCCCTAGGAAGCCTGGGACTAGGTGCTGAAGGGCTTTGGGAAACGGAGCGCTTAGTCTTTCCCTGAACAGTAGATGGGGTTCTACCACTCTATGGGTGATTGTGCTGCAGTTTATTCTACAAGACTGAACCTTTTTTTCCTTCTTGTGCTGAAGCTGAGTGACAGGTCACCAGCAGGTCTGGAAAGTATTTTTGTTGTTTTTGCGTAAGGCAGCCAACATTTTAAGCATGATGCATGTGCCCACTGTGAGCTTGGGGGATGGGTTCCCAGGGCTTCGTACCCGGAATTCGCCTGCCAGTCTTCTCCATAGTTGGAGCTGGTGAGCGATGGATTTAGGGAGGCACACATTAGAGAGTGTTACAATAGTCCAGCTGCGCGATTACCATGCCTCTTGCAAAGTTCACCTTGCCCAGAAGATAGGGTGACCAGATTTAAAAACTAAAAAACCCGGACAGGGCAACTAACATAAAAGTAGGTTTGAAAAGTGGGTTGGTGCTTTAGACCTGCACGCTGCCAGCAATCCATCGAATAAACACAGTCGCACAAGTTCTTTAGTGTGGTGCTTGCTAGTTTATTCATGTGTTCAGCCGCCACGTGTTTCGATGCTAGGTCGTTCTCAAGGCAACTTATTCTAGGTTCTAATACCCTGCTGTGCTGATATGCGTCTCTCTTAAGTATATCTGTCATGGATATAATATCCTTGTCTGTCTACGTAGATTCTGCAGGTTAGATCCCGCTATACGTGCAATGCCCGGGATCTAACCCGCAGAATCTACAAACCAACTAGAACACTCAGATCTTGTGAAACTGTCTCCCGCAAACGTGAGAAGATCTGATGACTTTTTAGTGACTTTTCAAAACAGAAAATCAAAGTTAAGAAGTGACAACCAACAGTTGATCTCTTCGATTAGTTGTTATAGAGGCAGGTAAATAGTATTAGACCCTCCCCCCAGTACCCACTACCATAATCGATTACGGAAATCGGCATTGAGGAATTCATTGAAATACAATTCAAAGTGAACAATTAAAAACATCATCAGCCAAGGACATTGACATAAAGTGCAATGCAAAAATGACCTTTCCTAAGCGTCCTACTATCAATTCCACTGTTATTGAAAGCCACCTCATCTATCATTGCAGGCTTGTACAGTATAATCAATACATTGCTCCACAGGTATTTCTCCGCGCTCCACCTTTTAAACTCGCAGCCATCTTTTTTTCCTGCACTTCTTACTTCTTGCTAAACACACTGACACACCAGTAAAGGATTCAGGTCGGATGATGGATTCCCAAGTATCGGACGCAGGAATGAGGATCAGCTGCTGAGAACTGCTTCCTACACCGGGCTCCAAACAATGTATCCGGTGTAAGAAGTGCAGGAAACAAAAGATAGCTACGAGTACAAAAGGTTGTTAACGGTGGGGCATAGTATGGCACCCACTTGTGTCCTGAAGAAGGCTGGAGCATCAAAGGGCCACACTGAAGGGCTCATATATTCTGGTTGAAACACGTGTCGACCACTATTTGTTGTTATGAAATAGACACACTGTCAAAAAGCAATTAGATGTATTGAAATATGACAAATGAAAGAGTTATTGTGAAGCCCCCATCAATTTAAAGGGCCTGTACATATTGTTTGTAGTTGGTTGCTATGGTGAGAGTGATTCTAGATGGTGATGCATGATCAGCTGGGTATGCATGTACTTGTGAAACAGAAGGCTAACCGCTACAGTGACATGAAGAGTGTTTCCTTTGGCCTTTGCTGTAAGGAGGGCATTGGCAGGGTGGCGGAAACTGGGTTTTTGTAAAGGGGGGGTCATGAGGAGGCCCCTTGACCTCTCAAGCTAAGAATGCGGGTGATCGCATTGGTAGGGTATGCAGGGACGCTTATGAGGCTTTGCCTTTTTGGGTCACGCTTGTCAAAGCCTTTTTCCGGGCATTCAGGCTCCGGGAATTAGTGGGAGCCTCCAGAGGGGACACGACAGGGGGTTTGGCATTCTCCAAAATTTCTTTTATGGGGGTTCCACGTTCCACACATGGGTGAGGTGCTTTAAAACTGACCAGGATGGCAAATGGCTTGTCACAAGGATAGGGTGATTTGCCATTTAACAGGCTAGGGGGGTATGTTCTATGGTTCAGCTGTTCAGGCACCACAATGGGTCAGGGGCCTCAAGTTATCAGTTCAGGATGGTCTTTCAGAAGGCCTGGGGGGCATGGGGTTTGCTCCACATACCTTCCGGATCGGGCAGTGACCATGGCAGCCAGCATGGGTTTGGAGATTGACCAGGTAATGAAGATTGGGAGATGGAAGTCGGGCACCTTCAGGGACTACGTTAGGCCTCACCTGGCTTGTTAGTTGGGTATCTGGTTGACAGGGGATGGTACAGAATAACATTGTTTTGTGTGACGTGCCCCTTTTCCCCCCGTCTAGCCTGTTTCTCTTTCTTCTATTGACTGCTCTAGAGGATATCGCCGTTTCGAGTAGTCTGGGTGGTTGGTCACTCTTTCACCAGGGGGATGGAAAAGAGGGAGAGGGAACACCCAAAGGTGCTGAGGAGTAGTTGTGCATTGGATCGGAAAGGGAGACATGCGGATTAGGGATGTCCACAAGATCGTGGGAAGGCATAGCACGGACCGACAGTTGCCTGAACCGGATTTAGTCATCCTCCACATTGGTGGAAATAGTCTGGTTTCTTTAGGGGGGAAGGAAGTGGGGGCGTTGCTTGTCTCCCTGTTTGGTTGAATGGGCAGGTTTTGTCCCAATGCTCTGATTGCCTGGTTGCAAATCCTCCCAAGGACAAGGTGGGATGTGCCGGGCACCGCTAGGCCCCTGGATATATCAGCGAGGAAACTGAATAATGAGCTGGCTAGGTTGGCGTCATGCCACGGGCAGCTGTAGGTTGTGGTCAACAGACTAGTGAGGTGATCCAAGAGCGTGCACACCGATGGCATTCAATTATCTGTACAGGGTACTGATTTACTGCACGAGAATGGGCGCTAATATGCACAACATGGACTGGGGGAGTGCCCCCGACTGGGTGGTCGAGGTCCCTGTGGCGGGTGGGGGAGGATCATGTGGACATTGAGTTGCCCTTTCCGGGGAACCCTGAGGCCAGTAGGGTGCAGTTGCAAGGGCACGTTCTGCCTCCCACTGGGTGGTTTTGGACCGGGCCGGTAGGGGTCCAGAGTGGAGGGGGCAAAGAGTCTGGGGGGCCAGGAGGCAGACTGTGCCGGTACAGAAAAGAATGTCTACTGGGATCACCCCCCAATAAGGGAATGGCAGGGAGCCCCACATTAGTACGGGGGACCTCACCGCTGTGCTGAACCCCTGGGAGTGGAGGACGCAATCCACCTGGACGAACTTTCACGTGAGAAATGACTGTTATTATGTTTCTCTCCATGAAATTGAATTTCCCAATGAAAAATCGTTTGGTTCCTGTTTTGGCAGTGATGTTCAGCGTTTTGGGTCACATTTATGATTTCTAGAGTGTGTTTTATGGCTTAAATGTGGCTTTATCTTTCCAAGAACACTCTGCATGTGGTTCCTCCCATCGTTGGTACTGCCTCGCTGCTGGGAACAAAACAATACAAAAAAAAGGAAATTCAGAGGAAGCATATTCTCACGTCTAATTGCCGATCTATAGAACTCAATCCTGAAGGAGGTAAGAAAGACAGAAGACCACCTCACCTTTAGAAAATGACTGAAACCCTGGCTATTGAACTCACAATTAGTATAAAACGGGCGCTGCCAGCAATGTTATCAGGGACCCGAGATAATCCACTGACAGTACGAATTCTGGAACCAACAATAAAACAAACACACCATACGACCCACTAACCTTCCTTGCTCGTTGCTCCTCTCAAGCATAGCCCCCACATGCTTCACATGATCTAACGGATCAGTCTCATCTCACACAAGCACATAACCCTCACATCCATCATAAAAACGAACTGCCACAAACACCCAATCACTGGACACTGCACATCCGGACACAGTAGCCCAGTGCGCACAATCCAAACACAACCAGACTAGCACTAGATGCCAGTTCCTTCTGGTTCTACACACACCACACCAAAAGAAAACCACAACCTCTGTCCTACTCCCCATTCCCTCACTAACCTACCCAACCCACTTTCTTACAGAATCACGTGAGCGCCTATAGACCCTGCCAACAGTAACGGTGTGCGGTATAAGTCAACTTAACATAGGATAACATGCATTCCATGGTCCCGTCATCGAGGTCCTGGGTCCCTGCATCAACCTCTTTCCCTGACCCATTGTCTTGTCCCTTACACGTCCCCAGACTGAATGTTGCAAGATGTCAACGATCAGTGGTGTCCCCTTTCCCACCTTACTTATTGTGTAGCTAAAGTTACTGCGTTTTACAGAAGGTGCACTCAAAATAAAGGGTGTGGACTGGTCTATACAAACTCTGGAGATTTTCCGGTAGACCTATGCACCCTGGACAGGCAGGTGCGGCCTGGTCCGTAGGGAACTCTGAAGATTTCCTGATAGGCATCTGCACCCTGGGCAGGAGTGGACTGGCCTACAGGGAACTCTGGAGATTTCCCATTAGGCCTCTGCACCCTGGGCAGGGGTTGATTGGCCTATACCGAACTCTGGAGATTTCCCGGTAGGCCTCTGCACCCTGGACAGGCAGGTGCGGCCTGGTCCGTAGGGAACTCTGAAGATTTCCTGATAGGCATCTGCACCCTGGGCAGGAGTGGACTGGCCTACAGGGAACTCTGGAGATTTCCCATTAGGCCTCTGCACCCTGGGCAGGGGTCGATTGGCCTATACCGAACTCTGGAGATTTCCCGGTAGGCCTCTGCACCCTGGACAGGCAGGTGCGGACTGGCATGTAGGGAACTCTAGAGATTTCCCAGTCGGCTTCTGCACCTTGGGCAGGGGTGGACTGGCCTATAGTGAACTCTGGAGATTTCCTGGTAGACCTCTGCACCCTGGGCTTACAAGAGTGGACTGGCCTATAGGGAACTCTGGAGATTTTGTGGTAGACCTCAGCACCCTGGGAAGGGGTGGACTGGCCCATAGGGAACTCTGGAGAGTTGACAGTGGGCCTCTGCCCCTGGGCCTCGTTTGTGTGGTAACCTCTGTCATTTGCATATGTTCTCATTGGAAAAGAGTTGGACTTGCTGAAAATGTGGGGCCACTTTGCAAACTATTTCCAGGGCCTCTTTTGGTTCCCAGGCCAGCCCCGGTGTAGGGGTGAGTGGGTAATGCGCTCTCTTCGTTTGATGCTTATGAAAGGCCTGGTGGTCACACTCTACTATGAGGACATCGGGAGTGTGTGTTCTGGGCAGCACCAGAAGTGAGTGGTGCAGGGGTCTTGACAACCTGATGGAAGAGAGACTCTAGAAGTATAACCCCAACGCTCTATCAGCCGGTAGACCAAGAGCAGAACTGGGGGCGAAGCTCTGCCCACACCCTTGCTAGCAGGAAGGTGCCTCTGTCTAGTCTACCGTGCGGCCTACTTACAGAACCAGCGTGCACGAGACAGGGTGGGCACTGCGATGACAGCATGCACAGTGACCAAGGCAACCGAGTAAGTCAGACCTAAGTAGTAAGTACTACCATTAAGGTTTCGCAGAAATTTAATTACAATGTGTAATGAATCAGTCTAATGTGAACACAATGGACCAAATCCATGGAACTTTCAGCGCGGTGCAAATGGGCTTTGCATACGCTTCGCACTGCTCGAATCGGGGTGTTTGTTGGCAGTGAAAAGTCACTTTGCACTGCGCTACAAGTTCCGTGAATGAGGTGCAATATCTTGGATTTCAGTGTGGCAGACAGAAAAATGGCCAATGCGTTTCGGACCACACCAGTCCTTCATCAGGGCAGTGTCAAAGTGCCACTAAGACGTGTGCTGGCGGGCCACACAAAGCTGATTCAAAATGACCCACCTAGAGGTCCAATGGAAGGACCATAAGACTGCCTAGTGCTGCCCCAATGTGACATCCATCTGCAGGGGTAACAGCTGCTCATAAAATGGGCAACATGCGGCTGTGGCCTGTGGTGAAAGCATCCCAGCCTGCAGTGGCCACTTCCAGGGCGAGGCTCACAAGCATCCCAGCCTGCAGTGGCCACTTCCAGGGCGAGGCTCACAAGCATTCCAGCCTGCAGTGGCCACTTCCAGGGCGAGGCTCACATCCCAGCCTGCAGTGGCCACTTCCAGGGCGAGGCTCACAAGCATCCCAGCCTGCAGTGGCCACTTCCAGGGCGAGGCTCACCTGCCCGAACCTCAACCGATCTGTCAGCTGCACCTAGCATCACTGACTCACCAGGACTTCAAGGCACTTCCTGTACCACCCCCCCATCCCCTGCCTGCGTCATCCAGGCAAATAATCTACCACTCACAGCTCTCACACACTCATATATACCTCCACATTAGTTAGCATCCCCTGGTGGCGGTGCTGGGTACTACAGACCTGCTGTGGGCTCCACAACACTTACTCCTACACCTAAACTGGGGGTCTCCACTTCTACAGCCGACCCACTAACAAGGACCCAACAAATGACCGGATAAGAACCAGAATATTATCAACCAAAACCTTGGGAAAGTAGTGGTTCATTTTAATTACCTGGGCTATAGTGGACTTAGCTACTGAAGATGTTAAATAAATTATTTAAAAAACACGCAGCCACACAAAGCAATAATACAGAACTAATTGGAAATTTGCAGCCCAAGACTGGGCCCAGTGTCCCGCAGCTTCCATGGGTTCTTCTGAGCAGCTCTGCGCCCAGGCTGCAGACCTGCAACAGCCGAACATGTGTCATTGCTTAGGCCCTGGAACTAGAACACAAACACCCCATTTATTAGCCTGACACGATAAATCCTGCCATATTCCTTAAGCATACCCTCCGGAGGTCAATAAAATATGGACAAATTAATATAAAAAAAAAGATGCAATAAAGATCCGGCCGTGTTATGACTGCGCAGGCAAGGTGGCGTAACCCCCAGGCACCGTGCATTCAGGCAGGCTATGTCATCCTGACTTCATTTTAACTTGTCCAATTGCTTACTCTTCATTTGGGGTGAGAGCATTTATGTTTGGTTAAAAGTTGTACATAATTAGATGCAGTTATATTGCATAATTCTGCGGGGGAGTTTGTATTCAGAAGTGTTTCCCTGACTTTTTTTTAAGGCTTCTGGATGAAAGGGCTGCTTCATAGAAGCCTTTTAAATGTTGGGCCACCCAGCTATCCCGCCTCTAGAACTGGCTGCTCAATGTGTATGGAGGATTAATACCCCCTGAGGGGCTCACTGTGGCTGCTCAATGTCTATGGGTGATTAATGCCCTCTGAGGGGCGCACTGTGGCTGCCCAAAGTCTATGGGCGATTAATGCCCTCTGAGGGGCCCACTGTGGATGCTCAATGTCTATGGGTGATTAATGCCCTCTGAGGGGCTCACTGTGGATGCTCAATGTCTATGGGTGATTAATGCCCTCTGAGGGGCTCACTGTGGATACTCAATGTGTATGGAGGATTAATACCCCCTGAGGGGCTCACTGTGGCTGCCCAAAGTCTATGGGGGATGAATACCCTCTGAGGGGCCCACTGTGGCTGC
Source organism: Ambystoma mexicanum (assembly GCF_040938575.1). Lineage (NCBI taxonomy): Eukaryota > Metazoa > Chordata > Amphibia > Caudata > Ambystomatidae > Ambystoma > Ambystoma mexicanum. The sequence continues at coordinate 49,525,263 of NC_090939.1, forward strand.
TCAATGTATATGGGTGATTAATGCCCTCTGAGGGGCTAACTGTGGATGCTCAATGTCTATGGGTGGTTAATGCCCTCTGAGGGGCTCACCGTGGATACTCAATGTGTATGGAGGATTAATACCCCCTGAGGGGCTCACTGTGGCTGCCCAAAGTCTATGGGGGATGAATACCCTCTGAGGGGCCCACTGTGGCTGCTCAATGTATATGGGTGATTAATGCCCTCTGAGGGGCTAACTGTGGATGCTCAATGTCTATGGGTGATTAATGCCCTCTGAGGGGCTCACTGTGGATACTCAATGTGTATGGAGGATTAATACCCCCTGAGGGGCTCACTGTGGCTGCCCAAAGTCTATGGGGGATGAATACCCTCTGAGGGGCCCACTGTGGCTGCTCAATGTCTATGGGCGATTAATGCCCACTGAGGGGCCCACTGTGGCTGCTCAATGTATATGGGTGATTAATGCCCTCTGAGGGGCGCACTGTGGATGCTCAATGTCTATGGGCGATTAATGCCCACTGAGGGGCCCACTGTGGCTGCTCAATGTATATGGGTGATTAATGCCCTCTGAGGGGCGCACTGTGGCTGCTCAATGTATATGGGTGATTAATGCCCTCTGAGGGGCGCACTGTGGATGCTCAATGTCTATGGGCGATTAATGCCCACTGATGGGCCCACTGTGGCTGCTCAATGTATATGGGTGATTAATGCCCACTGAGGGGCGCACTGTGGATGCTCAATGTCTATGGGTGATTAATTCCCTCTGAGGGGCGCACTGTGGATGCTCAAAGTCTATGGGGGATTAAGGCCCTCTGAGGGGCCCACTGTGGCTGCTCAATGTATATGGGGGATTAATGCCCTCTGAGGGGCGCACTGTGGATGCTCAATGTATATGGGTGATTAATGCCCTCTGAGGGGCCCACTGTGGCTGCTCAATGTATATGGGTGATTAATGCCCTCTGAGGGGCGCACTGTGGATGCTAAAAGTCTATGGGGGATTAATGCCCTCTGAGGGGCCTACACAGCAGCCCTTGATGTAGTGCCACGGCACAGACTCTGTGGGATACTGATGCCCTCCCTATGTTACTGTAGTTCTCTGAAATATGCCTTTGTTAGGTATTGCATTATTGCAGAAGCGTCTCAATGTGCTGCGAAGTAGTTGGAAGGCATGATGTTAGCGCTATATAAAACACCTTGAAACACTTGTGTATGGGCGCGTTACAAATGCCATATCATATCATATCACAAACAGGACAACAAACAAACGTGTTATTACACAAAACAGGACGCACGAAAGAGACTCATATTGGGGTCAATTAGTTCAGGACGTTGTCAAATCTAACTTTGCCTACGTTTTTCTGTGTATATGTGCTTTCGGATTGGCGTACAGATAAATTACAATTCAGCTCTTTTTTTCTTTCTGGTGATCGCGCATCCAAGGTTAGTGGATGCAGACTACCATGCTGTGTTTGGTTTTGCAACATAGAAGCGCCACCTTGTGGCCAAAACAATGAAGCAGGGAAGAAAGAAAAGTGAAGGTCTTTATCCTTTGTTAGTACCCGGTGAGGGTCCACCAAAATGAAACAAACACTCTGATTGGCACTCACCGGGGCTTTACCTGGCCGAGAATCCCTTGGCTGGGATTCCACTCCTTTGTTCCGAGCTGGGGGGGCGTTGCAGCCCCTCAGCCAATGAGGAGGCTCGAAGTGGGGCCATCCCCGCTCCGAGCATCCACACGCTGGAGACTGCCATCATCCCCTGCGGGGTCATTAAGGTAAGGATTTTTTATTTTCTTTTTCCTCCCCTCTCCCCTGCACACAATTTCCTCCCCGCTCTCTCCAAACCCACTTACCTTCGTATTTCTTCTTTTCGGTAGCGGATATGCTGGGAACGCTTCTGTTCCCAGCGCGTCCACTCCCAATGGCTGCCATGGAAAGGGAAAACAGACTCAGTTTTCCCTTTCCCGGCAGCCATTTCCTTTCACATTTTTTTTTCTTTCTTTTCTGTTCCGAAACGCTGCAGCGCCGGGGGAATCTAATAGCAATATGCCCCTTGCCACGGGGGAATTACAGAGGCAGGTAATGCCCTGGGGCCTCATATAACTATGGGCACTGGGGCATTACCTGACTCGGTAATGCCCCTGCGGCGAGGGGCATATTGCTTAAATATAGTCCTTCATCACAGCCCTTCTCTCAATGTCATTGCAGTCCTCCATCCTCGCTCTTCTGCTCGATCAAAGCTCGTTTCCTTCGCTGCAGCCCTTCTTTGCTGTCCTCCTTCCACAAACTCCTGTTTTCCATCACAGTCCTGTCCCTCCTGCAGAGTGCTTTGCCGCATGCTAGTCCTTCACCTTCGTCACAGTTCTTCTTTGTAAATCCTTCGGCACAGTCCTTGTCCTCCTTCAGTCCTTCTCCAACAGAGACCTACTTCATCACACTCATTCTTTACCAGTCCATCGTCACAATCCTTCTCCTTCACCACAGCCCTTCTCCTTTGATTCAGTCCATCTTCCTCACAGTCTTGCTCCTTCATCATAGTCCTCTCCTTCGTCAGAGTCCTTCCCCTTGAGTCATGGGTCACACTCCTCCTTTGTCACTGTCCTTTTGCTTATCTCAGTCCTTCTCTTTCGTCACAGCCCATCACAGTCCTTTCCCTTCATTACAGTATTCCTTATTTTCACACACCCCTTTGTCACAGCCATCCTTTGCCGGAGTCTTTCTCCTTTGTCAAAGTCTGTTCCTTTCATCACAGTCCTGCATCGCAGCCCTTCATCTTTGTCACTATGCTTGTCCTTCACTTTCATCAGTGCTTCTCCTTCCTCACAGTCCTTCATCGCCGTTGTTTTCCTTCTACCTGGTGTGATGAATCTAGTGGGATCATTACTGAAAGCCCCAGCATGGGCCTCCGCTCAGGTGGTATAGGGAAGGCAGTCGCTACCTGATCCTGACCCTGCGGGTGGTATTATGCGGGGGGATCACATGGGAGGAGAGTCATGTCAGGGAGAATTGGTGACCTCTTTAACTCAAGATCTGCATATTCTCCGTAAAGCCGAGATGGCATATTGTAAAACGTAGCCTGCCATGCAATCCATTAGGGACTTCAAGATCCAGAATGCCTGCGGTCTTATTGTTGTAAAGGAGAGCACCTGGGCAGGACATCTAAATTGAGAAATTAATTGCAGCTGAAGAGAGGTGTGGACGGTGTAGCTGAAGCAGACCGGAGTGCTGAGGTCGCCATGGAAGCAGCAGGAAGCTGGCGCCGCTGTCAGCAGAGCAGACAGGACACAGGAGATCTGCCGTATCAGTGAACAAAGAAGCGGAGACGCCAAACAAGACCGGTGAATTAACCTAAACCGAAAGTTGACCCAGGGGCACTACGAGAAAGCACTTTGATAACAAATGACAATTCTGAATACTGAATAAAGAAAGTAATACAACAGTGACCAGCTCATAATTCCACTTTCATTGGACACCAATTGGGGGAAACCTTTAACCCACATTGCCAACAGCCAAAAGGCTGTAAGGAAACAGCACAGAAACAACAAGGGTGCAATTTCTCTTTTATGGGACACCAATTAGGGGAACACTATAACCTTCATTGCCAACAGCCAAGAGGCTGCAAAGACAAAGCACGGATGCACCAAGAGCACAATTCCTCTTTTGTGATACACCATTTGAGGGAAACCTTGAACCCATATTGCCAAGAGTCAAGAGACTATACAAAGAGGCAGTCATTGTTCAACCCTCCTTCTATAGGATACTGGTGTGGAGAATATTAGAACAAATATTGCCACTGAAAACAATTGTATTTGGAGTTTTTATCCCGCAGGCAAGTAAAATAGGAAAGCGATCAATAGTAGTTAGCCCTGGCAGGCGAGTGGACCACGAAAGAAGATGTAGAAAGAAAGTGTTACCACTATTATCTGGAATTCTAATAATTGATTTATATCTTGAGGAGCACACTTCCATTGGTTTATGAACTTTTGTTTTGTGAGAAAGACATTTGCCTCACCAAGAACGATATTGTGGAAGACAACAAGTACTTTGCTTTTTGGAACAAGTGTTTATGAAAGAGACATTTACCTTGTCCAAGAGAAGGTCGTATTGGGATGAAAATAGCTTTTGTGTTAAACTGAATAGACATTTGTTGAATCAGAACTTTTCCATTAGTGTATTTGCATTGAACCAGGGGAAGGAAACACAACCCTGGTTACAAGGAGTACTCTCTAAAACGTATACGTTTGAACTTTGACACTACAGTGTTGAACTGAAGACAGCCACATATTCTTTGTGTAATTTTGTTGTATGTATTAGTGGGAGGGTCAGAGACTTTTTGGAAACTAGGATAAGCATTCGTCTCACCCCTTTTCATTTAATAAATGTTAAACTTTGATAAAACTATACTTTTGTGTCTGTCTCTCATTTCTGACCCCTCACACTGGACAGTCCTTCCTCTTCATCACAGTTATTATTAATTCTTGGAGCAAACATGGAGCAAAGTGAATTAATTGTGCCGAAAACCTGAAAAAGCCTTTTAAAATGTTAGCTTTTCAACCTTAAAAAGTGCTGTTTTTGGCACCAGATCCATTCATTTTACTGAATCATGGAGATTAAAAGGGACCTGCAATGCCAATGGCCATCCAATGTGGCTCAGAGGAACCGGGCCTCATTTAATGACAGCTACTGATAAATGTGTCCTTGAGAAATCAACCAGGCACTGTGTTTTTCATTTGGCAAATGTGACTAAAACTTTGCAACAAGTATCAGAATCAGCTGCGCAGAGAGAGACTCTAAACAAAGGCATGATACATGTATCCATGCTGCAGACAATCCCAGCACTCAAGGGAGGAACTGGTGCTGACTAAAAGGTGTGTTTGCTGCAGAGGAACATCGGATTTAAAGAGATCAGTTTAATGTCCTTTTTCATGAATGAAAGGCAAACTCGCCTGTTTTAAAGTAGACTAGACTAGACCATACTTTAAAACAGGCGATTTTGCCTTTCATTCATGAAAAAGCACATTAAACTGATCTCTTTAAATCCGATGTTCCTCTGCAGCAAACACACATTTTAGCCAGCACTAGTTCCCAGAACCTCTAGTGTAAAGGCTTAATTCTTTGAGAATGTCAAAGGATTGCTAATGTTAAAAATCCACCTATGAACTGCGTTAATTTTATATGTTTAAATGAAAGATTTAGGTGAAACTTAAAGCTAAGCCTAGTTTGAGTTAATCAATTATATGAAGAAAAAAAACAACCCTGCTCTGAGCCTGAGAAAGGTTGACATCTTCAATGCTGGCAGGAAAGGCTAATTGCTGCTGGGAAGCCTTGCATACTCATGACAAAGGACCTCATTAGACATTTGTCTGTGCCCCAGGTCAAGACGATGGCAGGCTTGGACACTGACCCTTCCAGGAGAGGGGCAGGAAGCTCCACTCTTCAGGGAGAGGCTCCTCATTTAACTTCAAAGGAGTTGCTTGCACTTGGGAAGAAAGAATAAAAAATGGACATGTCACTTTTGGGTTTAAAATGCTTATTTTGCCACTGAACTTTAAGACATTTAACTTGGCAGCAAGAATGAGAAAAGATGTGAAAAATGCATACATGTACATTTGAATTTATGCTAGTCATTTGAAAACTTGGTAGAATTTCTTACTGCGTAAAGAACAGAAGTTACAAAGAATGACCAATTGCACAGAAACTATTCATGTTGCAAACTTAATGTTGGGTACACATGTTCTAGGGGTAATTGTGCATATATGTACAGAATTGGGAAATGTTAGGCCAAACCTTTCATAGTTTAAATTGCCAAATTCAACAGAAAGACTAAAACAGGTCCAACCGACTTGGGAGTTGGATTGGAATGTGACCCAAGAAACATGTAATTTATGTATCTGATTTTCTTAGAGGGCATAATTACATAAATATGTATTTGTGGAAAGTTAGATTTTGGTCCCAATAGTTATGGGAGGTTTCCAGATCAGCTCTTAAGCCAGGACATCCATTTCTGCCATCCAATCAGCAAAAAACAAGGCAGAAACTGTGCCTTTGACCAATCACAGCATTGTGGATGTGGGTTGTAAGTCTGCCGTACCATAAACCTTAGTGATATCATTTGGCATGATAAATAAGGGAACCTCACAGCACACAAGGACACTGATTACTGACTCCATCCTGATTTTCTGCGTGGCGCCCTGTTCCTGAATTCTCCATCTTTGTTCCCGATACCCGATTTCTTTGCAAAGCCAAGGCCTCTGCATTGCTGAACTCAGGGCTGGTCTTACACCAGATTGCACCCCAGGTGGGAAGCATCGTTGGCGCCCCCCACCCCGACTGGCTCAAATCACTCCCAAACTAGACCTCTGTCATGCGACAAAACCCCTCCTCAATATGAATAAATAATTGCTATATAAATGAAGCTAGTTTAATTACATTGTAATTCAAGTACTTTACAGAAGAATTCTAATGTGAAAAGACCGCTGTTGCTGCCCAAGTAAATGGGTTTCTGTCACCTACTCTTAGGGAAGGCCTTGCCTGAATGCAGTTTCAAACTGTCTGTACTGGCACACTGCAGTGTGACCAGCCTGCAGGGGTCTAAGGGCCCACTGACCACTGGCCCTGTGTTGCAGCCAGGTGTTCTGTTCATACCACCTCACATGTATTTCACAAGCGGCAATATTAGACTAACCATATGAATTATTTTCTGATAGTAGGTTATCATTCTAAGATGGACAGTCTGGTACACTCTTATTGTACTCTTTCAAAATACCTCTCTGGGAGTTGGAAAAGGGACAAATAGCACCAATGAGGATTTCTGCATGCTTTGCATTATATCACATAGCATTTCAGGACTATAATGGTGATCAGAGATCTCTACATTTGATTTAAAAAGTATGTGATAAAAGGATTGTATGTGTGACTCTCCAAATGCATAACCGATACATGGCTTGGTGCTCATATCACGGTTCACAATACTCACCCTAACATTACATACATGCTCATTTGAACATCTTAAATTGTTGGATGCAGCTTTTAAATGGCTGCAACATCAGCCACTCAAATGGGGTACAAGGGCTATTTTGCTTTTTGTTTTGCTGAAGAATCTTCGAGGAGGAAGGGCTGGGTCTCCGTGTGGGCATGCCCAACCCATTACAGAAACATCTTTTGGGAATTATATCTAACGACAGGACAGGATACCGGACAAGAGAGACCCAATAAACAATGCACGGAAATGCTACACAGAAAGGATTGTACCTCTTACAAACTTTAGCCTGACTAGTAATAAACTGATGAAGCGTTTTAAACAAAACCGGCTTCTAATGCAGGGTAAAGGGTCCATAGGTTCCTCAGCCACTACCTCCTCACTATTACACAGGCCTCAGGGGTTATTTCTGCAAGAAAGAGCAGGCCCGTTCTCCATCTAACAGAGCTGGCATTAGCATCTCGTATTAGTGCTGGCCTGCAGCTAGTTAAAATCATGGTGTGGCAGTGTAGAAAGGCGTTTGGCTTAGTGGATGTACAATTTGAGGCAACTTCTTTTATTGCTTTATCTGTTTAAGTGGGGGCACAGTATGGCATGCTCGTCAGTGCCACATACACAAAACATACAAGTGTGCTATTGTATGGACATTGGATATATCAGAAAACAACAGGTATACGTGCTGTTACATAAGGGAGCATCACATATACGCCATTAACCAACATAGTGGTGGCTTGGGCAGCACACAAATCATCGCTGCACACATATCACTGCATTGATTTACCATGGACTACTGTCTGCATGGTGAACTCTGCATTCCGAATCAAGGTGCCAAGTGGTATTGAGGTGCCATCTGGTGTGCACGCAAGCTGTCGTTGGCTTGTTTACTAAAAGACCTTTGCTGCTAAGCTGATGCATTTAGTCCATGTCCCAAAGCAGCCACTAGAATATAGAAGAAAATGGCACGTTAGTGGTTGCAATAATGTAGAACAAGCATCCAATCGTTTAACCATAGCACATGCACTGCAGCCAAAAGGCTGATTGTGGCAGATCAGCATGTCATATACATTGCGCCTGGAAGTGTAGATCGTAGAGGTGAAATGCCCCGAGATTTCCAGGGGTTCCTTATTCCATAGATTCTTCAGCACTTAACACCAAAACCAAAAACAAACTGCAAACCAATTTTGCATTTTTCTGGGAGAACCTTTACATGTTTCATGTAAGGGCGCCATCAATGGCCTAGTTAAACATTCTCTCCTGGGCAAGCCAAAGATGATCATGGAGTAGCCATAAGTCCTGAACTAGGGCTATTGTCGTTGTCCCACCGAATAATAAAATCCACTGCGGTATTCCGGATGGATCTATGAGATTTTCCTGACATTTTTTGCCGAAATACACTTTTTGCCAATGAACTTTTTTGCTGAATTTTTACTTTTATTGTAACCACAAAATGCAGTTATAGACCACATATGGTGGGCCACTGTGAATGTCACTTAAATCCATGGGAGCAAAATGGAGTTAGAGCCTAATGTGCTTAGCCATTTCTTAGCACCTGGAAGCTGTCGCCCATTGTTTATATATTGTGGACAGACAGCCCTGGAAAATGTGTGGGACAGGTCACCTTTGACCTTTTGCTGAGCCCACTGGGGGAGTGCCTGTGCAATCTGTCCAGTTTGGCAGCTCTGGTTGCTGTGTGACTATATACTCGTTTGTTTTGGTATCATGGGGGCACACAGGCTCATGCCTTCCCTGGCATGCCCCATATGTAACTAAATGTGATATACCAAAAAACGTTTTGGTGTGTCAAAGAGACATGAAAATAAAGAAAATAGTTCGCAACTTTTCTGTGTGCCACGTTAATTCTCTTTTGCATAGGTTTGATCAGCTGACACGTGTGGCCTGGTGAATGAAAATGCCACACGTAACGTTCAGTTCTTAACACTAAAATTCTAAGCGCAACTGCACATACTGTATTAAAACAATGTCTTGTTAAATGAGCCATCTCTTATAAATTGCCCCACTTGGCTGTCAGCACAAAGCATGAGGGGCACAAGGTGAGTGACTCCAGAGCATAGTCACATGCTGCGAGCATAGTCAAACATTCAATCCCTACCTTTTTGTTTATACAACAGCATTCACCAACTCTTGACATGTCCGCTTTCAAGAAACATTTTGAAGCCCGCCCGCTGTCAAATTTAAAGGGCAACAAACTAAGAATTTCTAGGATTTGCCAGGCACGTTCTAGAAGCCATCATGCAGCCAAAAATAACACGGTATTCCAATTTCCAAATCTGCCATGAAAGCCCAATACAACCATCAGAGCACATTGACAGACATTCTTTCAAAATGTTATAACTATTGTCCACCTAACAGGACTGACATGCACCCATGTTGACACGAAACAAAACAATGGTTTCCCTGCTGCATCACTTCTATGTTTGAGGCTCCTATTCCCCGCCCTCTTATCTTCTCCTTGCTAATTGTTCCTTTCGCAGGATACCCCTGGAGAGGGCAAAATACACCACTCTGCGGGCAGTCCAAGGTGCTTTAAGACGTCTATGGTGGCGATGTGGCACTGTGTACAAGGATATTAAGATAAGAATGTAATGCAAGTCATTACAAAATCGCATTTCTACTGACATAGGAGAAGCCTGGCAACCCTACATAAAAGGCCCCCAACATCCACACACAAATAGAGCCTTGCAACACACATTAATTCCTACACATCGTACCACCTTCTTACTCGCCTCTGGTATCTGCGGCGAGACCCTAAATCTCGGCCTGAGCTTGTGTTTTCTACGAACACTACCGTCCACACCCCATCTGCTGAGAAGCTTCGCCCAGTGCCTGCAGGCATGTACCTGCTGAGGCCCTCGATCTCCGCCGGGATCCCACCCAAGCTCAGAGAACGCAGCCCCTTCAGCTGTAGCAGAGCCCCCAGGATGCAGGTGAAGTGATTGCCGCTCAGGTTGAGCACCTCCAAGCGGCGCAGAGGGCCCAGCTCCTTGGTCAACGAGTCCTCGGTCAGCTCACTCCCTCTGACTGAGAGCACAGCACAGTGTCAGTGATGATTACATGGGGACCCTGCACCGTGGGGAGCCCCCTGTTTAGCCACTGCTGCACACTTACCTGCTGCGCACCCACTCGCCTCTTTTCTGTAATGCCAGCCAGCCCCAATCAATCGTATCACTGCGCGTGCATAGCCTGGAGGAGGGCACACCGCACGTACGCCCATGGGCCTGGCTGGCACCACCAGCGCCATCCGGGGCCCAAGGTCAGGGGGAAGTAATAAAGCAACACATGTTGCTAATTTATTTGACAATGCTCTGCCCTGCCTGAGGGCGAGGCTGCAACCTGCAGCAGTGTCAGTGCTAACGTGTATTCTAGCACTGCTAGAATAAACGTTGGTTTCGTATCTTAACATTATAAAAATGTATGTGCCTGGCTTGCAGGACGCGGACTGTTGGTGTGGCGCCCCCTAGAGGCTGACTGACGTCAGGCAGCCGCCTGAGCTGCCTGACACAAAGACCGACCCTGGCTGAAATCCTTTTTCAGCAAGGCCCAAATCCTGAAGCAATCCCAAAACTTAAGGGAAGCATTTTGATCCAGTCTGGCTTGCTACCACTAAATGCTTCTGCATCCCAAAACAGTGTATTTTGCCCATTTTTCTTAAAAACCGTTTAGTGAATTTTAGGCGGGAATTCGCATTTCTGAAAAGTTTACACGTGTGAGTTTCAATTTCAATTGTTTCCAAACTTCCATAAAGATTCAAAGTGTTTACTATTGCTCATGATTTTTGGCATCTTTCCAATGTTACTCCCATAGAGATTTATATTGGTTCAAGGACTTTTGCACACTTTTCATTGTTTTGCTCAGCCATTTCTGAATGTCATTTTAAAAGTGTAAGATTTCCAAACCGTTTTTCTCTCTTGTTTGGGGAGGGAAGGTTGTATTCCAATCCTGTACACTGTTCTTTATTCCTGAATACCTACTGCTCACTTACATCTGTGTTGAATTGTTTATTTGTGAGTTCAGAAATTTGCAAGGGGAAATCTTAAATTAAGCGCTATCTTTCAAACAAGCCAAAACTGTTCTTTTCTCTGTGTTTTATATTTTGTGTTGCTAAAGTGAATTCAACTGCCTTACCTACTTTCTTATTTGTATTGTCACCACCTTGGTGATTGCTGCCCCATATATCAAAACATATGTTTGATTTGAATTTTAAATAAATAAATAAATATTACCTTCACCAACCAGCCTGATTCCTGGTCCATTGTGACCTGGGGGTATTTTGAGAAGTGGTGTGACATGAGTGGTATATCTCTCAGAATATTGAACCTTTAGGCACAATAAAATAAGTATTTCATTTGCGCACTGCATGCTAGACTGAGACCAGGGTGTATTGCCTAATTGAAATCCTTAACAGGAGGGAGGGTTTGCATGTGAATCCATGCAAAACCCATACTGGAGGACAGGAGTTACAGGTAAGTAACTTGTTCCTTCTTCAGAATGGGATCTTGCATGGATTCACATGCTCATGAATACAATTACACAGCAGTATATTTGCACAACCACTGGAGGTGGCAAGGCCCACAGAAGCAGTGCATTTACCCTTGGAAGAGACTCACCTCAAACAAACAGGTTGCGTAGCACCGCATGGCGACCCGGGTCTCCACCCTGGAATTCCTGTCGACACAGTAGAATTTTGTGAAGGTGTGGGTTGTGAGGCAAAGTGGAGAGGCAGTTGGCAGAAACACTTGTTTCCTTTGTTTACTGTTTGCTGTCTGTGAACAGAATTTCAGACGTGCAGCTGTACCGTGTACTTTTGTATTTAACCTTCATTATCCCCAGCATGAGCCTGGATAAGCTGCCTACTGCTTTAAGAGCCTGAAGGGGACACTGTGTGGGCAGACATGCTCCACTCCCCTGAACTTTGTTAAAAGCCCTTCTGCTCTGCGGAGAGGAAGATGGCAGTTTGCGGCTTACATGGAGCTCCAATGCCACCTAGTCCAACTGGACAAACGCCATTGCAAGAATCTGCAAACCGTAATCAGGAGACTTCCTAACTGTAAGTAGGCAGAATAATCCATTAGTGACTGTCATACTGGGCTTCATTCCAAGTAGGGCAGTAAGGGTTAACGGTCACTGGTAACGAGACCTATGCCGTTAAACACTTACCGGCCTACTACGAGTTCCCTTTGCGGGTCCTTCCTTAACGCCTGCTTATAGCAGGCGTTAAGGACGGGACGCGCAAGAGGCCTCCGGGGTCAATAACGGTACTGTCATTTACGATACCGTTATTGCCACCTTCCCCCTTCCCATTGAGCCCTATGGGGGCTTAAATGGGAATGGCCCTGGTGAATGGGGAATTACCGGTCCCTCCGACCTCGGAATGGACCGGTAATTACTCCATTAACCAGGCCGGAGTTTGGACGAGTTCGGAGGCAGCCATGCCGCAAATAGCGGCGTGGTTACCTCCGAACTCGGAATGAGGCCCACTGTCTCTGCACTAATGGAGCCCGGTCTGCAGTTAGGCAGTCGGGCAGTGTGCTGTGCTGTGGAAAAGCTGAAATACTTTAACTGAAACTGACTAGCTTTTTGGGCACCGCCAGGAGACTGTAGGGGCTCGCCCCTTTGATCCCAGAAGTGGCGCCAGAAGCTGGGCTCTTTATCCCTCGCAAGCAGGAGCTCTAGTGAGAGGAAGACTACCTGTCAGCTGGATGTATAGATCTCAGAGGTCACCGCTGTAGTATTGTAGCAGCGAGGCAAACGCTGAGTGAGTGGGTAGAGCGAGGACTCACCCAAACTCGGCACTTGGCACCCGCGGGCGGCGTGGTGGTGTGTGAGGGAAATTCTGCTTGCCTTGAATAAAAGCCCTATTTCCTATGCAGGTGGTGACTGCCCGGGACCAGGATTGGAGGTGCCGAGGTCCACCATACAGCCACGGGGGAGGATCAGGCAAGTCGAGGAGAGACAGTCATGGGGGAAGAGTTATCAGAGGGCTTAGATCCTGCGGAAATGAGAGGCTCTATACTGCTGGATCGTTGCCCCATTGATACAACGGTTGAGATGAAATAGACAGCGTTACGGAGTGCCTCAAAAATATTCTTCAAAAGGCGGGGGTCCAAGGGTT